>NC_138117.1:42695000-43895000 GCF_964146895.1 Miniopterus schreibersii
TTGGCCGGATGCACTGTGGGTCAGGGAGTAGCCTTGGTGACACTCCTCGGGAGGGACTTCCTCGCCTCTACCCCCTCAGCCAGTGCTTGCTGATGGCTGCGACTCATCTCAGGTCCTCTGTGTGCTGTTCTGGGAGCCACGGGACACTCGCCTGCACAGGGGCAGTCCAGAGGATGGGGCATCCTGCCTCAGAGCAGGGCCCCACCTGGGGGGCAGGGGTGGGCAGACAAATGCCCAGCCTCCCACCTCCAGGGGGGTCACTGTGTAGCCTCTGAACTATGGTGTCCTTGTCTTGGAATCAGTGCTGACACCTCCCGGAATGAGATGGCACCTGTGAGAACACCTGGCCTGCCGCTGTGAACGTGCTCGGGAGCTACTGGAGGTGTCCGAGAGGGAGGCTGTGGGGCGGGCACAGCCCCAGGGAGGGGGCCCAGGGCACTCCCACCCTCCCCGTCCTGGCCACAGCCTGCGACCCTTGCCACCTGGTCAGCTCAGACAGATCTGTTCTGCAGGAGCAGGTCCCAGGGGCAGAACTGCCTGGATGGATGACTCGCCCTGCTAAGCGTGGAGTGGGGCCCCTGGAAGATGGGGAGAAATACGACTGCCCTCTTAACGACAGTGTGGCTATAGCAGAGAGAGCCAAACACGCAAGACTTTTATGTGCTCTCGTAAAACAAGGGCTGTAATTCTCTCCCCTCAGGGCAGAGCTCGGGACTGAGTGCTCTCTGAGTCACCTCTGGGAGGGACAGCTCCTCCCTGGAGGCCCTTGGAGCCCAGCTGAGGGGAATCAGTCCTGTCCCAGGCAGCAGGATCAGAGAGGGGAAAGGACCCCTGAAGGGGGGGCAGTCTGGGGGAGGCCAGGGGAATGAGCTGGAATGTTGATTTGAGGAAGGGCCGGTGGGGATGGACAAGGGAAGGTGTAGAGGACCTGCTCAGAGCTAATGGGGCTGGGACAAACCTGAGGGGACAGCAAACTCCTCTCCTGGTTGCATGGCCTGGGGCCAGTCTCCGGAAAAAGGTGCCAGGTGCTCCCTCCCTTTGGTGAGCTCTGGGTGGGACCCTGAAAGTGAAAAAGCTCTCTTCTACCTGGGGCCCCTTCAACCGGGGCTGCCTTCTGTGGATTCCGACAGCACAGCTCAGCGCCTGAGCTGGGGCTTTGGAGGGCACGGCCCAGTGACAGGTCAGGGCTGGGGGTCCTGCCTGCACCAGTGCCCTGGCAGGTGTGGTCTCCTGGGGCATCTCAGGTGAGAGACGTCCGCAGAGGTGTCTCTCCTGCTGCTCCTGTGCGTATGCACTGACTCCCCAGGAACGCAGGCGGCAGGCAGCGTTTCCCAAGATGGACCTGGCCTGGAGTGGTCAGCAGCATCTCCCAGGTCTGTGTTCAGGAGGCAGGAGTTGGGGCCTGCTGCCTGGGGATGGCAAGGCTCTTCCTCTGGCGTTTGATGCTCAGAGGGATGGTCCACACTCCCTGCCCTGCCACCGTGGGGCCAGGAGACCCTCATAAAGAAACAGTACAAGTGTGAGCTCGGTCCATGCTGAATAAGGCCTGGATCCAGGCTGAGCCAGCAGAAATGCCCAGGCCAAACAAAGGCAAGGAGGGCAGGGCTGCCAAGGGCCAGTGTCCTCTGGGGATATGGAGGGGCCCACGCTGGGGTGGGGTGGCCTAGAGCCTACTGGCCAGGCAGAATGCGGAGAGGTGACCAGGTGTCTCTAGGATCCAGGTGCTGACCTGTGCATGGTTGCTGGGTCAGGACCCCCAGAAAGTGTGGGGTTCACCTGAGGTAGGGGCAAAGCCTGTTGGATTCCCCAATGCCATGGAGTGCCCCAAGACCATTTTTACAGAAGAGAAGGCTGGAGCTCACCTGTGGTCAGGCACCACCCTTCTCACCTGCAATGGGGCACTTGGGCTCACTGGGTGACAAGAGTCATTGCAGATGGAAAATCCAAGAAGACCTTAGCACCTTCTCCAGGGACAAACTATCTCGAATCTGCTGGGAGGTGATGGTCTGCTTTGACTGGGTGTGCTGACCTCTGCCCCTTACTTTTAAGGACCCCAGGGACTCTTCATGCTGGGCCCACATGCTGAGGTCTGCACAGGGCCCAGGGAAGAGCCAGTGCTTGCAGGGCAGGGCAGGGCAGGGCAGGGCAGGGCAGGGCAGGGAGAACTGCAGAGCCAGTGGTGTGAGTGTTAGGGAGATGGTGCTGGTCATTAACTTTCATCAATTTAAGGCCTGTTTCTCTGGGTATTAAACTTCACTACCTGTTTAACTTCCCTGGTCCTGAGTGTGGGAGAAGGTGCCTCTGCCCAACCACCCCTCAGATGTGCCTGGCATGAGGTTGGTCATGGTGTGGAGGATGCCGATGTCTGCCATGGGGGTGCTGGGGGCTGGGGTGGGCCAAGCTCAGGCCTGAAATCATGGATGGGGGAGCTGGTTCTGGGGTCCCCACTATCCTGCTAGGCCTCGAGCAAGGCTGGTGATGGTGGTGTCCTTAGTGCCTTGGAGAGGGCCATCAAGAGGCTGAGTGGACAGAGCCAGCAGCTTCAGGGGGTGGTGGTGTGTGCCGAGTGTCTGCTCCTCAAGAGCTGGGGGTGGTGTCCCCTCCCACTTACAGATGGGGAAACCGAGGCTCTGAGAGGCTACAAAGTCATCATAGCTCCCACAGTCATAAGCAACAGATTTGGGGTGCCCAGTACACTCACAAATCAGACACCTAATGGATTGTCCACATTGGGCCCTCTCCACCCACAGCCTGTGGAGTTAGGCAGCCTTGCGTCTGGAAGCTCCTTTCACAGAAACAGGAAATAACATGGTAGTTTTTGTCCCTGCCATGAACACCGGGGGCCTCTGAGCCAGGCCCCCAGGCTCCTTGTGCCCAGTGTGTGTGTCATAAATATGGGGGCAGGGTGGCTGCAGTTCCTGAGGGCCACCTTGTCCTTTCAGAGGCTGGCAGTCCCCACCTCCAGCTTTGTCTAGGGTGCCCTTGCTCATTCATGGGGCCTGGACTTCACAAGCTGTAAGCAGATGTTTAGAGTGAGCACGAGTCAGCCCAGGAGGCTGTGCTGTGGGCTGCTCCCTGCGGTGGGGACAGGGCCCTCGCCTGGCCTCTGGGAGGTCAACAGCACAGTTTGCAAAACCCTGGGCCCTGATCAGGCTCAGGGAGGCAGCTACAAGATGCCCCATGGGCCCCAGTCCCTCATTCATTCGTGTGGCAAGCATTTCTTAGGCACCTCCTATGTGCTAGGCCTATGTGACAGGAGGCTTGAGTAGGATACATGCCTGCCTTGGAGGGAGAGGGGACCCTCTGTTCCAGCCCTGAGCAGGATGTTCTATGATGAGAGAAGCCCAGGGGCTCATGGGATCCCAGAGAGGAACCGCAAGAACAGGTATTGAGGGATGAGTAAGAGTTTGTCAGGAGGAGAAAAAGAGGGGCATTCAGTTCACAGTGACTGGTCTCTGCAATGGCATGGAGGCACAACCAGCTCTGTGAAGCTTCACATAACCCCAGAGGAGGAACCAGAAGAGGAGCAGGCATGCTGAGGGTCTAGATGGGAACAGGTGTCAACATTGGAACTGTGTGTGTGTTGGGGAGGCTTCCTGGAGGAGGTGACTATGATGAGAGACCCTGAAGGGTTGGAGGGTTAGAGATAGTATTCCAGCTGAAGGACCGCAGAGACCTATCCTGGCAGGGCTGCATGAGAGGCATCTGGGACCTATTTTCTGGGCTCACAGATGTCCTGCTCCTGGGGACACACTGCGGGAGACCATTGTCCCTTACATGGGTGTGGGGCCTGGCAGCTATACCTGGTTCCATCTGCAGATACTTGATCGAATAACAGTTGTTACCAATAAAGCCACGTGCTTCTAGGGCACCTGCCATGCCAGGAAATCTGCTTTCCCCAGTAACCTTTGATCCTTGTTAGTTTGGGGGGGTCCTCATGGCTTCATTTCACAAAGAAAAGGCTAGACAAGATCAGGTGACTTGCTGAAGGTGCCAGTGGCATCTGAACTTGAACCCAGGTCCCTGGAGCAAATGCCACACTGCTTCTGCTGGAGGTGCCGAGCCCCTGGCTTTAGGGTGGAGCTGGCTCTTTTACTTCGAGCTCTCATCTCCAGCCTTGGTTTCCCCATCTGTCAAGGGAAGGCTGACACGGCTGCTCTGGGTTCCCTGCAAGCACCCATCTGTCACTCACACCCCAGGCAGTTCTCCCTGCCTGTGCCCATCAACCAGAGCCCATCCCTTGCCCTACCCGGTACACCCCTTTCCCTCCCAGCACCCACCATGGCTACCTGCCCAGGGCTGTGCTCCCTCGGAGAACAGGCATTTGGGCTCCCTCCAGGAACCAGCCCTGGGGTGAAGAGATGGCTCCGCTCTTGCTTCCAAAATCTCCAACACACTTGCCTGGAGTCGTGGGTGGCAGATGGAAGCTGACAAGTTGAATAAATTAAGGCACGGTTACTTTTAAGCAGACGTCACATTAAACAGCTTGAGACCCCGTTAGGAAGGCAAGCCAGGCTGCGTGTCGGGCGGAAGCGGGCTCTCTGTGATCCATGATGGCTCTGGGGTGCCAGGCTCTGCCCAAACCCCTCCTGGCTGCAGCAGTCTCAGCCTGCCCCCCAACCCTGGGAAGGCCTGGGAGCCAGGGGCCCCAGGCAGGGCAATAGGATGCAGGTAACAAACAAATAGGAACACAGCACCTGGAGTAGGAAAAGCTTTGTGACCTAGGATGGCCAGTGGGCAAGCAGTGGCCTAAGGGAGCTGTGCAGTGACCTGCGGGAAGCCTCAAGAGGCTGCAACCTGGGTCCACGCTGGGAACCAGGAAGACATGAGTGGGCACTGACTGGCCAAAGGCTAGGAAGACACAGGTGCCAGGGGTGGGGCGTGGGACGGAGACTGCCTCTTTTCAAGAGCCTACTGTGGCCAGCATCTCCCTGGACACTTGTCATTGTTACGTCAAATGCTCCCACACCTCCAAAAAGCAGCTCTTGTTAAGGTGTTTTTGGACCTAGGCCCACCTGGCTCGGCGCTGGAGACCCAGCCAAGGCTAGCGGTGAGCTGGTTTCGGACAGGTTGAGTTTTAGGTGCCCTCGAGACCTCTGGGAGCTGGATGTCTCAGTTTCGACCTTGGCAGAGAGGACTGGGCTGGAGACAAGAATCCCATAGGTGGGGCTGGATCAGATAACCCACCAAGGAGGGGAGCCACATCAGACCCTGGGTCGACCCATTCTGAAGATGGGCAAACTGAGGCACAGGGTCTCAGGGCCTAACCCAACCCAGGTCCACTGCTCCTGCTGCAGTGGCTGCCACTTGCAGGGCTCTGGGTTTGTTTCCTTCTGTGGAGTGGCTCCAAAGATGGCTCAGCTTTGTGAGAATCATGATGAATTGGTTGAGAGTCTCACAAATTATCTGAACTCAATTACCAGGAAGGAGAAGAAATGAGTCAGAGCTTTCAGAGCAGGATGGCAGGACAGGGTGCTGGGAGGTGTTGGCAGCTCATTTCTCCTCCCTTCCTGGGGCCCCAGAGAGGCAGCTTCAGCTAGGAAGGTGGGAGTGATGAGACTGTGAACACGAAGGACTGAGTCAGGCTTTGGGCCCTTTGAGTGGACAAAAACAAAGGGGGAGTTGGAAGGCCTTGCTGATCCCCCACTGTCTTCCTGTTTTGCAGAAATTCCCCCTGCATGAAGGGGCTGTGGACACAGAGTCTTGACCTTGTTAGAGGCCACCTTGTGGGAAGTTCTTGTGAACACTGGTTCTGCCATCAGACCAAATGGGTGCAAATCTGGGCTCCCTGACCTTCTAGCTGTGTGTCCTCAGGTACCTTAATGAACCTCTCTGTGCTTTGGTTTCCAAATAATACCTACTTTGTAAGGTGATCATTAGGATGAAATGAGTTAATTCACAGAAGGCACTCCAAGCTTCCCAATAAAGGCTTGCTGTGAACTTTACCCGGAGCCCGACAAGGCCCTGCTGGAGTTCCTGGCAGCGCCAGGTAGCCATCCAAGGTACTAATCTAGCTGTGTTTGGCTCTTCTCTTTCTGCCTGATGTCTGGGAACACTAGCCCTCTGTTTGCTCAGCCCCCTCCATGATCCTGCCTTGATTCTCAAAACCTTGAATCCTTGGTCTGGAAGTGCCCCCAGCCCCATCCCATCCACCCCAACCCTGCAGCCCTGGGGGGCAGGGGTAAGGTGTCCCATCTTTTCTGACTCCTCCCTTCTCTGGGATCTGTGTGCTGGGGGCAAAGGGCACAGGCCTGGGATGGAGCCCTGGCTCCTTTCCAGCTCTGTGAGATGTGGGAGAGCTCCACTTCCCTGGGACTCAGTTTTCCTATCTGTAATGGGGTGGTTGGATTCAGTGATGTCTAGCCCTGTATATATATATATATATATATATATATATATATATATATATATATATTTACTTATTTTTTATTAATCCCATCATCTCTGTGTGGGATGTGTGAGGGGTGTGTCATAGGCCCTGGGCCCTGCCATGGACCTGAATTCCAGGTGCAGTCCTGGTGCCTGGGACTCACCCACTGGGACTGGCTCCATTCAGGTTATTGTCTCCAACCCTGGCAGCCAGGAGTGCTGGGCCCCAAGGTGCAGGATGGGTGGGTGTGGGGTGGGGAGGGCAGAAGAAGGCAGGGAGCCTGGCTGCTCTCTGGGACCTGGGAGAGAACCCAGTGGCCTGCTTGGCTGTTGCCCCAAGTAGCACTAATTATAGGGATGTCCCTGAGGTGGGATCATTACTGAACCTTTCAGTATAGGATCTGCTGTGGAAGAAACATGTGTTTGGTTTCTAAGACCTTCCCTTGATCTTATCTTGCAAACGAGGCAGAGAGAGAGAGGGAGAGGGGGAGAGAGAGAGAAAACAGAGGTGACCCAGGGAATGAGAGATTTGGGAAGGAATTATGAGGGAACAGCAAGAGTCAGGGAGGTCTGTCCTTTGCTCACAGAACCCACTGCTAAGCGGAACCCTGTACACATTGTATCAGCTAGCTATGGCTACAGGAATGCCACTTAACAAAATGCCCCACATCTTAGGGCCTGAAAACAAGCATTTATTATTTCTTGTGGGTCAAAGGTGGGCAGACAGGCCCATTGATCTCTGCTGGACTCACTCCTGCATCAGTGGTCGGCTGTGGGTGGGACTGGTGGCTTTGCTGTTCTTGGCTGGGGCCTCCCACCTATCTGGGGCCTCAGTGGGAACCATGGGGCTGAGTGGATGCTCGGCCTCCAGTGGGCTGGGCTTGTTCTTGGGCAGAGGCAGGGACCCAAGAAAGGTAGCACAAGCCTGTGGCTGTTTTGAGACCTATGCTAAGCGTCGTTACTGCCCCTACATTCTATTGGCCAAAGGAGGTCACAGCCAGCCCAGCTTCCAGAGGCGGGGAACTAGGCTGGGTGTCATGAAGGCTTTACGTGGCAGTGCGCCGAGTTCTCTTCATGGCAGCAGCCAGGACTTCACTGCCAGGATGATGGGCTAAGCTCCGGGGTGGACAGAATAAGGATCTGTACAGAGCGCCACGTGTCAGATGCGTCTGAAGGGGCCCCTTCCGCCTATAATTACATGATGTAGAGGAATCAGTGGGCCACACAGCCATCCTCGTCGCACCGACACCTAGTAGATGCCCAGCTCATGTTACCTGAAGGACAGCCAAGCCTGACCTCCTCCACAAAGCCCGCCCTCACCATCCTCTTGGCAGAGTGGTTCAGAGCATAGACCTCAGGGCCAGGCAGTCTTGCCCTTTCCTAGCCTTTCTGTGTCTCAATATCCTTATCTGTAAAATGGGCATAAAGTAGCAATCTCATCGGGGCCAGCATGCAGTCTGCACTGTCTATTTTTCCTGCTTGGCCACATGCGGCTGGCTCTCCAGGGACGCTCAGAGGTTCCTGTTGGGTTGGACTGAACACAGCTCAGAGCAGGCCGGCCGGCCCTCCTAGATCCCCGGACGCCAGCCCCCGACTTCCTTGGTGCCTCCTCAGTGCCTCCTCAACCAGAACTGGAGAGCGCTGGACCCTTGGTCCCTGAGGCCCCCTCTGGCCCCACCTGTTCTGGGTCCGTCCCGAGGCTCTGTGACTCAATGCCGTGATTATACTTAAGCGTGAGAGACTATTCTGGGAGTCTAGGGTTCTGTTTTAATCACACGGCTCATCTCTCTGATCTGTTATTTGTTTCATGATCAGGGCACACTATTCCTTTATTATCGCCCATGAGTCAGTGACCCTCCAGGTCCCGTGGAGTATTCGGAGTTGGGCTGCGGGGGGGGAGGGGGTGACGGAGGCAAGCAGCAGCCCTGTTCATGAATCTGTGGGCTGCATGTGTCCGCGAGGGGGGGTCCCCCTTGAGCGCAGCCCCTGGGGCGGTTGGGAGGTCCTGCCATCACATCCACCCCTGGGAGGGGGTGGTCAGTAGCCTGGACCAGGGATCAGGTGAAACCTCTCTGGTGGGAGTGAGGGGTCTGCACCCCTATGTGGCACACGTCTGTGGGGTCCACAGAGTGGCCTCTTGTGTCTCCTATTCTATCACCTCCCTGTGTCACCCCCTGCTCATTGGGGCTGGGGTGCACAGGCTTTTCCTACTGGGAAGGGAAGGTAACCCATTTTCTGACTAAGGTGAAGGAGGGCCTGGGATCTCACAAGAAGTTAGGAGAAAGGGTGGCCTGAGGCCCGGGATGCTGGCCCTGCTTCCAGGCAGTCGGGGCCTGCTCGCTGAGGACCCGGGCTGAGTCCGGCCCTCCCTCCTCACCGCCAGGGCCCTTCCTTCCTGTCCCCGAGGCCGCCTCCTGCCAGCTCCCAGGCCTGGATCTGCGGGGAAGCCACGAGCTGTCTCCTGAGGGATTTGCCCAGAGCCTTCGGTGGTCCCGGAGCTTCCCTCCACAGCGTCCTTGGCTCGGCCCATGTCAGCCCTTGGCCCGGCCCCATTTGGAGCCGTCCCCTTTTCTGTTGCTCAGTGGACAACGTCAATGGTTCTGACCCAGCTCCTCTGGGGGCCGCAGTGACGTGGGATCCTTCCCAAGCCTCAGTTTCCCCCTCCTTAGCCGCGCCTCTTCAGGGACCTGGCTCACTCTTCTTGGCCAATGGCCCTCGTTGTCTGGGAAGCTGCACTCCCCTTGCTGGGAACCGCCACCACCGACTGATGGACACAGGTGGTCAAAAGGGACCACATAAGAGCCTCGCCTGCTCCTGCTCCCCTGGGGTGAGGTCGCCTGTGTGTCTCGTTCCTTCTCCTGCCCCCTTCTCCTTCTTTCTCCCAAGGCTCTCTGAAGGTGACCCCCCACCCAGGGAACCGGACCCGCACTCTGGGACCAGAAGTGGCCTGGGGAGGCAGACTGGAAGGGAGGTGGCTGCATTGTCCCTTGAAGGTAACACAGGTCTCATCACCCGGGCAGGTCCCGTGTTGATGGTCACCAAAGACTGTAGCAGGTGGATGCCAGGTGCAGAGCAGGAGGCCGTGGGAGGGGAGAGCTGAGAGTGGGAGAGAGGCTGGAGCTGACGCAGGCCCCTGGCAGGGACACGTAAGGGAGGTGTCAAGGCTATGAGGACCGTGCCAACGGGCTGCTGTTGCTAAGAGCCACTGACGCATCGAAGAGAGAAATGACAGTATGGGGTCTGTTAATCATCAATTTAGAGTCAGTTGTGAGGTCAGAGGGCATCCTTGGAAGCATTTGGAGAGAAACTTGTTTCCTGCCATTGGGATAGAGATTGGAGATGAGGCACGGACTTAACTGGAAGCAGGTGGAACGTTGGGAAAAGCAAATTCCCTGGAAGTCAGTCCCCATGTCCCAGTGGGGGCCTGACCCAGAGGCAGTGGGCCCTGAGAACCCTGAGCCCCCCGAACCCCTCTGATGGAAGGGTCCTCAAAGGTGCCAAATAAGGCAGGTGCCTGTGGGACAGTGTGGCCTGGGATCTGCCCATTAGACCCGCAGTGGGTCATATCTCAGGGAAGCCAGCCTGGGGGAGTGCGGGGCAGGTTAGGGTAGGAAGTGGTGAGGGGACCTGCAGGTCTGGGGAGAGATGCCTGGGAGGGGTGGGGAGGGTGGGCGTGAACTGGAGAAAGGGCCTTTGCTTTTCCAGGACACTGGACTTAACCTCCTGGCAGGACGGACTCCTCTGCTCCAGATGGCTCTTAGAAGCTTCCAGATGAATAAAGTGCAGATGCCAGAACTGCCATGGCCGACTGCGGAGCAGTGAGCACACAGGGACCAGACGGTCCCACCGAGGAGGGCATGGCCCGTGGAGACCATGGTGCTGGCCTCCTCTGTAGCGGGAACGGTGGCAGGTCTGTGGCAGCTCTGGCTGAGAAGGCCCCGGCTGCAGGGGCGGGATGCCCGCAGCCTCCTGCGGTTCGCCCGGGTCTGCATCCCCTGCCCGTGTTGGCGTGTGTTGGCTGGCCCAGCCGAGTGTGTTCCTGTTTCTAGACTGGTGCTGAGCTTCTGGGTGTGTATTTGAATCCCAGAGATCTCTCAGCCCTCCTGCTTCCCTCCTCCCCACCTGTCAGCTGCTCTCACCTGCCCCAGGAGGCTCCGGTTGGCTTCTGCCGCCCCCTGCAGAGGCCCCCTTTTCTCTTCCACGGCAGCCCCTTTGGTTGAGATCTATGGGGCTCATACCTTCCTGTTAATCTCACTCATTCATAAATCTGACTCTCCCTCTACCAGGAAGCCTTGCCGCCTCCACAGCGACTTCCTCTCTCGGAAGCTGTGGGGACCCAGCACATCATTAACTGTCTCAAAGAAGGAGGCGCCACCACTTCTGCCTGGGACAGGAGGCCCCACAGTGGTCGCACTGGACAGTCACAGAAGTGGGTGGACGGGGGAGGGGCATGCAGTCCACAGCCAGCCGGTGACCATGTGAGCACTGCTGTCCCGGGGCTGACTGAGGGCCCTGCGTGCCAGGCCCAGTCCTGGAGGGGTCCCGGCTAGTCTGCTGAGGCTGGCAGAAGCTTTATTTTCAGAGCTGGCTTTGATTCGTGACTATGTTGTTGGCTGTACCCCTTGGGAGTAAATTTAAGGGAAAATATTGCTGTATCTTAGCAGAGGCATCCCAGTGTCTGCGAAGGCACCTCCCTCCCGCTGGGCCTCTGCCAGGTGAGAGCCTCTGGGAAGGAGGAGGAAGCCCTGACCCGGGCTTCCTGGCCCGGCTCTGCCTGGACATCTCTCTCCCCCTGGCCTCAGTTTCCCCATCTGACATGTGTGCAGCCCAGGCAGGTCTCTCCTGGCCAGTGAAGATGACCCCTCCCCCGCCCACCCTGGGGGAGGAAGGACGAGCCAGTGACATTTTCCTCCAGCTGATCTGGAGGTGGTGTGATTTGCATATGATTCGCATGAATATGCATGCAGATTTCATAAAGGCCCTCGCTCCAGGCATTTAAGAAAATTCCAGCAAACAGATCCAGGCAAAATGCCTGTGATTGTCCTGAACCCCTGAAGTCAGCTTTGCCATCCCTCCTGCAAGCTGTGTCTCCTGCATTTTGTCCCCTGGGCCCCTAGTCTCAGCATCAGAAGGGGTCAGATACAGTGGTTGTTGGAGTCCCCTGCCCTGGCCAAGGCTGCTGGGCCCAAGGAGCCTCAGGACTTCCCAAGGGATGCCCAGCAGATCAGGGTGGAGGCAGATGCTTTGGCTCCCTGAGGTTGGTATGCCCCAAGGGAGCCCCCAACACACTCCCATCCCTGCAAAACTCCTCAGGTAGGAGCCCCAGAGGGGGAGAGGTGTGGACCCTTTAATTCAAATAAAAATTGCCCTTCTGGTGCCCCTCCCCTCTTCTGTTCTCCCTCTCCCCAGCTCGGGAAGGGCCCCCTCCCTCTGAGCCTGGAGCCTGGAATCCCTCTATTCACCACCTTGTGTTGTTTTACCTCCTAAATAGCTCTCACATTTCACATTGTGATCATATCACCTCTCTAAAAACAAAAAAACAAAACAACAAAAACCAGACACTCCAGTGGCTTCTCCCTGCTCCTGTAATAAAGACAAAATTCTTTCACATGGGTCTGCAGGCCTCCCTCAAGCTCCTGCCACCTCCACAGGCAGCCTGAGCGCAGAGCCTCTCCTTCCTCGCTCCCCAGGGCAGCTGCTTCCTCCCTTTATGGGGCATTTGCACCTGCTGTTCCTGCTGGCTGTCATGCTGTTCCCTCTGCCACTGCCTGCTGCAGGGCTCAGCTCAGTCCCTGCCCAGCTGGGTCAAACCCCCATCAGAGCTGCTTCTGGTGTCTGCTCCCTCCTCCTGGCTGACAGCCATGGGTGTGGCATGACGTTGGTAGGTGCACAGTTTTGCTAGATTCCAGTCTCCCCACTGGACAGTGAGCTCCACAGGGTAGGGTCCATGTCTGCCTTTTGCTCTCCCTGGTGTTGCACATAGTAGGTGCTTAGTGAATGAATGAATGAATGAATGAATGAATGAATGGATGAATGAGTGAATGACTACATACATGATTCCTACCTTGGTGTCAGACAGTTACACAGTCGTGGGCTCCCTTTTGCCAGGGCTGTGTCTCTCCTCCCACGGTGGCCCCACTGTGCAGAACACTCAGTAAGGCCAGCCCCGGTGGGAAGGGAGCCTTTCCAGACACTCTGCAGCCACAGACTGGAAACATGGCCACATCAGTAACTTCCTGCCTGTCAGTGTGGAGGGCACGTGCTTTTAGAGGCTTTTGTTCTAAGCTATATTTGACATTCTGTTCTGTCTGTTGGTGACAGGGCAGTGCTGGCAGATGACCCCTGCCCCCCAGTGGGATGGTGGCCACGTGGAGCTGGCCTGGTGTGGGGCCCAGGGAGGCTTGCTATGGGGCCTCTGATTCCTAGTGGCTGGGCCGGCCTTGGGTGGCCACCACTTGGAACCCAATGGTATCCTTGGCTGCAGGTGGTGCTGGCACCATTTTGCTGGAAGGACACAGAGCCAGGCTGGTGCACTCAGTAAGTATTGGCAAGTGAGTCCCATGTGCCCCAAGAGATTCTGGATGAGTGTGCGGCTCAGGGGAGCCGCACAGTGATGCTCAGGTCCGAGAGTGCCTTTCTAGAAGAATGGAGACATCAGAAAAAAGACTAGCCAGGCTGCTTCCGAGGCCTAGGCGAGCTGAGGTCTGGCATCCCAGACAGGATAAGAGAGCGAGGACGTGGGCTTCGGCTGGGCCGGACCAGTGAGCTGGGGGTGGGGAACCAGGCTGGAATGATCACACTGTTGCCCCTGGGTGTCCAGACTTGGGTTGCCTTTCTCTGTGTGAGGTTAGCTTTCAAGGTCAGAGGCATACCTTTAGAAGGGGTGCTGGGGAGCAGAGCCCTGCCTCTAGGACTTGCTGTTGTGTGGCCTGGGGAGAGCCCATGGCCATCTCTGAGCCTGCTGAGGGAAAGAGCGATTACAAAGGGCCATAGTCTAGGTCAAGGTCAAGGTCATGGTTGGTGAACCTTTTCTGTAAAGGTTCAGATAATAAATAGTTTAGGCTTTGTGGCATATATCAATGAATGGGCATGGCCGCATCAATAAATCTTTATTTATAAAAACAGACAGTGGGCCAGATTTGACTTACAGGCTGTTGGCTGCTGACCCATGGTCAAAGGGGTAGGGAACACCTTTGTAAACGCTCAGGTCTTGGAGAAATAAACACCATCCTTAGGCAGCCTTGCCATGACCTTATGAACAGCTTGGGCCAATTTCTCTCTCATGAACAGACTCATCCTTGGGGGGAACACCAAGGAGAGCTTCTTGGAGGAGGTGATGTCAGAGCTGCCTGGAAATACGAGAAGGTACACTGCAGGCTGGAGGGGGAAAGGGGATTCCAAGTAAAGAAATTTTCAGTGCTAAAGAAAATTAGCAGAGGGGAAGGGGCTGCAATTTGCAAATTCAAGCAGCTGTCAGAGTCCCTGAAACCATGATAAATGCACCCTTGCTTCCAGCACCCACCCACGTGCTCCTGAGCGATGGTGATTTATGACGGCTGAGTTTTTTTTAAGCTAGTGGTTTTTGGAGAAAAAAGAAAGGTCAGAGCGAGTTAGGCCTTACATATCTTATCTTGTTCTCGGCCAGCCTGCAATTCCCTCTGAACTCGGCGGAGCCCAATGGGAGTGCTGGCTGTGGGGGTGGATACTAACACCCAAAACAATCACAGAAATCACCCTGACAGCACATCTGGCTGAGCAGGGCTGCTGTTCTTTCTCTTGGGGTTGGTGACAGTGGTGGACAGGCTGGTTCCCAGCAAAGCCCAAGGGCTGAGATGAGAAAGCCCACACTGAGTTGGAAGAGACCCAGGGCTGATGTGGGGAGGAGGGAGGTGAGCTGGCTGGGGGTGAGATGGCGGGCAGGCCTGCCTGGCGTCTGCTGGTGGTCAGGATTTGGTTCTGGTCCCAGCCGTGGTCAGGGCTCGCCCCCAGAGCTGCCCTGGCTCCACTTGGTCTTTCCCTTTCCTATCTTGTCTGTTGGCCTCTGTGGCTCTGTCCGTGCTTCCTCTCCCACGGTTTTCTTGTCACCAGCTGGAGAAGTGAGATTTTGTTGTTTATTTCCTTAAGCCCAGAGCTGTGAGCAGCAGCCTCCGGGTGGCGAGGGCCTCCTTCCTAGAAGGTGGCCGCCTGCCTGCCTGGCTATGGTCTGTCCACCCCAAGGTGCAGGTACAGACAAGATAATGGACCTTGCCTCACCATAAAAAATATCTCATGGTTTCACTATGGATCCCAGAATTAAGTTGAAAGCTGTAGCTACTGATGTTTGCAAAAAATAACATTTGGTAAGAGGCAGGGAGGGTTTTGTTCAGCAGGCTCTGTTCCATGTTTTGGGTGCATTTTATTGATTTCTGCACTGAAATAGTGCTTTCAGTGTTTTAAAATAGAAATCTAGGCAAAGGGATCCCAGACTTGGGATTTCAGTGGAAATTGACATAGCTCTTCATAAAATCCCCTTAAAAGCAAGACACTTGGCCTTGGAGCCTTACTCTGTACATCGTCTGTAACCCCGTCTCGGGTTGGTGGGGAAAAGTCACTCAGACTCCTGTTTATCTGGTTTCATCTTTCTGCTGTGGATGAGTTTCCCTTTTCTCTGTTGCTACCTGTGGCGGGGGAGAGCCCTGGCACTCTCAGCAACCAGAGCTGCCCGAGGGGCTAACCTGCCCCTCATCCGGAGGGTCCCGTCCCCAGGTTGTCCAGGGGCCAGCCAACCACGTTGGGTCCACTCCCTGCACTCCTACTGGGGATACCCTGGGGGCTACTGCTGGTGGAGACCTGGGCAGCGTCTCAGGAGCTGCACCTGCCCTCTGCCACACCCTCATCGCCTGCTGCAGGGGACAGGCCTTGGCGTGAAGGAAACGGCTGGGTCTGGTTGCTGGGCTGCCACCGGTGTGCACTGCTCCTTCACAAAGCCCTGCATGCGCGGTTCTGAGCAGCACAGCCCCAGGTCTTTCCTGTGCATCTGCTGCAGCTGACCCTTCCTCCCCTGCCGTTGTCCTGGGGAGGGTGCCAGTGCAGAAGTCCCCTCTTCATGGGCCCAGCCTGGGATGAGCCCCATGCCCTACTCAAGGTGTGGGAGCGGGCTTCAGGCCCATCTCTGGTTGCCCTGCCCTGAGTCTTCTGACATCAACCTCGACCCTCCTTTCTTTGAATTCTGTGTCTCTCCTTGTCACTGCCCTGCTCGGGCCCTGGGCCCTCTGTAGGACCCACTGCTCTGGCCCTGGAGTCAGCATCTATATACCAGTGTTACCAGCACCTGCAGGGTGATCGGCCACCTGCTCCTTCTCACCCCTGCCTTTCCTCCCCTGGCTTTGACTGGCTCCCCAGTGCCCTCAGAACCCAGTCTGGCCCTGGCCTGGCATTCAGTGCCTTGCAGCATGTGGCCCCCTCACATAGGAATCTCTGCCTGCCTTGCCCCCACATGACACGGTTCCTTCATTAGGTCAGTGTCCCCAGTCTATTGACCACCTCTGTCAAGACCACATGGCCCCCAGAGGGGGTAGTCCACACAGGCTGTGCTCACCCTGCCCGTGAGCTGCTCTGGCCAGCCCGATCGTGGGCTGGGAGCACCCTGAGGTGGGCCAGGCAGCTGTGTACCTGGCCAGGCACAGGCAGGAATGACCTTGTTCCAGAGGGCAGAGACATCCCTGCGAGTCTCAGACCTGCCCGGAGGAGGGTCCTGTGTGTCCCTAGGCTCAGGGACCACCTCCTAGTGGATTGTCTTCCTGTTGCCAGAGCCCTGAGCTCCTCTGCCTGGCGCCCCCCAGCACCCAGCTTGCTTCTTGCCTGCAGCCCTCTTGCCTCCACCAGACCCTCTGCCCTTGACCTTCGTATTGACCCCTCTGCCCTTGACCTTCGTATTGACTTCTAGTTATGGCACTTTCAGGTGTGGCCCTCTGTGAGCCGTTTCCAGGGCTCCCTGCAGGCTCTCTTCACCTGCTCCCCCGCACTCCCCACCTGGACCCTATCCCCTGAGGCTCAAGGCATTTGCCCCTAACTCCTTACTGGGCACCAGAGAACCTGGGGTGGGTGGGGGCTAGAAGAGTGGAAGGAGGCACTGGAGGGAGAGAGAGTGCTAAGATGGGTGCCGGCCCTATAAGCCCACAGCTGGGGGTGTGTGCAGGGGCCAGGTGGAAGCTGACACCTTTTTGGGGGACCCTCCTGGGCCTCTTTAGGGCTCATGGCCCCCACCTGGAGAGCGGGCCCTGGGGACCCTCCCCACCGCCCCCTCATCGGCCACCTTCTTTCTCCAGCTCTCAGTGCAGTCTGGAGGGTAATTAGCCCGGCAGCTGGGACTACATTTTCTGAGCAGATGCCAGCGAGAAGTCAGTTGTTCCGGAGTCGGAGTTGCAAATACGTGGCATCTTTTTTTCTCTTAATTTATCATGTCTCCGCTTTTTTCTGTTGTGCCAGGCTCCTTCCCTCCAGCTGCTGGTTAGAAGAGAAGATTTCAAGGTCTGCTTTGGTGGCCGTGGACCCTCCTGCCCTGAGCCCATTCAAGGGCTGGAGGCCAGGGCGGGCTCGGCATTAATTTTCAATTTCCTCCATCACTTCCTGAGAGATTAGGTCCTGACAGCTGTGACTGTGGAACAAGGGGAGCTTTCTGACTTGTCCAAGGTCACGGTGTGAACAGAGGCCTCAGCAGGTCCCTGAGCCCTCATTCCAGATGCTTCCAGAGCCTGCAGGTGAGAGCTTCCCCCAGGATTCCAGCGAGCGAGACCCTGAGGCCGAGCCTGGCTGGCCCCCCAGGCCTCTTGACCTACAGAGGAATGGTGAGCTAGAGAATGGGGTTGTTTTTGGCCACTGAGTGTTGGGTAACTTGATATGCAACAATAGAAAACCTACGCAGAGCCCACGTGGGGTGGAGACAGGGGTGTGGGTGTGTGTGGGGCAGCTAGGAGGGGTGTCCAGCAGGCAGTGGGATCCCATCCATGGCCTTGGGAGTGGAACATGAACTCAGAGGGGTCTCAGAGTGGCCAAGAGCGGGGCATTGGAAAAACCATGCTGACACCAGAATGCCCCACCCGCGTGAGGACAGAAATGGGCAGGAGTCCCACCTGGCTAGAGTGCCACAGTGAGGTGGCGGTCGTCACCTCATTTCCTCGGAGCTGGGCCTCCCTCAGCAGGACAGCCAAGCCCTGTGGAGGTGTCCTGGTTCTCCAGGTGGCCTGCAGGGGCACGGAGGGAGCCACACCACTCAGCCTTTGGTTGATCCATCTGCCCTTGATACCACATGACAGAAAGCGAAGCCCTTCACTTGGACGTCAAGCGCAAAGTTTCTGAGTTGGTTGCTTTGAGCCCAGTTTCTACCAACAGGGGCTGTGTCTTGCCTGCACTGGCCCAGTTCCCAAGCTCCAGTGGTTCTCTGACTCCTCACCCCCGGCCTCTGCTTCCTCCTCAGAGCCGCGTTCAGCTCTCCCACAGAGCAGGCTGGCTGCCGGCTGCCCGCTGCCGAGAGCGTGCGGTTCCTCCCTGGCAGAGGGAGGCCCGACATCTCATTGGAACAGAGCAAATGGCGTTGGCGGGCCCGTAGCTCAAGGTGCCACAGAGAACTGTGCTTCGCTTGGTGCGGCCCTGGGCCTGGCTGCAAGGGAGGCGGGCTCTGCGGTCACGTGGAGGTGTCACATGGAGGCATCCCCTGTATGCAGAGGTGTTGAAGGTGAGCAGGGAGTGACATGTTAGAGGGGAGTTCAGGATGTCCACCCACCAGAGGCTGGAGAGCAGGGAGTGTGGAGGGGAGGCCTGCCCTGCCCCCGTCCCCCCGCTGGACACTGAGGCCTGCCCGACTCAGCAGCCGGGCAGGAGAGGAGGCTGCCCCGATGGGGGCGGGGCTCTGGCATTAGCGGTGATGCTGCCTCAGGCTCTGCCAGCGCCCTGTCCTCCCGGCCTGGCCTCTCCGTGGGCCTGAGCTGAGGTGCCGCGTCTCATCCCCACGCCCCAGCAGGGCCAGGGGAGCGGCGGGGCGGGCTGGGGTCACACCCGCCTCTACAGGCCACTGAGCCAGAAGGCAGCTGTGAATCCAGGTGGAGGGGGCTGGTGGCTAGGGAGGGTGAGGCAAGAGGGGCCCTTAGGCTGTCCCCTGGGCCTGGGCGCCTGAACCCTGCCCTCCTCCCTCCTTCCCTGTTAGCTCCTCGCAGCGTGTGGACCGGCAGCTGTGAGCAGGCGAGGAGGCCAGGCAGCCCCCGGCGCCTGAGCCGGGGCAGGTGGGCGGCAAGCCAAGGGGCTGAGTCACTGGCTGTGGCCTAGGCTCCAGGCGTGACCGTCCCCCTCCAGGCCAGGTCTCAGCCCACGCCGGCTGGTTTCTGGTGTCTGACTCTATCCATCCACCCTGGCAGGAATTAATGGATCACCTACTACGTGCGGTGATGGTTTCCCGGCACTTGTGAATGGAGAGGGGGGGAGCTGAGGCTGTGCGTGAGTATGAATCCGTTCACAGCCAGAGGAGACGTGGCCTCGCCTGTCTGCATCAAAGGGACAAGGAGTGGCAGGGTCTGTTGCTCCCATGGTGGGGCCTTCGGGTGCTTAGCTGGAAGCAGCCCCTCACCGGCTCAGCAGCCCTTTGCTGTCGCTCTTGCAAACTGGGGTGTGGGGTGCGAGTCTGTTCCAGCCATGCTGGGCAGGCAGACCGGATTTCTGAGAAGCAGCTTGAACCCACAAGCCCCACATCAAGATAAAATGAAGCAGCCTGCACAGAAAAGGAAAGTCCTTTCCCCTCGGGTCCCAGCAAGTGTGCAGCGGAGGTGCCGGGTGCTGCTCCACGCTAACAGTGCATGTCAGGTGTGCTGCAGGGGGACTGTGCTCCCAGCTGCCGCTTCCTGTGGCGGCCATTGCGCTGTGGCTGGTGTGACAGTCCCGTTGTCTCCTCCGTGTGTCCCTCTGTGGAGAGGGTCAGAGCCATCTTGGCCATCAGTGTGGCTCCCTTTCTCAGCCCTGGCCCTGCCACCTCTCAGTGCCTCAGTTTCCTCTCCATCTCCTAGTCTTCTGGTCTCTGAGAAGCTGGGATGGGTGGGTGCCAGGCCTCATCCCCCGGACCCGGCTTGTCTCTGTCTGATCTCCTGGCCCAAAGCCCCTACCCTGCCCGCCCCCCGCCCTTGCTCCATCTGGGAAGTAGGGCTCTGTAGTGAGAAAACGGAAGATTAGATATTAATTTAATTTAGTTCAGGTTCTAATTGTCTGGAGAAACTTCTTAACGCACTAATATTAATTTATTTTCACTTAGGGCCAGTTACGCTAATTCAAATCTGCTTGAAGTGTTTAAAACACTGATATCATGAACCAGATAATGAAACTGACTGAGGGAACCAGGAGAGGTGAGAACCGGGTGAATCTGCTCTGAAGGCGGCTCTGCCCTTGCTGCCTCCAGCCAGGTGCGTGGATGGGGTGTGGGGCACACCCCTCCCTGTGACCTTGACCTTGGCTTGTCATGCCTCTCTCCTCCCACTGTGTTGTCACTACTGCACCCTCAGGTCCACTTCTGGGGTGCCCGCTCATCCTCCCCAGTGGCCACAACTTATAGTACATAGTCCTGCCCTGTCACCGGCGGCCCCTGGGTCAGGCAGCCTTGGGGCTCTGTGCTCTCAGCTGGTGGATGAAGCTCAAGGCTCCTGCCTGTTACAGGGGCTACCCTGGGGTATGGAGTGAGACACTTAGGTCAGTGTTGGACATGCTCACAGGGACCAGGGGATGTGACCTGCTGCTCCCTTCACTGCCATCAGCGTCACTGTCTCCATCAGTGTCACTGAGTCCCCAGCATCCTCTCCTTTCACAGCTCCCCCGTGGCCTTGGCCTCTGCACCGCACCCCTCTGGTCAGGCCTGGAACCCATATGCAATGGCCCTGCACCATGTAGACCCCAAGGCACTGGTGTCAGAGTGGCCACATCAGATGTTGCAGGACCCAAGGGCAGAGTGGTGCAGCCTGAGTGACATCTAGGGGCATGGCAAGGATGGTGGCATGCTCCCCCCTCCATTCCTGAGCCCAGTGTAGGCTAAGTGAATATTCAGACTTGTGGCGTGAACGGATGAGTGGAAAAATGAGTGAGTGAGTGAACTGTACAGAATGACCATGGCGAGAGCTCTGTCTCATCCAGAGGAAATGTCATGATCAGGGGACAGGTGAGGGCAGGTGGGCTTTGTGGGAAGATCCTGGGCCTGCAGCCAGCCAGACAAGGGTTTCAGTCACAGCCAAATTGCCTGCTGACCTAAGGCTAGTGTCTGTGGCCTCTTGGAGCCTGTTTCTCCCCAGGGCTGGGGCTGAGGGGCCCAGGGCCTTGTGTGGGCAGAGCCTCTTCTTTCCAGGCAAGGTTGGCGAGGGGGAGTGAGTGTCAGCGGATGGGGATATGGGTGTGGCGGGGGTAAGCCCTTGCGCAGCCTAGGGGCCTATCTGGAGGCAGATCCCCAATGCTGGTGGAGAAACATATTGGCCAGCAGACTAGCTTCCCTGGAGGCATCAGCTGGGGTCTCATCCTCGCTGAGACCCTCGTAAGCTGTGTGACTTTGGGCAAGTCAGTCAACCTCCCTGGGTGCCAGGGTGCCAGCCCAGAGAGAGGCTGACTGACAGCACACCTTAGGGCCCCAGTGCCTGGTACCTAGGTTCCAACTCATGCACTCACTGTTCCCCCAACCTGTCTCACCTATCCACCTCCTAGGCTGCTCTGGGGAACCCTGGGTCAGGGCATTCTTCTGCACAGATGGACAGACTGAGGTCCAGAGAGGGGTCATGGGGGAGACAGCCCACATGGACACAGCACACTGGGAAACAGACTTGGGGAGGTCACAGCCTGGCCTGTGGGGGCAGAGTCCAGGTTACTTACTTTTACCTACAACCTAGACTAGGTTGGGCAAGCAGAGGCAGTCCAGCGCCTGCCCCTCCATCCTGGAATTCGGAAAGTGCAGACCCTGGGCCCTGGCTGCAGTGACACATGAGAAGCTCTGAAGGGACAGGTGTGGGGTAGTAAGAGCTTCACTACTTTTAAGAATGATCCTGCTTCCTCTCATTTTTCTCCTCCCTCTCAACCCTGCTCTCCCAAGTCCCTAAAAGGCAGCGTTTTGGGGAATTTTTTCAGTTTTAACTGTGTATTACTTTAGTGGAGCCAGAGCCAGGATGGTGCCGGTGTATGCTCAGCGTCAGTTCTTGAGTGGCTGGGCCTGAGAGGGTGGAGGCGGAGGTGGGCGGATGGGGAGACACATGCGGATGGGCCTGAGAGGGTGGAGGCGGAGGTGGGCAGATGGGGAGACACATGCGGATGGGCCTGAGAGGGTGGAGGCCGAGGTGGGCAGATGGGGAGACACATGCGGATGAGCCTGAGAGGGTGGAGGCCGAGGTGGGCGGATGGGGAGACACATGCGGATGGGCCTGAGAGGGTGGAGGCCGAGGTGGGCGGATGGGGAGACACATGCGGATGAGCCTGAGAGGGTGGAGGCCGAGGTGGGCGGATGGGGAGACCCATGCGGATGGGCCTGAGAGGGTGGAGGCCGAGGTGGGCGGATGGGGAGACACATGCGGATGGGCCTGAGAGGGTGGAGGCCGAGGTGGGCGGATGGGGAGACACATGCGGATGGGCCTGAGAGGGTGGAGGCGGAGGTGGGTGGATGGGGAGACACATGTGGATGGGCCTGAGAGGGTGGAGGCAGAGGTGGGTGGATGGGGAGACACACGCAGATGGGCATGAGTGGGTGAGAGGTGGGCAGATGGGGAGACACATGCGGATGGGCATGAGTGGGCGAGAGGTGGGCGGATGGGGAGACACATGCGGATGGGCCTGAGAGGGTGGAGGCGGAGGTGGGCGGATGGGGAGACACATGTGGATGGGCCTGAGAGGGTGGAGGCCGAGGTGGGCAGATGGGGAGACACATGCGGATGGGCCTGAGAGGGTGGAGGCCGAGGTGGGCGGATGGGGAGACACATGTGGATGAGCCTGAGAGGGTGGAGGCCGAGGTGGGCGGATGGGGAGACACATGTGGATGAGCCTGAGAGGGTGGAGGCTGAGGTGGGCGGATGGGGAGACCCATGTGGATGGGCCTGAGAGGGTGGAGGCGGAGGTGGGCAGATGGGGAGACACATGCGGATGGGCCTGAGAGGGTGGAGGCGGAGGTGGGTGGATGGGGAGACACACGCAGATGGGCATGAGTGGGTGAGAGGTGGGCAGATGGGGAGACACATGCGGATGGGCATGAGTGGGCGAGAGGTGGGCGGATGGGGAGACACATGCGGATGGGCATGAGTGGGCGAGAGGTGGGCAGATGGGGAGACACATGTGGATGGGCATGAGTGGGCGAGAGGTGGGCGGATGGGAGACACATGAGGATGGGCATGAGTGGGCGAGAGGTGGGTGGGCAGGTGTCTGGATGGATGAAAAGATTTAGGTGGACGGATAGGCAGGTGGCTGAGAAAACAGAAAAATGGATGGATGGATGATTGAAGAGTGGGTGGGTGGGTGAGTGGATGGGCAGGTTTGTGGGGAGATGAATGGGGAGATGCATGGATGGACGGGTGGATGGAAGGTTTGTGGGAGGCTGAATGAGTGGGTGGGCTTATGGACAGATGGCAGATGAATGGATACATGGGTAGGTGGGGGTTACATGGGGGGGAGTTGGGGGGGAGATGAATGGGTAGACGGATCCTCATGCATTTGGGGTCGATGGGAGTGGGTGGGAAGTTGGATGAGTAGATGGAAGGTAAGTAGATAAATGAATAGATGGGTGGTGTGTGGCCTGGAGGATGGCTAGGCAAATGAATTGTGGGTGAGTGGATGGCTGACGTCTTTAGCCTTTCCAGTGCTGAAACTTCAGGCTTCCCCTATTAGCAGTTAGATATTTGGTGGGTCAGGTGCATGGCAAAAGCCCTGGACTGGCAGGTAGAAGCCCTGGACTTAATTTTCACCCTGTCACTATGTGACCTTGGGCAAGTCACTTACCCTATCTGATCTTCAGTTCCAACGAAGGGGTTGGAATTGTTGGCCTCTCAGACTCCTTGCTTCAGTCAAGTTCTAGGAGTGTCCGGCCCTCTCTGCCCTCTGCTCTTCCCTCCGCCCTCCTCCTGGGCAGGGGCCCATTTCCCTTCCTCTCCTGCATGCCTCAGACTCAGGGCCTTCCAGGGGGCGACGGCTCAGCTGGCCTGTGGCGAAGGCCCGGCAGGGGGCCTGCTGTGCCGCCTTCTGGAGCGGGGCTGTCAATGTCAGCTTCCCGGCCAGATTTGAACAGGTACCTGGCCCCGTTTCGAGGCTGTCATTTAAGTGCTGCAGGAGGCTGTCTATCTGCATGACCTCCCCAGATGAGGACACAGCCCCTCTGGGGCCCCAGACAGCTGCCATCTGGCAGTGGGGCTCGGTGGTGGCTAATATAATAGCATTCTTCTTATTTTGGTAAAATCAGAGTGTTGCTACTCCCCTGGATGCGCGCAGGGGCCGCACCCACCCAGCCCTCGCCTTTCCTCCCTCCCGCTCTGCTGTCGCTCAGAACCACAGGTGCCACCCGACCTTCAGGGTGTCAATGAGGTGAATAAGAAAAAGGCAAAGTGACACTTTACCCATGACGAGCATAGAACAATGACGGCAACACTGACACCGCGGCCGAGAGCTGGCTGTGTGGCCTAGGCTCGTGCGGTGCGTCGGGACAGACCAGGGTGCTCGGTGGGAACAGCTTGGGTTTGGGGCTCTGCCAGCTGGATCCCCTCCTCAGCTCTGCTTTCTGCTGGCTGGGTGGCCTCGTGCCTCAGGTCCCTTCTGTGTACCCCAGGGAGAACATGACCCACCTTCTGAGGTGGCTGTGGATAGAAAGAAGGATAGTCCGTGAAGGGTCAGTGTGGCACCTGCCAAGGTCTTGTCCATGGAGAGACTTCTGTCCCTTCCTTCCAGTCTGTATGGATGCTGCTTAGGGGAGCAAATGAACCCTCTGCTGGATCTGGAGGCTGGGGTCTTGTGACCCTGGCTTTTTGCTGGGCTCTGACCTGCCTCCCAGGCCTCCCAGGATCCAGGGCACAGTGGGGACCATCACAGGCCCAGACACCAGCATGTTTGATGGAGAGGTTTGGGGACCAGGAAACAAGGGCTCACCCCAGCTGAGCCCTGGGGACCAGGCCACGTCCGCTCTGGGCCTGAACTTCCTATCTGGTAAATGTGTGTGGGGACATGTGCACTCACAATGTTCCTTAGGTTCCTTTCAGCCCCTGCGTTCCTGCCTCCAGAGGGTCCAGAGGAGGCGAGCAGCACCTTGCACATCTCCTTGGTGCCAGGACCTGTGCAGTGCAGTGGCAATCCCGCAGTGCTGCCCCTGGGTGTGTGAGGTGGAGGCCCTGACAAACCCCAGCAAGTGGACCCCTCTTGTCATGTTACAGCCAAGGCTCTGCAGGGCGTGGGCACAGCCAAGGCCGAGGGGTGAAGGGAGGGATCCCAGCTGTCAGTCCTGGTCAACCGTCACCACAGGGGAGGGGATTCTGAAGTTGTGAGGTTGGCCGGAGGCAGGGGGATATCACTCTCTGCCTTCCTCCTGGGTGATGCCTTGGATCACATCTCCTCTGAAGGGCAGTGGCTGAGCCCCAGAGGAGCCCAGGGAGCCCTGTTGTCCCCCTCCCCCTGTGCTCCATGGACTTCCTGGAGGAGATGCTGGGGGACTAGATGGAAGGAGGAGAGGGGCCTTTGCAGACAGGAGAGTGTCTCTGGCTCAGGGTCTCTTCCAGGGAGGAGGCCTCTGAAGACCAGGGAGAAGCAATCCATGCCTGAGGAGCGCTCCCCTCCCCGGTCCCAGCCTCAGGCAGATCCTGCCGAGACAGAGAAGCCCCCTGGGTGCTTGGGGTCAGTGGTCAGAGTCCTGAGGCTGTGGCTGCCCTTAGCTGGCTCTCAGGTCCTGGGGTGACTCCATGGCAGCTCTGGACCTCAGGGGCTGACTGAAGCCTTGGCCTGCAGCCTTGGCTACCCCTCCCCTGGTTGTGGGCCTGGCTGTGCTGGCCGGATGGGCTCCAGTGCTGTCCTTGTACCAGGGCTTGGCTCGCAGCTAGCCTCTGGGTGGCAGCGCTGGCCCAGCTACCTCCCTGTGGCCTGGCTCTGCCTCAGGCCTGGGCTTGCGAAGCCACCGACTGAGCCTGTCTGGTGATGCCTTTTGTTCCAACCTGGTCTGAGTCGGGTTCCTGTCCCTGCAGCCAGGAATTCTGACTTCTGGGCCTGCGGGGCTGTATGAGGAGGGTGGAGGGAGGCCAGCAGTTGGGGGGGTTACCAAGAAAACGCTCGTATTTAAGACGGGTTGCAATGCGGGAGGCACAAAGCAGGCAGGTCCTGCGTTCCAGTGGCTCTGAGGGTCCCTCATGGAATCATGAAAAAGGGGTCCAGAAGGGAGCACACAACCTGGACACTCAGCAAGATGCCATCTTCCTGGTGGCATGTCCAGGCTGCCAGGAGGGTCTGACATATCTGTAGGTGTGTCGGAGCTTCTGACATGGCCCCGCTGTCACCCTGGGTGGGCTGGGCCACTCTCATGAGACTGGCATCTTTCCAGAGTGTGGCTCTGTCTCTGCCACCAGACTGGGGCCCTGAATGCGGGGGCCTTCCTGCCCCTCTGATGAGAGGCCATGCTCCACCCTCAATTTTTGGCTACATGGGGCCTGGGGCCCTGTAATCTCTACCAAACCCAGAGATGAGATGCTGCTTCTAGAGTGAGGCCCCCCCGCCTCCTTTTTTTTTAACTTTCTATTTTCTGTGAGCAAATATGCTTCCTGCTGCCGGTCTCTTGGTTCGATTAGAGCAGCCACTTCTAAGCTGGAAAATACTCGAGCTGACGGGAGAAGACAAAAAGAGAGGAGGGATGAAAACCCCACCTCACAGCCGTCCTGATGGGAGATTTCCTTATCTCTCTGCCACAGTCGGTGGGCCCGTGGGCCTGATAACTCTGCAGGTCTTGTCCTTTGCAGAATGTGACAGCTTCTCAGTGGCTGTTCTCCCATGTGGCCTCCCTTTCCTCCCCAGGCTCCACCCCAAGAAGTGTCACTGGTGCAGGAAGAGACAGGCCTAGAGAGGCCAGCGCTGGAACCAGTCCAGGCCCGAGCACATGCGGCCCATGTCGGCCTCCCAGAAGCTCTGTGGGGTGAGCCTAACAGCCCCATTTCACACACGGGGAAATGGAGGCCAGAGGGAGGGTAGGAGTGAGAAAGACAGGGATCTAGAGCCAGGGAACCTGGACTAGTGCCTTTGCTTTTCTGTGGATGGCTTCTCCACCCGTATGATGAGTGGGTAGGGTTAGGTGACCCCAGATTCAGAGAGGCCCACCTGAACCCACGGAGAGGAAGCCAAGGTGCTATGTTCAGCAGCTCAGGAAAGTGCTTGTGGAAGGAGGGGCTTGGGACAGAGAAGGGGGGCAGCTCCTTGGGCCACCGGCCCTCACGCGAGCTTCTGCAGCACCTCTGCTGAGCACTGTCAGGGCTCCTCGCTTAGACAAGTTGCTGAATCTCCCTGAGCCTCGCCTTCCTCACCTGTAAAGTGAGACTATGAGTCCCGCGTGAAAAACTGTCATGCGGCGTTGCCAGCCAGGATCAGCAGGCTGGGCGCTCGGTGCAGGGGATCCGAGTGCCGTTCCTCACTATGCTCCAGCTTGTGGGGTTCAGTCAAAAGTAAAATCCCCACCTGGCCGGCGTGGCTCGGGAGTGGAGCATCGACTATGATCCAGGAGATCTCGGTTCTATTCCCAGTCAGGGCACGTGCCTGGGTTTCGGGCTCGATCCCCAGCAGGGGGCGTGCAGGAGGCAGCCGATCAATGTCTCTCTCGTCATTGATGTTTCTCTCTCTCTCCCTCTCCCTTCCTCTCTCTGAAATCAATAAAGATATATTTAAAAAATAAAATAAAATCCCCAAGACGCCTGCTTGCTTCTGCTCTGAGAAATGTTTTGCTGCTGCAGAGCAGGCCGTGGAGGGCCCTCTGCTCTCCCTTCCCCCACCAGGCCATTACCTGAGCTGGAGGACTGGGCTTGGAGTGGAGCATGAGAGCTTGAGAGGGCTGGAGGGGGCTGGCAGGAGCAAGCCCCAGCTGGGAAAGCGATGTGCAGGGCTTAGCGCGATGATGAGAGCAAGGAAGGGAGCCGTGCCCTCGGCTGGTGCACCTGAGCACCCAAGAGGAGGCTGGGCACAGCTGTTCTCTGTCTCTGGGGCAGTGGACCAGGGGCAGGTGAAGGGCCACGAACCTGACCTTATGTGCTCCACATGCAGTACATGTCAGGGTGGGGAAGGTTGGGGAGGAAATGCCTGCGTCAGCACCAAGGACAGCAGCCTGCTCCCCGAAACTCAGGGCCCCCTTCCCTGTTGCCTGCAGCAAAAGTCACCATCAACCCAAACAAAGTTGACTTGCTAACTGTGTACTAGTCATAGCCCAGCGCCCAGGCTCCTCTCAGGCTGGTGGGGGGAGGACTGGTAGACAGGCGGAAGGGTGGACAGGTGCATACAGGATGCCATGAGTGACGGAGGGACAGTGCCCAGAAACGGAGCTCTCTCATCAAGGTGAGCTCCCAGCAGCTGCGGTGTCCTCTCCTGGTCCCCCTCTTTCACAGAAGCTGGCTGACACCCACCAGGTGGACTGGAGGAGACGCTTGCTCTGGGTGGGGGATGGGGCATGAAGGCCACCAGGGTCTCTTCAAGCTGATCCGATCTGCAGGGGGTAGGAATCAGGGAGATGATAGGTGGGGTCCAACCTGCCTAATCTGGCTGGCAATGGAGGGGGACCCTCAACCCAGCTGGAGGGAGAAATGGGGGCTTCCTGGAGGTGGTGATGCCAGACTCAAGCCTGGAAGGGACGGGGGTCTGGGCAGGTGAAGAAGATACAGGTACCTTATGTGTTTGCGTAGGTTTTTTATTGAGCACAGTCACCTGCTTATTCATTGTGGAGGAACCAGGGGTGGGCAGGAGAGAGGGGCGGGAGGTTGCTATGGGATGAACGCATGTGCTCCCCTCAACCCAAATCCAGATGTTGAAGCCTAACCCCCAGTGTGAAGGTGGGGCCTTTGGGAGGTGCTTAGGTCCCTTCTGAAAGGGATTAGTGCCCTTATAGAGGGGACCCCAGAGAGCTTCTGTGCCTCTCCTGCCACAGCGAGGACACAGCGAGAGACACTGATTTGGAACCAGGAGGGGGCTCTCACCAAATTTGCTGGCACCTTGATCTTGGACTTCCAGCTTCCAGAACTATGAGAATAAGTGTTTGTGGTTGAAGCCCCCATCTGTAGTATTTCTGTTGTAGCAGCATGAGCTGACTGAGACAGTGGGACTCAAACCGAGTGTTTCCAGGAAAGCTAATGCCCGTCACCACTTCGTGGCTGGATGGAGACGCTGGGCCCTTGGGTTTCCTCTGAGCTAAGAGGACCTTTGATGACTTCTGGCCCACAGGGCGGGGGGTTCAGCTGGACTGAGATGCTTTGACCCCGAGAGCAAGGCCCTTGGGGGAGGGCTGTGGTCCTGTCCCGTGGCACCCTGGGTGGAGAGAACGGTGGGTCAGCGCAAGTCAGCTCCATGCTCTGCCCTGAGACCTGTGCAAGTCCCGTGCCTCTCAGATCAAGGGTCACACACGTTCCAGGGGCAGAGTGGTGACTGAGTGGGTGGCGCCCTGGTTTCCCTCGTGGAGGCAGCCCTGACGCTCTGTGTTCCTGAGGACCTCGGCCGGGTGGGGCCGGACGCTCCTGCCCCTGCTGGGGTCCTCTGAGCTCCGGGCTGGGGCTTCATGTGCCTGGCACGTGGGCTGGAGTTTTCCGTGTCATTTCTCTCTGGTATAAAGAAATTCTGTCTTTTGTTTATTTTTTTTCTTCTCCTTTCAGACTGAAAACCAAAAGTGCAGCAAATGGGAGCGCCTTTGTTTGAGGGCCATAAAGCGAGATGATGTACTTCAGGTGATTCATGTGAGCTGAACCTGCCATGAGTGACAGCAACCCTGGAAGCTGCAGACTCTGGGGCGTGTGGCAGATGTGTCTGGTCTTTGGAGGGGCGGCATGGGAAGGAGGGGCAGGACGCCGGGTCTACATCTGGCTGCCTCCTTGCCTGGCTGGGTCACTCTGTGTCGGTCCCTCCATGGGGTAAAGACCAGAGCCACTGTCCTGGACTGGAGCCTGGGCACTCAGGTCCTCTGAGGTCTCTGGGAACCGTCCTAGGCTTTCTGCCTGGTGTGACCAGCCAGATAAGTCCGAGGAGATCTGTGGGACGAATGGGAAAGCCTTACCTGTAGCCCTTTGTGGACCGTGTGTCAGAGGACGGCCTCTGGGAAGGTGCCCGGCTGTCTCCTCCCCGGGGCCACCCTTGGCACTTGCGGCCCACTCTGAGCTCGTGGCACTGGCTCAGTGCCTCAGGGTGAGGGCCCGGAGCAGCTGGCCAAGCTGAAGCCCGCCGTCTCTCCTGGCCCAGTCAGGCTCCCTGGCCCACTTGCCACTCCTGGTTCTTCCATAGTTGGCCTGAGTGTTCCGGAGTTTTCCTAAAGTTCCCAGTTGTTGAGTGCTGACTCTGCCTCAGGTGCTGAGTATGTCATCCCCCCTGCTCGCTGGGCTTGTCCTCACAGACACCCTAGAATCGAGGGGCGGGGTTCAGAGCAGCTGGGCGTCCCCAAGTTCACCACCAGCCGCACTTACTGGGAACTGGTCCTGCACTTTCCCACCCACACGGAAGTCCTTCCACGTCACCCTGGAATGACTCCTACGGTCCCTCTTTTAAAAGTAATTATTAATGATTATAAACAGGATCAGAATTACTCTAATCATTACAGAAAATTCCCCACCCAGGTGAAAATAGAGAGAACAGGTGACAAACCCGACAGGCAGCTGCCTGGTGGCCCGTCCAGGATCACTCGTGCCGGCCCAGCAGCCCCCTCTCCACACGCTTCATCTCATTTCAGCTCCACCTATTTCAGTATGTTCCCGGAAAACATAACATTCACTTAAGAAACAACCACAATACCGTTATCACCCGTAAAACAGCAATGGCTGCTTAATCTCAAATATCCGGCAGCTGTCGGCTCACATTCCCTTACTGTCTCATTTTTTTAAAGCTCTCGGGTTCCGGCCCAAATAGGGTCTGCGCAGTACGCTGTCTGACACGAGGCCGCAGCCTGTGGTTTCCTCCCCTCTCTTGCTTCCTTGTGATGTCGCTGTTGAAGACACTGGCTGTCCTGGGCGTCCGGGTCCCGGGTTTGTCCATCACATTCCTTGGCTGCGGTTTCTTGACCGGCGGTTGGACCCGGAACAGGTCAGATCCTGGACTGTGTTTGGTGACCTTCAGGCCTGGTCTCCTCTGTGATGCTGGCATTTGGGATGATCAAGACCCACGTCTGTGGGCTCAGTGGAGGTGGCGACACGGCCACTTCATTTTTATCCACAAAGATCAATTTTACTGAAAGTAAACATGAATGGCTGCCCCTCCCCCCTGGCTGCTTCTCAGATGCCCCGTGTCAGTACCCTGTGCATTTTCTCCAGGTCCTTCCCGACATAAGCAGGCACGACACCCTGCAGACAGCTCGCTCGGGCCTTTTCTTTACAGAGCAAATTGCATCACATTGGATGCATTGATCTGCAGTGTGCTACGTTCACTTAAGGTTATAAATTAGGCACATTTCCATGTCGCCCCACAGAGAGCGCCTCATTTTTTACCCATAAACATTTCACAGCATCTCTGAAAGATGAGGCTTTCAAAGCAGCTGGCACCCTTCCCCCACCGGAAGGAGAGACAACTCCTTACGAGTACCAGTGTGTCAGCAGGGCTCACATTCCCTCGATTAGTTCACAAATGGTTTTTACATGATTTTTATTAAAATTACTTTCAAAATAAGATCCACACATGCAATAGAGAGCTCTTCCAGATCCCCTCCATCTCTCTCTTGCTTTTTTTTTCTTCTCATTTTATTTGTTGAGGGAACCTTGTCTTCTTTCCGTTAGAGCTGGGACCTTCCTGATGTCCCCAGGGCGTCACTGCTCCTATTCCTGTGACCTGTAAATTGTCAGGTCAGTGTCAGGGTATTTGTCTATCAGGACTGCAGAGTGTCTGTCTGTCTGTCCCCTCTGTGATGTTCACACCATCAGCTCACTAGGGCATTGCATAATACTACTGATAAAAACCCTGTCATTTCTTTTGAGTTTGTTGGCTGATTATTTGTCCCCAGAGAAGTGGCTAGGCGGCAACTGTTGGTAACTGGGACGTGCACCTCACTGGAGATGTGCTTGGTTTTTTCTATTTACTAGTTTTCAAAATAATGAGTTGGTTCTCTTGTATCCTCTCGATTCTCCCGCTGCCCCCGTTTGGGTTTTGGCTGGTGACCCCGGCTGTGAAAGAATTCACAACTAAGAAAAGAGATGCAGAGAGGAAAGGGAGGAAAGGGCTGGTGTATTGCTAAGTCAATACAGGGCAGGGAACAAAGAGTGGCTTCTGCTTTTAAAGAGCAAGCAGTTTCAGTTGCTAGGTGACAAGGAAGGGAGGGAATCTTTGGGACGCTGGAGTTGAGCAGATACCAGGGGTTGTCTTGAAAAGTTACAGTTTGTTTGCTTTCCAGGAGACAGTCTGGCAGGTGTCCTAGGGAGGGGTGTTATTAGTATTTTTCCTAGGCCTGTAAACATGCTCAGAGCAAAAGTTATGAAGAGGTCAAAGGAGGCCTGTTTGAAGGGGGTCAGGGGGCTTTCTACTAACTCAGGACTCCTTGGTGGGAATCAGCAGGAGGAGGGGATGCAACAATGTAGCCTTGAGAGGAGCTTATCCTCAGTTTGAGCAGAGGAGCCGTTAGAATCAGAGGAGCCCGCAATCTCAGGGCTTAATTACCAGGTGCTTCACATAGATTGTGCACGGCCACAGCAAAGGAAAGGAAAGGCCTTTTTCTGTCCTTACATCTGCCATCGTCATTTTGAACTCAGGAATTTGGACGTATTTGATCAGTTTCAGTTTATTGGTACTTAGATTTCCCATCTTTGGCTTGTGGAACCTATTCTGCTTGGTCCCTGAGTCCTTTTGCACGACCTCAGGAGCCTTTCATGCATCCTTGCCCTCCAGTCTGTGGGGCTCCCGGCTCCCAGCCCAGCCCTGAACAGCCATTTCTCCAAGGATCCCAGGGTCCTGCTAGAGGGAACTGGCGTTGGGGACCCATTGCTCCTGAATTGGTTTCTGAGCCTTTCCTCAGACAGCCTACACAATTTTCTTTTTAAAGTTAAAAAAAAAAAAAGTCAAATTTAGGCTTACAAGATTTTATTTCATGACTTTGTGTCTCTTTTCACAATGACAAACTTTGTTCCAAATGGCGTTACAGTAATTATGTATTTATTCTATCTTTATAGGAACATTGTTTCAGAGCTGCAGTACCAATACTATTGGTAACAATATGGTTGCTGGGAGTCCTTAGAAGTTTTTCTCTTCAAGACTCTCTTTTGTCCTTAGGGTGCAGCCCTCGGTAATGTACTATAAAATCACTGTTTTAAACTCACTTTGAACGATTCCTTCTCAAGTTGTAATGCTAATGCTAACAACTGGATATGGTGCTGGGTCCATTGGTTTTGTTTTGCTTTTCATTTTTACTGGCTGTTTTTTTAAAAATTTAATTCTATTGTATCATTACTCAGAACATTGGCTGGTGTACTCAGGAAAGTCTCCCTTCCACCCCGTCCCCTCCATCCTGTTTCTGGTTCCTTCCTTAGCTATAGGTTTTTTCTTCTAACCAAGTCACCAACAGAGCATGGTTCTGAGTGGCACACAAGTCCTGCACCAGGCTGTAGCCCTGAACTTCCATTGTTTCTTAAATGCATGCAAATGACTGCATATTCGCTTCCCTGCTGGTCCAGGTTCTCCTGTCAATGGCACAGTATCTTCTACTCACTTGCTCCACCCTGTTTTTCTCTCTAACAACAGATCCTGAAGCTCACTCCACACCCCAGGGCTGGTGTGGCCACACTCCCCAGTGCTTGGGGCTTGAGATATCTCAAGTGGGATTACTTATTTGCCAGATGGATGTATGGAGGTTATTCTGGAGGTACAGGGGAGTCCTGGAGCCTCCCTGGGGAGCCCAGGAAGGTTTCAAAGACAGCAGTACTTGGGAGGAGGCATGAAGGATGAGTGGGGTCCCCATGCAGGTGTCAGGCCTGAGTTGGGCTCCGGAGCACAGCAGGAGAGGTTGGAAGTCTGCAGGGCTCAGCTCCTCAGCAGATTCCTGGCAAAAACAGGAAGGTAGAGCTGCTACAGCCTGGTGCAGGACTTGTGTGCCACTCAGAACCATGCTCTGTTGGTGACTTGGTCACCCACGTGGGTGGAGGTGGTATGCTTTGCTTTCTCCAAGCCACCAACCCGAGAGGCTAGGAATCAATGGCAGACATGGTTGGTGGTAACCAAGAAATCTGGAAATCTGCTTTAACGATGTGCAGACTCCTGGCCTTTTTCATGCGGTGTGGAAGGCCCAAGGGAGGCTTGAAGCACTCAATGGGGCAATAGTCACTTAGGAGTGAGACAGGCCAGTGAGCCAGGACAAGTGGAATAGGGAAACTGAGATAGATTGTTAAACAGCAGTTTGCAGCCACCTAGGAAAACCTATCTTCCCTAAACCAAGGGCACTTGAGAGTAAATGGTTTGTGTTTGGTGGCCCAGGTACAGAAACTCACCAGGGCAGGAAGCCCCGGATGCCTAGCAAGGGGAGAAACTGGGAAAACAAGAACCTTGCCCCCAAAGTAACCTGTCCTCCCCTAGCTTATTGCTGGTCATGTGGTTTAGACCCCCTGAGTGTTCCTCCCTAAAGAGAACATCTAGGCCTCACTTGTATTTCAACTCCAGGCCCAGAAAAGCAGTAAAACCAGACAAGTGAACGTGGCTGCCTCAGGACAAGATACATTGACTAATGGCCCTGCCCTGGCACCGACCAATCCGTGGAGACCAGGACCCAGAAAGGACACACCTGGAAAGCTGATGAATATTCTATTGAGACCCTCTCCTGAGACGTCCCCTAGAATTCCCACCTGCAAGAGAAATAAAAGCCTCAAGACAAAGGACCCGGTGGCTCTCCCTCTGGGAAGCACCTTCCCCATTCCCTCTCCCCTCTTCTTCCTGCACAGGCCCCACATCTCCTAAACTCTAAGGGACCCCACGAGACTTGCTACCAGGGCAGCAATGGGCAGAGGCAGCTCGCTGAAGGCTAGTCCCCTGAACCTGTTCCCAGGCCTCCTTTCCTCTGGGGACTTCCCAGAGAGCTCGGGCAGCCCAGCCTAGGCTCTCCTGTTGCTTCTCCTACGCTAAGCCCTTTCTTGTCTTACTGTCTTAGCTTTAATAAAGCTCATAGTCATCTGGACTCGTGCTGTGAAATTTTTCCTGCACGAAATCAAGAACCCACACACTACTGGCCGGCCCTAGGCAGGTCCAGATCCCCTTTCCCATAACTGGGGGACCCTGGCTTCTGAACTGGCAGGCAAGATGAGCCTCCGGGAGCCCCCCCGGGGACTTGCTGTCCACACCTGCAGCTCCGCTCGCTCATGTGTGCAAACACCCCATTACGTCTGATTACAAACCATTAGTGCCATTAGTTTAGCCCCTCTCCACGTCCGGGTGAGCCAGCTGTGAGGGGCCAGGGATAGAATAGCAAACAGCTTCCTGCGAGGCAGCATCTGCCCGCCACCGCTCTCGGGATCTCGGAACCCCTCTGCTTGGACTAGGGAGCCTGGGAGAACCACAGCCTGGGGCTGGTCGGCATCACCTGGACCACAAGGGCCTCTGGCCTCTGCACAGTCGCCTGCTCATGGCTCTGTTGTCTCATGAGCGCCGCGGTGCTCCCACCACCTGACTGTCTCTTTTATCTCGGCCTGCAGCCCACAGCAGCCTTTTAAGCCCCAGTACTCAGTCACTGCTGGCCCTGTCACCCCCAGGGAGGCCCAAGTCAGAGAGACCCCACGTGTCATTCCCCTGACCCTCCATGCTGGGCCCAGCCCCAGCCTGCTGGGCTTAAAGGGGCTGTTTGAGCAGGAGGAAGAAAAGAGCTGCTGGCTGTTTGTTCTGGGAGTTGGGAGTGAGCGTGAGGTTCTCCAGAGCCTGCTGCCTGCCCCAGCCCAGCCCACCCCATCCCATCCCACCCCACCCCAGCCCAGCCCAGCCCAGCCCAGCCCAGCCCAGCCCAGCCCAGCCCAGCCCACCCCACCCCACGGATGGCTGCTCCGGCTCCCTGTGCTCACTCCATCCTGAGCTGGCTGCCCAGAGCTTTTATGACCGACCATGTTTGTCCAACTCTAAGAGAACTGCATCCCCCAAACTTCAACCCCCCTGAGGTTGGGACACATCCTTTGGGTGCTAGGGCCAGGTTGCTCTAGTGCAGGTGGTGTTCAGGACGCAGCAGCCATGGTTGGTTAATGTTGAATCTACCCATTTCACAGATGAGAAAATGGAGGCAGCTTGGAGAGATGATTAGCTCTGGGAGGATGGGAGTTCCACTTGCTCTGCTGTTGCTATGTTGAAATTCTTAATTCTGAAGCAAGGGCCCCATATTTTCATTTTGCACTGGGCCCTATGAGTTACGAAGCTGGTTCCAGCCACCAGGCTCCCTGGGAGGCCCAGAGCAGGACTAGGGTGAGAGCCAGGCTCCAGGTGCAGACTCGCCTCACGGGTCAGCACAGGCCTGGTGTGTGTGATGGTTTACCCCAGCTGGGCCTCCCTCCCAGCAGAGCCTGTGGATGTGCAGCAGCAGGCTACTGTCTCTGTGATGATCACTGTCACCGTCTGTGTTGCCTTGTGTCCCAGCGGGGTGTGTAAACTACGCCTGGAGGAGGGGCGCACTGGAGCGCAGGCCCTGCACCGCCCCTGTTGCCTCACTCCTGCGGGGAGCCCTGGGCTTCTCTGTCGCAGGTCTCACATCCAGAGCCGACTCCTCTGAGGCGACAGGCTGACCTGGACTCCTGCTGGAAGGTGAGTGGCGCTAACAGACGTTCATTCTGGACTCTTGGACGAAGGGCAGTTAATGTGGGGAGAGGGAGCGCTCCTTCAGGCCCAGCCTCAGCAGAGCGGCCGCTGAGCTCTTCACTCGGCCTGGTGCGAGGAGCATGGGCACAGGGAGCGGCCAACCAGAGGCCGAGGCGGGGGCGTGGCGGGATGGTGTGAGCCACACGGCCACCTGAGCCCAGCGGGGCACAGTGGCCACCGTCGGCTCCTTCCCGTCTTGCCGGAGGTGACTGTGAGGCCTGCCACGTGGCTGCCGCGTCCCGCACTGCGGCCAGCAGGAAAAGGGCTGTGCCCGGCCATCTGTGCCCTGCCACCCTGCCCGGGACACGTCCTTCAGTTGGCTGGGGGTTACTGGGGTCCGGGCCTATGACCCGGCCTGTGATCATGGTCAGGGCTTAGGTTGTGACCAGAGTTGGGACTCAGTGTGACTTTCTGGGGAGTGGGGGAGGGGGCCGGATGAGGCATCACCCTGAGGCTGGGACGTGCCCCACCTGGGCCACTCTGGCCACTGCCCGGAGTCCGCCCCTGGAGTGCTGTGCCGTCCTCAGGTTCCCGCACCGCAGGCGGCGCTGGGAGGGTGGGGCCTGGGAGGCCCCTGAGCACCCGCCGAGCGAATGCAGGAGTCCTGGAGCCTTCACTCTCCACTGCTGCTCCGCCCCAGCTAACATCTCAGCTGGAGCTGGGCAGGTGGGCGGCACGTTCAGGGGTCCAGAGCAATAACCCCTTCCCAGGCCCTGCGTCCTGGCCTTGACCGCGGGATCTGGACCCTCCTCAGGGGGCATCGAGGTGCCTTGGGGTGGGGGCGACGGGGAGCATTAGACAGCATTGCTCTCGCCAGTTTCTGTAAGAGATGTCGTTTACACCCCCTTCTTTGGATATTTGCTGTGAAGCACTCACGTTCCTTTATTAAAACTGTTAATCAAGGGAAAATGCAAACACGAGACGGAATGAGAGAGAAGGTAAGTGTGCAGAGGACAGAGCTGTCCCCGGTGGGTCGGAATGTTTCCTGCAGGGTAAACCTGGGCAGAACCGGAGGGGCCTCCTTTCTGCCTCAGTTTCCCTATGGCGCTCGGTCTGTAGAAGGCCCGGAACCAGATGCTCCTGAGCACTGGTAGCAGTGAACTCGTCCTCAGGCCTTCCCTAGCTCAGGCCCGCTTGGGGGTTTATGCATATCAGCTCTCACAGCAACCTCTGAGGCAGGGGCTGTAATTGTCTTCAATTTTCAGGTGAGGAAACTACAGCACAGAGAGGCTAAGTTGGTGTCCAGTGTCACACAGCAAGCAAGAGGTAGAGCTGCATTTTGAACCCCCACAGCCTGGGTCCATATTCCCTGCTGGCTCCTGCTGGGGAGCAGCTGACGGGTCCTGGGCCATCTCACAGGCCCTTTTAATAGTCTATCCTGATTCTATGAGACAAGTGTTCTGACTTCTATTTTACAGGTGGGGAAACTGAGCTCTATTTCCCTTCCTCTTTGATGGTTGAGTAAGAGGCTGCCAGTGTTCGGTTTCCTGTCGTTTTCTGTTACTGGTTTCCACTTGGCTCTCTGCGCTGGAGAACACGAGGATCTGAATCATTTCCAATGCACTGAGGTTTGTTTTATGATGCGGGACATGGTCTGCCTTGGGACGTGTTCTGTGGGCACTTGGGCCGAACGCGTGCTGCTGGTGGCCGTCCCAGCACTGCTGGGAGGTCCTGCCGGGCCGGTGTCGCCCGCTGCCTCCTTGCTCACTTCTCAGGCTGTTCCGCTGCTGGGAAGGGAGAGGTGGAGTCTCCAGCTGAAATGGTGGGTTTGCCTGTTTCTCCCTTCGGTTCTCGTAGGCTTTTTCTTCACCTGCTTTGAAGCTCTGTTGTCGGTTCATATACATTTAGGGTTGGTGTGTATACTTGGTGGATGACACGCCCATTGTTATGTGATTTGTGTCTGTTTGGTGCCGAGGGCAACTTTATCTGACGCGAAGGTCAGCGTCCCGGCTCTCTCCCGATTCATGTTTGCAGGATGTATCTTCCCATCCCTTTCGTCCACCTGCCGAGGCCATTATGTTCTGTGTGAGAGTCTCGTGGACCCCATACAGCTGGGGTTTGTTTAATCTGCTCTGTCAACCTCTGTCTTTTATTTGGTGTATTTAGGCTCTCCCCTCTGCCCAATCTTTATGACAGAGCAATCTATGCAAAGGTCTAATATACAGGGTGTCCCCCCAAAATGTATACACACACTTTGAATAATTATAAAGGCAGTGTTTATTAAAATATAGTTCATTTTCATAACTGAGCTATCAGCTATTAAAGTTTATATACATTTTTGGGGGACAACCTGTATTTATAATCAAAGATCCAGAAGGAAAAGAGAGGCAGAAAAAAATGAGAACTTTTTTCACTGCATAATGTTAAAGAAACTTTCAGGCTGAAGGAAAATTATGCCAGTTAGAAAGGTAAATCCAGATAAAGAAACTAGAAGTGCCAGGAATTCCCTGCTGGGCACTGTCCTGAGAGGCAGCCACTATCGTTACAGGGGCCCTGTTGTAGGTGTCAGGAAGGGCCCCAGGTGTCTGATCAGTGGGATCACCGTGGACCTGGGTTCAGCAACCCCGGTACTTGAGTTCTGGCTAGGGAAGAATTCAGAGCCAAGACTCCAGCTATGAGAGAACATTTATTTATAAAATCACAGGGATAAAGGAAGGGCCCTTGGAGCTTGGGACCGAGGAAGGTAATGGGAATGCACCTGTGGGGAGGGGGTGGGGGGAAAGAGGGGAAAGGGAGGGAGAGCAGAAAGCTGGCTGGGTCCTCTATCCTAAGGGTTTTAAGGATAGAGATTTTAGGGGAGGTCCCAGGGGAAGATCACAATAGAATATTCAGCAGCTTTCCAGGTGTGTCCTTTCAGGGTCTAGGTCTCCACTAATGGATTTGTCAGCACCAGGGCAGGGGCATCATTCAATGCAGCTGGGCCTGAGGTCAGCTGTGGCTGGTTTTGTTGCTTTTCTGGGCCAGGAGCTGAAACACAACTGAAGCCTAGATGTTATACTTTCCAAAGATTGAGCTCCTGAATTAATCTGAAATATAATTATATTACCTATAAAATTGTAGAACACATATACTTATGTGAGCAGGGATTTAAGTTTTTTTTTCCTTAGGCTTCTTTCTCCTAGGCCTTTGCACCCTGCACTCCCCTTGATCCCGGATGAAGCAGTTAAGGAGGTGGCCCCGCTGTGAGCAATGGGTTAAGATATTACCTCACGGAGACCAAGATGCATGGCCAGGCCCACCTAACAATGTCAAGATATCACCTCATCGAAACATCACTAGGCTGCACGTAGCTGCATTCTGTTCCCACCTAGTTTGCCCCATATAACCCGATCCCTCAGGCCACTCCGTAAGACAGGCTTTGGACGCTCATATGCTCCCTGTCTTCTTGGTTGGCCTTCTCATAAATGCTTTATATGATTCAACCCTGCCTCCCTTGAATTGGATACAGCGACAGGCAGCCCAGCCCCATGGGGTTAACCCCGTAACATTGTTATCTCTATGGAGGGGGTCCAAACTGCATGACCAGCGATATGCTAGGGGAGGAAAGCCCACCCTGGGGGCGAGGTCCCACCCTATAATTGCCCATTGCTAGGCATCTGGGGCTTTCCACCCTGGTGGCCTTCTGTACCTGGCCCATCGTCCTGGCTCTGCTCATGTCTGTCTAACTGCCCGCCACAGACCTACTATTGCGACGGGAGCCACTATCATGACAGAGGACCTACTATTGTGACAGGCAGCCAGTATCTTGAGAGGCAGGCACTAAAATTGGGTCTCCCTATAATCTGGAGGAGTTGGAAGCAGAGGCAGAGGCATCTAATCCAACTACTAGAGGCCAAGGAGACCCCTGCCCAGCCCGTCCCTGACAGGTGGGCCTGAGCCTGCCTGGGAGCTGCTGCAGGAATGGGAGCTGACTACCCACCGGTGGCTCCCCTCACTGGCCCAGCACACTCTGGGTATGGACAGCCCTCTTGTTAGAAGGATCTTTATTTTATTGAGACCAAAACATTACCTAGAATTATGACCTTTGGTTCATGATTTACCGAAACATGCATGTGTGGTAAGTGGGAACATGGGCCCCTTCCCAGGCTCCAACCCCCTCTCCCACCTGCGGGAAGCTGCTGAAGGACATCAGTAAGAGGACTGGGAGACCCTGGGAACCCAGCCAGCTCCTCCGTCAAAAAACAGCAAGCAGCTTTGATCTTACACAGCATCTGCAAAAACACATCCCCTCCCCCTGCATGCCCTGCTTTCCTGTTCTCTGTGAAGCCTTGTGGTGGGAAGTCTGGGTGGTGGCGAAACAATACACAGCCTGGCCCAATGCGGTGGTAACTGTCACCAGTCGGCCACTGGTGCCCACTGCACACATAAGTCCTAACAAACCCAGGTCTTTTACAGCCAGTCCTCCAGAATCCAAGAACAGCAGACTGAGGTTTTCTGGGACCTTCAGCACTTTGTGTAATGTACCTAATCCTAATGTGTACACTCACCTGGTCCAGGCTTGGCTGAGAATTAGCCCCGAAGGGACCTGAAAACGGAATTGGGTGATTTTCATAAAGAAGGCATAGAACGACTATGTTAATTAAGAAGCGAGTCTCCCTGGGGCTGGGTGGGGGTGAGTGGGGCCGGCACCAGCTCCGGGACGTTGATAGTGTTTTGAGCATCTCTTCACGTGCCCACTTAGTGTAGGGGCTGCTTCAGGTACACACGTAACTTCTCATGGTACTGAGACAGTCCAGTGAGCCAGGACAAGCGGAATAGGGAAACTGAGGCAGGTAGGGAAACAGCAGTGTGCAGACACCTAGGACACCCAGGGAAGTTTCCTAAACCAGGGGACTTAGAGGAAATGGTTTGCACTTCTCCCCAGCCAGAGGGTGAATAGCTTAAATCTCCCCACTCTGGCAGCAGAGCAGAAATCCAGTTAGTGCCGTTTGCCAGCCACGCCCAAGGACAGGTGAAGGTAAGGGAATGAAGCTCATTTTGGCACCAGCATAAAGCTGATGAATATTCTATTGGGATCTTCCCCTAAGACCTCCCCTAAATGCCCAGCCTTTAAAACCCCTCAAAACAGAGGTCCAGCCCGTGCTCTTCTCCCAGGAGCACGCCCACGCCTCCCCCTTCTTTCTCCACAACTCTAAGGGACCTCACAAGACTTGCAACCAGGGCAGCAATGGACAGCAGCAGTTCGTCTCAGGCAAGCCCCCTGACCCTGTCCCCAAGGCCCCCTTTCCTCTGAGTTCTTCGTGAGCCAAAGCAGCCCCGCCTGGCTCATTCCCCAGCCCCCCTTGTTTCACGTCCCAGCTTTAATACTCGTCCTCCGAAAGTCACCTGGACTCGTGTTGTGAAGTTTTCCTGCACGGAGTCAAGGACCCACACACCTCCGGCCGCCCGGGCAGACGCGCAGGGCCAAGCCCCGTCTGGTAACAAGACGGGCGCCCTCGTGAGCATAGAAAACTCGCTTCCTCTATGTAGGATCCCCCCCTTACTTACACCGTGGTCCTTTAAGATACTTTCTGTACCTAAACTCAGAGCCTCAGCACCACGGAGGCCGCTTCAGCCACCAGGCCTGACTCAGGACTCGGTGGAGCGGAGGCCCCACCTTCAGCCACAGCGCCCGCCGCCCCAAGCTGCGCCGTCCCCTCTTTCTGCACCGTCCCCACTTTCTGCGCTGCTCCCCTCTTTCTGCACTGCTCCCTCTTTCTGCGCCGCTCCCCTCTTTCTGCGCTGCTCCCCTCTTTCTGCGCTGCTCCCCTCTTTCTGCGCCGCTCCCCTCTTTCTGCACTGCTCCCCGTCTGCTCCCCGTCGCACCCGCTCGCCTCCCCCGACAACCCCGTCGCTCTCCCTTTGGCGGCTGAAGGGTGTCTCCCGGGTCCCTGGCTCTGGGTGACAGCTCTTTCCTCTCAGCCCTTGAGAACAGTGTGTCGTTTCCCGCCCGTGGCTCCGGGACGCCCGCTGCCCTGCTGCTCCCGACGGGCATGGGCGCCCAGTTGCTTTCTCGCCCGGTTCAAGGTACTTTCCTTTTTTTGTTTTCAGGAGTCCGGCTGGGATGTGTCTTTGTGTGGATTTTCTTGGGTTTTTCTTGTTTGGGTCTCACTCACCTCAAATTTGTATGTTTATGTCTTGCCTAATTTTAGATGTTTCCAGGCATTTTTTTGGTTCTTTTTTCTGTTAATCCTTACCTGAGGATATTTTTTCCATTGATTTTTTTTTTTTAGAGAGAGTGGAAGGGAGGGGGAGAGACGGAGGGATGCTGTGTGAGAGACGCGTCTGCGGGCTGCCTCCCGCGCTCGCCCGGCCAGGGCCGGGGTCCAGGCTGCGACCGAGGTCCACGCCCTTGGCCGGACTCACCCGGGCCTTTCCCCGGCCGGCGGCGGGCTAACCACGGCCCGCCAGCCAGGGCTCCGACCATCATTTTCAAAGCAGGTGATCCGGCTCCTCTGTCTTTCTTTCTGGGACTCTGATGGCGGGATCTTTACTCACAGTCCCTCGGATACCAGAGGCTCCCTTAACTTTTTTGGTGTATTTTCTCCATGTTGAGTTTTTATCTTGTTCTAGTTTTAAGTTCACAGATCTCCCCCCCGCCCCCTCCATTCTGCCATGAGCTCATTCACTGAGATATAAAAACTTTTTCAGTTACTATATTTTTAGCTCTAAAATTCCAGTTTGGTTTCATTATATCTTCTATTTCTCCGCTAACACTTCCGATTTCCTAACTTGCTGCACCTTGTAGGTAATTTCTTGTTGGAGTGTTTTCTGAAGGCTGCTCTGGCCGCTGTGCCAGGAGGCTCTCGCACCCACCTCGGCGTGGGCATCACTGACCGCCGGCGCCTGCTGCCCCGTCTCAGTCTGCAGCCTTCCTGGGTCTTGGCCTGGTGACCGCCTTTCCACTGGAGCCTGCACACGTTGGCGTCAGGGCACAGACGCTGCGTCTTATTTAAGCCCATTTAGCTGACTTCGCACTGCTCTGGCCGCGGAAGGTGGCTCTGCCTCCTCACGCCCGGGGCGGGTGGGTGGTGGGCATCCCGTTTCCTCTCTGGGCCTCTGTTGGCACCCGAGGGAGGGACTCGTCATTCCTGCCGGGTGGGGGTGAAAGTTCGGGCTCCTCACGTGGACCCGCGGACACCGCCTGGAGCCTTCTCACCGCCTGAGGGGATGAAAATCGGGCTCCCTGCTCAGCCTCCCCCACAGACAGAGGCGCACGGCGGGGGGCCTGTGCGTCCCGCTCTCTCCCTGGCCCCGCTGTACCTCCGCCCACACTTGGGGCTGGCACGACCCTCCCTCATTCAGGGGCCCTCGCAAAGGGCAAGTGTGGATTCTTCTTGCCCACACTTGCAGGATCGGGTCCAGCACCCGCAGTCACGCCCGCAGGCCGTAGCCGTGGGAAGCCAGCGCCCCCGGGAGGCCGGCGAAGGCCCATGAATACCTCAGGGAGGAACTCGCGAGGAGAGCTGCTTCCCGGGCGCACTGGCCGAACCCCCATCTCGGTGATTTATGCCTTTGCCCCTCTCCCTCTTGTCAACAGCGGACATTCCAGGGAGCCCTTCACTGCTAAGCACCTTGCAGCGGCAGAAAGAGAAAATAGCAGCTGCTGACGCTTGTCCCACATTCCCCCACTCAGGGTCCTTTTTCAGCCACTAGCCCGACTGAGCTCCCACAAGGCGGGGTGCAGGGCAAGGACAGTGCCTTCCAGATGGGGAAGGAAGGTACGGACGCCCCGGCACTCTTGGGGCTGGGAAGCCCCCGCCTGCTCTGCCCTCGCCTCCCAGAGCCCGCGCCGCTTGTATCGCTCCTGACCGCAACCAGGCCGACTGGAGGGGCTCCTCCCATGAGACCCTTCCAGTTGGCCTCGGCAGTCAAGAAGGCCTCTGACCAATATCGCTCTGTCCTCAGCACTGAGCAGCTGGGCAGGTGGCTCTCCGTGCCTCAGTTTCCCCTCTGTGAGATGCACAGACATGGGGAAGGGTGCCACCCCCATTTTCAGAGGGGAGTGCTGACCCTCAGTAGATTTAAATGTCCCCTGGAGGCTTGGAGGTGAGCTCCAGGGAGTATAGGGGCTTGGCAGGAGAAGCAGCCAGAGGACAGTCCAGGCAGCTTTCCTGCAGGGCGAGCTATGAATGGGTCTTGGTGGCTGTGCCTACAGCTGGACCCAGTGCCCAGGACAGAGTGACCTGTCATCTGCTGCCTCCAGAGCTCATGTGGCTTTTAGGGTGGCCTCCTACGCAGTTATCAGCCTGCCCTTGTTTCCGTGCTCCAAGCTCTGGGGCCCGGGATAGAGGGTTAAGGGTCCCATGGGGCCACCATACCTGGGCACGGAGGGCTGGGCTTGGGCTGGTTTGGGGAGTGGGGTCCTGTGTAAAGTCATAGGGCTGCTTCATCAGCTGCAGCTCAGACATCTCAGGGTGCTGATGCCCCCGGGGACAAGACTATCGCCATTTCCCAACTATCCTGCAGGCAGCTCTCAGCCACTAAGCAGTGACTGACACTGAGTGAGGCTCTGGTGGCAGGGCCGGCCTGCGGGAGGACGGGAGTGAGGCTGCCTCCCTGGAGCCTGCAGTCCACAGGGAACGGGGTGTCCACAGTCCTATTTCAGTCCTTTGCTTATTACCTCACAGCACTGTGCCCCCGCTCCAGTGACTCAGGTCACTAACCCTGGGGGCCTGTGTGCCTCTGTGTATGCATGTGTGTGAGTGTGTGCCTGTGTGTGCATATGTGTATGCTAGTGAGCGTGTGTGCGCACCAGTGAGCACATGTGTAGCAGTTAGTGTGCATATGTGTGCGCACGCATGTGCCAGTGTGCAAGTGTATGTGTACATGTATGTGCATGTGTGCTGTGTTCCAGTGAGCATGTGTGTGAGTGTGCATGTGTGCCTGTATGTGCATGTGTGTGAGTGTGTGCTAATGAACATGTGTGTGTGAGTGTGTGCCAGTGAGCATGTATAAGCACACACATGTGTACATGTGCCTGTGTGTGTGCAATGTTTTTGTGTGTGTGTTTGCATGCACGTGTGCGCACATGTTTGTATGTGTGTTGTCTGTTTTCTCTTCGAGAGTGTCAACTCTGAGACAGTTCCAACTCAGGATTGCTTTTCTTTTTTTAAAAATATATCTTTATCGATTTCAGAGAGAGGAAAGGAGAGGGAGAGAGAGAGACAGAAACATAAATGATGAGAGAGTCATTGGTTGGCTGCCTCTTGCACCCCAACTGCGGATCAAGCCCACAACCCAGGCCTGAGCCCTGACCAGGGATCGAACTGTGGTCTCCTGGATCCTAGGTCGACGCCCAAACGCTGAGCCACGCCAGCTGGGCAGGATTGCTTTTCTTTGTATCCATCCTTTTGACTGTCACACACAGAAAAGTGAGCTTCAAATATCTAATAATAAAAAATTCCAACAGAAAAATGGACAAAGACACAAGCAAGTCAATTTACCAAGAAGGAAATAAAAATGGCCACAGACCTGCAGCCCCTGCCTCCGAGTCCACATTTCGTCAACCCCGAGGCATCTGGACTCTATCGCCGCCAACCTGACTTCAGGGAGAGGGGCTGGTGAAGCTTGGGGACCAGGCTCCCTATACTCTGATCACACTCTGAGGGGTGGGGTGTCATTTGACTTGAGGTTCCTGGAGGCCGTTTGGCCTGTGCAGTAGGAGGTTTAAAAATGCTCACTCCCTTTGATTCAGTGATTCCTTCTAGAATGTACCATAACAGAATAATTGGACACTAGCTGGTGGGTGATATGAGGGAAGGGATGCCGCTTGCTCATGGCTCTGTAAATTATTAGCCACTGTTTGTACAAAACTGGAAATGAACTGAGCATCCGTCAACGGAAGGGCGGTTAAATAAATCATGGTACGTTATAGAGAGGACGGCCGGGCTGCGAGGAGACAAGGATTCGAGGATTCGAGTTTATTGATGTACAGAGATGTCCACAGTGGGTAGTGTTACCTGCAAAGCAGGCCTCGGGCAGTGTCCTCGATGGGGCCACTTTGTAAAATTCTCTCTCTCGCCATCACTCTAGCTCTCTCCTGCTCTCTAGAGAATAAGAATAATATAGGATATGAAGCTTAAAAACCTATTTACCAACATTTTAATAGTTCCAGGGGATAAGTTGCCCGTAATTTTCCTCCGGTTCATCATTCCTGCAGGTATTGTCTTAGTTTTTTATTTTATGGTGGGTTTTTTTTGCAATCAATGCTTATTACTTTAATAACCATAAAATTTTATTTTTATATTTTAAGTGATTCTTCTGTGCTCAGCACTGAAGGCACGGCCTATCTCCAGAATGCCCCCTTGACTCACCACAAAGGGGGGAGAAGTCTAATTACAACACTTCTCGAGAGCCCCTCAGGCCGGGCACTGAGTTGAATGTATTTGCATAGACGAGCTCAGAGGCCCCGGCGGCAGCTGTGTGAAGTGATGCTTTTCACCTGCATCCCATAGAAAACTGTGGCCCAGGGGTTAAGTGGCTGCCCAAGGTCACACAGCTCAGATGCTGGCCACACGGAAGGAGGGGCCTATATGCACACTGGTGAGTGGAGGTGGGCATCTCTTTCCCAGGGCATGAAATAGTGATGGTTGTCACTAAACAGAGACTCCTGGACTGGTCTGAGAAAGGTGGCTGAGGAGGGGTCACGGCTGGGTGTGAGGGGTCAGCGGGAGGAAGGCAGGTAACTGCTGCCCTGGCGTCTAGAAGAGGGTGGAGGTGGAGGCCGGGTCCCAAGGAGCGCGGGCGAGTGGGAGCCAGCTGAGAGTCCCGGGACGGGTCACCCACACCCCTGGGCCGCAGGAAATGGGGTGTCAGCCCCGCCAGACCTCCCTCCCAGGGCTGGGGTTAGGACCAAGGGTACAGTGGGTGGGTGGGGGCTGTGAGCAAGATAAAGGGGCCGTCCCGTCCCATGGCGTGGTGCACGCACAGTACCGAGCTCGTTCTCTGCGCTGCCCTGTGAACAGGGGACTAGGCACTGTTCCCGGGCACTCTGCCGAGTGGACTGGGGCTTGTCTATCATTTAATCTGAAACAACTCTACGAAGCAGATAGTGTGGCCGCAACTGTTTTACAAATGAGGAAACTAGGCCCAGAGAGGTTGAGAGACTGGCCTAAAGCCACACAGCTCGTTGGAAGCTGCTATGGACTGAATGTTGTGTCTCCCCAGTTAGGAAGCCTTACCCCCAATGTGAAGATGGGGCAGTGGGGAGGGGATTAAGATTAGATGAGGTCATGAGGGTGGGTCCCAAGATGGAATTAATGCTCTTAGAAGAAGAGACAGAGAATTGAGATGTCTCCAAGTCTCTCCTTTTTCTTATAAAGACGCCAGTACTTTTTCTGATTTGCTTTTGTTGATGTAACTCACTGTGGGTTTTTAAAAATAAATGTTTAATTTTAGAACAGTTTTAGATTTACAGAAAAAATTCAAAGATAGTACAGAGTTCCTACACACCCCACACTCTGTGCCTGCTGTTATTAACATCGTTTGTTACTATGACACATTTTATAATTGACGAATCAGGTTTGACCCATTATTATTAACTAAACTCCATACTTTACTGCAATTTCCTCAACTTTTACCTTAAATAATTTTTCGGTTTCATGGTCAGGCTTCCCTCGGCTGAGACAGTTTCCCAGACTTTCTTCGCTTTGGATGACCTTGAGCGTTCCGAGGAAGCCAGATGTTTTGCGGGATCTGTCTGCCGCTTTTCTCACAACCAGACTGGGGTTGTTTCCAGGGGGAAGAGACCACAGTGAACTGCCATTCCCCTTACATTATATCCACAGCACACGTGGAAAAATAAAAATTAACGGAGCTACATTATATGGAGCCAGAGCTGCCACCCGGGAGGATTGCCTAGATGTCTTACTCCTCAGACCCTGGGATGTTAAATCAGGACAAAGTAACCTGTGATGGGACCTAGGGCAACACTGAGGCCCAGTGAACTGTTTGCAAGGATAGCAGGAAAGCAGAGACTGTGACCACGGACTGACGGCTACAGGACTGAAAATTACAAACATCCCTTAGAGTCAGCATCATGATGTTATGTTATCTGCACCAATAGTGATATCCTCCTATGGAGCCATTGTCCCGCTTTCCTGTCTCATAAACACCCCCTGCCTTTGCCTCCTAATCGGAACACTACTTGGGGTTCTGCCTGAATCAGTTTGTTCCTACAGCTATTCTTATTGATCTCGAATAAACGCTTGCCGCCTCTCACTCTGAAAGGTCTTTTATGTTTTGGTGAACGTATCCTGTCAACATGACTCAGGAGTGTAGAAGCTGGCACGGGTCACCTGGCTGACGCAGCATCCTGCCTTCCCTCGATGAACAATACCTCCCCGCCCCTTTCCAGGCTGTGGCTTTGGCAGGGAGCGAGGCTCAGCCCACGCGGAAGGGCGGGGCCTCCGCTGCCCTCCTTGGAGGCAGAGAATCGCCATCAATTATTGGGTCTTTTTGACCTTGGAGCTCTGTCTGGTCTTTTTTACTTATTTACCCAGTCCTGTATTTATGTTGGCATAGATGCGAGGGCGAGTCATTTACCCCTGGGTTGTACGCCAAGACCGTGTTATTTATCTTGTTGCTGAGATTGTCCAGCTTCGGCTGCTGGGAGTGCTTCCAGCGGGCGCCTGTGCCCCTTTGGCATGCCCATCTTCATGCTGAGCACTTCCTTCCTGACCCCCCCAGACTCTCCAGGCTCATCTCACAGGGTTCCTGCCCTCGCCCTGGAATCAGCTGCTTCTCCACAGAGTCCTGGAGATGGTGTTAGGGACCAGGGCCCGGGCTGGGTGTGCCCCCGTGCCTACTGGGGCCGTTGTTTCTGGTCCCCCTTAGCTGTGTGTGTGCGCCCCTGCCCGCTCTAACCCGTTATATATAGGTGTCTATAAATATTTCCACTGTATCCGTCTGCGTCTGCACTAAACCACACAAGAGTTCACTCTGGTGTGTCCAGCTCTAGCCCATCGCTCGCACCATCGCAGCCCCTCCCCCGCTTCTCTGTGCCGTCCCCCCCACGGCCAGAAACCTGCTCTGCCGCCACCCACTCGCTGAGTGGCTCCGTCCTGGCCACAGGGTCCACACCTGCAGCAGGATCAAAACGCTGACCACGCCCCGTGGGAAACAACCTTTCCAACAAGAGCCCTGTGTGCAGTGACCCCTCTGCCTCAGTCTCACAAGTGCCACGTATTTCCAAGTGACTGAGATCAGCTCTTCCCTCTGTCACTTCTCACTCTGGGTTTTGTTTTGTTTTTTAAAAATATATCTTTATTGATTTTAGAGAGAGGAAAGGAGAGGGAGAGAGAGAGATAGAAACATCAATGATGAGAGAGTCATTGACTGAGCCCGCAACCCGGGCATGTGCCCTGACCGGGAATCGAACCCCGATCGCCTGGCCCCTAGGTCGATGCTCAACTGTTGAGCCATGCCCGGCCGGGCTCACGCTGGGCTTTTGACCCTAGACCTTCCCTGGGGGAAACGTGGGAAATGGAAGGCATGAGGAAGAGATTCAAATGGCCCAGCCTCTCACCCTCCGGGAGAGCCTGTGTGTCTGTCATTTCTCTGCCCCATGTGTGCCCTGCGTCAGTCTGACTTCACTTGCTAGGTAACATCATTCACTTACCTGAACACATTTCCAACAGCTCATCAGAGGAGGCGCTGTGCGTGGCTCTGGAAATTCCACAGACAACAAAGGAAGTGGGACGCTTCCCTTAAGAAGCCCCTCGCGTTGGGGGAGTCACATGAACAGATGCAAAATCACGACAGTGGCGAGTCCCATGAAAGGTGGTTGAGGAATTTAATGGGGTAACGTTTAAGGATTCCATGTGGTGTTCTGAGTTCCCTGACAGGGGTGTCTGATTTGATCAGAAAAGTTGGGGGGGATTGACAAAGAGGAGGAAAGGGGGTCCCAGGCAGAGGCTGTAGCCTGGGCAAAGGTCCTGAGGCATGGAGAGCATGGCAAGTGTGAGGGTGTCCAGGATGACAGGTGTGAGGGTGTCCAGGATGTCAGGTGTGAGGGTGTCCAGGATGACAGGTGTGAGGGTGTCCAGGATGACAGGTGTGAGGGTGTCCAGGATGACAGGTGTGAGGGTGTCCAGGATGTCAGGTGTGAGGGTGTCCAGGATGACAGGTGTGAGGGTGTCCAGGATGACAAGTGTGAGGGTGTCCAGGATGTCAGGTGTGAGGGTGTCCAGGATGACAGGTGTGAGGGTGTCCAGGATGACAGGTGTGAGGGTGTCCAGGATGGCCTTTGGCCGGAACACATGGTGGGGGCTAGGAGAGGAATCTGGGAAGCTGGTTATGGTTTCTACAACAGGGCCCAGAAGCATGCTGGGCAGCTCCTGTCTAAGTGCATGGGCGCTATGGAAGGGTTTTGAGCAGAGGAGGGTCCCAGTCAGGTGTGGGCTTTAAGAGAAAGATCCCAGCCCGGCCAGGTGTGGCTCAGCGGTTGAGCATCGACCTAGAATCCAGGAGACTGCAGTTCAGTTCCCTGGCAGGGCACATGCCCGGGTTTCGGGCTCGATCCCCATTCGGGGGTGTGCAGGAGGCAGCCGATCAACAACTCTCTCATCATTGATGTTTCTCTCTCTCTCCCTCTCCCTTCCTCTCTCTGAAATCAATAAAGAGATATTTTTTAAAAAAAAGAGAGAGAAAGACTCCTGCTGTCCTGTGAGGGGTGTTAGAGGGATGGGTGGATGGGTTGGGCTTCTGGAGGCTATGGCAGCCCAGCAGGGGTGAGCCGGCCCCACTGGGGTGGTGCAGTCTTGGAGGTGGCGTCCTCATTGAGGATGTGCCGCCCCGGCCTGATCAGAATGCCTCCACCGGGCTCTCCTCTGCCTTGGGGCCTTCGCACGGACTGGCCTGTCCCCAGGTCTTCGCACCCTGCTGCCTCCCCTCTTCAGGCCTCAGCTTGAGGGCCACTGCCCTTCTCAAGCAGCCTGCTGCTCCTGACCTCAGCACAGTCCACTTCCCGGGCAGCACATGTCCCAGGCCCTGGGAGTCTTATTCCCACTTCTCTGGCCACTATCCCCCGTGGGACTGTGACTGGTAACAGGTGATGGGGCACTCAGTGGACACCCTGTTGCTGTGGGGACGATCGGGCTGCCAACTGCACAAAACGGCCCAAGTGCAAAGATTAAAAGCTCACATGTTCCCTCCCTGGCTGGACATGCTTGGTTTGGGTTCCACATTCGAAGGAGCCTGTGGCTCTGGTTTGATCCCGGCTCAGGGATGCAGCTTTGTTATTGAAAGGGGAATCTGCTGAAGTTGCATTTGGAACTCAGGGAGGAAAAGGCAAGGTCTTTGCTTTTGCCATATCTCAAGGGCCCCCTCCCCTCCCAGTGCCCTACATAAATGTTTTGAGCAACTGCTCTGGGCTGCATGGTGCCCTTGTCCTGCAAATCCCCTTCTCTCATCTCCTTACAGGGGACATCTGGAGTCCCTCTGCATTAGGGAGGTGGGAAGGGAGGGAGCATTTTAGCTCACTGGTAAATTTGCTAGACTCTTCCTCCAGTGTTACCCCATTAAACCCCTGAACAACCCCATGCAGCAGTCATCCATCTGCTCATTCACTGGATAGTATTTATTGAGCACCTACTATGTGCCAGGTGCTGGGAACACAGCAGTGAGTAAATCTCTCTGCCCCCAAACCCCAGAGCTTGCCAAGGACAGATGGCTACCAAACAACAAATAAATAAAACTGCAATGAATTAAACCAAGGAGGGTGGGAATGGCCTTTCTGAGAATTTGCGAATGAACTGGAAGGTGAGAGAGTGGGCAGTGCACCCTAGGCCAGGTTTCCAACAGCTATGAGCCTTTCCTTCCTCTAAACCGGAGTTGATGGACGATTTCTTGGCATAGGGCCCAGGTGAGGCTTAAATGGGTCACCGTGGGAAAGCCCAGGGGCCTCAGCGGGCAGGGAGACCAATCTGCCAAGCCTGCTGCTCCTCCACCTCCGCATAGGCATGGACTGGAGGCATCATGGTGGTCCCGCTGCCGTCAGCACCGCTCGAATAATCAGTGGGGTCCAGGCACTATCCCCCATCTCCCACTGCTCCTCACCATGGTCATGTGGCTTACACAGGAGTGCACGGAGGTCCGCCACCTGCCCCAGGCACCTCCCAGACAGAGCCCAGGCTCTGGGCCGACCGTGCTGGCCGTGGCAGCCACTTTATAAACCGTCAGTAAACACGGGTGTGCTCTGTGCGCCCGCAGGTGGCCTGTGGTGGAGCTCTCAGAGCGTTTTCCTTCCTGGAATCACGGAGGCCAAGGGAGCCCTGACAGTAAGGACTTAATGAAGCCTGTGGCCCTCACCCTCATGGCCACCCTGCATTGCAGACAATGTGCCAGCTGGGGCGTGGGGCGGGCTGCTGGCTGGCTGGGCACCTGCTGGGAGTGGAACCAGGGCACCTCCATGCCTCCAGGCCTGAACAGGCTCTGGGGTGCACCAAGTCCCCATCACTGGGGCCAGAGACCAGAGAGGCTGGGGGGCAGCCTGGGTGTTTCCTGCAGCCAGGCGTGGAGGCTGCGGCTGCTGGCGCCTGTTCCCACCATGCGAGTGAATTATAGCCCAGCTCAGGGCTGGCCAGCACGACTGGGGACGTGAGTGCTCTAATTACCAAATGTCCTGCATGATTAACTAGGAAATTAATAGGCTGAACGCTCCCTCTGCACCTGGCGAGCATCTCAGAAGCTCATAAACCTGCTGGAGTCCAAATGCCTCTGCATGGCGAACTCCACCCTCCACCCTCCACCCTCCACCCTCCACCCTCCACCCTCCACCCTCCACCCTCCACCCTCCACCTGTCAGCTCCTGCTGATGCACAGCCTTCCCAGAGCATCCTCTCTGCGCCAGGACCTCATTCTGGGAGCCAGGCTCTGGGATCTCTCCCCCCTGCTCACCGTGAAGGGCCCAGTCGCCTCACACATGGGGTGGGGGCCCTTTCCAGGCCCCTCTCCCTCCAGCCTCCGCCCATGCCCATCTTTCCCGCCCCCATCAGTGTGCAGATTTTGTTCCTTTGGCTTAGTCCCACATGGGCTCTGCTGGGAAGACAGAGCTGAAGAGGGTGAGGGGCCAGGTTCAGGCAGTGCCCCCCTCAATGAACAGAACCTTAGGGCCCGAGAAGTGTGGCAGATGGGCCACCCAGCCCTGGCCTTGCATTTTAAAGGAGGGTGACCTGAGGTTGAGGGGCACAGGCCAGGCCTCTGGGTTCCATCCCCTCCCCCACTTGAGGTGGCCTCAGCACCCCTCGGCCCACTGCACACTCACCGTCCCTCCTCCTTCCTCGCTCCTCCCCTAGGCCAGCAAAGGCACGGTGCTTGGTGCTCGGTGCTCAGGGCCAGCGGGTGCTGTGAGTATCTCGCTTGAGGGGCAGAGCTTGGGCCTGTGCTGCAGGGCCCCACTCAGGCCTTGGGTGACTGTGGGAGGCCATGCCCTGGGGCCTCTGTGTATGCACTTACAACACAGGCACGGCTGCCACCTCCTGCGGGAGGTGCTTGCAGCGTTGACTGGGAAGCTGTCCTGGAGCCGCCGGAACAGCCCAGGAGCCCATGCTCGGCCAGCTCTTGGGGAAGGTGGTCTAGGAGGTAGGGATGGGAACCAGCAGGGAGGGAAGAGGCTTTGATGGCCTCGGGCAGCAGAGGACGTGCAGGACCCCGGGGGAGAGGGACAGCATGTGGCAAGGCCTAGAGAGGCAGACAGGAGACACACAGATGGGAGTTGCCTGAAGGCAGGCTTTTCCACCCTGTCACATTAGCAGCAATAGGCCCATCTTTGAGGTTATTTTCTCTTGGGCTCACGTTTGAGCATTTCAACGATTTTAGCCCATTCGTTCCCTGGGAAGTAAATTTCCAACCCATGGGATCATACCAGCTGCTGGGCAGGGAGATGCTGGCAGAGAGGGGTAGTGCTGGCCGAGGCCAGGGGTCAGGTGAGCAGCAAGTGGGCTTGCAGGAGGGGGCTGGGTGGGTGTGGGAGCGCTAGGAGAACCCTCCTCTTCATAGGTCATGGCCAGGGTGCTCAGAACTGAATTTCTTCAGGATTAGCATTAAGTATATTAAAAAAAAATCAAGACCCAAAAAGCGAGAATTAAGAAAAATTTAATATTCATCATGCCTCCGGAGAGGGAAGATTTCCTAAGTTTAGAACTAATACGAGGAATCAGGGAGAAAACATGGACAGATTTGACTGCATAAAAATGGAAATCTTCTGTATGTCAAAATTAAACCACCAAATAAAACGGCAAAAAAAAATTTGGCCTGCAAAAATATATATTTTTGTAGCAAATATGACAGACAAAGGCTTAATTTCTTTGTTAAATAAAGAGCTTGTAAGAACATCTGCAAAGGCATGGAAATGCATGTGATGTAAAGTTCAGATGTTTTTTGGAGAGAGACAGGTTATTAAAATTAGGGGAGAGCCCTGGCCGGTGTTGCTCAGTGGTTAGAGTGTCGGCTTGTGCACCGAAGCGTCTCAGGTTCGATTCCCAGTCAAGGGCACATACCCTTGGCAAGGCCAGAAGCTGAGAACTTGGGGAGGTGTGTGTGTGCAGTTTTACACGTGTGCTTTTAGAAATATGAAAACAAGGCTGAGATATTCTTAGACTAATTGACTAAAAATCCTTGAACTTGACACATTGGGGGAAAATAACAGAAACGCAGAAATGCTCAGAAGCAGAAGAACTCTTCTGTTTGGTGACTCTCACTGGGAAGTGCTGTGAAACTAGGAGGCGTCCTAAAGTGGGTTGTCTAAAAGTCCTTGAAAACCTTCAAATGCAAATAAACAAAAAGGCCCCAAACACAAAGCCCATTATAGACACAGATGGACACAGACGGGCTGTCACCCTCCCTCCCACTCTGCCCTGGGCTTAGAGATGAAAATAGCCCAGCCAAGCTCTGGCTGGTGTGGCTCAGAGGTTAAAGCGTCGGCTCTTGGGCTGAAGAGTCTCGGGTTCGATTCTGGTCAAGGGCATGTACCTTGGTTGCAGGTTCAATCCCCGGCCCAGGTCAGGGTGTATGCTGGAGGCAACCCATCAACGTTCCTCTCTCTTTCTCTCTCTCCCCTTCCACTCTCTCCAAAAAAAAGCAATGAGAAAAATATCCTCGGGTGAGGATTTAAAAAAGAATAGCCTGGCCCTGAGGCAGTGAGAGCCTCTTCTCGGTGCACTGGGGGCAGGCCTTCCTGGAGGAGGTGTTGTGTTGCTGGGCCTGGAGATGAGGAGGACTGCAGGATGGTGCAAGGCAGAGACACGGAGGGTGGAGAAGACCTAGTGAGTGACATCCATTCAGGATCCCTGGAGGGGTGGGGGACTGGCCCTGGGAGGCAAGCAGACCCCGGGGACCAGAAATTGTTGCTCTGCCTGGGCCTTTTGTTCCTAGGAGGTGAAAAGGTAATCAAAGGCCTGTGAATGCTGCTTTGAAATCCCGTGTCTTTGGGAAGCTAAGAGGAAAGAGCCAGCTAGGAGGGGGGCATGGGGGAGGAGGCTGTAGGTGGAGAAAACAAACTCTGACTTTCCCCATTTTCTTGAAACACTCTTGCAAGGAAGCTATTCTTGTCCCCAATTAAAGATGAGAAAACTGAGGATCAGAAAGACACGGAACCAAAGTCCCACAGCTTTCCTGTCTCTCATCCCTGTGGCTGAAGCGCGGCTCCTTGCCTGCTCCCAAGGCCACGTTCCACCAAGACCTCAGGTCAGTATGTTAAGTGAGGGACACCCTCGTGGGGGCTGTCTCCTCCTGCAAAGCTCAGGCCGCCTCACAGCTCCTCCTGGCCTGGCCTGTTTGCTCCTCTCCAGGGGACCGCAGGCCCCAGCACACCCCGGGGGCAGAGCCAGGTTGATTCAGCCTGGTGTTCGAGGCCCTAGCCCAGCACCTGCAGGCAGCAGGAGCTTCATAAATGCTCTCTAAACGACCAAACCCAGAGAACAAGTGTATTCAGCTGGGGAGATCTTTGGTGCGGGCTCTCCTGACTCCAGATAAAATTAACATAAGCTGCAGTCACGTGTCCCAAAAATTTCAGCTCAACTCAATTCATATCATTTACCTCCAGTCCCTCTGTTTTCCTCCTCTCCGCTCAACCCCAGCACTTCAACTCAACTCCTTTCAATTTTCAAGTTGACTCCTCAATTTAAGTCAAATCAGGCCAATTTACTCTCAGTTCCATTCTATTGGATTCATTCCGTTCAATTCGATTTTTCTTCTGCGATCCAGCTGAACTAAATTCTTTCAATTCATTTCAATTGTCCCCAATACAGTTTTTAGACTTTACCCAATCCTGGCCAATAATTCAACTTTAGTCAAATTTCCAGTTCAACCCAAGACCACTGAACTCACCTCGGGTCCCACCAGCTGTTCCCCAGGCACCATCACCCGCATGGACCATCTCAATTCCAGGTTCCCTGTGTCTCTGGGACCTGAGCCATGCAGGGTGCTGACCTTGATGTGCGATGACGAAGGGCCTCCCTTTTGGAGGATGATCTGGGAAAGAAGTAACAGTGCAAGACGCTTGCTTTGGGCAAAGCTGTTGAAAGCCTGTCGCTTCCCATCCTCACAACAACCCTGAGATAAAGGTATTAGTGTTACCATGGCCACTATCTCCACTGGAGAGCTGGAGACGTGGAGGCACTGGCCCAGTGTCCACAGCCTCACAGCCCAAGTGTTCAGGCCTTGAACTTGGGCCACTGACAGTGAAGCTTTTGACCTTTACATGAAAAAACAATGCCAAGCTAGTCAATGAATTTGTTCAAAGATGTTAGGTGAGGATCATGTGCTAATCATTGTTCAAGGCAGTGGGGATGCCATAGTGAGGGCAGGAGCCAAGATCCTAGTCCTATGCACCTGTGGCCCAGGGTGGGAGATGGACAGTCATGAGCAATGTGTGGTGTTCCTGGTACAGGTGGGAGTGAGACGGGTCAGGAGAGGACCTTGGTATCACCATGCCTGCAAATAGTAAGCACTGGAGAAATGCTGAGGGATAAGTGATTAAGAGAGCCACGACCTTCCTTGGGTATCAAGGGATGACCATCACCTTGTGCCAGGTCCTTGCTTGAGCCTGGAGCACCAGACTCCTGCCAGTGAGTCAGCAAAGTGGCCAGTGCTCTTCCCACCTCACTCACAGACTTTGTTCTGAGCGGCTTCCCTGGTTCAATTTGACCCACATTTTCTTCCCTTGCTTTTTGTAACACCTGCATCTCAGTGGATCTTGTGCTCAGCATCAGGAGGCTTCAGCCGCCATGGAGATGGCCCTTCAGCTTTTCTGGAGTCACTAGCTTTGGCCATTCTGGGCAAACCCCTGTCCAGCGTGGTGGCCATCCCATGTTCTGTCTCTTGGATGGCATTCGGTCCTTCAAAGGCAACAGGACTTTGATAATTAGAAATATGTGCTAAGAGGTGAAAATAAAGGCTTGGAGGTCAATAAAGTATAAATAGAAATGAAATTAGTGCCATGGAAAGAAGGGGCTTGAAGGAGTTGAAGAAATTTTGGGGACATCTACTATTCCTGGGGGAGGGGCACGTTCAGAATGGGAGGGGTTGCCTGTGACCTCCACATTCATTTCCCAGCCACCCCACATTAGTTTCCTCTCTGCTCCAGGTATAAGGAGCCTTTCCCCCCAGCGGGGAGGAATTGCTACTTCAGGACCTCGTTTCTGTGGACAGCACCCTAAGCCTGAGTCCCTTCTCCCTCCCCATCGCCCTCCCTACTTCATTCTCCAGGGAACCCGTTTATCTGATGGTGAATCTGACCAAAGGCGCTGCTGAGGGACCAACTTGTCCCCCAGAAAAGGATGAATCTTCAGAGACAGGCAGAGCTGGATTTAAATCCACCTCTTAGTGTTGCCATGACTTTGACTCCCAGCTCCCTACGTGTCCCACAGGGTGGCTCTGAGGAGTTCATGGGGTTTCCTTGGTCAGGTGCTGGACAAAGGGCAGAGCTTCAATCGCTGCTTGTTCCTTCCTCCTAAGCACTTTCAATTTTCCCCGGGATTCCCAACGCCTGGCCCGGATGGTGGAGCGGCAGGCGCCTGGAAGGGGCCGGGGAGGCTGCCTCCTGCAGGGTCAGTGAGGCAGAGACGGGGCTCAGTGGGGCCAGCTCCCGAGTCTTTCTGGGAATGAAGGGATGTGACAGCGCCTCGATCCAAAGGGCATTTGTGTGCTTAATGCTTAACTGAAGGATGGAGAATTGAAGGCAGGATTCCAACAGTACACAAGGCACCGGGGACACTGGGTGGCCACGAGGCTTGTTCGATGGTTGCCTCCCGAGAGCAAGGCTCTGTGTCTTGTGAGTGACAGGGTCAGGCCACAGATGCAGGACAAGAGAGCTGGCCTGGGGCTCACCAGGGAGCCATTGGGTGATGGCACCGGCAGTGCTGGCATATACAACTCAGAATTCTACCTCACCCCTGCCCCAACCCCTGGGGTGTGGACATTCTGTCTTGTCCATGGCTTTGCCTCCTGCACTGTGTGGCTGTCACCTGTGCTAGGGTTTCAAGGTCATGAGGTGGCCTGATGGCAGGTGGGGCTGCAAATGCCACAGCCTTCACGATGCATGGCTCACCAGGAAAGCTCATGAGTGATTCCTCCTGAGGGGCCCCATCTCCATGCAGCCTGTCTCCAGACCGCAAGGGAGGTGGCTCTTCCCCTAGGGAATTCCATACCAGCAGGCAATTTTAAAACAAGCAGTTCCAAAGGGCAGTTAGCCAGGAACACACTCTGGGCCCCCCTTTCCTGGGCCTGCACGCCAGCCGCCCTTCGCTGAGGGTGCCCAGCACTCGTGGATGGGCCTTTGCTCCCAGCACATGCCCAGCTTCCGAGCTGCCCCCCCCCCCCGTGCCCAGCAGCCTCCTCCCCCAGCACGGAGGAGCTGCCTAGAGTTCTGCCCCAGATACCAGCTCTCTCACCCATCTTCAGTGTGCTCTCTGGAGTCCCTAACACCTCCCCCCACCCCCAGCCGGCGGCGAGGCTCGGTGTCGCCTCACGTGGGGGCGGGGCACGCGGAGCCTCTCCTTGCTGCTGGGCCATGTGCTGGTGTGTGTAAGAGTGACAGAGCTAATTTCCCAAACACCATCTGAGCTGTGTGCATTTTGATGAGAATGGTGTTTTTTTTAAAATTTTAAATTAGAAATCACATTATTTTTTCTGTGCCAAAATAAAGATGAGAAATCCGATGAATCTGTTTTGAAAGGGGCTGGAAACGGGGAAAATGTGTCTGACAGACTCTGTGTTGAGCAAACAGACCTGGGTGCCAACTGTGTGCCTGGAGCCCGGTCCTTGGGCCCCTGGGCCCCTGGGCTCCTGGGTTCTTTGCTCCCGGTCGGGTGTCACACGCGGGAGCAGGGACAGCAGCCACACTGAGTCCGCTGTGTGCAGGTCTCCCCTGTGGGTCGGGGACAAGTGACCATCTCCTTTCCTGTGAGTGGGCTTGCTCAGCTCTTTTTAGAGGGACCCCTGTGGGGTGAGCACATGTGGCTCAGGGCGATCCTCTGCCCGTCTCTCCTGTGCCTGGCAGCCCCTCAGCATGCGGGGGGCAGTGCCCTGGTCTCGGCTCCAGCCCACCCCCAGGAACTTTCTCGCACACCCTGCAGGCTGAGGCCACGCTGCCTGGGGCACTGAGAGTTTTCCATGGCGGGACTCAGCCGTCCTTCCGCAGTGTCTTCGAGAGACTCCTTCGATGCCGTTGTCGCCCCTACTCTACAGTTGGGGAAACTGAGGCCCAGGAGCCTGAGTGCGGTTCTGCAGAGGGCTGCCTGGCAAAGGCCCCTTCCCAGTGCAGGGCCGGTTGAGGTGGGGCTGTGGGGCAGGAGGTACTGGGTCTCACCCCTGGGAGAGGTGGTGAGCCCCCCGCCCCAGCTCCATCAACCCAGCAGCTGCTCCTCCGTAGAATAACCCCTTCAGATGGCAGGACCCACCTGGCATGTCGTCTGTCCTGGTGGTTGCCCCCCGTCCGCCAAATCAGAGCCCGGCTCTAGGGAGACATGCTGGCAGGGGCTCACAGAGCTGGTGTAAGGCTCAAGCATGGCGAGCGTCGCCCGCTGGCCCGTCACTCCCGTAGCACATTTTCATTTGCGTTACCTGCTCCGGTTGCCAGCCACTTTGTAGCAATGGTTTCAAAATGGCAACATGACAGAAGCCATGACAAGGCCAGGCAGCGTGTTCCTCTGCTACCCCCGCCCCCTGGGCCCCAGGACGCGCCATCTCTCAATGTGGCTCTGGCCCCCAAGTCCCTGCAGCCCACCTCCCCACTGTCCCCTTCGGACACCGGGCTCTGCTGGCAGGCCCAGCTCCTGGTTCACATAAAAGTCTTCTGCTAATTGTTTAGGGTCCAGGGAGCAAGGCGGTCGCTGTCAGGGAAGGCGCTCGGTCCTCCGGAACCAGGGATGCTAGTGCGTGGACAGGCCCCCGAGTGGCCGTTCCTCTGTGCTCTCTGTCCCCAGGGCGCCCTTAGACCGGAGTCTGTGGGGCCACACTGCCCCTGTTGGGGCCGAGCCCGAGGGGCCCACTGGGCACAGGCTACCCAGCTTCCCTTCAGCCACCCTGCTGAAGCCTCCCCTCAGCAACCGTGGGTTCCTGGTCTGCCTTCAAGGCCATTGCCATGGGTTTTTTTAAAAAATGGGATAGAAACAACAACCACAGTATGTCCAGACCACAGAACATGCTCAAAATAAACAAGGAACTCTGCATCCCTGCAGCACCTCGGACGTGCCTCAGGGCATTGTGCTGGCAGGAAAGAGCCAGTCTCGAAGGCTTCAAGCTGTGTGACTCCATTTATACAACTTTCTCGAATGGCACTTCATAGGGATGGAGGACACGCAGTGGTTGCTGGGGGTCAGGATGGGTGGGGGATGGGCGAGTGTCTGGAGGGGCTGCAGGGGGCCTCATGGGGATGCTACAGAAGAGCAGGTGTGACAGAGACCACAGACCACACACATGCACGCACACACACACGTGTACAAGCATACACGAGCAGACACATACATGCATATACATTACACATGTTTACACACATCTATACAAACACACGTGTAGCACAGACACAGATACAACACACACACACTCACCTGCTCTCATACACACAAGTAAGTGCAGGTAAAAACTGGTGAGTGACCAGTGTGAGTCTGGGGTCCCCCATGCTCCCCAAGCACCTGGCCCAGCCCACCCGCCCTCTCCTCCCGAGGAAGCCGAGCTTCCTGGGTGGGCCTGGCGCTCTCATCTGCGCCAGTCTGGCCCAGAGCCAACACCCGGGAAATGTCTCTTCATGTTAGGATCACAGACGGGAGCCCAGGGGCAGAGGAGGAGGTGACAGGTCCCAGGTCAGAGGAGGGCAGAGCAGTGAGGCACCCTCTGGGGACATCTGTGCCTTGGGCTGTGCCAAAGTTCAAGAGGTTGAGGAGGGGCCAGGGTCCTTCAGACAGAGGGGACAGGGAGGAAGAGGCCGGTTGTGAGGACGGTGGCAGCGCCGGGTCTCAGGGGCTGAAGCTTGGGGGGGGGGGGCAGATGATGAAGATGAGGAGCCGGGCGGGGAGCTGGACCGCACCTCGGAGCTGGCGCCCGCGGAAGAGGAGCCCGGGCCCGCCGCCCAGGTCACGAGGACAGCGCTGCCGTTCCGCGGGCAGGGGCTGGGGCGAGAGCTCGGCCGCCCTTGGTGCCTCCCACCTCCACGGGTTTCCTTAACTGGAGCCGGCCACGCTGCCGGAGACGGCGGAGGCGGCCTTCATAAGGGACCTGCTCCCCGGAGGCTCTCGTGCTCGGCTGTGATCTCATCTCAGCAGACAGAGCTCTCGTGCGCGTCGATCCTGCACCGACATCAGCAAGGGAGCCTTCACCTCTGAGGCTCCGGAGCTGCTCTGGGTCACCAGCAGCAGCACAAGGGGCGAAACCAGCTGGAAGGCACCCAGCGGAGCCCTGCCAGCCCTGGAGCTTCCTCCCGGGGCTGAGACAGAGCCCCTGGCAGCTCCCCAGAGCCCTGCCTGGCCAAGGACGGACCCCAGACCTCAGCAGGGTCCTCGCTGCTCTGCCCATGGCGTTGGCCCTTCCCCGCTTGTCGCAGGACTTTCTTCTCAGGATGGAACCCTGGGGACCGCCCACTCTGGGGAGGAGTCAGTGGAGTTTGACAGCAGGTGCCAGGCCCTGTCCCCTGTAGGGCCCAACTTAGAGCGTCCAGTCTTCTTCTTCAACAGTGAGCAGGACAGGTGCCCGTGTGGGCTGAGCCAGCGCCTTTCACGGTCAGCAAACTTGCAAACTGGTTGTTAAGTGGCTGGTAGTTTGAAATTAACTTGGTCGATGTAGCAGTAATTATACCACTGACGCTGGCAAGTCTTCCCCGGGAGATCGGCTACCAGCACAGCTCTGTGTGTACCCCTCTAAGTCACTGGCTCTCCAGGAGAGCAGGGCCCCGCCTCTCCATTTGGTCTAAAAGCCCCCCTGCTCCTTTTGCCAAGCCCCCGTCCCTGACCTCACCCCACTCTGCACCCCAGACTTCTCTCTTGGGAGCCTTGGAGCACAACATGTCTGACCAGGCCCCTGATTCAATCCCACAAAGTCCCTGCTGCTTCAGGGCCAAACCCAGACCAGGAGACCCGAGACCCTGACTTGGCAGCCTCCATAAGCCCCTCTCTCCATACTCCATCCCTAAGGCCTAGAAGAAAGCCCACCTCCTCCAGGAAGTCCTGGTGCCCTGGCAGGAGGGCTCCTTTTTCCCCAGGTCTCTGCCCTGGGGCACATGCCTGCCACTTTCCCTTGACTGTGGGCCTGGAGAGCAGGGCCCTGGTTCTTCTGCTGCTCCCAGAAGCCCTGGCCAGAACTCCTGCCCTGGTCACCCTGGTGTTGGGACGACAGGACGCTGACTTCCTGTGGAGGGAACAAAGAGTTTGGGGCAGGTGGCTAGCTCTGCAGGAAATGTGGTGGCTCCCGCCATTGCCATTCCTGTTTTCCCAAGGATGCCCCAGAAGGGGGCCTCAGAAGCCATCCCTCTCCCCACCCAAAGCGGGGGTTCCAGGAAAGAGCTGCCCAGCTCCCCTATGGCAGGGCACGTGGGCCCCAGTATGAATGGTGGGGTGGCTATGACCAGCACTATGGACACCAGGAAGGGAAGTCACTCAGGATTGGACTGGCCACAGCCTGGCTTGATCATGTCCCTGGGGCTGGGCCCTGCCCTCTGCTGGTGCCCTCCTCAGGCTCCTCTCTGAGCTCTGGGCATCTGGTGACTGTCACTCTGAGTGTGGGACCCATCGCCCTGCCAGCCTCCCTCCTGCCTGCATGGGATGAGAGGAGGGAGGGTGAGGCCTGTGTTTATCTTAAGTGCAAGGAGACTTGTCTGGCTGAGAGCTGCAATGCTTTCATCCCATCTGGGCTGGGGACCACTCCCAGTAGACAACTCATTCCTGCCTGTTCGTCACCAGTGGGGGTCAGTTACAGGGCAGGAGGGAGCTTTGCAGTGCCCTGAGGCTCCTTCCTGGACAGTGAAAACCCCTGTGAGCCACAGAGGCTCAGGCCAGGCTTCGGGGAGTTTGCTGAGGCTTAAAGGAAGCCGGGCTTGGGCACAGACTGCAGAGGCCGTAACTGTCCACACGGCCCTGCCCCAGCACCAGCCCAGGGCTGCCTGGCCGTGGCTTAGCTGTGCTGGGGGGGAGGTGGTCCTGCCTCCAGTGACCCCTGACCTTCAAAGGTTCTGAAAGGAGCAAAGGGACAGGTGTAAGGAAGTGAACCCTGACCTGGTTAAAGGCTGAACCCTGACCCTGGTCACATACTGAGCTCTGATCCTGGACAGACCCTGAGCCCTGACTCTGACCATTGATCAGCTGTGATCTGCCCCAGCACAGACCCTGGCAGCATGTGCAGGGTGGGAGGCTGGCTGGGCATCCCCTCTGTACCTCTGGGAGTCCACGGGGAGAGCGTGTCCCTTGCACATTGGGTCCTGGCTTTCTTCTTTAAGCAGAAGCAGCAGATTTTACAGGAGACAGCAATGAAGCTTTCCCTTTTTCCTGACACCCCCTGAGCAGTGGACAACCTGAGAATCGTTAATTCACTGAACCAATGCAGAAACTGAAGCTGCCTTCAAGAGATCTCACTCCAAGAATCACTTGTCCTGAGGGATACGGCCAGTTCCTGAGCCTCACCCAGTGCTCCACCCAGACCCCCAGGGTCTCTGCACCTCTGAGGTACTCCCCAGTCCTGCCAGCATGCTCTTGGGCTCCGGAGAGACAGCTTCTAATGAACACCCGCTGGTTGTACCAGGCCCTGGAGCGCCCCCGTGCTCAAGAGGGAGCCCTGCTATTTCCCGAGGCTCTGGGCACTTGGTCACGCTGATGCCCACGCAGCCTTGTTCTGATCCCACCCCGGGCCAGGCACTGCAGCTGCAGAGATGTGCCAGGCATCCAGTGGGGAAACAGAGCCACCCCCTCCCTTCTCCCCCAGCCTCGCCCACTTCAAGCTCAAGGGAAGTGGGTGAGAGTCCCTTCCATCTCTAGAATGGAGATGATGAAGCAGTCAAGTCCCCACCCCTTCTCCCGGGTCCTCCAGGATGCTCGGAGCCTGACCGTCACAAACACAGTTTATGAATCTGGGCCTCTGCCAGTGAGGAGGCTCGGCGAGGCCTGTGCTGGTGCAGGCATGCCGGTCTCAGCGTGCTCACGATTCCTATTCGCATAAATAGGCAGCTTTTAAAATTTAATAAAAAAACATACCAATTATAAAAGCTATTTACCCAGTCAAATCAATCATGGGCCTTGGCGTGTTTATGCCCAAACACCTGATTCCAGCTCATAAGTCACTTTTACGCCCTCTTTAGCGCTTAACTACCCAAATGAGCTGGCAGCACATTTAGAAGTGATGGAGGCCACCTTCCCTGGTCCAGGAAGTCAGGTTGCCTCCAGGGAAGCCAGGATCACAGAGCTAGGAAGGACTGAGAGGCCCTGGCCTCCCACCCGCAGCCTCCCTCCTCCTCTGCAGGGCGGGGAGCTAAATCCTCACCTCCTCCGGGAAGTCTTCCCAGCCCACCCCAATTTGTAGCAACCTCTCCTTCCCCAAGTCTCACTCAGCCTCTCTGTCGCAGGATCCTTGTGGTGACCTGAATACCACAACAAATACCTTGGAGGCTTAGAGATGTGTCCTGGAATTCACATGTGACGGTTGGAGCTGAAGCAGCCTGGTTGGGCTGCAACTCAAAGCTCACAGTGTGAGAACAAAACAAGATCATCAGGCAAAGGGAGTTTTGCCCACAGTTGCTAGATCCTAACTGCCTTCAAAATACGTAGCCCTCAGTGTCTATCGAGGTGACGTGGGCACAGTGCAGGCGGGGGCCCTGCTGGGCCCTGACCCTGTGACCGGCATGTTGTCATCAGTCTCTGCTCTTCCGTTGCCTCGTCCATACCAGAACTGTGACATGCCTCCCTGTGGGTTGCTGGGAGGATTCGGACACTGGGTATAAGCTGCAGGGAACGGTGCTCACCACATGGCAAGACTCACGGTAGCTCAGCCAGTTAACTAGTAAGCGCCTGCTATGTACCCAGTGATAAGCTAAGCCATTTCCACATTTTATTCTACTTAATCCTTCCAACTTCGTGTTGGAATTTTATTTATTTATTTTAAAATATGTTTTTATTGATTTTTAGAGAGAGAGGAAGGGAGAGGGATAGATAGAAACATCGATGAGAGAGAAACATCATCGATCAGCTACCTCCTGCACGCCCCCCACTGGGGATTGTGCCCGCGACCTCGCCATGTGCCCTGACCCCAGAATTGAACTGGTGACCTCTTGGTTCCTGGGGTGACGCTCAACAGCTGAACCGCACCGGCCAGGTTCACATTGGAATTTTATAAGAAAGCTTTACAAACATTTTTTATTTTACCACTTGCAGCAGATAGATTCAATGACAAGTCACAGAGACTCAAAATAGCAGTGGCCCAAATAAGAAATAAGTTTATTTCTCCCTTCCCCATAAAGCCTGGAGGCTGACTACCCAGGACAGATAAGTAGGCTCCTCTCTACAGAGACCCCAGGGACCTGTTGTCCCTCAGAGCTCCTTCCATCTTGGTGGCCCATCAAGCATGGCCTCTATTCCCAAAGCCACTTCATGGTACATAAAGGATGCTTTAGCTCCAACCATCACTCCTGCACTTCAGGGTACAGGAAGGGAGAGGCAAGGTGTACGTGGCAGCTGATGGTCAAAGTGAGTTTCTGAAGCTGCCCTTTGACACTTCTGTTCACATTTCATTGGCCGGAGCTTTAGTCACATGGCTATACCTAGCTGCAAGGAAATTTGGGCTGTGTAGTCTTTTGTTTCTGACCATGTGTGCCCGGCTGTTCAGGAAACGAAAGAGTGGGCATCGCAGGACAGCTGGCCATCTCTGACCTGTTGAGGTCTGGTCCGTTCTTAGTAAAATTTTACCTGCTTTATCCAGAGAAGCTTGCCCTTAATTTAATGCAGGACTTCTTAACCTTGACACTGTCAACATTTGGGGCTGGATAATTCTTTGGTGGAGGCACAGAGGGGCTGTCTTGTAAATTGTGGGATGTTAGCAGCATCCCTCTGCTCACTAGGTGCCAGCAGCAACATTACTGAGCCTTAAAAGGAGAGGGACCCTGACACACGCCGCAACATGGGTGAGCCATGGGGACACTGCGCCCCGTGAAACAGCCAGACACAAAAGTACAAATACTGTCTGATTCCACTTAGATGAGGGACCTAGAGCAGTCAGATTCATAGAGACAGAGTGGAAAGGTGGGTGCCAGGGCCAGGGGCGGGAGTGGGCTGTGGTTTTAATGGTATATATGTGTTTAATGGCTACAGGATTTCAGTTTTACAAGATGAAAAGACATAGGGAGATGAACGGTGGCGATGGTTGCCCAACATTAGGAATCTATTTAAAACCATTGACCTGTACACTTTAGGATGGTGAAGATGGTAAATTTTTATGTTATGTGTATGCTACCACAAAAAAAAACTGGAAAAAGTGCAATGGGGACATTAATGCTTCCTGGAGGCCCAGTCGCAGCATCTCACCTGCTTCCCACCCCTCCCCCATCTCGTCTGGTCTGTGGGGCCCCAGGTGCAGAGCGGAGCCTGGGCTGCCACGGTGGCCTCCTCTGTGAACCGCCAGGGGACAGCCGGCTCGTCACTGGGTCCATGTGTCCAGACATCCCCCGATGTGAGGTCACAGTGTCAACGCGCTGACTCAGAAGTTCAGAGCCAGGCAGCCCTGAGGATTCATCACCTGTAAGAGCGAGGACTTTTTTATAGTCGACACTGCTACAGATGCCCCACCTCCCGTCCGTGTGTCTGCCTCCGGGCCGCCCAGGCTCCTCCTGGCGTCCCCGCCTGGTGGCCTGTCCCCGGGCTGTGCGTGTGAGCTCTGTGGCTAACCCCTTCACCTCCTCGCATCCGGCCGCCCGCCCTCCGCCAGCGTCTTGCGTGCGTCCGGGCCTCTGGTTCATCAGTTTATTTTGTTCGTTAGATTCCATGTGCGAGTGAGATCTGTGGCATTTGTCTTTCTCTGACTGGCTGGAACAATTGACAGGCTCACAAAAGGAGAGAAGGACAGGTTGAATGACACAGAAATGGGAAAACCCTGCAAGCAAATCAGGCAACTGCCACGTGGCAAAAACATTCTCAGTCCACATGGCACCCTGATGGTTAATCGCGTCCGTGTGCAGAGTCCATAAAAAGTGACAGGTAACACACGCAGCCTCAAACGGATTATTGGTCAAAGTACATGTTACCCAATTCACAGGAAGCCTACATACGGTTATGAAACAAGCATGGGGAAAAGGCCTCTCTCCCCGGTAATAAAGGAAACGCACATTAACACAAAGTGCCCCTCCTCGCTCATAAGGGAGCAGCGCTGGAGCTCGGCGGCCGCGGGCGCGGGAGCCTGGGAGCCGCGCAGCGTGCGGGGCGCAGGCGGCCACGGAGAGCACGCGGTTGGCAACGCGAGTCACGTGTTCAGAAATGCTCCCTTCCACCCACAATTTAATTTCTAGGATGTTATCTTGAGGAAGCAATCCTAATACAAAAGTATATATTTTTAGCAAAATAATTAGAAACAACCTAAGTGTTTGAACATGGGGGATGTTTAAGAAAACTGTGGAGTATCTGGTTGAAAGAATATTACAGTCATTAAAAATAATGTTTGCTAAGTGTATGTGCAGAGAATGCTTGCAGGGAACAAACACCTAACAGGTAATAGAATACCATGGGATTCCAACAATGTAACAAAATAAATCACCAGATTAAGAGAAGCTATGGGGAAAAAGTGCATTAAAAAAAGTGAAAGGGCGTGCCCCGAAGTATGGTGGGGTTATAGGCAAAGCTTCGTTTATTTCATTCTTTTTTCTTTCCCAAACTTCCCCTTAATTGGTTATATTACCTTTTATAAGACAGATGTGTTTTGCAAAAGCCTGGCTAACCCCCAAAGAGATGGTCTGTGGCTGGTTACCGCTGCAAGACCCAGGATAACTGCAGGGGCTTCAAGTTGTAAAAAATAAATTACAATGAGGGAGTGGCGCTCGACAGCCTCACACCTTCCTGCTCTCCCACCCGGGGACGCCCTCCTCGGTGGGTGGGGCGGGCCCGTAGGTGTGAGAGTGCCCAGTAAATCCAGGTGGGCATGGAAGTGTTTGCCACTGGGGACAGGAGGGGAAGCTCACAGGCCGACGCAACAGGCACATGAGGAGTCATTCTGCCTGCAGCTGACGTGATGGACATTTGTGGTCCAGGCATCTCCCCGGCACCAGCCTGCGCACAGTCAGGCTCCACATTAATGACACCGCAGTCTCTAGTTCTCTCTGTCTGGAGGGCCATCACCAGACCCCTCCCGGCCTCTAGTCCCGGCTTAATTATGAATCGTGTCCTGTTTGGATGAGAAGGTACAGGGTCACTCCATCCCTTACGCTCTCTGGGGGGTGCTGGGTGCTACAAGCAGTCACCCTCAGCTTTGCTTGGATCTTCACTCACTGATCAGAATTTGGGAATAGCTGAGGGGGTCTGCAGGCAGCCTGGTGGGTCCAAGGGCCCCCAGAACACTACAAGTGGACAAAAGGGCCTGAGGCCACTTCAAGAATCCTGGGGCTGCCCCGTTGCACACTGGCTTCCTGAGGAATTCCGCGGGTCCCCTGGAGGCCACGGTCCATTGGAGCACCCTCAGTGTGGTCCCCTCGGAGTTCTGCATGCCGCACAGGAGAGTAGGCTTGGTGACCAGGAGGCCTGCTTCTGCCCAGACCCCCAGGAGAAGGGGGAACTTGGGACAGGGAGCAGCTTTCCCCTTCTCACCAGGCCAGTCCCCTGCCTGGGAAAACCCTGGAGGCATTTACTTAAGGTTTTAAATAAGAGAGTGTGCTCTGCTCCCCCATGTCAGGTAGGCCCCCCCACTGGTGTGCAGTGAGGGAGAGGGAGAGGGAGTGGGAGGCGGGGCTCCTGCGGATGAGGAGCAGCTCCTTCCCCCACAGGCTGGGAAACAGCTTAATGACCGTCCCTGCCCCAGGAGCACAGCCTCTGGGTTGCATTTCCCCGCCTCCAGCCTTCTGGGAGGCAGGTGGCTAAGGAAAAGCCTGGCTAATTGGGAGCACCCGGCCCATGGGCTCCCCTCCCAGCTCCTCACCTCCTGCCCACTCCTTGCTCCAGAGCTGAGTTCTAATGGTGCTGTCTCCTGATAGAGCCTTGAGTAGGGCGACAGTGACAGGTCTGCCTCCAGCGCTGAAATAAGAGGCTCCCTGGTGTTTGCCTCTCTTCCCCTGAGGCCACCCCTGCGCGGATGATGCAGTGTCCGTCTGTCGGAGAAGACTTGTCAATTCTCCCAGCCCTGCTGGGCAACAGGAGGCAACTCCCACCTGGGCTCAGTGACACCTCATGGAAACCCCACCACCAGTATTCTGTTTTCCGGCCCAGGTAAAGGAGGAGCCATGTGGCTGTGTTTCCCTGGGGGGCACAGAGTTTGATGGGGCCCCCTTCTCAGGGTGGAGGAAGAGGCGTTCCCTCGGCCACCACAGACACGCAGGCCCAGGGGCGGGGCTCTTGGCAGGAAAGGGTCCAACATAAGATGGGCCACACAAATGCTGAGTCACGTGTCTTGTGTCAGACCCAGGCCAGGAACAGAGAGAGGACTCAGAGAGGCTGTTCTTGATGGAGAAGGTTCCTGAGCTTCAGGTTAGGACTTGCCCAAGGTTCTGAGCAGAGCCAAAGCCGAATCTGGACTTCCCAGCCCCAGGCAGTGCTTACTGCTCATTCCTAAGGCTGCTGGTTGCCTCTGGGTGCAGGTACCTGGGGGCTGTTTCCATGTGATCCCCTTGGTGCTTAGAAACCAAAGAAATATCACCAAAAAGAACTGGACCCCCAAAGTCACATGCTAATAGCTACTCTGGCTAGGCCCAGGTCCCACCCCAGCTCCTTCCAGATGCCTGCAACCCTCCAGTTGTGAAAAGTGAAGGTGGAGCCTCAGGCTGGGGTGAGGAATGGCATCGATTAGGAAAAAACCAACAAAACAGCCTCAAAAGTGTTTTGCAGAAAGTAAATATTCAAACAAAACACAGGCTGGTTTTGATTTCATTGTTCTGGCAGCCTGGGGGATGGGAGCTATTTCTGAATTATTCCAGTGCCTCAGCTCCCACAGTAGCCACTTATTTAAAATGATTGATTTGCAATGGAAGAGTATGGTGTGTGTGGAGGGGATGTCTGTGCCCACTCAGTCAAACCTGGGCCTTAGACTGGCTGCAGTTGAAAATTAGGGGAACCCAAGAGGATGCAGAGGACAGCTGAGAGAGCCTAGGCCTGGTAGATCCCAGAGCAGAGCCTCCTGGGGGGGCCCAGAGGCGTCATTCCCACACAGAGGGCCTCAGCTCTGGTGGCCCAGCCTCTAGTCCTGCCCCTGTCCTTTCCCACCTCCCTGCATGGTCTGTCTTGGTGCCCACTAGGTGCACTCCCTACCGGCTCTACACCAACCCCTGCTTCCCTGGGCGGGGTAATGAGGTCCTTCGACAACCTCCACCCCTTCCAGCCCTCCCCCTCAGGTACCCCTCCCCTTCTGGCTCTCAGGACTAGGACCTGCTCAGTGTCGCCCTTTCTGCTTCTGCACGTGCCCTTTACTGCCTGGAACACCAGCCTGGCCTTTCTACCTGCTGAAGCCACTCTGGTCCTTCAGGCCTGCTCATGGGTCAGAAGCTTCTCCTGGCTCCACTAGAAGACCTGGAGCTCCTTCTCCAGACTCCACAGCTCGGTGCTCCTGCCCTCCTTACTGTGCCCAGGAGGGGCTGGTGTGTCACCTGTGTCTTCTGCAAAGAACTTGAGGCCATGGCAGGCATCTGTCTCCCTCCACCCTCTCTTATTGCCTGGTAGGTCCCAGAGACTGGATAAATGTTTGTGGAAGGAGGGAGGCAGAGGGAAGAGGGAGGGAGGGGACCCTTTGCGTGGCAGGGCTCTGCAATGTGGACTCCCTGGAGGGCTGGGCATGCTGCCACTGGCCTCAAGGGCAGGCTCTTCTGCCAGCCCCCCTCTGAGCCCTGCTCTGAAGCCCCTGAGGGTGACAAAGGAAAGAATGCTGGCATTTCCCACCCTCAAAACGAGGGGGTGGCGAGGTGTCCCTGGGCCTCCCAGCCCTGCCATCTCTTCTATTTATAACAGGAGCCCTGCATTGCCAATTGCTATTCAACTCAGGGGAGGCTGTGAAATAAAATTGTGTAATAGAATTTATTCTTCCCAGTCCTCTTATTAAATTTCACCTTAGAATCTGCACTCTCCGAGGCTGGGGACTTCTCACACTTCCCGGGGGAGGCTCACAGGAGCCTGTTTAGTGACCTCTGGCTGCCCAAGGTGGATTCTCACCTGTGGCTCAGAATTCCTTCGGGCAGCTGGGGACTGCTGGGCTCCAGCCCTGGATGGGGACTCACTGGTCCCTGTGGCTTTGTGGGGAGTGGGCCCAGGCACGGCCTGAAACTGGGTTTGTGGGTGGTCCAAGCAGGATCTCAGGCAGCTGGAGGTGCTGGTGGTTCCCAGGCAGCCCCATCCCCCTGAACAGGAGCTGTGCCCTCTCTCAGGAGTCCCCTCCCGGGTCCTCGGGTGCTCAGCTCCTGGCTTCTTGCAGGCTCAGACCAAGCCTGGCAGGCTCCGGGATGCCCTCCTCGGCCCCCGTCCACCTGTGCTCCCTGGCTGGCCCCACCACGTGACAGTCACATAGCAGGTGTTCAGTAAATGTCTGCTAGGAGTCTGGGTACACTGAGCAGACCCCAAAGCGGGGCTGGGAGGCCCTGGTAGGTATTGCCCTCCTCCTTGCCCATCAGCGTGGGTTCCAGGTCAGTGACAAGGTGTGTGTGTGGGATGACGAGGCCTCAGGAAAAGTGCCACCAAATCCCTCATTTGACAGGTGAGTTCTTTTCTCTCTAATGAGCCCACAAGCAGCCCCATCACTCCACCCAGCCCCCATCTTCTAGGGATTCTCTCTGGTGGGGGCTGGAAGACCTGCCAAGGCATCAACTGGTAATTTTCATTCAGGCCCCTTTGTCAATGCAGAGCAGGCTCTGCTCCACTGTGGTTTCTGGCCTTGGGGGTCCTACCCCCCCAGCCAAGTTCCAGCAAGGCCTGAGCTCAGGGCTGAGGTGGGAGAGTCCCATGACAATTATTCTTCTGAACGTCCCCTCCTAGGCAGCCCCCAGGGCCCTGGAGCAGTGCCAGCCTTAAATGCAGGTGAGGGCACTGCCAGCCACCCACACAGTGTGCTGCTTGGTGAGTATTTTTAGAAAACTTCTCCAATATTTCCCTGATAGGAGAGGAGACGGGGGCTCAAGAGGAATTGGGTTTGTGGGGCCAGGTTCTGCATGAGCCTTCTCAGAGGCAGAGCCCCCTGCCCCATCCTCACTGGCGTGGGCATCTCGTCCCATCCTGTTGCGGGAGGTCACTTCTTTTACCTCCAGGTCCTTCTTCACACCCAGGGTGGTTGGACACAGTGAGCGCCCAGCTCTACCAGTCTAGGGCTAAATGAGGGGAGATTTGTAGACGAGCTTTGTAGACTGTAGAGTTCTTGCAGGGACTGGCCCTCCCTCCCTCCCTCCAGTCCTTCCCTGATCCCACAGGCATCTGCCCGACCCCTCCACTATGCCCAGCAGCGCAAGTTAGGGAGTCCATGGGGTGCAAGAAAGCTGTGTTTTATAGAATGAGCTGAAAGCCAAGGAGAGGGGAGGGAGAGGGGAGGGAGGTGGGAGGCAGAGCACGGTCCACAGCGGAGGGTGTGGGGCCCTTTGCAGTCAAGATCTCCAAAGTGACACATTTGTCAAAATTATGGCCCAATTAGGCAGCGCTAACCGGGGTGTACGGCCACCACGCATTAGTCGCTGGTAATATCACTTAGCAAGGAGCAGCTGTGCTGGTGAGGCTGGCGTGTGGGGAGGAGGTGGGGTAGATATTTTCCTATTCCAGGCTCATGGGGAGGGTGGGTGAGCCTCAGTGCTGGCTTCAAATGACACGCAGGCACTGTTTCTTCCTGTTCATGTGCTTGCTTTTAGGGGGACTGGCTGAGGTGACAAGCACGCACCCTAAATGTCTGTTTCTGGCTCCTTCCTCCATCACCCCCAGACCCTTCAATCCCCCCCAGGGGTCTCCTGGCTCCACTCTACTTACCTACTGGCCCGCTCAGTTCCTCCAGCGCTGGCCCCCAGGCTCAGGGAGTGCCCGCTGCGCCCTCCCCTACCCCCTCTCGGGTCCTGCCTCACATCTCCATGCACTCTCCCAGCTCAGCGCTCAGCATCCTTGCCTCCTCCTGGAAGCCTTCCAGACTCTGCCCAGCAGGTGTTGGGTAAGAGGAGGTTGTTGACAGTTTGGAGGAGATTGGAGCCAGATGTGCTGGGTCAGGAGGGATGGAATAAGGGATGGAGTGGTGAGGGGAGGAGGAATCTGCCGCTGTGCCTCCACAGCCTGATAGGGCTCATGAAGGTACCCCCTTCCCCCGGCCCCAGGGCCAGGTTGAAAGGCCACAGCCCTGACCCACCTGCCTAGACCACCCCATCCAGTGCACTGTCCACCAGGAGGAGACCTGCACAGATCACAGTTCCAGGCCTGGGGTGCCACAAACAGCCCTGTGACACCAATAGCTGCTCAGTTTGCTCAGCACATAACACTGCTGTCAGCAAAACCAAGGGCCCTGCCCAACCTGTCTGACCCTCAGTACAATGGAAGAGTCAAGTTCCCTCCCAAGATAATCACACAGTCAGATGGACACCAGTGGACAAAACAGCTTTTCCAAAGGCTGGGACACTGGGGAGGCCTGGTGGGCCCTGGGCTGGGCTCTGGAGGGTGGACAGGAGTTCCCCAGGTGGAACTGTAATGGGGTGGAATGGACAGCATGAGGCAAGCTTCAGAGGCAAGCAGGAGCAGGGAGTGGGTGGAACTGGGTGATGGCTGTGGGGTTCTTGCTTATAATGGGGGCGATCAGGAGCCTTGTGTTGGATCACACCTCCCATGAGTGCCCAGGTGGCTGGTGTGAGCCCAGGCCACTCCATGGCCTGTCAATTCCCCAGGACCTGTGGACCCAGTGGCCCAGCAGAACTCTCTGGCCAGGGATACAGAGCTTCATTATTATTTCAAGTGTTGTTCAGCTGCTTCATTGAATTCTCCAACTCAGGGAAAATTCTGGCGAGATAAGAAGTTGACATTTTCAGAAGCAGCAGTGAGAACTGTGCAGGCGGTGAGGACAGAGCAGTGCCAGCTTGGCATGAGAGCGTGTCAGCCCACGGCCCCACACCCACGGTCACACGTGCTCATGGTGAATCAGAGGCCAGGAGCCTTTGCCAGCAGGACTGGAGAAAGGCTGTCAGGCTGTCCAGGAGCTGCCGTTACTCTGCCCTTCCTCCCGCCCTCCACTCCTCCCTCTCTTCCACCCACCTTCCCTGAGCACCTACTATGTGCCAGGCCTGGGGTCCTGACTAACTGAAGACACAATCCTTTCTCTCAGTTTGCCTGGGTCAGTGGAGGCACAGGAGGGCCAGGCCTGAGGCTGGTCAGGGTACATGCTATTTATTTTCTCACAAGCTGGAGGGAAAGCCTGTTTCTCAGATGAGAAGCTGAGGCTCTGCAGAGGTGAGGCACTCAGAGCACCCAGTAGGTGGGTTTGGACCCTGGGTGGTCTGACTCCCTCTTGCCTGGGGACGGAGATCAGATGGGGCTGTGAGCAGAGACGTAACAAAACCAGTGGTTCTCAGTGTGGCCTGGGGCCTCTGCCACCCCGAGACCTTTCCAGGGGACCAGCTATCCCAGGTTTTCCTTCATGATCCCCAATCACAGCAACGCACTGCAGAAACCACGGGCAGGCGAGGGATGAGACGGGCGGCTCTGCAGCCGGACTGAGCGAGCTCATGACGACAGAAAGCTGCACTTCTCTCTCCCCCTTTTCACAAAAGTGTGCTATTTGTGTTAATTGTGATGGTTTATTGTGTTTTAACTAATGTTTTTCATGCATCCTGTTCCATTTCTAACATTGTCAGCAAAGACAGATAAAGATGACGTGAGCAAACGCTTCCTGGCCTGAACAGGGCAAGGGTTCCCCCTCCACGGGTGGGGAGACTCGCTGACCAAACCTCGTGGGGCTCCTCCTCCTGCGCGTGGGACTGATGTCCGTGCAGTCCAGCCTCTTCCCTAGATGGACTGGGCGAATGATGCCTTTGCCCGGCGGGAGGGAAGGAGCCTGGCAGCAGATTCTCATCCCCGTGAAAGGCAGCTGTGAGCCCAGGGTGGCAGTTCTGTCACCTGGAGCTGGCTCACTGTCCTCCCCACGGGGACTTGGGGGACTTTTCTCCTGAAGGAGTGTGCTGCTCGGGCTAGGAAGCAGGAGGTGAGGCTCAGTCCAGGTCCTGCCCCTCCTCCTGCAGCTGAGAACTCACTGTGCCAGGAGTCAGCTCATGAACTCAGGGGTGCATGCCAGAGACCCCCACTGTGCCAGCATCTGGGAGGGGAAGGCAGACAGGGCAGGCAAGGCAGTAGGCGGGTGCCCACAGCAAAGCACATGGTGGGCGGGGCCAGGAGCCAGGGCAGGGTCCCTGATGCTCCCTGCCCCTTGTCCTGGCCCCCAGAAGCCCCTAGCCTTCCCTTGGGGACTGGAAAGGAAGCTATCCAGCCCTGGGAATTGGAACCTGCAGGACACTGCACCTGTGGAGGCTGAGGAAGGGAGGTGTCTTATTCCAGCAGGACCGAGCACCCAGGGGAGGGGAAGCTCTCTCCTGCTGCTAATGGCTCCAGAGGGTCTCCCCTGGAATTTGCCAGCATTTAGGGATTTAATACTGTGGCTCTAAAGACACCATGAGGTCTGCTATCACCAAGCCACTCAGCATCTGCAAAGGCTGGTGTGAGATGAACCTCCTCAGCGGTCATCTGCTCTTCCTTACACAGCTCACTCACTCATTCACTGACTCATTCATCCATCCCACTCTCTTTATCCACATACCCATTCATTCGTTCATTCAACCATCCACCTGTCCCTTCGTCTGTTTACTTTCTTATTTGCTCACCTGCCTGTCCACTTTATCATCCAACAAGATTTCAGGAGCATCTACTCTGTGCTAGGTGTTGTGTCCAGGGAGACAATGATGACTTGTATTTGTTTCCTACCTGCAAGAAGCTCAAAAGTTCAGGGAAATGATGGTGGCGGTGATGATGATGATGGTAATGATGATACTGATGATGGTGATGGTGCTGCTGCTGATGATGGTGGTGATGGTGGTGGTGATGGTGGTGATGTCTGGTGGTGATGGTGGTGATGGTGAGAGTGATGATGGTGGTGATGGTGTTGGTGGTGGTGGTGATGATGATGGTGATGGTGATGGTGGTGGTGATGGTGATGATGGTGGTGGTGATGGTGGTGATGGTGGTGATGATGGTGAGAGTGATGATGGTGGTGATGGTGTTGGTGGTGGTGAGAGTGATGATGGTGGTAGTGGTGGTGATGGTGGTGATGGTGGTGATGATGGTGGTGATGGTGGTGGTGATGGTGGTGATGGTGGTGAGAGTGATGGTGGTGGTGATGGTGGTGATGGTGGTGATGGTAGTGAGAGTGATGATGGTGGTGATGGTGGTGATGTCTGGTGGTGATGGTGGTGATGAAGGAATACATTAGTTCACTTAATTCTCAGAACAGTCTATAAAGAAGGCACTATTAAGCGCTACATTTTATAGGTAAAAAAACAGGCCCAGAGAGGTTGAATAATGTACCCAAGGTCAGACACTGAGTGCCTGAGACAAGTTTTACCTGTAGGCTGTCCACTCATTACAACACAATGCAGCAGTGTTCGTGGTGGAGGCCGGGGCAACCAGCTGGCTCTCAAAGAGAAGGATGTCAGCCCTGCCTGGGCTTATCAGGGAGGGCCTCACAGAGGAGTTAGCGTTTAGCGAGGTCTTGAAGATTAAATAGGAAGTTGTCAGAACAGAAGAAGGAGTATGTTCTATCAGAGGCACAGGGTGTGAAAACAAGGGTGTTGAGGGAATAGCCAGTGGCTTGGTAGGAGGTGAGCCCTGAGAAAGACAGGGAAACCTGAAGGTCAGGGCACTGCAATCCTGAAAGACTGTGAGTGTCCTGCTAGGGGTCTTGTGAGCTGGCCCCCATGGGGGCAGCATCAAGAGAAACCCAGAGTTCCAAGCCACCAGCCCAGGGGCTGGGCAAAAGCTCACCTAGTCGGAGTCCCTGTGCTCAGATGTGTGATTGGTAAGGAGGGGCTTGAGCAGGGGGCTCTGGTAAAGTGTCTAGGAGGTCCTGGTGTCAAATCGTTTATCAAGGAGGCTGGATAGTGGCCAGGGGAAGGGTCAGCATTACAGGTGAAACGAGGGCCCCAGTATGAAGCCTGGCTGTGGCCAGGGGCCAGCTGGGTTCAGAGGGTCAGCGCCATGCCCCGAGTGGAAAGAGGACCAGCCAGGAGCTGCAGAGGGTGTGTGTGAGCTGGGGTCAGCCTACAGAGCCTCCGGGGATGGTGCTGGGAGACGTGGGCGGGGAGGGGATGGCGACCCATTAGATGGTGGACCTCAGCCGGGCAGAGCATGCCAGGCAGACGCTGCTGCTTGGTGGAACTCCTGTGCCACCCACTCAGAAAAGCTCTGGTGGAACCAGGAGTCCTAGGTCTAGTCCTGTGACCCAGAGCCAGCACCATCCTAACACAAGGTCACCTGCAGTCACATTTGGGCCACCTCAGGGCTGGGGCTGGGCCAGTACTGTGGCCACACTGTATAAGTAGCTCTTCAGTGGGGGATGTCACCTCAGTTTCCCTGGTGTGCAGACACCCCAGCTTTTTCTTAACCTCGAATAGTCCCTGATTCTCTCCAGGCCTCAATTTGTTCATCTATTAAATGAGAAGTTTACCCCGGGTCTGGATTCTCTTGGAGGCAGACGGGCAAGGAGGTACCATCTCCACTGTACAGACGAACTTGCAGACCTCCTGCCACGAAGCCTGGCCCCCAGACCCCATGAGTAGCTGGGGGAGCTTGGTCTGGGAGGTGTGAGCCCTGAATCCATGCCAGGCTCTCACCACCAGGCGAGAGCTGAGAGGGTGCATTAAGAAATGATCCGTGGCTTCCCAAACAGAAGGGAATATTGACACGGCTATTTTTAGCGTTATTAAAATAAGTCTGTTTGGCTCCTTTTCTGTGCTCCTCTCCCCGACTCAATCTTCCTCCCAGATTGAATGTATGTGCGTGTGTCCAGGCTGAGGTGCCACGGGAGCCACACTGCAATCAAAATGTTAATGAGACCCTGATTGTGTCTCTGGATGCTTGTCCCTCCATCCCTCTGCCTACCCCAAATGTCACTGGGTCTTTGAGGAGCCCTGGGGAGTGGCGCATGCGTTCTTCAAAAATGAGACCGTGGCTTAATGCTCCATGGAAGCAGCCCTTGGGAAAGGTGGGGAGCTCCAGGTGTGGGTCACAGGCCTCACTGCTGGTCCTGGCTTTGCTTCTCTCCTGCCAGGTCATCCAGGCCAGATTCCTGCCAGTCATTTGGCCAGAGCAAAATCGGAAACCGCTGTCCATGGTGCTGGCCCCCTTGGGTCAGAGTCCCCCAGGCACCCGGTGGCCCTAGCTGACACGGGATGAACAAAACCCCATGTCTCAGATGGAAGGTGTGGGTCCCACCAGGGGGGCAGCATGGTTAGGAGCCCCAGGAAGACGCTGGGTCTCACAGGCTCTGTCACTTTGAGCTGGGGAAAGTTACTCAACCTCTCTGAGCTTCTTTTTCTTTCTCTGTGAAACGAGAATGACCAGACCCCCGCCCCAGGTGTTTCAAGCTCTTAGTGTGTGTGACCTCCCTGGCCCTCATGGTAACTGTGAGTGTTAGTGTTTTGTATCCCCCAGACTCTACCCGATTACCTGGAGGGCTGGGCGACTCCTCTCACCTCCTTCCTCTTAGCCACCCTCCCCGAGGTGCCTGGATCTCCCCACACCTGCCCCAGCTGAGTCAGCGCTGCTTGGAAGGGCTGGCGCCTGTGCTCTGCTGCCTGTCAACGCTGCCCAGAGCCAGCCTGGGCATCAGGGAGCTGGCAGAGCTTCCCCATGCCAGGGGATGCCTCTGCCTACACTGGGTCCTGGAGCTGCGAGGACAGATCCAGAGTGAGGCAAGAATTCATTTCTGGGTTTCTGGCCAGGGTTCACCCCCACCATGCACCAACTCCCCTGAGATTCACCTGGCTGCCTGTGTCCCTACCCCACCAAGTCCAAAACCAGCTCTGCCCAAGTCCTGCCCCCACTGACGCCCTCCTGAGTACCCGCCAGCCCCAGGCCAAGGGGTCCAGGTCGCTGGTCCCCGTTCACTCCACCCACACCAAGGCTCTCTTCTCCAGGCCACCCGGGACTCCTTTCTCACCCTCCTCCTGTGCACCCAGCAGGTTGCTGCCGAGTTCCTACCACGAGCCAGGCGGCAGCTGTGCAGCCACAGCCTCCCCAGTGAAAGCCAGACAGACAAGGGCCAGGAGAGCCCTCCCCAAGGAAGGTGCCCTGGAGAGTCCACACAGAGAGTCCACTTCAAGTGCGACCGTCACTTGTCCATTGCAGAGTAGGCGAGCGGCGCCCTCTGTGGCTTGGGTGCTTCTCAGCGGGCAAGGCCTAAGTGGCTCTCAGGCCACCTCTCTCTGTGAGAAACGAGAAACGGCACATCCTGCCTGATTGCTCAGTCTCCGCAGTGGCTCGGGGAGGGCTCTGGCCTGCAGCAGGGGGCACGGGGCAGCCAGATCTCCTCCCACATGGCAGGGACCCAGCACAAGGCAGGTCCTTGGGGTCATTCACTCCCACCCAGCCTTCGTCTAGGTGACGAGGTCCCCCTGCTCCTGTCATCTTCTGTCTTCTGGGCACAGGTCTGCTGACAACCCCCCACTGGAGGCCCTGATGGAGCACAGCCCTGTCCTATCCTCAGGATGCTGGCAACCCGGAGGGGAGGTTGTCTCAAAGGAGAGCTGCATTCCCATAATACCCCAAGGGTCCCCCTCCTCTCTGTGGGTGACCGTACTTTGTAGCTCCCCAAAGGCCTGACCTGGGTTTCCCTGAGAGACTTGTGGGTAATAGTCACTGTGCAAATGTACCACATCGGGACACTGACCCCAGACTTCTCCTGGCCCCAGCCCCACACAGCCTGTGTACCTGAGTCTTTGGTGTTGGTGACATGTGACTCAGAGGGTAGAGTTGACACAAGGCGAGGAGCTGAGGGAACCTTGTCTACCTTCCCTGGCTCCTTTGTCAATACATTTAACAGCCCTTAACATGTCCTCTCTGTCTAGATGCTGAGGCCAGAGACCATCATTCAGCAAAGCTCGTTGGCCTCCAGACCCAGACACTGCTCAGGCCCCAGCGTGGCCCACGTCCTCAGGTCCCTGGCTTTCAGTTCCCCCACAGTGCCGCCCCTCGGAGCTGTCCATTCAGATGTTAGGTCCCACCTGTCCCTCCAGTGCCCCAGTGGTTTTATGTACCTGGCTCCAGCTGTGCCTGGACAACCCACCCCAGGGCTCAGCCCCAGCACTCGCTGAATATCTGCTGGGTATGCGGACACAGGTAGGAGCAGCAGCAGGGACGTGAGGACCCCTCTCACCTCCTCACCATGGTGGGCCTCTGTGCTCTCTGAGTCCTCTGTCACCAGCTCTGAGGACACGGGAGTAAATGAAAAGAGAGGGGGGGCAGTCAGGCCAGTTCTCAAGGTGACCATGACCAGTGAAGAGAAGAGAAGCCAGAACACAGACAGGATGGAAACAAATGCTATGGGCCATGTGATGCCTGCCCAGCAGGGAGCTGGAGGCTCAGAGAGGGCGAGGGGCCAGCCTGAGGCTGCACAGGGGAACCAGGCAGAGGCCAGGTGGAGCTCCATGTCCAGAGGCCCAGGTGCTGGCTTCCCCTCTTCTCCCTCCCATGGGGCCTCAGGCTTGGTCTCCTCTCTGTACAGTGAGGAGTTGGGGCACAGTCTGGGGGTCCCTCTCCAGGGCTGACACATTTCTGTTCTAAAAAGGAGCCTTTTCAGGTGTCTTCACCTGAGCCAGGTGCTAGATATCACATCTGACCTTCACCTGGGGGGAGACTGCCCATCGGGGTCAGGTGAAGGTGAGGTGCTCTGCAGGTAGGTGTGAAAGTGCTCACAGGGCCTTTTCTTCATTTCAGCAGCAGCCTTGTAGAGCCTACTGTGTGCAGGGCCTGGCAGCCTGCTGTTCACAGGCAGACCGGGAGACCTTCGGGGGGAGAAAGCTCTCTCATCCTCTCCCACCCCGGCCCTGAGCAACTTAGCCCAGGCCTCAGCGCATAGTAGGGACCCTGGAAATAGCCCCTTAATTGGATGGAATGGAAAGGAAGCATTCTCATTTCTCTAAGGCGTTGCCATGGTGACTTCTCTCTCACTACTGTCAGATTTTTCCCAGCCTCCAAGGAACAGAGTCCCCCGAATAGCTCTCCAGAGTTTATCAGGAGGGGGACCCCTTCATCCTTCGGGGACCCCAACCCATCAAAAGAGCACCTGACTCCAGGTGAACATGACAGATCCCCACAGCAGGGTCCCCAGTGGGAGAGGGGGACAGGGCACTTTGGGGAACCAAGACTCCTAGCTCCCTTGTGGTCATACCTCTTCACAAAAGGGACTCTGGGGGTTGGAGGTGCCAGGGAGGTTGGGAGCAGCTCTCATGGTCTCCCAGAGTCACAGACAGAAATGGAGTGGCCCAGGAAGACAGGCCTGGCTTAAGTCAGGGAGTGAAGGTGCAGGTGGGCAGGTCCTCACCCTGTAAACAGTGTCCTTCCCTTTCCCCCTCTGGGGGCAGCGGGCTGGACCCAGGGCTCCAGTATGTCTAACATTTGTCCTTTGACATCTCGCCATAACCAGGAGGCCAGTCTAGGGTCCTCACCATCACTTCTCAATACCACAAGTGTGCATGCAGGTGTACGTGTGCATGCACGTTGCCTGTGGCGTGTGCATGTCTGCATGTCAGATGGGAGTGCGACTGTGACCCTATTGCTTGGAAGTGCTGCTCTCATTGGAGGTTTGCAAGGCAGGAAGCCGTGTCTGGTGTGTCTGGGCCTAAGGCAGGGTGGGTAAAGACTGGTGGATCACGTGGGAGACGGAGGGAGTGAGGGCGTGGGCCTCTGGGTCTTGCACACTCCCTGGCATTCTCGGGCCAGGCCTGTGCTGGCTTGGGAGCCACAGCCGTGATAGGGCACATGGGGCCACTTGCTTAACTGGTGCTCAAGTCTGGGGGAGATAGATGCTGAACCACTGATGTCACACGAGTTGCCATCAATTACTACTCTCATGTGGGGTTCCTTGTGTGGGTGTCAGGTTGTGTGGGCCTGTGTGGGCAGGGGGACCCCGGGGTCTTGAGCCCAGAAGCCCAGGGGCCGGTTCTGGCCTGAGCTCTGGACCTGCAATCTCAGAGTACTCCACTCCAACCACAGAGCCCAGGAAGCAGGCTGGCTGGCTGACATTTCTGCCCTGTTCCTGCCTCAGCACCTTGGAGAAGCCTGGCAGCCCCTGGGGCTCCAGGCCAGTCCCTGCCCGAGTAGCCCTTCCAACGCCTCCGTGGGCCAGCCTGAGGCTTCCATCTCACTCCAAATGTCAGCGAGGAAATTAAAGCTCCCTGGAACGCTGTGTCTCACCAGACTTATTAGATCACAAACAGTTTAATAAGCAGAGAGATCTGGGAGGGTCACGCTGCTCCAGCCCGCTCACCTCATAAATTAGGCATCAGAAGTCAGGAAGGTGGTTTGAGTAAATGGAATGGCCTCGTTGGGTGAAGGCCCCGTGTCTGTGGGCCGGGCAGAGGCTGGGTGGTGATAATACTCCTGCATTTGTCTAGTGCCTGCTGCTGGTCAAGCCTGGGATAGCCCTGGGCCATCTCATCACCACCTCACGGGGTGTGGGGGTGCCTGACAGGGAGGGGCACAGCTTTCCAGGGGGCCAACCATCCCCACCCCCAGGTTTGGCAGCAGGCACCTCAGTGTCACTTGGGCAGTGACACGCAGCAGATGCTGTGGGAGGCAGGTTTGCTTTTAGCTGTGTGCCCTTGGGCAAGTCCCTTCACCCCTGTTTCTTTCCTCTTCTACAGGCCTCTGACTCCATCCCCTCCCGGAGCATGGCTGGGCTATGGGTGTGACTGGGAAGAAATGGAGGCCAGGGCTCAGGACCCCAAAGCCAGAGGGGGGGGCTTGTCCCTGGTCTGGGAGTGGGCGGGGGCCTCAGTGTTCCCATTTGTGCAGTGGGGAGCCTGGACCCCTCTTCCATATCCCCTCCCTGGTCTGCATGGGGGACTTTGGAAATCTGCTTCCTAGTGACCCCTGGGGTCTGAGCTCCACTGGGAGAAATCTTGAAGGTTCCCACCCTGTCCCTGACCCCAGCCCGGGTCCTGACAGTCCTCTGGTACCGGAGAAGCCGCCAGCCGCCTCCCGCCCGCTGCGGGCAGAGTTGCTTACATTAACTCCGGAGAGGCTCTCCCTGGGAGAGGCGCTCCCTAACTCATTGGACACAGAGGGGTAGTTTTTAATAAAAGCCGCCTCTGCGGCTCTGGCTCACACGCAGCTGCAAGGGCACGTGCGCTCTCTGTGCTCTCCCCGGCGCCCTCCCCAGGCCTGCAGGCAGTCTTCCCGTTTAGAAGACAATTTGTTGCTTTGACTTGTTTTTTTTTTTTTTAAAGCAGAGGTCTGAGTTCGGGTTTCCTGCCCACCCAGGGCAGCAGGGGGGACCAACGCCCCATCTGACAGCAGGAGGGGGGACCCCTGAACCTGGCAGCCAGGGTCCACATGCCAGGCCAGCCTTCTCTGCCTTCAGCTGGATTCCAGAGTGGCTGCAGCCACCCACTGCTGGCTAGTCACTGACCTGGGACAATGTGCTCAGGCCAGAGGGGTCTCTGTTCCCGGAGCTGAACCAGCTCGGTTCCGAGTGCTCACTAAAGCTTTTGAGGTGACCAGGCCTCTGCCTCAGTTTCCCTGCTGGTCCTTCAACTCTCCCTTGGTGCTGAAGCCAGACTTTTGCCTGGGCCCTGCTGCGAACCCACTGACAGGCTAAGGCTTTGGGAAAGTTTCCTCTTGTGTCTGGGCCTCATTTTCCCAATCTATAAAATGGGCCCATCTAAGTTTTCACAGTACAACTGCAAGACGGATGTGGGGAACCCAGTGGGATCATGTTCTGTGTCCCCAATTCATAGGTGAGGACACTATGGCCCAGGGTGACGTGCAGGCCTGGGACCCTCCACTACACCGTTTATGACCCTGCTAGTCATCAGTGGTACTGTTGGGATCCCAGGGTGCCTGGATGCATGGGGTGCTATGAGCTCCCTACTTCCCTGGCTGCCGCACCCTGGGAGAATATTTTCCTTCCCAGATCAAGTGTAAGGCTGCTCCCACTTGGTCACCCCCCCCCAGTGGCCCACACCTCTTAGATCACTGCCTTTGAGGCCCTTGGGATACAGATGAGCTGGGGCCCATGGGATGGGTCCATCCATCTGCTCTAGACATCCGTGTAGCCTTAGAATCTCCTCGAGAGGTTTCATTCCTCGCATCCTTCCTCCCATGGAGACGCAGCCCGGCAACAGCTACATCTGTGTTCTCCCTTCCCCCACCTCCTGTGTGGGATCCCCTCCGGCCCTGAGCCCAGCTCATGCCTCCTCCCAGCCTCCCAGCCTCGGGCTGGCCAGTCTGCAGACCACTGTGCTCTGAAGCCTCGAGTGGAACACCTGTGTCTGGCTCATCTCTTGCATGTGGTGACTCTGCACTGGACCCACAGGTGGGCTAACAGGTGGGAAAGGGTTTGTGTGGCAGGCAGTGGCCAAGGTGTCTTGGCACCAGGGAGGCTTGTCCAGAGGATGGTCAGGGTCTCATGGCCTAAGACCACGGCTCCTGTTGCTCAGGCTAGATGCCTAGAGAAAGAGTCGGGCAGGGCCTTCTCCTGCCAGAATGTTCCTTTTGTCTTGATGCCCGGCTCTAAGCCACACCTTTGGTCCTCAGTCCTGTGTCTTCCTATTTGCTTGTCAAACCCGGAAGGGACCAAGGCTGGCTGTGTTTGTGAATTGACCAAGAGGGGGACCTGTGCTCAGCAGTCAGCTGCTGGAAATCTGATCGCTTCCTCCAGGCAGCGTGCCTGTGAATCGCTCTATCTGCCAAGAATGCAGAGAGGTCGGCTGGTTTTCCAAAAGTCACACAGCTCATTGGAAAGGCCCTTAGGGTGCATACAGGCTTTCCCCAATTTTACAGGTAAAGTGATTTGTCCAAAGCCCCCTGGTCTGGGTGTGGCATCACTCCCCTCCGCTGTCCATGTTCCCAGTACCTCCTTCCCTGGAGCTCCCAGCCCTGCAGCGGGTCCCAGCCCGGCTGCGGGTCCCAGCCCGGCTGCGGGTCCCGGTGGTGCAGTGCCGGCTCCTGCTCCCAGGGGGCGCTGAGGCCCCGTGGCTGGCTTCCCATAGCCGAGCGCAGAAGGCCTTCTGATGTGCAAACTCGCCGGGGCTGTGTGTGTTTTCCAATCAATAGAAGATGCTCAGTCCCTGAGATGTCGCTACCAGAGTCTTCACACATCTGCATCGGAAGGGTTCCAAATGAAAAGTCTTTTTCTGTTGGGAAAAAAGAGGTAGAAGGAGAAAGGGAGACTGCCTGATGGATTAGAAAATTTCCCACTTCCCGCATTCGAGGGGAGTGTGTGTGCTTCTTGTGCCCAATTACCCAGGCTGCAGAAGGCGTGGGTGGGCTTCTGAGCTCAGCGTACTATATTGATCCTGGCCGAGGAATCTGCAGAGATCTGGGGGCTGCTGGGCAGCAGGTGCCGGCCTGCAGGCCTGGGAGATGGGTCTGGCTCAGCCCCACCTTCCACACAGGCTTGACCTTGGAAAAGGCACCTGGGTGTCAGGAGCCAGGTCCCTGTTAAAATTGCATCTCAGGGACGCTAAGAAGGTCAAAGAATCTTATCTAAAAGATTAGAGAGCCCACAAATAAACCTGATTAATATTTTTACACGTATCTGGAGTTTTCAAAGTGCATTTGAAGTCGGCATTTCCTGGTCAGCCTTGGACATAGGGGACAAGCCTTCACAGCAGGGAGGGAGTGTAAAGGGCACCTGGTCTGCAGGGCTGGTCCTTCTCAAAGGCCAGCCCGTCCTCCGCCTGGCCCTCTGTCTGTGGGAGGCAGGCTGTGCTGGGAACCCGGCACGGGCCACAGGGGGCACGGGGGTGTGGGAGACAGGACCTGGCTCCGGGCCCTGGGGTCCAGTGAGGACACCTGTTGTGGACGGGATTCATGCAGGGCCTGCTGGTGGGATTATACCATCACTTTCCTGGTGAGCTGCTCTGTGGATCCAGGAAATGAGAGGGGACTCAGCTCCAGAGCCTGGGGTGCGGACAGCACTTCCTGCCCCTGGGAATCCGAGCGAGGGGAGGTGGAGGCTCCTGGAGAGTCCTCTCGCAGTCTCTCATGTTCAGAATGGGGCTTGTGGTGCTCTAGTGCTTCCCACTCCTGCTCTTCCAAGGTCTCCTGTCCAGGACTCAGCCCTTAGCCCCTCGTGCGGCCAGCAGCCGCTGTCTTTCCTGGCAGCTTCTCCTTGGCTCTGCCCACCCCCCAGCTGTCATCCCCATCCTGCCCACTTCACAGCGTATGTCTCTTCTCTGCATCCCAGCACCTGCCTCCCCAGGCCTGGCCACCATCACCCCTCCCTGGGGACTCAGCATCGCTTCCCCTGGTGCCCCTGTTTCCACTCTGTCCTCTGATCCCTTCGTCACGCAATACCCAAGGTCATCTTTTAAAAACACAAACCTGACCGTGACTTACTTCCTCGTGACTTGCAAAGCCCACCTGGTACCAGTGAGCCCACGTGATGAAGCTCCTGCCCCCCCTCCCGCCCCAGCCTCCATGTGCGTCTTCAGGCTCAGTTGGCTCCGGCCACACTGCATGCTCTGGGGCTCTCTCTGCTTCTCTGAATTGTTTACTTCTGCACCCTGAGGTCTGACAGCTCCTGGCAGGTACTAGATGCTCATTAATAGTTGCTGACTGATGATTGAGCTGAGATTGGGTAGGGCCTTCCACCCTAAATGGCAGAATGAAGGACAACCTGTTGAGATTGGAGGAAGCAGCAAGGGCAGAGGCTGGAGGAGGACTGGGTAGGAGAGCAGGATGGCCCTGGGCTCCTTGGGGTGTGGCATGCAGGCTGACACACCAGCAGGCCCTGTGGGTTGTATCCCAGAAGGCCCTCTTCCCAGGTCAGGCGGCTGGTGCTGGCAAGGTGCTGGGTACACAGTGAGCTCACCTGGCCTGTTTCTGAGTGCCCCCTGGGGAGCTCCAGGGACCAGAGAAGGCTGGAGGCATGGAGGCCGGGGGCGAAGCTTACTCTCTCACCCCCGTGAGGGATCAGCCAGGTAGGGACTGAGGGGACAGAGGGAGGACAGTGAGTTCCAGAGGTGTTCTGCTCGCCTGGGAAACGAGGGGTGTGGGTGGTTCCCTCCTCACTTCCCAAACGGCTGGCCACGTGGCCTCAGCCTGCCCTTGGCCACGTGCACTGGGGAACACCCATTCCCAGCAGGCCAAGTCCCCCACCTGGCCTCTCTCAGGCCCCCAGCTCTGCCCCCAGGGTCAAGATGTCTTCCAGCTGCAGTCACCCCTCCCCCCCCTCCAGCTCCCACCTCAGGCCCACCAAGCCTTCCCGCAGCCTTCTGGTCCAGCAGGGCCTGGGCACTTGTCCCTGAATGTGATTTGGCCAAGCCTGGATTTCAAGGGTGAGTGAGGGACCCTCAGGCTTCTCTCTTAAGGACTCCAGCCCACTTGGAACCAGCCGTGTGCTCCCTGCCTCCCCAGCCCTGCCCAACACCTCTGCCAAGGCTGTGCCTCTGGAGAGGAGTGGGGGGGACCTATCCCAGCACACACACACACACACACACACACACACACACACGTTCCCTGGGGAACTCCCAGCCTGAGACAGAGCCACTGGAACAGGGAGGAGTTTTAAGTGAGTCATCATGTGCGAGAACCAAGTGAACTTCCAGAGGCTCTCAGGGGAGGCTAGAGAGACTCATCTCCATTGGGGCACCTTCTCCATCCAGCCACCAAGACTCAGGGACTCAGTTTCCCCCTGCAGCCTCACATCTGAGCTCAGCCACAGAGTACGAATCAGAGCCTTGCTTCCCTGAAATGTCCTTCCCAGCGCCCATCTCGCCCGCCCTGCGTTTCCAGCCCTCTGTGGAGGTCCCCCACTGGTTCCCATGTCTCTCACCCTCCTGTGAGCAAAGGCAAACGTAGCTCCTACACCTGCCCAGATGGACCACCTTTGGCCCAGTTGTCTGGGGCCTCGAGCGTGACCTTGAAGCAGCCGACTGTCCTCCCCTAGTCTAGGCTGCAGGCTGTGTGCGACTGTGTTGGAATTGCCTCCCCTCCCCCCTGCCTCCGCCCCCCCCCCCCCCCCCCCCCCCCCCCCCGCTTCCTCCTCCAGCCCGAGCCCCAGCTCTGAGCTTTTCCTCCGGGAATGACTCACACATTTGCCTCCCACCTGCACTGCCAGCTTCCCAGATCTTTATGGAAAGGGTCGCAGTGGAGCAGAGCTCCGCGTTCAGAGGCCGGGGGCATGTGGCAGGCAGCCAGCCTTGCTCCCCGTGGGCAGTGACATTTCTGGCTCTCCAGGGCCAGCAGAGAGCATCCAACCCCGGTTTCTGATCCTGCTGTACTGTCCGCCTCGGCGGGCTCCTCTCCTCTGGGGCTCCCTCCGCGCACACCCAGGGGCACGGCGGCCCTCCGCGCACACCCAGGGGCACGGGCGGCCCTCCGCGCACACCCAGGGGCACGGGCGGCCCTCCGCGCACACCCAGGGGCACGGGCGGCCCTCTGGGCACGCACCAGGGGCACGGGCGGCCCTCCGCGCACACCCAGGGGCACGGGCGGCCTTTCGCGCACACCCAGGGGTACGGGCTGCCCTCCGGGCACACCCAGGGGTATGGGCTGCCCTCCGGGCACACCCAGGGGCACGGCGGCCCTCCGCGCACACCCAGGGGCACGGGCGGCCCTCCGCGCACACCCAGGGGCACGGGCGGCCCCCTGGGCACGCACCAGGGGCACGGGCGGCCCTCCGCGCACACCCAGGGGCACGGGCGGCCTTTCGCGCACACCCAGGGGCATGGGCTGCCCTCCGGGCACACCCAGGGGCACGGCGGCCCTCCGCGCACACCCAGGGGTATGGGCTGCCCTCTGGGCACGCACCAGGGGCACGGGTGGCCCTCCGCGCACACCCAGGGGCACGGGCGGCCCTCCGCGCACACCCAGGGGCACGGCGGCCCTCCGCGCACCCCGGGACCTGGACGCCTCCCGCCGCCCGGGAGACGGCTGGGCGGGGAGCTCGTGAGACCGCTGCGGGAAGGCAGGGCCGTCGGGTGGGCGACGGAGGCGCGGCGCTCCTGGGGCTCTGGTCCAGGCACGCGCCGCTTCGGGCGCCCACCAGCTGGGCTGTCCCTCCCACACCCTCACCCGCGGCCCAGGGGAGATGAAACATGTGACCCAGGCCTCAGCCAATCACGGTAGCACATTCCCGTGGCCGCAGGGATTGGTTGAGAAAGGAGCACATGACCCAGTGAGAGCCAATGAGAGACACGGGCTGCGGTTGGCCCGGGCAGGGGTGCTGGGCCCCCTCTGGAACTGGGCCCGGAGCTCCCGCCCGGCACTTGCAAGAGCAGGATTAGCCTCTCCTCCGCCCAACCAGAACGTTGACCCAAACAGGGCTTTGTTTTCAGGGCTGTTAGTTCAGCATCTGCTGTTGCACAGAAGCAATGACTTTGGATATATTATCTCATTTAATTCTCATGACAGTTTTGCAGGGAAGGGGCGATGACCTGTTCCACAGGAGGGAAAAGATCGGAAGGCTTTCTGGGCCCTCTGCCTCCCCTCCCAGCCCTGCCGGGGTCCGAGCTGAGGGGCATCCACCCTGGGGACCTGGCAGTTGCTGAGCAGCGCAGAGTTCCCACAGCACCAGCCCAATCCTCTTCTGCCCGGGAAGGCTGGTGACAGGAAGGTGGGGGTGGCCACCGCGCTCGGGTTGGATTATGTTCCTTGCCAGACTCTAAGTTCGTTAAGAAGCCCACTGCCGATCGTCTTACAGCGTCTGCAGAGGGGGAGGGCTGTGAGGCAAGGCAGGACGCGGCCATTTGCATATTTATGAAATCTTTTCCATTTTGCAAAGCCCTGTGTGCACTAAGAAATGTCACATCTCGTTTTCAACTGGGATCTGTGTTCCAGGAGTGACAGCTCAAGCTCCCACCTGGGCGTCTCTGATATCAGGAGATGACCAACAGCCTCGGACGGGGCTCCCACCCCAGACCTGGCTGTGAATCCATGGGCATGTCACTGGACCTCTGTGGGCCTCAGTTTCCCCAGGTGAAAGTGAGGATAGGCAGTGTCTATGGTGGGCCTCTCTGTGATCCCCCACCTGGTACTCCATTCCTGCGTGGTCCTCTCTTCTTGAGTGTGGACTGGGCCCGGTGACTTGCTTCTAAGCAACAGGAAACAGTAAAAGGGGTGGACCGGCACATTCAATATTAGGTACAAAGACCATGACTCGATCAGCTCACACCCTCTCTTGCCTTCTCAATTGCTTGCTGTAATGAAGCCAGCCACCACCCGTGAACTGCTCTATGGGGGCCCAGGTGGCAAGGAACCGAGGGCAGCCTCCAACCAACAGCCAGTGAGAGACCAAGGCCTCAGTCGAGGGGCCCACAACAGATGACGCCCGGCCAATGAGCATGTGAGAGCCTGGAGGAAGCCTCTCCAGTGGGTCCTCAGGTGACTTGACTGCAGCCCACGGGAACCCAGAGCTGATGGCCCAGCTGAGGTCCACCCAGAGTCTAAATTGTTACACAGCAGTAGGTAACTGATACAGTGTCTTCCTCCAAGAGTTACCCTGGTGGTTGACTGAGACGGTGTGTGTGAGGGTGCTGAGTACAGGGCTCATGCTTTGTAGGTGCTCAAAAGAGGCGCTGGGCTAGTCTGAGAGTCATGTGAGGATGTTCCTGGGTCTTCTCATCTCAGACCCAGCTCAGTGACCAGCTCGCAGTGGGTGCTTGCTCAGTTACAGGCATCATGACTGTAAGCATGTTAGCACAGGCCTCCCAGTGCACTGGGCATGACACACCCACGGGTCTCAACAGATTGGCTTCCTGATCGCGTCCTGCTCCCACTTTCATCACTGGGCCCCTGGACAAAGCTGCCGGTTCGTTGCCTGTGCTGGCCTCTCCTGCTTGCCTCTGGCTCAGCTTTTCTCATTGTCTGACCATCTTCTGAAGGACCTTCACCTTTTCCCTTATAAATGGGGAGGGGAGCCAAGCACCCCCACACCAGCTCCTGACTGCACTCTTGAGTGTGGAGGCCATGCCTAGGATTCCTTTGGTGCATCCCACCATCTGGTACAGAGCTTGGAACATGGCAGCTGCTCGTGGAATATTTGGGGTAAGAATACATGAGCAGTTGGTCTAGAATTATATTCAAAACCCAGAAGATTTGATCTGAAGACAGGTAAAGGGTTCATCAAAAATGTTCTCATTTTCCTGTTGGTGCCCACAATAACTTCCCTTACAGTGTCAGTGGGGGTTAAGGGCCCCCCAAAGCCCCCTTAAAAGGAAAGATGTATTGAGTTTGGCTGACATGTCCTGCCCCTCCTGGCCACTACTACCACGGTGAACTGGCTTCTCGTTAGGGCGGCCTGGCAGTCACCAAGGGATGGACTTGGGGAGATTGGCAGAGCCTGGGAAATGCCCCACAGGAAGCAGGCCAGACTGCTTCTCTCTTGGCTTTCCTGGAAGACTGAGACTGTGGACATGTGGGTCAGCTGGCATCAGTGAGCAGGGCTCGCTAAGCCCGGGGGAGGCCTGGGTGGTCTCCTGCTGAGGTGGGGTGTCCTCCACAACAATGCCCATGGAACTTTCTGAGATGATGGATAAGTCTCCTCTGGCCGTCCAGTTCAGTAGCCCTGGCCACATGTGGCTATGGATCACCAGAAACGTGGCTCGTGTGACCTGAGACCCGAAGTTCAGCTTTATTCACTTCTACTTTCCTTACATTGAAACGAGTCGTGTGCGGCTGCCCTCCTGCCCCGGACACCGCGGGTGTGGGGTGAGGAGCCAGCAGGCTGTGGACCACTCATTCCTATGTCTGGAATCAGATCACTGAAGAACCCTAAAAATAGCCTTAAAAAGAGAAATAATGCAGCGAGAAGATAAATCCCGCGGGCTGCGAGGAGTCGGGAGGGGCTGTTGGAGGCGCTGAGCCGTCAGAGAGATTTCACCATCTGTCCAGGAGACTTTGCTTGAGGGAAAGAAAATTTCTTGACTCATCCCTATTTTTATCAGTGTTTATCTTCAGACCTGTGAGATGTCAAGGGAAAAATCGGCAATGAATGCATCCCTCTGCCCTGTCGGCAGTCGCGTTCTGCCCGGGACTCCACAGCCTGGCATTTCCGTAGCTTCACAGTCCACGCGGGGGACCCTTTGGACGCAGCCCCTTCCTGAAGCGATGCTCGAGCTGAGGCAGGCGGCAGAGTGGACTGTGCGGGGGGCTGTGGAAGGCCAGTCTGCAGCGGAAGCCGCCAGTGCGACCGTGTTGCCAGCTATTGGAGCAGAGACAGCCACTGGTCACGATGACACACGTGTGCAGTTCAGTAAACACTTGGCAATCTGTAGTAGTGAAAATGGAGGCTGTGGCATAATTAATATTATTGTTAGGTGCTTAATTTAATTTTCAAAACAACCCCATGGGGGGCTCTAATGCTCCCCACTCTCCAATGAGAAAGCAGGCCCACAGAAGCTGGAGTGATGGCTGAGGGCCTCTCAGCACACGCCAGACAGCGTTGGGCACACATGAGAATGTCACAGGTCAGCGGTTACTGCAGAATCAGTGAACAAGCAAATGGGAGGGTCTGGAAGGGACTCCTGGCCCAGTGCTCGGTTCTTCTGCCCAGGGTCCTGGGGAGGCCTGATCCCAGGGGGGATCTTGGGTGGCTAAGCCGATAATATCCTTTCTTTTCTTTTCTTTTCTTTTCTTTTCTTTTCTTTTCTTTTCTTTTCTTTTCTTTTCTTTTCTTTTCTTTTCTTTTCTTTTCTTTTCTTTCTTTTCTTTTCTTTCTTTCTTTCTTTCTATCATGATCATCATCTATCTATCTATCATCTGTCTATCATCTATCTATCTCTATATCTATCATCTATCTATGTATCTACCTATGTATCTATATATCTATCTTTCTGTGTATTTGTATTTATCTATCTATCATGTATCTATATATCTATGTATCTATCTATTTATCTTCTATATATCCATCCATCCATCCATATATCTATCATATTATATATGTTATATTATGTAATATATATCCAGGATTTCTATTTGGTTATACATAATCATTTTATCTTGTTTCTTTTCTGCCCTCTCCCATTGTTTTTTATTCTTTCTTAATTAAAACTATATCTTCATCAATATCTTTAAGTAATTTAAACATACCTTTGTGATTAGACAGAGAAAGTGCCTGGGCTCGGAGTGGAGCAGGCACTCACCCAGGCTGCCCCTTAGGAAGTGGAGATGGGGATTTGCACTGGGAGGCCTGGCTCCAGGGCCAGCCTCTCCCCCACCCACTACCCCCATGCAATGGGCAGGCATCCATACAGACTGAGGACCTGCAAGGCCCAGGCCAGAGGTACCCAGACCTTGCCCTGCCCTGGAGTTAGGATTAGGTGTGGGGTTGGAGTCTGACAGGGAGACAGGCCCATTACCAAATTGCTCCTACCCTGAGGAGTGAAGAGAGCAGTAGGGGAGGAGAGCACTGCCAGCTGCTGCCCAGAGTCTTCAGCTCCTCCACACCTTTTACCTCCCACCCCCCTATCCTTGTTCAGACTCTGGCCCGGTGGCCCAAGTGGTTTCTGTAATTGGCCCCAAGCTGACTCAGCAATAAAGGAAGGAGCCAGGAGGCCTCAGGCTGGGCAGGCTTCTCTCCTGGACCTGGACACACAGGGTCACTTCCCCCAGCTGGTGGGGGATGGCCTGGGAGGCAAGGAAGGGCTGTTGGAAATGCACTTCAGCCCCTCCTCCAGGTTTGGGCACCCTAGACTCTGCCACTTGGGTTTGGAAGCAGCTCCCACAGTACCTCCTGGGCCTGGTCTTTACCCCTCTTGAGTCCCCTCCTCTCTCCTACAGCTGCTCTTTTCAGGCCCCAACCCAGAATCAGACCCACACCCACTGCATCCTTTATCTCTGGGTGCAGGTGGAATCTCAGGGGTGGCAGGGGCAGTGGGTGGCCAGCTTTCTGGTGGTTCAGACTGTCTCAGATGCCGGGGTGGGGGTGCAGGACCCAAGGATGGGGCCCTGGAACACTGATGTGGAGACTGTTCATATGTGAGTCCTTCACCGCCAGTCCCAGCACAGAAACCTGGCCCTTTGATGTGTAATTGCTGCTTTCCTGCCTGCCACCATTCAAAGGAGAAAAGAAAACCTCCTTCATTTATCTTGGGAAGGAGGCAGCCGCGCTTTCAGCTCCCCCATGGGCGAAAACCTTTTCTGAGATCACAGCAACGGGCAGCAATTAGACCCCGGCCTGGGATCAACCACAGTTACTAAAGAGTTTGCGAGGCTGGTGATTGTGCTTGAAGGCTGCGGGGAAGCCACTCCACGTGGGGGGTGGCCCAATCATTCCTCAGCAGTGTTTTCTTTAAAGGAGGGCAGTGAGGGCCATCCTCTCTGCAGACCTGGGCTTGGGCAGGAGGGCTCCTCAGGCTACTCTCTCGCCCTCCCTGGTCCTCCTGCAGCTTCGAATGTCACCCATGTTCCATGGCCCTCCATGTTCTTCAGCCCTCCACAGCTCCTGCCCTGGTGGCCCGCTTACATTTTAGACTTCAGTGTGTCTATGGTGAAGTTCATGACTCACCCCTCCCCACCCTGCTCCGTCCCTGCCCTTCCCATCTCACCATGCAGCTGGGCATCCAGGCTCAGGACCCAGACTTGGGTGTCTTCTTTGACAGTACTCTGCCTCTCATTCCACCTGGACCTTCTGCAGCCCTTGCTTACCCCTGGAGACCCATTCTGTACCTAGAGGGCTTCCCGTGTGCCTGGGGAGAGAGATGGCCAGGACCCCTTACTGCACTGGCACCCATCATGCCTCAAGCATGGTGACTGCTGATTGGACCCCAGACTCCTGCCGGTTCTGCCAAGGCCCAGCCCCTTCTTGTGCCCTTGACCTTGCTCTGCGCTCCAGCTGCCTCAGCCTGTTCCTTTAACCCATGGTGCTCATCCCACCCAGGGCTTTCAGGTGCTCATCCCACCCAGGGCTTTTGGGTGCTCCTCCCCTGGACCTCAGCACAGTGCTGCCTTCATCCTCCAGATTTGGGGGGTCTTCACTGATGCCTTCATGCCCCACCACTAGCCCATGCCAGCCAACATCCCCTCCCCCGGAATCTCCATGTCACTCCCCAAAAGTCACTGTCTCCTTGAGGGTCTGCAGGATGGGGACTGTAGCCCTGTCCCTGCTGCAGAGAGGGCCTGGGTGCCACGGAGCGCTCCCCCGGGTGTGAGCCCTTCCCCTGGTGTGAGCGCTCCTCCGGGTGTGAGCCCTTCCCCTGGTGTGAGCGCTCCTCCGGGTGTGAGCGCTCCCCCGGGTGTGAGCCCTTCCCCTGGTGTGAGCGCTCCTCCGGGTGTGAGCGCTCCTCCGGGTGTGAGCGCTCCCCTGGGTGAGAGCGCTCCCCTGGGTGTGAGCGCTCCCCTGGGTGTGAGCCCTTCCCCTGGTGTTAGCGCTCCTCCGGGTGTGAGCGCTCCTCCGGGTGTGAGCGCTCCCCTGGGTGTGAGCGCTCCCCCGGGTGTGAGCCCTTCCCCTGGTGTGAGCGCTCCTCCGGGTGTGAGCGCTCCTCCGGGTGTGAGCGCTCCCCTGGGTGTGAGCGCTCCCCTGGGTGTGAGCGCTCCTCCGGGTGTGAGCGCTCCCCTGGGTGAGAGCGCTCCTCCGGGTGTGAGCCCTTCCCCTGGTGTGAGCGCTCCTCCGGGTGTGAGTGCTCCTCCAGGACAGGAGCCTCTGCTGCCGTCATGACGCCTGGCTCTGTGGCTCGGGTGGGGCACGGGAGAGGTGCATAGAAATAACAAAGAGAGAGGGAGAGAGAGGAAGGGGAGTAAAACAAACAAGATCCCAATATTCCACGAGTCTGCAAAACAAATTCCAAAGTGTACAAGGACTACAATGATGCGAAAGGCAGCGCAGGAGCCAGAGCAGCTCTGAACAGGTAGGATGGGAGCCTGCACTGGCCCAGGAGAGGCGGTGGTAGGTGGGGTCAGTGAGAGCAAAGTGGGGGGTGGGGAGGATTTGAGGGACCTGGTGACTGAGGATAACTGGGGAGGAGGCTGTGGGTGGCCTCTCCGTGTCTGGCTGGCTTGGGAGAGAGGGCAGTGTTGGACGGCTGGGTTTGTGTGGAGGAAGTGGGCTTGGTTGATACTTGGGGGCTGCCTTTCTGCCTCACTCCTGACGTTTCTTTCAGATAGAGCTCGGATGATGCTGGGAAACATAACTGCGCATGCTCTTAACGTTCCCCTTGGCTCTTCTACACAGCAAGTCTCAACTGGGTGGCCACGCGGTCGGTGGGTCTGGCTCCTGCAGCGCTGCCTGTGGCTGGGGCTCTGCTGGGCCTCCTGCTGAGGCCGCTACCCCAGAGCACTCATGGCAAGCTCTGCCCCCACCTCTACTCTCTCAGCAACAGGGGTGGTAGTTTGGCCTCTGTAAATAAAGTAACTAAAAATGTCAACAGTGAGAATATGAATTCATTATAGGTAAAACTGATTTTATAAGACAGTCCAAGAAAGACTTTAAAATAAGTGTGTTTACGTTGCTTAAAAAGAGTAATGAAGGTACATTCTTATGAAGAATAAATAAATTACATGGGGCAGCAGAAAAGAAACAGGATCGAATGATGATGTGTAACCAAATGAAAATCCTGGACGTAGAAAAGAAACAGTCATCAAAAAGGAAATGCAAAGGGTGACATCACTTCAGAAGTGAGGAGCTGAGTGACCGTACCAGAGAGTTCACCTGTCACACACCATAGAGGGAGGAGGGGAGAAATGAAGAGCAGTCAGTGGGGCTGGCGGGGGAGACCCTCCACTGAATGAGATAGGCAGGAGGCGATCTTTGATATAACGAATGAGAATTTTCCAGAAATGATGAACCACATTAGTCCTCAGGTTAGGCCTGCCCTCTCAGAAACAGAGCCAGCTAATTAAAGATGTCCAGTCCATGACACACCATCATGGTAATTAAGACTATAAAGGATTAGTGGGCAATCTGCAGTCTACAGGAAGGAAGATCGCTTCCAACAAAGATGAAATAACAGGGACCAGATTTACTCTCCCACACAAAACAATAGAAATATGTATGAAATATCTCTAAATATTGAAAAATTAAAGTATGCCTAGGTCAAAGGAAAAAGTAAAAGGGAAATTAGAAAGCATTTTGAACCAAATTAACATAAAAACACAATGTATCAGAATTTTGCGACCCCGCCCTTGCAGTACTTAGAGGAACTTTACCGAAATGGCTGCCTGTGTGAGGAGACAAAAGACAAAAAGACGTCTAAGCCCAGCGAGCTCAGATTTTACCTAAGAGACTAAACCCAAGTAAACAGAAGAAATGAAATAACAGACATCAGATTGAAAATTAGTGAAATAGAAACTATAAAAACAATAGAGAAAATCAATGGAGTCAAAAGCTAGTTCTTGGAGAAGATGGATAAAGTTTATAACCCTCTAAGCAGGCCAATGAGAAAAAAATGAGAGCATTCATAATTCACAATATCAGGATTTTAAAAGTTGATTTTACCTCAGATTCTACAGATAGTAAAACAATAATAAAAGAATATCATGAACCAATTTTTACCAATAAATTTGACAACTTAGGGGAAATGAAAAAATTCTTTGAAAAACGCAAACACCTTCAAGAAGAAATAGAAAACCTAAATAGCCCTACATCTATTAAAGAAATTAAATTTGTAGTTAAAAACTTTCCCATAAAGAAACTATAGTCCCGAATGGCTTCACTGGTGACTTCTACCAAGAAAAAATGTCAAATGTCAATGCTATACAAACTCTTCTATAAAATAGAGGAAATGGGAATACTTTCTGCTATGGACTGAATATTTGTGACATTCCCCCAGTTTATATATTAAAACCAAGGTGATGGCATTTAGAGGCGAGGCCTTTAGGAAATGATTATGACATGAGAGTGGAGGCCCCATGAATGAGGCCAATACTCTTATGATGGCGACCCCACAAAGATTCTTCATACAACCCCCCTTCTGCCATGAGGGGACCACCTATGAACCATCTATGAGCCAGTGGACCCTCACTAGGCATGGAATTGGTTGGTACCCTGATCTTGGACTTGCAGGCTCCAGAATTGTGCGAAATAAGTTCCTGTTATTTATAAGCCCTGATCCAGTCTCTGCTTTTTGTTATAGCAGCTTAAATATACTAAGACACTTCCCAGCTCGTTCTATGAGGCTGGCAGTATCCTGATACCAAAACCACACAAAGCTATTGCAAAAAAACTAAAACTCCAGATCAATATCTCTTATGTGCATAGATGCATAACTTCTAAACACGATTGTATCAAGTCAAGGTCGACAATATAAAAAAGGAAACTTCCTCATGGTCATGTGGAGATCACCCACCAGGAATGTACTGCTGATTTCACATTTGAAAGTCAGTTCATTTACTGTATTAACAAACACAAGGGAAAAATATAGAAGCACCCCAATGGTATTGGACAAAAAAAGTATTTGACAAAAATCCAACACTCATTTATGATAATAACTGTCAGCAAGTAAGGTCAAGAAGAAAACTTCCTTGACCTCATAAAAGACATCTATGGAAAACGTGCACTGACATCAGTCTCAGTGACAAAAGACTAAATGTTCCCTCCCTGAGATTAGGAAGAATCCCGTGATAGCCACTCTCAAGGGTTCCATTTAACATTGCAGTGGGAGCTCAAGCACGTGCAGTGAAGCATGATACAGAAATAAGAGACTGGAAAGAAGGAAGTAAAACTGTCTATTCACAGAATATCTAGTGGTATCTACAAAACAAAACCCAAACACCCCTACTCGCACTATAACTGAGCTCAGCAAGGCTGCAGAACACAAGCCCAGTACACGAGAACAATTGTATTTCTAGGTATCAGAAAGGAACAATTGGAAATCAAATTTAAAGATGCCATTTTTAAAAGCATAACAATATAAAATATTGTGTAATACAGCTGATAAAAGACATGAAGGCTCTGTATATTGGAAAACGGTAAGACATTGCTGAGTGAAATAAAAGGCCTAAATAAATGGAGAGATACACCCCGTTTATGTGTCAATATTGTTGAGATATGTTTCTTTGGGAGCTGATTGGAGATTCAGTGCAATCCCAATCCAAGCAGTTTTTGTAAAAAAAAAAATTGGCCAACTGATTCTAAAATTCAAATGGAAATATAAAGATCCAAGATTCACCAGAACTACTTATAGACAAGAAGAACATTGGATTACAAACACTATGCAATTTCAATGCTTATAAAGCTACAGTAATTAAGACGACACGGCATTGGCACAAAGGTGGACAAACGGGTCGAGGGGACAGAATAGACCGTCCTAAAATAGGCCCACACACCTATGGGCTAATGCTTCTCAATAAAGGCATAAAAGTAACTTAGTGGAGAAAGTCTTCTCAACAAATGGTGCCCAAACAATTAGAAACCTATAGGTTAAAAAGAAATTCCACTCTCTTCCTTGTACCCATGTAAAAATGAATTGCACATGGATCATAGCCCTAACTGTGAAGCAGAACAATAAAGCTTCTAAAAGAAAGCAGGACAGAGCCTTCACAGCCTTCCTTTAGGCTCAGGTCTCTGAGCAATGGTGCCAGAAATGTCACAAAAGAACAAACGGGGCCCAGCTGGAGTGGCTCAGTGGCTGAGCATCGACCTAGGATCCAGGAGATGGTGGTTCAATTCCCGGTCAGGGCACATGCCCGGCTTGTGGGCTCCATCCCCAGTCGGGGGCTTGCAGGAGGAGGCCGATCAATGACGATTCTCTCATCATTGGTGTTTCTCTCTCTCCCTCTCCATTCCTCTATCTGAAATCAATAAAGATGTATTTAAAAAAAAAAAAAAAAAACAAACTGGGCTTCATCACAATTTTAAACATCTGCTCTGTGAAAGACACTGTTAAAAGAATGGAAATGAGTGCTACAGACTGAAAACAATGACTTATATATTATACACTTGATCAAGGACTTTTATCCAAAACATATGAAGACCTCTCAAGACTCAGTAAGACAATAGAAATGGGCAGATGATTTGAAGAGACTTTTCAGCGAGGACACGTGGATGGCATACAAGCAAACGGAAAGATGCTCACTGGCATCAGTCATCAGGAAACTGTAAACTAAAAGCCGAGCGAGGTCCATGCACACACCTGTGAGAATGGCTCCGATGAAAAGCACCAACCCCATCAAGCGCTGGTGGGGGTGCGGAGCACAGGGACCCTCGTGGCTCTGTGGGAATGTGAACTGACACGGCCACTTTGGAAGAGCAGTTTGATGGGTTCCTAAAAGTTAAACATACACCTATGTATGATCCAGCCATTGTATCCACCCCCAAATAAGCATGTGTCTAAGCACAGACTCGCCCATGAATTTTCACAGCAGCCTTATTGACCAAAGCCTCAAATTGAAAACAGCCCCATTGTCCATCAACAGGTGGCCAGATGAACAGACTGTGGGAGTCGGCCAGCAGCAAGCGATTCCAGAGTGTGGGGCGAAGGGCCTCAGACCCATTGCCCAGGAAAGGACCCCGGCACCTCCAAAGTGTTTCCGTGTGTGAAGCCCCTCATGATGAACACCCAGCGATGCTACTTCTAGAAAACTCGTGATGTGCACAGAGGTGGGTGAGCACAGAACAGCAAGGCAGCACCCTGCGAGGATGCTGCAAACAGCCCCCCGTTTGTCACCAGAGGACAGTGCACCAACGCACCGCAGTCAGTAAAGGGCAGGTGTGGGCAGTTAGCAGGTTGAACTAGAACCACCCTTGGCAACTGGGATAACACTCAGCGGGCAAGGATGCCAAGTGCAGGGTGGGGCTCAGTGCAGCACACTATTTATGTAAAGTTTAAAGCCCTACAAAAGCACATCTTGTGTTGTTTATGGGAACATAAAAATGCAGTAGAAGTAGACGAGGCTAGGGAATGATAAACATCCAATGCCTGCCAGTTGTTATCTCTGGAAGGGGCTAGAAGGAGATTGGAAGGTGACAGAGGTCAGTGATAGCCACCTCTGCTGTGACAGCTCAGCCTCTGTTATCCCCAGGGGGCCAGACCTCCAGACAGGGGCCTGGGGTGGCAATTCCTGGGGCCTGGCCTAAAAGCTAGATGGGGACAGAGGGGGGAAAGGCATTTCCTGGACAAAGGGGCTCCAGGTGTAAGGGTTGGGGGTGGGGGTGGGAAGCTGGACACCTTGGGCAAGCTCAAGCGACACACAAGGTGAGCACTGAGGTGTCACTGAGCGCCTTGGATTTTGTCCTGAAGGCCAAAGGAGCCCAATGTAAGGACCATGGAGGCAGGGAGGGGGAAGGAGAGGGAGCCACCCAGGCCCAAGACAGAGCTGAGTGTGCTGGGGCCTGACAGCTGGAAGGTCCCAGCCTGAGGTGCTCCTGCTTCTGCACAAGGTGGCTCCTTGGCTCCATTAGAGACATGGAACCCACTCTGACTCCCTCGGGGCCACTTGAGTTGCTCCGGTGGGCACAGCGGCCTCTCCTAACCTATTGGTCTCAGGGCCTGCCCAGGAGACAGGAGCAAGGCAGAGCCCCAGCCTCTTCCTCTAGAGCGGCCCCTCCTCTACCGTCCTCCTTCCCTGTGAGACTGAGGGTCCTCCCAAGACGGTGGTCTCAGAGTGGCCAGAGTTGGCCACCTCTGTAAACCTGCCTGACACTTCCAGCTGCTCTCCTCCAGTGAGAAGGACCGGATCCTTCCCCTCCTTCGCACACCTGACTCGCCTCTGCCCTACCCAGGCGAGGCTAAGGTACCTCAAAACCACCCCTCACTCTCCCAGCTGTTTGTGCTCCCTCCATCACAGTGCTTGTCTCAGAGCCACTCACCGCAGTCACCCAGCACCGGTCAGCCCCAGGCCCGGACAGGAGAGCCTCAGCGGACCCTGGGTACTGCCTCCTGTGAGGCACTCGGAGGCCTGGGGCGGGTGATCGGTGGTCCAGTGCCAGCGCTGAGACGGCCTCGGGTCACCCGCAGTGTGCTCACCCCGGTGCGGCTTTTCTGTGGAGCCGCCACTCAGGTATTACCTGTTGTTGCAATATATCACTCCACAGACACCGCATGTTAGATCTCAGTGTCAGCAAAATGAGCCGGGAAATTCGTTTATTATTAACTTCCCATAGATGTGAGACTGATTGCTTTCTAAGCTCTGGGTTTGGGGGCAAGTCTGGGAGAGGCGGCCACCGCTAGAGGCCAGCTCTCCCTCCCTGGCTCCCGAGGGAAGGGCCAACTCGGGAGCACCCGGGCACGATGCCTTGGGAAGACAGCCTTCATGGGCCGTCCGGTCCACTCAGCCCCCAGGCCCATGACCTTTTCTTAGGCCTATGGCAGAGCCACAAGAGGACAGCAACCCCCCCCCCCCCCCCCGAGCGTTCCGGATTCCTCTCTTTGCTGAGCACTCATCTCGTGCCTGCAACCCGCTTGGCACCTACACACACTGTTCATTTAATCTTTACAATTCTAAGAAGCATTACCCCATTTTGGAGATGAGGAAATAGAGGCTGACCAGCTCTCTACCCAGGGCAGCTGGCTCCAAAGTGCACAACCTGAGTGCCCACTGCTCCTCTACCCCTGCCCAGGTGAGAAGACTGAGACTGAGGGTCAGGGGTGGGCAGTGCCCTGGTCAAGGTCTCGTGAGGAGGAACTGAGAACACCTCTCCCTCCACCCCTTTCTCTCCCACCCATTCTCATCCACTCAAGCCCGCATCCCTTCAGGCACACTGGCACTTCTGAGTGACCCCCTGAGCAGGCCCAGTGTCCTGTCCTGCCTCCCTGGAAGTCACCAGGCCAAGAGGCTGTCTCTGTTCTGGCCCTTCAGGCTGCAAAGGACAGAACCAGCTGCGGCTTGTGCAGGCCCTGGGCTTCCCTGGTGAGATGCCCCCAGAGGTGTTGAGGACCAAATGCTATGGGCAGGCAGCTGCCTTTGTCTGCCCAAGGCCCTCGGTCCCTCCAAGTGGCAGCCTTGAGCTCTCCTGGTCTGCTTGGCTCCCAGGTGCTCTGGGAGGTGTTCGCCCTGGCCTAGAGTAGTTGGTGGGCAGACGATGAGGGTAGGGGTCCCTGTAGGGGAAGGCAGGTGTCCCTGTGGGTCCCTGAAGGGGCACTGCCAGAGTCTCCCTCTCTGCATGTCTGTCTCCTGGTGCCCTGGGGAGGGGGAGATGGAGTGGGAGTGGGCAAAGGACTGGGGCCAGGGTGAGCACCACCATACTTGGTAGCTGAGATGAATGATCTTTTAGTGTTCAATTTAAAAATATATCAAAATAAGTGCAAAAGTACCCACAAGGAGCAAAATAAGAATTTAAAATCAAGACAGCATCCAGCTGAGGTCAGGGCTAGGCCACGGGGGGAGCTGCAGGGTCAGGTAGGCCCTGTGTTGATATCTAGTTCCTGGAAAGCGCCTTAGCACATGTTTTTATTTTTGCAATACTGCATTAGAAGACCACAGCCCTAGATTGCTGAGTGTTGCACATGCCTTGCCCTGATCCCAACTCTGTGGGACCTGAGTTTTATGTAAACTTGGCTATTTCGTTTATCTTGGATGTTTTTGCATTCATACTTTTTAACATTGCATTAAAATAGTATTTATCTTGATTTCTGAGTTTCCTGCACCCTCAGCTTTTGACCCCAGGCAAGTGCCTCACTTGCCCCCTCAGTGCAGCCCTGAGAGGACAGGTCATCTTAGCTTTCAGATGCTGAGCTGGCCGACTGAGCAGACCCAGGGCCTGGCGTAGCCTTCCAGCAAGACTGCAGCCCTGGCTCTTGTCATGCACACTGGCCTTCGCCTCCTTGGCCCGCCCCACCCCTGGCCTCAGTTTTCTCCTCTGTACAAGGGGGTCCCTCACCTCCTTGTTGAGCCCTCTAGTGCCTGGTGATTGTCAAAGAGCTCAAAGCTATTTTAGGCAAGCTCTGTGTAATCTGGGGCAAAAACAGCCCTCTTCAGTAAGCAATTATACACCAACAGGCATCAAAGGGAGTGCAGTGCTGGGAATAAAAAGAGAGAGACACGCTTTGTGCCATCTGTAGCCCTCCACCTCTGTCATTACCGGTAACCCCAGCAGCAGCCCCCTCTGCACTGAGGTGGGTTGCCCACTGCATCCCGGCCACGGCATCTGACCCAGAGGCCCCCGTGTGAGGCCTGGGAGCCTAGAGCCGCGCCAGGTGCAGAGTAAGCTCTGAACCTGTGCAGGGTCCTATGATTATCAACTGTGTGCGGCCACACTATCCCTTTCCTTTGGGGCTCCAAGTGCCTGCCTCTTGGCACTGTTCGGGCAGGGGAGCCCTGCCACCCTGGCCCCAGGACACCCGGGCCGTGCCTACACCTGTGGCAGTCCCCGCTCCAGCGCTCCCTCCCCTCTGGCTTCCTCAAGCTGACTGGAGTGATAGACACGCTTGAATGTGTCTAATCCTTGTCGAGAGACGTGGAGTTGAATTAAGCAGAGCCGAGGAATTAACCCGAAGGCAGGGCTGCGGCTTTATCTGCATTTGGGAAATAGGGAAACTGAGGCTAGCAGCCAGTGGCAGGGATGGGGCCTTGAGCCGGGGTCCTGACCCCAGTCCAGGTATACACAAAGGCTGTGCCGGCACCTGTCACCTTCTTTTGAGATAAGACACAGAAGGGAAAGAGTTAAGCAGCTGGGCTGCCTTCCCCAAAGCAATTAATTATAGAATTGGAGAGGTAGCCAGACAATTACTGCCCAGACAAAGGAAATGGAGGCTAGGGCAGGGACTCCGAGGCCTCGCACTGTGAGATTAATAAGCGGTTGGCATTTGGCTGGCATGCCGAGAATTGGGCAGCTCTGCCATCAGGCCCTGCTCTGCCCTGCCCCCTGGGAAACCCGGGACCTAGGTCAGTGTTTCCGTGGTTACCTGGGCCATGGCCATGCCCCGACACAGGGTGGGGGCAGGTGGAAGCCTGGGCTGGGCCGGGTCTGGGGCTTTCAGAGATCCAGGCAGACCCCAGACCCCGACCCTGTCATCCCATCTCACAGACAGAAAAGCCATCAGCCTGGGCTTGGTTCCCAGTTTTGCCACTTACTGGCTAGTGACCTGGGACAAACAGGACTCTTGTCTCCTTCACCAAGTGAGGGTGATAATGCTGGGCTGGCTGGCCACGCGGGATCCAACGACAGATGGTAAGACAAGCCCTCCTTGTGGCGCCTGGTGTAGGCCAAAGGCTCTCAGACTTTTCCTACTCTCACTTCTGCGCAGCCTCCCAGCCACCGAGGCCCCACCCCCACCTGCCCGCCACCCCCCGGGGTGCCCACCAGCACCTGCCTGACCAGTGTAAGTGCAGCCACTTCAGCCCCCCCCCCCGCCCCCCCTCCCTCTCGCAGAGCCCTAGGTACAGCCTTCCTGCGTGAGCCTCACTCCCCCGCTGGGCCCCAGGGCTATCTCCACCCCTGGTCCTCCTGGGAGAGGCCAGGAAGCTCTTGTCTCCCATGTCCTTGCCCTCACCCTCCTGGTCTGGAACAGCACGTCCACGTTAAGGGAGGGCCCTCAGGAGTAGGCAGCCCGGGTGTGGGGAGAATGAGTTAAGGAGAGATGAGTTCATTCACTCACTCACCCACTCACTCACTCATTCATTCACTCATTCATCCACTCACTCATTCGTTCACTCACTCACTCATTCACTCACTCACCCACTCACTCACTCATTCATTCACTCACTCACTCACCCACTCACCCACTCATTCATTCACTCACTCACTCACCCACTCACTCACTCACCCACTCACTCACTCACTCACCCACTCACTCACTCATTCATTCACTCACTCACTCATCCACTCACTCACTCACTCACTCACTCACTCACTCATTCATTCACTCACTCACTCACTCACCCACTCACTCATTCACTCACTCACTCACTCATTCATTCACTCACTCACTCATCCACTCACTCACTCACTCACTCACTCACCCACTCACTCACTCATTCATTCACTCACTCACTCATTCACTCACTCACTCACTCACTCATTCATACACTCACTCACTCATTCATTCACTCACTCATTCACTCACTCACTCACTCATTCATTCACTCACTCACTCACTCATTCACTCACTCACTCACCCACTCACCCACTCACTCATTCACTCACTCACTCATTCATTCACTCACTCATTCACTCACTCACTCACTCATTCATTCACTCACTCACTCACTCACTCATTCATCCACTCACTCACTCATCCACTCACTCACTCATTCACTCACTCATTCATCCACTCACTCACTCATTCATTCACTCACTCATCCACTCACTCATTCACTCACTCATTCATCCACTCACTCACTCATTCATTCACTCACTCATTCACTCACTCACTCACTGACTGACTCATTCCTCAAATAGCCCTGTGCCCTGAGTCAGGTTTATTTGCCCTGGTGCCAGATGGACCAGCCCAGCCTGCTTGAACCATATCTTCTTAGAGCTTACATTCGAGACGGGGACAAACAACTTGGAGGTTGACAATGTGACACTTGCATTTCAGGGGAGGGACCCTCTGCAACAGGACATGGCAAGGTTGGGCATGAGATGACCGGGAGCCTCTCCATCCAGAGCCATGTCCTGGTGGAGGGAAGACAAGTGCCAAGGATGTGGGCAGGCAGCCAGGTGGGCGGCTGTGAGGTTGCCTGGAGGAGGGGGAGATGCCAGAGCTGGGTGGGACCTGGTAGTTCTGGGCCTCACAGGCCCCGTGAGTTCCGATTGACTTTGTGCCAAGGATGCTTCTGAGAGGCAGAGTCTCTGCTGAGTGAGAGCAGAGGGTAGGGAAGAGGGATGTCCTTTGAGGGCCAAGATTGCTGGCCAAATGGTCCCAGAGGCTCCAATGATGAGGCCCCTTCAGGAGCTGAGGGGAGGCCAAGTGTCCTGAACAGAAGTGGATCCCCCATGCAGTAGTGATCAGAGGGCACCCCCATTATGCTGTCCCCCCAGGAAGCCCAGTGGGACCTTAGCTGCTGCAGAGATGAGGGACACAGCTGAGGGGTGTCTGTGGACCTCCAGAGCCACCCCGCCTGCCCCCTCTATGGAATGATGCCTCAGTGTCCACCCAGGCCAGAGTCGATACAACGAGAGCATGGGGACAGAGCCAACAGAGCTGCCAGGAGGGTGCAGGGCGATGGGGGCCATCTCAGAAGCGCCAGAACCCGTGTGGGAGACTCTTAAAACTGCACAGGTGGTCATCAAACCAGCTTGTCCCCAGAGGTCATTCCTAGGCCTTTGTCCCCGCATGAGGCAGCTGGGCCCCTCTAGAGAGAAAGCCTGGTCCCATTCCACTTGCTGCGCTTCTTTTCCTGGGCAACCTGGGGTGTGGAATCAAGCAGTGGGTGAGAAGGGGTTCAGTGAGTGGAGGCATGGGGCTCAAGGCCTGGGCTGTTCCTGAGTTCCGGCCCCCTCCCTTCCTTACAGGGAGCTGTGGCCATTTCTGGCCAATGGGATTTAAGTGGTGCCAGTGAGGGGGAAGATTCAAGGCCAGCTTCTGCAGCTGTGAAGTGGGAAGACAGTAATAATGTCACAGGGCTATAGGGGACACCAACAGAAGACCGGTGCAGCCCTTGCAGAGCCCAGTTCATGCCCCAGTAGACCTGCTTTCCAAAGGGCTCTATTAACAGACCCTGGCTCACAGTGGCATCTGGGCTTAGGCTTATGGCTGAAAGGGCCCAGCTGTCTCCAAGGCGCAGGTAGCCTCCCCCTGGGTCTCCAGCATCACCACTGTCCTCCAGTTGGCACCTGTGGGAGGAGAACAGGCCAACAACAGAGGGAGGATTAGTCATGTTACTGCCAAGCACTTCTCTCCAGGTCCTCAGCCTCTGGGCCTCTTGGGCCTTTGAGTAGGAGCATCCTCACTTGTTTCCTAGGGCTGCCTTCTCCCTACTTCTCATGCTGGGGTGGTGGGAGGGGGCGAAATTGTCTTTACTTCACCACTCCTATCTCTGTGCAGCAGACATTCAGGGAAGCTTTTAAACGCTAAATGGAAAGCCTGGAACCAAGAGACCGCAGGCAAATGCCTTTAATTCTTCATTTTCTCCCCTGGCCCCACCCCCTCGTTGGCTGCACTTTGTTTAATTAGGGGAAAGAGAAAATTATGACATCATCTCAAAGACATCACCTTCCAATGTGGTGAAAATGGGGAATTAACCCCAGGCCAGTAAGCCCCCCACTCACCCCATGTCTCCCCCCCCCCCCCCCCCCGCAATCTTACTTGCAGTTTGCACAGCTTCCGATAAGGGATGTTTGGGGTGGGAGGAGCTGCCTTCCAGAGCCAAACTGAAAGATGAAGGGAACAGCCAAATGTTCACTCCTATGTAGTGAGCCCTGCTGGGTGGAGAGACCTAGCAGAGGATCACACAGCATGCTCCCACCAAAAGGCTGTAGCTGCTGAGCATCTGAACAGGGCTGGAGGAAGGAGCAGGTTTTCATTCATAGTTCTGGAAATCAGAGCTTGGAACAGGCACTGAGCAGGGACAGCTGGGCAGTTGAGGTGGACGAAGAAATCTATTCATGTGTTTATTCATTTACCATCCATCCATCCACCCATCATCCACCATCCATCATCCACCATCCATCATTCATCCATCCATTCATCATCAATCCATCCATCCATCATCCATCCATCCATTATCCATCATCCATCCACCCATTCATCTGTTTGTCATCTTCCCAGCCATCCACCCATCATCCATCCATCCATTATCCATCCATCCACTCATCCATTCACCACCCATCTATCATCCATCCATCCATCCATCCATCCATCCATCCATCCATCCATCACCCATCCACCCATCATCCATCATCCATCCATCATCAATTCATCCATTATCCATCATCCATCACCCATCATCCACCCATCATCCATTCATCCATTATCCATCATCCATCCATCCATCATCCATCATTCATCCATTCATCCATCCATCCATCATCCATCCATCCATCATCCATTCACCCATCCACTCATCCATCCGTTTGTCATCTTCCCAGCCTTCCACCCATCATCCATTATCCATCATCCATCCATCCATCCATCCATCCATCCATCCATCCATCCATCCATTCATCATCCATCCATCCATCATCCATCTATCCACCCATCATTCAACCATCCATTCATCATCCATCCATCCACCCATCCATCATCCATCCATCCATCCATCCATCCATCCATCCATCCATCATCCATCAGTTCATTTGTCATCTCCCCACCCATCCATCCACCCATTTATCCACTCACTCCCCCACCCACCCATTCACCTGTCCATCTATCCATTCATCCATTCATTCTACACATGCTTATCCAAGGCAGGCAACCTTCAGACCCTGCTCTAGGCCCAAGGCTCAATACCAAGCAAGCAAGACAGTCATGGTCCCCTCCCGCTGGCCATGACAGTCCCGAGACCCACACAAAAAAGATGGCCAGATACAGGTAAGTGCATGGTGGTCTCTGGTGCCCTGGATCTGACTGCTCCATGGTTTGAGTCACTGGTCTAACATCCTAAGGCCCCCCTTTTCTCATTGATACAGTGGGGTCTGTGGGAGCACCCAACTGGGGGTGGGGGTGGGATGAGGGTTAAACCAGGAGAAAGAGCTGAACCCAGTGCCTGAAGATGAAAAATGCAGCTGTCATCATGGTCACAGATGTGTGACAGGGTGTTCTGCCTCTCCATGTCTGCCTTCCAGAGTCCTCAGCATCCCCCCTGGGAAACTTCTGGAGCCACTGTGACCCCACTCCTCCCATAGTCAATTCATCCCATGTGGTGTCAAGGGGAGAGCCCTGGGCATGAACCTCCCCTCTGAGCCCATATCCTCCCCAACAGGTGGAGTGGGAGGTGCCTGCCTGGAGGATGTGAATAGAGGTTTGACACTTTGTGTGTGCTCAACACCAGCTACACCCATCGGAGGTGGGTGGCCCTTCTTCTGAGACAAGGCATAAGAGGGAGTCTCACACCTCACTCTTCCCCACCTTCCTGTGCCTGGATCCATTCACTCATGAAACCGTCTCTCCAGGTGTCAGGCTGTCAGCTTCACAACTTGTAGCCATTAACCCCTTGCAGGTCCTCGTCCTGTGGGGTGATGCTCAGACCCAAAACCACACAGTGGGCAGGGAACACGTGGGTGGTGGGGACTGGGGAGCGGGTCTTCAGAAGAGATTGAATTTTGAGCTGGTCTCAGTGGGCAAGTCTCCGTTGGATACTGGGAGAGGGAAATGCTGGCCAGATATCAGTGTGGGCATGGTGCAGGGCAGAGTGTGAGTTAGGGAAGTTCGAGGGATCCCTGAGAGGTTGGCAACTTCACAGCTCTTCCTGCCCCAAAGCCACGAGGGGTAGGAGGAAGGGAGCAGGCATGGGGCTGGAGCCATTTGATCTGATGGGGCCAGGGCTGTGACCTGGCCAAGTGAGCCTCCTGGACTTTAGTCTCCTCATTTGTAAACAAAGTGTTGGGCTGGAGGGTCCGTTCCTGCTCAGAGATTCTGTGCCTGTGCCTGGGACCATGGGCCTTACTTCATGTCACCAGGGTCTCTATCTCTGCCTCCAGCCTCTCTCTCTGCCACAGGGTGGCTGGTTCAGTTGGTAGAAGGCCTTTTCCCTGTCATCCCTGACTCAGAGGCGATTTCACATCCTGGTCATCGACTTGTGGTCAGTGGACCGTGGAAGTGCTGACCCTGCTCATTTCTCTGTGTTTTCTCAGGGTCCCCCTGTACCCCCACCCGGATCACTATCAATTGCTGCAGAACAAACTGCCCCCAAATGCAGCAGCTTAAAACCGCACATTCCTCAGCTCACAGCTTAAAACAGCACATTCTGGCTCAGCCTCTCTCAAGGTTACAAGGAAGGCATTGAAGGCTGGAAGGGGCTGGGGCCTGCCCCTGAGACGGCCGCCTCCCAAAGCCTCCATCCCCCATGGGGCTGCTGCATGGAGCTGCCTGGGCGTCCATGCAGATGGGGGTTGGCTTTCCCTGGAGCAAGTAATGGAGAGAGAGGAGGAAACCCTGGTGACTTTTGTCAGCAGCCAGTCACCAACTCCAACCTGCACTCCAGGGAGCAGGGGTCACCTGTGGGGTAGCTTCTCCCTGCCTGGCTTGGTCCTCCCCTGTACAAGGGCCAGTCCCCGGGGCTCCCACACTGGCCACTTTTCAGCCCTTGAGTCCTGAAGTCTCAGTCTCCTGATTGAAAACCAGCCTCTTCACTCGCTAACTGTGGGAAAAAGGAGGAAGGCTAACCCATTTGCACAGGGAGGTGAGGCGAGCCACGGCCCACGGCCCATGGCCCACGGCCCACGGCCTTCGCAGCTGGGCTGTGAGACCTTCAGAGCTGCCCAGGCAGCAGTGATCAGACCTCCAATCTGGGACCGGGAGGCCTCTTCCCCTCAGCCCTTCTGGCTGCACCTCTGCCTCCTGAAGGAGTGAGCCAGGGGCCCTCCCTGCTCAGTGCCCACCCTCCTGGACCCCCTCTGATAATAGGATGTGGCCATGCTACTTCAGTGGAGGCTCACCTGTTTGTTGGGTTGCTGGTCCCTGGTGGCCCAGGATGGGACTCCTGACCATGACCCCGCCCTCACCTTGTCCTGGGCTGGACTCCTGCCCCTTCCCAGTAGTGGGTGGAGGAAATCCCCCTGGAGTGACTTCAGAGGACACAATGGCACCTGCCCACTGTCCTCACTCCCAAGTCATCCCAGAGGCAACCAGTTCCTGTCTTCAAGAAGGGCTGGGGACCTTCAGGTCTGAGACAGAGCTAAGTGCCCTGCCCACCCTTCCCAGATCTCCCAGGACCCCTGAGAGGCAGCAAGGAACCTCCTCTAGAGCCTGGGGAGGGAGTGAAGGCCTGCCCACACCTGGATTTCTGCCTCTGGCCCCCAGAACTGGACAGGAAGAGATCTCTATTCATTTCAGCCCCCATTTGTGGTCACTGGGTACGGCAGCCCCAGGGAACTAAGTTACACACAGGCACGAGTCATCCATCCATCGCAGGTCTGTACCTCCACAGGCTCTGTGAAGTTTGCCACAAAACCCCCAGTCCCATGCCACCTCTCCCCACACTGCTAGATGCCCTGACACACAAATTTTCATCTCCTTCCTAATAATCATGCTGCTTCTTGGATTTCCAGCCTGAGGCTTTAAGCATTGATTTTGGCCAGGGAGGGGGAGGGCCCTTCCCCGCCGCCTGCTTCCAGCAATAACAATGCCGTTTCTGCCAGATCGATGCTACAAACATCCTTCAAAGCTGAGCCCATAACGGGATCTCTTTTCCTCCTCTGCACCAACCCTCGGTTTTCCCTGGAGCTAATAATGGTCTTATTTTTTCATTTGCTTTGTTTTCTATACACTTAACATTAATTCTGTCTCAAATTCTCCCAGCTGTGGAAGCACATCAGGCGTCCCTGGCATCCTGTGTCTGCAGGAACGCGCTCCCTGGCCAGGCTCCGCTCAGTGTCTCCTGCAGCCTTGCCCAGGTTTCCACGTGGCTCTCTGACCTTCTTTTTGACTTAGGAGGACATTGGTCAGACGGAGCAAATTCTTCTGGAAAGGGTGAGTAGGAAGTGCATCTGAGCCTTCGTGAGAAAAAAGGTTTTTTCTAGCCTCACAGTGCTTCGATAACTGGGCTGGGGTTTGGCGCGGGAGCCTGGCTCCCAAGCATGGGGGCATGTGCAGTGTTGCCTGGCCCCAGCCCTGTTGTCGACAAGACCCAGGACACAGATTCTTGACCCTTCCTACGAAGCGTGTCCATTTGTTCTTTTGTTTCCCACCCTCTCTCTTTGTCTCTGTTTTCTGAGATGTCACCGTTCCATGCCTTGCTGTGGTTTGACTTCATCCAAGGTGCTGAGTTCTCACTGGGCCCAGTGAATCTGGAAATTTGGGCCTGTGGGAGTCAGCTGGGGTTGCCATAGAGCCCACAGTCTGGTCCCTAAACAACAGAAACTTATTCCCTCAGTTCTGCAGACTGGAGTCCGAGATCCAGCTCTGGGCAGGCTGGCTCCTCCTGAGGCCTCTCTCCTTGGCGGGTGACGGTACCTCTTCCGTGTGTCCTCACATGGCCCTTCCTCTGTGAGTCTCTGTGTCCTAATCTCTTCTTACAAGGACACCAGGGACAGTGGATCAGGGTCCATCTTAATGAACTTGTTTTACCTTAATCACCTCTTTAAAGGCCCTGTCTCCAAATACAGTCACCTTCTGAGGTCCTGGGGGTTAGGACCACAACATTCTTTCTCTGGGATGCAGAGGGTCAATCACCCCACTTCTCAGAGCTGGAAAAGGGATCTGGGGACCCAACTGTTCCAAAAGTAGCCACACAGCCAACCCTGGCTATTTGAGACACAGTCGCCCTTGCAGACGCCCTAGCCCTCGGTGTGTGTGTGTGTGTGTGTGTGTATGTGTGTGTGTGTCTAATGAAAACACTTGCTGCTGTCCCATTGTCGATTGTCCATCTCTTATATTCCTTCCAAAATTTTGTACTTTGCACAATTGTCCTGTAAGCCTAAGACTTCTCTAAAAAATAAAATTTATTAAAAATATATGAGTTTCCTTAAAAAATGGCATCCAGAAATAGACTTTTTACTTGGCATTTTCCCAAATGCCTCACGTCTCTCTCCCACACCCAGTAGGGCAGCGGTTCACTCCATTAGGACCAAAGGGAGGACGGGAGGAAGGGGTCGAGGCCTGGTGGCCAGTCCCTGCTCCGGCGCGGTGCGGAGGACACCTGAAATGCCCCTGCATCTCTTCCAGGTGGGGCTTCCCGAGGTCGCCCTGCGGTAGGTGACAGGCTGGGAAGGTAATTCTGCTTCTCCCACAGCTGCCTTTCAAGTCTGTTTTCCTGATGCCTTCTGCGGGCCAGTTGCCTGGTGGGTGAGGTGGTTCCGGCCCTGAGCGCCATACCTTCCGTTTCTCGAGGGAGACAGGGACACGACTGCCGTAGGCTCAGTGCACAGGGGCCAGGGCTCCTCCGTGACGCCCAGAGCTTCTGAGCGGGGGGCCCTGGGGACGGCGCAGCCCGGAGCCTTGGCCGGCAGGTGAGGGCATGGAGCAGGCTCCCGCCCCACTTCAGGCCAGCTGTCCATGGGGGCCCCACGAGCAGCTTTCCTGTGCTGCCCGACTGCCTGTCCCCCAGCCTGTGACCCGACCTGCTAATTCTTCAGCAGGCGCCTCGGGCTGCCATTGATCCAGCCGCTGCCACGGACGCGAAGCTCTCCCCAGTGTGCGCTCCCGCGGGCGGGCAGGCTCATAAGTCCCCCTCGCCTCCAAGGCCATGCTCCCCGCTCTGCCACGGGGTTCACGCGATTCACCGCTGTCTGCTGGCCTCTCTGTCTCCCGTGAGGCCGAGAAACCCAGAGCAGAAATGAGGTCTGTGGTTCCTCCAATTCTGATGAAGTCAGCACTAGCACATGGCAGTGTGACACGTAGCCACCACTTAGTGGCTTAAAACAACACACCGTGTCTGTGGTGATGGCCCGGCACAGTGGGGCCACGTCTCCACTCAGGGACTCACAGGCCACAGTCAGGGTATCTTGTCCGAGGCTCGGCTGGGGAAGGTGCCAACATAGCCACTTGCCTCACCCAAGCCAGCAAGAATCTGCCAGCAAGACCAACGTGACAGTCTGCGAGCGCAAGCACAGACACGATACCCCGCCATTGCTGCTGTCTGGTGGGTTAATAAGTCCCACCCACTGTTGGGACGAAGTTGTACAGGACGTGAGTGCAGTGGGCTGGGTCACTGGGTGCACGCAGTCCGCCCACCACTTCACTCCAGTCGCTGAAACAGAATAAATCAGCACGTCGGTCGAGGCTGCCCTGGGGAGGGAGGTGGGGCTCATGCTGCAGGCGGCCTCGAGGGCCAGGACAGGGAGGTCTGGCTCCGCCCTGGGGAGGGCACACTCCTGCCCTGGGGTGGATCCGTCTGTCCTCCCCAGCCAGCCCAGCAGGAGGACAGGTGGCACTGACGTGTGTCGGGGCGAGGGCCCACGGGGCTGGCCCGCTGGGGTGTGGATGTAGTCCTTCGTCCTTCTGGGAGCCGGAAGGACAGCACTGGGCTGTTGGAAGGCATGACCGCCAGCTGCATGGGCGTGACTGCAGGGCCTTGCAGGCCACTTAACGACGCAGCCAGGAAGGAGGGACAGGGTTGGAACCACATTTCTTAGCTCTGATTCTGGCTCCATGAGAACAGGTGGAGAAGGAGCCAGGTGTCTACAGCTGTCTAGAAAGTCGATGGCTGTATGAGCCGGGCACTGCCACTGGGGCTGGGGATGGGAGGGTGCTGGCTTGTCGCAGGCATGTTGCAGAGAGACACTGAGGACCAAGACTGGGCTCTGGAAGGGGACCCTCATGATATGAGTCTTGATCACCTTCTAAAGCCTCATTCAGGCTCGGGGCTCTGTCTGGTGCAGTCACCAGACCAGGGTTTCTACAAAGGGCTTCTAGGCCCAAAGCCTGTCTTTAGCTGGGTCATCCTGAGGCCAGGGGATGGCTGTGCCCAAGGAGGACTGCAGGGCGCAGACCCAGGCAAGTCTTTATGTGACCAAGAACAGAGCCCCAGTGGGAAATGGGATGATGGAAATCAAGGAGAAACTGATGTGTTGGGTCCTGGCCTCAGGGGGCAGGTGGGTGGGCTCCTCCTGGCCGCTGGGCCCTGAGGGAGGGCAGCCCCTGTGAGGAGGGGAGGGGGACCGCACAGGGAGGAGAAGCCTGTCACGGAGATTAGCCACAAGGTGGTATTTAGCTGCACACAGAAGGTTCATTTTTCTGCCAAGAGTAAGGATTACGTGTCCGACTGTCCCCCCTGGCAAGTGCAGGCACCCATTGTGTCTTGGATGCCACCATCAGCTGCTGCCTCATCTGCGAATTGCTCTTATTTCACTGTGAACACAGCCTTAGCTCTAGTAAGTGACCTCGACTTGGACATGACAGCTTGGCCTTCAGTGGCAGGTATTGCTCACTCCGGCCAAATGCTGACATAGAAACTCAATTTCATTTTGAAGGAAGTCAAGCAACTGTGTGCTTGTTGTGACACTTTCCAAAGACATAGGCGGAGCCTTCCTGCATGGCCTTCCTCCTGCACAGGTGCCCCTTGGCCAGGTTAGCCGGGCGTCTGCCTGGGAGGGATCACTGAGGAGCCCAGAAGGGAGGGTTGGGATTCTGAAAATTCAGCACTGCTGGACCTTTGTGGACCTGCCCAGCTCAGCCTTGTATTTCCCTCTGTGAAATGGGCCACCTTACCCATGGGCCATCAACTCCCAGGGTCCCAGCGCCAGCTGCTCTCAGCCCAGCTGCCCCCAGGCTTGGCACCAGGTCTGTGACCACATTGCCTCTTGGGGTTCTGATGTCCCAGCTGCCAGCTGATGTGACATTAGCGTCGGTGTCACTGGGGTTGGTGTGTTGTTGCTAGAGCTTCACTGTTGGTGTGTTGCAGTCGCTGTTGTGGCAGTTACAGTGCTGGTGTTGGTGTCCCGGGGTCGGCGTCTATGCCTGTTCCAGGTCAGGTCTGGAGCAGGATAGACATCTACTGTCAGGAAAACCTTCCTGGGTGCCTCGGCCCTCACAACACCCTATGTCCTGGCTAAAGCACCAGTTGTTCTTGGTTTACAGGTGAGGACACTACCAGTGCAGGGTTAAATGGCCCTTCCGAGGTTGCACAGTGAGTGCACAGCCCTCAAGCACAGCCCGGTGTCTCCTCCCAGCTTAGCACCCAATCCGCTCGCAACTGGGAGACGGTTGACTCCCTGCCTGCCCCTGGTATCTTAATGAAACGTACTTCATCGAAAATCGAGGATGGATGACTTGAGCATTCTTTCCAGAGGAGCTGTCAGTTCAGATTAGGCTCTGAGTCGGTGGCTGCCACTTAAAGATGGTAATAATGCGGGCATTTGCGAAGGCGTCCATCTCATTGAGAGGAACAGGTGAGGGCCCTTCATGGTGGGATGGTGACCGTGGTGACGGTGTTTATCACACCACACCCCCTGCCCATCAGAGAGCCCTGGGGCCACTGACCCTCACCGCTGGGCTGACCTGGCTGTGACACAGGAGGGAGACCTTCGGGACCCTGCTGCCTCTGGCCTCGTCTTCTCTCCCAAGGCCACTGGGGAGGGACGAGACGAAAGGGCCTCTCCCCAGGACCCCTCTCTGGGGTAGCCAGGCTGGGCTCAGGGAGAAGAGACTGAGCAGGAAGATGACTTTCCAGGAGCCGAGGCCTCGGCTCCGTGCCCTTAGGGAGCCCCGTCCCTTCGGTCCCCAGCCATTCCTGATGTCTGGCCTGCTCCACCCACAGCAGCTGGCTCCCATTTGTTTGCCCAGCTTCCGTGTTTTTGAAGTGGAGATGTGACAGCATGAAAGCCCCAAACCCGGAGAGGCATTTGTCCCAAACCCTCTCCTCCCTGCCTGCCAAGTGCAAAACCCTCCTGGAGGCAACCAGTTGTCAAATGGGGTTGGCAGCCACGTGGCACACCGCTCTCACCCGTGAGGGGCACCAACAATGTGTTCTGTCCCTCTGTGTGCTTCAACATGCACACAGATGGGATGGTGGAGCAGGCAAGGGTCTGGGCTTTCTCTTTTCACCCCAAATTTTATCTTTAATATGCATCGGTGTTGATCCCATAGGTCTATTTCATCCTTTCTAGGTGCCGAAGTGTCTCCCGTCATGTGAAGGTATTACTGGGTGCATGCATGCCGTCCTGGGCACTCGGCCTGTTTCCAGCATTTTCTATAATACACAGTGTCACACAGAAAATAGTTGTCATTTGTGAGGCTTGAACTTGGCCTCAGGCTCCCTGCTCTGACCCTGTGACAGGTCACCGGTGGATGTGTAGAGGTTCGCTGACGCCCACGAAGGCACCAGTTCCCACGCCCTACACACGCCCTACTCACGCCCGGAGCTTGGAATCGTGACTTCGGGTTCTGCGGCCTGGCGCATGGGCTGCTGTTCCAGCGGGTGTTGACTGGCCTGCGCTAGTGAACACGTATTCCTATATATCCGTGGTTCAGAGGTCGCCTTTTGTAAACCGCCTGTCTGTGGGCTTTGCCCTTTCCCCTCCTCGCTGGGTTTTGTCTTCACATTGATTATAGGTGTTCTTTACGTGGTCTGATGCTGATCTGCTATTTGCTACATGTTGCGAAAGCCTTTTTTACTCAGGAAGTCACTTATTTTTAACGTTGGTTATGGTCATTTTCATATACAAGTTTTCAAATTTGACATATCCAAATGGATAGATTTTTCCTTTATGTCTCCCCTTTTGTTTGATTTTAGAAATTCTTCTTTATCTGAGGTCATAGAAACTTTTTCTGTACTTGGTCTTAAAAGTTTTTAAAATTCACTTTGAGATCTTTAATTCTCCTGGATTTTACTTTCCTCAACCTGTCTAGTTATCTGAGCACTGAAGTTCAATGTTAAACTGAACACAAGATGCGGGGTCCTGGTGCTCTCCCCTCCCTCACTCTAGGGGAAACCCTTCTGAAGTTTCGTCGTGAAGGGCTCTGCTCGTAGGCGGGACGGAGCCAGTGGTGGCCCCGGAGCCTGCAGGGGGGTCAGGCTGCGAGGTCTGCCACGCGGGCATTCGTGGAGATCTTTCTTGCTTGCCTGCCTCAGTCCTTGACCCCGCAGGTAAATAAAGACCAATGCCTTACATCCCAGGTTTGGGGTGCCCCTGTCCCCCAGGAGCCCAGCTCCCTAGAGGTCAGAGTAAGGGCCACCCCTGGTTTATTGCCGTTCTGCTCCATACGCTCATCAGGATTCAAGGAGACCCCGGACGCAGTGCCAACAGGAAGTGCAGGGGAAGCCTGTTCCCAACTCCCTGCCACCCACCAACCTGGCTTCCTCCGGCCACGGCGGGATGCTCATGTCTGCTGTCCACCTGTGCCCAGGAAGGAGCCCTTCCTTGCCCAGCCTACTCCATCCACACCCAGCCGAGCACTGACTGGGCTGCAGGATGGACCTTGGCGCACAGTGTCCTTCCTCCCTGCTCCGCAGTCTTCCCCACCCTCCCACCCGCTCAGCAGTGGCTGATTCAGCCCCAGGCCCAGAGCACCTTCTGCAGCACCAACTGCTCAGTTCAGGGCAGCCCCTGGAGCCCGGACCAAGAGGCTGAGCTCACCCGTGGTGGGTTAGATGGTTCATGGGCCCTGACGGGAAACCAGATATGCACAGCTGTCCTGAGTGCTAAGTGCCAATGACTCCACTCTGAGGAACAGCTGTTTGCATTAGAGCCGGGGGGGGTGCTGCTCGAGGCCTCCACACAGCGAGAGGAATCACTACCGACCCCACCGGGGGCTGTGTCTGCCTCTGTTCCATGCATCTGTAGTCCTGGGCCTCCTTGGAACAAACAGTTCAGGTACATTCATTTACTGAACAAACATTCAATGCCGCAGGGTGGGGGTCTCCTGGGACCTCGGGCTGGGGTAGCCTTCGGGGAACCTTGGTGAGGTGAAGGGTCATCCATCAGCCACAGTGGATAGAGAGCACCTTCCCCTGAGGTCGGATAAGAGGACAGATTGGGGACCCAAGGCCAACACCGCCAATGATAAGCCCTGGTCCCACAGTGAGAGGCAGCAAGGCACAGAAGCACAGGGGACCCTCCTCCCCGCCTCACTGACGGCCATCCTGCATTGAGCAAGAGGGTTGGGCTGTGGGGTCCTCCTCCCTCCGACCTCCAGATTATATGCTTTCTGTGGCTCACAGATGTTGCAAGCCTGGGCTTTTAATAGACCAGGCTGCTAGGCTCCTAAGACTGTGTCAGAGATTAGATTTACTTATTTTACCCCAAACCTAATCAGAATAACATTTGAGGTGACGTCTAAGAGTCTAAGCTTCTGAAAGGATGCACCCTTAAAGTTCTAACACGCTAAGCTGATCTGGTGAAGGTCTGACGACTCCCTGCTTCCGAGAGCCTGTGCCTGTCAGCCCCACATTCTCAGCGCTGCATCTCCGGGGCCCAGAGTGGCTGAGCGCACCCGGTGCATGAATGGCGACAATGCCACGGCTGATGGGCTGCTGTCGTTAATCTTCCCTTTGAGGGGCTTTGATGAGCTCAGAAGGCGGACGCGGGGCTCTGAGTACAGCTGCTTCAATCAGAGGGGGATTCTGCTGAGCATCGGGGATTTGAAGGCTCAGGGGGAAGCTAACGGCGGCTGCTTCCTGGAAGGCGAGTTGAACCTGGAGGAGGAGAGAACGGCGTTAATAAAGCAGGCGTGAAGCCTGTAGTCCCAGCTGCAGGAGAGCTCAGCTCTGCCTCCCTGGCAAGTGTGACACCCCCCCACAGTAGGCCCCAGAATCCCTCTCCCAGGACACCCCTGAGGCCCCATGATGACCGTCCTTTAGACCGTGGGCCTGCCCTTGGCAGAGGGACAGCTGGGTGGCAGCCTCACCCCCACAGAACCCCCTCATCCAGCTGTGTCCTTGGATAGGGCTTGATGGGAGACACCCCTCCGCATTATCCCAGGGAGGGACGGCCAGTGGGATATGTGGAGGGAGACACATCAGGCAACTACCCCCAGTGTGGATGAAACCTTTCCTCAACTTGGACTTACACCGGGAGTGGCTGAGTTAGAGAGGCGGCTCTGGAGCCTGAACCTCTGAGCACTCATTCAGGCACTCATTCGCTCGCACTCACACACTCACTCACACACTCACTATGCACTCCTTAATGCGTGCACTCCCTCCCTCATCCTCTGAGCACTCACTCATTCATAAACTCAGTTAACACCGACTCTGGCCAGGGTCGTGGTAGGACAGTGAGCGAGGGACCCCTGCGGCATTGTGAGTAACAACCGGCACATGGGAGAGCCAAGTGTCTGTCAGCAGACAAGTGGGTGAGGAGATCGGGCACCTACTCACGACAGAGAGTTATTCAGACACTTGGGACAACACGGGTGAACCTTGAGGGAATTACGCGGAGGGGAATGAATCTGAGAAAGACAAATACTGTATGATCTCACTTACATGTGGAATCTAAAAATATACAAACCAAACTCATAGAAAAAAGGTCTATGGTGAGCAGAGGCAGGGTGGGGGTGAGGGAGCTAGAACTGGGTCAGCAGCTCACATGCCCGGTTACCAGAGGAGTAAGCGCTGGGATGCGGCACGTAGCAGGGCGACCACAGCTCACTGGCGCTGCTGTGTGACATGCAGGAAAGCCACTATGAGAGCAGCTCCTAAGAACTGTCACCAAAGGAAAACAACTTTTCTCTTTTTCTCTCCTTTTTGTGTCCATATGAGATGATGGATGTTAACTAACCTATTGTGGTAATTACCACACTGGAAGGTCATGGCCAGTCCTCCAAACACTATACTGTGAAAGGTCAAACAGCATGTTCCAGGGATGTGCCGTGGATCCTGGCCTGCAGCCTGGAGAGTGGCTCAGTGGGGGGGTCAGAGGTCAGACATCAAGGGCGTAGGGTAGGGCTGGGTAAAGGCAGCTTACCCATGGTGAGCACCCGCTGAGCTTGGAAGTTTGCATGTCTTGGCCCCACCCACGTCCCCTGCAGCTGACACTGCCGTGGGCGCTGGAGCGGTGTCCTGTCAGCTCGCTTGTCCCAGGACACACCGCTCGGCAGGGGTCGCAAAGCCAAGCCTGCTTTGGTTATGGTCTCTGAAACCCCGTCCGTGCAAAGGCCAGGGTGACCTTCCCAGAGCTTTCCCAGGCTGCGTGGGCAGTGGGATGAACTGGACCGACCACCAGGGTCAGGTCCTGCTAAGCCCGAGCTCAGAGCTGGGCTGGGAGAGGACCGGCGGCTCCCACGCCCTGTCCTGCTGGATGGCCGACCTGCAGCAGGGTGGGCCCTGCCGCTACGAACAGGAGTCATGGACGACCCACATCCAGCCATAAGCCTGGCAGCACCACTTCCCGTCCCTGTCCCTGTCCCCGTCACCACGGACACTGGCAGTGTCAGCCGTGGGATGAAGCAGGCGGCCACCATCGCCTCCTCACCCGATCATCAGGCACCGGAGCTCACAGCCGAATACTGAAGCCAAAGGCAAGGTCTCCGAAGGCCATTCTGCCTGAGCTGTCACACCCCCAGCTAATGCAGCTGAGCACCCCCAAAATCCTGCCCTGGCCACCTGAAAAAGTCCCTGCCCCTCCCCTGTCTGCCCCTCGGGAACCTGTCAGGAAGCAGGAAACCTGTGGGCCCCGCGTGTCTCATCAGCACCCCTGCGGGTTCTCACGGGGACGTGACGAGGGCCCGTCAGCAGCACCAGTTGGCACTGAAGGTGGTCAGAGCATATGCTGTGCTATTTCTGTTTTTCAATAAAATCAACATTAAATTTTTTTTTAAACAAAGCACCAGGCACCACTGAGAGCAATTAGTATCGCATCATGGACCAAATGGTGGCTTTGCAGAGGCACGCAGCCCCAGCCGCCTCGTGCTGTGCGCCTGACACATCCCTGGGGCTCATGCACCTACTGAGAGGGGCAGGTCAAGGGACAGGCCAGGCCCCGCCACTGCCAGAGCTCAAAGTGGGGTTTCCCAAGGCAGAACCACCCCTGCCATCTTTCTGACCTTTCCCCACAAAGCAGCATTTTGTAGCCTGGAAAAAGAGAGTTCAAATGTGACCAGGACTCAGGGCTCATGATCAGTGACCAGGAATAAATCTGTGACCGGAGATGGGGGCTCAGTCAGTGACCAGGGTCAGGGTTCAGACAGTGACCAGGGTCAGGGCTCAGTCAGTGACCAGGGTCAGGGTTCAGACAGTGACCAGGGTCAGGGCTCAGTCAGTGACCAGGGTCAGGGCTCAGTCAGTGACCAGGGTCAGGGCTCAGTCAGTGACCAGAGGCAGGGCTCAGTCAGTGACCAGGGTCAGGGCTCAGTCAGTGACCAGGATCAGGGCTCAGTCAGTGACCAGGATCAGGGCTCAGTCAGTGACCAGAGGCAGGGCTCAGTCAGTGACCAGGGTCAGGGCTCAGTCAGTGACCAGGGTCAGGGCTCAGTCAGTGACCAGGGTCAGGGCTCAGACAGTGACCAGGGTCAGGGTTCAGACAGTGACCAGGGTCAGGGCTCAGACAGTGACCAGGATCAGGGTCCAGACAGGGCTCAGTCTTGTTCTCTTTGATTTTCTCTCTAATGCCCCAGACCTGGCTCATTCTGCAGCCACACTGGCCTTTGTGATCCTTGAACTCACCAAATTCTTTCTGATTTGGGGGCCTTGGCAATTTTTGTTCCCTGCCCCAATAAAGAACATTTTCCAAAATCACTGGCTCTTTGTCTTTTTTCATTCTTGGCTGAAACGTCAGGTCCTGTCCACCCCACAGCACACTCTTTATTTCCCTCAGGACACTCTCCCTATCTGATCACAGAAATGCCTCAGAACATCTGGGAAGTAGCGAGGAGAGGGGTCCAGACCTGGGCAAGGGAGTTGGCGAAGTGGTGAGCAACGTGGCCCTGGGCTGATTCTCTGTCCCCCTCTCCCTCAGCTCTGATAACCAGGAAAGGTGATGTGAAATGACGGCCCAGGAGAAAGCAGCACAGGCCAGGCCGGGCCCTCTCCCAGGGACGGGCTCTCAGGCTGTCTCTTCCTTGGAGAGGAGGCCGTGTGCCCAGGTGGGAGCTAGCGCTGCCAGGAGCGTCCCCGCAGCGAGAGCCTGCGTGCTCTCGGTGGGCCTCCCAAGGACCACCTCCTCCTACTGTGGCCATTTCCTCCCCCAGCTGCCCTCCTGCTGTCCCACAGACCTGGCCCTGCCGGCCTGGGAGCCCCGTGTGCTGTGTCCCAGCTGAGGGGGGTGGAGGGGGAGCCCAGTGCAGCCCAGCTCTTCAGAAATCATTTGTTGTTTTTAAAAATTAAAATAGTGAAAGCCATCTAATCTGTATAAGCGTACATGCTATAACATGACTGATACATATGAATGCCACGGAAGTGAACAGGTGTTAGCAGTTCACCGTGCTGACTTCCGACTTCTCTTAAACGCGACAAAGGAAAGACCACCTTACGGAGGACATGCCTTCTCCCCAGGCGGGCGCCGTCCGGACCCAGGGGCTGCTCTCAGCACAGCATGTAACTGCGCCTTTCGGGGGCCGCACACGGGCTTCCCTGCACACATGGCCCGTCACTCTTTTCTCTTTCACTTAGGCGTATGTCTTGGAGACTTATCCGTGTGGATAGATCCAGTTTGCTCATTTGATCTAATGTTTGGTATTTCATGGTGTGAGTAACCAACGCTTCCCCATTTCCCCAATCAGAGATCATTTCTTGGTTGAATTTGCTATTATAAATTGTACTCCGTGAACAAGCTTGGTGAACGTGTGTGGGGACGTCTGTGCAGAGCCGCCCATAAGTGGCACGCTGGGTCCTTTGCCGGGCACGAGCAATTCCAGCGTCTGGGAACTGCCCAGCTGCTCTCCAAAGCGGCGGCCGCTGACCGCGCAGCAGAGGGGCCCTCCTGTGTCTCCACCCTCCGGCAGCACCTGGTGTCCTCAGGCATGTCTCCCTTGCCACCCTTGTAAACCGATGGGTGCAAACTGTACCCATGAGGCGGTTTCCTACTTTCCCCGATTACCACCTCCGCCCACCGCCCGGTCTCCTCGCCTGCGAACTGCCGGCTGCCGGTCTTGGCTGGTTGGGCTACTGAGCCTCTTCTGGTCTGTGTCTATTGTATCGTCTCCACCAAGATGCAATAAAACATTCTCTTGTGCTTTTTAAAGATGTTACAGTGTTGCCTTGCACATGGTCTTCAATCCACCTGGGATTCATTTTTGTATTTGTGATGAGGTGGACATCTGATTTTACCTCCTCAGTCATTTCTGCCCATGGTTCCTGTTTTTAATATGGCCCATGGGCTCTGACCGGGGTCGGGGACGGGGAATCCCAACGCCCTGGGGACGATCGGAGCAGCGGTGTGTGTCCGCGTGTCCGCTCGCACACGCGCCTCAGCCGACGGCCTGCAGACCTCGCCTGCCCCAGGCTGCCAGGGGCCCGGATAGTTTGTACGGAAGCAGCCCAGCCCGAGCCTCCGGGTCGGGGGTGGCGGGAGGGTGCGCTGAGGATCTTTCTTGCCGAGACTCCTTCAGACACTGTCCTCCTTGGATTCACTCACCTTCGCAGTTCACCCGGAGCCACTTCGCAGACCTGGCGCTTCCTCCCGCCCCCTTTCTGCTCTTCTGATGGGGCAGGATGAAGCCGGGCACAGCACGATGCCCAGGAGAAGGTGTTTTCACGCGGCTAATTCAGTTCAGACAGAGCCTGCAGAGGCCGCACAAGCCTCTTGCCTCCTTTTTAATGGGCCATTTGCCTTCCCCTCATTGGTTTGTGGGATCTCAGCTATTCTGACCACCAGATGTGTGTCCTTGGACTGTCTTTTGCCAGGACACCCTTTGATAAACAGAGAAGTTATTTTAAAGAAGTCCAATTTAACAATAGTTTCTCTCTGGGTTAGTGCATTTTATGCCATGTTTAAAAATCTTTGCCCATGCCAATTACCCGGTTTTCAATCCCAGGTTTAGCACTTTCTATGTGTGTGGTCAAGAGAAACCCCTCTGAAATACTGACTGTAATTAGGGACATTGTTGGTCCTACGTGAGGGATGCAGATGGGGGATCCCTGAGTTGAGGTGCTGGACACAGTCATCATGAGGAATGGATGAAAGTCCCCAGGGGAGCAGGGGTCTGGAGCCAGAGCCTCAGAATCTCATCATTGTGACCAGCAGGCGATGGAAGTGAAGCTCTCGAGGGAGATGGGACAGGAAAGAAGGTTCCTGGAGGACAGGGAAGGGCCCTTCAAGTTCGGCCTGAGGGATGGTGATAGAGCAGTGTGCGCAAGCAGGTAGAGGGGGCGGAGAACCGAGACCCCAGCAGCTTTAGAAAAGCGACAGGGCCAAGGAGAGAAGGTCAGGGACGACACAGAGGGGCCCCTCCTGAAGTCAGGGGCAGACACCTCCCTGTAAATTGACCCAACCCATACATGTGGTAAGGGGAACTGAGTCGTTAAGAGAAGCTTATGGAGGCCTTTGGTGAATCATGCCACCCGGCCTCCCCCGAGGTGGCAAGTACCCCTCCGGGCCCTCAGCAGAGTGTGTGTCCATAACGGCTCTGCCAGAGGCAGGCAGGTGTGGTTATTTCCATGTTGAAAATGAGGAAATTGGCCCCAGTGACTTTAAGAGCTGGTCATCCAGGAAAGTTCCCACTCTCCTGGCCCCTAGACCGTGTCCTAGGCATTCTCAGGTGGCCCACATGCTGGGGAGGGTGTGGTCACTGTGTTGGTCTTCTCTTGCCCAATGTCTCACGTTGTTTTGGAGACCCCTCCCCTCCTAGTCTCAAGACTGTGATGCAGCCCAGCCAGGCGTGGCTCAGCGGTTGAGCATCCACCTAGGATCCAGGAGACCGGGGTCCAATTCCTGGTCAGGGCACATGCCCGGGTTGTGGGCTAAGCAGCTGATCAATGACTCTCTCATCATTGATGTTTCTATCTCTCCCTCTCCCCCTTCCTTTCCTCTCTCTGAAATCAATAAAGATATGTTGTTGTGTGTTTTTTAAAAAAAAAGACTGCGATCCAACCACGGTTTCTTTTCACCTGCTTTTCATCCAGACCTCTCTCAGGGTGCTTCCACCAGCCGCCCCCAGCCTCAATAGGATGTCCCATAGACGTCCTAACGTCATTGATATTTATCATATTTCATGCAAAACAGGCCCCATGTTTCCATAAATGGTGCAGTCTTGCTCCCAGACCAGCACTCTAGCAGTCCGCTGTCTCCACCCACAGCCACTCAGCCACCCAGATGGACTAAAAATTGGGGTGAGACTCAGGAGAGAGGAGCTTTGAAGGGCAGGGTGAGCACTTGGATTTAACGAGTAAGTGAGGAGATAGCTGGTGATGAACCCGAATGTCCTTCTGCCGATCACACTGTTTCAGCCAAAGAAGTTCTGAGCAAGTGGAGACTGTGGACCGGAGGAGGGGAGCTCGACCTAGAGGGTGTCTACAGGTGGGGCCAGCCGTGCCCTCGGCTCCTCTGAGGCTCAGGGTGTAGGCACCTCTTTTGTGAAACTAACTGGTAAATAATGCATGAGTTTGGGTGGCGTTTGGCAGACTTTCGGTGCAAAATGTCACACCAACAAAGTGTACTAAGATGCGGAAGCCAGGCTCTGCAGTGATTTCCACTCTGCCCGGCTCCACTGCTCCAGAAACCCAGCAACTCCGGGCGAGGGACAGTAAGGCCGAGCAGGACGCGAGGGCTCTGAGCGCTGTGGGGTGTTCGCCGCACCGCTCTGCCCGCAGAGGGAGGCGCACGGACCTTCTCCCCGGGCCGTCGTGAAGAGGGAATAAAGATTAGATGCTGCCTCGGCCCTTTCGGGCTGTGACCGCAAGATACCGTGCGCCTTATAAACGTAATAAATTTATCCCTTACAGTTTTGGAGGCTGGACGCCAAGATCCAGGTTCCTGCAGGCTCGGCACCTGGGGAGGGTCCGCTTCCCGGCTCACGCTCTCTGCACAAGAAAGGGGCACAGGAGGCCTCGCGGTGTCTTCCATAAGGGCACGAATCGTGGTGCTAAGGCTCCACCCTCACGACCCCATCGCCTCCCAAAGGCCCGTGTCTAGGCACCACTATGCTGGGGTTATAATTTCAGCACATGCACTTGAGGGGCACACATCATCCAGTCTACAGCGAGCGTGCCCTGGAAACGGGCCGTCACAAACGCATGGTGTCCCTTTAGCCATGCTGGCGAGGGCTGGGGCGGCCTCGGGTTTGAACTTTGGATCTAAGCTTCTCCTCGTTTTCATGTGGGTGGTCAGTTTCACAGGTCCATGCCTGCTGTAAAGGTCATCGGGGGACAAGCTTGAGCAGACCTCCTCTCTGTGGAGCTTTGCGGGGAAGACACCTTTCCTGCACCCAGGCTGCAGCCACCTTCCTGTATTCCCATAGGGCCTGGACACTGCTTTCCAATAACAAAGCTCATAAAATCCAAACGCTGCCTTCCCCTGTTCACCTGGGTGGTGGCACATGAGCAGGTATCCTCAGACGCCCCCCGGCGAGAGTAGGACAGACCCTTCCCTGCTGCGGCACCACCATGCGGGCTTTAGGGCGACTGAGTGCCGTGTGGGGTGCTGACTGAATGGCAGTGGCCGCAGGGCCTCCAGCCCTAATACGAGGGGATGGTTTGGGCTGGGGTTCTGGCTACACGGCCCCCCAAGTCCTGCCTTTTTCTTTGTCTTTCTTGCGGTTCCTGTGCTGCCCCGAATCGGCACAATAAACTTCTTTGGAGCACGAGTCAGTGAGACCGTGCAGACCAGATTCTCATCAGCGGAGTTTCTGTGCCTGCCACCAGGCATCTCGGCGGGTGGCACACTCTGAGGGAACCCTCCAGTGGGCAGTGTCACCAGGAGAGTCCCCATCAACGGCTCATAACTATGGCACCTGGGCTCCGGGGTTCAGGGGAGCCACCCACATAGGCTGTGAGCTGTGGCCGCGGGTGTCGTGTAGATGCAGGCGAGCTGGCCACTGATGAGGGCAGCCCAGTGCCCTGGTCTCTCCAGGCCCCGCCAGCTGCTGTCCGTGGTGTTTATCCGACAGCCTGGTGTCCTCTGAGTGTCCTGGGCCTGCAGTTCTGAGTTTGAAAATTCCTGGTCATTGTTACTTCACATATTTCTTTTCCTCTATTCTTTCTTCACTTTCTGGTATTTCCATTACATATATGTTACACCTTTTCACATTGTCCCACATTTTTTAGATGTTTTCTCTTTGGTTTTGTTATTATTTTTAATTTTTTAAATTATGTTTCTCTTTGATTTCAGTTTGGAAAATTCCTATTGACTTGTCTTCAAGATCATCAATTCTTTCTTCCAGCCTGCTGATGAGCCCATCAGAGGCATTCTTTGTTTCTGTCACAGGGTTTTTATTTCAAGCATTTTTTTTAGAGTTTCCACCTCCCTGCTTGCGTTACCCATCTGTTCTTTGACGCTGTCTACTTTTTCCATTAGAGCCCTTAACATATTAATTACAGTTATTTTAAATCCCCTGCCTGGTAATTGTAACATCTGTGTCGCATCTGAGACTGGCTCTGATGATTTCTTTGTCTATTCAGACTGTGTTTTCTTGCTTTGTTGGCATGCTTTGTGAGTCTTTGTGACAAGCCTGGCATGTTGCATTGGGTGCAGGAACTGAGAATTTATGTTAACCTGGCGAGGAGCTGGGCTGTGCTTAAAGTTTGACATAACTCCAGGTGCCAGAGGCTGGGTGGGGACTGATTTCCTTTCTGGGCCCATTTTCCTGTTAGACCTCAATCAGAAAACACACATTTACTGAGGCCAGGACGTGCCAGTGACAACGAGCAGCCATGTCCTTCCCCACCCGAGGAGCTCACAGGCAAATAAACGACACGGTGGCTTACCGGGCTCCACCGAGCGCTGGAGAGCTGCGCCCGGGCTGGATGAAAACGCTGCCCTGCTCGGGTGGCAGGAGGACGCAAGCACAAGATTTCCGCGGAGGTGGCCCTTGAGGGAGGCTGTGCGGGGATTGTTCAGAAAGGGGAGGGCAAGGGCCTCCTGAGCATTACCTTTAAAGCAGTTAAACTTGAAAGGAAATTGTGATGGAATCGTGAGAACTGGCTCACAGTGAGCTTCGTGGGGTAGAGGGAGGCTGTCTTTGGGCATCACCGCAGCACGTCTGTCCCCCGTCCACTCAGGAGAACAGAGCCTGTCCCATTCCCTACTGTGCCCTCTGAGCCTGGCATGGAGCAGATGCTAAACAGATGCCCCTGAAGTCACCAAATGGAGTTGAGTTCAATTGAATTAAAACTAATCAAAGTTACAGAAGCAGAAGAGAGTATGGCCAACCACACCCCATCCCACGATGTGGCCCTGGGAGCCTCGCAGGATTCTTGCAACAGAGCAGGACACCCAGGGGAGCCCCTCCAAAGGCTCACGCACTCAGGCATCACCCACTCACAGCCCTTCCTTCAGGGTCCTTTATAACAAGACGCTGCTCTCTGGAGAAAAGTGCACCGACCTTCCTGCTAGGCGGGCCTCATGCAGGATTCCTATTGTCAGACATGTGAGGGGCTCCCAGAGAGGGCGGAGGACAGCCGGTCAGCGTGGGCCTGCCCTCCATTACCCCAGGGGCCTACGAGCAGGGGTTGGGAGGGTCATCCATCTCGTGTCCGGGGCCTCCTGTATTCTGTGGCGTCAGGAGGCCTCTCTCCCTCTCTCCTTGCTTCCCCTCTTTAGCCTCCAATTCCTCCCTCACGGAGACTGATCCTCAGTGACCAACTGACCGTCTGATGGGGGCGCCACCCTGGTCCCTTCCTCCCGGGCCGTCCTCTTGGGCAGAGAAAGGAGCACCAACACTCCAGCTGGACTCTTCTCCCCACAATCACTGCCGAGTCCGCTGGGGCGCATGAGGGATTCGTCCGGTTTAGCGGGGACCCGAGGGCCGGCCTGCGCTCAGGCGCTCGCTCCCATTACCAATTCATGAAGTGTCTGCTGGAATTAGTAAATCCCTCTCATTTACTCACGTAGGAGAAAATGTTTCATAGCTGCCACATGAAATCTGCAAATTGTGCTGCATCTGAGGCTGATTAATAAAAACACCATGGAGAATCCATCAGTCATTTCGGGACTTAAATTAGTGCTGATTCTACTTGAAATATCCTCTTTTTCAAAACTGATGCGGCCTCACCTCTCCCTCCCCTCTCCTCCCTCCTCCCTCCTCCCTGTTTCCCTCCCAGTGTCTGCTGTTCAGATGCTCCGCTGGGAAGCCGAGTGGAGAGCGATGGGGCTGTCAGTGGAGGCCGCTTATCTCCTGGTGGCTGGGGGGAGGCCATCCGTCTGCTCGTCCCCCAGGGAGCAGGTGCAGTAGGTGACCCAGAGCTGAGAGGAGAAATCACAGCCAGCTCTGGCGGGCCGTGCGCCTCCCTTGCACGGTGGTTACAGGCTAAACGTAGCTAAACTTTGTTCCACACGGAAGAGTCGGGCGCTGCGTTGAGCAGTTTGTGCGCATTGTTCTAGGTGATTATCAGTCACCCGAGGCAGGCCCTTTAGCTCTCTGTTATTCAGATGGGGAAGAGAGGCTTAGGGACAGTAAGCAGCCTGCCTACGTGATAAGTGGGGAGGCAGGAAGGGAACTGATGGGGGACACCTCCTGGGGTCCCCTAACCCCTTCTTTATTCTACCGACAGGGAGTGGAGGCTGAGGGGAGCGGAGGCTGCATGCAGCTGCAAGCTGGTCGGGGGCTCTGGGGCCCGAGTCTGGGTCTCCCAGGACTTGTCATCTACAGGGGCCAATGGAGGCTGCACGTGCGGGGTGTGCAGAAATGGACACGGGGCGGCGAGGCTGCATGTGCCGGGCCTGCAGAAATGGACACGGGGCAGCGAGGCTGCATGTGCCGGGCCTGCAGAAATGAACACGGGGCGGCGAGGCTGCATGTGCCGGGCGTGCAGAAATGGACACGGGGCGGCGAGGCTGCATGTGCCGGGCCTACAGAAATGAACACGGGGCGGCGAGGCTGCATGTGCCGGGCCTGCAGAAATGGACACGGGGCGGCGAGGCTGCATGTGCCGGGCCTGCAGAAATGAACACGGGGTGGCGAGGATGCATGTGCCGGGCGTGCAGAAATGGACACGGGGCGGCGAGGCTGCATGTGCCGGGCGTGCAGAAATGGACACGGGGCGGCGAGGCTGCATGTGCCGGGCCTGCAGAAATGAACACGGGGCGGCGAGGCTGCATGTGCCGGGCCTGCAGAAATGGACACGGGGCGGCGAGGCTGCATGTGCCGGGCCTGCAGAAATGAACACGGGGCAGCGAGGATGCATGTGCCGGGCCTGCAGAAATGAACATGGGGTGGTGAGGATGCATGTGCCGGGCGTGCAGAAATGAACACGGGGCGGCGTCCCTGCCCTCAACATATAGGCTAGCACCCAAGTCACTAAAGACGTGATTCTGTGAAGGAGCACAAGTGTCCTGCCCGGAGAAGCCCAAGTCTCCCCTCATGGTAACATCTCCACACAGAGAACAGTGTCGTTGCAGAGAAAATAACCCTTCTCCAGACCCGCATTTGGGCCCAGTCACCTTATCTTTCCGAGCCTCCGCTGCATCGTCCATGAAATGGAAATGGTACTGCATAGCTTACCTCTCTCAGAGGACCCTGTGAGGATCAGAGCTGGGAAAATTGCTCATGAAGGACACTTAGAAGACTTCCACCCCACACACATACAAGGGGACAACGAACCCAACCCTACAAATGCGAGTGGTCACCAGAGCCTTTGGGGCAGAGGTGCTGCAGATCCTCAGGTCCGCATATGCCCAGCTGCATGCAGTGCACCCCTGCAGCTAGGGGCACGCCCAGAGCCCGAACTGTTAACAGGGTTTGCTCTATCCCCAAATTACACAGCCGTTAGCAGCCGAGTCTAGTGGTGATGGAGGTGCTAAGGCATGGCGTTCCTGCAGTGGCAGGAATTAGAATTGGGTCCCGGAGGCAGCGCGAGCTGGTTCAGGAGCTAGGAAACTCAGCACCCCCTCTTCTTACCCCCACCCCAGCCAAGTTTTCTCCTTAGACTCTCCGCATAATAAGTGAAGACAACCCCGACTGGATTACTGTCTGGTTAGCGTCGTCGGTCACGAGGACACGTCCAGGTGGAGCCAGAAGTCCTCTAAGGACGGGGGGCATCTTCGCAGAACAGGCTTTGTGAGCATGGCTGCAGGCCCTACACAGCAGCGTAAACGCCCTCCCTGTGGGGCCCCCTGCCCCTTAAGCCAGACTCCAGCCTCCCTGTGCACTGTCCCCCCGTCTCTCCTCTCTCCCGGGTCCTGAGCTCTTGTCGTCCTTGCTGTGAGGTATTATCTGCGAAGGGGCGGCTCTGGTGTTCATGGAGGGTTCCCTGCACCGGGCACAGGGTTCCAATCTCAGCGAGTGTTCAGAAAAGCTTTGTTGAATTATTGGATGGATTTTGCTCTAACCTAGGATCTAAGCTCACCACAAACTTCAGCTGTGTTCACGGCAAGACAAGGCAGTAGAATGAGCTGCTCAGCGGGTCCCACCCCGCGGACCGAGAGGGCCGGTACCTGGATCCAACATGGGAGGCAACAGCCCCGTCTCACAAAGAACAGCCTCAAGCTCAGGGGCAGAACACTGGGATGCCCCAGATGGTCCTAGCAGTTAATGGTTCCTCTTGGGTTTGGAGCTCTCTTATTGGCCCCCGATTCCAGATTGCTCCAAGCATCCCAGAGCCCCCGTCAGGATTTTGCCTTTGCAGACAGGTGCTCCTGGCCCCAGGCTCTCATTCCACAAACAGTTCCTGTGAAACTTTGCACCTCAGCCCTGGCAGGGGGAAGAGATACATCCGTGGGAGCCCTGCCCTGGAGCTGCTCACAGGTTAGTCTGGAAGAAAGTAATGTGCCCAAATAATTAGAGTATGGTGTGAATAAATGTGATAACTGAGAAACAAAACTGTGTGGAAGCACAGAGCAGAAAGTTAAACTGGCCTGTGGAACTGTGTGGGCTGCGAAGAGGAGGCGACTTTGGTGGTGAGTTTCGGTCGAGTCAGAGGTCACATCATCAGCCCAAGGCAGGGAGGGAGGGGAGAGCATTCCTGGCAGAAGAAAAATGTGCGCAGAGGCTCAGAGCCCCAGGAGAGATTGGTGTAATTTCTTGGGACTGGAAGCTAAGCTAGTTGAGATGGAGTGTCAGGAACAGTAGCTAGAGAAGTGGGCTGGGCTGCGGTCAGACTTTGAAGGGCTTTGAACTTTGCTAAGATTATTTGACTTTATCCTGCAGGTCACCAGGAGCCCTTAAAGGGCTTTAAACAAGAGGAGTGACATGACAAAATTTGTGTTTGAGAAAGATACCTCTCCAGCAGCTTCCCATTGTCAATGCAAAACTCCTTATCATGAAACTCAGAAGGCGGCTTCCCCACCAGCCCTGCCTCTGTCCCCTCCTCATGTCATGAGAGGAAGCGTAGCGTTGAAGACCGGGATTCTGATTCTGCTCCTGGGTCTAATTCCCCGAGGCCCCTGCACAAGAACATGGGCCTCAGGTTCCTCATCTCTAAAATCAATACCAACTCTGTCACAGAGCCATTGCGAGGGTCAGAGGACAAGAAGAAAAAGTATTTTTATAGTAATTGGCTCTATAGATGTAAGAGGTTATCATTTTTGTTTCAGGAAATGGAGCTTTCTATTGCTCAAAGGCAAGTGGATACGTGAGCAGGGACTAGTATTTGGGACAGGAATGGAGCTTGAGAGTCATTGACTCCAATCTCCCTCCACCTGCAAGACAGACAGCCGTGCAGTGAAAGGTTGCTCAAGCAAAGGACCCAAGTCCTGGGGTGTCACAGTCCTGCAGGTCTACAGGTTGGAATCAGACTCTGCCCAAGACGCTGACGCAAGGTCTGTCCCCAACCAGGCTTCCTGGTCTACCAGGAGCTCTGTCCATGGTCCTGCCCCCTTGTGTCAGATTCAAGGAGAATTTGCGAAGAGCGCAAGCAGGAGAAATACTCCATTTCCGAGCACATTGACTAGAGAAAGCGTTACTACCGTCTGTTGCTCTGAGCTCTCCCCAGTAGATTTACAGCAACTCATAAATGCTGTCGCCGGAGCCGGGTGCATAACGCAGAGGGCCCTGTGTGTTCCAACATCAGCCAGGAGTGAGTGGCCATGAACGAGCGGGAGAGTTTCAAGCACCTTGTATCCTAATTCCAACCCATTTATGAACTTGCCTTTCCCAGCGAATCATTGATCAGATCTACCCTCCCAGGCTTTACTCCCATTTCAGCCCTCACGAAGCAAGGAAATAAACACCGTTTCGGGGGGTGCAGCTGCTGCCCACAGTCTAGAAGCACCGCTGCCCAAGGAAGAGGGAGGGGCTGGCTTTGGCTTTAACTATGCCATGGGAAGTTTTAGATTTTCATTAAGCAAGAACTGAATGGCGACCAGAGTCCTTTCAGTCACTACAATGCTCCGATTCTTCAAGCCCGTTCCCTTGGCAGAACTGCAGCCAGCCCGAACTGCTCCTGAACCCTGCCTCCTCCATAAAGCACATCTGTGGTTCTGGAAACCATTCCCGTTCCATCTTCCTCTCCCTAGGACTTTGCTTTGCTCTGTTCTGCCTCGTTAGGATGCGTCCTTTCCTGGGACACCTATCCCTGAAGCGTGCCTGGGGTGAATTCCAGCTTCGCGTATCAGTAGTTTTGAAAATGAGCAAGTCATTTCGACTTTCTGTATCTCAATTTCTTCTACGGCAAAACGAGGACACTGATATCCACCTCCTCGGTTATAGAGGGGACGTGCGTAAACCACATTCTCTTGTGCCTGGCTTATTGTGGGTGCTCACGGAATACTTTTCTTTGTCTTTTTCTTCCAAGTCATTGAGTTCATTGCACAGTCCCTGCTAGTGTATTAATTTAGTAACACATATTTGCATGTTCCCCTTGGTCTTTTGTGTGTTTTTCCTTAGAGGAATTGATTTCTTTAAAGTGAATGCTTGGGTATTGGTGGCCTTTTCAAATCCCAGAAATGACACCCTGTGAGGGAGGAGCTCGCTGCTTTGCCTATGTGCAGAGCCACGGCAGGACACAGAGAACCTGGGAAACTTCATTTCCTTCTGGCTAATGATTCCCTCCATGCTGAGAGAATGTTTCTTCTAATTTCTCCAGCTTTAGAGAGAATGTGAGGCTGAGAAAAGCCACCTTTTCCAGCTTGAATGGAATTAAATTGACTAATTTATAAGCCTGAGCTGTTGTCTGGGCTGGAACTTCTGTCCTTTGAAGATGTCCAAAAGTAATGAAAAAAAGCTTTCAGCACCCGACCAACACTAATCACTTCAGTGCTGCTGGTGCACATGAGATAGTTGGTTCTTTGCCCAGCACTGGACAAATGGAAAGGGGTCTGATCAGGAGTCAGCTGGCAAAGGTTTCTAATTTAGGTCTTGCAATAGTTCAAGGTTTGACCCGGAGCAAGTCATTTCTTTTTTTGTGGACCACACTCTTTCTCTCCACCCTCAACACCTCCATAATCTCCCACTGACACTCCAGATTTTATCCTAATTGAGCCCTATTTCTTGCCTGGTGCTTGTCTCTCGATCTCTCCTGCCAGCCTTTGACTCACAACGTGGCTACTGCCCAGCTTCAGGCCTGGGCGTCCCTTACCTGGACGGCTGAAAGCCTCCCCGATGGCTTCCAGTCTCTCACCTCTAACTCACACTCTGCCCTACTTCCTGGGAAATAATTTATAAAATGCAGTCTGGCCAGATCCCTTCACTGCTTCAAATCCTTCATGGCTCCTTGTCGCCTCAGAACGGACCCATAGCTCTTTTTTCTCTTATGCTCAAGTACCGTCACAATCTTTTCTGGACTTCTTTATATCACACTTGTTCCCATACTATATCCCCTGTGTCCTGTAGTCTACAGACCTGTGGCTTGTCTTCTTACACTAACCCGCCAACCCATTTCTTCTTTTCCTAGTGTGGCCCCACACACATCCTCCAAAATTGAGTGGAAGTGTGACTTCCTCTTCAAAGCCTCCCTGGATATTTTTAGGCCAGTCTTCGCACTCTCTCCAGAGACCTTTCCCAGCAGTAAATGTTCCCATGTGGTCCACAGAAGTCTGACCCAATGAAGATGAGTCTGCGGATCCCTGCCACACCCGCGGTGACTTGCTGTCCCTGTGCACCTGGTCTGCTTACACCTGGGACCATCATGAGTTTGAGCAGGTAGAAAGCCATTCCTGTTACTGCCAGAACGCTGAGCAGAAATTCCCTCCTTGGCAGCAAGTTGCCTTCAGCATATGCTGCTCAGGATGGTCAACTACGTTCTGAAGTTCTCAGACATTCGTAACAGCTGTGCTCACTGACAAGGCCCCTGCTGTGAACAAATTACCCTCTCTCCCGGGGAGGGTGGCCACACCCTCCTGCCTGCCTTCCTGCCTTCTACCTGCTGACCTCCTACCCTCTGTAATGCTGGAGGAAGACACTTCCTAAAATCCAGGTCTGACCAAGCCCTGCTTCCACCCGTGAGCACACACACTTTATGCAGAGGGTAGAATCCAAGCTCCTCAGCTCATCCTTCCAGCATAGTCCTTCCTGGCCTGGCTCCAGGCCCCTCCATCCCCAGCTGGAGTCTCCCCTCCCTCCCAGGAACCCTCAGTCCAGTCATGGGCTCCTTTCTGGGGCACTGTAGCCAGCAGGCCGTGCACGTCCACAGCTCTGTGCCCTGAGGAGAGCAGGGGATACCTTTTCCCTGCATCTTGGCCTGAAGAACTCCCACTTATCCCTTGAACCAAGTGAACTTTTACTCCACTTTAATGCTTTTCTCCGAGCCAAACCTTAATTTTATTTTTATCAAAAGAATTCATGTATACAGTTTTACAAAGCTTATAATGAGAACAGGAGCCACTTGTGCTAATCCTGGCTACTCAGCTCTTGGCGGAAGGGATACCTGCTCCCCACTTCTCTGGTTTCCAGGAGAGATTCTTCCTGTGAACACTGCTGGCCTTATTCTACCTACGAAGGTGAAATGAGGTGCCTGCCTTGTGCCAAGAGCCATTGCTTCATCTGTTGAATGGATTTAACCCTTTCTTCCTCTAAAGGCCTTGGGTATGGAGGATTTGGGCTTACACCCTTCAGAATATTCTATTGAATTATCAATTTTTCATTCTCTGATTTTTAATCAATAAAAGATTTTGTGTGTGTTCTAAAATTCTTCATTTCCGTAGCATCCTGCTACTGAAGCAACGTGGGTGTGGGGTTTCTGCTGCCTCTCTCCCCGTGTTGCCGCCTCGGGCGTGGCCTGGCTCCTTTAGCGGATTGGCTTTCACTTTGTCTTCCACATTAGAAACTCCTCACGGGGTCGAGCAGCCACGGGAAGTGTGCCCAATCTGTGTGCTTGGGCGGGAGGGTCCGACGTATGGTGACACAGTGGCTTTTTACTAGGGGCCTCTCCATTGCCAGTGTCTGTGGGGTTTTCCCCTTCAGCCAATGAGGGCTCCAGAGACGCCTCCCACCTGCGTGGGCAGCGAGAGCCTGGCTCCGGGCGCCCAGAGGCTGCGTGTGGAAGGGAGGCTGAGGTCACACTGATGGATAGAAACCTTGTCAGAGGAACCCTCCAGAGCAACAGTTCCCAAAAGTAAATCTCAGTCCTCTGCTGGGTTCGGGGAGGGATGCCGCCTGGGCTCAGGGGCGGGGAGAGGGAGAGAGTGGTCTATCTCCTGTCTACAGAGGCTCTAACAATTTCCTTTTCCTCAGCCCCACCTACACTCTCACTGCTCCTTTAGAGACCTGGAGGGTCTCTGGTTCTTGGGCTTCCAGGGTCCTAAGGAACACCTTTCCCTTTCCCCACCTGCAGACCCTTGAGCTCCCTGACTCCAGTGGGTTAATCCAGCGACTCTCCGACCATCTCTTTTCCGCTTTTTGCATTAGTGCTGACATTTTGCTGTTTTGTTCCTGACATTCTCTCTGTGCTCATGACTTTATGCCCACTCTCTCCCTTTCCTGCGGTTTTAGCAGGGCTCTGAGGGCCAAGGCTGACTCCTGGGCTTAAACTGCCACGTTGGATCCGAGCTCCGCAGCACATTCCATGGCCCATCCACACCTGACGAGCCACAGGAACATGAACTCGCGCCTCAGAAAGGCTCAATGATGGGACTTAGGTCCAAAGGTGACGTCGATGCCTCTGTAATCCCCACCCTGCCATGCTGGTGGCTGCATCGCGGGTGATGTGGTCTGAGTGTTGCAGATTACAAAGCCTACAAGTCTGAAAGCACATACATCATCTAATTATCTTCTTTAAAATGAACCTTCATGGCCAGCCACGGGGAAGGCGAGAAGACCGCCTGGAACGGGGTCTGTGGCATGGGGCTTAGAGCTGAGATGAACTTCAGAAGGCACCGCTCTGATCTGCCATGGTGAGACGGAGAAGGGTGAGAATCTGCCCAGCGGCCCGACCCTGGATCTGCAGACTCAGTGCTGCGTGTTCATCACCCCGTTTCCTCTGCATAAGCATGTGGACAACCTCATTTCCCATCCTCCCTTGCAGTCGGCTTGGGCACCACGTGACAGAGGCCAGGCCAATGGAATATGGGCAGAAGTGATGTAAGCCCTCCTGGCCTGGCTACAGAGGTCTCTCATGATGATCCCGCTCACAGTGACAGGGAAGCCAAGTGCCCCGTGGCAAAGCTCTGTGGTGGGCAGAGGTGCAGCGTAAGGGACAGCTGCTGAGAAGCACCCACCTGCTCCGGTCTCAGGGCGAGGAAATGTTTGTGTGCACCATTTAGACGTGGAGGCGTACGTGTTACTGCAGCGTAGCCCAGCTTTGCCTGACTAACGCACAAGGACCTGGAACAAGGGCAGAGGGTCCCAGACGACCACTCTGCCTGGCTCTCTTACCACACCTCTCAGCATCGCTCGGGTTGTGACGTAAATGTCTCCCTGCTCAGCCGTGCACCCAGGGGCTCGCACATTATGTGACTGAGTTGCAGATATGCACTTCACAGTCTCCTTTCAAATGCAGTTACACAGCCATTTATGTAGATGTTGTTTATATATCAGCTCTGGGGCGAGAGCGGGGACTTGGCGATGTCAGGACCGGCTCTTCCCCTGCCTGGCCTGGTGCCAGCACCCAGCCAGGTTCTGAGTGGATGGTCCAGTTGCCCTCGCAGAGTGGAACTGGGTTGCAAACAAAACTCACACAGAATCTTATTTGTATTAAATACACATCTACATGCTTTTTAGGATAATTGTTAACAAACTGCTGATATTTCTTCAACTTGAGGAAGTTTTACTCCTTTTCAGAAGTCAGCTGTGTTGAGGTAGGGATTATATAAAACTGAGTGTGCCCGTTGAAAGCCTTCGTTTAGATGCATTTGGGCAGATTCACGCCCCTGTATGGCCACCACCATAAGGATAAAGAATATTTCCATCAGCCCTGGCCGGTGGCCCAGCGGTTAGAGCATCCACCCGAGGACTGAAGGGTCCCTGCTCTGATTCCCGCCAAGGGCACGTACCTCAGCTGCAGGCCGCAGCTGTTTTCTGTCAATATAAATTAGATTTGTTTTTAGAGACTCATAAGCTGGAATTCTAAGGTCTGGATTCTTAAGCTGAGCCTGTTTTTGAGTTTCATCCATGTATGTGTCTATTTCAGGAGTCTATTCATTTTTACTGTTAAGTAATGTTTCCATAGCATAAATATACTAAAATTTATTTATTCATTCTTTCTTCCATCTCAATAACAGCTTTATTGAGATACAATTCAAGTATCATAAAATTCACTATTTAAAAATGTTCAGTTTGGTGGTTTTTAGTATATTTACAGAATTGTACAACCAGCACCACTATCTAATTTTGGAAAATGTTGGTCACTCCAAGAGAAACCCCATACCCGCTACCAGATGTCCTCCTGTTCTCTCCCCCCCGCCACCTGGCAATCACTAACTACTTCTTGTGCCTGTGGATTGGCCTAGTCTGGAGATCTTACATACACAAAATCACGCAATACGCAGTCCTTATGCACGACGCTTATTCCACTTGGCACAGCGTCTCCAGGCCCACCCACGTGCAGCGCGTGTCAGGGCTTCTTTTCTTTTCATGACTGAGTAGCACTCCTCGTAGAGATGGCCCATGTTTGATTGCTCACTCACCAGTTGCTGACATTTGGGTTTTTCCATTTTTTTGCTTTTATGAATAAGGCTGCTATAAACATTTGTGGGCAAGTTTTTGCATAGACACACTTTTTCAATTCTCTCGAGTGTAGACCTAGACTTAGAGTTGTTAAGTCAAATGGTAGCCCTCTAACTTTTTGAGGACCTCCAAGCGTCTCTGTCATTTTCCATTTCCACCAGCACTGTGTGAGGTTCGAGTTTCCCACGCCCAGCACGTTACTGCTCACGTTGTTGATTATAACAGCCCTAGAGCATGGGGAGTCGCATTTCACCGTGGATTTGATTTGGGCTCCTCTGATCACTAAGGACACGGACCATCTTTTCACATGCTCATTGGCCATTTGAATATCATCTTTGGAGAAATGTCTGTTCAAATCCTTTGTCCATTTTAAAATTGGGTCTTTTGTCTTTTTATTGCTGAGTTGTAAGGGTTCTTTACGTATCTGATGCTAGACCCTATCAGATACCTGATTTGAAAAAATGTTCTCACATTCTGAGGTTTTGTTTTTCACTTTCTTGTTAATGTCGTCTGAAGCACAAAACTTCAAAATTCTGATAAGTCCAATTTAGCTGTTATTTTCTAGGATTGTTGTGTTTTTCCAGTCACCTCCTGGTGGATAATTTGTTTGTTTCCAGTCTGGGCTATTAGAATAAAGCTATTAGAACACTAGGATTTGAGCTTTCACCTGGCTATGTATATTCACTTATTTTTGGTAAATATGTAGAAGTAAAATTTCTGGATTGCTTGATAAGTGTATGTTTAACTTTTAAGAAACTGTCCAACTGTTTCCCAAATTGTTGTAGCATTCTATTCCCATCAGTGACATCCTGCCTGGTCTGTGTCCCTGTCAACACTTCATACTGTCAATTTAGCCTTTTTGATGGGCATGTAATGGTCTCCCACTGAAGTTTAATTTACATTTTTCTAATGTCTAGTAATGTTGAGCATCTTTTCTTGTGTTTATTGGCCATTTGTATTGGGTTTCTTATCTTATTATTGAGCTAAATAAAAGCTTTATATACCCTTCTTACAAGACCTTTGTCAGATACATGTATTGTAAATAATTTCTTTTATTCTGTATCTTGCCTTTTTGTTTTCTTAGTGTCTTTCAAAGAGTAGAGGTTTTAGTTTTGATGAAGTTCAATGTATCAATATTTTCATTTATCATTTGTGCTTATTTAGATGCTACTTAAGAAATCTCTGCTTATCTCAACATGGTAAATATTCTAAACTATGATTTTGTCTAGAAGTCTTGTAATTTTAGGATTTGCATGTACATTTATAATCCATTTCAAGTAAATTTTCGTTAATGGCCTGAAGTTAAAGGTCAAATTGTATTTTTTTTCCATATGTATATCCAAATGTTTCAAAGCCATTTGTTGAAAAGACTATTGAATTACCTTGGCGTCTCTGTAAAAAAAAAATCAATTGAATTTATATGTGTGGGTCTATTTTTAGATTCTCTGTCTGTTCAATTTAAATATCTATTGTTATACCAACACCACACTGTCTTGATTAATTTTGATTTGAAATTAAAGTGAAGCCTGTGTCCAACTTTATTCTCCTCTTTCTTTTTGAAAAATTAAAGAATAGTTGACATACAATTAGTTTCAGGTGTGCAACATAGTGACCTGACACTTACGTGCCTTGTGAAGTCAGCTTCTGTCACCGTACAAACGTAGCACAATACTGGCTGTCCCTCCCTGCCCTGCATTCAGTCCATGATTTACTTGCTTTATAAGTGGAAGTTCATGCTCTTGTTCCCTTCTTCTTTGAGCAGCCTAAGTTCCATACACATTTTTAATTATTTATTATTTTGTATTGTTGACGTTATTCCACATGTCCCGCATGCCACCCTCCCCTGGCCGTGGCTGTGCATACATGTCCTCTGGCTACTCTTCACCTGCCTCCATCCCCTCCCCCCCCCCCCCCCCCCCCCCGACAGCTGTCAGTCTGTCCCACGCTTCCATGCCTCTGGCTCTATTTTATTCCTCAGTTTTTTTTGCTCATTACTTTCCAAGTAATAAGTGAGATTATATACATTTCAGAATCAGCTTGGCAATTTCTATAAAAAAGGAATTTTTGATTAAGATTGAATCTGTAGATCACCTTTGAAATACATGATCGGTTAACATTATTGGGTCTTCCATTTCTTCAACATTGTGTACCTAATTGTATATCTCTCCATTTATTTACGTCTTCTTTCATTTCCCTCAATGATGTTTTGTTATTTTCCATGTATTTGTCTTGAACATATTTTGTTATATTTATGTCTCCATATGTGATGCTTTTTGATGTGATTTTAATTGGCAATGTGTTTTTAAAAGTCCGAGTTCCCATTATTTAGTTTTAGTATGTAGATACACAGTTGATTTTTGCCTAAGTCATTCATTAGTCTTAGAAGATTTTTGAAGAATTCTTTTGGGTTTTCTCTGTTCACAAGCATGCCATTTGCAAATAAAGACACCTTTATTCCCTCCGTCCTGATCTGTGTGCTCTCAGCCTGTTTCTGGCCTCCTCGCATGGCTGGTGCGATGCTGACCAGCACCGGCGGGAGTAGGTGGCACGGTCGCTCTCAGCAGGTGGTGTTAGCTTTTAATGTGCTAGATTTTTCACACATACCCTTTATCAGGTTGACAAATTCTACTTCTCTGTCTAGTCTGTTGAAACTTATCATGAATTGCTGTAAAATTTCATCCAATGCTTTTTCTGCATCTACTAAGAAAATCGTATGTTCTCCTTTATTCTCATAAGATGGTCTTTCACTTGATTTTCATGTGTTAACCTTAGTGTATATTAATCCAACCTTAGAGTCCTGGAATAAACTCCGCTCAGTCATGGTATACTATCCTTTTTCATGCATTGCAATTTGATTCGCTAATATTTTCTTAATGATTGGCACTGTTATTTGGTGCATAAACATTTAGGATTATTGTGTTTTCTTGATGAACCTAGCCCTATATTGTTATGATATGTCTTCTTTTTTCCAATAATATATGCTTCCAATAAGGCCTACTTTTCAGATACTAATAGAGCTGCTCCAACTTGCCCTAGAGTTTGGAAGACATAGATGTTTCCATCTTTAAACGCTATGTCTCCTCAACGTGATTTCTTGTAAGTAGCATATAGTTAAATTTTGCTTTTTTATCCAGTCTGACAACTTGCCCTTGAACTGCAGCATTTCTCTCTATTACGTTTAATGTAATTATCCGTGCCCTGGGCTTTAAATCCAGCTCCATCTGTCCTTTGTTCCTTTCTTTCCCGGCCTTCTTCCCCATTGGCGGTTTTTAGGGTTCCACCCTTCCTCTGCCTCTTTGTTTTCCTCCTTGTGAGTGGGCTGGTGTTTACAACATATGTGTTTAATTTATCACACTCTAACTTCACACAGTAATACACAGATTCGGGAGTTTTTCCAGAGCTTGAAAGACATCATTTGCCTGTCTTCCAGCTAAAGGATGACAAGAAGTCGGTGGCGCTCTTGTCTCTGCTTCCTGATGCACTAGGTCTTCGTCTCTAGCTGATCGGTTCGCTTTCCTGTTACCAGTGTCTTGGAGCCACTGGTGGGGTGTGCGTTTATCCTACACGAGGTGCACTAAGAGTCTTGGATTTGTAAGAATCTTTTAAAAGGAAAATTTAGAAAAAAATGTTGGCCATCATTTCTTCAAATATGCTTTGGGCCTTCTCTGCCTCCACGCTCCCTGTGTCGCTCACGCCACGGAGGCTGTTTGCTTATCCAGTCCCCGCCTGTGTCACTCCCATACGGCCGAGCCTTCAAGGGCACTGGCATTTTTTCTTTGGAGCCTAATCTGGTATTAATTCCATCAGGTGTGATCATTACTTCAGGTATTGGTTCTCTTTCTTGTTTCTGGAGACTCCACTCAACTTTTTACATATTCTCCACTTCTTTCCCAGTTATTTCCATGCCTTACTTTATATCCTCGAGCCTGTAGATCATATATTATAGTCCCTTAGATTGTCCTGCCTGCTCATCCCATTAGCTCTGCTATTTCTCCGCATCTTTCACTGAACTGCACTTCCTTCTGGCTATGATCAGAGTTTCCTCTCTCTTGAACCTTAACTTCTTCACATAAAGAATCACAGCCTTGTGGGGCTTACATTCTTGAGCGCTTGTGTTTTGGGCTTTCTTGGCAGCTGGTCCTTTTACCTGTAGATTTAGATCTTTTAATTCTTGTGTTTTGGGCCCTTTTGGGATTGGTGGAGAATACTTTTTTTTTTTTTTTTTTTAATATATCTTTATTGATTTCAGAGAGAGGAAAGGAGAGGGAGAGAGAGAGATAGAAACATCAATGATGAGAGAGTCATTGATTGAGCCCACAACCCGGGCATGTGCCCTGACTGGGAATCGAACCCTGATCGCCCGGATCCTAGGTCGACGCTTAACCGCTGAGCCACACCCGGCCGGGTGAGAATACTTTTTACTTGAAAGCACTGTGCTTTCATGCCTGTGGAGCGTGCCCAGACCCGACTCCCCCAGAGGCCTGTCTCAGAAGCTTCTGTCAATTCCTGAGCCTACTCTTCAGTTAAAATCATTTTATTCCACTTTAAGAATCTCAGAAAAATTTAATCTTTCCTCTTTAAGATTATGACTCCCGAGCATGGACTAAGTTCCTACTATGTGTCCTTAAGCATGCCAGGCACACGCACATTTGGTGGGTTGTCAAATGGTGACAAAAGCTCCGAGAAGTAGGTTTTACTGCAGGCGCTGAGCTATAAAGATAAAGGGCTCGGAGGCCAAGTGCCTTGTTTTATTTAAATGGCTTCGATACTTATCCTTCCCTCCCTGACCTACAGTTACTCGAACGTGGTCTATGGGGAGACAATTCTTCACTGTGTGACCTTGGGGAATTTCCTTACATTCATTGAGCTTCAATTTTCTTCTTCTACAGAACACAGCTAATTTTGCACGTACTGATGTGTTGCGTTGAGGACAAAAAAGGTGTTGTGTGTCGGAATGCTGGCAAATGTCCCAACATGGGGTAGGTGTCCAGTGAGGGTTGGTCCCCTTCCCCCAATGCTTCCCCGTTACATCAGTGCCTCCAAGACAGGGCATACAGGGTGAGTCTCAATTATCTGTTTTTCTTGCAAACTCTGGTGATGGCCTGAAAGGTAATAAGAGCACAGAAAAATCTGGTGGCGTGAATGGCCAAGACAACTCCATTTTACAAAAGAAGAAGGCAGTGCTTGGGGTCACTCGGGGCCACCGGAGGCCCAGGCTCCCTCCCCAGGGCATGGAGGGTGAAGAGAGTGGCAGCTGCCCCCTGAGAATGGCCTTCCCAGGGCCAGGCCTTGCTGAGGGCCCTAGAAAGTCTTACATGAGTGATCCTAGCACCGCAGGCAGGAGGCAGCAGTGTTGCCATTTTAGGAATGAATCTGTGGAAGCTCAGAGTTTCTGTGACTTTCCCAAGGTCACCGAGTTACTAGGCATAGGACCGGGTCTCTGTGACCCTAACCCGGCTCTTTATATTTGGCTACGTTCTCCTGCTTCAGGTTGTTCCCTTGGAGGAGGCAGCTGCACTACTTGGGAGAACTGGGGACAATCCCCGCGCTACATCTCCAGAGGGGGCACCGTGAGTCCGGGCTCACATTTATTCAATGCTTACCAAGTGCCATGTGTATTTCCATAGCAATCCATTGAGACAGGTATTATTAGGTCAGAACCCCATTTTTTGGACCAGGAGAGGGAGGCTCAAAGTGAGCAGGAGCTCACCAAAGTCACCCAGCCAGTGTGGGTCCAGGTCTGGGTGATACCCAGCCCCAAGATGCTGCGCAGTGTGGGGGCTAAGCTTCTGGGCCCTGAGCCAGGGTTGCAAGCCCTGCACCCCGCCTCCTCGCTGTGAGAGCTTGAACAAGGTACTAAACATCCCTGGGCTTTTGGTTCCCCAACAGTACCACGTGGCTGCTAAGTCCCTCCTGTGGTGACTGTAAAATGTGGACAGGGCCAGAACACATGGAGTTTGTTGGCCAGCACAGAGCAAGAACCTCTATAAATGTCAGCCTCCCCAGCTGCGCCCACAGGCTGGGCTGGGTGATCAGAGGGACCCAGAGCCTGTCGCATGGGCCCTGAGATTGATCTAGTGGAACAAAGTCATTTATCTCCAAGCTCAGCTGCATCAGCTCCAGTGACTCTTGGAGCCTTTCCACCTGGGTGGGAAATGGGGTCCTCCAGGGAGCACAGTCCCCTGATAATGTCTTTCTATGTGTCTGCTCAAGCAAGGTGGAAAAGCTATTCTGAAGGGCAGAGCCAGTGGGGACAGCCTGTCGCCCTCAGCCCTCGGCTTGGGCCTCTGCAGCTGGGCTCGTGCCTTCTGGTGCCTGAGCAGCGCCAGTGAGCCAGCCCGGAGGGACCTCTGGGCCCTGTGGCAGAGGCAGCCCCCAGCCAGCTGGTCCTGGGTGGCCACCAGTGAGTCCAGTCCCTGAGTGCCTGCCGCCACCCCAAGCCAGGGGTTCCCAGTGGCCACTGCGGTGCTCTGGGGGAGCAGTTCCCACAGGAGGAGTGCTCAGCGCACTGCAGGACACAGTGTGTGAGTGGCCCATGGCTGTGTAAGCCGTGCACTGCAGATGGACATAGGACACGCGTGTGATCACAGTGCTGGGGTCAGGAAGGACACCCTCCCCTCTCAGGATGTCAGCAGAGTTTAACCCCTTGTAACCGTGTGCCTGGCTCTAGCTGGCTGTTGGCCAGTTACCTTTAGACGGTGCTGACAGCTCCTTGTGTGGCCAGCAGGGGCTGCCTAACGGTCTTGCCATGTAACAATCATTTTTGCTGGCTTGTATCTGTTAGAAGCAAGTCACCTGGCCACCCACACTCCACACTCGGGTAGGACAATCCACAAAGCCATGAGCATCATGATTCTGAGATCCTGCCCCCGAGACACTGCCTCTGAGTGCTGGTAGACCCCCATCTGTGCTACAATTAGAGGGGCCCTCAGTAAAAAGACACTCCAGGTGTGCCCAGGCCCCGACATCTGGCCTGTCCAAGCCCATCCTTTCTGAATTTCACTACCTGCAGGATCCATCTCTGAGCCTCTGAACTGAAATCTCTTCCTCCCAGGAATGCCAGTGCGCAGGGGGCCTTCCCTCTGGCCCTGCCCTGGAGTCAAGGTCAAGTCACTCCTTGCAGCAGTGAGGTGGGAGGTGAAATCCCTTTCCCAGCTTTGCTGGGAGATTGTAGGAAGGACCAAAGCAACATGCAAATATTTTAGTGCTGGGACATTGGGGAGGCTTATTACTGGCCGACCTGGTTTCTCTGTCTGACTTCACTGTGGCTCCTTGGAAGGAGAGGTCTTACCATCTCGGGGGACCACTTAGCCTGCTGTGATAATCGTCGCTAACATTTATCCAGCCCTCCTCATGTGCCAGGTACTGTGGGATGTGCTTCACATACATAATTGTGTTTTAATCCTCACAACAATGACTCAGAGATTTTAATAAATTCCAGGAGCTGGAAAGCCAAGGGGTGTGAGCTGACCTATGACCCAGGAGGAAGCTGGAATTGGATCCAGCTGCAGCCAAGGTCCACCCACCCCCATGGGGCAGGGCCGGCACCCAGGCAGCCAGCGTGGGTGGGCTGGGGTGAGGAGCCAGGCTAAAAAACGAGGTGGGGGCATTTGCACATGAGGCAGGCCCACCAACAGACCCCTGCCCTCCCCACCCATGGGATCTGAATACAGACCCAGCCTGAACCCATGGGATCAGCCCCTCAGGGAAAGCCAGAGCTGGGCAGAGCCCAGAATGAAACCCTTCCCATTCCAGCACTGCGAACGGAGCCCCACTCCACAGAGAGCCTGGCTGCTGCCCCGTCCCTCCCGCCCCACACAACGCCCCGAATGGGGGGGGGGGCTGGCCCAGAGCAGGGACCGCTCTCCAGCACCCTCACCTGCGTTTTGTGATGTGAACCAGGCCTGTGAGGGAAGACGGCAGCACTGGGAAAACAAACACCAGAGGAAACAGAGCAAATTAAGTGGAAGGTACTATAAAAGTACCCCAATTAACACACTCAGAGATATTTGATAGGATATCATACCCATAGAGTTAAAAAGCAGCATGCCTGGAGAGGGCAGAAAACCTAAATAAGCAGTTAGGTTCTAAAATACGATCAATTCACCTTCTAGAACAGCAGAGGGTGAGAAAACAGTGCAACTCCAAGAACACGTGCAAGAGACAAAGCAATCGGAATTATAGGCAAACAGATAAAGGACAGAGAAGGCGACCTCCAGGAGGCCGCCAGGGGAAAGAGGGGGGTGGGTGAGCAAACCAGTGCAGACGAGGGCCTCTGAGCAGGAGGGTCTGTGCACCTCACTTGAGGGCTTCCTGCAAGTCCCAGGCAGGATGAACTGAAAGAGATTCACAGGAAGGCAACTTATAAAATTGCATAACACCTAAGAGTTTAAAAAAAATCTTAAAAACTTCCAGGGAAGGGATAAAGGTCACCCACAAAGAGACAAAACCTAAGCTGTGGTCTAATCCCCAGCCGCTCAGCAAACGTGGCCACACCGCGCTCTCCAGCCGGCACCTTGCTCACACCAGTGATCCACTCCCTACGCGCAGTTAACTTTCCAAAGGACTTCTCTCAGGAAGCGACTCGAGGAAATACTGCAGGAAAACAAGGGGGTAAGTAAGAAATGAGAAAAGAGGGTGTAAAACCTAAAAAAGAAGAAATTGATCCAAGGACAAAAGCCACCGATGTGAGGCTGGCAGTTTGGAAGAAGCAAGTTGGGCCATATGTCTGAGTCACTTACATTAACCTGGGGACGATTCTATGTCAATACGTGAGATAAAACCCTTATGTTTTTAAGATTTTTAAATTAAATCTACTTTTAAGTGAATTTATTGGGGTTGCCTAGTGAGGTGATACGGGCTTCGGGCGTGCAGCTCTGGGATACGTCCTCTGAAGGCGTGTCCGGTGTTCAGCACCCAGAGAAACCGCCTGTCGGCGCGTTGGACGCCCTTCACCTTCACTGCGCCCGGCCACCGTGCTGCCTGTGTGTTTGCCGTGAGTTTTGCGGGTTTTGTCGTTTGTTCAGTTGGTGCTTTCAGTTTCACCCCCACCTGTGAGTGAGGCCGTATGGGCCCCTCCGTCTCAGCCACTGAGGGGTGGCCGTTGGTGACCTGTCGCTGACGCAGGTATTCTGAAGCCGTTCTTTTTTCTAAATGGCATAAATTATGTTGCCAATGTAGAAAGACAGGAAAATATATTAAATAAAGAAAAGGAAGCCGCGGGACAGAGTGCCACGTGAAAGTCCACCCTGTGTAGAGTCAGGGTCGGCCGGCCGCTGCAGCCAAAGCCCTGGGCCTCAGGGGCTCGGCTCCGTAACCTTACTTTGCACTGACAGGCGCCAGCCAGCGGCCTTGTTCAGAGGGTGGAGCTCCGTCCGCTGAGCACAGGCTCCTCCTGTCTGTGGCTCCTCACCGTCCAACCAGAGCACAGGGGACACCTGTGACAGGGGTGACCTCCATGGGAGGGTTTGATGGGCCAGGGCTGCAGGACACACATGTTACTCCCACTTGATTTTGGACTTCCAGCCTCCTGATTTTGTGAGAAAATGAATTTCCATGTGTAAGCTGCCGGGTCTATGAGTTCATTAAGCAGCCTGAGCAAACCAGCACACACGGCTTGGAGAATTAAGTGACCCCAGGAATCTCCGAAATTGGAGGAACTGAACCCTGGGAAGCTGGAGAACAGGGTTCTCCTGCAGTGACAGGAGGGTGCATTCGGAGGAATGAGGCTCTGGTCCTGTACGCAGGCCTTTGGGTCTTATCTTGAAAATAGGATTTAAACACGGGCTGGAGGTTTAATGAATTGGAACGGCTGCCTTGTGGCTTTTCCAAAGGGGGGTAAAAACAAATAAATCAAAGTTAGAAGGCAGAGTATTTGCACTATTTGGGAAATATTGTAAAGATATATATTGAAGTCGGAATTCCCAGAGGTTGACCAGATTGCTGAAACATATCTGGCCCTGCTGTTCCTGGTTAGCTGACCAGCTTGGTCCTGCCCGTTACCTCAGCTTCCATCTCATCTCAGGGCTTAGGTCTAACAAGAACACTATGCTAAATCTCATCAGGAAAACCACAAGTTATTAGTGGATGTGATGACATTAAAATTCAAACTTCATTCCTCAAATGATTGCTTAAACACAATTAAGAGCAAACAACAAGCTGGGGGAATATTTCACGACCTCTGTCTAGACAAAGGGTTAATGGGTTAACAAGCTAATGACATAAAATATTATCATAAGCACAGACTAAACAGTAACCCACATGGAGCCCAACACAGGGCACAACCAGAAAGTTGCAAATGGTTTTGAACAAATGGTCACTATGCAAATGAAAAAATGTTTACATTCATCAATAATGCAATATTTGCCCATTTGAGCAAGAACATGTGAGTTTCCCCCTAACAATTTGCAAATATAAAAACACAGCATTGCCCAACCTTCAGCACCGGGGTCAGCCTCTCTGGCCCTGCAGGCCCAGGTGCAGTAGATGCGCGAAGGGCACGCGAAAGGCGTCGTCATTCACGGGGATGCAGGTGACCTGAGAAAGGCTTGCTCTGTCCCAGGAGCTCACTGGAGGAGCGTGCCCTGAGGAAACAGCCAGGGCTCTGTACCAATGTTTGTGTTCAAAGTCATGTGTCTCAGTGGATTCATTCCTTTATTCATCATTCATCCAGGAAGCAGAGCGTTTCCACTGTGCCAGACGATGAAGGGGTGCGCGAGGCCAGGGGACATGACGGGCATTGAACCAGTCCACGTCACACGAATACCAAGTTGCTACGCAGAGTGTGTGGGGTGGGTGGGACTCTGTCTAGGTGAGATGGGCCGTCAGCAGAGTCGGGGTGCACCGCTGCAGGAACTGGCCCGGGGACTGAGAGCCAGTCTGTGCGCTGGGGGAGGGCAGGAGAGAGGCTGCAGGCGGAGGCCGGGGAAGGACATTGGAGACCTCATTCCTTCGGGGAAGAGAAGGGGGTGCAAAGGGGACCAGCTGAGGCAGGGGCAGTGAGGAACCTCTGTGATCCAGGTGCAGGAGGTAAGGACAGCCCGGGCCCGGTGGGGGTAGAGACCAAGAGGAAGGGACAAGGCCGAACCCTGTGCAGTGTGGAAACACCGTGAGCAGTGTATCTATCCATCAGAGAACGCCACGGCCATTGCTAATGTGTGCGTACATGTGCATGTGTGCATGTTTGCATGCATGTGAGCACGTGCCTGTATGTGCATATGCATGCATATGTGTGCTTGTGTGCGTGGGTGTGCATGGGTGTGCATTTGCATGTGTGTGCATGTGTGTGCGCTCATGCACACAGAGTTACTGATTTTGATCTGTGTGAGAGGAGCGGGAAGCAAGGGAGGAGAGAAGGGGAAACAACACCCACTCTAAAGTCACGGGTGTTTATCTCTCCTCTGCAAAATTGTGGGTAATTTTCCCCATCCATTGTCTGTCTCCCAAGTGTTCTGCATTGAACAAATATTGACTGAGTAATTTTTAAAAATGTGTTATGAAAAGATAAAAGCAACTCACAAAGGCTTCCCATTCCCCACTTTGCTGGGTCCAGACGCCCAGCCGTCCGGCCTCTCCAGTGGGCAGGCTGCTCTCCACCTGTCCACCAGGTGCCCCAGCCCTGTGGGACTTACCTGGGGGCCTGCTGGCCTGACCACTCACCACACGCCTGTGGGCTCCTCCAGCATGTGGGAGCTCTGAGAGGGTGGGGAAGTGCAGGTTGGAAACAACCAGGGGACAGCGGTCCAATGCAGGTGGAATTGTGCACTTCAGGTGCTCAGGCCAGGGCTACCCCTGCAGTCCCTGCGCAGGGATTTGGGGCTATTGATCAGACATGAGAAGAGAAGCCCTGGGTTAGGTGCGGAGGGGAGCAAGGATGTCCTGGCTGGGAGAAGCCTTGGCAGGGCCGGGTGGCCTAGGAGAATAGACACATTTGGGGCCTATGAGTAGGACACTGGAGCAAGGGCAAAGGATTAGGATCCAGTGGTGACAGTGAGTACAGTGAGGGGGCAAAGACCATTCTAGTTAAATACTAGAATTACTCTGGATGATGGTGGGGGTAGGGGTGGGTCAGGAGGGGGAAAATCTGTGTGCCAGGTGCCAAGACCTCTGGCCACTGAGATGACAGTGATGGGGGGAGTGTGCAGTCCTCAGCGGGGGTATGAATCATTTTGTTCTAGGTGGGGGAGCATTGGTCAGGACAACATCTCCTGACCCTGGGATTTTCAGGTCAGCTAGATGAGTAGGCCCTACCCAGGGAGGCCCGTCACCAAGGACAAAAGGTCAGGGGCTAAAGACACAAGTAATTTCTTTACCCCATGGGAGTTTCAAGGCTGAGCAGAGAGGTCTGGGGACATGTGCAACTGGGGGTGGAGAGCGAGCTCAGTACAAGACGAGGGTCCTGAGGGGAAAGGCTGACACCTCAAGGGCTGACCCATGGGACAGCAATGGGAGGCAGGGATCCCTGGGCCTGGTATGGGGCCCAGAGGCATCAAGGGTAGGATCCTCGAAGGTGAGCTGCTGGCCTCTCAGGGGATGGAAATCCCAGGTTGAGGTCAGTTTTTAGGAACAGGCCTTGGAGCACCATGCCCAGGAGCATGGCTGACAGGCAGACCCTGCAGAAACACCAAAGCTGCTCCATGCAGGGGAGCAATGCCAGAAGCTTCTGTTTAAAGATCACTGTGGTGGTAGGTGGGAGGATGGGCTGGCACAGTGAGATGGCCTGGGGCTGCTGAGGGCTTAGCTGGGAGAACAGAGAGGACAGTGGGCTCCAAGGCTGAGACCCAGGCCAGCCCACTGATTGTGAACCCGGCAGGGCAGTGTGCAGGAGTTCAGGAGAGAACAAATCCATGAACGGGGTGGATTTGCTTATGGTAGGTACAGACAACACTTAACAGCAAAGGAGACAATAAAACATGCAATTAGCAGATGTACAGCACTGGCTGCTGGGATTACAATGAAAAGCACTATGAAGATTAGTAGTTAGCTCGTAAGGGAGCTAGTTAGAGGGAGGACTGGCAGTGCTCTGAAGATGGCCAATGGATTTACACAGAGGCATATAAATCCTGGTTAGGGCCTGTGACCAAGGGCCTTGTGACTAAGTGTTTCATGTTTTTATCTATAAAATGTTTCATGTTTTTATCTATAAAGTGGGGCTATTAATTGTGCACACCTTAGAAGGTGGTTGTGAGAATTAAATGAGATGGAGAGTGCTAAGCATTCAGCATACCGCCTGGCCCAAGTGCTTAATTAATGCTGTAATTATTAGTACTACCATCACTGTCATCAACACCATCATCATCACCATCACCACCACCATCATCACTATCACCATCAACATTATCATCCCATGACCCTCACCATCATCATCATCTTCATCACCATCACCACCACCATCACCATCAACACCACCATCATCACCATCACCATCACCATCATCACCACCATCACCATCATCACCACCATCATCACCATCACCATCATCACCACCATCATCACCATCACCATCATCACCATCATCACCACCATCATCACCATCACCATCATCACCACCATCATCACCATCACCATCACCATCATCACCATCATCATCACCATCACCATCACCGCCATCACCATCATCACCACCATCATCACCATCACCATCATCACCACCATCACCATCATCACCATCACCACCACCACCACCATCATCACTATCACCATCAACATTATCATCCCATGACCCTCACCATCATCATCATCTTCATCACCATCACCACCATCACCACTATCATCACCATCACCACCATCATCACCACCATCACCACCATCACCACCACCATCACCACCATCACCACCACCATCACCACCACCACCACCACCACCACCATCACCATCATCATCACCATCACCACCACCACCATCACCATCACCACCATCACCACCATCACCACCATCATCACCATCATCATCACCATCACCACCATCACCACCATCATCACCATCACCACCATCACCACCATCATCACCATCACCACCATCATCACCACCACCACTATCACCATCATCACCATCACCATCACCACCATCATTATAGTCCTATTATTTTTATTTTCCTCTTGTTATTGAAGTATAATTGACATATAACATTGTATTAGTTTCAAGTGTGCAACATGATTTAATATCTGTATATACTGAGAAATGTAACAATAGGTCTAGTCAATATCCATCACCATATACATTTACAAAAAATTTTTTGTGATGAGAACTTTTAAGATCTACTGCCTTGCAACTCTCAAATATGAAATACAGTATTATTAACTATAGTTGCCAGGCTGTACCTACTTGTGCCCCACCCTGCATGATGAGGACATTGGGGTGGGTGCTCTGCAGACTCAGGGAGATGTGGTGCTTTTCCAGTGAATGCAAACTGACCCACAGGTGGGAGGAGCTCGGTGACACAAGGAGCCATGTTGTGCCGAATGAAACCTGTGACAGTCCCTCCAGAACTGTTTAGCAATCTTCTGTGCACCGTGCTTGTGGAAGCTATTCCTGCGCTGGGTGTGAGCATGCCTGCAGCAGCTGAGACGCATGGTAGGATGTGGGGCTACGAGCCGGACCCAGGATCCCTGCTGGGGCCAAGTCTTTCTCTGTCACTTACTGGCTGGGTGACCTTGAGTATATCTCCCACCTCTGTGCCTCCACGTCCCCACCCTGCACAGAGTCAACACAGAGCAGTGCCCCTAATGTGCCAGTGGCCCTGCCCCCACTCCAGAATATATGTCTGGACCTTCTGCCCGTGTTCTCAGCAAAGCAGTGAAAGTAACGTGCCCATGTCCTTGGGGCCCTGATGACCTCCAGTGACCCCTCCTGGGGGGCCACCAGGGCTGCAGGGCACAGTGCCCTCCCTCTTCTGCCCTCCCCATCCCTGGGCCGACCCTGCAACCCTGTGCTGGCCCCCTTCTCCCGGCAGCCACCTCCATTAATCCGCTATTAGATGTACATCTTTGCTTCCTATCAAGGAGCAGTGAACTGGACCATTATGTGGAGGAAAAAGTGTTTTTCAATGATCACGGGGAGAGGAGGCGGCCGGCGCTAGTGAAGAATCTATCTGAGCCCAGGCAGGCCCTGCCATCCATCTCCGTTTGCCAGGTAATTTAGGCCTTGCAGCCGCTGGAGCAGGCAGCTAGCTGCTCCAGCCTTGTGCCCCAGTCATTACCTCGGGGGAGGCTGTGCGTGGGGAGGGGGCGAGATACTGGGCCTGTGGAAAGAGCGGTATTTTCACTCCATGTGCTGCGTTTGGTCCAGGAGGCGGGTTGTACGCCCTGCCGTGACCTCCACCTCCACGCAGCCTCGGTTCAAGGGACTGGTTTGTGGGGTAGCCCCTGCCCCTCTCCAGTTCCTGGTCCCTGTCTGGCAAAGGGTGTGGATCAGCTTGTTTCCATGGCCACTGCATGGGGGAACCTAGGGGTGACTCGCCCAGAGTGGTCCTGTCCCTCTCCATGCACCCTGCTCTTTTTCAGGTCACCTTCCACAGGGACCCCAGGGTCCAGCCCGCAGTGTCCAGCCATAGGCCGGGGAAGGTCCTGTGCAAGGACAGGCAGCCCCCCACTGCCAGCCCTGAGCGGAGGCAGGAAGGAGGGAGGGCTGCTGCTGGCCTGTCTCCCGCTCTGCCTGAAGGTGTCGCTTCCTCTCCAGAGCAGAGGGGTTCCCAACGGCCCGCCCGCACTGCCCCACCGGCACAGGCACAGGGAACAAGGACAGGTCCCCAGCAACCCACCAGCTCCATGCCCTGCAGATTTGGCCGGACTAGTCACAGGCTCTGTCAGGGTGAGTCCAGAGCGAGTCAGACTCCAGCATGTGCTTCCCCATCCAGGGTCTCAGCAGTTCTGGGGTCCCCTCTACTCGGTGTCCTGTTCTCCACGTCCCTGCCCCCATTCCAGCGGCTTCAGCTACCCCACAGGCCGATTTCTGCCGAGTGAGTTCGGAGGGACAGCCGTGCTCTGCTCTCTAGGTCGGGGTTGGAAACGGTCCCCAGGAAGAGTGCTGGGCAATCGGGCCTCACCGCAGGCGTTTCCCTTCTCCCAGGGGCTGCGTCCCTGAGCCGCTGGAGAGACAACTCCCTTTATTTTGACCGGTGCTGTGGCTGCTGGTGGAGAGAAGGATAGTCCTGTGTCGTCTGTTGTATCAGGGCCAGACGAGCCATTTCCTCCAACACGTGGGACAGCGTTTACTAGAATAAAAGGCAAAACCTAGGGCCTGAGGAGCTCTGCTGAGCTTGGCATACCTCCTGGCACCTGCGCCCCCGCACCCACCCTCAGAGGCACCCCTGCTGCGATTTCTACGGCCCTGTATTAGCTAAAACTGCCGGAATTCACGGAAGTGGAATTCCTGCCACGGGCACCGTTTGTATTTGACTTTCTCAGGAACACATTTTGAGGATTCACCACTGTTGCAAACGTCGCTTATTTCTTTTTATTGTCGAGCGGCATTCCATTGTGTGAGTACACCACAGCTTTGAGGATCTAGCCTTTAGTCAATGGACGTGACAAAATAATATGTTGAATTTGGGTTTCCCAAAGTCACACACACGTCATGTTGAGTGTGGTGGGCAGGAGAGGGTGGGAGTGGCTTTGGTGCAGACTGAGACGGTGACATTAGGGATGAGCCAAGTGGTCCCTGCTCTTCTGAGACTGTTCTATGACCAGGGCCGGAGGACACAGCTGTCCCTTCTGTGGCCAGGCCCTGTGAGAGGAGGAAAGTGGACAGTGAGCATTGTTTGGCTCCCACCTTTCCAGTAAGCGTGATGCTGAAGATGCCATTCAATAAAAGTCTGTGGCATCAGCTTGGGGCTGCGCGGGAGCAGAATTGATTTCCAGAGCAATCACCTCTGTCGGGAGTGAGGCATCTCCCTGGGCAGACAGAAAATAGGGTTTGCATCAGATCTGGTCCTAGGTGGGCTGGGTGGCCGGTTCTCAACAGCCAAGGAGGAGCCTCTCCTGGGGGGCCCTTCTCTCCGCCACACCCAGGACTGAGCACCCACGCTCCAAACTTCCCTGGGGAGCACAGAGAGGCCACGTGCTCTCTGTCTGCAGCAGGGACACCGCTGTCCTGGTTGTCACTCACAGATGTGCGCACCCCCACCCACAGGGATAGGAGTACTGCCATGGCTCAGGACACTTGCAGACCAGCCGGGCACGGGGCCTCCATGTTCAGAGACAGAGCTGCAAACATCCTGGCCCAAGACTGGATGGAGCCTGCAGACAGATGGAAGGCAGACTGTCCCTTTCCACAGCCCCTGGGCCTTATTTCCACCAAAGAGGGCATCGGGGCTTGGTAGTTCTAAGCCCCCGAGTGTCCCTCCCACATTTCCTTAAACAGAACGGTGATGTACTCTGCTCACTGGACCAAGTCAGGGCTAGGTGCTGTCCAGCTTCCCAGGGCCTTGGCCTGCTGCTGGGAGGCTGCTGTGTGTCACAGTTCAGAGCCACGTCTGGCAGAGACAGGTATTGATCAGAGTCCATTGTTTCCCAGCTAGGACCTTCCATAAGCCACCTGCCTGCTCCAAGGCTCAGTTTTCCTTATCTGTAAAATGGGGATTATCAAATAGAACAGACCCACAAACCCCCCTTGGACCCAGAGGGCCCGGGGTTGCCTGCAGGAGGGTTGGGCTTGGGCTGTGGAGGCTGCAATTTCCTTGTGGGGATGTTGGCATCCTGACCCTGGTACTGTGACTCAGGACCTGTGATCTGGGATGAGCAATCTGGGCTCTCAGCCCCAGCTATGAAATCAGAAATGGAGCCCAACTGCACAGCCATCCTTTCACACACGAAGCCATCCCAGGTGTCGAGTGCCAGCCATTCACATGTCCTGGCCCGGGATCCTCAGATGGTACAGAGGTGTAGTGGAGCTGGCCCTCCCAGGAGGGCACACAGGTGACGCTGGCATGGGGCAGAGGTGGGAAGGACCGAGAGCTGGGACAGCCGAGAGGTCGGCTCACACTGACCAGAGGCGCAAATCAGCATTGTCTCCTTTCCACGCTCATTTTGAACAGTAAAGCTCAGTATCAAAACGGCCAAATCAACCTCCAAGAGACCAGAGACCAGCCCTGGGCATCGTACTAAAGAAAGTAAGAAACATGGCTCAGGTCGGTATCCCCCCCACACCCTGGGAGGGCCTCACCACAGAGCAGCATGAGGTCCCCAAGGCCCAGCCTGCCTGACCTTCAGAAGTGGGAGCCACTGCCGGGAGCACTGGGGAAGGAGGCGCCTCATCAGCCTTGCCTGGGCCCTGGCAGTGACAGCTGCAGGCCTTAATAAGCAGCAGGATGCTGAGTGGGGAAATCAGATCTGATAAGGCCCTGTCTGGTCCTCACTTCAGTGACAAGAGGAATGTCATGTCGTGGTTTTGGGAAAAGAAACCCTGCGGCCCTGGGAGGCTGCTCCCCTCCGCGGGGCACTGGAAGAAAGGGCCCTGTCTTCAGCCGCATCACAGGAGAGCCTGGGGCGCTGGCCCAGAGACGAGGCTGCGGCTCCGACGCCAGCGGGGAGAACCGCTCAAGGCTATAGGCAGCGGGGCGTCTGAAGTCTCCCACACTCACCGCACAGCCTGCAGCCCAGGCCGGAAGCGCAGGCGGGCTGGGTGGGAAGAAAGCCGAGGGCCCCGGCCCGACAGGCGGGCGGCAGGCCAGGTCACCCCCTCCATCTACGGCTGGGAAGAGTGGGTGCTGATGCGTGGAGTGGGTGTCCGGGAGAGGCGCTCCGTGGACATGGGCTCCGTCAGCCCTTGGGCTGGGCTGTGGTTTGCACGACTGGGGGTGGTACCCGCTGCAGGATGCCCGGGGTGCCTGTTTACAGGACGGCACCCTCTGCGGCTGGTGGCTGTCACCCACCTGTTTACAGGTGAGGAGAGTGACCCTAGACGGGCTACGTGACACCCACTGTCACCCTGCTGGTAAGGAGCAGAGCTGGGAACGGTCTAGACCTGGGGAGAGCCCCTGCTCCCTGAGGAGCCAGCAGCTGCTCAGGACCGACCCAAGATTGGTCCTCAACAGCCCACCCCCCCCGGCCACCCCACTGTCCCTGGCGTCCCCGCTACCTGGGCAGGGCTGCAACTCTCCATCCTTCTGCAAACACGACAACCGCCAACAACGCCGGCCTAGTGGGGAGGGGCAGACGGGGTGTAAATAATTAGCAGCTTTCAAACGTCTCCTTCAAACAAGGTGCTTCCTACATGCGCGAGAGGCAACCTCTCACACCTTCAGACTGTCCCCATTTAATCACTGTGGCATCCAGGCTCAGGGAAGGGCAGTGACTCGCCCAGTTGAGGGGCTGACCCAGAACTGAAGCCTCTGCCACCCTCAGGCCCCACTTCCTCCTGACCTCGTCCCATAGGACAGTCTTCAATGTGGTTGGGCCACAGTCCCAGGTTGGGTGACGGGATATCCAGAAGACCACCCCATCCCTGCCCTGTGGGTAGGGACAGGCTCCTGCCTCTCTGGGCTGTGCCCTGTTCCCACCTGGGTCCCCTGCCTGGCCCCTCCTGGCCTCACAGGGTCACACCTTGAACAGGACTGCCAGAAGGGGTAGCAAGTGTGACATTTGCCCTTACCCTTGGCCTCCCAGCTCCCAGGGCTGGTGCCAGGCCCCCGTGGGAAGCTGCAGGCTGGGCCTAGAGAGAGGGCCATGATCACTGTTATTACGGGGAATGGAGAGAAAGAGGGAGGAAGCCCAGGAGATCGGAGACCCGTGTTTGGCATGCTGCCTGCTCCCTCCAAAGCTGGCACCCGAGCGCCTATGATCCTTCTCAATTGTTCTTTGTTGCTCCATGTTTTTACCAGCCTGAGATACACTAATTGGCAGAGGTAAAAACAGAAAAAAAAAACAAGAAAGGACATCTTAGTTCAGCAAAGGGAAAAAAATGGAAAACCACACTGGCCCCCACCCCTCCCAGCCCCCTTCCAGGGAGAAAAGCTCTTTGGCCAGGGAAGCTGCCCAGCCCTGCAGGCCACCCCCTGGAGCAGCCGCCTCCTCTCACTTCCTGCACCAGCCTCTCTGCTCAGCCTCCTTTGGGCTCAGCTCCAAACACTTCTGGGAAGTCCCCCAGCTGCTCCATCTATCCTCACCTTCCTTCCCCGCCCCCACCCCGTCCTCCCCACTGGGTGCCCATGAGGCTCCCCAGAATCTCCCCGAGGATGCCTGTCCCTTTCTGTCTGGGTGCCATGGAGAGGGCACACCCAGTGCTGCTTAATCCTGGCCACAACCCCAGCGGTCGCTTTTATTGGTTCCCTTTTCAAACTAAGGAACCCAAGGCTCAGTGAGGTAAGTGTCCTGCCCAAGGTCACATGGCTAGAAAATGGCATGGCTGGCACTCAACCCCTCCCCCGTGCCAGGGGCCACCGTGCAGCATTGCCCTCGGAGACCATGCGGGCAGTTTCGGGCTCTGCTCTCTGCGCACCCTGGGTGTCATTCGCCTGCTGACCTGAGCGACCGCGCTCGGAAGCCTTGAGCTCCTGTTGCAAGCCACTGGGGGGCCCCAGGTGGGTGCTGTGAGGAGGGCTCCTCTGGGTTCCTACCTTGTTGTCCCTTCCCCAGTGCATTCTGAGGCTTTACAGACACCCCAGAAGCTGCAAACTCAGAGAGGTTGGGGGGCAGCTGGTGAAAGAATGGCTGTTAAGGATCTGTATCCACTTTCTCCCAAACTCTGGAGCTGGGAACAAGGCCTTCTGATCTCACGTTGTTTCTGAGATCAGGGATTCACATGGGTTAGCTGGGCCACCTCCTGGGGCCGCAGCTAAGACCCCCGCCAGGGCTGCGCCCGCTGAAGGCTTGACCGGCTAGAGGACCTTCCGAGAAGGGTCCTTCACGTGGCTGGGGCGGGAGGCCTTGCTTCTCACAGCATGGCCTCTCCAGCTGGCTGCTGACAGAAAGGCGGAGACAGGGAGACAGAGACGAGGGGCAGGGCGAGGAAGAGCACGCTGACGTCGCAAACCCTCGTTCTGCTTCATTCCTCCCGGTGAGAAACACTGATTGAGGGCAGCCCACACCGAGGGGGAGCTGGGCTCCACTCCGAAGGGAGGAGCATCACAGAGCTGTGGGCGTTTGAGACCACCCTAGGATTAGGGTGACGCCCTCTCTGCCACCAGCTATCACGTCCTGTTTTCCTGCCACAGCCCGGCACTGACAAGGGGCCCACCCCTGCTGTGCTGCCCGAGCCCCCGCTGTGCCCTCTCATCCTCCATCCATTCGCCTCCGCTCGAGCTCCTGGAGGCTCACACTGGGCAGCCCCTGTCCTGCCTGTCCCATCGGTCAGGCCCTGGGCCTCCCTGCGTCCTCGGTCCGTCTCAGTAACGAGGGGCTTGCTGCTGTGAGGGGTAGGGGAGTGTGACTAATTCTAAGTGGCTTAAGAGAAGGAAAAGATGCTGCGGTGTGTGTGTGAGTGTGAGAATGTGTGAGAGTGTGTGAGTGAGGGTGTGTGTGAGTGAGGGTGTGTGAGAGTGTGTGTGTGTGTGTGAGAGCGTGTGTGAGAGTGTGTGAGTGAGGGTGTGTGAGGGTGTGTGTGAGAGTGTGTGTATGAGTGTGTGTGAGAGTGTGTGAGTGAGGGTGTGTGAGGGTGTGTGTGAGAGTGTGTGTGAGGGTGTGTGAGAGTGTGTGAGTGAGGGTGTGTGAGGGTGTGTGTGAGAGGGTGTGTGTGAGGGTGTGTGTGTGAGGGTGTGTGTGTGAGTGAGGGTGTGTGTGTGAGCGTGTGTGAGTGTGTGAGTGTGTGTGTGAGTGAGGGTGTGTGTGAGCGTGTGTGTGTGAGGGTGTGTGAGTGTGTGTGTGTGAGTGTGTGTGTGAGGGTGTGTGTGTGAGTGTGTGAGTGTGTGTGAGTGAGGATGTGTGTGTGAGTGAGGGTGTGTGAGAGTGTGTGTGTGTGTGTGAGAGCGTGTGTGAGAGTGTGTGAGTGAGGGTGTGTGAGGGTGTGTGTGAGAGTGTGTGTGTGTGTGTGAGTGAGGGTGTGTGAGGGTGTGTGTGAGAGTGTGTGTATGAGTGTGTGTGAGAGTGTGTGAGTGAGGGTGTGTGAGAGTGTGTGTGTGTGTGTGTGAGAGAGCGTGTGTGAGGGTGTGTGAGAGTGTGTGAGTGAGGGTGTGTGAGGGTGTGTGTGAGGGTGTGTGTGAGAGTGTGTGTGAGGGTGTGTGAGGGTGTGTGAGGGTGTGTGAGGGTGTGTGTGAGAGTGTGTGTGAGGGTGTGTGAGAGTGTGTGAGTGAGGGTGTGTGAGGGTGTGTGTGAGAGGGTGTGTGTGAGGGTGTGAGAGTGTGTGAGTGAGGGTGTGTGAGGGTGTGTGTGAGAGGGTGTGTGAGAGTGTGTGTGTGTGTGTGAGTGAGGGTGTGTGAGGGTGTGTGTGAGAGGGTGTGTGTGAGGGTGTGAGAGTGTGTGAGGGTGTGTGAGGGTGTGTGTGAGAGGGTGTGTGAGAGTGTGTGTGTGTGTGAGTGAGGGTGTGTGAGGGTGTGTGTGAGAGTGTGTGTATGAGTGTGTGTGAGAGTGTGTGAGTGAGGGTGTGTGAGGGTGTGTGTGAGAGTGTGTGTGAGGGTGTGTGAGAGTGTGTGAGTGAGGGTGTGTGAGGGTGTGTGTGAGAGGGTGTGTGTGTGAGTGAGGGTGTGTGTGTGAGCGTGTGTGAGAGTGTGTGAGTGAGGGTGTGTGAGGGTGTGTGTGAGAGGGTGTGTGTGTGAGTGTGTGTGTGTGAGTGAGGGTGTGTGTGAGCGTGTGTGTGTGAGGGTGTGTGAGTGTGTGTGTGAGGGTGTGTGTGTGTGTGAGTGAGGATGTGTGTGTGAGCGTGTGAGTGAGGATGTGTGTGTGAGTGTGTGAGTGAGGGTGTGTGTGTGAGCGTGTGTGAGTGAGGGTGTGTGTGTGAGCGTGTGTGAGTGTGTGAGTGTGTGTGTGAGTGAGGGTGTGTGTGAGCGTGTGTGTGAGGGTGTGTGAGTGTGTGTGTGAGTGTGTGTGTGAGGGTGTGTGTGAGTGTGTGAGTGTGTGTGAGTGAGGATGTGTGTGTGAGTGTGTGAGTGAGGATGTGTGTGTGAGTGTGTGAGTGTGTGTGTGTGTGTGTGTGTGAGGGTGTGTGTGAGGGTTGTATGAGAGTGTGTGTGAGTGTGTGTGAGCGTGTGTGTGTGTGTGTGTGATTCAGTGACCACTTGGTAGGAAGTCCTGGGGTGATCCAGGGACTGCTAGATTCAGGGCTGAGTGAGGTGTGAAGATGGCTTCTCCCATCTTTCAGCTCTGCCTCCAGCCACACTGGCATCATTCTCTGGCTGCTTGAGATACCCCAGGCCCTCCAGGGACCCATGGTGGTGCCTACCAGACCCCTCATGGTCACGAAAGGGCTGCAACCTCACACCCACCAGGAAAGAGCGCAGTCTACTCCAAGGGCCCACTGCAGCGCTGACATCCACGCTGTTGGACAAGCTAGAGTCACTGTTCATCCCTGAGCCAGTCACATGAGTGGGGAGATGCAGGTCTGTGATTGGCCAGGCTGGTCCCTGCTTATCTCTGACATCAGGGAGTGCCACCCACACCTCGTGGGCAGAATGGGGGAAAGTGGCTTCTCCCACAAGACTTGGCTGGAGGCCAGAGAGGCAACCATAGATGTCCCCTTAAGGATCCCATGGTCTCCGTGAGCCACCCACAAGGCCATTCTAGGCAGCCTCAGGGGGGCAGAGAAGGCAGGGTGGGCGGTGCCAGCCTGGAGCACGCTCTCCCTGATGTGGGCAGAAAGAGCGGGGCACAGGCTGTCAGGCCGGAGTCTTCCGTTAACCCCACAGTGCATTTTTAAAACATTCAATTTTCCTTTCATTTCGGATTACACTGGCCTGCCGGACCCTGCCCTCACGGTGGAGTTGTGCGTCGTTAAGCAGTTAGGATGGTTCTGCGGAGCTTCGGGGCCTCCTCAGCTCCTCCCGAGACCCCCCGCAAACCCAGGCTGTGCTCTTGGGCTCAAAGGCGGAGCCATGGCACCGCCTCTCCAGACCCGCAGCCGCTGCCGCTTGTCAGCCTCTCGCTCTCATCCCAGCCTTGCGCCTCCACGCGCCCCCTTTGCCTCCGGGAGACCCGGCTGGGGCGCGGGAGCTGTGCCTCATGGCACCGCACCGCCCGCTCTGGTCCAGGCGCCCCACCCACCCGACGGCCCCGGAGTCCGGACGGGCTGCGCGCCTCCCACACCCCGCCTCCCACACCCCGCCTCCCACACCCCGCCTCCCACACCCCGCCTCCCACACCCCGCCTCCCACACCCCGCCTCCCACAGCAGAGGCCCCGTCGAGTCTCCTTCGGGCCTGCCCCTGAGGGGAGCTGAGGGAGAGATGGAAGAGGGGTTCCGTTGACAGAGACCGAAGGGCTCGGTGGGAGCGTGGGCCGTGCAGCTGAGTGGTTGGGCTGCGGGAGTGCGTGGGCCGTGGGCGAGCAGCCCCGTGGCCCGGCCCTGCTCTGCCCTGGGCGTGCCGCCAGGTGCTCGCCCCACGGGACGCGGCGTCCCAGCCGTGCGTCCTCGCCCAGGGCTCCCTCTGAGCGAAGGAAGGGGTAACTCAGTGAGGGGCATGGGGAGCCGCAGGAGGGCAGGGGCAGCGGGAGGGGGGCAGCAGGAGGGCAAGGGCAGCAGCAGGGGAGGGGCAGCAGGAGGGGGCAGGGGCATCGGGGGGAGGGGCATCGGGGGGAGGGGCAGCAGCAGGGGGCGGGGCAGCAGCGGCGGGGCAGCGGGGGCGGGGCAGCAGGAGGGAGGGGCAGCGGGGGAGGGGCAGCGGGGGAGGGGCAGCGGGGGGCGGGGCAGCGGGGGGCAGCAGGGGAGGGGCAGCAGGGGGGAGGGGCAGCGGGGGAGGGGCAGCGGGGGAGGGGCAGCGGGGGGCGGGGCAGCGGGGGGCAGCAGGGGAGGGGCAGCAGGGGGGAGGGGCAGCGGGGGGCGGGGCAGCGGGGGCAGCAGGGGGGCGGGGCAGCGGGGGCGGGGCAGCGGGGGCGGGGCAGCGGGGGGCAGCAGGGGGGCGGGGCAGCGGGGGCGGGGCAGCGGGGGGCAGCGGGGGGCGGGGCAGCAGGGGGCGGGGCAGCAGGGGGCGGGGCAGCGGGGGGCGGGGCAGCGGGGGCGGGGCAGCGGGGGCGGGGCAGCGGGGGGCGGGGCAGCGGGGGGCAGCAGGGGGGCGGGGCAGCAGGGGGCGGGGCAGCAGGGGGCGGGGCAGCGGGGGGCAGCAGGGGGGCGGGGCAGCGGGGGCGGGGCAGCGGGGGGCAGCGGGGGGCAGCAGGGGGGCGGGGCAGCGGGGGCGGGGCAGCGGGGGGCAGCGGGGGGGCGGGGCAGCGGGGGGCGGGGCAGCGGGGGGCGGGGCAGCGGGGGGGGCAGCGGGGGGGGCAGCGGGGGGCGAGGGGCAGCGGGGGGGCAGCGGGGGGCGAGGGGCAGCGGGGGCGCAGCGGGGGCGAGGGGCAGCGGGGGCGCAGCGGGGGCGAGGGGCAGCGGGGGCGCAGCGGGGGCGAGGGGCAGCGGGGGGCGGGGCAGCGGGGGGGGCAGCGGGGGGGGCAGCGGGGGGCGAGGGGCAGCGGGGGGGCAGCGGGGGGCGAGGGGCAGCGGGGGCGAGGGGCAGCGGGGGCGGGGCAGCGGGGGCGGGGCAGCGGGGGGCGGGGCAGCGGGGGGGCAGCGGGGGCGGGGGGCAGCGGGGGCGAGGGGCAGCGGGGGCGAGGGGCAGCGGGGGCGGGGCAGCGGGGGCGGGGCAGCGGGGGGGCAGCGGGGGCGGGGGGCAGCGGGGGCGAGGGGCAGCGGGGGCGAGGGGCAGCGGGGGCGGGGCAGCGGGGGGGCAGCGGGGGCGGGGCAGCGGGGGCGAGGGGCAGCGGGGGCGGGGCAGCAGCACCCACTGCCCAGCCCTCTTCCGGAGGCTGTGGGGCGACCGGGAGGAGGGCATTGGCGCCTGAAGCGAACTGCTCAAGGCTGAGTCTCTCTCCACACCGGCCGCAGGGTGGTTCTGCCCAGGCCTCCCCACGCACGGAGAGTCCATCAGCATCGCCTGGGAGCGGGTAGAAGTGCAGAGTCAGGCCCGACCAGACCCGCAGAGCGGGCACCCGCAGATGGCGGTGTGCAGGTTACAGAGGGGAGGTTCTGCTCCGAGACGCCAACATCTGTCTCTGGGCCTCAAGAGTGAGCCTCCGTGGCTCCAGGCTACCCTTCTGACTCAGCTCAGCACACGCGTGGGCGTGAGACCGCCTCACACCTTGCACACATCGCTGCCTCTGCTCTGAACCCTCCCTGGTGTCCCAGCCTTGCCAACCCCCGAGACCCTGCCCACGTGTCCACTGTATCATCACTGCCTCTTTCCCAGGCCTGTGCACCCTGTGTACCCACAACATGCCACAGGTCCCTCAGCCCAAAGGCAGGGCCACGTCAGATTCAGCTCAGTCCCAGCTTGGCACCCAGCAGGGCGCACTGAAGAGCTATGGAATGAATGGGCAGATACGCTCCATGCCAAGGACACGCCTGATCAGACAGGGAGAAGCAGGCCCCCGGACGCTGCAGTCCTAGAGGGGGGCCCCCAGCCCTGCAGCCGTGCCCTGGCTGAGGCTGAACAGCTCTGTGCCTGGAGGTGACGTAAGAACACGCGGCGAGTGTGTGAACACCCAAGGTTGAAATGGGGGAAAATGCACCAACCCCGTGGCTTAAATGAAATCACAGCCACATCTCTTTTCAAATTAAGCTCCTCTGTTCCCGTCACACCAGAGGAGATGCTGCTCCTGGCGGTGCTTTTTTTCTCCCCATGAAATGGGACATGGACAGAAAATGAAAGGGACCCTGCCTGTGTCCTCAGGAGGCGCTGTGGACGCTGGAAGGAACTTATACCTCAGAGATGGCGCCTTCCCTTTCAACTGGGGGGTCTCCATGCTCCAGTGACTGAAATCAGAAACTCAGGACATGCAGATGTTTGTGTAGGGCAGGGGCGTCCTTTGCCATGGAAATCCCTGCTTTTAGGCCAGCCAGTGACCCAGACATTTGCAAATGTGACTCCCGGGTTGTTAGCTGGGTGCAAAGGTCTTTCCATACTAGACATGCCCCAGTGTCCCCTATGTGTTTGACAAGTCTAAGGATTCTGTTCTTGAGGTGACAAGAAAGACCCCTCCTGCCGCTTGTCCTCCTGGACCGCCCCCTCTTTGCCCTCCCGCAGCACTGGCTCTTTGCGGCAAGTCCTACTCACGGGCACTGCTGTCCCGCCGTCCCCGCAGTGCCGACCTGCTGCCTGGGGCCCCCGCCGCACTCCCTCCGCCTGGATAATCCTCCTCATCTCTGCCTCAGCTCAAGCATCACAAGCTCGGGGGAGCTCTCACTGTTTGCTTCGATGTGTTTCTAGACGAGAACCTCTCCAAGGCAGGCTCCTGTCCGCCATGCTGCATTATCAGCCCTCGAAAAGGAGACATTCAGTTCATACTGTCACGTCTGGATGCTGGGTTTTCTTGTTTTCTGGTCCTTTCTGGAGATACACAGGAGGCATCGTGGGCAAGTGCTTCAGTCCTGGGTCTGAGGTCGTAGCTTCAAATCCCAGCCGGGCCGGTTGCCATGTGGCAGTGGTCACTCTCGTAGCCTCTCTGTGCTCAGTTTATCATTCTTAGACGAGGGTAAGTGGCCATGCCATTCCCCAGGTCACTGTGGGCACCGGATGCGATGACACATAGGCAGTGCTCTGATAAGTGACAGGCAGGCGCTTGCGTACTGAACCCATGTTGACTGAGGACTGGCTGCATCCCAGGAGCTCTCAGTTATTGCTCGTAGGAGCAGCACGCTCCTGGCGCTGCTATTAGCGCTCCTAGTGCCGCGGGGATGGGGTGCTGCGGCCGGATAGCTCCCCAGAGAAAAGGAGATGGGATGTTGATGACTGTAGCCCCCGAGCCTATCACAGCAGTAGCTAAAAATGATGGAGAAAACCTGGTCTGCCTGGGATTCAAAGCACAAAGGAAGAAGACTCAGGATTCAATGGAAGAGTCTAAACTAATGCAGGAGAACTCCCCTCCCATCTCAAACACATAAGATCTTGATTAAAATGGAAGCCCTTCCCCTAGTTATAAATGTATGATGAAGCTTAAAACCAAGAGATCATTTTAAAGAGTTGCATAATATGTAAAAAACAGGTTGAGTCTTGGAAGGTGGATTGAGAAGGTCCAATATGGTATCATAGGAGTTTCAGAAAGAGACGGAGTGAACTGGAGACTGGAGATATTCATGGAGACTGTGGCTATGAATATTACAGAACCAAAGAGAGATGTAAGTCCTCAGCTAAGAGAAGCACACTTTATTCTAAGCAGGATAAGTGCAAAGAAACCCACAACAAGACATATTTTAATGAAAACGCAAAACATCAAAGAGAAAACCTTAAAAGTGGTGAGAGAGAAGAGATGAAGGCGTATTTATGACCAACCACAAGGATGTTGGGAGACAACCTGGTAATACATTCAAATTACTGAGGAAAATGTCTGACCTAAAATTCTATACCCAGGCAGACTGTCATTCAAGGAGGGACAACATCAAATTGTACAAGGATTGAGAGGTTGCTGATTCCTAACCTCACTGAAAGAACTGACAAATAATGTACTTCAGCAAAGACGTAAAAAACACACAGGGGAAATGAGTTAAAATTCAAGAAGCAAAAAGGGTGCATTGACTGATAAACTATGTTTGTAAATATAACTCACTACTAACTGTAATAAAATCCCACTAATTTTTTATGCTTACAAAAAGACGGTAAAATAAAGCCCCACACAATCATTAATGATGAGAAGACGTGTGCAGTGCTAAGGCGTGGAACAAGCCTGGTCATGCACAGCAGGAAGGTGGAAATTCTGAATGCCTCTAATTTATGAAATCTTAAAAATGAAATCTGTGTTATATTTTTAAGTAACCACTAAAATCTTAGAAATATAATTTATTATCGCCAAACCTGCTGAGACATAAGAGGAAGGTATTAGTCCAGTGGACGGCAAGAAAAGATGAAAAACAAAAATAGTAACATCAAAGTAAGATGATGGAATTAAGTCTAGTGTAACAGTAATCAATTACGGTAAATACAAATGTGTTAAAAAACAACATAAAATTGGGATATAAATGGAATTTATATGTCTGCATATAGAAAGGTTAAAATAAAAGAATAGAAAAATTATTCTAACAATTAACATATGAAACTGAATTTTTAAAAAATTGATGCTTAAATTGGAGAAGCATTTCCACTTACATTAGGAACAAGACCTGGCCGACTGCTTTCAAGGCTAACAGTCAACATCTCACCAAAGGCTGTAATCTCTGCTATAAGTAAGGGGAAAAAGATAGACAATGGAAAGAGCTAATATTCTGGCTATTTGCAAATGACATGATTGTCCAGGGAAATTTGTACAAATTATTAGAGCTTAGAAGAGAAATCAACATATTCCTGGATTCAGTAATCAGCATATGAAAACAGAGTAATTGAATGTGGAATCAACACTTAAAAGAATCGATAACATCCCCATGTACCGTAAAATAGAGATAAGAAATGTAATATAAAAAATCCACTCACAATGGCAATGAAACCTATGTTACCTAGGAATAAATGTAATAAAAGATGCACAAGAAATTTTGTGGAAAAAATTACAAAATGTATTGAAGGATATAATAAAAGATCTGAATAAATAGAGATTTTCATAGATGGGCAGACTTAATATCATAAGAACTACAAGTTTCTCTGAATTAATTAATAAATCCAATGGTATTCCAATCAGAATCCCAACAGTGCTGTTAGTAAAAATGGACAAGTCGATTCCAATAATTTTGAAGGAAATAAGTTTAAGGAGGGGAGACTTGCATAACAGAAGCCAAGAATTATTATGAAAACATAATAAATAAAACTGGACTATATTGGTACAGGAATTACAAATAAATCAATAAATCAAAATCAGAACAGACTGGCCCTGAAACAGAGTGATGTACATGTGGGAACTCAATGAATTGCAGAGGTTGTATTTCAAATCAGTTAAGACTGAGTACACGACTTATATGGAAGCTTTCCATCAGAAAAAAACGAATTAGATTTTCTCCCTCATCCTATTCAGTGTAATGAATTCCACATGATTAGACATAAATGAGAATTTTTAAAAAATATTTAAAACTTCTTGAAAGAATCGTAGGATATTATCATTACAACCTAAGAATAAGAAATAATTTCTCAGGCCAGACTCAAAGAAAACACCTGAAGCAAAAGATTGCTGATTGTAACTAAATACACAAAACACTTTGTTACAATCAAACATAAACCCAATTAGAAGAAACACAGCAGCAGCCCTGCTGGTGTGGCTCAGTGGTTGAGCATCCAGCCACGCACGAAGGGGACGCCAATTCCATCCCTGGGCAGGACACATGCCTGAGTGGCAGGCCCAGGCCCAGCAAGGGGCGTGTGGGAAGCCGGAGGCAGAGGTTCTCTCTCAGCGATGTTCCTGTTTCTCCCTCTCCTTCCCTCTCTCTCTAAAATCAATAAAAACATATTTAAAAGGAAAGAAATACAGCAGCAGAGGAGAAACAATTTGCAGTCCATATAGCAAAGCAGTAGTGTCCAGAATATGGAAATGACTTTTACCAACCAATAAGAATGAAGTAAATAGTACAATATATGGACAAAAGATATGAACTGTCGTCCATCAGAGAGGATTCCCGAGCGGAAACAGCCATGGAAGAGGTCATTGTTTCAGCACCGCGGACAGCAGTGTGGGCCGCCGGTGAGGGTGACTGACCCATGGGCACCCCGGCCCTACAAACTCCATCTTGTCCCTCAGACCCAGCAAGTCTTCCTCATAGAAACCCTGTAAAACATCCCTCGCTCTCCTAGCATGAAAACCATAGGTATATAATGTATTATTTTTCAAAAATTAATATAATACCCTATCTACAATATGCAGTAGAAATGAGAGTAATTTATAGTGAAACAATATGCAATTCAGTGTGTAAATGCTTAGATACAGCTGAATGGAAGACCCAATAGAGGTGTCAGATGCTCTTATTTTCCTATAATGAGTAAGTGTGTATTTCAAATATTTAGCAGAACAGCATTTACACCTTCATTTACACATAACGCTTTGAAATAAGACTAAGTAAAAACACTGTGTGTGTGTGTGTGTGTGTGCGTGTGTGTGCGCGAGCGACAGCCAAGCCTTTCAGAGCTGGGGAGGCAAGCAGGCCAGCTGAGGCCCCTACTGAGAGGTTTCATAATTAGAAGCAAAATCAAAGAAAACCGCCCGGCCAGGCGTGGCTCAGCGGTTGAGCCTTGACCTAGGATCCAGGCGATCGGGGTTCTATTTCTGGTCAGGGCACAGGCCCGGGTTGCGGGCTCGATCCCCAGTCAGGGGCGTGCAGGAGGCAGCTGATCAGTGACTCTTATCATTGATGTTTCTCTCTCTCTCTCTCCCCTTTCCTCTTTCTGAAATCAATAAAGATACATGTATATATATTTTAAAAATCAAAGAAAACCATCCAGCAATGGCCTCAAAGGGACCTGTTTTCAAATCAGCCAAAGTCAGGGCTTGCCAGATGGGGTGCAGATTAGAAAGAAAGGGGTGTGCGCAGTGTGTGTGGTGTGTATGTTCTGTGTGTCCTCTGTATGTCTGTGTTTGCGGTGTCTCAAGAAGAAGTGACAATAGCAATGGGCTCAGCCCTCGCACCCATCCCCATGTGAACCCCTCAGTCAAAGGCTGCAGAGCTGGGTCAGGGTGGAGAGTGCTGTCCAGGGAAGTCCAAGTTCTAGGATCACTCAAGGGAACAGGGAGCTGCTTCTGGAAGGCAGGGGTGAGTCAGGAAGGGGCTCAGCCTCGGGAGACTGGCCCGGTGCTGACTGGGGGTGGAGACGAGGCCCTAGCCCAAGGATAGCCTCGGTTTCCTCATCTGTGATAGGGGCAGGACAGAGTGAGCTGTGCAGGGTAGTGAGGCTCTTTCTCTCCCACACATCTGCCACTCTGGGTGGGCGATCCTGGGCTGGGCTGGGCTGGGCATTGCCTTCCACAGAGCTAGAGCTGTTCTTTGTCCCATGAGCTGGCTCTGCCCACCGTCCAGAGCCCCTGCCCACAGCCCTAGGACTTGAACCTAGTCCTTGCCAGCCCTCACCTACCACCTCACCTGATGGCCCTGCAGAGAGAACACTGAGACAGCCTGTGACGGGCCAGCAGTCATCCTCCCAGGCAGCAAACGGCCAGGCCCTATCACAGCTTGGAACTTGCCAGAAGTGAGGTCAGCATCGGTGGTCTCAGCAGGCTGAGGGACCAGGCACCCACGAGTGTATGCAGAGTTGGGGAGATAAGCTGGGCCCACCAGAGCTCTGGACCACCCTCCCGCAGCAGAGGCCTCGGTACCCCATCTGCCAGCAGCATCGCATCCTCAGACGTGAACCTGTGGCCAGGGAGAGACAAGCAGCCTGGGAGGCAGCTGATGGGCCCCTACCGAGGCCGGTCGGTTGTCCCAGTCTGATTTCTTCATTATTTTGCAGGTAATTAGTTGGCATCCTCATTAGCAGGTGGGCTCTCATGAAAGTTTCAGGGAGCAAGTGGCTGCATCGGGTGAACTTCAGACGGGGTGATTTTTCATTACAGACTAAGCCGCCAGGAACAGACGCCTCGCCAGTTTTGCCTCCTGCTCATTCATGTTTCACTATTTCTTGGGAATGAAGAGCAAAAATGCTTGTCACTCACTTTCATGTTCATCCCAGGAAACTGGAAAGGACCAAGGGAATAGAGACTGTCCGGTGGGGTGCACTGAGTGACCACGAGCACAGGAGGTGGGGTCCCAAGGAATCAGCGGGTGTGGTGGTGGGGAGAGGGTGAGCATGTCGCTCGGCTGTGCTCGTGTGTGCACGTGTAGACCTGCCACCTTCCCTGACACGAGGTCACTGATAACAAGTTAGGGGACATCACAGAGACCCAAAGAAATGGGGAATTATCCTCCACAATCAGGAAGGGTGGGAAATGCAGGTTCCTCCCATGGGTGCGCACAGTACATTCACCATCCACGTATCACAGACCGTCGGACGTTCTGCAGCTGAGACATATGGTAAGTATCACTTTACCCGCCCTTTCTCCAACATTCCTAGAACTTCACTTCTATGACCACATGCACAGATACCCCAGCAGGCTAGAGCACTGGATGCAGCCTAGGGACCTCTGATTAATTATAGACCGACTGCATGTCGGGCACTATAGATACAACATTTTATCCAATCCTCGCCAGAACCCCGAGAGTGACTTCGTCTTGTTGAGGTCGACACTGACAGTCTAAGAAGGACATGCAAGGCCCTCTGCTAACAGGTGCTGGACAGAATTTCGTCCCAGAATTTCAGATGAATAGCTCTTGACCTTGCTACCCCCTCTGCCATCTAAGACAGCAGTGGCCATGAGAGGAGCCACCTCAGGATCCTACCTTTGGTCTGAATGTAGCGTGAGAGTGGGACAGGACGACTCCCATACCACAATCAGGGAGCAGAGTCTCAAGGGTGGGTGATGGGGGGCACACCTGAAGCCGCAAAGCCAGACCACCCTTCCCAGGCTCCTGTCCTGGCAGATCTGCCTCACAGCCAGCTTCCCTGTCTGTCCCACCAGGACCCAGTGCTCTCCATGGCCTGACTCCACTTGCCACCTGCCAAAGAGCTGTCCATCAGGGTAGCCACTAGCCAGATGTGGGGGTGAAGATAAAAGTTATTACAATTATCATCTATTGATGTGATCGTGTGATTTTTGTCTTTCATTTTGTTTATGTGTGCATCACATTTATTGATTTGCAAATATTGTACCAGGCTTGCATCCTGGAATAAATCCCACTTGGTCATGATGAATGATCTCTTTAACAGATAGCTGGATCCCATTTGCTAATATTTTGTTGAGGATTTTAGCATCTATGTTCATCAGGAATATTGGCCTGTGATTCTCTTTCTTTGTAGTATCTTTATCTGGTCTTGGAATTAGGATGATGCCAGTCTCATTAAAAGAGCTTGGAAGTGTTCCTTCCTCTTGGATTTTCTGGAATAATTTGAGGAGGGTAGGTGTTAGTTCTTTGAATGTTTGGTAAAACTCCCCTGTGAAGCCGTCTGGTCCAGGGCTTTTGTGTGCTGGGAGGTTTGCTATTCCTGCTTCAGCTTCACCAGCAGTTATTGGCCTATTCAGGTTTTCTGACTCTTCCTGATTCAGCTTTGGAAGGTTGTATGTTTCTAGGAATTTGTCCATTTTGTCCAGGTTGTCCAGCTTCTTGACATACAGTTGCTTGTAGTATTTTCTTATGATCCTTTGTATTTCTGTTGGGTCAGTTGTTACTTCCCCTCTTTCATTTCTGATTTTACTTATTTGGCCCCCTCTTTGTTTCTGGGTGAGTCTGGCTAAAGGTGCATCAATCTTGTTTATCTTTTCAAAGAACCGGCTCGTGGTTTCATGGATCTGTTGTATTGTTTTTTTAGTCTCTAGGTCATTTATTTCTGCTCTGATCTTCATTATTTCCTTCCTTCTACTTCCTCTGGGTTTTTCTTGCTGTTCTCGTTCTAAGTCTTTAAGTTGTAGGGTTAGAGAGTCTGTTGGAAGTTTTTCTTGCTTTCTGAGGGAGGCCTGCAGTGCTATGAACTTCCCTCTCAGGACTGCTTTCACTATGTCCCATAGATTTTTGGGTTGTTTTATGTTCATTTTGGTTTGTTTCCAGGAAGTTTTTCATTTCTTCCTTGATCTCTTTGGTAACCCATTCATTGTTCAATAACATGCTATTTAGCCTCCATGTGTTTGAATGTTTTTTAGTGTTTTTATTGTAGTTAATTTCTAATTTCATGCCCTTGTGATCTGAGACAATGTGTGATATGATTTCAGTCTTCTTGAACTTGTAGAGACTTGTTTTTTGTCCTAACATGTGGTCTATCTTTGAGAATGTCCCATGTGCACTTGAGAAGAAAGTATATTCTGCAGCTTTGGAGTGGAATGTTCTGTAAATGTCAAATCCATCTGATCTAGTGGGTCATTTAGAGTCACTGTTTCCTTGTTGATTCTTTGTCTGGAAGATCTATCCAGTGAAGTCAATGGGGTGTTAAAGTCCATGACTACGACTGTATTGCTGTCAATCTCTCCCTTAAAGTCCTCCAGAAGTTTTTTATAAACTTAGGTGCTCCTATATTGGGTGCATATATGTTTATCAGGGTTATATCCTCCTGTTGGATCGATCTCTTTAGTATAATGTAGCGACCTTCATTGTCTCTCCTAATGGTCTTCATTTTGAAGTCTGTTTTGTCTGATATGAGTATTGCTACCTCAGCTTTTTTAAAATTTCCATTTGCATGGAAAATATTTCCCATCCCTTCACTCTAATCCTGTGTGAGTCGTTTGTTCTGAGGTGGGTCTCCTGTAGGCAGCATATAGTTGGGCCATGTTTTCTTATCCATTCAGCCACCTTATGTCTTTTTATTGGAGCATTTACTCCATTTACATTTAAGGTTATTATGGATAGGTGCTTATTTACTGTCATTTTTTTCTTTATATCTATGTTTCTCTTTCTCCCTATTTCTTCTTTTTTTAAAACACTCACTTCAACATTTTCTGCAATGCTGGCTTCGTGGTGATAAACTCCTTTAGCCTTTTTTTTTTTTTTTTTTGGTCTGGGAAGGTCTTTATTTCCTCCTTCAATTTTAAATGATAGCCTCACTGGATAGAGTAACATTCAACAAAATCCAGCACCCATTTTTGATAAAACTCTCAGCAAGGTGGGAATCAAGGGAACATACCTCAACATAACAAAGGCCATATATGACAGACCTACAGCCACCATCATACTCAATGGGCAAAACTAAAACCATTTCCCCTAAGAACAGGAACAAGACAGGGGTGTCCACTTTCACCCTCTTATTCAACATAGTACTGGAAGTCCTCACCACAGCCATCGAACAGTAAGAAAACATAAAAGGCATCCAAATTGGAAAGGGGGAAGTAAAACTGCCATTATTTGAAGATGATATGATATTGTACATAAACCCTAAAGACTCCATCAAAGTACTACTAGATTTGATAAATGAATTTGGCAAGGTAGCTGGATACAAAGTCAACATCTGGAAATCAATGGCATTCTTATACACCAACAATGAACTTTCAGAGAGAGAAAAACTAAAAAAAAAAAAAAAAAAAAAAAATACCATTTACTATTGCAACAAAAAAATCAAGATACTTAGGAATAAACTTAACAAAGGAAGTAAAAGACCTGTACTCGGAAAACTACAGGGTGTTACAAAAGGAGATAGAGGAAGCTATAAATGAGTGGAAGAACATACCATGTTCATGGATTGGAAGAATTAACATCATTAAAATGTCCATACTACCCAAAGAAATCTTTAGATTCAATGCAATCCTTATTAAGATACCAACAACATATTTCACAGATCTAGAACAAATATTCCAGAAATTTATGGGAAACCAAAAAAGATCCCAAATGGCCGCAGCAATCTTGAGAAGAAGAACAAAGTTAGAGGGATCACAATATCAGATATCACCTTATACTACAAAGCCATTGTAATCAAAACAGTCTGGTACTGGCACAATAACAGACATAGACCAGTGGAATAGAGCAGAGAAGCCAAAAATTGACCCAAGCCATTATGCTCAATTAATATTTGGCAAAGGAGGCAAGAGCATACAATGGAGTAAAGACAGTCTCTTCAATAAGTGGTATTGGGAAAATTGGACAGCTACAAGCAAAAAAATGAAACTAGACCATCAACTTACACCATACACAAGGATAAACTCAAAATAGATACAATATTTAAATGTAAGTCGTGAAACCATAAAAATCCTGGAAGAAAATATAGGCAGCAAAATACTAGACATCTCTCATAGCAACATGTTTACAGATACATCTCCTCGGGCAAGAGAAACAAAGGAGAAAATAAACAAATGGGACTGCATCCAAATAAAAAGCTTCTGCACAGCAAAGAAACCATCAACAAAACGAAAAGGGAGCCCACTGTGTGGGAGAACATATTTGCCAACGACACATCTGATAAAGGGTTAATATCCAAAATATGTAAGGAACTCATATAACTCAACAAAAGGAAGACAAACAATCCAATTTAAAAATGGGCAAAGGACCTGAATAGACACTTCTAGAAATAGGACATACTAATGGTCAAGAGACACATGAAAAAATGCTCAATGTCACTAATCATCAGAGATGCAAGTTAAAACCACAATGAGCTATCACCTCACACCTGTGAGAAAGGCTCCATCAACAAATCAACAAATGACACGTGCTGGGGAGGGTGTGGGGAAGGGGAACCTGGTGCACTGCTGGCGGGAATGCAGACTGGGGCAGCCACCACGGAAAACAGTATGGAGGTTCCTCAAAAAATTAAAAATGGAGCTGCCTTTTGACCCAGTGATCCCACTTCTTGGAACATACCCTAAGACTCCTGAAACACCCATCAGAAAAAATATATGCGCCCTATGTTCATAGCAGCACAGTTTACAATAGCTGAGATCTGGAAACAGCCCCAGTGCTCATCAGTAGATGATGGATAGAAAAGCTGTGGGACATTCACATGATCTCACTTATTTGTGGAATCTAATGAACAAAATAAACCAATGAACAAAATAGACCCAGAGACTTGAAGCATGGAGCAGACTGAGGGATCTCAGAAGGAAGGGGAGAGGGGGTGGGAGTGGGGTGGAGAGGGTAAATGTGGGAAGAAAAAGGGGCATCTGTAATGCTGTCAACAATAAAGATAAATTTAAAGAACAAAAAGTTATTACAATTAGATACAATTTAAAGATTCCGTTCCTCAGTTACTCTAGATATGCTGCAAGTGCCCAGTAGTGATTTGTAGCCAGTGGCTCCCGAATTGGACAGCACAAACTCAGAGCATCACCATTGTCCAGAAAGCTCTGCAACTGGGCTGAATACTTGGTCTCTCCGGCACTGCAGGCCGCACAGACTGTCACAGGCACCCAGCTCCACCACACAGAGAAAAGCAAGCATAGGTGAGAGACAGACACAGGCGGGTAGCTGCCCAGTGACGCTTTGCTCACAAAACAGGCAATGGACGGGATGTGGTCGCCGGGCTGCCAGCTGGCCCCGCTCTGGATTGAAGCCACTCACATGTACAGGAAAGTGGAGAATGGAAGTTGTTGGAACACATAGATTCCAAGTTAACTTTTGCTTTCCCGGACTGTTCAAATAGTCAAAATCTCTGACAAGGTACCTGCCAGGCACTCATGCTTGTACTTTTGAGGATGTTCTCCAGAAAAGCCAAGGAGTTGGCTGGGACAGAGCAGATCATAAGGGCTGGGAGAGGGGGTCAGGCTGGTAGGCCAGTCCCAGGACAGCCCCCCTCAGTGGACATCCAGGCAGGCAGGACACTGGAGGCTCCAGAAAGAAGGTCTCCAGGGAATATTAAGTGGGGGGACTCAATAGAATCCTTTCATGGGTGAAGATTTTGAAAAAAACAGAAGATATGTTCAAGGTAACCGTGAAGAAAAGGTCAGATAGAAATCTGGAGGATCACAAGGATTGCCCTCGGTGCAGGAAGTGCCGTTAGGCAGCCGCGCGGGCTCCTCTGGGTGGTACCGAAACTCGCGTAATAGTGGGAGCACTGTCTACTGAGTCGCCAATCTGAGAGTCACCCTGCAGGCAGAGCGCAGGGGCTGAATTCCAGGTCTGTTACTGCATGTAGATATGACCCCCTCAGTCCTAACAGGCGTTAGAAGGAAAGTGCTCTGAAAAGGAGGTGGGGGTGGTATCTTCATTTCTAAAGTGAGGAGTCAACTGACATTTTCTGTATTTGGCAAGAAAAGACAAAGAGCCTATACGTTATGTAAAGTTCCAGGAGTTAAATAGGGTAACTTGATTGGAGAGTGAGGTGACCGGGAGCTGAGGTCTCATCTGTTACTGTAGGGGGTCAATTGAAGATGCATGACACTGAAAACAAAATTTATAAATAATGGAAGAAGAATTCCATTTGAAATATAATTGCAATTACAATAAGAATCAGCTAAATGAGTTAAAAGAGGTTGACTCAGGTGGGGGAAGGACAGGGAGCAACGGGTAGAGGGCAGCTATTTTTATTAGAAACCAACCTCCTCTATTATCTATTTTACAAATGAATGTGTGGCCTTGATTAAATTCTAGCTACTTAATAAGATGAAATGAGATTCCTCTGGCTTGCAGGAGCTGGTGGGAGATTGAAAGACCGAGCCCGTGTGGTGCCCCTGGCCGAGGGTCTGCTCTGGGGTTGGGATGACCATGTGAGCACATTTGTCCCGGGCTCTGAGCTTGAGCCTTTTTTCCTAGTAAATTCATCAATTGCTCCCTATTTTCTCTCAGAAATGTACTAGTTTGGACAATAAAATAGACAGCTGAACTATGAAATATACGATTGTGTGACTGGGTGGTGACAAACACGAGGATGGCTCAGGACTGGGAGGTAATAACAGTGTGGTTCCGACAGGCTAAGTTTGAGACAGCCCGGTACCTGCATTTGGAGAAATCAAGTCCTTACTGTTAATATTTACCGAATGCTTGCTGCGCACCAGCTTCTTTTCTAAGTGATTTACATGTGGCATCTCACTGAACTCTCCCAGTTACCCTGTAGGGACATACTCTTAATTTACAGAAGAATAATCTGAGGCACAGAGAGGTTAAGTAACCTAACGCAAGTTTACACAGCTAATGAGAAGCGAAATTTGAAGTTGAGTCCGCCAATGTCCATAGTCCATCCTGGGGGCTCCTTGTGCTGTTTGTTCTCTGTCCCACCCCCTCCCCCGTCCTACCTCCTCCCCTCTGCACCCCACTGTGTGATCTAGGACCAGCATCGTCTAGACAGCCAGCTCTGGGTGTGCTTGGCCCATGGGGCATTGAGGAGGGGACAGTCGTGAGGCTGGGCATGTGCTCCCTGTCTGCTCTGGCCAGGTGGGTCCTACCTCTCTCCCAAAGTCCGTGTGGCTCTCACATGGCCTGGTCACTCTCTACTTCCCTGGCACCTCTGGCCCGGCGGCCACCAGCTCCTGGCTGTGCTGAGTCTGCTGCTCCCAGAGTGAAGCCCACGCGCTTGTAAACAGTGCTGCAGGGAATCACGTGTGAGCGCCCCATTGTCTCCTAGTGGGACGCTGGTCTGCAGGGCTCCAGGGGGTAGAAGCCAGGGCCACTGCATAGATGTGACCAGGACAGCCTCAAGGACAGAGGAGTTTCCCAAGGAGGGATTGTGGAGAGGGGAGCGGTGGGGCGTCCCACCAAGGCTTCGTGAAAGGAAGCCCAGGAGCAAAGCCCAGCACTAGGCCTATAAGGTGCTGGAAGGCTTTCAGAGACCCAGGGACAGGGGTGTGCTAGGGACCGGGAGCCCGGCTGGGAATACCTCCGAACCCGAGGCTCAGAGTGAGTCTTGTCAAAATCCAGAAGCAGTGAAAACTAACAGCAGGCCAGAGAGGTCGCATTTAGAACATTTAGAAGGAGCTCGTTGTGTGTGGAACAGCCGACCGGCTGGGTGTCCGCAAGTGGGAACGTGAGCCGGAGCTCAGGGCGCACAGCTCAGGGCCACGCAGGAGGCTGGTTCCTGCGGGAAATGAGCTGTGCTGAGGCGACAATGAACACGGGCGAGGGGAGGGAAGCAGAGTTTGCAGAGAAACCAAAAATGCCATTGAGGCTTTAAAATCTCCGTGGGGACAGGACGGAGACGGGATGCGGCAGAAAGCCACGTCAGTGACAACCTTGAGGCACTGCCTCCCGACTGAAAGACAAATTGTTAACATCCGGATCGTTCACGAGGAGAGTGTTGCCAAGGAGGGCAGAGGACAGCAACCTAAACCTTGAGAGTATAGAGATGTTTCTAAGGAAGGCGCCGGAACAGCCCTCATGGTCACAGCGTAGCCGAGAGAGCTTTCCTGGGCAGGAAAAAGCAGGCGAGGAAGACCAGAAGCACACATCCTTCCCCAAACAAAATCAGAGAGATTGCCGCAGGCCTGGCGTTACTTTTTACATTTATTCTATTTCAGAAATGAATATATCATCTCTCAGCATCTGTCAGAAAAACATTTTCCTGTGAAAGAGCAAACATGAGCTCAGCTTCTGATTTCTCATCTGTGGGAAGGTGCTGAGCTGGGTGTACACTATCTGAAGGAATCTATTTATTTTTATTTTTTGTTTATGAATGGTTTCCAAGGGAAACAAATGAAGGGTAATCAACCCACAGACAAGGGGGAGTGGACACCAGCAGAGGAGACCCGAGAGTGGCCCCATAGCCAGACCGGAGTCAGGCTATGGTCACCAGTAGTCAGGAAGCTCCCCGAGGTCAGAGGAGCAAGGTCAGAACAAGAGGCTGTGCTCACCCAGTCCCCGAAACCCAGTGTCACCTGAGAGCTGTCCAAATGGCCAGGTTGACACAAGGGGTCATCCAGAAGGGACGGAGACGTTTCATCCTAGCTACACAGGCACTGTGGCCTGGGTGGGGACCACCGAGTGACAGGGCATCGTTCTGTGGCCCCGGACAGGGCACAAAGCCCAGGTGGACTCTGCCCTTCAGGAGCTACATCTGCCAGCACCTCTGGCTCCCCCAGCCCTGTAGTCCCAAAGCACTCCTTGGCTTCCACATCCTCAGTGGTTCCCACATCCCCAGTGGCTCACTCCCCTTTGACTGGCTCCCCAGGCCCCCTCTTCAGACTGGCAGCAGCAGACGCCACAGGTGGGCTCCGGGGCAGCAGGGACCAGCTCTGCCCCTGAACCACCAAGCTGGCGCGGAGCTCACCACCAGTTACTGCGTCTGCTTAGCTGGGGTCTCCTCCCTGTGCAGTCACCGCTCCCGGCCTTTCCGGCGGAGCAGGGGTCACAGCTGAAGCGGCTAATTTGAACCAGTCCACTCCACGCTTAATAACTCCCCGCGCGGAGCTCCTCTCAGCGGGACGGCGATGGATTGGCCAGGTTTTATTTCATATTTTGCCTGCCCAATGCAGGGGTTCAGGTGGGGAGGGAGCACAGTTTCCTGGGGGAATAATTAAAGTTCTTTGGTTCTGAGCCACATGTTACGAGGCTGATCGTGCGAGGGAGCCAAGTCTGTGCGGCAGCATTGGAGGAGGGTGGAGAGCCCGGCAGTGCCACCCACCGGGGAGCGTCCCAGCTCGGCACCCTACGGCCACTGTGAAGGGTGGAGGCAGTCACTGTGTGTCTGCACACAGGACAGTAAGGGACAATGACTTCCCTCTGGGGTTAGAATGAAGCATGAGCGTCAGACACCAGCTCTGCTGATCCTCCCAGGAGCCTCGATGGCAGAGCTCACCCACCCTCGGCCCCTCGAAGAGGTCATCCAAGAATTATCTTTTAAAAGAATTATTTTTTAAGAAGGTTTTACTACTGAATAATTTTCATTAAAGTGTTTTAATACTTTTAAGGCTCTTTTACTTTATTTTTATTGTTGGCACCCTTACAGACGTCCTGATGCCCCCGTTTGCCCACCTCCCCACACTGTCGTCTGCGTCGTGGCCGTGCATGTATGTTCTTTGACTAATCCCTTCGCTTTCTCCCCCCCCCCCCCCCCCCGCACTCCCTCTACCTCCGTCAGTCTGTCCCATGCTTCCTGGTCTCTGGTTCTATTTTGTTCCTCAGTTTATTTTGTTCATTACATTCCACATATGAGTGAGATCATGTGATGTTCGTCTTTCTCTGCCGGGGTATTTCACTCAGCATAATGCTCTCCAGGTCCCTCCACGCTGTCTCAAAGGGTAAGGGACCCTTCTTTACAGCTGCGTAGCACTCCCTGGTGTGAATGCCCCACCTGAAAGCCAGGCTCCTGCCAGGTTGGCCTCTCCTCTGTCCTGTCCATGACGAGGACCCAGAACCCACACGGGGACATGTCCCCCCTCAACCAGTGTTGCCCAGGTCACCCGGGCTCTCTGATAAGGTGACAATCTCAAGATGCCCCAGAAACAGCACAAGTCGAAGTATAGTTTAGAAGCCTGGGCATCCAGAGAAATAAAGTTCGAGTCTTGATGTAAAATGCACCATAAAACAAAATACACGCAGTGCTGTAACAGCCTCAAACGTGGAAACAGCCACACTTCCCTCGGACCTCGTTTACGAAAGGGCAGGCCATTTGCTATCAAGTGGGATCATGGGCGAGCACCATTAGTGACAAAACTCTATTTATTTATCTTTTGCTTACTTCAGCAAATGGACCCTGGGCTCAGGATTTGCCCTAGTTTCTGCCTCCTAGAAAACCTTTAAGATTATTTACTTATTTATTTTAAAACTTTATTTAATTTCTTTATACCAAGGCAGAACTCTGCTCGCTTTTGCATAACTGTGAGCCGTGTGTCTTTTTTCTCTTCATTCTTTGCGTGGCGCCCCCGGGCACCCCCTTCCCCTCCAGCGCAGGGTGTCACCGTGATAAACCGGGGTTCGAGCAGCGCCCCACCCCGCCCCGCCCCGCAGGGCTCTCATTTCACACCGGCTTCCCCCAGCCTAGCCTCGTCCGGTGTGACACACCCGCTGTGAGGCGTGGCAGGACCTGGACACACCGTCCTGAGTCCCCCTGCCCCCAGACGGTGGGCTCCAGAGCTTGACACTGCATCCAGCCATCATTTAAAACAGTGACACATGAGAATGTCACTAACCTTCCAGGGTCCTCTGACCAGCCTCCATGTGCCCCATTGGCCCCCATCTGCAAACAGGGTAGTGCCAGAGCCTGACTCACAGTGTGGCTGTGCGGAGAGGACACAGGGCTTTTGCGGCACTTGGCCTGTGCCTGACCTGGGGACCCTGGAGTCCTAGCTCCTCGTTTCCACCGCCATCTGCAGGGGGCCAGCAGGGTCTGGGCGCTCAGCCTGGTGGCCTGTCACCAAATGCCTGCTCTCTTAAAGCACGTAAGGACTGTTTGATCAAACACTTAAGTAGGAGAGGATGGCTTGGCTGGCTAGATAAGGTGTTTGCATCTGCTGTGGGCTTTTCTTTCTTTCATTGTCCTGCCTGCTCAGTCACCGGAGCCTTCACTCACCGGCATGCTGCTCCTTCCTTAGGCTGCTGTGTCTCCCAGCAGGAAGAGATGGAAGATGTCTGGGACCCGGGATCAGTCACAGCTACGTCCCCACCCACCACACTCCTGGTCCCACAGCTGACAAGCACCACAGAGGGTGGCCAGGGCTTGTACATGGAGGAAGGTGCCCAGGGACGTACATGGGGGAAGGTGTCCAGGGAGAGTACATGGCTGGGATTTGACTCTAGGTGATGAGTGGCATCTGGTCCCCTGGGTGCTGGGAGGGCCACCTGGGGGTCCATGGACCTCTTCTCTGTCTGACTGATGGGCTGCAGTGAACTCAGCTGTGTGTCTCCCCATCACCCTCTCCCTGGTTCATGCCTCATTTCTGGCCTCAGTGCCCCTGCACTCAGATGGTGATCTGGACATTAGAATATAAGCCAAAGCAAATTTCTCCTTTGGGAACAGGTAAATTGCCATAAAGCCAGGACAAGGTGGGGCTGGCCCCCGGGCATTTCCCAGCTGGGTTGGGGGTCATCTCCCACAGCAGGGGCCAGGCCCAGGCCATCTTTGCACACCACCAGCAAGCACAGTTGTATTATAAGGACACAGCCCAGGGATAGGCAGGGGGATAGAGGCACAGGCCCAGCTCTGGACTCTGGGTGTGTGTGGGGGACACCAAGCTTCATGCCCTCTCCTCTCAGAATCCAAGCACATCAGGCCGCTGGCACATCCTGTGTTTACCAACCAGGCAGCTCCCCTGGCCTCGCCATCCAGTTTTATCTGGGGTTTCATTACACCAGCGCAATTGACTCACTATGACACCTCAGGCTCCAACCCTTGTCCTCCTCAGAGGTCAGGGAGGAGCTGAAACCTCCAACCTCCGATCACCTGGTTGTCTTTCTGGCATGGCCAGCCCCTCCCTCGAAATCACTGAAGGCCCACGATGCACAAGCTCAGGTGTGGTCAAGGGGCTCACTGTGAATCACACAGACACTCTCATCAAGAGGGAGTCCCAGGGGTCTCTGAAGCTCTGCCAGGAGCAGGTGACCGCGGCCAGCTGTGTTCTTTACACACACAGCGGGCAGCGGGCCGCGCTCACCTGGGTGATCCTCTGCTGGCCCATTCATGGGGCACCGGTCACTAGCAGTTATCGGGTGCTGACGGGCCAGGCAGCCTGGCACTGCCTGGAGGCTGGTGCTGGCTCTCAGTGGGTCTCTGGTCCTCGGGGGTTCCCACACGCTGCCTTGCGGGCGGCAGAATTCCAAGGCGGCCTCTGGAGGGTCAGAAATCCTGCGAGCTCATTCTACGGAATTCTCCAGGCCAAAAGCAGCCCAGATCCAAGAGAGGGAGGAATAGACCCCACCTCCCAATGGCGGAGGGGTTCGGGCACAGGGCGAAGGGCAGGTGAACCAAACGGGGAGGAGTCCTGGGCCATCCTGGCAACAAGTCCAGCAAGTGGCCTAACCCTTTGTTCCTCTCATGTCAACTGTGCACTGTGAGCAAAGGGCAACATCTGGGAGCCCTTAGAAATGCAGAATCTCAGGCCCTCCACCTGTCCCTCAGAGCTGCATCCTAACTGGTGTCCAGCTGACTCACCTCTCCAACAGGGGGAGCCTGCGCCTTAGGGGGTGGAAGGGGGTCCATGATCCTGAGGCTGCACAGGGATGGCATGCAGGCCAGGAGACCCCCAGCCCTGCTGCTCCCACAGGCGCCTCTAACCCACTGTGGCTGAAACAAAAGGAACCTACTAGCAGTGGGAGGGCCAGCGTGACCTTGACCATGGACACAGGTTACAAGTAGAGAGAGGTGCAGGGGTGAGGGTGCTAGTTGGCCACCGGCTGCTGGGGAAGGTTCCTGAGGGAGTTGTGAACACTCAGGCTCATCTGGGAATCCCAAGGGGAGCCCTTCCCAGGCCACAGCACCTGGGCCACAGGCAGCCCTTCTCCTGGGCCTTTGTGGCCAAGGCCTAGGCTAATGGCAGGGTTCAGTTGCCTGTGGAAAGCAGGCAGTGCCCTGTCCCACACTAGTGTCCCCTGGGCTTCCTGGGAGGAGAGGACTGTGACTCTTCCCCCCTCAGGGAAGCTTCTGGGCCCCTTTCACCAAACGTAGAGAGGAGCCTGTGTTGTCTCTGGGACAACCCCTTTCAGCGCATCGCAGTCTAGGCAAGGCAGCTATGCCTGTAGAATTTAGATTCTTCTGAAGCTGGAGGCCTCCGTGGTTCAATAAACATCAGAGCAAAGGTTATTTTAAACCCTGCGGTTAAATCCACATGGTGATATATTGATCTAATTGACTCTTGTTATGAAATTAACTCTGAAATGCTATGTTTTCATTCTGGGAGATTCCTTCCGGCCCTGTCCTTCCTAAACTTTGCAGACTATCTCCCTGTCTGCTGGATGGCACAGGCCCTTCTCCCAGGCAGCTTCGGAGCCCTCTCCACCCCCGCCCTCTTCGCCCAGGGTGTTTTCGGAGCTCCCAGGCGCTTGTCAGTGCATCCACACGTCAGATTTTCTCCCCAGAGGCGACTTGGCAGCTGTCCAGGGCCTCAGGCTCCTGATGAAACCACCGGGGCTCTCTCGGCTCCCTGAAGGTGGGGAAGTCAGAGCTGCTCTGCGTGTGTGTCATCTGCGGAGGCCTCTAATGAGAGCTGGTTGACAGCCCCACCGGCTCCGGAGCTGCGGAGACCTGGATGGGGTGTGGGCACCTGACCTGGTTCTTCTGCTTTTCAGCCCAAAGGTTGAGCATGAAGGAGCTTGAACAGCCCCCAGATTTGTGCCCCGCTGCTTCTGTCCTTGGCCCCAGCCCCTCTATCCAGCTCAGTCCTCACCTCCTGGGGCCCTGCCCAGCTCCCCCAACAGCCCTGACACCTACATTGCCCACGATGGACTGGCCAAGGGTCTGAGGATCCTGGTCCCATGACTAGGCCCCACTGTGGTGACAGGTGCTGAGTCATAGACCTGCTGGCCCGCCTGGCTGGCCCCAGCCCGTCACTAACCGCTGGCTGGCGGCGCACAGGCTCCAGGGCTCGGCTCTGCCTGACGTGGTGCCAGCCCCATGCACCCCAGGCCCCAGCAGAGCCGCCGCTGCGAGTTGCTGAAAGTTCTTGTCCTCACAGAGCAAAGGCAGACGGGCCAGCCAAGGGCACAGCGCGTGAGCTCAGGGCTCCCAGTGGCCCCCTTCCCCCTCGGAGCAGCCGCCACACGTCCCGGCTGTGAGCCCGGGAATGACCTCTGAGAGGGAACAGGAAAGGCCAGAGACGTGGGCTCCGCAGGGATCCTCAAGTAGTCTCTGGCCCCTGGCTCCAGAACTGCCCCTCCTCTCTTCTGTCCTGTCATTTGCCGTCTCCTCCCCCAGAGCTCTCTCCCTCGGCCTCAGTGACATTTGGAGTGCCCTGTGCACTGTGGATGTTGAGTAACACCCTGGCGTCCACCTGCTGGATGCCTGCAGCATCTTCCCCCAGATGTGACAAACAGCGTGTCTCCAGACACTACCCAACACCCCTGGGGACCCAGCAGTGCCACTGGGAGCCCCTGTCTTGCCCTGGAGGTTACCGTGTTGGCTGATACTCTTGGGGCCCTGGCACCCTCTTAGCTGGCAGTGTCGGGGCAGTGAGTCCACCACTACTGGTGACAGTAGTTCAGTGACAGCAAACACAGGGCTCCACCACATACCCAGGTGCATCCTGGGCCCTTTATGCACCCGAACTCCTGGAGCCCTCCCGGCAGCCCTGGGTGGTGGGGCTCCTGTCGTCACCTGCAGAAGCTGAAGCGATCGGTGATTTTGGTGTTCATCAGAACTCCAACCACCGAGCCCCAAAGGCCTTGCCATAGACATTCTGCTTCGTCGGGTCCGGGAGGGCCCAGGACGCCCCACCGCAGGGATTGGAAACCCACTCAGAGCCAGGTCAGAGGAAGCAAGATCTCAGTGGAGGAGCCGCCCCACCAGCCCTGGCCCATTTTGTTCACTCCATAGACAGGGGGAGCCTACCCCAGCTCGCTGCATGTCCTGCAGAAGCGGGGTGCACTACTATGCAAACCAGCTTACTACAGATCAGAAACTGAAGGGCCCGCATCCATGGCCAGACATTGCCAAAGCCACTGTGTCATGCCTCTGTGTTGCTTTTCAGCCAGTAATTCCTTAAATACCTAGACAGTAGTCATTTAATATCGTTTTCTCAAATGAACAAATAATAATAATAATAATAATAAAGAGTCCCCGAGAAGCCAATTAGAGGCTGCAGCTCCTACCAAGCGGAGGCTCTGTGAATAAACACTCTTTAAAGTGCAGCTGTCACCCAGACGAGAGCTCGGGGCCTTGAGCCGAGGACATGTAAACAAAAGCGGGCGACAGAGTGTGGAGCAGCCCCCTCCACCGGCAAGCAGGGAGACCTGATAGGAATGCCCCAGATAAAGCAGTGATTTGTAGGAGAGATTTTTCTCAAAAGAATGAGGGGTGCTGTGGGGAGAGGAGAAGCCAGGGGACCTTCTGGGGTCAAAAAACATGATCCAGCCCTGAGGGAAAGCTCAGCATCCTGCAAGGAGCACACTCAGGCCCCGACGTGGTGCAGGATGCCTCCCCACGGGCACAGCAGCCACCTTCTCAACTGGGGGCACACTCTCCCTCCTAGGGTCATGACCTCTGGTTATCTTCTCTCCAGGAAGTGCCATTATGCATAGAGTTTGCATGTGGATCTGGGGCTCAGGGGCCCTACATCAGGGTCACGGGCACTCGAATGGGGGTTCCCCATGTGGTGATTCTGCCCCCAGAGGGTGAGTCCTAGTCTGTCCTCGGCTGTTCCTCCACCTCATTTATCAACTTCTCAAGACAGAAGACATTTGCAGTCTTAAGAACCCCAAGAGCACAGGCTCGTGGACAGGAAACACCAGGCCTCCTCCCCTCCTGGCCTTGTCCAGTCACCAATGGTGAGAAAAGGGCACATCTTGCCTATTTTCTTTAATTTCATACAAATATAGGAAAATATATATGTCTAAATATAATTTTGCTGTATTTGTTTTTAATGAAATGAAACCCCGCTGCCTCTGGTCCCCTCCGGGAATAATCTGCAGTGGCTGCTGCTCCCGGCCTACCCTGCTGTGCTGCATCCTCAGCTGGCTCAGTCACCCTGACAACACATATGCACAGGCACACATGCTTGCACACATGAACACACTACACACGCATGCTCAAGCATGCATGTACTGCATGCACACTCTGGGGTCGGACGCACCTTCGTGGCACCGAGCCCCATCCCTGCCTCATCTGCCCCCAGCCACAAAGCGAGTGTCCTGTGCACAGTGGAAGCTCTGAGCTGTCCTGCACGGCAGAGCACAGAATTGGTCTGGGGCTAAGTGTCGGGCTGCCTGGGGGTCTGTTCATGGACCTGGGCCCCGCGTTTGCCACTCTGTGGACCACAGTCTGTGTTAGCCTCCGTGTGCCCCAGAACAAGCACCGCAGACCAGGCGGACACCTGAATGTTTCTCACAGCCTGGGGCTGGAAGTCCAAGATCAAGGCGCCAGCAGGGCTGGTTCCTCCTTGGTGCGTAGAGGGCCACCTTCTCCCTGTGTCCTCACAGGGCCGTCCCTCTGTGTGTGTCTGTGTCATCTCCTCCTCTTGCAAGAACGCCAGTCACACTATATCAGGACTCACCCTAAGGGCCCCATTTAATCCTACTCAGCTCTGTTACGACCCCATTTCCAAACACAGTCACATTCAGAGGTGCTCAGAGTTAGGGTTTCAATGTGTGAACCTGGGGACACAGCTCAGCCCATGGCATTCTCCGTGCTTGGGCTGAGTGGATGGACCCTGGGCCATGAGAGTGGCCCCATAAGTACCAAGCCCCTTCTCAGTGGAACACAGCGGCCCAAGGACAGGGTGGGAGGAACAGGTGCCCCACCACCTTCCCCGTGCAGAGACCCTGAGAATCGCTAGGCCCACGTGCCAGCACGTGGCTCGGACACCAGGCTGTCGGGTGCTGGGATCATGGAGTTTCTCCTCCTTTTCTGTCTCCAAAACACACAGGCAGGCTGTCATCTGACCTCCTGAGGGCAGAAATCAGTCCCCGCCTGGGAGGGGGAGGGCCACAGGGTCCACCCGCCTTCCCCAGCCTGCCTGGGAGAGAGGGGCATCCTCTGTGGCTGTCAGGCCCCATCCCTGCAGTCCTGTTTCTGTCCTCCCGACAACGGACAGCTGGGTGCTCGGGTTACCACTGGCTTTGTTACCCCTCCCAGGTGTCACCTGAGCAAAACTTAACCGCCCCACATGGGCCCAGCTCCAGGACTGCGTCCAGTATGGCCCCGTCCATCCTGCCCATTCTCATTTCTAGATGACACCCCATTGGCTGCCCCGAGGTCTGGGTGAGCTGTGCCCCCTCACCCTTGTCATTACAGAACATGGGATCTTCTAGGCGTGATGGCCAGAGACGCCCACAGTGTGGCATGTGTGGACAGGCCCCGGAGGCTCCTAATCAGAAAGCCAGAGGCTGGACCAGAAGCTCCCAATGCCAGACAGAGGGCTGGACTCACCTGGAATCTCTGCCCACCTGGGTGTGGCTGTTCCAGGTCACCCTACTGTTCTCCACCTGGCATGTGGGGAAAGGGGGTTGCCAGTATGTCCCCACCACTGTCCCCTCCTGCAGAAGGAGATGGCTATGGAAAGGCAATTTGACTGGCCACGACTGGTGACGGACCCCTCTCTGAAGCGACCATTGGGAAGATGGAGAACAAGAATTGCCCAACCTGTGTTGGGTCCCCCCCAAAGCCAGCAGCAAGGACTAGCTTGTTGGCCACACAACAGCCAGCACCCAGCCCCGGTGGGCACTTGGAGGATGCTCAGTTCATCTCTCTGTTCCTCCCTGTGGACCCTCTGCTGCCACAGGAAGAGTCGGCTGCTCTCAAGCCCCAAGGTCCAGGCCACATGCAGACGGTGCAGTCCTCTCGGGGCGGGTAGGGGCCAACAAGGTGCAGTGTGAACGCTCCAGGGTGTTGGAGTGTGAGGGGGCTGGGAGCACCTGAGGCTCCTCCTCTGGAGTCCAGAACCTGTGCTGCTCCAGGGACTCTGGTGTGTGCTCGTGTCCCGTCTGCACTTGCACACACACACATACAGACACATGCACACACACTCCCTCAGCTGTGCTCACCTCCCCTGGCGCTGTGTCCATGCCGCTCAGGTCCTCCTGACATTCAAACCCAGGCCCACACTCTGGGCTCGTCTCCCGTTGCTGACCTGAGGCCCTTCAATGAGCCCCTGCTCCCTGAGAACCTATCCCTGAGATGCCCCAGGATCCACCCTCCAGAGCAGTAGCAGCCCAGGTGCCAGGCGGGGCCTTCCAGCAGGAACTCAGGTGCGGTGAACTTCCTTCCGTGGCCGCAGGGAGGATCTCGAGGTTTGGAAAGTTCTGGGTCGAATTCCTGGCTCCTCTGTCCGCCTCTGTGTTGATCACCCATTGGAAACGGGGCGGCCATATGCTTCCACAGGAAAAGCAGACGCCTGCGCGCCCTGAAGTGCTCTGCGCAGATCAGGGCCTGTAACCGACGCTGCCCCCACCCCACACACTGTTCCCTGCTCCACCAGCCGCAGACCCTGCCTCCAGGAACCCTGGAATAGCCGGCTCAACAGATGGCAAGAGGCAGCCCAAGCCGCCAGCGAGAGCCAGGCCTGGCCCGGATCCATCTGTCCTGCTTCAAGCATCTTCCTGCGGCCCCAGGTTCAGACACTCAGCCACATCAGCACTTTGCAAAATGCCAGCTCCAGGCGGGAGATCCTCATGGGCTGTTGTTATTGCCAACCATCTGATTCTGACACCTTCTGGCAGGAGGAGCTTCATTTGCATGCAGAAGTCCAAGGCCAAGTGGACAACCTACAGTGCCCCATGCTGGTGGCAAGTGGGGCAAAGTGGTAGATTCTAACCGGAGGGCTCCTGGCAGCCCAGCTCAGTCTAAGTGCCAGCTCTGAGCCCAGTGCACACCAGGTGTTGACCACTGGTGGCAGACACAGGGTGGCAAGATCCATGCCCAGGAAGCATTCATCTCTAATGCACCAGGTGTCACCCACTGGCCGGGTGCCATGTTGAATTTCAAACCAGAAACACCCCATGATGTTTATTGAGCCAATGGCTGTGTGTGATGCCACTGTAGGTCCTGCTCCCAGACCAGCCTTGCTCTGACTCTCTGGAGAGGTTTTCTGGGACACCCAAGTGCTCGGCAACCAGGCTGGAGGCAAAACCAGGAACAGGGTGGCCTGAGGGCTCTGAGGGAGCAGAGCCTCGGGCTGGCTGGGGTCTGGCCCGGGTTGGTACTGGTGTGTGAGAAGACCCCACTGCCTCGCAAAACGCAGCGTGGGAGTCCGGCCTGTGACAACCTGGAGGTCAGGTGGGCAGGGGCCTGGTGAGCTGGATTGGCTCATACAGTGAGTGGGTGGGCAGTGATAAACAGGTCCTCAGATGAGCAGGCTGGGGTCCAGAGCTGCCAGGATCTTAACAGAGCACAGTGAGGAAACTGAGGCAGAATTCTTCTTGTGGGGCCAACGTGGCAGGTAGCTGGGCTCAGAGACAAACCCCTCTCTTCCCGACCTTCAGTGTGCAGGCCGGGTCAGGGCGGGGCCCCTGAGGCCTCGGTGGGTCCTGACTATGCAACAGGAAGCTAAGGGCCAGAGGCATTGGACCAGGTCTGGGCTGAGACAGCAAGGACTCTGTGGGCAGACCCAGGAGCCACATCTCCCTAAACCCACTGAAGACGCTTCTTCCCAGGGGACCAGACTCCCTTGGCGATCCCGAGTCAGTCCCTGCCCTGGTGGCAGTTGTTTGGAGAGCTGGCCATGTCCCTGCCTATATGGATGTCAGATCCTCTGTGCCCACAGCTGTTCCTCTGTGAGGGGTGGCAGCATGCCTCCGGTCCGCAGCTGCCACCATGCCTCGTGCCACTGCAACACCTCTAGGTGACACAGTCTGAGCAGATGTGCAATTCACTATGAACCTCCGATCAGTCTCCAGGCTCTGCCCAGAATTCTCCCCAGCACCCACGAGGCTCTGTGGGCCCTCATCTCAGCTGCGTTTATTGTCACAAACATACTGACTTTGTCCCTCTGATGGCGTCTTGTGCGACGTGGTTTTTCCCGTTGGTGATATTAAACATTTGCTCACACCCTGAGTGGCCGTGGGGGCCCTCCCTCCTGTGAGCTGCCTCTTTGTATCTGGTGCTCATTTCTTGCCGTTTCTCGCCCTTTGCCTCCTGCTCCTTGGGATGTCCTATGTGCCCTGATGCAGACCCTTCCTAAGGGGGCCTCCCACAGATGCCCTCACCTGCCTCTTCCTTCAGTCCCAGGTCTCCTGCCCTTGGAGAAAAAGTCCACACTGATGTGACAGAGCCCGTGGTCTCTTCTCTTTCAAGACTGATGCCAGTGGGGGTGTGGCTAAAAAGTCCTTCCCGCCACCCCAAGGCCACAGAGACTCCCTCCTGCATTCTTAAAATGAACTTCGTCTTTCAAATGTACTGCGTTCATTTGAAGTTTTTTAGTTAATGTGGTGGGAAACAGGGAAGCTTATGTTTCTACATAGACGGCCAGCATTTCTCATACTGTTGGATAACTGACCCACCCTTTCCCCAAACGTTCGTTATCATTATAGCTTCTCCCATACTCAGGGGTCTCTTTCCCAGCATCTCCCCCACCGCCCCATGTGCCCCCGCTGGGCCCCTGCCCCTCATGGCTGCTCTCTATCCTCACGTCTAGGAAGGGAGCTTCCTCAGCACCCCAAACTTTGCAAGTCTCTTACAAAATGTGCTGTTGGTCAGAGAGTTTATTTTTCTCATTATGATTCAGAGTCTGCTTTTCTAGTTCCGACACTTCTTGTTGAGAGTTTGATCAGACAACGCACTGAATTTGTGAACTGATTTAAGCCCACTGAGGTACGGTGCTTGGTTATCCTGTTGACAAGCATGGTTGTATTAGTCAGCAGCTGCTACAGTAACTGTGCATAACAAGCAGCCCCCAAGCCCGGGAGCTTACAGCAGCACGAACATCTCGTGGACATGTGTCACCTGTGGCTCTGCTGGGCTCGTCCTGCCTGGGTGGCCCGGGCATGGCTGCAGGATGGGTCAGAGCTGTTTCCTGAGTCTCCCAGTTCTCTGATGGGCCAGAGTGGGTTCCAGCCGCAGCTGATAGGACAGGATGGAGGAGCAGGAGGACAGCCCTGGCCTTGAAGGCCTCGGCTCAGCATGGCTCTGCCCACATGCCACCCGACGCTGGCCGAGCCGGTGTCAGTGGGGGTGGGGAGGTGTCTAATTCCAGTACAGGGAGTCAAGACTTGAAACTATCCTTAGTCTCCCACAGGTTGATCTTAGTCACTCAAGCTTTGTCTTCCTGTCATTTATAAGAGTTGCCAGTGCTTTTCCAGGAGGTTGTGGCACACCCATCAGGCTCTCTCCTGCCTTCAGGGTGTGGCAGCCCGCCCCAGCATCCCTCTCCCTGGGCGCAGGCACCCAGGGCAAGTGCCACTCCTGGAGGCCCCGTCACCCACACAGGGAAAATGAAGCCAGGTCCTCTGCATCCCCACACAGGCTCTTTTTAGGAACACAATATGTACAGATTAGAGTGGAGTTTGGCTCCAGGGAAATGCTCCATCCTCGAGTCAGACCGCATCAATTCCAGAGACAACTCTGCCATTAACTTGCTGCGTGTCCCCAGCACATCCCCCATGACCTCTGGGCCTCCAGCTCTCCCATGTGTAAACTGAGGGAACTGGACCCAATGACTTCTGAAGGTGGTTCTCAAATCTGCAACACTGTGCAAATCTATAATTTATGACACATCTGCAGATGAGTTTCAGGGCAGAAGAGAGAAACCTGGCATGGACAGAGGGGTGAGGGGCGAAGTGCACGCTCATAAACTCATAAATTTGGCTGGGGTGGGGGGAAGGCAGACATGCTCACTGTGTTTGACTTTTGAAGAAAGTAATGGGGCAGAAAGAGCAGAAGGATCTGGAAGGTCCTGTGGAGCCAGAAACATCAGAACCAGGAGCTGGTGCCTGGAAGACAGACTTCCACTCAATCCCAGGAAGCTGTGCTCCTCACGCGGTTTTCCAGGCACCCAGTCAGCTCCTTTAGCACCACAGAGGGGCGAGGCCTGGCAGGAGCAGGGGCCCCAGCACCTGCTCACCTGGCGTGTGATAAAACCTGTCTCTGGGCCTGTCCTCTTTTATCTGCAGCAGCAGAAGAAATCCCTGCCACCACGTCTTGCCCTTTCTCTCCCCTGAATGCATCCTCTGATCTCTGCGGGGGCCCAGGGCAGAGTCAGCCCAATGAGTCTTGTGGTCCAGACCCCAAGCATCAAATTCCCCCGCCAGGTTGCCTGGAGGGCTGCTGATCATGCACCGCAGAGGGGAGCTTGGGGACTCAGGCGACTAGTAGCTGCAGGAGAAAGGAGAGGCGACCAGGGCAGCTTTTCAGACATCGGGCACTGGCTCAGTGCCGGGAGCTGGGCCTTCCCTCTGGCGGGACTCAGGCTCCCAGGAGCCCTGCGCCGCCTCACCTGGAAGACGGCTGCGCTGTCCAGGTGGTCAGTCAGCAAGAGGAGGCGGAGGGGAGGAAAGGAAGGGAGAAGCCCTCTCCCCAAGACCCAAAGGCCTGGTTGTAAGCCCCCCATGACGATCCTCGTGTCCTGGACACCACCTTGGTCCAACTCCAATGTCCGCCAGAAGGAGGTGGGTGGGACCAGGGGCAGCTCTGGGCCAAGACCCAGAGCAGGAGTGCGGGTGGGAGGACCTTCTGGCCTCCGTGATTCATAATCGCTTTCCTCCGGTCTCCTTTGCCCCCCCCCCCATCCTGAGCGGCGGGGTAAGCTGGGGAATAGTTTTCCTCTCCACAGTCCTGCGGGCAGCGCCCTCGGAGCACCTTTCAGGTTTCCGTGGGAACCACGCCCCCCAGGAGGACTCAGGGGCCTGCATCCCAGCCCAGGGAAGCTGCCCATCAGTGTCGTTGCCACGGAACCCCACAGAGCACCTGGGAGCCGCATAGAGCAGCTGGGAACCGCACAGAGCACCTCGGAACCGCGCGGATTATCTGGGAGCCGCGCGGAGCAGCTGGGAACCGCACAGAGCAGCTGGGAACCGCACAGAGCAGCTGGGAGCCGCACAGAGCACCTCAGAACTGCGCGGAGCATCTGGGAACCGCGCGGAGCATCTGGGAACCGCACGGAGCACCTGGGAGCCGCACGGAGCACCTGGGAACCGCACGGAGCATCTGAGAGCCGCGCGGAGCACCCGGGAGCCGCGCGGAGCACCTGGGAACCGCACGGAGCACCTGGGAACCGCGCCGAGCACCTGGGAACCGCCCTGAGCACCTGGGAACCGGGCGGAGCACCTGGGAACCGCACGGAGCATCTGAGAGCCGCGCGGAGCACCCGGGAGCCGCACGGAGCACCTGGGAACCGCACGGAGCACCTGGGAACCGCACGGAGCACCTGGGAACCGCGCCGAGCACCTGGGAACCGCCCTGAGCACCTGGGAACCGGGCGGAGCACCTGGGAACCGCACGGAGCACCTGGGAACCGCACCAGCACCTCCTCCACGCCCGGCCCTCTGCCCAAAGGTGAACTGCGCCCAGTTCCTTCAAGAAACGGACCGCCAGGTGAAAGCAGCCGCCGGGGCTTCGGGGAGGAGAGCAGGCCCCCGGGACGGGAGAGGGGGAGGCGGGCGGCGCGCTCGGGCGCCTCGGTGCCGCCGAGCCTCTGCTGCGCTCAGCGCCCTGGCGCCTCGCGCCCTCCTGGCCAGGCTCCTCCGGGTGGGGCTGCTGCCCTCCTCGAGGTGGCCGGTGGAATCGGACCTGGAGAAGCAGGGGGACCTTTGCAGAGCCCCTCGGGTGGAACCCCAGTGCAGGCTCAGGTCTGTCTGACTTCTGAACTGGCGGCGGGTGGCCTTGGGTGGCTCCTGAGGGGAGCTCGCCCCGACTCAGGGGCCGCCGTATGTCCTGAGCAGGTGCGCTCACCTTTAAAGGTGCGAGAACTTGCTTCTCCTCTGAGCACCTCCTGGAACTTCTGCTGCAGGTGGCACCAGAGCTTAGAGAGCCCAGGGAGCCTGCACACGCCGGAGTTTCCTGTCTTCGTAGGAAAAACAAACCCAAGTGCGGTACAACCCACACCGCTAACGGCCATGACAGAACTCAAGTAACGTTTATTCCAGAAACTCCAACGTGTGAGTGTTGTCCTCACTAAAAGCTGCCGAATTATTCCTCCTTTCCTCTGGCTTGTGCTTGCAGCTTGGATAAATACAGCCCCAGATGGTTTTACTGGAAGTATCCAAGTAATTGCCTTGATAAGTCTAGAGAAACTCGCCGGGAGCTTCCTGCCAGAAGTTCCGAGCTCAGGAGGAAATGGTCTGAAGCGGAAGCATGGTCACCAAGGACCGCAAATAAAACCAAAGGAAGGCGAAGCCCGCAGGTCATGATGATGGAAGCTGGTGTGCTCAGCACCGAGGGAACATAAAAATGCAGGAGGACCTCACAACGTCCGCCTCGCAAAGCCCCTCGTGTTAGACTAACCCTCTTATAAAAAAACAATTAGAAATCTTGGAGAAAATATTAAAACAGCTTTTTTTAAAAAAATTTAAATAAAGTCAATACACACACACACAAACCAGTTGCATTTCCATACATAAAAGTGAGTGATCTGAAAAGAAACAATTCCATTTATAATAACACCAAAAGAATAAAATACTTAGGAATTAACTTAACCAAGGAGATGAAAGACTGGTAGAATGACAACTACAAAATATTGCTGAAGAAAGAAAACGTAAATAAATGGAAAACAAGATGTCAATGCCACCCACAAATGTGCAGAGGCAATGCAATCCCTATCCAAATCCCAATGATTTTTTCTGTAGAAATAGAAAAACCCATCCTATGATTTATATAGAATCTCAAGAAACTGCAAATAGCCAAAACAATCTTGAACAAGAAGAACAAAGCTGGAGGACTCACACGTCCCTATTTCTAAACTTACTGCAAAGCTACAGGAATCCAAACATTGTGGCATTGGCATAAGGACAGACCAAGGAGTAGATCAATAGCAGGTACAGAGTCTGGAGAAAATAAAAAAGCAGCTGTTGGAAAGCACTGGAGAGGGTCAAAAAGCAGGCAGAAACTGGACGAGGTACAGCCCCTTTAATAAGGCACTTGACCTGGGCAAGTTCCACATCCACCTCGCTTTTCTCCCGAGGGAACCCCAGTCCACAGGGCACAAGCAGGCTAGAGTTCTAGAGGAAACCAGCAGCCTTACTGGGCTGAAAGAGAAAATCACGAACTAGAGAAAATCACCGGGAAGAGAGCCCAGGTCACACACAACATCGCGTCGAATTCCTGGCCAGCTGCTAGATGCACCAGCAAGTCCCCGAGAGCGCAGCCAGTGGGCAGGAAGGACGCAGCAGAGGGTTCGGAGGCGAGTGCTGGCCAAGCGGAGCGCAGAGCTCAGTTTCACTAAGTTGCACCTTGAGAAACACCTTGGGCGTTGGACTGAAACCCCAGAAGCAGTTAGGATTAAGGACCACATCTTCAGATTAAGATCTGCACCCTAAGAAGAAGGGAAATTCAGTAGGTTTCCCTAATGTAACCTATGAGAACCCCAGACCCAGATGATATTCCAGTCATTTAATCATTTTGCAGAACAAATTTAACACTCTTAGAAAAGGAAACAGAGTCTAGAGACTCTACAAATGATCATCATGATAAAAACAAAGATCACTGTGGGGGTGGGGATCTACCCACAGTACTACAACCACAGTTGACAATAGTGTGTTATATACTTCAAAGTGTCAAGGAGGTTAGAGGTTAAGTGTTGCCACCACAGAAAAAGAAACGATCCTTATGTGGCCTGATGGAGCTGTTAGCTAACACTAGGCTGGTGCTCATATTGCAATATAGAAATGTATCGAATCCACATGTTGCACATCTTAAAGTTACACGATGTTACATGTCAATCGTGTTTCAAATTTTTTAAAAATTACCCAACATGAGATGCAGCAGGAATCTGTCTTACAAGGTCAAAAGGGGAAAATGGTTAATAGAAACAGATCCAGATATGATCTATATGTTGAAATGATAAGAAAAGGACTTTAAAATATCTACGATAACTATGGGAAAGTATGTAAAAATGTATATAATGAGTGAAGAGGTGGAGAATTTTTAGAAGAACTAGCAGAACTCTAAAAGCAAATGGAGAGCCCGGCTGGCGTGGCTCAGCGATTGAGCATCGACCTAGGATCCAGGAGATCGGGGTTCGATTCCCTGTCGGGGCACGTGCCCGGGTTGTGGGCTCCATCCCCAGTGGGGTCTTGCAGGAGGCGGCCGATCAGTGACTCTCTCATCATTGATGTTTCTATCTCTCTCTCTCCCTCTCTCTGAAATCAGTAAAGACATATACATATTTTTAAAAGCAAATGGAGAAATTAATTTGATTCTACAACAGGAAAGGTTACTGACCGCGAAGACCGTATTAGAGCTGGAATAAACTAAAGCATGGAGGAAATTTGAAAAAACCAAACTGAGCTTTAGTCACCAGTGGAAGGATATTAGGTGGCCTAACATGTGGAACCGAGAATGGGGAAGAAAACATAGTTAGACTATTATCTGAAAAATTTTTAATGTGATTAAAACATCAGTCTACTAATCCAAGAAGTTCAGTAAAACCAAGCAAAATAAAAACAAAAGAAAAACACAAGTAGGCATGTCATAGTCAAACAACATCTTAAAGGCATCCAAAGTGGGGAAGGGATAGAACAGTCAGAGACAAAGATAAAGACACCGATTCCTCGCCCGAAACAGGAGGCCAGGAGGCAGAGGCCGTCCCTAAGTGCCTGCCTGGATTCTATAAGCAACAAAGGCTTTCAGGGTGGAGGGTTCAGCAGAGGTGCTTCCATCTGAACGAAGGCGGGGAGTTCTCCCCCAGGGCTCCAGCCACGGAACGAGAGTGAGGGACCTGGCCACGGGGCAGAGGGGCAACGCTGGAACTGTGAGTATGTGGGTCCAGACAACGACTTTCCCTTTAAATTCTTGAAAAGTCAGTTGACCAAAAAAAATACGCAAAAGAGATGAAATGAGACTACTGCCCTTTGCAGCTCTGAAGGAATGAGTGGATACAGGCATTGAAAATCTGTGGTTCTTCAACACAACCAAAAAATATGTAATCAGAAGTGACTGCGTACCGCCTCCTGTCTGGCCAGCCCTAAATACCATCTCCGGAAGGGATTAAGCCTGAGTCGGACCCGGTCTCCGGACCCAGCAGCCCAGAGGCAGGCCCGGCAAGGGACAGAGGTGCCCGTGGACAATGCTATCAGCACAATCCAGGCAGAGGGGAAGCCTGGAGTTCAAGGCGCCGGGCTTCCCACAGATAACGGGAAGGAGGGAAAGAAACGGGGCATTTATGGGGTAAGTCGGATTTTAAAAACTGGGCAATACTGAGCTGCAAAGTCCAGGGATTCATCTTTGAATGATAAAGCATTTTTAAAGATGTAATTACTATGAAAAGCGGGCTAGCGGTTCCGAGGAGGGGTCCGCCGCTCACGGACAGGCGTCCTGGGTGGGCAGGGCGGAGACTGAGTTCCTTCTATGTCTTGACTGCTGGTGGTCACTGGGGCGTGTGCCCAAGAGTAGATTGTAAACCACGCATTCGTTGTGCGTGATTTTCTGTATCTGTGTTTTATTTTATAGTAAAAGTATTTGTATAAAGTAAAGTGACACTTTAAAGCAAAAACACTAACAATTTAGTGTGGGGTTTAAAACATAGGTACAAGTAAAATGACCCCGCCTGCCTGTAGGAAGAAATCGCCTGACCGAGGCCCTGAGAACAGAGAGAAGGGCCCCGAGGGCTCACGGGCGGGGGAGGCTGGCGCGCTCCTTGTCCCGACGGTCAGACTGCAGGACCTGGGGACTCACAGGCATTCACAGGTTCAGAGAGCCTGGCCTGGGGAGCGGGGATTAACTGCCCTTAGCCTAAAAGAGGCCCCGCTCCCGCCTAACACAACGCAGCAGAGGGAAAGGACAAGCCTGTTTCCAGGTGGCCTGACTACATCCTAGAACAAAGCTCAGAAGCGGTTACAGAAACGCAAGAAGATCCAGTGCTCACCGAGTTAAAATCTGCGGTATTTGCTCCCTGATCCGAACACACGAGGTCTGCAAAGAAGCGGGACAGCGGGACCCACGCTGGGGGAGTGTCCAGCAGAGCGGCCCAGGGCTGACGCAGGTTGCAGCAGAGACAGGCAGGGCCGCCAGGCCGGCGCTCGCAGCCGCGCTCCCTGCGTCCAGAAGGCTGGCGGAGAGGCCGGCCACCGAGAACGACCCAGGAGACCCGCGGGACCCAAACGGAGCCTCTGGCGATGAAAACGCCTCCGGGAAATGAAGGCGGGAAAGAGGGAATGCAGGAACCCAACAGCAAAAGAGGAGACAGAAAACAAACAGCAGGAGGTATCATGAAGTCGAATACTACTGCTAAGTACTTGAAATGTCAACGTTCCCAGCGCCCCTTTAGAAGACAGGTTTTCAGAGTAGGGGAGAGCAGTGGAGCCCCCCGATGCTGCCTCCCGAACGCCTGTTCCCAGTACGAAGACACAAATGGGGTAAGACGGCGAAAGGGCACACATGCTACTCATCAAAAAAAAGCTGAAACAGCTGCAATGATACTAAAGTAGATTTCAGAGCAAAGACTGTGACCAGGGGTTTAAAAAAAAAAATTCATTTCAGTGCTGAGAAGGTGAACTCCGTTCGAGAGGACGTCACAACCCTCAGCGTCTACGCCCTTAATAAAAGAGTCAGAATGCGCGGGACCCGGGGAAGCAGACGAACCCGCGCGGGACGACGGTGTGAGCGACGGTTTGAGGACCCAGGAGGTTGCTGAGCAACTCGACCTGGCTGACAGTTATGAAGCTCACTCTTCTCAAGTGCGCACGGAACGTTTACTAAGACGGATCCTATTCCGGGCCATTAAAACAAGCCGTCGAGACATTAGGAAGGATTCAGGCTGTACAAAGTACATTCTGTGCCCACAATGGACTTAACTTGGGGATCAATAGTGCCAATGAGAACTTACATTGTCTTGAAGAGAGATGATGACTGAAAGAAAAAAATCAATAGCAAAAAGATTTCTATAAAGTCCCCAAACAGTCAGAAACTAAATAATACTCTTGCAAATACCCGTGCATCAAGGAAGGCGGCCAAAGGGAGACTAGAAAGTATTTTGAATGGAATGAAAATTAAAACAGAGCGTATGGAAATGTATAGCGCCACCGAAACAGCGAGGAGGGAGAAATTATAGCATGAAAGACCACAAAGAAAAGGGGAGAACGCTTTCTAACCAAAGCTCTCTGTGTGCACCTTAAGGTGCCAGCAAAACAGGAGCAAATTAGACAGAAATTAAGCAGAAGCGAGGAAGCAATCCAGGAAAGGGGAGACAGAGGGAACAGGAAAACAATAGGGAAGAGCAACGAAGCCCAAAGTTGACTTTTTTCCAGATCATTGAAAGTGGTGGAGCCTCTACCCAGACTGATCAGGAAAAAAGCGAGATGTTAGTTATAAATATCAGTAACGGGAAAGATGGCACAGCTGCAGATGATACAGATATTAAAAGCATTATGAGGGAATAGTATAAACTTTATTCCAATCAATTTGACAACTTAGATAAAATTCACAAATTATTTAAATGTACAACTGACCAAAATAACTAAGTGGCATAACCCTTCATCTACTTAAAGAAAATGAATTTGTAGTTGAAAGCTTTTCTGCAAAGAGAGCTCATAATTTTGGACAAAGCACCACTACAATACAGTGGGGAAGGGTGGTCTTCTCCATAAATGATGCTGGGTCAATAGGGTATTCATATGGGGAAAAGAGTGGGCCCTCACCTCAGGTCATTTATCTATCTATCATCTATCTATCTATCTATCTATCTATCTATCTATCTATCTATCTATCTATCTACCTATCTGTCTCTATCTATCTATCTATCTATCTATCTATCTATCTATCATCTATCTATCATCTATCATCTATCTATCATCTATCTATCTATCATCTATCTATCTATCTATCTATCTATCTATCTATCTATCTATCTATCTATCATCTATCTATCTATCTAATGTTTCCTTAATCTTCACTCGAGGATATTTTTTCCATTGATTTTTAGAGAGAGTGAAAGAGAGGAGAGGAGAGAGAGAGAAACATGAATATGAGAGAGACACATTGATTAGTTGCCTCCCGCATGCACCCCAACAGGAGCCGGATGGAGCCTGCAACCGAGGTACGTGCCCTTGACTGGGAATCGAACCCACAGCCCTTCAGTCTCAGGCCAACGCTCTAACCAGTGAGCCACACCAGCCAGGGCTCTCATGTCATTTAAAAGTCATATAAAAACCACATCAAAACATCAATTCCAGAAAGATTGATACATTGTATTTTATTAGAATTAAGAATTTACACCCATCAAAAGACTCATACCCAGAACATATTTAAAGGAGGACTTCTGTAAATCAACAGGAAAAAACACTAACCACCCAATTTTTAAAAAATTACATGTAACTTGGACTAGAGCATCACAAGAACAAATTGGAATTGAACAAGAACCGAGTGTGTTCAACCTCATTAGTCATCAAAACCATGTGCACGGTCCTAGCCAGTTTTGCTCGGTGGTTAGGCATCTGCCGGCAGACTGAAGGGTTCCAGGTTCGACTCCAGCCAAGGGCACACACCTCAGTTGCAGGCTCGATCCCCAGCCCCAGGGTGCGTGTGGGAGGCAACCCACCGATGTGTCTCTCTCACATCAATGTTTCTCTCTCTTTCTCTCCCCCTTTCACTCTCTCTGAAAAGCAATGGAAAAATATCCTCAAGTTAGAATTTAAAAACAAACAGGTACATAACTTGGCCCGTGTGGCTCCATGGTTAGAGCAAAAGGGTTTTGATTCCCAGTCACAGGCACGTGCCTGGGTTGGGTGTTTGATCCCCACTGACATTGTCCCCATTGTCCCTTTCACACCCATGTCTCTCTCTCTCCTTCTCCCTCCCTCCCTCCCTCCCTCCCTCCCTCCCTCCCTCCCTCCCTCCCTTCCTCCCTCCCTCCCACTCTCTACAGTTCAGTGGAAAAAATATTCTTGGGTGAGGAACAGCAAACAAACAAAAAAACATGTGCATTAAAATCACAAAGTGCCGCCACAAAGAATGGCTAAATTTTAAAACCGAAAATACTAAATGTTGACAAAGATGTGAAGTCACTAGAAACATGCAGCCCATGAGTGTCAGCAGGTGCAAACCCTTTGAAGACTCATCTGCCAGTGTCCCTGACGCGGAGCTGAGCAAGCCTGCTCTGCAACCCGGGAATCCCACTCCTTGGTGCCCACCCAGCAGAAATGTTGCATATATTCATCCAAAAATACGCACACAGAGATCTTTGGTGGTTCTGATTGCAATAACCAAAAGGTTGGAAACCGTTACACTGTCCAGCCACAGCAGGATGGGCAAATAAATCTCCGTGTAGTCAGATGTGAGCAATACAGCAATCAAAGTCAGCATTTTGCTACTTGCAGCTACATGGATGACCCACAAACAGAATGTTGGGAGAAAGAAGTCAGACACAAGAGTAGCTAGTATGTGATTCAACGTACACAAACTTCTAATCGAGATACAATGCTGGAAGCTAGGATGGCTGTCGCCCTGGGGGGGGATGGGAAGGGCGGCTTCTGGGTGTGGGTGAGGTTCCATTTCCTGACCTGGCTGGTTGGTTACCGGGTGGGTTTACTCCAGAAAGTCTCATCATGGGTTCACGGACGACGTGGGCGTTTTTCTGAATGTGCATTCTACTTGAATAAAATGCTAAATAATTGCGTGAAACAGACAACTGTGTGAATTCAACTGTGTAGTGCTGGCGATGCCCCTGGGGCAACAAGCCGCAGTCTGGAGCTCGGAGTGTGGACCTCAGTGCTGCCTCTTCGGAGCCCAAACCTGTGGGGAAGCCGGTTAAGCCTCCCCAACTCCAACGGCCCCATCTTCCCCCCCATTACAGGATTGTTTGGGCTTTAATAGATAAGCTAATTTTTGCACCAACTCAACACCTGGCGTATAGCAGATGTGCTAAGACAAAGTGGTGTTGGGCAGGGCTGAAGCGCGTGGGCTCTGGGGTCAGACTGCCAGGGTTTGAGTTCACGCTGCTCCACTTACAGTGGTCTGACCTCGACCAGCTACTCAGCGTGGGTCCTCTGTCCCATCATAAACATGAGGCTGGTGAGGAGAGGAACAGGTCAGCTGAGACGTAGCAGAGAGCATGCCACGCGGGGTGGCAGTTATCACTGTGAGGAGTATTGGTGTTAGCACCTGATACCGGAGCTTGGGAGGGAAATCCTTGCAGGTGAAGGTTGTGGGAGATTATGGGAAGACGTGGCCTTGTGAGGATGAACGGAGTTAAATGAGGTGAGTCAGAGTTTTAAATTCCTCCCCTTCCCGCCTATTATCTACATAGGGCCCTCTATGAAGAAAGTCAGACTCATGCACAAAGTCCAGCCTGATGGACCCCGTGCCCATTTTCCAAGGACGGAACTGCTGCCCTGAGGGGACAGGGCACCCCTCAGGTTCCGTGTGGGTCTGATATGGACACACACACTCACACCTCTCTCTGTAAAGACAGGTTCCAGTCACTCCTGGGGAGAGAAGGTGACACAATCCAGTTGGCCCCACCCTGACCCTCAGGCACTAGAATCTCAGGGCCACTGGTGCGGATTCAGAGCCCCTAACATTCCTGCTCCTTGATGCCTGACACCGGACATCCCTAACAACTACGCCTGTGCCTGTCCCCCTTGGGAATGTAAACCCCCTTTTCTCAATCCCCCCACACCCTCAGAGCAAAGGTTGTGCAGGAAAGAGGCTCCATCAGCTCTGCGGTCCTGGGGCCCAGGGATGGGCCAGAGGGAGGGTCTTAGGGACAGGCCACAGTGACCACAGTCATATTCATTCAGAGGGTGGGGCGTGGCCCAAGAGGCGGTTACTTGGGGACGCCCTACAGGATGGAAAGTCCTCAGGAGAGAGGAGAGGGGGTCTCGTGTAGACAGAGGCAGGACACGCTCGGTGTGCCTGGGAAACAGTCTCCCTGGGCTGGGCTCTGGGGGTGAAAGGTGACCCTGGAGGGTGGGGAAATGCCAGGTTGTCAAGTCCCAGAACTTAACCTTTGTTCTGGAAGCGGCAGAAAAACACCGACGGCACTGGGGTGATGTGGGCGTCGTCTGATTTACACTTCAAGACTGCTCTGGCTCTGGTGCGGGAAACGAACTGAGGGAGTAAAAGCTGAGGTGGGGCTGGGCGGGGGCTGCCACAGTCACCGGGCGGGAGTCCATGTGGCCTTGACCAGGATGAACACGAGTGGATGGGCCCATGGAGGCTGCTGAGGTGGATGTGGTGGGATTAAGTGAGGGGCTGGCGTGAGGAGGGAGAAGAGACTCCCAGGTGTCTGCGGGGCAGCCGAGTGGATACAGGGGAGATTTCCCAATCTCATCGACGACTGGGGGGGATCCAGTGGAAAACGTGAACTAGATTTTAGGTGGCAGTGCTGGGTGCTCAGGGGAGGGGCACCTTTGGGTGCCAGTCCTGCCCCACTCGGCTGCACCCCTCCTTTCCTCCCTCTGAATCAAGGAGCAGTTTCGCCCCTTTGGGTTCTGTCTTCTGGCACAGTGAAGACCGTCCTCGGGAGCCTCATATGTGTCACTTTATTTTAGAAAACACCTGGTCCTCTTTGTGACTGGAATTTAGTAATGCAGTTCACGTGGAGCCTCCACCTCCGTAGGTGAGCAGGACGTACGCAAATGTGGTTGGAAAGGCTGGCTTGAATGGTGTTTGCTGGCACTAGGGACCCAGCAGTGTCCGCCTCCCGCCATGGCGGCCTGGTCCTCCGTTTTTCTACCAACAGGATCCTCAAGGAGGAGACCACGGTGGGCCATACAACGTTACTGACACTCAACTGTTCCTGACCCACAAAAACTGGCAATTTCATGGAATTCAACCTGCTATGTGTGGAAACAGAGTGCCCCTGCCCCGTGAGCCGCGGCCCCTGACAGTCCCACCGAGTATCACAGGACCTGGGCCACTGCCCGGAGAGGGTGGCTCAGCCAGGCGAAGGCTGTGTGACGCGTCCCGTCGGAAAGGCCTGGGCACACGTGCACTGCCGGGCACCAAGCGCCAGCCAGGCCGGCCCCGCTTAGCTCCTGAGATCAGACAAGACGGGGCGCAGCGGTGTGGCCATAGGTGCACTTTGGAAAAACTTATTCTTTTGAAGTGGATTGAGGTGCTGTAGAAACTTCCTTCCATGTGCCTGTGAGTCTCTCCAGATTCCTGCCACCGGGTAGGCTGGCCTCTGTCTTCACCTCATTCCCTGCTGACCTCAGGAAAACCATTAAAGAAGCGGGTGAAGAAATGCCATGTCCCGCAGGTGGCGGATTCAACCACGCGGGGACACCTGGGCTCAATACTGACCCAGCCCCCCCACTGCCCACACGGGGACACATGCCCCGTCCCTGAGCCGCATTGGAAAATGACGTTCCCGGCGTTTGCCTTCGGGGTGGTTCTGCGAGTTGCACGAGACAACCTGAAACCCGCTGGCGGCACGCCTGGCGTGTTATGGGCTCGCTTAGGAGGACCGTCCCTCCCCTTCCCTTCTCCTCTCCTCTGTCTGTGTTCCAGTCTCTCCAGCACAGATGAACCCCAATAAATTATGGGATGTCTATGATTTAATGGGCGATGAAGCAGCAATTAAATATATAGACTGGTCTAGTCAAGTGCCAAGCCCTAAATCATGTGCTGGACCCCTCTGGGCACATGGGTGGGTCTCGGCTGGGAGCAAACCTCTTCCCGCACCGCAGGCCTGAGGGCGGGGGGGGGGGGGGGCGTCGGCGACGCTGCCCACAGGAAGAAAGGCACCAGACGGAGTGCCCGCCTTGCTCTCCATTTGCAGCGCGCCCACTTCAACAACCCTCTCTACTTGTTTCCCTTTTTTTTAATTTTATTTTATTGAATTTATTGGGGTGGCATTGGTTAATAAAACTGTATGTGTTGCAGGTGTGCAAGCCTATAATACGTCATCTGTACATCGTATCGCGTGCTCACCAGTTCAAGTCGGTCTCCTTCCATCACCACTCCCCCCCCTTACCCTCTCCTGCCCCCCCATTCCGCTCTGGTCCTCACCGTGCCGATGTCTGTGTCTATGTGTGGTTTTGAATCCCCTCACCTTTTTCACTCAGCGCCCCAACACCCCTCCCCTCTGACAGCTGTCAGCCTGTTCTCTGGATCTATGAGTCTGTTTCTGTTTTGTTTGTTAGTTTATGGTGCTCATTAGATTCCACATATGAGTGAGATCATGCGCTGTTTGCCTTTCTCTGCCTGGCTTGTTTCACTCAGCATAACGCTCTCCAGGCCCCTCCGTGCTGTGCCAAAGGGCACGAGAGCCTTCTTCCCAGCTGCGTGGTATTCCACGGTGTGACTGTCCCACAGCTTTTCATCCACTCATCCTGATGGCACTGGGGCTGTTTCCAGGTCTTAGCTACTGTAAACCTCGCTGCCGTGAACATCGGGGCGCCTTGGTGCAGCCACTGTCGAAAGAAGAGTTACCTCAAAAAATTAAAAATGGAACTGCCTATGACCCAAAGATTTTACTACTGAGAATTTACCCAAAGAAACCTGAAACTCTAGTTATTTCCACTTTTCTCCCTCCGCTATCACCTGTAATCACCCCAGTCGGTTTATTTCCACCATTTGACCAAAACTGCATTCCCAGTGTCCTGGCGATGCTCAACCCAAGGGTCCTTTCTCACCTCTCACTGGACCAGGCAACCTTCCCGCCTTCCTGAAGCTCCTCTCCACGTGGCTTCCAAGACACCACAGTCCTGGTTTCCTCCCGCTGCACCAGCCACTCTTCCTCAGGGTCCTTTACCTGTTTTCCTCGCTTCCCTGCATCTAGATAAAGGAGGGTTTCCGGGATTCATTGTCAGGCCGGTTCTTTTCTCTAAACTCATTTCCTACATGAAACCATGTCCCAGCCTGAATATCCCCCCTAAACTCCAGATTCCTGTGTCTAAATGTCTAACCCAAACCTGCACTTAATGCTTAAAGGACACACCAACCTTAACATGACCAAACCATACATCGCACCCGCCGCAGGCATGTGCTGTCCGCGTTCCTCCCACACGGTAAAGGGCAGTTGATCTCAGCGTTTCCTCCTGTTAAAACCCTTAGAGATGGCGTTGATTCCTCTCTTCTTGTCACAGCTTATATTTAACTCAGAAGAAAATGCTTTCACCTCTATTTTTAAAACATATCCAAAATGTTCAACTTTGGGTATATTTTAAAATACGTCCTCTCAGGACTTGTTATGTGATGCACATAGTATGCCCTCAGGGAATGATCGCTCAGGGAGCAGATTATTGAATGAATGAACGCATGAATGAATGGACGAAGGAATAAGCCAGGGAGCCCTGGATGGGGCAGGGCGTAGCTTAGGCCACTGCCGAGGTCACTTGGAGGGTCAGGGAGCGCAGCCCAGGGTGGTGAGCCGTGCTGGGTCCGGATTCCAGCGGAGGCGTGCGTCTCAGGGACCCTGGGCCTCCCCCAGCTCTTTAAGGCTGGGAGTCACAGTTGGCCACCAGTGACAGGCATGGCCGTGGAGGAGGGAGGCAGGAGGGGGTCTGAATTCCAACCTTTCGCAGGCAGGGTTTCATTGAGCCCAGTGTTGTGCCTTCTGCCCGGCATGGAGAGAGTGCGAAGCCACAGTGGTCTCGGCCAACGCCAGCGCCGACTCCTCCGCTTGTTTTCCGGAGTGGGGTCACGGAGGCTGCACTTCTGAAAGTGCGCAGTTCATGAGCAAACACACGGGGCCCTGGGTTCTGAGCTCCGAGCGCCCATTTGTGGCCAATGAGGCGTCATTTATGGAAATTGCTGCCGGGGATTCCTGCTGGTCATTAAGTGCCTGGAGAGCTCTAATTTAATTATCAACCGAACAATAGCTTGATGGGCGTATTGGTTTTATTAGTGTGTGTATCCGTGGTAACACGCACACACACACACATATTCCTTCGAGGTGGCCAAAACAATGAATAAACCGATAAGCTGACACCACAATTTAGACCTTGAAATGTGACCAGATATCGGAAACTGCTCTTGGGTCTGAAGTGAGCGCGTGGAGACAGGCGCCGTGCGGCCGCGGAGCCGAGTCTTCACCACGGAGATGTCGCAGATGCCGTTAATGTGAGCAGGATATTGATGAGTTCGGTTGGATGTTAACGGCGTAGCCTCGCAGCAATCAATATTTGTATTTGCGATGCCCAGTGCTGACCTCGGACGGCTAACAGGCCCTGTTAATTGTTTTAGAACCCCACCCTCTTCCTGTGCCTTTCCTGGAGGGGAGGTTCCTGGGGAATCTTATAATGGGCTTTTCATGAGTTGGTGATTTTAATTACCTTTTTATTACTACGCAAATCTCCCTTCTCTTAATCGGCCAACTAAAAGGAGGGACCAAGTAATCAGTGAAAGTGGAGACCTGGGCTGAGGGAGGACGGGGCTGCTCCGCGGCCAGGCGAGTCCGAGCTGCGCAGGCGGCAGGCCGGCGCCGGGCGGAATCCGAGGAGCGCCTGTCCCACACCCGAGGCCAGCTATTCAGGGCTCGGCCTCCGGCAGGCTCTGGGGAGACCGGGCGGGGGGCCGCAGAGCAGAGAGCTCCAGCATCTTGGGGGAATAAGCTTTCTCTCACCTTGATTCACTTAGTTCACTGGAGGTGGCGTCCAGGAGGGGAAACTGAGGCTCAGAGAAGGGAAGGGAGAGGAATAGCCAGCATGGTGGGCTTGGCTCCCTCTGTATGTGTGGGGCCGGCACCGTGACAACTTTCCACACCCTGTGCTGCCCTTCACCCCTCCGGAGGCGCAGGTCCTGAGAAGGGGCCATGGTCCCCATCAGAGCGGGAATGTGGAGGAGCACGGGTGTCCTGTGTGACTCTGAGACCTCGCCACGGCTTTTGTTCAGTGTTGTTCGGGACACGGGACAGGAAGGAAAGTGGGAGAGGAACCTCTCCAGTGTCGTCCCTGGCACATCAGCCGTGGCCTCCAGGGTGACTATGAAAGCCGTGTGACCCCAGGGGCAGGGACCAAGGCATCTAGCTCAGTGCTGCCCAGGCCCACGTTGGCTCAGCATGGCCATGCTGCTGCAGAAGCCACGCATTGTCAGGTTCGGAGCTGGGCCTAAAGTATCCTGATTCCGGCCAACTTAGGTGCATCCTGGTCCATCTCCCCACCACAGGAGGCTGCTCCTGGACAGCCAATGTGGCCGATGTGCTTCCTGACCACTCAGCGCAGGGGGAACATTGTCCTCGGTGTGTCCCTTCACGCAGCAGAAGACAGGCTCCCAAAAACTTGGCAGAGGCAGAGCCAGCGGGGCGGTGGAGGGCCCCAGTCTCCATGGTTACACAGGGAAGGCTTCAGAGTCCCTTAGGCTCTTCCAGGGGATTTTAAAGTGAGGAAACGTGCCCTAGTGGGTTTGGCTCATGGTTAGAGCGTCGGCCCTCGGACTGAAGGGTCCAGGGCTCTATTGCAGCCAAGGGCACCGGCCTCAGTTGCAGGCTCAATCTCCAGCCCTGGCGGTTATGGCGAGTGCGGGAGGCAACCAATCCATGAGTCTCACTCACATCGACGCTTTTCTCTCTCCCTTCCACTCCCTCTGAAAAGCAATGGGGAAAATGTCCTTGAGTGAGGATTAAAAATAATAATAATAATTAAGTGAGGAAACCGGAGATAAAGTGGAAGCAAAGGACCACTAGCAGGGCAGAAGGACCTGGTCCCAGAGCTGGACAGAGCCACTGCACAGCTGGGCGGCAAGCTGTCGGGACCAATAAAGGACACAATGTTGCGTGTTCCATGCACAATGTTACATGTCACATGGACAATGTTTGCATGAATAGTTGCACTATCATTTTAATGTGTATGAAAAAAATGTACCAATCATATCAAATCCAAGACTTTACAGATACTATGTGAATAATACTGTATCTTCACTCAATTTAAATAAATATTATGGATAAATAAAAATTATGGATAAATTCAAATAAAATATGGTGATCAATATAACCAAACCCATTGAAGGTGAAAGTGTGAGAAATGCTGAGATGCTGATGGAAAAAGTTTATACTCAGGAATTTTTCTTTTTTATTGAATTTATTGGGGTAATACGGTTAATAAAATATACAGGTTTCAGGTGTACAAGTCTATAACACATCATCTGTATACTGTATTGTGTGTTCACCACCTCAGCTCAAGTCTCCTTCCATCACTATTTACCCCCCCATACCCTCTTCTGCCTCCCCCACCCCATGCCCGACAGTCACCACCCTGTCGTCCGTGTCTATGAGTTTTTAGGCTGGCTCACTTGTATATGTGCTCACGCACATCTGTTTGGATGGTTCTTGGCTTTTAACACAGGTAAGTGAGGTCCCATGTCACCCCAGCAGAGCTCTGCAGATGGGAACACAGAGGGAGCCCTAGGCTCGCCAAGAGCCACCCTCCTCCCAGGCTCTCACACAAAGAAAAAATGGTAACAAGGCACACAATCGTGCAAGTGTGCACGCACACATGCTCCCCCTTCCACGCCGTAAATCAATTAACTCCTCCAAGTGGGTAAACTGTAAGGAAACATCCAATAACTCCGCTAAATGTTCCATCCGGGCCCCTGGATGGCTCGTTAGATTATACAAGGGACAGGTAATTACCCAGAAAAGATACACGACTTTCCAGAGATGCCTAATTTCCTCTCTTCGCTCCTCAGCTTTCCTTGAGGCAAAAGGGGCGGATCTGGGGTCCCAAGACCAAGGGTGGCATTGTGTGTGTGTTATGTGTGAGTAACCTTGCTCTGGGACTTGGGGTCCGGTCTGTCTCATGCTGATGTCGGGGGGCTTCTACCAGTTGGGAAGAAAGCCAGAGCAGAAGGGACCCCAGGCAGAAACAGGGCTGGTTCGCTCGGCTTTCCTCTATCCAGAGGGGAGTGGGCGTGTGCGGGGGGCTCCAGGGAGGGGCAGCGAGGCCTCAGAGTTCCCGCGGGGGGCACGGGGGGCGGAGGGGCTGCCTGGGGGTCTGGCCTCCAGGGTAAGTCCCAGCTCGGGGCTCAGTGGGCGCCTCTGTCCCAGGTACAGAGGGGGGCGTGCGGCACCCCACGAGCGCGAGTTTTCTCTGCTGGGAAAGGCTTCACGGCGGCGGCCCCGTCAGAGAGCTGTGGCTCCCAGTGGGCAGCCGAGGAACAAACGGGAGGCGCAGGAGGCGCGTTGTTTCTCTCTTTTGCCTCCACTTGCAGGTGAAGATTTCAGACGCCTTTAGGTAAGGAACGATTTGCGGTCCACAGGAAACTTTTTGGTCACTGAAATCTGCCCTCTCCACTGAGCTAGCAACCTGCGCGCCCACCCGTGGTGGCCGGGTGGCCGTGCGACGGGGCCAGCTGAATAAAGCTGGATGAGCCCAGGTTCTGAAGTTCTAGGGCAGGTGGAGCCGGAAGGTGGGCACCCCTGCTGGGGCAGGTGCAGGGAGAGCATGGCACCCGTGTGACCAGGGCCACCAGTCTGGTCCAGCACTTAGGCAGAGCCTGGTGAGGGACAGGGGAAGGGAGAGCAGAATTTTCAGCAGGTGATGCCAGCTGCCAGGGCCTGAGGGGAGGAGGCAGGCAGGGGGCTCAGGCATATGCCCTGGCCTGCTGTGGGGCGCGGCTGAGGCTGGTCCCTCAGGTCAGTCCTCACAAGGGGGACTGGGAAGCAGGCTGCAGGTGCTCTGGACCCAGAAGGAAGATAAAGCACCAGAGGGGGTGGGACAGGGTCATCGCAGAGTGTGTGGCTCCCAGAGGCACCTGGCAGTACCAGGTAAGGCAGCAGGAACACCCAGCCAGGAACCGGGCAGAACTGTGCCCAAGGCAGCTCTGGGAGCTTTCATGATCTGAACCACAGGTCCCACCACTTAACCCCCCGAGCCCCGGCTTCCTAGTTTACATATTGAGAATTGCCACGTCAGCCTCCCCGGTGATGCCATCAAGGCTAGGTGAGAGTGGATATGGGGGGGTGCCCTGCACCTGACGTGGCCACGGTGAGGCCTCAGTGACAGAATGGTGACAGCTATCTGCCACATGTCCAAGGAGATGGTGACGAGAGCCCAACAGAAACGGTACCCACCACATAGACAGGTCAGATCAGAACCGGGCAATGTGGGCCAGGAGCCAGGGCGGGGACAGGATGGGAGCTGGTCCAGCCTACCACTGAGGTGAGCTGGGGGCGAAGACGGAACCGGCCGAGGCCAGGAGTGCCCAGCAGCTCCGCTGTGGCCGCAGCCAAGCCTGTCCGAGGACAGGGGCAGCAGGGAGGTCGTCTGGTTCCCCGAAGAGCCAGGGCCTGCTGCAGGTCTCTCCCCCGGATCCTCTCATCTCGCCATCTGGCTGCCTTCAGTGTGGTCCCCGTGAGCTGCCAGCTGCCACTGGTAATTAGCTGTCTTCCTCAGACTGACAGTGGTCTCAGTTCTTCCCAGGAAGTCCCCTCATGGCTCCGTCATTACCCGCCCATTCACTGAGTCAAAAACAAACAAACAGCCAACAGCAAGACAAACAAAGAATGACAAAGGTCAGCTCTTTTCTCCGGAGCTCACATCTGAAAGGCACTCAGAGGGGCCATCTGGTCTATCTGCTCCCTCAGCTCGGCATGTTCCTACAGGACTGAGCCTTGGCTGCGGGGGTGTTGAAGGGCGGTCAGCCTTGTCCAGTTCTTGAGTCCTCTGGACTCCCCTGAGCCTGAATTGATCACTCCCAGGATTTGTGGTGCTCACTCTCTTGCAAGGCGGCCACTTCTCTGTGAAACGTCTTCTTCTGAGCTGCTCTGCCTCCCTGTGACTTCCCCCTCAGTCCTGTTTCTGGCTTTGGTGACCACATAAAGCACTTTGCTCCGTCTGCCAGTCAAACTCTCTCGGAAAATTGAATAACTACTTTGGAAACTAAAAATCTGATTGTCTCTGAAATCCTCTGATTTAATCAATCTGGGAGCACATTGGTTCACACTGGAGCAGCTCTGAAACCAGGATGGCCTTACCGCCAATGGATCTCACAATCTAATTGGCAGTCTTCCATTTTTGGTAATGCCCCCAAAACACACCAAAACAAAAAACAACCAACAACCAGTGCACCCTAAACCCCACAGTGCCTTACGTCAGAGGGAACACGCTTGGGGGACTTGCCCTCCTTCCTCACAACTGCCTGAAGCAGGACGCAAGGCTCAGAAAGGTGGAGGAGGCGCGGTGGTCACCCGCCAAGTCACAGATCATCACTCAAACTCCAGCCCATTGAACAACAAAGACTGCTTTGGACCCAGCCCAGAGCTGCTCGCCTGTCAGGTCAGGTTTCCTGGGGTCGGAATGAAGGTGCTGCTTCACCCCAGTCCCCACCCAGTGGCCAGCCTGCCCTTCTGAACTCAGGCCTCGTGCACCTTGGCAGAGTACTGAGCCAGATGGCAGCAGCCCAGCCCTCAGCGGAGGCTAGGAGAGGCCGAACCAAGGGCAAGGAGACAGGCTTTCAGCTCTCTCCGCACTCCTGTCAGCCTGATTTGCCCCTGTCCCCTGCTCCTGAGTGAGACTGAGTTTGGGAGCAGCCGTTCCCCATGTTCATTCATCACTGGGCTGCAGGCCTGCTCGGTCATTACCACCCTTCTCCTGCAGCTGCAGAGCCCAAGTCGGGGGCCGAGCACACTGGTGAACTGCCAAGGCACTTTCAGGGTCCCGTCCCCTCCCCAGACACTACCACAGCACCCCCATGGTAGATCCTCAGGCAGCACTTCCAGTCCATTTGACAAACAGGGAGCCCGCTCAGCAAGGCTGAGATGTGGGTGAAGGTCTAGGCGGAATTGCCCTGTGGCGCTCTCAGAATGTCTCCCGTAACAGTGGGGACCCTGGGCGAGCCCGGAGGCCTTTGTCCGCACAGTCTGCATCCCCACCCAGTAATGGGGATTGCATGTCCTGCCCGCTCCCCGGGGCTGTGATGAGGCCCCATCGCAGGGCATCTGTGGCAAATGGGATGGGACCAGAGGCCATGAGGATCCTGTGACTTGCCCAAGGTCACAACTCAAGGAAGACCCCAAATGCCTCCTCCAAGTGCAGATGCTGAGTGAATCAGGAACTCTCTGCATTTGAGGGACCTGGTCTCCCACCACATGCCTGAGCCCTTCCTCTGGGCACATTTCTCACCTGGCATCAGCTCTGCAGCAGTCACGGCTGGGTGAGGTCACTGTAGCCGCAGCCCTCACCATGCACACCGTCATCAGCTAACGCTACAGCACAGGTAAGAATCCTCGACATTCAGCCCGAGCACATGGCTGCGAAGACGCAGAGTGATGCGCAGACAAGAGTCAAGGAGAAGAGAGGGAGAGGAGGCGGGGAGGACCAGGGAGTGGGAGCTATAAGGCTAAAGGACAGAACTCTAGAGGCACCAGAGTGACTGGCAAGGGGACAAGGTCCTGCAAAGGAGTCCAAGGAAACACTTTTTTTTTTTTTTTTTAAATATATCTTTATTGATTTTAGAGAGAGAAAGGCAGAGGGAGAGAGAGAGATAGAAACATCAATGATGAGAGAGTCATTGATCGGCTGCCTCCTGCACGCCCCCGACTGGGAATTGAGCCCACAACCAGGGCATGTGCCCTGAGTGGGAATCGAACCCCGATCGCCTGGATCCTAGGTCGATGCTCAACCACTGAGCCACGTCCGGCTGGGCCAAGGAAAAGACACATTGAACTGGAAGACAGTGGAGGCTGTAGTCCAATATTTTTCTGTACAGGAATGTCTTCAGCAACCTTGTGCTCGTAGCGTCTGCCTGCACACCTCCAGTGACTGCCTCTGGGGCTGCCCCTATGACTCCAGATGGCTCTAGTGCTAGGGAGCTCCCCCCAAATTGTGACCAAACCTGCCCAGCTGGGCTCCCACCCTCTGGCGCTGGATTTACCCTGAGAGCCAAAAGACACATCTCTTTTCTGGCAGGATATCGATTTCCTGAGGTTTGAAGACAATGACCATGTCCCTTGTGACTTCCTTCCTTCCATTGATAATCCACAGTCCATATTGACCATCCATAGTCCATACTAACTGCCCATGTCTCATACTGAGTGTTGTAGAAGGAAAAATTGTTTCCCTCCCTCTCAGTTCTCAGCAGAGGCCCCTTAATAAAACACATAACAAGAGAGAAACAGGCACAAGTTTATTAGCATGTACAGCTTTGTGTTTAAGGGTGACACCCAGGGAACGTGAGTAACTCTCCAAGAGGAGGCCTTAGAGTCCAGGACTAAGTACCATCCTAACCGGGAGGGAGGCGGGGTCTCTTAGGGGAGAGTGAGCGAGCTTTAGGAGACGTGAGGCGGCTTGTCCTCACAGCCCTAAGGACATGGTGCGAGACCAAAACCCATCAAAAAGCCAGGAGGAAGGATGGAGACCCAGGCTGGAAAATTCTTCAGAACCTGCTTGCCTCTTGCCTCCAAACTCCCCCACTCCAACTGGCTCTTCTCACATCCCCCTCGTGTGCCGGACTCACCCATGCTCCCTGCTCCTTCAGGCCTCCAGGCCTTTGCTTTGGTGGTTCTGCCCACCTGGAGCACCCTCTCTCACCTTCCCACTCCCACCTCCAGCCATCAGCACTGGGTTGCTTTCCCAGGCTCAGGTTAATTGCTGCCTCCTCCATGAAGCCTCCCTTGATAACCTCACTCACCTCAAGTCCCCCTAGCATTCTGTGTCTCTCCTGCAGAGACCTTGCCCACTGGGGACAAGTCTATCATTTCAGCTCGATACTACTGCCCCTGGTGACAGATGCCCTCTCTCGTGAGCTTCCCTGTCCCTGCAGATCTCGGGGGCCATTTGCTGAAGGAGCAAACAGATGCATGCTGGGTGCAAGGGAGGGAGGTGCCCCAGCCCTGGTCCAGGCTGCACCCCAGCTCCAGCCAGAGGGCCGTCCCACGTGGACTCTCCCACTTCGCCTGTGCCAGACACCATTTTTGGCTGGCCTTGTGGAAGAGATGTTCAGAAGCCCTGGCTGCCGTGTGAAATCTCCTCCTGGCTCCTCCTTTGTCTTTTTCAAGCTAAAAATAAAATCGCCGGGGACCCCGGGCATTGCCATTGTTGCCGCTATTGAAACGTGATGAGCGCCTGATCAAAATTATTATGCGTTGTTGATGGGGGAGGCAACCCAGTTTATCTTCCAGCAGCTTTAAAAATAGAGCTCCCTTCTTTTGTGCCAGGGTAAAGCAATAATTTAGATAATTGAAACTCCGAAATGAATTGGATTCGAATTGCTGTGGCTTTGGGCCTCTTTATGATACTTCTTTGTATAAAAGAGAATGGAGTCAAAAGAAGAATGTTTTGCTCACACAAAGACCCTGAGCAGGACGAATGAAGCCGGTGTGAAAGCAGTGCTGCTCCGAGACCCCGTCTGGAACATGGGAGATGACTGTCGTCCTCACACACCCGGGAGCATTGCCCAGCTGGCTTCTAGGCTAAAAAGTGGCTTCTGGGGCTGTCGGCCTCCTTTCTCACTGTACCCAGAGGAGGGCACTGTGAGGTGAGTCGAGTCCCCAGGAGGGAAGGGACATCCAGGGTGGGTAGAGGGTGGTCTCCTGAATGAGCCCTTTACTCTGCTCGTAGGGTGGTTTCTCACCTCAGGACTAGTGAGTGACAGGGCTGTGCTGAGGTTTAAATCCCACCTCAGACACCAACTATGTGACCCTGGAAACAGTAGTTAGTTATCTTGATTTAAACTTCCTTGACTGTAAATCAGGGACCACTGTAAGGGAGGCATTCAGATTAAATTAGTAAATTTATAAAATCATCAGGTACAGATTAAGCAATCAAAAATCTATTCATCATTCACCAGTCCATCCACCTATCCACCCACCCACCCACCCACCCAGCCAGCCAGCCAGCCAGCCAACCACCCATTCACCCATCCATCCAACCAGCCACCCAGCCACCCAGACACCCATCCATCCAGCCACCCATCCATCCTCCTACCCACCCATCCACCCATTCATGCATCCCTCCACCCATTCACCCACCCAGCCAGCCAGCCACCCATTCATCTATCCATTCATCCACGCACCCACCCGTCCATCCATCCACCCATCCATTTATCCATCCATCCATCTATCCATCCACCCACCCAGCCAGCCAGCCACCCATCCATCCTCCTACCCACCCATCCACCCATTCACGCATCCCTCCACCCATTCATCCACCACTTTGCATCCTTTCTTCATTCCTTCATCAGTACTAATGGGTCAGACCTCCTAAGCCACCTTGTACCAAGGGTTGTGACAAAGTTTGTCAGAACCAGTTTAAAAACCAAGTCATCTGATTCCAGTCCCATAATTTTTCACACAGTCCTGAACTGAGACACAGAGAGGAACATAGCACAGGGATTCATGGTAGAGAATCCTGAGACTGGGCTGTTTGTCCTCAGTGACTGTGGTAGACGTCAGTTCTCATCACTGATTCCAGGGTCTCCTCTCATTCTGGACACAGAAGAGACCTGCCCTTCCTGTTCTCCTGTGGTCGGGTGGAGCCATGTGAATGGTTATGGCCAATGAGTATTGTGCACAATGTTCAGGGTGCGAGATGCCCTCCCCCCCTTTGCTGACCTACAAAGGCATGAGAGGTCAGCCATCGTGGTGGCGAGCCGTGGAGATGTGGGTGGGAGCTGTCACTCGACAGAGCTCAGCCCATCCTCACCAGCACAGTGACTCTAGCTTCCTACTGCATGTCCTCTAATCCACTTACCCTGTGGCAGTCTCCTGTGGCTGCCCTGCAAAGCACCACAAACTGAGTGGCCTGGAACAACAGGAACTTATTCCATCACGGCTCCGGAGGCCAAATGTCTGAGATGGACATGCTGGAGAGCTGGCTCCTCAAGAGGCCCTGAGGCAGTCTCTGTGCCAGGCCTCTCCCCCAGCTCCGGTGATGCCAGCAGTCCTTGGTGTTCTTTGCTTTGCAGCTTCACCAATTTCTGCCTCGTCTTCACATGCTTCCTTCCCCCTGTGCGCCTCTGTGTCCCTCCTCTCCCTATAAGGACACCAGTCATGGATGAAAGGCCTATTCCAGTTTGACCTCATCCTAACTAATCACATCGGCAAACATCGTAATACAAGTACGGTCTCATTTTGAGATTCTAGGTGGACATGAATCCGGGGACACCATTGAACACAGCACGCCACCCCCATCCTGAGCAAAACTCAGGCCAACAAACATTTAAAGAGCCACTACATGCCAGTGCTCTGTGGCACTTACTGAGGAGGGATGGATGAAGAATTCCACAGCAGGTGCGACGCTGGGGGTGATGGGCGTGAATGAGATCACAGAGCAGAGGCAGAAGAGCATCGGACACTTCAACATGGTGTAGAGGGTGTGGCCTGGGGGGTCCCGTCAGCTGCTCCCCTGCCTCTTGAGCTCCGTGAATGTTTGTGCTGCGCCCACCTCTCTGCCTCCAGCACCCAGTTCAGGGCTGGCACCCTGCAGGTGCTCAGTCTTTGTTGGGGGACCATCCCCCACGCACACATGGGGCCACTTGTTTCCTGCCGCCTTCACTATTTGGGCGATCACGGGTTGGGTCTCGTGGCAGCAGCCCGGCTGGACGGGCCTGCGATCTGCTCAGGAAGCCGGCCGGGCCCCTGGCTCCCACTCACTCGCAGTTTTCAACAGCACCCTGGGACCTGTCCATCAGCCAAATTCCCTGGGTGCGCGGCACCCAGCTGAACAGGAAATTACACAAAACTTACAGCTTCCTCTGGCTCCCAACCTGACTTTCTCAGTGGCAGCTTCAACTTGCGGACAGCTCTGCATAGTCCAGAGCAGGGGCCTGACCTCCCCACACAGGCTCTCTCTCCTGCTCCTCTCCTCCTGCCCCTGCCCAAAGGTCACCTCCCACCAGCCCTAGAGGAGGTGGTGGCCCCTTCCTGCCTGAGTCGAGACAGCAGAGTGATCCCAAAGCTCCCGGGCTGCTCCTGAAGCCCAGGGTGCAGTTCTGGGACCACAGTTTAGGGCATGTGGACAAACTGGGTGTTCAGAGGGTGCCGATCAGGACCGGAGGGGCTGTGAAACACACCTGGCGGGGAAGGAAAGGTGGGAGGAAGACAGATGAGGAAGCTGCATCTCAAGGCAGACACTGCTGGGCTGGGGTGCAGGGTGGGGGGCTGGGATCACTTTGTTACATTTACCACTGACCACATGTGCTGCGTTTGCACACTGGAACAAAATATGCAGTCATGGCGTGTGACAACGAGTGGATACCAAGTGGACCTCGAATGCAGTCAGGATTGTCAAGGGGAGAGAAGGAGGCCAGTCCTGAGGGTTCCGGAGAGAAGAGCCAGGACCGAAGTGCGGATGTTACAGCGACTGCAGTGAAGATCCACTAGAGACACAGGCTGCAATGACTGGTAATGAGCTCACCATCAGAAAAGCATTCAAGTGTGGAGAGCGGCTACACCTGGAAGCTGGTCGGGACTCGGGCAGGAGCAAGGCTGTGCCCTGAAGACCCTGGGGGACCTTGTCCGGGCCGGCGCAAGCTGTGCCTGGAGACAGGGTCCTCCTGTCCCTTGTGTAGTTGTCCGGCTGGCACGCGGCCTGAGCAGAGCCTCGCTGGCGTGCAGCCTGTCCTGCCAGAGGCTAGGAGACGTGGTCGGCCGGGCAGCGGGCAGGAGCCAGCTTCCAGTGGGTGCAGCGCACAATAGAGAAGCCCCAAGATGCTGTTCCGGGCGCAGCAGAGCAGTATGTCCGGAGGGAGCTTGCCAAGGGGTGGTTTTTGTCCCTCAGCCACCCGCAGTTTCCTTGAAGAATTGTTACCTTGATGTACATGATAAAGACGCTGAGCTTGCTGGGAGTCGCTGTCTCCCCATCGAGGGCAGTGTCCCACCCGGCCCAGCTTTAACTGTCTGACGTGTCTCTGTGTGTTTCTTAACCTCCCGTCGCTCCCTCTCAGGATCCCCCGCTTCCCCGCGCAGGTGGCGACCTTCAAGAAGAGCCCAGGACACGCAGCACCTGTGACACACTGCAGCCATCACACAGAACTCGGACTTCATGGGTATTTTCCTGTGAGATCCTCATGATTCAGAGAAATTTTCGGGTTTGATTCTCAGCTAATAAAGCTAAAGTTAGTCAATCAGTTAGAAACAAAGATCTGGATTCTGCTTGCTGCTCCTGGGGCCTGTTCCCCGAAAGGCACTGCCTGCTGCAAACATCTCTCTACCCCTTTCCTTGGCTCCTTCCCGAAGGGCAGCCAGGCTGTGGCTGAGGTCTGACTGGGGATTTACTCCCTTTAGAGGCATCGAGTCTCTGATGTGAGTGTTCTCTGCTCCCCCAGGGCCTGCCTGACCCACAGGAGATGCTTTGAGAGAGATAGTAACATGTAAGATGGGGGACTCATAGGAGGTCACCAGGGCTGCCCTTCTCAGTGATTCTCCAGGTTCCATGAGCAGTGAGGCCGACCTCCGTCTCTGTGTCACATGTGTAGCGTCTTGCCCCTGCCACGCGGATCTGAGCTCAGAGGGAGCCTGGAGAGCTCCATGTGGCCCCCGGCCCAGCGAGCCCTTCCTCTGAAGGTGTGGACAGCAGCGGGGAGCCCATAGCAGAGCCCAAGGGGGCACCCTCACAGCTCCATCCCTAGTCTTGGCCCTGGCACTCACCAGCTGTGTGACCTGAGCATGCACATTAACCTCTCTGAGCCTATTTCCTAAAAGGCAAATTGGGGGTGATAACAGGAACCAGTCACACAGGGAGGAATACATGAGATCATTCATTTGGCCTAGTTCCAGACTCAGCAACAGAAACAGTCACTGCACAGATGACGCCCCAAAGGCTCCCAGAAGCAAGGACACTCCTCTGCTTCTGAATGCCCATGACTCCCCAGTGCCATTGCAGGCCTCAGCCTGGGGCCCAGGCCCTTCTGCATGGGACCTGCTGGCTGTCCCCCAGCTCCTCCTATGCCCTTGGTACATGCCCTGGCCTGGCCACACAAGCTTGTCCCTGTGCTGGCCTCCTCTCCATGCCCATGCCCATGCCCATGCCAGCTCACTAGTTCTGCAGCTTTGCTCCATTCATCCGGACGCATGCTGGCCTCTAGAAGCCTCCATGTAGATTCCCAGGCAAGAGCTGCCCTGTGTTAGTGACCGTGGCTTCCAAAACCAATGCCCACAAACAGGGACTCAAACAACAAAGGTGTGTTCTCTCAAGGTTCCTGAGTCCGGAAGTCTGAAGTCTGGGTGTCCCAGGGCTGTGTGCCCTCTGAGGACTCTAGGAGACAGTCCTTCCTATGTCTTCCAGCTTCTGTGGCCCAGGCAACCCTGGACTTACGACCACATCTTCTGCCCCCATCTTCATGGGGCCTCTGCTTGTTCCTCCACTGTCTCTTACATGGACAATTGTCATCGGACTTAGGACTCCAGTGAGTAATCCAGAATGATGTCCTCAAGATTTCCTTGACCTAATTATATCTGCAAAGACCCTTTTTCCAAATCAGACCATGTTTTCGGCTCCTGAGGCCCCCTAACCATGCCCTTTCCTCCTCGATCACTGCCTGGTCAACCACATATAATCCGAGTAGCTCAGAGACCAGATGGAGACAAGGCCTTGACCGAGAAGCCCAGCCAGCAGTGACCCAGAAATGGGGCTGAGGACTGCCCAGGACTGTCCACCACCCAGACACTTGGAAATGGCAGGACATGGAGTCTGGTCCAAATTACATCCGATGGTGCTTCACTCCTCATTGATCCCCGAAGTTATTAGATTCTCATAAATGGTCAGAGAATAGATTGCCTCCAAGAGGGTCCTCCAGAGGCGATGATGCATGACATTCAAACAACTGCATCTCGGCCTTGCCCCCAGGCCCCTTCCTAGGGGAGCCTTGGGAGTCATTGATCTGAACTGCCTGAGGCCCAAGCAGTAGCCCATCCCCTCCCTCCCCTCCAGCAGATGGCCCTGTCCAGGGTAGGGCAGGGGAGGAGGGCCTGGGGCCTGTGTTCTGCCACATCAGCAGGTCCAATACACACGCCACGAGGACAAAGCGATTAGGAGGAATTTAGCTGAACTCTGTCCAGCAGCAGGACCACGCTTTAGATTACAGTTTTGCAAGACAGGAGGACTTCCTTCAGGCCAGCCTTACTTAATCCCTCCCTAAAAGCCAGTATAACTTTAAATCACAGCCCTGGGAGGGAGACTGCGGGGAGGAGCGTGGTGATACAGGCCAGTGGCACCGTCAGCTGGTTTAGCCCCACCCGGCATCTCATCGTCAGCGCCGTGTTTAATGTCCCGGATCTGAAGTAAACACGGTCATGTTATGTTATAAAACATTTACTAAGAGGCAAGGGGCTTATCTTGTGTTTACTAAGTGCCTTATTTCTTTCACATGGAAATGAAAGAAAAGCTTTTTCCAGGCCCAAGTCTGCTGTGGGGTCCGGCGCCTGGCAGCACCTCGAGCAGGTGTCCGCGACATTTTCCACGACCTGTGCTGCATGCTCAGCACTGGATGGGGGTGTGGGACACGTTGCTATAGAAAGGAAAGGAAAACTGTTCTTCCATCCATTTGCTCATCCCTTCACTGGTTCAGTCCATATAGCTGAACGCTGTGTGGGTGCCTGGGATAGTGACACCTCCGGTGGACACCGCTCAGCCCTCACGTGGTGCTGGACACACGTGACAACAGCAACTGTGGAGGTGACTGGTCAGCAGTTGCCGCTCCGAAAACATGTCCCTGTGACATGGGGAGTCTGTGCAGTGTCCACTGTGTGTGCCCATGTGCGTGTCCGAGAGACAAGGCCGTAACCACAGCATCAGCAACAACCTCAGTGTCCATGCTGGGCTGGTGCTCACCGGGCCACCGCCAGGCCACTGCAGGGGTCAGCAGTGCTTCCGACAGAAACAGTGGGCTCCGCTGGGAAAACTCAGGGATGAGCCACGGTGTGACTCCAGCTCACGCCACCACACTTTGCCATCCGGGCACCAGGCACAGAAAGCATTCTGGCAGACGGGAGTGAGGGCGAGGCCAACGGGTCTACCTTCATCTGGACACTTTGAGTTGTTTGCAGTGAGAATGCTCTTGGATGTCGTGTGTGATTAGGGACTGGTGAAATTGTAAAAAGAGTGGGGAGGACCACAGCAAACACGGAGGAACTCCTGCCCCACAGCCAGCATCTCCCCTGCATGTCCTATCTTGGCAACAGCCTCAGGTGAGTCCTGGAAGGGACACGGAGCATGGACATGCCAAGGACACTCCAAGGTCATGTGTCACATGAATAACAGAGCCTACCCTCAGGGGATCCTTGGCCTCTGGAATCTCTCTTTTCCTTCATAACAAGTTTATAGTTATTTAAAGTAGCCAGAACTTTCTCTCTGTGTGTGCCATGCACAAGCACACACATACGAGCACCCCCCCACCCCCCACCCATGATTTGAACTAAGTGTGGGAACCAGAGGCTGTTGCAGTCTTGCTTCGGGGCTAATAGGAACATGGGCAGCGAGCGGCCTGGATGATCGCAGTCAGCACCTGCCTCGGACTGTCTGTCTCTCAAACACCACCTGTCTCGGGTGGGCTTTTGGCAGAAGCGGGATCGCTGTCAGTTTGCTACTGGCTCCCTGCTGAGTGCCCGAGTGTCGCTGTTCTTCATAGTTGATTAAAGCCTGTGATGATCTGGGTTAACGGTGCGGCAATTGCTTGAGTGGTCAGAGTCAGTTAGAGGATATTGTAGGAGCTGACCCAGTTCTTTCTGCCACCCTAACAGCAAACAGAGCTGTGAGATGACAGGGGAAGGGGTGGGCAATGGGTTTATTGAGCCCCTACTATGGGACACTTATAAGCCCGGCCCATTCATTCTTTAAATCAACAGCTGAAAAACGACAACAAATGGCTACCGAGCCCTCAGTCTGCTTCTGGCCCGCGCGGTCTCTGCAAGCCCGTCACCCTGGTGACACAGGGACCCATGCGCAGCTCCTAGTGGTCTGGGATCCACTGAGGTGCAGAGCGTCATGGTCAGGGCGCGGTGAAGCTGGGCGCGGGGGTGAGGGAGAGCAGACGGAACCTGGCAGACGCTCTGTACCCCAGACCCTCCCATTCCAAGCCCAAGATGCTCCACGCCCAACAGCCCCACCTGCTTCTCCCTCCCATGTCCTTCCCTCTCTTCTCAAGCCCAGGACCCCAGAAGGCTAGGTCTCGATGAGCTCTTTCAAAGGTCTCAGGACTGGAAATTCATGAAAAGAAGACCAGACTCTACTCCTCAGATGAATATGCTTTTAAACAAGATGCTGATTCCAACGTTTAAGTCACCAATTCCTGACACTCGCTGTGGGTGAAGACACTTTAAGATCAACACTTGTGTGTATGCGCTGGTAACGCTGGTAACACAGGCTCCAGGCCCGGCTGGTAGCCCTCAGCAGCCGGCACTCACACACACACACATCCACACGTGTGCACACATGTGCACACGGACACACATGCACACATGTACACACACACATGCACACGCACGTACACCCCGGGTCCAACCCCACTGACTGTGGACTGGACGGCTCACTCACCAGGAAACCCTCCAACCATGGCATCACCGCCCACACGAACCCCCACGCCCAGAGCCCGTCCTTACTCCCGATGCTCAGAGAGTACCTGCTTCGCCTGTCACCCGACAAAACTTACCCTTTATCAAAAGAATCATGGTGTGGAGTTGACCGACTCATTAAACATTCATTCACTCATCGCACAAGCTTGCACTGAGCAGGCGCCCAGGTCAGAACTTTGGGGCGCCCGTGAGAAGGTGGGCACGGAGCCTGCCCTCTGGCTCCTTACCCAGCAGGACACACAGCCACACAGCAGTGTGAGAAAGCGTAGTGATAATCTCGACGACACAGACTCATCCATTTAGGCGGTGGTGGGAAATACTTCTCCTAAGTAGCCCCTCTCACAGAACTGGAGGGCCACAGAGGGCCCAAGCAAGGGGCACGGTGGCACCCATGGCAATGTCCTTTTGGAGCATCAGGACTCAGCTTGTCCAGGCTCAGCATGTGACCAGGGTCGGAAAACCACTATGTGAGACTCAGTAAGTGGCCAAGATGAAGGCTCAGTCTTGAACCAGGCCACTCTCTATCTGTGAGGAGGACTCGGGCTCAGTCTGTAAAGGAGCTCACAGCCCACCCAGGGTCCAGGGTCAGGGGCACATGTGTGGCCATGATCAGTGTTCAGTCTCAGCCCAGGCCGGGCTCTCCTCCTCCCTGCTGTGGCCCCTGCTCAGCACCCTGAGAACGACCTTTTGTGTCATACTCTGGCCCCGGGGTGGCCTGGCCTCTGGGCTGAGCACTTGCTCCTGTAGAAACCCCTCTGGCCCTGGTCCTAATGATGTTTTAAAGCCCAGTCCCGGCTGGGGGATTTCATCAGGGTAATTCCTTTGCAGCCCAATCAGGGCCCCGCACACTGGGATTTACATGAACCAGTAAGCCGATTAGAGGACTGTTCAGAGGGCACAGGCAGGTACTGAGCCAGCAAAGCGGCCGCCCTCCCTCTCCAAGTAGATTAATTGCTCCCGTCCCAGCTGGTTCCAATGCGGAGTTCATTATGTCTCCCGCAAACCCGCACCGCTTCCCACTCCTTCCCTGCTTTGCTCAGTGACACCAAACTCAAAATCCAAGTCTCCCGAAAGGCCTCCTCTTGAATGTCCCCCCTGTCAATCACCATACCCTTCCCAGACCTCTCCAGCCTCACCCATGCCCTTCGCTCCATCCCATTGCCCACTGGCCACAGGCTACCCTTTCCAGCCTAATTCCTTCCTTGACATACTCTGAGTGTCCCTGACACTAACTAGTCCCTTCCCCCCGTCCAGCTTGGTCTGACGACTTAGAGCAAACATCCCATGGTGCTGCAGGCTGCATGGGAGCTGGCATCTGCTCATCTCTAGGAGACTGGGGTTGCTCTCGGTGTGGTCACTGTCCTCCCCACCTACCCAAGGGAGCACTGAGGCTCAGCAGGAGTGCCAGCCCAGGGGCCATGGTCAGCGCCGGGCCTCATGTCCACTTTCCAAGCTCTGGCAGGACAGTCCCTGGTCCTCAGCTTTCACTTCCCAGGCTTCTTTGCACACTCTCCTGGCGGGAGCAGCCCCTGCCTTCCAGCTACCGGAGCCTGGGTGGCTGCCCCGTCTCGCCCAGGACACCTTAAATAGGGGCATTTAAGCCTTCAGTTAACCAGCTGCAAATGAGCATGGCTGCCCTGGGTGGGGGTCGTGGCCAGCAAGGGCAGGTCCAGTGCTGTGTGTGGGCAGCCAGTGTGGAGCTTCGGGGAGGTGTGGCCTTGCACTGGGACCAGGCTCCCTCTCCTGTCCACTCCTGCTGTCCCTCTGGGCTGGGAGGCTGTACCCACGAGGCTCATTATGAATGCTACAAGTCCCTGACATTTGGCCAAGGCTGTGAGTGTCTTCTTTGAGGCTCGTCACGCACCAGGGAGCAGAGGCAAGGGCTCAGCAGGCCCCCATTTCTGTCCCTCCCTACCTGGATTACCCTGCAGCACCCTCTGAGAAGGGACAAGGGACAGGGCCCGCATCTCCAAAGCAGGATAAAGTGCAGGCTTCCGAATCCTGGGTGTCCTGGAATCACCAACCAGAAGGAAGGGTGCCTCAATTCTGTCTCCTGGGTAAGAAAACCCAGCACTCAACATGCAGGGGCTTCTAACAAGCACAGAGCAAGAGGCAAAGCTCATATCTAAGTCAAGTGTCCCCAAAAGCCAGGCTCATTTCACCCCAGTCACCAGGAAGCCCTGCTCACCATGTTTTGGGGCCACAGGGCAGCTCAGCGTCTTGGGGGTTTGCACCAGACAGAGCCTGGCTCCTCCCCACTTCAGGGTAGATGTGGGTCAGGGTCAGGAGGCTGTGCTTCTGGTCCAGGGCCAAGCCACTTGTTGTGTGACCCTGGAGAGACCCCTTTGCCCCTCAGGGCCACAGGCTGAAGACAAAGCGGTAGATGTGAAGGCTGAAGAGGAGGGAAGCAGGGAGACCTGGGCTCAGGGCTCAGCATGGCCGCCCAGGAGAAGGGCAGGCCGCCCTGGAGCTAGCCCCCGGCGGGCTGCCCCGCACACGCCCCCGCACACGCCCAACGCACTGTCTCCCTGAGATGCCGCCTTCTGCCTCTGCTGGAACCAGGGAGCCCCACCCTCAGGGCCACTCTTGTTCCCCCATCAAGGGAAGATCCCCCATCGGCTGCAGTCGGCGCCCAGGCTGACGCATGTCCCCGTATCCCTACATCCAGTGCTTGCACTGCCTCCTCCTGCGCCCAGGGCCTTTGGCAGGGAGCAGGCCTCCGATTTCCAAGCATAAATGGCAACTGGCTGAGGCTCTCATGCCCCCCAGCCTGGCTGTGCCAGCTCTGGATGGCTGACAGCTGTCGCATGCTGTGGCAGCCATATGCTCACCCAGCCTCTCATCCCACCAGCCAGGACCCGTCAGGAGCTGGTGATGGGGAAGCAGAACCCAAAGCCCTGTCCCCATCCTGCTCCATCCCAGGTATCTGTTCTATCCCCTTGCGGGTCTGTCTGACCGCCCCAGGCCTGTTATGGATTTGGCCAAATCTTTGCTCAGTGACGGTGCAGGCAAGTCCCCTCTCTCTGGGCCTCACAGAGTTGGGTCCCTGGTCCCCACAACCTGTGCTGACACAGACATCCAGCTTGTTTGCCCTGTACCAGCAGAGACACGTGAGGCCCTGCCTGGGACTGCAGGGTGCAGACAAGGGTGAAGCTGCCTCTTGCTCCCAGCTTCTGAGGTACACTCTGCAGGCCTTCACTGAACACAGGGGCACCCCTCATCTTCTCCCAATAACACTTGTGACCTGAGTGTTGTGGGGAGACTGAGACAAAGTCCACCCTCCCAGAAGCCAGCCCACAGACTGCCCCTCCCCATCTGGACACGGGGCTCCCACCGTCAGCCCATCGTCTCTGGAGGCAGGCGAGGCTTCTGGCCTCTGTGCAGCCTGGGGCGGAGCAGCACGATCGTGTTCTCTCTGGGCTGGGTGGGGCTGAGGGTAGGGGTGGGGTGGAGAGCAAGGGACCAGGGTGTTCAGGGTCTTCCCTGGCCTTTAAGCAGAGACCACCTTGACCATGGCCCCATGCTGAGAGGACAGTGGGATAACCAGGAAGGGTCTGGACACCCCCCTGTCCCCCAGTACTGGACTCTTAGGAGCACTGAGTCAGGGAATCGCAGACACTTCTTGGGTTCATAGTCACGACCTTGGTCTTGGCCTCCCCTGGTCCCACACAGCTCCTCTAGGGCCAGCAGACACTAGACTAACGATGGTCAGGAATTAACCTGGGCAGCACCAGGTGCCGGAAGTCTGGGTTCCTGGAAGCCACACCAGCTCATTCCTGCCTTACTGACCTCAGGGCCCACCTCACCCCCCGGCCTTCCCCTGCTCTGAGCACGGACCTCAGGTGGCCCCGCAGACCCCCTCTTCTTGCCCCAGCCCTGGGCTCTCCCTCCCCAACCTCCCTCCATCTCCATCCTTGCCCGGGGACCTGCTGGGTCTCCCACCTACTCTGGGTCCTGCCCCACCATCCGTGGTTTGGACTATCACCTGACTTGCTGACTTTGTTCCCAACACCTGACTTGCATCACTTACCTGGTCCACTAAGGGTTTGAGGAGGAAGCTGTGACAATTCACCAGAACAGCCAAAGACCTTTAACAAGTGCCCCCACCTTCACATCGCTCTGGTCCTCCCTGCCCTGTTGCTGGGGATGGACTTCAAGGAAGGCAGAGCTCCCTAAAGAGTCTGATTGTATTCACCTCTGCTCCTCGCCTGCCCCAGGTACGAGCCCCATGCTCAGGCTCCTGGGACCTCAGTTCTGGATCCCACTCTCCTGGCCACACACGAACTGCGAGGGAGAAGCTCTCAAGACCATTGGCACCCAGAACGAAGCAGCCGCCCTGGTGCTCTCCCGCAATGGCCACCGAGCCGGCTCCCTAAGAGGGCCAGGAGCTTGAGGCAGGAGTTGGCAGGGCGCTGGAGCCCACCCTCTGCAACCCCACTCAGACCACAGCTCAGGAACTTGTCCAGTTGAGTGTCCTACCCTGTCACCTAGTGATCATCGCCAGTCTAGGTCTCCAATGCCCAGTCTAGGCCACCTTTCAGCACATCAAGAGTGTCGTGATGCCTGAGTTGGCATTTCCAAAACACTCACCATGCCAACTAAGGAGCATCTCATTAATTACAATCACAGACACCCCTTAAGTGAGCATTTAACCACAGCACTCAAACTGTTCCCACGGTGCACCCTGGGACACTCGGGAGAGAGCCCCTTCAGGACAGCAGGCTCTGGCCCTGAATCCAGGGTAAGTGAGAAGTGACAGCTCAGCTCACTGCTGCCTCCCTGGCCTGGGCACCTTGTCCAGCTTGAGGAGCAGGTGGGAACCTGGGTACTCTGGACTGGGGCTGGACTGGGAGAGGTCGGGTCCTGGAGAAGCTGAGACCACATCTGACCCAGCCACAAGCCAGTGTCACTGGCAGCGCCCCACATCTCAAATCCTCCATTTCACTTTGCCTTGACGGGCAGTGGGGGTGCCCAAGGATGTTTGCCTGGTGCTCACCACACAAGTGGGATGCTGGGAGCCTTCAACTACGAGGACCAAGAGCTGGCGGATCTTCCATCCCCGGGTGAGTAATTCTGAGGCACCTGCCTGCCACTTAGCTCCTTGGGGCCCAGGGCCAGGAGCTGCTATTGCCACAGCAGAGCCATCTGGGTGACTGGTCCTATGTGAGCTCTCCTTCCTCTGGCCTCTCTCCTCCCTCCCCAATGCCTGCTCGCTGGAATCAGTCCTCACCAGCTGCCCTCATGCAGACTGCTGTTGCAGGCTCTGCTCTGCCCCCAGGGGTTTGCCTGCATGGTGGGTCTGCCCACAGGAGGTGAGTCCCCCCAAAAAAGCCCTCCAAACATTCCCTGGATGATGACAATTTCTGCTCTTCGCCTGACATTTGTGGCTGCTGGATTCTGCAAAAAACCCTTCTGATGCAGAAGGAACTGCTGATAGCCAGCTTCCATTTATCTCTTTGAGATGCAAATTCCCTGATGGTACCCCTCTTGGTGTTCCCTGCCCAGCCTGCCCACTGATCTCCTGTGGCCTGGGAGCAGCCACCACCTGGCCCAGTGGCCCTGGAAGGCGGCATTGTCAGGCACCTGCTTAGCCCTGAGGACAGTGGTTAATGTAATATGCGTCTGCCTCTCCCTGTTGCTCCTGACTGTCCTTTCTTCCTCCTCTCTATCATCGAGGTGACCCAGAGGACAAGGCTTTCTGACCCCTCCCTGAAACCTGCCCTGAGAGAGTCTCCAGTCCCTCTGCCCAGATCTCCCCTTCCAACTCAGGCAGGTGGCCTGCCAGGCGGTTGGTCCTGGCCTAGGGGTACCTCGTTCCTCTGCTGCAGACCATGTGGGCTGACATTTCTCCTCGGGGGTATGCTGAAAACCAAAGTGACAATCAAACCACCTGTCCTTTAGGTGAGAGGTGATGTGTCACCTTTGATTAAAAGGAGAGAAGTTTCAGTGGTGAGGTCCATGTATCTTCGAAGGAGAGGTGACTTGTGGGACACGTGGGAGCCTCAGGAGCAACCAGGAAATTATGAGAGGCCACAGGCAGCTGGTGGGGACTCAAGCCGGGTCTCAACATCTGCGATGAGGCTTCTCAGTGGATCAGGGATGTCCCTTCTCCTGAGCAGAGGGAACTTGTCAGCGTGGCTGACCCCTCGCTTATGGTCAGTCCATGGCACAGCACCTGACACATCACTGTCTTGGGGGCAATTCAGCCCCCAAGACAGCTGCCACCAGCTGGTGCCTGACTGTAAGCAAAAGGGAAAGGAAAGGTCAGGACCTAGGATGACACTCTGAGACCTGCGTTGACAATCTGTTGTGGGATCTGGGAAGGGACCGGGGAACTGGGCTGAAGCATCAGCCAAAAACACGCCTGTGCTGACTGGACCCTCCTGGGTTGGAGACCCCACATGAAGGGCAAAGTAGTGCCCTTCAGGAGTCCAGAGTGGTATGGCCTGTGTGTGTGTGTGTGTGTGTGTGTGTGTCATGTGTGCTTATGCATGTGCACAGGCTGGCACGGGCTTCTTTGGGGGAACCTGAGAGGTAGAGCTACAGAATTCCTGCCTCTACCCAGCCCCCAGCCCCCAGCCCACCGATGTGAGCCCCCCTCCCCACTCTTGCATGCAGTGAGGCTATTGTGGAAGCACACAACCCAGCTTCGGAAAAGCCACCTCCAGAACTCCAGGCTCCCCATGGCCACACATCACCGCCAGGCTCCCCACAGCCTCCTGCACAGGAAATGAACTTGGAGTCTCCCCCCAAAGACACTGGAGAGGGCCACCTCGCTGGAGGGGGCAGGTCTGCTGCGGGGCTAGGAGAGCATAGGGCTAAGGTGACACTCCACCGGCAGCTGCCGGCCCACTTTCTCGAGGAGCCTGCCGAGTCCGCCCGCCATCTACAGCCTGTCCTGAGCTGCCAGCGCTGCCATCCCTCCGCTCCAGGTCACTGTGAGGAAATGAGGACGATGTCCGGGAAAGGCCTCTCTGGCTGTGACTTCTGTCGGCTGTCAGAGACCTGGGGTTTGACATGACAATTATTCCCTTTCTGCTCTGTCTCGAGAAACCTCCAGCCATGGCCCAGCCCGGGGCCAGAGCCAGAGCTGAGGAGACTGGCAGGACCCAGCCACGGGGGCGCACCGCTGCGTGTTCGACGGGACGGCAGGAGCAAGGTGAAGCCCTCCGCCACCCACCAGGCTCTCGCACCTGTGCCCGCGCCCGCTCAGCCGCCCGCGCAGGCAGGCACCGTCCGCTCTGGCCGCCCGGTGGTGTGGCACCCTCCACACTGACAACAAGGAGACTGCAAAGATGTGCTCTTAGCCAGGCACCAGGAGGGGCGCCCGAGTCCAGCTGCAGGCGAGCCCACTGCCACGGCCTGCTGCCAGCTTCTCGCTCTGCTGCCTGCGCCTGTTTCCTCCTCCTTGGTGCAGGGGCCCTGATAGCTCTGCCTTGAGGACTACACAAATGTTGCATACAGCTTGCTGAGGGTGGTTCCTGGCACGTGGTCAGAGTTGGAGGAATGGTGGCTCGTGCCCGGCCGGGCGTGGCTCAGCGGTTAAGCAGCGACCTAGGATCCAGGCGTCAGGGTTCGATTCCCGGTCAGGGCACATGCCCGGGTTGTGGGCTCGATCAATGCCTCTCTCATCATTGATGTTTCTATCTCTCTCTCTCCCTCCTTTCCTCTCTCTGAAATCAATAAAGATATATTTTTTTAAAAAAGGAGAGAGAAATGGTGGCTCTTATTATTTATCATTATGATTATTGATGAGAGAGCCCAGGAGATAAACTTTTCAGGGGACCTGCAGACAGGCAGAGCTGGAAGGTCCTGGTGCTGGTCTGGGGCTTCTGAAGAGCAAGGACCAGAACAAGGGAGGACAGCCGGTCTGCAAGGTGCAGACCAAGGGAAGTAGAGCCTCATGTGTAACCGAGGGAAAGAGTACCTGAAGACACCAGAAAAGGAAGCTGAGCGCAGGTTCACAGTAACAAGACAGACTTGACAGAGGGCAGCCCGGAGGAGGACAGGGTCTGGGGCAGCTGCGAGGAAGCCAGGCCATGAGGGTGCTTTGTACCTGCGGAGCCAGGAAGAAGCTGCTGGGAGAGCCAGGGCCCCAGGGCCACCTGATGGTCTGAGAACACTGTCCCCACCCCGCAGTGGCCATCAGCCATGTGCTGCCCAGGGACCTCATCACCCTTACTTTGCCTCTGCTGATGAGCAATTGCAAGGCTGGTTTGCAAAGAGCACCTCGGTTCTTGTGCATGGCCTACTCTGAGCCTCACACCCTCCGTGGGGGTCAGTGCTATCTCCACAGCACCAGGGAAGAAGGAAGGCTCAGAGAGCTCAGGCCATAGCCCAGGGCCAGTCTCCAACCCTGGGCCTAGCTAAAAAGGTACTTTCTATTTCATCACCATTCAATTTCTGAACCTAAAAGCAGTGAGCGTGCAGCGTGCATGCCTGTGTCCTTACAAAATAACCAAGAGTGACAGCTGCCAAGTGCCGACTTAGAACCCAGCCACACTGATGGCCTCAGGATGAATTGAGTCATAGACGCTGGTGCCCAGTGGCTGCCCATCTCAGTCTTCCCGATATTCTAGCCCAGTCTGGGATCCTGCAAGACTTCTTCCTTTCTCTCTCACCCCACTTTCCCCTCTGTCCAGAGTCCTGTGGCTCTACTTTAAAATAGAAAGCCAGAGTGTATCTCACCATCTTTACTGCTATGTCTCTCACCTAGAGCCCTGCAGCAGCCCCCTGACTGGCTCCCCAATCCTGCCATCACCCCTGACATTGCTCTGAACATGCAGTCAGAGGGGTCCTGCTGAAACAAAGTCAGAGCCACCCACCTGAGACTCAGCCTTCTCCCCACACAACTACAACACTAGGCTGAGCACAGGGCAGCTCTTTTTGGGCTAGACAACAGACAATGCAAGGCAGCAGCCCAAATTAAACTCCCAGAGCTAAAAACTACCATGTCTGAGATGAACAATGCACTGAGCAGAGTTGATGTCAGGTTAGACACTTTGGAAGAAAAGATTAGTGACCTTGAAGGCAGAGTAATAGAGACCATCCAAAGTGAAATACAGAGAGTAAAAAAAACATAGCAGAACACTAGTGAGCCATGGGACCATTACAGAAGCCTAATCCATGTATCTAAAGTACTTAAAAGAGTCCTAGCCAGTTTAGCTCAGTGGTTAGAGCATTGGCCCTCAGACAGAAGGGCCCCAGGTTGGATTCTGGCCAAGGGCACATACCTCAGTTTCAGGCTCAATCCCCCACCCTGGTCTGGGCACATGCAGGAGGCAACCAATTGATGTGTCTCTCCCACATTGATGTTTCTTTCTCTCTCTCTCTCCCTCTCTCTCCCTCCTTCTCTCTCTGAAAAGCAATGAAGAAAATATCCTCGGGGGAAGATAAAAAAAGAAATTTAATAAGTAAAGTACTTAGAAGAGAGAGACAGAGAAGGGAGAAGAAGAGAAAAAAGAGAAAAATATATTTAAAGAAGTAATGGCTCAAAATTTTCCAAATTTAATGGAAATTATAAACTCACAGATCCAAGGAGTTTGAAGAACCCCAAGTACAAGAAACATGAAGAAACATGCACCATGACACATCATAATCAAATTGCTCAAAACCAGTGATAAAGAGAAAACCTGGAAGAAGAAAAAGACGTTTCATATAAAAGAACAAAGATAAAGATAACAGCAGAATTCTTATTGGAAACCATGCATACAAGAAAGGCATGGAACAGTGCCTCTGAAGTACTGACAGAAAAACCTGTCTACCGAAAATTCTATACCCAGCAAAAATATGTTTCAGAAACAAAAGCAAAACAAAGACCTTTTCATACACGAAAAGCTAAAATTTGACCACCTGGTGCCTCACACTACAAGAAATGCTAATGGAAGTCCTGCAGGTGCCACAAAGAAACATCAATTCAGACAAAGAAACAAAGGCACCAGAAATGGGAAATGGACAGGATTTCTTTCTATTATTTAAATCTCTTTCAAAGATATAGTGGTATGGCCATGTGTGGCTGGGGGTAGGAACTCAGCTGTGACCAGCATCAGGTCTCCATCCAGAGCCAGTGTTTGGGGTCAGGATAAGGTTGAGTTAGAGGGTCAGTCAGTGTTAGAGTTGAGGATTGTTTGGTGTATGAGTTTTCTACACGACAGACAGGATGGCTCAGACAATAGAAATGTATTTCTCACAGTTCTGGAGGCTGGAGTCCAAGATCAGGATGCCAGCAGGGCGGTTCCTCCTGAGGCCTCTCTCCTTGGCATGTGGATGGCTGTCTTGTCCCTGTGTCCTCACATGGTGTGTCCTTCTGTGCATGTCTGCATCTTAATCTCCTCTTCTTATAAGGACACTAGTCACAATGGATTAGGGCCCACCTCATGACCTCATTTTACCTTGATCGCCTCTTTAAAGTCCCCATCTCCAAATACAGTCCCATTCTGAGGTCCTGGGAGTAAGGACATGTGAACTTTGGGGGACACTGTTTAGCCCTAGCAGTTGGTGATCAGGACCAAAGAATGACCTTTGACTCTAAGAGCGTTTGGGGTGAGAGGAAGCTTTCCAGTCCTGCACAGAAGCCACCCTGAGCTGACTGTGAGAAAGGACAGTAGCTGCCTGTACTTGTGTGGTCTCAAGTGCCCTCCACTGGTGTTGGCCAGCTTCCCACATGTCCCAGAATAAGACATCTTCTCCTGCAGATAAGTCAACAAATGGGCCAGGAGCCCTCAAGGCTTCCCCAGAGCATCCCGACACCTGCCCCTCACTGCAGGCCACGCCACTCTAAAGAAAGTTGTAAACATTTACTGTCTCCTGCTCCTCCCCGGTGCTGGCCCTTTGTGGGCAGACTCAATATAAAATGCCATTTGGGATTTATTTACTCAGCTCTGACAACCACAGAAATCAATGTTGCAACTGAACTCCTGGCAGTGTCTTTTATTAATGCTTTTAATGTCTGACTTTTAACCACTAGGGACTTTACACAGAGCACGCCTGTGTCTGTGGTGTGAGCGCATGCTTTTGTGGGCAGCCATATGTTTCTCTCTGCAGGAGCATGCACCTGGCCTGATGCCCATCAGAGCTGGCATCTAAGAGTGCATTCGTCTGCCTGCATGTGGCATGTGAACCTATACTGTGCTTGTGTGCAATGTGTGTGCTCACGCTCACTGTACCACAAGCCTATTTGTGCATATGTGCTCAAGTGAACATCCCTGTGTGCATGTGTGTGCACGCTTGTGCTTACCAGCGTGTGGACATGCTCTGGGGGCAACGTGCACAGTCTGCATGTGGCTTTGGAACCATCAGTGTGAACACAGACCCACAGCTATAGACTCTCTTCTTTCACCTTAACCAGAGAGATAGAGAGCGAGAGTGAGAGAACTATTTTCATCGCTTAGCCTTGGATGTGAACCTCATTTTGGTGGCAAATGAACACAGCAGGAGCCCTTCAAAACCCATCAGGTCTCGTTCCCAAGCCTTTAGATTTGAATAAGCTCATGAGAGGGCCACTGGTGAGTGACATCTCTCCTCTCCTCCGGCTCCGCTGCCTGGGCTTTCTCTAGGATGACATCTTTCAGGAAGGCCTGGAAGAATGAACAGGCCCGAGGCACATCAGCCTCAGTGTTCACCTGCTGAGCAACTCAGGACAGCTGCTTCGCCGGAGTGCTTGAGGTTTTCACAGCAGCATCGGCCCACGCAACCCAAACAATGGACATGGGTTCTTTTGTGTGGCCCGTCCAGTGGGCCCCACAGGATCACACCACGAATGATATCCAGTCATGTCATCCAGCTACCCCAGCCAGACTCTGAGAGCAAGTCAGGTGCCTCTGCCCAGCTTGTTCCCGGGAAGAGCGGAGAGCATCGTGGGCACCCACTGGCTGCATAAGACGGCAGGCCCTGGGGGCACCAGACCCGTGTGCTCGTGGTGAAGCCACGCACTCAGCTCCTGGTGCGTGGCTCACATAGCGGTCCCCACAGTGTTGCCTGAGCCGGCCAGTGCTCCCCCTGCCTACCTGTCCGAGGCAGACCCGGCTGTGCTGAGGTGCCAGCATGACTCCTGGCAGGGAGCTGACCCTGACTGCCCTGCAGCTTCTCTGAAGCAGGACCAGAACTCCTCAAGGTCATGCTCTGCTCCTGAGAATAAATATTCCTTGCAGTGTCCAGGGAGGAGTGCAGGCCAAGTCCATGCAGCCTCCTGACCCCAGGGAGCCGTGTCCTCCACCTGCACCTCAGCTCCTTCGAAACGATGCCTTCCTGCCTCCCAGGTGCTGGGACTCAACGTAACAATGACAGAGGGGCCGTGTGAGCAAGGAGGACGTGGGGCACCAGTGATGACGACACAGTGACAACAGTGATACATATCTGACAGTCTGTCAAGGGCTAGCTCAGGTCAGGGCCATTTTCACATCTTTTTCTCCCCTAAGAAGCATGGTGTCTAGTTTACATAAAATGCTAAGTAAATCCTGATTGACAAAATTAGGAAAGCTGGACTGGATTGAAAGGAGCCAAGTGGTAAATTCATAATCCCGAGAATCCTTCGGTCCTGGTCTCGGAGGCACCATAAAAGACCACATCAGACCCGGCAGCTTAAAAGACAGACATTTATTTCTCACAGTCCTGGAAGCTGAAGTCCTGGAGAGGCCCCTCTTCTTGGCCTGCAGACGGCCACCTTCTCACTGCGGGGGAGAAAGATTTCTCTCTTCCTCTTATGAGGCCACCAGTCCCATCGGATTATGACCCTATTCTGAAGATGTAATTTAACCTTAATTTAAAAGCCCCATCTCCAAGTACAGTCACGCTGAGGGTTAGGACTTGAACATCTGGAGTTGGGGAGGGGACACATAGCAGCTTCCCAATTGAACACAACTCATACAGCACATTCGTAAAAACCTGAAGCCACCCGGGGATCCAGCAGGCAGTACCTGTGCAAGACAGGTAACGCCAGGTAGATGCTGCCACCGGACCCAGAGTGCTGGGCTTATTTGCCCATTTATTTTGAAAGCATCCTGGCCTTCACGGTTGCTGTGGCTGCCAACCCTGATTTGCCCCTTCCGTTACCCTGAAACCCCTCCCATCCCTCAACACGTGTGCTTGGGTGGTGTGAATTTCCCACGAGGCCGAGCTGACCACAGCTTGTTCCAACTTCCTCCCTCTACAGCTCTCCTCCCTGCTCTCCAGGCAAACTCCCACGAGGTAAGGCCATCTCTTATTTTTCTGATTATTTTCCCAAAACCTGGTGCTGGGACGGTCCCACCTGGATTCTCATTGTTTCACAGGTGAATAAATAAGAGAAGAGGTGTGCTGTTGAGAGACTTTGTGAGGACACGAACCTTCACACTCCTCCCCCTCAACTCACATCAGCCTCTCCTGTTCTTTAGGAGAATTTATCAAAACTAATGAATTGACATTCATTTTCTAAAGATAACTGAGTGTAAGCCCAGCTGAAATGGTGGAATTTTAAAAGCCTTGTTATTTTGCACAAACAGGAAAGTTCTGCAAACCAAGAAAACAGTTCTCGTTAGGCAGTGGTGCTGCCGGAGCTGCTGTAACAAATAGGTCAGAACCACTCCGGATCCGCACATCGCTATGTGCAGACGGTGCTCCCAGAGCAACGCCAGCTGTCTCCTCCTCGGTGGTCAACTCTAACCCTAACCCTAAGCATAACCATAACCCTAACCATAAACCTAACCCTAACCCCTAACCCTAACTCTAACCCTTACCATAATCATAACCATAAACATAACCCTAACCCCTAACCCTAACCATAACTACAACCATAAACCTAACCATAACCACAATCATAAAGCTAACCCTGATCCTTAACCTGTTCCTGGAGCAACAACAGCTGTCTCCTCCTTTGTGGTGAGCCCTACCCCTAACCACTAACCCTAACAATAACCATAACCATAACCCATAATCATAACCATAACCATAAAACTATAACCCTAACCTTAACCCCTAATCCCTAACTTTAACCATAACCATAACCCTTACTTGGGACAGGCCAGATCACTGGGGGCAGGACTGCTCGTCTGCTGGCTAGAGCCCTCGGGGAACAGCAGAGCACACAGCGGTGGACAAGATGCTAGAGGTCCCTGATTTCGAGAAGCACTCTCCAGGAGAGACAGTGATCCACATGTTAGCCTCTGGGGGAACAAGAAAACCGAACTGAGATACGATGAGGGAGGCACAAAGCCATGGAGCTTCTGCCCAGAGGAGCCACCAGTCGGGCTTCTGGCTCAGTCCCAGCTTCAGAGGGACGCAGCTCTCTGGAGTCAGTCTCAACACCGTAGGGCAGGGGAAGGCGTCTTGAGGTGATGCGGCCTGCAGGGTGCCAAGGAGGTCTCCTCTAAGGGTGACAAGCCTGCACGGCCTGCTGAGGCAGTGGCACTGAGCGGCCCCACGGGGTGTCTGGGGCCTGCCTGGGGCTCCCAGCACGGAGCTGTCTCTTCCCCAGCACCAGGCTCAGGCCTGCCCTTCCCAGCACAGTTCCTTGTGTCAGAGAGAACCAGAGCTGGGCAGTAGCTAAAGGGATCACTGTATGCCTATAACCTTGGGTGAATTCCTCTCTTCTCAAGGTCCCCAAAATGTCCCAAGGTTCCTGGGCCCACCAAGACACTACCTTCCTTACTTGTGAGGCTGGTAATTCTACGAGCCAAGTACCAGGCTGGTTTTTCCAGGAGGGCTTTGCAAGTATCGGCCTCATAGAGTCATCTTCAGTTCATCATTTCCAAATATGACCTTCCCGTCGAAGCCTTGGTTACATAACAAACTTTTTCCAATGATGTCCTATTATGAGGAGGACAGATTCTTTCTGAACTTATGCAAATGATTACCTTGCCAAGAAAATAAGAATATTCAATAACACTTTTAGAGTTGTTGAGGGTCAGGCAGGGAGAAAAGATAAATGTCGCATTTCTGTTTGCAAAAGTATAATCTACTAATTGTTCCAAGTATAGATAAGAGAGAAAGGGTTCCAGAAAATAGAACACGGAAGACCCAGCAATGTCCCAAAACACAGCCACAATCGTCCTTCATCGGTCCTCACTTCCGTGTCGATTAGCCGTTTTATGACCTATCAGCTTCTCCACGGAGTCCTAGAACTTCTGACTCAGCCCAGTGGCAGGGTCTCAAAGTTATCAGGTAACACCATCAAACTTGCACCTCGGGCACTTGTCACAGTCCTTCCCTCGGACCTGCAGACAGGTCCTTTTTACTGAAGGTGTTGCTGGTTGCAGAGGTTCTCAGAGAAGAACCACAATAAAACAAAAACTGTCTCTGTGGTGGGAAAAAAAAGACTTCAAAGGGCTGGAAAAGATCTGTTAGAGCTCATTTGACAGAGAACTTTGCTTATTTCTGTGGCATCAACATTTTATAGTAATACCTGCATTATAACTGATAACATAAGATTGGATATATTATGAACAGCAAGGGTACTGACAAAGCTCTATGAAGTTCATATAATTTCTGAAACAGCTAGCTGGAGAGCAGCCGCCCACACAAACGTAACCCAGCGACGGTTAAGCATCTCTCCTTACTTCGCCCCTTCATGCCATTCCACGGACTCAATGGACTGAATTATCTCCTAACCTTTCTCTCTGCACAAGGTGAAAGAACAAAGCCTTTGGGATTTTCCAGGGGCCCTCGGGGAAATCTGAAGGTCAGTCAGAGATGAAAATTTCATTTAGGATTTGATTTGGGGAAGTTGTCAAAAATGCCAAAAGGTTTGCACACTCGATTAAATAAGACCACAGATCGCTACGAAACGATACTTAGGTTTCCTCAAATAACCCAGGACATGGGGAGGTTAACGTGAGCACGGGAAGCAATTCTGATTAGACTGAATATTTCTTTCCTTGGGGAGTTTAATCAGAAGGTCAAGGAAAGCCCTTCACAGTCTCTTAGGAAGAGCAGACCAATAGCCCAGGAGAACATCTTTTTAGCAGAGAAAGGAAACCAAATTTTAGTTTTGCATCCTTACACTGTTGAGACCATCTTTAAAAACCTCTTAAGCAAGCGCATCGGTCTCAGCAGCCTGACCACACATCCGCTCCTTCCCTGCAAACCTTCTTCCGCTCTCTCTGGCCATTCAGGTCTTGTCCTACGTTCCTCCTCTTTCTGGAACAACCAGGCATCTTGCACTGGGCCAACATTGCTCTCTTTCCCTTAACAAAAGCGCATCCTTCATGCCTTGTATGCTCTTCCTAATCAAAACCACATCAGACTGCCCTGGCCGGTGTGGCTCAGAGGGTTGGGCCTTGTCCTGTGCAGAAAGGTCGCTGGTTCGATTCCCAGTCAGGGCGCAAGCCAAGGCTGTGGGCTCCGTCCCTGGTAAGGGGCGAGCGGGAGGCAGCCGATCAATGTTTCTCTCTCTCCCTCTCCCTTCCTGTCTCTCGAAAATCAATAGAAATATTTTTTTAAAACATCCAACTTTCCTTGCCTATTCTGCATACAAAGTTGTCTCCTTTGTTATTTCTAATAGTTTCATTTACATACATTGGTTATAATTTTTAACCATCAGGATGTTTCTTTTACAGAGAGAACTAGGGAGTGGGCGGCCCACACGCAGTACCCGCAGGCGCTCCCTTACAGCGCAGTTTATCAGGGCGGCAGAAAGAGCGTGGGAACAAACCCAGAACCGTGTAAACTTAGACTTACCTCAGCGAGGAATGTGTCTATAGTCTCTCTCACTGAGAATGAGCAGCAGGGAAGAAAGTTCCCTCCCGCAGCTGTTTCTCCAGCCTGTGCCCCGGCAAGTGTCGGGCCGCAGGGAGCCGCACGGCCGGCACCCGGGCCTTCGCTCCGCTTGCTGTTCCTGCCCTGCCGGCGGCGCACATGCAGGCATGGGTGTCAGGCAACTCGTCTTGAGAACATCTTCACTTATACATTTGTTCTTCGTTTGAATTTGTAATTTTTCTAATGTTAACATCTAGTATATATAATATTACCTTATTTTGACCAGTAAACACAAGTGGAATGAAACCATGCTGATATTAATGCTAATAATTCAGAAGACAATTTAATTTTTACTAAACCAGCAAGATCAAACTAATCCTATATACCAAAGAATTCCCCCAGTCACATAAACCAGAAAAGCATTTGGGTTCATTTCTATACTTCTGGGAGTTTTAGAAATATTTAATTTATATATATTTAATTTATATGGAAATGCTTACATACCTAAGTCAATTGAAAAAGAGCTCTTTTGTGGGATTTTCTGAATTAACTTGGTAATACCATCGAAGGTAAGAAAGTGTCACATATACATAATACATGTACATATATACAGACAGGCGCACACAGAGGCCTGGTAGCTTTCATTCCAAAATTTTAGCCATGAGTCTGGGAAACACAGGATACAAAATTTATATTTTTATCCAAATTGGGTTTCTGGCAAATGGGTACATTAAGGTTTTCTTTTACTATGGGGCAAGGATTGGAGAAAATATGTTAGATGCTTCACTGTGTCTGGAAACATCTCATGGGCCACAGAGCCATGAGAGCCAGAGACTCCGGACACGAGGACCACATGGAGAAGGCAGCCTCTGAAGATCCACGTCATGGAAGAGGAGGGCTGACTCGAGGGCTGAGGGAAAGTTCCAGGGCGGAGAGACCACAGGCCGGGAGGCCGACAGGTACACCAGGAAACTTAAGCACAAGCACACTTGTGTGGAGGCTGGGGCAATGCCCTTGCCTGGAGTCTCCGGCCACACCCCCAGCCCAGCTGTCCTAAAAACCCAGGAGGGCCGCACACATGTGACCTGGTGCCAGTAGCCACAGGATAGATCCCTGACCTGGGTCAGCGATCCATGAGTGACTAACGGCCTCTCACCCACAGGAGCTTGAAGAGATACAGAAAGGAATCCAGGCAAGTGTGACTGAAGCTTGGACAGAAAGGCCGGTGAGGCTGGCGGGGCAGAGGTTGGCCAGTGATGACAGCAGAGAAGCCAGCAACAGCTGGGACATCCGGGTCAGCCAAGATCTGAGACAGAAAAGGCTTCTGGACAGGAGCTCAGAGGGGCAGCCAGGAGGCCCCCTGCCATGTCTTGGCCCTGCCCCTGGGGTAGGACAGGGCAGGGGTAGGGCTGGGTACAGGTTGGAGTCTGACCACGCTCGTCAGCCACCTGGATGGAGAGGACCAGTGATGTGGATGCAGCTGCCCAGGGTGGGCACTGTGTTTAGAGTCACCGTTTGAACATTAATATGAGAGCTTTCCGGGGGCATTGATGAAGGAAGACCCTCCCCACTCTTCAGACACTGGACACCAAAAGGGGGCGCGACCCCAATGCCCCATCAGGTGTGTGTCTGGTGAGAACCTGGGACCCTGGCTCCAGCGCAGCAGTGATGACGGATCCCCGCCTGCCTGATTATTGAGGCTGTGGAGAGTGTCCAGCCCTCACCAGGCATCACTTTGGCCAGTTCCTTCTGAGCACCTGCTGTGTGCTAAGGCCAGTGACAGGCACGGGGACCCTGTCTGGGGGCTCCAGTCAACCCAGCCAGGACAGGCCAGTACATAAGAGGTGAGGCTGAAGTTTAAGGATGGCAGCCGAGACAAACCAGCACTAGCCCAGGGGACAGGACGGTCTGCAGGGCGGGTGGGCAGGTTCTGTGTCTGGGAGGGTTGAACAGGTTTCCTGAGGTCAGGACACAGCCTGAGGATCCGGAAGCTTCCAGATTGCAGGGACACAGGGATGGGACTGCTGCAGATGGAGCCCCTGAATGTCACACAAGACCCTGAGCTGCTGCCTGCCACCGGAGCCGGGAAGGGTTCCCTGCTTAGTGTCTACTCCCAGCCCAGGTTCCCTTTGGATTAACCAGAAAGAGACTCAGATGGAGGTTACCTGGCCCCTGCATGGACAAGTCTTCCTGCTGATGAAGAAAGAAACAGAAAGCAAACGATCCCATAACACAAATTATATTTTTATATGCCACACTCAGAACCGAGAGCTCCCTGGCAAAGGCAGACAGGAAACGTCCGTGGCAGTTATAGCACTCGCTTCTAATTGCGTGAGGAGCTCCTACAAATCTATAAGGAAAATACAAGCCATGTGTGGAAAACTGAGCAAAATACATGAAAAGACACTCCAGAAAATAGGAATGACAAACTCATGCATCATGTGCCCTCCCAGGTCAGGAAATTAAAATGCAAACAGAGAGAGAAGCCCCCTGCCAGTCACCTCTGTGCAGGTGAAGGGCTGCTCCAGGCACCAGCGGGAGGTGGGCTCCAGCTCCTCTAAGCAACCTGACAGTTCGGGTGAAAGCTTTTGGATTAAAAGGGCTGACCCAGTGGTTCCGCTCCAAAGAGCCTGTCCAAGGATATGGTCTAAAATGCAGACGGAGCTTTGAACAAACATGCCCATGGAATCACTCACATAAGGAGCAACTGAACATCCATGCACAGGTGATATGACCACCACACCAAGGACACGGGTCTCTCGTGAGATGGGACAGCTCTCTCCCTCCAGACTCCAGGGCTCTCTAAAGAAAACAAACCCCACAGCCATGCCCTTCAGACTTCCCACTTGGAGTCCCCATCACAGACACCCTGTGACAGGCACTGGCCGCGTGGCGCAGCTGCAGGGAGAGGCTGATGCTGGCATGAGCACCCCAGGAGCCGGCGCTTCCCGAGCACTTGTGATGCGTCCCCTCCACCGCCAGGCTGGGCTCCGAGGACCCAGTGGGCACATATGGGGCCCCCCTCTGCCTCCCTGTCTGCCTGTGTCACTGACTTTGTGTGTTGGCCTTACTCGTAGGCCTTTCCACAAACAGGAAAAAAGGCAGCTCTCGGCAGGCCCCAGGTCCGGAAACCTCCACACTAAGGGGCTTTCTTCCTCCCATGGTTCTCAGCAAGGGTTTTGATGGGCTCTGCCAGGAGCGCCGGCCACTCTGGGGCCCATCCGTGTCTCTGGGATCATCCAGGCCTCAACATACAGACCCTCGAGGCCAGAAGGACAAGGCCCGTGAGTGGAGGCGAGATTCCACAGCTGGAGGCTTTATCCACCACGGGCCCGACAGGAGGGAGGGTCCAGAAGGGCAGTGGACAGTGGCCTGGAGAGGCTGGTAAGAAGTGGCCCAGTCCAGAGAGAGATGCTGAGGTTTGGGGTGCAGACTGGAGGGAAGTTCCGCCCCCCCAAAGTGTCGGTTTGCTTGGGGAGGGCCAAGACTCCACTGCTGGTCATCAGTGCGCTTGTTCCCACAGAGCTCCCCCCCCCTTGCCAGCCCTCAGCTGTGAGACTCTGGATCTGGAAGCCCAGCTCTGGGCCTTTGGGAGGTCGCCCCAGGACACTCACTGAGGACCTTGAGAACACATGCTCAGTGCACGGGGCTCCACCTGGCTGCTAAATCTCCACTGGGGCCAGAGGTCAGCTTGACAAACGGTGGCATGCTTTGTCGACCACAGAGCTGGATTCAACAGCAGCAGCCAGGACCACGGGAGGAAGCACACACAATTACAGCGAGCATCTCGGAACAGGAGCAAGCTGCCACCAGACGTGGGGCAACAATTCATTTCATTTCACCCCATTCAGCTGAAACATGTCCTGTCAAAATGTCACTTTGCCAAACATATGAAATGCCCCTTTGTGTCCAGGGAAACAAGCTTTTCTGCTGAGGAATCCAACCCGGGCCTCATCTCCAGCCTGGCCACTGGGTGCCCGCAGCCTGCCTTGGGCAGGCACCAGAAGAAGCCACTCAAGACATCAGGACTTGGGTCTGCTCCAAGCTGCCGGGCAGCAGATCTCTGCAAAGGACCCCACGGCAGTCAGCAACCCCACTGAGGCATGGCCGTGCTGCCCTGCAGGAGGAACGGGGGTTATGAACCAGGACAGACGGCTTCCCCCCTCTCCACCATGGGAAGGGGCTGTGAGTGAGGCAGGGCACCCGGCACAGGGCACCAGAGTTCAAGGCCTGACCACTCACTCTACGACCAGCGAGGCCCGCTTTGTCCATAGGGGCAGTGGGCACAATATTTCCGGCTGCAGTGCTGTGGTGAGGATGAGGTGACAGGCAGAAGCCGGACAATGTGTGAGCCATGGCCTGGAGGAGCCCACAGGGCAGTGACTCCCAAGGCTCCTTTCCCTGCCCCAAAGGCCCAAGGCCAGCTGCGCTTTTGTCCCGGGCTTCCAAGAACGCCAGGCAGGAAAGGTCACTGCGGCAGGAATGGCGCTGCTGAAGCCGATGGTGAAGACGGGGGTAATGCCCGATCCGGCTCGCTGCCTGACGCACAGGCAGAGCTCACACAAATGTTTCCACCCCGACCACCACACGGCACAATCCCCCAGGCACTCGGCTGTCGCTTGGTAAAAGCCCAGACTCCCTCGAGACAGTGATCTCCGTGGGGCCAGGATTCCTGACTGTCCAGCCAGTATCCACAGGTGCCTGCAAAGGCCTGGACACTGTCCAGTGAGCCAATGAATTGGGTGGTGAGTGAAATGCGATTCTCAATGTACACAGGTTTGTCACAACGATAGCACCTCCCACACCACTGCCAAGTACCAGCACCCACTGGGCCTGGGACGGTGCCCACCCGGCTCAGACAGGCTTGAACCCTGAGCTGGTCCACAGGGACAGGACTGTCCCCTGGACTGCTTTCCCAGCCGTGCACATAAGGACCAGCAGGAGAATCATTATGGGGCTTTATGGGGACTTTTCTTTTTATTAGCAAAAAATCACTTCTCTGATGTCTAAACTGCAGTTCTCTCCCAGCCCTTATCTTTTATGGGCACTGAGGAGGCTCAGCTCTGCGCTGTGTGAGCTCCCACATGCACCTGCCAGGAGCTGTCCTCCCGGGAGCGCCCTGCATGGCAATGCGCTGACCCCACCGGGATGCTCCCTACCAGGCAGAGCCTGGCAGGGGAGTGCAGGGGCTCACCCAGGGTGAAGATGCAGACCCCAGAGGCCGGTGGGAGACGATGTATGGGTTGAATAGTTTCCCCCTCAAATTCATGCATGTCCCAGGCTGGCCCCAGGATTTCTCAGCACTTGAGGACTGGGAGCCACATGGACTCGGGGGCAGGTGACTTTCGTCTGTGCTGCTCACAGGATCATGGGCCAGGCAGGAGCTGACCCTCCCCAGGGGGAGGGAGCTCGAGTAGCTGGGGCCGGCTGCGTGCCAGAGCCAGATTAAGCATTTGGACGTTACTCTCGTCGATTCTCTGACTGCATGCGATTATCGCTTTTTTCCTGCAGAACAGGAAACCTCGAGGAGAAATAATTGGGCCAAAACCAATTTGGTCGAGAAGAAGTGGCCAAATATAATTTGTCCAAAAAATAAGTAAATCGCTCTAATACTACATTAGAAGCTATTTGGTTAAAAATGAGTATTTGCTGATTGTACAAGTGTTAGGCTTAGAGTGTCAAGAGTCAGTTGTGCAGTTTTCAATGAAATGGTTCTTTTCCTGTCTCCCAGTGGCATGGTTATCCTTTTGTCCCTAAGTCTCTGTCACTCGTTCATTGCCACTCCACCTGGTGTGTGAGTGGGCAATAAAGTGAAAAACCTTAATTAGTTGGAGGAAGCTAACTATTAAGCAATAATGTTATTTAATGGCTCCTTTTGTTGCTTTATTTCATGTTTTTTGTTAGAGAAACTATTAGTGCTTCTTGCATGAAATTCAGAAAATATGGGAACATGTCACGGTGCCATAAGGCTGATCCCTGGGAGATGGAGAGCAGAACCAGGGTGCACAGCACCGGTGAAAACTGCTCATCACATTCCCACCAGATGTCAAGGATGTTTCATAGAACTTACTAACAAATCAGAAAGGTAAAGAGAATAAAGGGCCCTGGTCGGTATGCTCAGTGGTTAGCGCGTCAGTCAGCACACCAAAGGGCACATACCTGGATTGCAGGCTCAATCCCCAGCCCCGGTCAGGGCCCATGTTTATCTATCTCTCTCGCCCTCCCTCCTCCCTTCCACTCTCTCTAAAAATCAATGGCAAAAATATCCTCCAGTGAAGACTAACAGCAACAAGAAAGGGTCTAGAATAGCTGAGATTCAGAAGGTCGACTTGTGGTTTGAAGGCAACGTGTAGGGAGTGGCAATAGCTGAGTCCCTGTGTCCCCGGTGCTAAGATGTCCCTGGTCCTGAGACAGGAAGCTGAGCAATGGATGGAGGGACCCCAGCAGCAGGTCTGTTTGCAAGGGGACATTGGTAAATGTTGGGGGGGTGGTGATTCAGGCTTTAACTAGCCCTGAAAGAAAGTGTTCTCTGTGATGAAGCAAAATTAAACCCATACTTCCTGCCACCCACAGAAAGCAGTCCCAGGTGGACCTAATCCCTGATGTGAAGAACAAGACTTTAAGGAGAAAATGTTCGATTGTATCTCCATAGACTCGAGATAGCAAAGGATTAATTAAACGAGACAGAAAAAGCCCATGACCTTCAATGAAGGGTTATTTGGATTCGATTAAAATTAAAACATCTCTTACAACAAAAACTGCACAAACAAAGGGAAAATACAAGCTGAGATACGTGCGGCGTGTGCGCAGAGCTGAGGAGGGATTAGCAGGGAGAGGGTGTGGTGCAGCCCCGTCAGCCAGGCGCAGAGGCGCAGGGGCCACGCTAGCGCCCCCACGAGGGGAACGCGGCCAGCAGGCGCAGGCCTAGCTGGCAGCCTCGCTGTTCAGCAGGGAAGTGCAACGGACACAGCGTAGCTTGCCCGGCCGTGTGCTCAGCGGTTAGGGTGTTGGCCCCCACACCAAAGGGTCATGGGTTGGATCCCTGGTCAAGGGCACATGCCTCGGTCGCAGGCTCGATCCCCGGCTCCGGTGGGGTGAGTGTGGGAGGCAACCAACCGATGTGTCGCTCTCACATCGATGTTTATGTTTTTCACTCTCTCCCTCTCTCCCCCTTCCCCTCCCTCCACTCTCTAAAAATCATTGGGGGGAAAAGTATATCCTCGGGTGAGGGTTAACAACAAACAAACAAGAGTAACTCACTCTCTAATACCCACGAACTGAGCAACATCTGTACGGCTGACAACGTCAGCAGTCAGTGAAGAGATGCACCCTGCCAGGCGGCGGGCGATCGGGTGCAGCCACGCTGGCGAGCCACGGCTGGGAGTCAGTGATCTCAAAGTTCACACGCTCTTCCACCCAGGTGGCTCTACCCCAGGCTAAGTGTCTGGAGAAAGTCATCCAGAAGCACACAGTGAAAAAACAATGACAAGCTCTGAAGCAGGGCTTCCCCGGGTCCAGGAAGGAGGACCTAGCTCCCAGGGAGAGCCTGCAGTCTCATAAGAGAGGCCATGGTTCTAAGCTGGGCAGGGTGCAGGTTTGGATGGGCTTCGAGGAGTGTGGCAGACTGGGCGCTGTCCCCAGTGGCTCCCTCCCTCAGCCATGCACCTCTGTGGCATCCAGCACTGAGGACTTGGAGTGTCCATCCCTACTCGCTGATGTCAGGCTGGGCCACGGGGATTGATGTGCCTGTGGAATGTAGTGGACGTGATGTGAGGAGAGGCATTAGAAGCGTTTACGAAGTTTGGTGTGGCCGCTTGTGTGTCTGCCCCTGGCCCTGGGTGGCTGCCGTCTCTGGAGTGGGGGACTCGTGGGACAGACCTGAGCCCTACCTGCAGCCTGGAACCAAGCCTGCACGGTCCTGGCCAAACCCAGCAGAGCACAGATGCCCCCAGACCTGTGAGCAGGAAACGAGCCTGCTGCTGAGAGCCACGAGGTGTGGTGTCTGGCACGCAACACGGAGCGCTGGCAGCTGGCAACGGACAGAGGGACGCTCGAGCTTTGGTCTGGAGGGGAGAGTGAGGTTCTGGTGCTGATGGAGAAACTACAGCTCTGGGATTGTTTCCTCAGCGCCAGCATGTTACAGCACATGCTAAGATCGGGGTAGGGGACAGGGGAGGGGGACAAGGAAGGGAGGTGCTCAGACAAAGGTAAATGACACAGCCCAGCCACTGCGAAAATCCGGACGGCTTCAGGGTCACTAGAGCCCCAGGCACCACAGGCCAGTGGAAATTCACATGGTTTAGCATCTCCAGATTTGATGCCTAATGGACTCCTCGGCCCTGTGGCCGCTCTCCTCAGTCTTCCCACAGCTCAGACATTCCCTCTCTGCTGCCCTGAAGATGTGCCCTAAAGATAAAGGAAGAAATTCAAAGCTGTGTCTAATGGTGTATTAAAAGCACCAGAACGCACAGGCTGAGGGCAAAAATAAAAATAAATAAGTGCTGGCCCTGACCAGTGTGCCCAGTGGTTAGAACGTCGGCCCTCACCTCAAAGGGTCCCGGGTTCAGTTCCCAGTCAAGGGCATGTACCTCGGTTGCAGGCTCGACCCGCAGCCCTGGTTGGGGTGCGTCGGGGAGACAGCCAATTGATGTGTCTCTCTCACATCAATGTTCCTCTCTCTCTCTCCCCCTCTCCCTCCTTTCCACTCTCTCTAAAAACCAATGGAAAAATATCCCCAGGTGAGGATTTTTTTTAAATTAAGTGGCCAGACTGGGCATGGCTCAGCAATTGAGCGTCGACCAAGGATCCAGGCGATTGGGGTTAGATTCCCGGTCAGGGCACATGCCCAGGTTGTGGGCTCGATCCCCAGTCAGGGGCGTGCAGGAGGCAGCCGATCAACGACTCTCTCATCATTGATGTTTCTCTCTCTCTCTCCCTCTCTTTTCCTCTCTCTGAAATCAATAAAGATATATTTTTTAAAAAATTAAAATTAAAAAAATTAAATTAAATTAAATAAGTGCAAAGGGAAGGAATGTAAACCATTCAAGGTGTGAAAGAAGGACCGCATCCGTTCTAGCCCTGCCTGTGACACACGAGGCCAGCCATTCTGCAACTCAGTTTCCCCACCTGTCACACAGAACCAGAGGATGTCAGGGTTCTTTCCAGCTCTGCGATCTCAAGGTCACTGTGCTCAGATGTGGAGAGAGAACTTAGCCCCATGTCCCCTCAGGTGGAAGGCACAGTAGAGACCAGAGATGAGTGATGTCACCTCGCAACGAGTTCCCACATCTCCTGCTCCTGACCTCACACCTCCGCCTGGCTGGCTTGGCCTCCAAAGTCCCCTTCTCTTGGCCTTCTCTTATCCCCAAGGTCACTGGTTCTGGCCTTAGGTCAAGTCCCTTGTCTTCCGGGACCGTTTCCTGACCACTCGTGCCCTGCCCCACCCATCTTACCACCCCAGCTCTGGCCCTTCCTACCTCGGACATGAACCCTGACTTCTAGACACCAAGGTGTCCTCAGCCCCAAATGCCTACAATTGCAGCCTGGGGGAATGGTGCTGACCTCCTGGTTGCGAGGCTTATTGGGGACGCTGTGTGTGAAATAGTTTAGAAGTGTAAGCACCGTGTAAACCAGCCCAGGACTGGCCACTGTGTGTAGCGAGGTCAGATTCACCTTCCTGCCTGAAACAACACAAAAACAGACACAACATGTGGTTTTCAAGGTACAGGACACCAGAGACTGAGGGACGGTGATCCCTGAGAGATGGGAGGTGGGAGCTGTGACTTGCTGGCCCACCGTCCTGAGTGAGTGTCCAGGCTGTGTCTCAGGGAGGGAGACCCAGGCAGAGTGTAGGACGCCCTGAGGTGAGAAGACAGAGCTGAGGGTCCAAGGAGACAGAAGTGGTTCACAGAACAGGAAGGGGCCGCAGAGAGAGAACACAGCCACCTGCAGAGGCTCCCCAGGAACGCACAGCCAGGAGCACAGGTGCAGACCTAGCCAGGCCAGTGAAAGAGCCACCCAGAGGGCCTGAGGCAAAGCTGTCCCCTGCTCACATGTAGCCAGATGTGGGTCAGCCTTGGCAATGGGAAAACTAAGTCCAACCTGGATGGACAAAGTGGGCAAAACATGAGAACAGACACTTCACCCATGAAGACCCGTTGATGGCTCTCAGCACCTGAAAGGTGCCCCACACCTCAGTCACAGAAGTGTGACTCAAAACTTTGGCAAGATAACATCACACCCACTGGAGTGGCTAAAACCTACGGCAAATGCTGGGGAGGCTGGGGAACAGCAGGCACTGCCATTCACCTTGGGTGGGCACACAGGCCGGGGGGCTGCTTTGGAGGACAGGACTGCAGTTTCTTACCCACCTAAACACACACTCACTATAAAACCAAGCAATCCCTCCCTACATTACATCCTAGCATGGTTACCAGTGTGAATTAAAGATGTGTCCCCACAAAAATAGGCACAGGAACACTCATGATGGCTGTATTCACACCACCCCAACTGGAGTGGAGCAAGGTGCCTTCACCAACTGAGCCTGAGCAGATTGCAGGGCTGTGCAATGGAAGCCGGGGGGAGTGAGAGGAACTGAGGGCCGATTTGTGCGGCCGGATGGACGACTCTCACATGCACTTTGCTAAATGAAAGAAGTCAGACCACAAAGTCGACATAACTTGTGATTCCATTTATAGGACATTCTAAAAAGACAGAAACTAGAGGAGTGAAGTGGTTGGTAGGGACTGGGGTGGGGAAGGGGTTGATGATGAAGGAGCCAGCCATGGCAATATTTGGGTGGATGGCAGAATTGTTTTGATGGTACCAGGACTGCATTTGGCAAACCCCATAGAAACATGTATCACATGTGAACTATACGGCATCCAAATTAAAAATAAATTATCGAGGATGTCAGGATCCCCAGGATGGGGTGTGGTGTATGGTGAGACTATCACACTGTTTGTTACAAATGGACAATATAATCTCAGTGAAAAGGTTGGTAAAAAGAAGCTTCAGCATGTGATTTGGAAGACAGATCTGGTAAGATTGAAGAAAAAATAACCGTATATAAACTCCAGACTCCAGGGGATAAATTGTTTCTCACAGGCATACCATAGGTTAACAATTCTGAACCTCTGTGTGAACAAGAGTTGAACAAATAAATCAATCAATGTAGCAATGGAAGCCAGGTTTCCCACTGTGAGCGATGAAAGCTACCAATAGGCAAGAGAGGAAGAGGAGCGGAAATGCCAGGGGGCTGGTGCAGAGCCAGAGACAGCAGGCCCAGCTCCTATTTATTTGCTTAGACATACAGATAGAGCCTACAAGACCAGCTACAGAAATGCACCTGTACATGGGCTACCATGCAGACACGGACTCCGCAGCACTGCCCACTGAGCGCTCCCGCAGAGTGAGCACACCCAGTGCCCAGGTCTTGGTTTCTAAACACCCTTGCCAGCATCCCTACGTGGTTCCTTCCAGAGCAGGAGCAAGGGAAACATAAGGTGAGCCTGGGGCTTGCTGTAGTGCCAGGAAGTAAGAGCTCAAAAAAGAAAAAAAGAGATGGTCTAAGACAAGTGGACACCAAATGAGCAGCCTGAAGTCCCTCCCAGCAGCCAAAGTGGGAGTGATTTCAGGGAAAAATAACTAGCCAGGTGTCGGGTTAAAGCCCAAAGTATGAACTAACTTCCCATGAGTCCATACTGATAAATAAATGGTTGAATAAACAAATAAGTGAGAAGGAACAAGTCTTTCTTGGAGAAGCATCCCCAATATAAATAGGAAGGAGAGATTGGACAGCGCTAAAGTGCCAAAGGAATGATTGCTTGAGGCGAGCTCACAATGAGCACTAAAATTAGAAGGCAACGTGAAGAAGGGAGATACTGGCATATCTTAACTCTCCCAGAATATTTATTAATTACTGCAGCTAATTTAACACATGTCCTCCAGGAGCTGCGGTTAACTCGCTCCCTTTGAACGGGGCTGGACTTTGATGTCAAAGTCGTGAGAAGCAGGACAGACTGGGAGCCTGTCCGGGACGGAGGCGCTAAGGAAAACGCAGGACTACACGCAGCAGGCGCCTGGCCCGGCCCCGCAGCTGTGGAGGGCCTTCGTGGGGAGACTGCTGAGCTCCGGACCGCGTGCAGCCCATTCAGCGAATGTTGCTATTCCAACGCTGTAGGTTTTTTAATCCTCGCCTGAGGATGTTTTTTCCTTTGCTTTTTCAGAGAGAGTAGAGGGAGGGAGGGAGGGAAGGAAACATCGATGTGAGAGAGACCTTGACTAGTTGCCTCCCACACTCGCCCTGACTGATGGCAGGGGGGGAAACTGAAACCAAGGTAGGTGCCCTTGACCGGGAGTCGAACCCGAGACCCTTCAGTGCACAGGCCGATTGTCTAACCACTGAGCCACACCACCCAGGGTTCCAATGCTTTAGTTTTGACAAGGAAATGTAAGAAGATATCAGCACTGGGGCAGAGATCAGTAAGTGACAGCCTTTGCGCCAAATCCTGCGGGCCACCAGTTTTGGTAAATAGTTCTGTTGGAACACGGCCAGCCCACGTGTCCACACTTTCTCAGTGGATGTCGGCAGGTGACAAGGGTTGAGCTGATAGTGTCAACAGGGACTGGACAACCTGCAGAGCGAAAATATGTCCCACGTGGCCCTTTGAGGGTCACGTTCACCCGCAGCTCATGAGAGCACTAGGGGACCCTGGGCTGTGTTTGGGCCACCCGGCCCCGTCCTGTTCCCTCAGGCAGCATCCTCTTCAGGAGGCAGTATGTGGGCCGGGTCTGGGTGCTGAGCAAAGCAATGCGATGTCACTATGTCAGAGACTTTGACCCTAAACTCCAATTCGGGGCTCTGGGATGTCAGGGGAACCCCGGGAAGGCCTGTGGCCTCACCCGCATGGTCTGTGTTCATACTGGATGCTGAGTCCTGAGTCCGATCGCCTAAGGAGATGAGCCCTCAGCTGACTGACAGCACCAGAGGCAGGTGAGCTGCTGAGAAGCAGCCGACTTACCCTGTAAGCTGCCCCTTGCTCATGTCCTCCCTCCTGACCCCCACCCCCACATGGTGTCCTGGAATTCCACCACCCACGTCAACCCCCTCCTCCGGTGAGGACAGGAGGGATCATGAATGTCCTCCGGAGGATACCTCCGTGGTCTGGAAGCAGCGTGGGGTGTCCTAAGTGAAAGGCAGTTCCCAAGCTTCCCATTCCATAGCCAGGCCTTGGATAAGTTATAAGACCTTCCAGAAGCTCCCCTCTGTCAGAACGGGGTGACGCCGCTCTGGGGGACTCAATGAGCAGGAGAATGTTCCAGGGTCTCGGCTGAGGCCACCCTGCAGTTTTTCTTGGCTGCCCTGCCTCCCCTTCCTCTCTGCGTGTGGATGAAGCTGCTCTCCCAGGGGCAGCCGGCCAGGGGCACAGGTCTCTGGCCTCTGAGTCCTGAGAGCCTCCCTCTGCACCACCTTGTGTCTCACAGCCCTCACTCCCCGCCCCTAGCCACCGAGGCCTGGCTCCTGAGCAGACAGTATCTATGCCACAGGTACCGAGGGCACGTGGCAAGGCAGGTGTGACCGGCAGGCTTGGTACCCCAGGCCCCGTTCCTCACTAAATGTGGACAGAGGCCCAGTGGGAACAGTGGGACAGAACAGGCCTGCCTGATCCTAAGAGCAAGGGCAGAATCAGATACTGAGCTTCCATGGCCCACCTCCTCCACACGGGTTTCTGTGCCCCGCCTCCAAGTGTGAGCCCAGGAGGGCAGGCGTGGGCCAGAAAATCGATGGTTCACGCAGACCCGGTACCCATGATGGCCATCTGCCTGTGGCTACAGACTCAGTACCTCCCAGCAGCCTGCGGGAGGCTGCCAGCAGCCTTTATGATCAGATGCAGTGGCAGAGACATTGGCCTTTGTGGGCTCTCACCCACATCCCTGCTGACTTGGAGACAGCGTGTCCAGGGGCCGGCCAGGACTGGGGAATATGCAGTCCCAGCTTCACCCACCAGGCTCCCCCCTTTTAACTACCCTTCATCCCTACAACAATCACAAAAGGCATTTTAAGCCCATTTTATAGAAGACAAGACTGAGGTTCAGAGTGACTGAATTAGGGGAAACCAGGGTTCTCACACAAACACATAATCTTTTCTCTTCATCAGCTTTCTCAAAGTGAGTCTCTGATGAAGCAGTAATTCCACAAAACACACAAAAAAGGGAATTCCAGACTAAAAAGGTGTGATAACCCGAGTATTCTGTGTGGTCCCCTCTGTAGTGACTATGGATAGAGCCAATTCAGGGCTCTGAGAAGTCCTGCAGTCAAGAATCCTAGTTACTTTTATTTTAGCAGGCCCTTAAACTTGACTGGCCACAGAATTGCTCTTTTTAGTAACATAGTTGACACCCACAGGACTAGGCTCTGGTTAACCCTGTTCTAAACCTTAATGTCAAGCAACGAAGCTATAGAGTTACCTGTTCGTGCTCCATGGGCTGCGGGAAGATCCAGAACCATGGATTCCTTTTTGAATGTATATCATCTCTTGGAAAATACTCATCAAGAGAGCCACCAGTGACTTGCAGACTTCCAGGCCCGCAGAGCTCATGGGCGAGTCTCCACTCTGACTCTGCCCTTCCTTCCACAAAGCCCTTCTTTCTTTAATGACCACTGTATGGACCACCCTGATCCACTGGTGACTCGCTGTAGATTGAAGAGCATAGAGGGACGAAAAATGGAAATGGGCATCCCCACCCAGACTCACCAGACATGTCCCCTGAGACAGCCATGTTCAAGCTCTCGGGTTTCATGCTTCTAGGGGACATTGCCACAGCTCTGGATCATAACTTTTTGTGCTGGTCTCTCCATTTTCCAGGTCATTTCTTCGTTGAGTGGCACTCCAGGACTCCGGGCTTCAGAATGGCGATGTGGGGAGCAGTCAAGTGCCTCGTTCTTATTCTTACAAAGAAAATGCCAGAAAACTGGAAATCAATGACTTCTGTTGAACAGAGAACAGATGTCACAAGACAATCAAGTAACTTGAAATCTGGGCAGGCAGGTGGCTCCAGGAGAAGCGGGACTCGGGGAGTTGCCTACCTGGGTGGGCACCAGGTGAGCCGGGGAGAGGGTTTAGCTGAGATCGTGATACATTGCTACAGAGCACGTGCGGGCTACCAGAAACGCACGAGCCCCTGCGAGCTGCGGGTGTACGGCAGGTGGCACCTTCTTGCATAACTTTCTTCCATAAACCCCACCAAGTGCTTACAGAGAAGGTCTGAGACTTTCCTGAGACATCTCCCCCACGGTCTGGCCAGAGAGACGGCACCAGCCACTGCTGAAACTCTGCTCAGATATGTCCCTCCTACCTCCCTACAGAAAAAGAAGAAAAAAGCCTTCATGTGCAGGAGGAAGAGCCAAAACCTGTGTCACCTGGGGCACTGGTGGAGACCATTGGCAGCTAAGAGAAAACACAAAAATAAACTCTCCGGCCCTGGGGGTAGTGCAGGAATGTGTGCTGTGGCCAGAACCTCAGCTGGAGGACCCGGCAAAGGCGCCCCCCCTCCCCGCCTAACCTACAGCCTGTGTTGCTCTGAGGACAATCATGGCAACAGCAAAGCGCACAGCAGCCCAGTTCCAGCCCAGATTAACACCGACTCTCACACTAAAGGCCTGGCAGGAGCTAAGGCATGCTCACCTCCAGGTATAAAACACATCTACCTCTGTGTCATGTGTCCTAAACAAACATTCAGTGTTCACAAAAAGGCAAAATAAAACAGACTCACAAGAGACACAGCAATTATTAGAACCAGACTCAAATATGACAGACTCAAAACTTCCAATTAAGGGAATTGAAATAACTATGATTAATATGTTAAACTTTCTAATGAAAAAGGTATACAACATGCAAAATCGGAAGGCTTTTTTGCAGGCCCTTGCACTAAAAGATAACTGCCTAAGAAAAAGTAGCAACAATGCATTGTGTATTTACCAACTATTCAAAAGCAAACTGTAGGACAACTATAGAGAAAAGCTGGGAGGGAGTGACTGGGAATATCTTGTTTCCAGGTCCTCACATTGCATGTGAAGTGGTATGATAGGATTTGAAGACAGACTCAGATTACTTTAAAATGTACAGTGTAAATCCTGGGGAAACCACTAGTATTTTTTAGAGAGATATAAATAATAAGTCAACAGGGAGCATAAAATGGAACCAACATGTGTTTAGTGAAATACAGAAACGGTGGACAGAACGGGAGAAAGAAACAGAGGACAAGCAGAACAAATAGAAAGTAGCTAATGAGGTGGAAGATTTTAATCCATCTCGATAATCACTCTGTTTTTTATTGATCTGAGAGAGAGAGATTTGTTGTTCCACTTATTTATGCATCATTGTCTGCTTCTTTTGTATGTGCCTCAGCTGGGGATCGAACCTGCAACCTTGGCCTGTCAGGACACTGACCAACTGAGCTACCTGGCCAGGGCTCAATAATCACTTTAAAAGTGAATAGTCTAAATTCACCAGTTAAAAGACAGAGATTGTCAGAGTGGATCTTTAAAAAAAGCAACAACCAACTATGTTCTGTCTACATGAGGCCAAGTTTAAATATAAAGACAGATCCTTAAAAGAAAAAGGGCGGAGAAAGATACCGTGTGAACAAAAGAGAGCAGAAGTCACTGATTTAACGTCCAAGTCGATCATCAGAAATAGAGGGACCTTATGTTAAAACAAGGCCCCACTCAAATGTGTGCACACCTAACGGAGCACTCCCAGGAACCGGGGGTGAGGCGGACACAACTGAGCGGAGAAGTCGTGGCCGGCAGCACCCCTCACTCTGACTGATGGGCCCGCGGGACAGGAATCAGTGAGGGTATATGAGCCTGAACAATACATCCACCGAGGCCTAATGGGCTTGGGCCGCACTCCAGCGGCAGCAGAGCCTGCTTCTTATGCGCCCACGGAACCTTCTCTGACAGGCCGGACTCTGGGCATAAAACCAACCTTGACAGATTTAAAAGATTAGAAATCATGCAGAATAGGCTCTCGGGTCATAATGGAATTCCACTAGAAATCAAAGCCAGCAAGTCCACCCTGCAGGGCTGTGGAGTTTTTGGCCGGTCCCCATAGAGCATCCTGGGTCAGGCCCTGGGCTGGGAGTGGGCACAGGGCAGGAAGCGGGCAGTGCTGGCAGCCTGACACCTGAGCCAAGTGACAGGGCCGCCTCACGTGTCTGCAGACGACAGGTTTGTGGAAGGTGCAGCAGGAGATGAAGGCCCGTTAAGTCCCCAGGTTATGCGAGCCCATCCGAATTTATTGTAAGCTCAAAGTGGTGAGAGGAGCCTGTATGGGGCAGGACATCTCCCAAGGACTCCGAGGACCCCAAGCCTTGTTCTGGATGCAACCACAGTTTCAGGGCCAGCAGAAGTGCCCTGCGCTTCTTCCCGGGATGGAGACAGCTCTGTGCTTCCAGGGGGTTAGGCCCTCCTTCAGGGTCTCAGCTTTGTAATGACAGTGATGGCTGGGTCCTGTGGACGATCTTCATGCCCCATGGAAAAGCCCATTTTCTTATCACTGCTCTGGAAAGAACTGGGAATTTTTCATCCTGGGGAAAGACAAACCTGGGCCTCACCTGCTCTGGGGGGAGAGGGGCAGGAGAGGCCCGAGGCGCCTGGTGGACCTCTGTGGGCCTGGCGACCTGTGGCTGTGGTCCGACTATGCTGCTGATGCAGTAATCAATGTGAGGCTGGCTAAGACCCCTTCAGATTACTCATGCCAGGGCCCCCCCAGCAAGCCCCTGGGCTAGGACCGGTGGTCTACTCTGTTTACAGATAAAAGCACACCTGCTCCCCCGACGTCTCCAGCCTGAACTATGGGCTTCCTGGCCCGTCAGAGCCGAGCTGGAGGCAGCCAACCACCCCAGCCTATGGGAGTCCAATGAGGTCAGCTCTGCCCAAGACCACATTCAGTGATGTCATGTTGCTGCTTGAAATTGGCCACAGTGGGAGTATTTGCATCAGAGGGATGGGGGGCGCTGCAGCCCGGGTTATTAAACCCTCACCAGCCCAGCTGGCTCCTTCGGCGAGACCCTCCAGGGGTGACCCTGTGAAGGCGGTTCCTCCTTTCTCCAGGATGATTCAGGTGCTAATGTGTAGGGAAAAGGCCGAGGAGCCTCTCACAGGGGTCCCTGCTGCCCTCAAAGGAAGCCCAAGTTCCCAGAATGCCCCAGCAGGCCTTGCATGTCCCCCAAAACCACAACACAGACCCCCCACAACACAGACCCCACATCACAGACCCACGCCACAGACCCACACCATAGCCCCCCGCACACCACAGCCTCCCCCACACCACAGCCTCCCCCACACCACAGCCTCCCCCACATCACAGCTCCCCACACCACGGCTCCCCAACACGGGCCCCCTACACCACAGCCTCCCCACCATAGCCCCCCACACCACAGCCTCCCCCACATCACAGCTCCCCACACCACAGCCCCCCACACCACAGCCCCCACTCCCTAGCCTCCCCCATACCACAGCCCCACTCACACCACAGCCCCCCCACAACACAGCCCCCACAACACAGACCCCCCACAACACAGACCCCCCACAACACAGACCCCACATCACAGACCCACACCATAGCCCCCTGCACACCACAGTCTCCCCCACACCACAGCTCCCCACTCCCTAGCCTCCCCCATACCACAGCCCCACTCACACAACAGCCCCTCCACCACAGCCCCCCCACAATACAGACCCCACAACGCAGTCACCCCACCACAACCCCCAACACAGGCCCCCACACCACAGCCCACACCACAGCCCCCCAACACAAGCCCACATACCACCCCCCCCCACCACGGGCCCCCCACACCACAGCCTCCCCACCATAGCCCCCCACCACAGGCCCCGCCCCTCGCTGCCCTGTCTCCTGGACTGGTAGACGCCGGTGTCTGCAGGCTCTGGTCCTCCTGCAGAGCCCCTCCAGGGCCACACCTTCCAGGAAGTCATCCCTGCTCTGCCCCCCAGGGCGGGGCCTGAGGTGACCGCCCATCAAGGCCTCGACACCCGGTCCCTGACTGGCGGGGAGCCGCGCAGAGTGTGACAGGAGGAAGGCCCTGTATCTGTCCGGGTTCCTCAGGGTGAGGTGGGGAATCTCCCGGGGAGGCTGCTGGAACCAGAGCCTCAAACGCGAAGGTTGCTCCCAGTACCCTCCCCACCAGCCTTGCCAGCCTGCCCGTGCCCCCAGTGGGACCTGGGCCGTGGAGGAAACCTGGTGCAAGGTGTGAAAGGGGCAGGGTGCAGCTCTGGGCTGGGAGAGCTCATTAGACAAGGGGTGTGAGAAGTCATTTGGGGCAAAATTGTGATTATCCGTTATCAAGGCTCTAATGCTGTGCCACCTTGAACAGGTGTCTGAACCTTTCTGTGCTTGGTTCACGTTCCACAGAATACCTCACTCAGGGGTTGTTTTGAGGACAGAATGAAATAGGTTCTGTCAGGGCTTCTAGGACCTGGCCTGGCTCCTCAGCCCCCACCCGAAGGGAATGAAGCCCTGTCCTTCCCAAAGCCCCAGGCTTCTGGGATCCAACACCCAGGCTGTAAAGTCAGGACTAGCGTTTGCTCTTGAATGTAGTTATTTCTTTGTTCTCGCTTGGCCTTTGGTTCTAATTGGAACGTTCTTTTCGACAAGGCCAAGGCATTTCAGCTGTGCTAAGAGCAACTGCACAAAAGGGTTTTGTCCTCACCGTACAGGAGACTCGAGAAAGGCTGACGGGGGTGGGGCTGAGGTCAAGGGGCTGTCACCCCCCCCACCCCCCCCACCCCCGGTCCAGAGTGAGAAAAATAGGGAGGGGCCTGGGCTTTGTGAGAGGGCCTGCCCGGCTGCCCTCAGCCCACGGGGGCCCGGGCGGGGCCGCCAAGCACTCCACTGTTCTCGGATTCCCACTCGGAGGGAGGCCCAGGAGCAGGCCTGGAGCCGTAACTCAGGCAGCACGCAGGCGGAGCAGGCGTCTCGTTATTGAGCATGTGTTCTGGGGTCTGAACAAGCCCTTCCAGCTGGGCTGTGTGAACCCTCCCGCTGCAGATTGGGAGCCTGAGGCTTATAGAGGCTGAGTCCCCTGCTCCGAGACACACAGCAAAGGGGCGGGGCCTGATTCCCACCAGACCTGCACTCCATCCAGAATATCAGGGTGATGCCTAGGGAGTCAGAGGAGCTGGGACAAAGCCTTCCAACGGCCACCTTGGCTGACTATCTGCCCCTCTTCTGAAAAGGGGGAGACCTGGATGGACTTCACGGAGAAGAGGAGAGACCTCATCCCTGCCCTTCTGAAGCCCAAGGGGGGTGAGGCACAGCATTGGGGACTGTCACTCCTGGCATAACTAATGAGTCACGTGTAAAGTGCTCTGACAGCCCTGGTCCAGGAGCCCCCAGTAGGCACCTTGGCCTTGCCACTAGTGACTTCCTCCACAGTGGACTGTAAGCCGTGAGGCCCGGGTCCAGGCGGCCTCCTCACCACAGCCCCAGAGGCGGTGCCCACAGTACCCAGTGAAGGGAGGACACCTGCCCAGGGGCAAGGGAGGCCTTGCTCCCCCACCCAGCTTCCCACCCCTGCACAGCCTCAGGTCAGTCTCCCACGCCAACACGGCTTCCTGGCAAAGCCCATTGAAATTCCTCTCACAATACTGCGAACCGCAGCGAGAAACAGTTTATTAAAATCTAATTAGCCAATATTAGTAAATAATCACAGGCAGGCTTAACTCCTTCCTGCAGTCACAGTCTGAACCCTGGAGGGAGGCAGCCAGGCCTCTGACCTAGTTCGAGCAGCCATCCTGCCGGCCCCCAGTTGGCAGCAGCTTCTGAGACACACTGTCATTCTCTCTGAGATGGTGTCGGTGCCATCTGAGCACAGGTGCTACCCTTGACCTTGACCGACGGTGTCTTCCTCCTGCCCTGGATGTGTGAGAGAGGACAGGCCCCAGAAGAACCACACACAGACCTGCAGGACCTTTTTCCTTTCCACCCCTTGTCCACTCGGGCACATGTGTGCTGATCGGGCTCCCTGGGGAGTGTCAAAGGACCATCAAGTCGGTTAGAAATGCATTGGGTGCCTTTTCCACCTGGAAACCCCTCCGCCTGTGTCCCGGGTTCTCCTCCCTCAAACCCTTGCAGGAGACCGGGAGCCGGCTGGTGTCCACTTTGGGGCTGAGCTGTGGTGCCCCAGGACCCCGGGCTGATTCAGGGAGTGCAGAGCTCTGAACCCACAGCTCGCCACCTTCTGCCTGCGAGACTGATCAGGCCCCTCCCCTGCCTGGGTCCCTGGTTCACATCCCAGCCTCCCCCCAACAGAGTACAGTCAAAATGGGAGCTTCCCAAATACCCATCCCCAGAACGGACAGACAGACGGCAGCATGACAGACCTCAAACACTACAGGGACTGCCCCAGGGACCTGCAACCGGTGCACGGACCCTATAGACACATGGACTGCAGCGTGACCTCATGCATGAACCCCAGACCCACAGACCACATCACATGCCACATGGTGCTGTGTACACACAGGTCCACACAGTGGCCGCAGCAGCTGGGTGCCATCCAGGGCTGGGTTGGGAGAGTGACCTCACCCACCCCCGGGAGAACCTTTGCAGGTGATGGAATGCTCTTGATTTTGATTTTACTGGTGATTAAGTATTTGACAAAACCTATCAAACTGGCACTTGAAATGCTGGCTTTTTTGGTATGTAAATTACATCTTGACAAAGTGGACTTTACAAGGAGGAGAGGGTGACTGCAATCCCAGGATCAGTGGGAGTGTTTAGTCATTCCATCAGAGTGCCAGCGCTCCCACGAGCCCTCCACCCCCTGCTTGAGATACCACAGGGCTTCAAGGTCAGACCAACATTAGGTGTCCAAGGGGACAATGGAGCCACACTCCATCACCACTACACAGGTGCCTGTGTGGGGAAGGCAGACAGATAGACAGAGACAGACAGCAAAGGGGAAGCGTGGGTGGGAAGGAGAGAGAGGGGAGAGACAGGGAAGGGACTATGGAGAGAGAGAGGAGAGAAAAGAGAGAGACAGGATGTTCATTGCAGCCAAGATAAGAAATCAACCTGGGTGTCTTTCTCCGGCAACCGAGTAAAAAGATGTGGTCCACAGAGTGGAATATTATTCAACTCCTTAAACAAGAAGGAAATCCTCCTGTTTGCAACAACACAGACGGACCTGAAGGACATTATGCAAAGTGGGATAAGTCGAACAGAAAGGCAAATACTTCAAGAACAGGGGTCACCAGGGGCTGGAGGGGAGATGGGGACACAGTGGTCAAAGGGACAGACTTCCAGTTACAAAACGAGTGAGTTCTGGGGAAGAGAGTCTCTGTGGACATAGACACTGTCCTCATACCCAGGTCCCTGTCTAAGCAAGGCCATGCTCCGTGGATCTTGGGGAAGGGACTCTCACTGAGCTCTTCCCGCTTTGAGGACCATCAGGAGGCCCTACCTGGCATGCAGTGGGCACCGGAGAGGAGCTTCTGAACAGAGGTGGTAGCAGCTTTGCTGCAACTGAACTGCTTCCGTGAGAACTCAGTCCGCACTTGCTTTTTGGAACACTTCCCACCAACTCCGAGTTTATTTTCAACTGTCCCACTCTAATCGTGTGGGTAATTCTCAAGTGCAAATGTTGGATGGGACTCAGGGGGAGGCACATACAGCAGGTGCAAGTCACACATATGCTGAGCTCCTGCTCCCTGCCAGGGGCAGCTCGGGGCCTGCTGCCCCACGAGGGGGCAGTGTCTGCAATGCAGGGCGGCACACTCGAGGTCCTGCAGGGCCTCCCTCAAAACAATGAGAACAAGCCAGGGGCTGATTCCTAGAGCAACCTGGGGGCTGTGGAGTGGGGCAGGCGGGACCAGGAGAGCCCTCCACTCAGGACTCCAACCCACTCTCCTGACTTCAAGACCATTTCATCAGAGTAAAGCCACGGCCATGGACACTAACCTCTGATTTCCACCTTCCAGCGTTCTTGGGAGGTTAAGTGGACACATTTGGGGAAGGGCCATTTTGGGAAGGGCATGTGGGGCACACAGAGGAGCTCCCACTCCAAAGCTGGCGCCTGAGGCCACAGTGGGCAGTCTCTGCAGGGACACAGAACAGTGGGCTCTGTCAACGAGGCCCCATCACCACCCCCAGCAGGGTCCCCAGAGGCCAGGCTGATCATTAAAAACTTAAAGATCATTTGCTCACTCACAGAAACAGCCTCTGCGCCAGGTTTTGTGCTGTGCGGGGCAGGGTGACAGAGAACGGGGGTAGCTGAAATTACTCCCACAAGTGGGATAAGAAAGATGTTCTAGGGGTATGAGAGCTGGACCTCAAGATACAGCATCAATCAGGGAGGCCAAATCCACCCACGTTTGCCATAGCAAGTGGTCTGTGACCGGGGGCTCCTGGCCAAGGGGGCAGAGAGTGAGGCAGGACCTCTGATGTTCTCTCCCCTTTCCCTCACAGGCAGAGCCCAGGACCAGCTCTGGGAAGAAGGTGCCGAGATTAAGGGACAGGAGGGGTGGTTGATAATAAAACAATACCTGAGGCAAGACAGCTGTGCCTCTGGCATCAAGGCCAGCCAAGTGGGAGGGGGGCTGCCCAGGAACTGTCCAGCCCCGCGGCTGCAGGCTAGACTACAACAGCAAGGCCACAGTCAGGGTACAAGCTCTGCTTTGAGCCAGCAGTTCAGCAAGGGCTTTCCAGGTCATATGTGAGATGTGAGACCTTGTGGTGAACATACGTGCCCAGGAGCACATCGCCTAGCAGAGCTGGGAGCCTCATGCCTGCTCCCAGCCCCATAGCTGGGCCTTGGACAGGCGAGAGCCCCAGGATGTCCACTTCCTCGTCTGTCCAGTGAAGATAAGCCCAGGGCCTGCTGGGATCACTGGGTTGCTGTGAGGATTTAATAAAATGACATGGATAAGCAAGGGGTACAGATGGAGCAGATGAGAATGACGGAGGTGGGAAATCATGCAAGCCCCTCCGTAAAGCCCTGCGTGTGGCATCAGCCTTGTCAGTCGCCCTGCTGGCTGACACTTGGGGAGACTGGTGCATGGTATCCATCTGTTTCCCCAGTTTGCTGCAGGGCACCTGCCACCCAAGAAGAACCTAGTGTGTCTCCCCTCTGTGTCTAGGAGAGTCCGTGTGACCAAGCTCAGGCCCTCAGGATGAGAGCAAAGGTGACGTGCGCTGAGCCCGTAGAAGACGCTGCATGCCTGTCCCTCTCCCCTCCCCCCACACGCTGAAGGGCAGACACGCTGGGCAGAAGCCGCACCTGAGGACAGTGCCCGCAGAAGGGGTGTGGGCCTCTGCTCCGTGGGCTGCTCTTTCCACCTGGCCTACACCTGCCTGTTACACGCAAGGAAGGCACTCGAAATTTAGGTTCCCATCACACACAAAGGAACTCAGCCTAACAAATACACCTGCTGATCATAATTTTTTCTCCGAATTATAGAAATCCAGCCACATTACGCAAATCTAGCCCACCACCTAGTGTGTCCACCTCATTTTACAGACACAAGCAGAGCGGGGCCCAGGTTCAGTGCGAGGCTTTATAAACTGGGAGATTCTTCTAGTTCTCAAAACAGCTGTGTGCCACAGCCTGCAGGTCCCCAGGTGACAGGTGTCCACTGTCCTGCTCATAACCCAATCTGCACGTGGCCAATACAGTGGAGACCCTCACGCCCCACAGGTGCGAGGCGTCGGGTGGCTCACTCTAAACTGATTCTGTTGGGCTCGATGCTCCCTCAGGCCTTCCCTCTCTATGAACGCCTATTATTCTACAAAGAGCACGTCTGACTTCCTTTCTCCCGTTGCCCGCTCCTAAGCTTACTAAACCCACCCGCTGTGGTTGGGTTCTGCTTGTTTCCTGCCAGTAAGCACAGGCTCTAGGAGCAAACTACCTGGGCTGTGTGACCTCGGGCAGTCCCTGAAGTTCTCTGTGCTCCACAAGTGAGAGGAGAATAAGCCTAATGGATCCCTTAGTCTTATCTAGAGGACAAATAGGACAGTTAATAGCTACAAAGAATTTGAAACAAAGCCTTACGGACACTATCACTACCAGTGTGATTAGGAGCAGAAGTCCCGGGAGTTGCTCATTTGCTCAATCGCTTCCTCAAAGGTCAAGGCTGTGGGCTAGGTCATCAAGGACACGAAGATGAATCACTCGTCGACCCCGCAGAACAACGAATACTCAGAAAATTAGAGAACAAAATAAATATGAAAACACCGCCCCCGCACATATGCTTCGGAAAATGAGCCACCGCTGGCGCTCCGGGAAGACGGTCGATGCTGGCTCAGCTGACAGGGGAAGGCCTCCTGGGGCTTGCTGAGCCTGAGTTTCGACAGAGCATTTGGATACTGAGGCTGGCTCTTGCCACTCTGCCCGCTGATGCAGGCCTCGGGGCTTGCTGACAGCGACCCCGGCTGCATGCCCAATCTTCAGAAGTAGGCTGGCAACCGCTTCACCAAGTATGGAAGGGAGGGACTCGGACAGTCATGAAGGCAAAGATTAAAGGTTCTAATAGGGGAGGAAAATGAATTACAGTGGTGCCTCGGTTTTTAATGTGATCCGCTCTGGAGGACCGTTCGAGTTCTGAAACGTTCAGAAAACCCAGAGATCAACAGCCGGCAGCTGGGCCTCAGGATTTTGCGCTCAGCGGGAGCCGTGGGGCGTGTTCGCCTTCCGAGGCGTATTCGAAAACCAGAGCATTTCCTTCCAGGTTTATGGCGTTGGTAAACCAAAATGTTCCTCAACGGAGACATTCCAAAACTGAGGTACCACTGTATAATGGAAGAAGATTGTGGACAATTCTTTGCGAGCCTTTTTTTGGATTGTTTCATGCTGTGGTTCCTCTCCATCCCCTCCTGCTGGACTGGGCAGTGACTGAGCCCAAGGCCCAGGTGGGATCTAGAGAAGCTCTCTCCACTCACCCAAAACTGTGACAAGGCATTGCAGGCTTGGGACACTGTGTAAGGGTCTGTGCAGGTACAGAGAGAAGAGAGCAGAGTCTTTGACCCAAGGATCTCGCATTCAGATACGTGCAGGCTGCTGACAGGATGGCAGAGAAGGTACTTGGCAGGAGGTCTTACAAGCTGGCTGCCCTACAACCACAGTGCACAGCTGACTGCTCTGTTTGGGACCCATGGTGACCCTAGACTGAAGAAAAGTGGCACCGCAGAGACCCAGTGCCAGGGAACCCAGTGTGGATGGCTTCAGCACCACACAGAGCTCGACAGCCTGCCTCTGGGAGGGAGGCTAACCTTCGCTCCAGCAATCTGGGTTTCTCCTGCTCGTGAAAGTCCAGGAACCACGGAGGTTCTGATGAGGCTGACCCAGGAGCCTGTAAGGGTCCCAGGCTTCAGGATAGAGAGGAGATCACGGTTCACATCCGAGTCATGGGGGGACATCAGTGCCCTGGAAGCAGTCTTCTGGGGGTCTCTAAAGGGCTGGTTGGGGGTTTTGGTTCTGGGATTCCCCAGGCAAGCCCGCACAGGTTGGACCTCAATTCTCATTGAAGATATAACAGTGGTGTCCCCCCAACCCCCAATCCCAGCTCCTCTTATCTCTCACTTCATGGTGCGTCCTGGTCCCCTTTCAACCAGTTGGCTAAGTGCCTCCCAGCTCCTTCTAGAGTCAATAAAGCAAATCAGCCACCACCCCTCGGCCCTGGCATTGCTGGTTGTCTTTGGAGCAGTGACTCTACCTGCCTGATGCTACGTCTCCCCCACCTGACCAGGTCAGGGGCAATGTCTCCTCCATCTGACCAGCAGGCCAGAAACTGCCTCCCCCATCAGACTTAGAGGAAGCCCTGAGGTCATGTCTTTGTCTATGTCTTTGTGGTCCGGGCGGGTACTGCCTTCCCAATAGAGGGGACTGCACATGCTGGCCTCCCCACAGAGGGTGACAGGGCTGACATGTGACAGGCCTGCCCTCTGATAACTCTACTGGCCAAAAGAGCCCTGATCTTGGGGGACTTAACAGGACAGATGAGTAACCCAGGCAGCTGAGCAGACAGGAGGAGACAGTGACATATCTTTTCAAATTTTGGTCTTGGTGAGATGGTGAGCAAGCGGTTTCTTAGCAGAGGTGCTCTGGGGAAGAGAGAGGGAGGGATGCTGCTTGGCGGGAGAATGCCGTTTCCCTCTCGAAGGCCCAGGGTGCGCTGGGCCCCTGCCCCGCTCCTCCTCCACCCCACAGGCTGAGCTACTTTCTCCTTAATCCTCTGGGTGGCAAAAGTGAAGCTCAGAGCCACCGTCCTGGAAGATGACCCTGACCTCCTCCACGTAAGGGCAACCTCGAGCAGGGAACTTAATCTCTTGGGATCAGTGATGTCGCCTGTCAGAGTGGGGCCAGGTTAGATGCCTGAGGTCTCATCACTGCAGCTGCCCAGATGCTGCAGAACATGTCCCCGGGGCTCGGGGTCCTCCAGCTCCAGCTCTGTGCCTGTCTGGCGCTTCACAGAGCTCTCCACTTCCGCAATATGAGAACCAGGGACAAGAGAGCCCTATTGGCAAGCTGAAGGTCACCGATGGGGGCAGCGGAGAGGCCAGGTCTTTGCCCCTGAGGTCACGCTCTCCCTCCATGCCCCACACATTCTGCCTCCATAGGTGTGGGAGAGGCTTCAAAGGGCATGTTCTGTTCCTCATCTCATCTTTCCCCACTAGTATAAAGATATCACAGTATCGATTCCTGAAAGGACACAGGTCTGGGTTCATTCATCATTGCCTGGGGCTGGGGAGGATGCAATTACTGGAGTCACTGACTGTCCTCAGGCCACTGCTCCAGGCAGGACACACACCACAGGCATCCAGCGTGCCACCCAGGGGCCGGGAGCTGAGCGAAGGGGGTGTCACTGGTTGGAGAGCTATTTTGTGCCACACACTGTTATGTGCATCACAGGACCACCCATGGGACCCCAGCCACAGCCCTGCAGGGAATGAAAGGGGAAATCAACAGGGCTGGGAGATCTAGAGCTTGTCCAGCTCAGCAAGAAGCGAAGCTGACCTCAGACTGTGTGCCTGGCGCTCCTGCAGCCAAACAGCACTTAGTCCGTGGGCAGGGCTGGGCAGGTTGGGCCACACCCAAGGGCCTGCTCCTGGTGAAGGTAGAAGAGACAGCAGAGGTCTCAAGGGCTTCCTCCCATGCTCACAGCTGGCTCTGCTCCCCAACGCTCCTGTTAGGGGGTCAGAGCTTGGCACTCGGATGGACAGTCAATGGGACTGAGGGGAGGACCACATTGTGGCCACCATGACCCGTTTGTCTCCCCACTGTCCCTCCCACCACAGCCAAGCTGCCGTCCTCTCTGACCCATGAGATCCTGCCAAGCTCATTCCCACCTCTAGGCCACTGCGCGTGTTGTTCCTTCTGCAGGGATGCTTTGCCACCCACCCTCCAGGTGCCTGCCCCTCTCCACCCGGGCCTCAGTTGAAATGTCCCTCTCCTGACTGCCTTTCCTGCACACCCTGCCTCCCAAGTCTTCTGTCACTCATCACCTCATCCTGTGTGCTTCCTTCAGACAGTTTACTTGTCAGGCGTGATTTTTGATTGTCTGTCTCTCATGCTAATCCCCAGGAGGACAGGGTCCACTTTGCTCTTATAACGTTTCTCCAGCACCTGGCCCTCATCAAGCACATGGGGTGGCTCCGAAGATGCCAAGACTACAGGCAGAGCACGATGTGTGGTGCTCAGCCACAGTGAGGTTGTTCTTCTAAATCTTCACCCAAGGACATTTTCTCCATCAATTTCTAGAGAGAGTGGGGGAGGGAGAAGGGGAGGAGAGAAAGAGAGGGAGAGAGAGAGAGGGAGAGAAACATTGATGTGAGAGAGACACATCTACTGGTTGTCTCCCAGAAGCTCCTGGACCTGGAAGGGGAACCTGCAACTGAGGTATGTGCACTTGACTGGGAATGGAACCCGGGGCCCTTCAGTCTGGGGCCAATGCTCTAACCACTGAGCCAGCCCAGCCAGGGCTGCTTGCATAGCTCTTAGAGGCTGGCTTGGCAAGCAGCCCTCAGAGGGATTTGGAGACGGTCCCCCAGGGACCTTCCATCTTGTGGCTCTGCTTTACCTAAGGCCTGTCTGGTCTGCATCCAGCTGCAGAAGGGAGATCCTGGGCCCCAAGGCACAGTCACCTGGCCTCACCTGACTGCAAAGAGGAATGTGCCCTAGTCATAGGCCAGAAGGTGAGGACACCAGTCTCTGAAGGGGTGGCAGTCTCTGCCACAGGGGTGTCTTACTGGCTGCGTATGGCAATACTGGGGAAAAGATTCAAACAACGGGGTCAACATTTGCTTCTAAGTTGTATAGAGTCTCCTGAAGTCAGGGATTCAGGGAAAGTACTAGTGAGAATAAGCATGTCCTTTCCTCTTGAAGTCCCCCATGGAACATTTTGCAGGAACTCAGTGAGGTCCAAGACAATGGGGAACCACAGTCCATCTTCCAAGGACCACACAGTGTAAACTTCCCACCAACTGCTTCCTGCTTCCTCCCAGGGTTGCTGGGTGCTCCCAGCACCCCTGCTGCTCACCGGTGTCCCTGCTGTTTTGAAGCAGCAGGAACTGTGTGTGGGTGAGAAGTGACTCTTCAGCAGTCCCCCAGGGACTGAAGTGCTAAGCTAAGGGTGGGAGGATGCATGAGCGAAAGCGTAATCAATTGTTTCTAATTAAAATGGAAATAATACAGAACATTACCGTGGATGGTGGGTGAGTTCTGCAGGCTTCAGTATGTCTGAAGGCTACGCTGTGTAATCCAGAATTGGAAAGATAGACTCTCTGAGTCATGGTTCCCAACAGACAACCTTCAGACTCAGGGTGTCCCCTCCCGTGAGATACTCCCTGACCTGGGTCCGCCCACGGGATTGGCCACCATCCCCTGGGTGCCCATCCTGGGCCAGTTTGTCAGCCCCCATTGACCAGGTTTCACCCACAGGGCCTTAAAGAAAAGGGTGTCGAGTGTAACCACCGGACTCAAACCCCAGCTGTGCCACCCACAGCATCGTCACCTGGGTAGGTTAACGCCCCCCACAGACTGAGGTCACAGGTGTGGGGACTGAATGCCCAGGCTCACCGTGGCTGCTCGGCAGTGTCCCCTGCGGCTAGGGAGGAAGGAGAAGTCGTCTCTGCCTTTCAACACTTCCTCGTGATTCCATGACCCCCCCTGCTGCTCAGGGGTTCTGGGCCTGGGCTCCTGCTGTCCTGGGCCACGATCCAGTTGCACCCCTAAGCCTGTGTGTGCTAATGTCCCCAGGGGCTCTCACAGGGGACACATAGCAGGTGCCAATTTGCTGTAAATATGTGCATTCTTGAGCCTGAATAAATACACATTAATATTTGTGAGAAAGACTGATAATTGTCACCTCTTACGGAACACGTCCTCTATGCTGGCCATTGCACTAAGGCCTCATGGTTTTGTTGTTGTTTTTATTATTACTATTTCTGTGAGCAGCTCATGCCCCGGGCTCTCCCAAGTGAGCGCGTCCACGATCCCATTTACAGAGGAGATTCAGGGTTAGAAAAGGGAAGTCAACAGTCCACACAGACGCAGGATCAAACCCAGGGCCGCTGATCCCAGGCCACGTTCCTAAGGATTCCAGAGACTCAGACCCCTGTCTCTGCAGAGGCCAAAGCCGTGCCCCTGGGACGGCTCAGGGAGATGCGATGGGGAGAAAAGAGGAGGGCAGGAGCCAGAAGGCCCGAGGGCGTGGGGACACCTCCTCCGGCAGGGACCCTGCCTCTAGACATCCACTCTGCCGCCGTGGCCTGTGGTTGGCCCCTTGATGCCAAGGTGTCCAGGGGAGGCGGGGGGTGTTTCATGGTGTCCCTCCGCTGTGGTGAGCTTGGTGGGGGCTCACACTTGGAAGGTTTGACAAAGGGAGAAACAGAGCCCCTGCCACCCAGAAGGGACCCCAGACCCCTATAGTTTGGCTGAGCTGCAGACAGATTTCCCAGGCCTGCAGAACCCCGGGAGGGGACGAGTATCCCTGAGAGGCTCCTAGAGCAGCCACTGTGACCCAGAGCAAGGCCAGCCTGCCCGGGAGCCGAGTCTGGTCCAGCCCCTGAGCAGAAAGGACCAGCCTGTGCGAGCTCTCCCGTCCCAGCACCAAGGATGAACCATGAGTGTTAGGACCCCTCCACCCTCTACAAAGGACACCCAGGTTCCTCCAAGAGGCCTGGTGACCAGCTGGATGTCACACAGCTGGTGGGGCACCCTGGGGTCTCTCTGGCATCCAGTCAGCCTGGGGCTCTTGGCACTATTGTCAATTAATAAATGTGTCAGGCTGCCAGGAGAGTATATTGAATGCAGTGACAAACCCACCCAGGCCCAGCAGCACCAGCCATGCACACTGCCATTTGCTCCTTGGGCACAAGGACGGGATCTGGACTCCCCCAGGAGGACAGGGTCAGGTGTCTCATCTTGGTGTGTGAAGGACAACAGATTCGATTAAGCAGAGTCCTGCAATGGACTTAGAATTGATTTGGATATAAATAGATGGCATAGACCCCATCCTGGCACCTACAGGGGCCCTGCAGCTCCCCCGGGGTCACAATGAAAGACGCATGAAATTGTGGACACTTTAAACCAATCAGTGCTGTGACTTCTGGCACCAATAGCCGCAGCTGAGCTGGGTCTCCGGACAAAGAGAGATGCAGCTGGACTTGGTTCCCAGTCCTCTCTCTCTCTCATCTGTGTGTGTATCCTCTGTGTGTATCCTCTGTGTGTATCCTCTGTGTGCGTATCCTCTGTGTGTATCCTCTGTGTGCATATCCTCTGTGTGTATCCTCTGTGTGCATATCCTCTGTGTGTACCCTCTGTGTGCATATCCTCTGTGTGTATCCTCTGTGTGTGTATCCTCTGTGTGCGTATCCTCTGTGTGCATATCCTCTGTGTGTATCCTCTGTGTGTGTCCTGTGTGTATCCTCTGTGTGTACCCTCTGTGTGCATATCCTTTGTGTGTATCCTCTGTGTGTGTATCCTCTGTGTGCGTATCCTCTGTGTGCATATCCTCTGTGTGTATCCTCTGTGTGTGTCCTCTGTGTGTATCCTCTGTGTGTATCCTCTGTGTGCGTATCCTCTGTGTGTGTATCCTCTGTGTCTGTATCCTCTGTGTCTGTATCCTCTGTGTGTATCCTCTGTGTGTATCCTCTGTGTGCGTATCCTCTGTGTGCGTATCCTCTGTGTGCGTATCCTCTGTGTGCATATCCTCTGTGTGTATCCTCTGTGTGCATATCCTCTGTGTGTACCCTCTGTGTGCATATCCTCTGTGTGTATCCTCTGTGTGTGTATCCTCTGTGTGCGTATCCTCTGTGTGTATCCTCTGTGTCTGTATCCTCTGTGTGCTTATCCTCTGTGTGCGTATCCTCTGTGTGTGTATCCTCTGTGTGTATCCTCTGTGTGCGTATCCTCTGTGTGTATCCTCTGTGTCTGTATCCTCTGTGTGTATCCTCTGTGTGTATCCTCTGTGTGTGTATCCTCTGTGTGTATCCTCTGTGTGCGTATCCTCTGTGTGCGTATCCTCTGTGTGCATATCCTCTGTGTGTATCCTCTGTGTGTGTATCCTCTGTGTGTGTATCCTCTGTGTGTGTATCCTCTGTGTGCGTATCCTCTGTGTGTATCCTCTGTGTGCGTATCCTCTGTGTGCGTATCCTCTGTGTGCGTATCCTCTGTGTGTATCCTCTGTGTGTGTATCCTCTGTGTGTGTATCCTCTGTGTGTGTATCCTATGTGTGTATCCTCTGTGTGTGTATCCTCTGTGTGTGTATCCTCTGTGTGTATCCTCTGTGTGTATCCTCTGTGTGCGTATCCTCTGTGTGTATCCTCTGTGTGTGTATCCTCTGTGTGTGTATCATCTAACCGTCTATCATCGGTCTCTGCCTGACATTCTAATGTCTACCACCCCTCTATCTATTGTGTATCTGTCTGTCTGTCCATCTCTCTCTCTCTCTTTCTCATCTGTCTGGTCTGCGTATCTTGTAAACTATTTGTTCTTTCCCAGTGAAACTTCCAGGGGGAAAGTTAATTATTCATTTGCCGCTGAGGCCTTTGGACCCATCGATTTTGTTTTTGGTTCCCTCTCGGATCCGGTGCACAGATCCTAGTTTGATCGCATTAAGTCTCCTGAATAATTAATGTGGAAATTTAACCTGAGCAGAATGAGCACATGTTACCTTCAGCTTAGGGAGTGGAAAAAAGAATTCCCTGGAGGCAGTTTTCCCAAATCCATACTGTGACCCTGGCGCCCAAGGACTGGCGTCTGTCTCATACAGGAAACTTCCAACTGTCCCGCCATTCCTTTCCCAGAGACCTCGCAGGCCTGGGCCCAGTGACTAGGAAACAGTGTCCCGGGTTTGGACCCGTCTGTCCTGCTGCCACCCCCAGACCAGGCTCAAGGTCTGAGCATTACCCTTGACTTCCGGGCTTTTCCAAGGCCACTTCTGTCCATTTATCCCAGGGTCACAGTGGCAGCAAAGTCACGTCATGAGAGACAGACTTCTAGACAAAAGTCAAAAGTTTGACAATAAAGAAAAAAGTCAGGAGGACACATTAGGACACGGGGGTGGCCCTATGGGGGATCTGGGAGGATCTCTTCCGATCCTGGGGAACATTTGAGGCTGTGGCTTTCCCAGACCCGAGCAGAACCTTTCATTCCCAATCAGGACAGGCCTGTGAGCCAGAGATGCGCCCTCTTCTGGGAGGGGTGTCAGCGTGTTTGTGACAGTTGTCTTTGAGACATGTGTTAGTGCTCACACAAGACCTGCTGCAACCATCCGTGTCCTGACAGCTGAATTAGTGGTCTCAGTCCATCTTCTTTGACCTGGGGTTGACTTTGGCCCCCGGTGACATTTGATAAGGTCTGAAGACACTGGGTATCACACCAGAGGGAGGCTGCTGCTGGCACCTTGGTGGTGAGGGGGATCAGGGGTGCTGCCAAAACTCTTGCATGGCTGGGATGACCTGCAGCAGGCAGTGACCCAGGGCAGGGAGATGGTGCCCAGCATCATCCCAGGATCCTCATAAGAGGGGGGCAGGATGTGAGCACAGAAGCCAGGGGCTGGGGATGCGAGCCAAGGAACACAGCTCGGCCAGCAACTGATGTCTCTAGACCTGTAACCCCAGTTTCCCTGGGGACAGCCACGGTCTGTGCATCTCCACTGCTTGTCAGTGGTGTCCTTGCTGATAATTAAGGCACGGAAGCCCCAACTGCAGCAGTAACTCTCCTTGCATTTGAAGTCTGAGCGAATGTCCCACCTGCCCATTTATTATCCACAGTTCACCTCACAAGGTAGCTTGAGAGGGCTGGCCAGTCTACCAGGTCCCCTAGGGAAGGTAAGTATGGGGAGGAATTGGAGGTGAAGCTGGAAAGGTGCCTGAGGCCAGAGTTCCTGAGTCTCCATTTGGGTGCAAGAATGCACTTTCCCCAAGTGAGGCTGATAAGCCTGAACTTCATACCACTGAGCTTATCCACTCCCTTCGCAGGTGAGGAAAGCTGGATCCACAGGTGTTTTAAGATTTGTCCACTCAATAACTGGCAGGGCAAGCATGGGACCCCACTCCCCCAAACCCCAGGCCCCATATTAGCCAGTGCATTAATTGGTTTCATGCACTAATATGACAAATGTACTTGGGTTTTAATCAGCATCGATCATTCCTCATCCCACATAAACAATGGTTAGACATGTCTTTGGAGAGATTAACCTCATGTGAAAGCCTTAAATTTCTATAGCACTGTGTGCTTTGCAATACTTAAACATTGAGTCCTTGGAGCATTAAGGAGACAAAGCAGGAGTCACTGTCACAACCCATTCCACAGGTGAGGAAACTGAGGGTCGAGAGCCTGATAAAATGTCCTGGGCACAGAGCCAGGCTAGACCAGCATCCTGAGCCCTGGGCCTGACCCACGCCTCGTGTTCTTCCCACAGCACTTGGACCACTAGCCAAGGTCAACCCCATGGACAGCACAGCTGACCAAAACCCATATCTATCCACAGCCCACACATCCGTCTTCTCAATCATTCCACCAGTGGACCTTCATTGAGCTTGTGCTCTGGCAAAACCCAGAATGTTCAAGATCTAATCTCTTCAACCTCAACACCTTCAGTCAGGCACAACTATGGGAAAGTCCAGCCCAACGTGGCCGACAGCCATGGCTCTGTCTCATGAAATAGAAGCTCATACAGCTAAAATATGTGCGTCCCCTGAAATAAATTCTGTGGCTGCCTGTGAAATACGGCGGCCGAGCTCCGGCTGTTCTGCACCCCTGATGTCTTCTCTATCACTCACCTGAAGCAGGAATGTCCTAATTCTGATGTCAAACTGTGAAAGCTCAGGTCAGGGAAGTGAGGGGGGCACAGACCCATACAAAAGAGGTGTCATCCATCACAGGAAAGAACCTTGGGCACCGTGATTTGTGTCAGGGTCCCTCCTAGTTCTGAAATACAATTGGATAAACTGGGGGGAGGACAGAGAGAGGAAAAGTCAGAATCAGCCCTAATCATGGTGGAACTGAGATGCCATTGCATACCCACCTTCAGCACAAACACACTTGTGCTCTTTTCACAATGAAAGGAGCTGGCTGTTGTTTTATGTCTGGGCCCCACAAAGAGCTTCAAGGTAAGGGCAAAAAGGACCCTGTCTTGGTGTTGATCCAATACTGCACTGTGCTGCCTCCCACACACACGTGTGTACACACACATGCATGCACACATGCATGCACACACTCATGCACACACACGCACGCACACACACACCCTGGTCTACTTGATGAAGAAGCAGACTTGCACATCTTAGACTCCAACTTCTACTCAGCAGTGTGACTTTCTTGGCTTCTTAATGCATTGATTGACCCATTGATCAGCAAGCACTCATTGGTGCCTGTCTGCACAGGAGCCCTGTCGGCCCCGGCACACAGCACTGAGTGTCCATTCTTACTATCTCCAAGTTGGGGAAGCTGAGGGCAGGTGACTACTTGAATTCAGGGCACAATTGAGCATATTTTTCTGTGATATGGTCTTTATAGTGCACCTGTCCCAGTATGCTGCACATAGTAGGTTCTCAATAAATGCTAATTATTTGTTGGGGGTAGGAAATATGTGCCTGGAACCTCCAATGAATGTTCAAGCTGCCAGATGCCTTCCAAGCCCCAGGCACTTCAGCTCAGGCAAAGTAGGTGGTGGTGAGATGCTGGTCACCTGAGACCCCAGGCCCGAGCCAGTCCCAGGCTCCACAGGTGAGGGGGTGGTGTCCATAGACTGCCTCCCATGGCAGTGTGGGGAGGGGACCTTGAAGACACTTTGTAAGTGCTGGCAGGAAGAACCTGGTTCATGAACCAGCTCATTCTTCTGAGCCCAGAGTGCCTGGGGGCCTGATGGGGAGTTGTCAGAGGGTTACAAATGGAGCTCTCCAGGAACGAGTAGGGCCCTGGGGAAGATGTTTTAAAATTGGCAGCATGGGTTTTTTATTTATTTATCTATTTATGCCTTGCCTCATTCAAAAAGGATTTAAGGCAGCTTAGGAAGAAATACAGGAAAGAAATATAAATGAGGAGGAGGTGCCGAGGCTTAGCAGGGGGCAGGGCTGTCCAGTGAGCCTGCCCAGGGCCCAGAGCCATGCTCAGCTTGTCTGAGCCTTAGCTTTCTCGAACTGCTGCCAGGGGACTCTTCTGTCTCCAGCTAAGATCTCCTTCAGTGAACCTCCCCCCCCCACACACACACAGGCACACACACACACAGTACATACATGCACACACCCACTGAAGGAGAGGGCCTCCCAGGCAGAGGCTCCCTGGCCCAGTAGAAAAGCCCTGAGATTTGGGGTCCTGTGGACCTGGCTTCCAGTCTCAGCCACACTCTGGCTAAGGGTGGTCTTGTCCTGGAAGATTTGGTTGTCGACCCTCAGGAGAATGATGTGATCCCCTCGCAGCTCCTCCCCCCATGGCCACACCAGGTGAGGCAGCTCTGGGCAGGTAAACAGCCTGCAGTTCATGGTTGTTTTTATTTAAAGGACCCTGGGATTAATCTAAGTTCAGCACGTGACTCATTTTCACCCCTATCCATGCCCAGCCCACTTTCATTTCTCACCTACTCACTGGAGTGGGCTGAATGGGGCCCCACAAGATGTGTCCATGACGTAAACCTCAAAAACTGTGGGTGTGACCTCATTCAGAAAAAGAGTCTTTACAGCTGTAATTCAGTTAAGGATCTCAAAGTAGGATACACAAAAACTTAGGGTGGGGAGGGACAACCCATAGGTAACTGGGTACCTGCCGCCTCCTGCAACCACATCAAAATTACAACTAAAATACAGAAACACCATCACTCAGAACCCCCTGAAATCTGGCTGGACAGAAGCCCTAGAACCAGGGAACTGAAGCAGCATCGAGACCGATAGGAGGGGCGGAGACGCTGGGAGATCAGGGCTGAATCCCAGAGACTCAGCCGCGGGCTCACATCTGGTGCCACGGTTTAAACCTGGGAGGGACATCTCGGCTGTGGTGGTTTCCTGGAGGAGCAGGGGTCCCAGCCCCCATCAGGCCCCCAGCCCAAGGTTCTAGGGCTGGGAAAAGAAGTTCCCACACCTTTGGACTGTGAAAACCAGCGGGGACTGTGGCTGAGGGACACAGAGGCTGCGGGAGTCCCAGGCAGTTCCTCTTAAAGGGCCCGCATATGGACTCACTCAGATGTGCTCCCTCTGAGCTCCAACACTGGACAGCAGCTCGAAAGGAACCTGGGACATTCAGGAAGGAACTAACTTTCCTGGAATTGGGGAAAGAGCTGGAGGAGCAGCTTTCTCACAGACAGAAGACCTGGCAGAGGCCATTACTCTTTTGACTAGCCCTCCCCCTACAGAGCCGGCAAACAGGAGCCTTTTTTGAATCTCCATCAACCTGACTCACACCTTCAGCCCCACCTTGGTGATTCCTGGGGACCCCACCCCTCCCTACTTGCAAGCTCATCTAAGCCATTTCCAGTGGCTTTTCTATGCAAGTGGCCTCTCTAACCTCAGGCTAAGGACTTGCCTAAAATCTCTCAAACAAGCAGCAGCCGGCTTCAGCATGCCCCATACCTCTTGATAAGTGACCCCAGGTCTGGCACTAGTAGCAGCCTGCATTGGTTCATAGCTTGGGGTCTCCTGGACACTGCCAAGCCCAGCACAAGTAGAAGCTACCTACAGATTGCTGTGTAGTTCATCCTGGGTGGCCCAAGGAATAGGCAGAAGGCTGACTTTGCACCTCCTGGGAGGCCCCAGAGACAGTGCACCCGGTGGTCAGCTTCGACCACGCAGGAATTCAGCCCACATCCACAAGTGACACACTCAGGGGCACACTTGGTGAACACCAAAGCTCCACTGAAGTAAATCCTACTCCATGGGAGCATCTCCTGCAAAACAGCTCTTTGGCTGTAGTTGCAGCTGGTCCTGACAGCTGATTGGCCTGGGGGTCAGTTCCTCCCAGTGATGCCAATAGCAACCAAGTCTCAACTACAACAGGACAGTGCACATAGGGGAGCACCTAGAAGGCCCAGCTCAGGTGACTGGGGAGACTGAGCCACTGAACCCTACAGAACACCTACTACACAAAGCCACTCTACAAATTCCTGGAGACATAGTAGCTCTACCTAATACATAGAAACAAACACCAGGAAGCAGCCAAAATATGGAGGCAAAGAAATATGTCACAAACAAAGAAGAGAAGAAATCTCCAGGAAAAAAATGAAATTAAGTGGAACCAAGCAAACTACTAGATACAGAGTTAAGAATGATGGTTATAAGGATGCTCAAGGATATTAGTAAGACTACTAAGGAAACTAGTGAGACCATCGATGACATAATAAAGAGCCAGTCAGAAATGAAGGCTACACAAACTGAAATGAAGAATAATTTACAGGGAATCAACAGTAGAGTAAAGGACGCTGAGAATCAAATCAGCAATTTGGAACATGAGGAAGCAAAAAACATCCAACCAGAAGAGCAAAAAGAAAAAAGAATCTAGACATATGAAGATAGTGTAAGGAGTCTCTGGGACAACTTAAAGTGGCCCAACATTCACATTATGGGGGTGCCAGAAGGAGAAGAAAGAGAGCAATAATTGAAAACCTATTTGAAAAAATGACAGAAAATTTTTCCTACCTGGGGAAAGAAATAGACTTACAAGTCCAGGAAGCACAGAAAGTCCCAAATAAGAGGAACCCAAAGAGGCCCACAGCAAGACACGTCATAATTAAAATACCAAAGGTTAAAGACAGAGAGAATCTTAAAAGCAGCAAGAGAAAAGCCATTAGTTACCTACAAGGGAGCACCCATATGACTGTCAGCTGATTCTCAACAGAAACCTTGCAGGCCAGAAGGGAGTGGCAAGAAATATTCAAAGTGATGAAAACAAGAACCTACAACAAGATTGCTCTACCAGGCAAAGCTATCATTTAGAACTGAAGGTCAGATAAAGAGCTTTACAGATAAGAAAAAGCTAAAGGAATTCATCACCCCCAGACCATCACTACAGGAAATGTTGAAGGGTCTTCTTTAAGAAGAAGCTAATGAACAAAAGAATCTGATGAACAAAATAGGCCCAGAGACACTGAAGCATGCACCAGACAGTTATATCTCAGAGAGAAGAGGGAAGGGGGTGGAAGATGGGAAGAGATTAACCAAATAAGTTACATGCATATATGCATAACCCACGGACACAGACAGTAATGGGCTGAAGGCCTGGGGAGGTGGTGGGAGCGAGGTGGAGGTCAATGGGGGGGAAAATGGGACACCTGTAATACTTTCAACAATAAAGATAAATAAATAAAAAACTTAGCGTGGGCCCTAAAGACAATGGCTGCTGTCCTCGTAGGACATAGAACAGAAGAGGACACAGGCCAGGAATGCCCTGTGATGACAAAAACAGGCTGGAGCCACTAGAGTCTGGAAGAGGCAGGAAGGATCCTCCCTGGACCAGACACCTTGATTTCAAACTGTGGTCCCCAGAACTGGGAGAGAATGGGTTTCTGCAGTTTTGAGCCGCTTATTGGTGACAATTTGTTGCGGCAGCCCCAGGGAACTCACGCACTTACTGGGCCTGCAATTTGTAAATTGTGATAAGCACCCGTAACCCCCAGCAGCACAGAGCTGGGCACAGAGTATGACTCTATTGTCTCCCATGTTCCAGTCGCCTGCTCCCCAACAAGGTACCCTTCATTTCCAATTGGTTGTTTTTGCCGATGAAAGAGACGTCATTACATCCTCTGCGATGTTGAGCAGCCTTCCCAGGTGACTTTGGCAAAGACACTTCAAAGGGACCCAGGTTTCTTGTTGTCAACATAACAGCTGGGATCTGACCCTGGCTCAGCCTCCGCTGGACACTGATGTGGCAGTAGCCACTGCGCCTGCCTAGGTGGAAGCCCGAGGATTACCAGGAGCTTCTGATACAAGGCAATTTCTAAGCCTTTTTCAATTCTTTCTGGAACACTGTACAGTATAAATAAATAAATGCAATTTCTATCTGCCCTCCCCAAACTGGGCAGCTTCCAAGCCCATGGCTAAGGGCTCAGGAAATTGCCACCAGCCCCAGGGCTGTCCCCTAACAGCACAGAGGATGCCATCCCTGCAGGTCCCGCAGTGCCAGCGGCTTCCCCTCAGCCTGCTGCCAGGAGCAATGGGGCGCTGCAGAAAAGCCGTCTCTTCACGCCCGTTTCTTTGCGAATCCTCACCAGACAACTATTAATCCTCAGTCATACTTTCATCTAGTGTTTATTTTCTCTCTTTCTCCCCACAAGACTGGTAATATCAATATAGCAGCTGTCACGGGTCGTTACCAACTGCATCTTCCCCTATTCCGGCGAAATAAGGCCAGATAGCAAGTGACAGGAGGAGCTGTCCAATCGACAGACAGCTTATCTGGGGATCAGAGGGAGCTGTCCCAGGAGATGACACTGTGCTGTCACATCTGGGGGTGTATCTCCCCCAACAAAGGGCGCCAATTCCCCACGGGCAGCCAACACCCAGCGCCCACACACATGGCAACTCCTTGCCAGTCAGCAGCAGTCCCAGCCCAGGGACCAGGTCTCATCCAGGAGAGGTGACAAACAGGGGACTAGAGGGCCTGAGTACTTCCATATGGCCATTCAGACGAAGCCCCATGGTGCCTTTTGACAGCCAAATGATGGCAGGCCACCACCCCTTTCTCAGACGCTGCCATGGAGATCACCTGAGGTGCAAACCTCCCCAGCTCAGGACAGAGCAGAGCTACAGTCACCATGAGTGACAGCCGTGACGGGGTTAGACCTGTAGCAGTGGCAGTGGTCCTGCTGGTCAAAGTGACCAAAGGCAGAGGAGGCCAGGGCAGCATATGGCCCCTGCATGTCTCAGGCTCAGCTGAACCTTGACCCCTCTCATCATTGCCCAGTCCTCATCACACCACAGCTCCCATGGGGAGCCCCACCGGAGTCCACGTCCACCTGTGATGATGCACACCACCCCTGCTCCCCCAGTCCCTGAGCTCAGGAAGGACAGTTCCCAGCCTCACTCACCTGCCGAACTCCCGCTCTGGCCAGCTGATGACAACCCTCAGGGGGCACTCAGTGACCACAGTTTGTTGAGCTGACCCGCTGCCCATTCCACTGTCCTGAATATCCCCTTTGTACCTGCTTTGTGGCATTGCCAACACTTAAGGCCACCCCACCCCAGACATTGAGCTCTGGGAGGCAGTGACCTGTTTGTCCCTAGTATGGTGGCCAGCACACCGCAGGTGGACATTAAAGGCGACAAGGGGAAAGACAGTCCATGGAACCCAACTGTCACACGGAGGTGGTGACAAGCACTAAGCTAGCTGAGCCCTCTGTGTGAGACTTATCCACCCTGGACGCCATCCAAACACCCAGTCCATCTGGCTCATCCATCAGCCTCACAGCACCCTGACTTCACCCTCTGTGGCTGATTGAACTGAACAGTGGGAGTGGAGACTGTTGGTGGCCATGGCCAGAGACCACAAGGGACAGCGAAAGCAGAAGCAGCAACATCCACAGAACAGTCTGTGTGGTTCCCACCTTGAAAACCCCTCTCATTCATGGAATGCCACACTGGTGGCCCCTCCCTGGGCCAAAGGCAGCCTCAGCCCACATGACAGTGTGCCCCAGGCAGGAGGCCAGGGATGAGCCTCCACATGGCCCAGTGCCCTTAGTGAACCTCACCTGGGAACACAGTCCTGTTAAGTTCACCCGTCTGACTCCACATGTCCTCAGTTATTGAGGCCAGAGACAGACAGACAGAAGTTGGAGCAGGAGGAAACCAGGACAGGCAGGAAACACTGGCTCCGCAAGACCCCAGGATGAGAAGCACTTCTGCCGTGTGCACTTGTCACCCACTCATCCCATGTGACCCTGGCAGTATGTGTTGGCAGTGAGGATGTGGCAGTGGTGGTGAACTTGGGGGCTCTGGGTTCCTTAGCTGTCATCATGATGACAAGTTTCTCCCCTCTCCATCTTAGTGCCCACAAAGCACTCTGGCTCATGCTGAGATGGTGGTGATACGCTGAGGGCATTGGCAGTCATGACACTGATAATGAGAGGTGAGAATGATGGTGACGATAGTGGTGGAAAGGGTCATGGTGATGCTGGCAGCGTTGGTCACAATGGTGATGGTGAAAACTTGGGCTCTCTGAGATGATGGTAATGTGAAGATGAGGTTGATGGGCATTATATTATGAATGGCAGTGATGATGTGTAAAGATGGTGATGGAGGGTGAGGCCATGCTGATGGGGTTTCTCGTCATGATGATGGTGATGGTGGTGGTGGTGGTGGTGGTGGTGATGGTGATGGTGATGATGGTGATGATGGTAGTGATAGTGGTGGTGAAGGTGGTAGTGATAGTGGTGGTGGTGGTAGTGATAGTGGTGGTGAAGGTGGTAGTGATGATGATAGGGATGATGGTGGTGATGGTGATGATGATGGTGATGGTGATGGTGGTGATGGTGGTGGTGGTGATGGTGGTGGTGGTGATGGTGATGGTGGTGATGGTGGTGGTGGTGGTGGTGAGGTGGTGATGGTGATGGTGGTGGTGGTGATGGTGGTGGTGGTGGTGGTGATTGTGGTGGTGGTGATGGTGATGGTGATGGTGGTGGTGGTGGTGATGGTGATGGTGATGGTGGTGGTGGTGAGGTGGTGATGGTGATGGTGGTGGTGAAGGTGGTGGTGGTGGTGGTGGTGATGGTGATGGTGATGGTGGTGGTGGTGACGGTGATGGTGGTGGTGGTGGTGGTGGTGATAATGGTGATGGTGATGGTGATGGTGGTGGTGAAGGTAGTAGTGATTATGGTAGTATGATGATAGGGATGATGGTGGTGATGGTGGTGGTGGTGATGGTGGTGGTGGTGGTGGTGGTAATGGTGGTGGTGGTGGTGGTGGTGACGGTGATGGTGATGGTGGTGGTGTTGATGGTGATGGTGGTGAGGTGGTGGTGGTAGTGATGGTGGTGGTGGTGGTGACGGTGATGGTGATGGTGATGGTGGTGGTGTTGATGGTGATGGTGGTGAGGTGGTGATGGTGGTGATGGTGGTGGTGGTGGTGGTGGTGATGGTGATGGTGATGGTGATGGTGGTGATGGTGGTGGTGGTGGTGATGGTGGTTGTGGTGGTGGTGGTGGTGGTGATGGTGATGGTGGTGGTGGTGGTGGTGGTGGTGATGGTGGTGATGGTGATGGTGGTGATGGTGGTGATGGTGGTGATGGTGGTGGTGATGGTGGTGGTGATGGTGATGGTGATGGTGATGGTGGTGATGGTGAGGTGGTGATGGTGGTGATGGTGGTGGTGGTGAAGGTGGTGGTGGTGATGGTGGTGGTGGTAGTGATTATGGTAGTATGATGATAGGGATGATGGTGGTGATGGTGGTGGTGGTGATGGTGGTGGTGATGGTGGTGGTGGTGATGGTGGTGGTGATGGTGGTGGTGGTGATCGTGGTGATGGTGGTGATGGTGGTGGTGATGGTGGTGGTGGTGATGGTGATATTGGTGATGGTGATGGTGGTGGTGAAGGTGGTAGTGATTATGGTAGTATGATGATAGGGATGATGGTGGTGATGGTGGTGGTGATTCTCATACCTGGAATGCTCTGACAGGGCCCTCGAGCCACCACGTGGGAATAAAGTGCTTTCTTATCCCCCAAAAATTATACTGCTGTGTTTTCAGGTGTCCTATTGTTATGTTTATCCGTAGCAGTGTGTTTGAAGGATATAAAGAAGTCACAGAAGTGTGATGAGGAACACACTTGATTATGATTATGAATTCTTTGCAGCTGTTTAGAGAACTCTGCATTCTATTGAGACATTGTTGTGTCCCACCCGTAGCACATCCACCCTGACCAAGAACTTCTGTCTACAGTGTCAAAAATGCAACGTTTGTGTGGCTCATCTTATTTTGTTTCGAGAGGGAAACACTCTGCAAAGTTGACATTTGTGATAATATATTATGTCAGGTGAAACAGGGAAGAAGTTAATTAAAGTCAGAGAGATAATTAATGGAGATCCAGTGCACATTAGCGATCATTACCTCATCTGAGAAGAGTAATTAACATGGCGTGGCTGGTGTTTCTCTATTCTCCGAGGTGGCGTGTTGACATAGCACATAAGTCACTCTATGTTGGAGAGGCAACCCTCCCTCCGCGGCAGTGGGCACAGTCGAACACATCCACCGTGGTGACTGAGCTTTGAAAGCCACATGGCCCATGCAAAACCCAGTGTTCGGGGAGCCTGGCCATCACGGGCGGCCACCAACTGTTAGGGAACCAGAGCTGAGCACCTTCAACCAGCTGCTGAGCCTCAGTTCTCCCATTTGTGGAATGGGAGCTAATAGCTGCAGCCCCTCATCCCAGCCCCTCCCGGGAAAGGCCCGGGTTCGAGCCTCTGCTGAGAGCCGTGACTGCAGAGGCAGGTAACCAGGCAGTGTAATTGACCTGAAGCTAAATGCTTTCTTAAGACAGTTTAAATTCGTCAGAGGACCTGCACACCACACAGCATCACAAGCCTTGGAGTGTGGGACCCCAGCCCTACATGCCAGAAGTTTCCAGAACACTGGCTTCTCCCTCTGCCACGTGGGGACAAGGACCCGGGCGGGCGTGGCTCTGGCCTCCCTCAGAGGATGATGAGGATGCCAAGCATGCTCAGGCCCCCACACCCACGCCCAGCCTGCCCTCTCCCCTCATCTGCCCAGGGTCCAAGTTACAGTGGAGCTTCAAGAAGTGCGTGGCCATTTGGATGCACAAAACAGCCGGAACTACAATGTCTTCGAGTTCTGTCGCCAAGCAGGACTCAGTCAGCTGTATAGTTCGAAACTTGTTCATTGACCAGCACGCAACAGACAGATGCCCGCCTCCGTGGGCCTGGTGTCTGGCAGGGGAAGGAGGTGGCCAGGGAGTCCGGCAGTTATGCCGCGGGGCTGAGGCCAGGCAGGGCCCGGATGAGCAGGGCGGGCGCAATTTCACAACTATCAGTCACCAGACATCCTGCAGGAAGAGCATCGGGCCGAGGGCACAGAAGCGCAGGAGCCCTGTGACTGGGCATCTTCAGGAGTGGGGAGGAGGCCCTCAGGGCCGGGAACCATGGAGATGGCCCGCACCCGCCCAGTCTTGGCTCCACTACTGGACTGCCAGCTCTCAGGGTCCGCACCCCTCCTCCTGCTTGCACAGGGGAAGCTGTGCCTCCAGAGGCTCAGCAAATGCTCATGGATTTACTAGACCTGCCAGAGGTGGAGGCGAAATGAGAAGGCAGTCACAGCCTTGGGTGTGCTCGTGCAGATAACAGAGCAGAGCTCAGGGTGGCCTGCGGTTCTGGGCTCGTCTGGCTCAACAAAAACAAATTGCTGACGGTTCTGCCTAATTAACAATCTCTGGTAATTAGAGCTTAAACTTCACAGGATTCGTGGACCTGGAGTTTCAAAAATAGCAGTAGACATGCTATTGTGGTGGTGATGATAACGTGGAAAGGGTCGTGGTGATGCTGGCAGCGTTGGTCACAATGATGGTGGCGAAAACTTGGGCTCTCTGAGATGATGGTAATGTGAGGACGGGGTTGACAGGCATTATATTATGAATGGCATTCTATATATAATGCCAACTGTCACACTGAGTTGGTGACAAGCCACCTCATAATTAACAATCTCTGGTAATTAGAGCTTGTTACCTGCCAGTGTTTTCTGCCCGTCCTGGTTCCCTCCTGCTCCAACTTCTGTCTGTCTGTCTCTGGCCGCAATAACTGAGGACATGTGGGGTCAGATGAGTGAACCTAACAGAACTGTGTTCCCAGGTGAGGTTCACTAAGGGCGCTGGGCCATGCGGAGGCTTGTCCCGGGGCCTCCTGCCTGGGGCACACTGTCATGTGGGCTGAGGCTGCCTCTGGCCCAGGGAGGGGCCACCAGTGTGGCATCCCATGAATGAGAGGGGTTTTCAAGGTGGGAACCACACAGGCTGTCCTGTGGATGTTGCTGCTTCTGCCATGAGCACAAACATGGGTGACGGGGGGGTCTCGGTGGGGGGGCTGCTCACAGCGCTCAGCACCCAGTGATGAGTGACTTCACCTTCGTGGCACCGGCCTCTCTGAAGGCAGAGCCCTTGCTTTCTGTCCAGCGTCCAGCATCTTCAGCATTGGGAACAACGAAATACTCAGATTTCAGAGGCCTGAAATGTTATTTATTGACCTTGAGATGAATTAGTAAGTGAATGAATGGTCATTTCCTGAATGTGTATTGTTCACCTCTCTGCTGGTCAGGATCCTTCCAGAGTTTAGGGAGGCTCACCCCAAATGTCCTTTCCTTTATGAGGTGTTTCAGTCTGCCCTGAGCCTATGACAGCCCTGAAATGGTTCTTCCATCCCCAAGGTGAAGTTCACCAAACACCATGTCACTATCTGTCCCCATAAAAGTCAAAATGCCCCAGCCCCTCCTCTAGGAAGCTGACCAGAGTCTCAGTATTCCTGCTGAGAAATGAATTCATTCCAGAAGAAATGAATGACCCCATTAGCAGGGAGTCCAGGGGACCTGAAGGACCCACACACTTATTGGCTTTGGGAGCTGGAATGTGGAGGAATGGGGACGCCATCCAGGGTGCCAGCCACAGGTGAGGTCACAGATGAGTCAGCAAGACCAGGCAGTAGCAGTTTGTTTCCTAGGCCTAATCCTCAGACAGTTGTCATCTCTTAGTTCTGGAGACTGGAGTCTGAAATCAAGCTCAGGGAGGGACCTGTTCCTCCTGAAGGCTCCAGGGAGATTCCAGGCTGCTCTCCCGGCTCCAGTGTCCCCAGCAGTCCCAGAAGGCTTTCCTTCTGTGCTGCATCACCCAGTCCGGTCTTCATGTGGCTGCTCCTCTGTGTCTCTGATCCCTCCTTTTCTCTCCCCTAAGGAGACTCATCATTGGATACCCTAATCCAAGATGAGCCCATCTGGACATCTAACATCTGCAAAGGCCTTTATTCCAAATAAGTTCATGTCTCAAGGTTTTGAGTGAACTGGGATTTTCCAACCCACTATGAGCCCCAACAAGGGAGGGATGCAGGAACTGTCAAAGGAGGTCCCAGGCAGTCTGGACACGTGCCCTTCTGTTCTCCCCTTTCAGAAATGAACACTCTGGTCAGGGGATGCAAGGCCCACTTGGAGCCAAGCTCCAATAGCTAACCTCCACTCTGGTGGGCAGGATGGCCTTAGACCATGAAGTCCTACCAGCCTCCATCTGAGGGTCCCAGGAGGCTCGGGACCCTCTGCGAAGTCTGTGCCCTCACTGACCCCAGAGTCTCGCCTTCCCTCATGGCCAGACCCTCCCGAACCCACCTGTGTCAGGATCCCTACCACAGGTGCACCTGAGAATCACCTGGGATGCTTTGTAAAAGGTGCAGACACAGGCCCTTCCTAGAGAATCTGAGGGTCAGCCTGGTGAGGGGGTCTCAAGTTCCCCAGGACAGAGCTGCAAATCTAGATCATGAACTGACCACAGGGAGAGAGACTGGCTTGGGACAAAACAGGCTGAAGGCCACCACAGACCTGCAGGCACAGGACCCTGGAAAAGTTTAGGAAACACCCTGGAAGACATCTCAGCTGCTTGTCCTTCAGGCTGGAAAATGGAACAAGTAGAGAGAAAGCGAATGTGACAGGAGAGACTGAGGGGGGAGGGGCTGTCCCCATGGTGAGGACTTCTCCCCTGATCTCCCTCAGGCTGGAGGGAAGCCCCTGCAGACCCCCATGCCCACCCAGGGCCCAGCCTGCCAGCACTGGGCAATAGGCAGGAGGAGGGACAGCTGCTGCCAGGGAAGTGATTTTAATTCTCTGGTGCATCGTTCAGTGGGCAGCACAGCCCCCAGCCACGTTTATTCTTTGTTTCCCCCCCGGGACAGGCTCATGCACAGCCAAGGAGGTGTGACTCTTTTATGCGTGCTGCGGCCAGAGTAAAAGAAGCCAGGTGATGTCACCAGTGCACAAGCTCATATTGCAGAGAAAGCAATAGAGTGAGGACCCCACGGCGCGGGAGCTGTGGGCACAGAAGGGAAGTGGGGAGGCAGCTGGCCCTGATCACCGAGGCAGCGCGAGCCTGAGCACCTCCATGCTCCATGTCCCGAAAACGGCGTCTAAGGCCACAGGGCTGCTGGACTCAGCCTCCTGAACGAATTCCTTCAATTACGAGACACCAAGAGCAATGGTGAGGCCTGGTGCAGAGGTGCCACCTCCAGGGTGGCTTCTGCCCTCTGACCACCTGAACTGTCTGGGCCCTTTCCTCCAGGAGGCAGGAGGACTGGGCAGGGAGCCAGAGGGGGCCTCCACCCACCCCACTTGCCGCTCGTCCTTGAGGTCCACCCCCAGGCTGCAGTAGGGACAAAATCCTCAATGCATCGCCATGGCATGGGCTCCAGGCCTAGGTGGCTGCATTACGTTTTGTAAGATGTTACCAGTGGGGAGACGGGAAGGGGGTGCGGGTCGCTCTGCATTATTTCCTACAAGTTCATGTGAAGCCGCAATTATTTCAAGCTTCCAACAGAAATCTGTGCCCTCTGCCTCTTCCCACCTTCACACTCCCCCTCCCCCCGCCTCCTCCCCCTCTCCTTCCACCCCCTCCTCCCTCTCCCCCTGCTCCCCTTCAGCCTCCCACTTGCAAGACCCACCAGGATGAGAGGGAAGTGGCTCACTGACACATTCCATAAAACTCAGCCTCCCAAGGTACAGGATCAAAGAAGAGTGGACCTAGAGGGCCAGATGGAGACTCTCTAGCCCATAGGTGGTGGTAGTGACGATGGTGGAGGTGGTGGTAACCATGGCGATAGTTGTGGTAACAGGAACCATGGTGATGATAGTGGTGACAGTAACTATGGTGATGGTGGAGACAGCAGCAATGAAGATGCTTCCAGGGTTGATGGCTCTCGAGGCAGCAGTCAAGGGGACATTGATGGCCTTTATAGTGATGGAGATGCTGTCTCCTTCCAGCCCCAAAACACACCCAGCAGTGAGTAGCCCTGTGCTTTCCGCTCAAGATCCTGAACATCAACTTGGAGAGCCTGGTCCAAGCCAAGTCGAACAGGTTATGGAGATGGGTCTTCAGTTTGAGCAAATGCTCCTGTGGAGGGGCCACGGAGAGGAAGCCGGTGGGTGCCTGGAGGAAAGAAGGGCCTGACTGCCTTCCTAATTAGGTCCCCACCCCTCCTTCAGGAAGGATCCTCCCTTCCACAGGCTCCTCAAAGCTTTAATCTGGCGGCTGGCTAATTAGAGCCAATTTCCTTCGGATCCAAACAATGTTTACTGTCACACACAGGCAGTCAGGGGACAGTGGAGAACATCCCGCACACTCACAAAGGAGGGAGAGAGGTGTGTCGCCCTGCAGAGTGCCCTGGGGCTCCCACGCCCTGCAGGGCTCCTCTGCCCTGCCCTCTGCCCAATGCTGTGAGGGAGCAGGAGGAAGACAGGGCAGGACATGGGTGATGGGCTCAGATGGGACAGGCCTGGAGTGGATGTGTTGTCCACAGAGAGAGGGGCACCACTGCAGAGTCCTGAGAGGGGAGGGTCTGACTGTTTCAGCAAGACCAGCTCTTGGAGAGCAGCTCCTCCTTCAGACAAGGTGTCCAAGGGTTCCGCCAGAGGCCTCAGTAATAACCCAGAGGGGAGGTGGTGACTTCGACCAGGGTAGGGGTGGGAGGCTCAGGACACAGTCCATGGGATCAGCTGGAGGATCAGATGTGGGTCACAAGAGAAAGAGTGGCTGAACGGATGAGTTGAGGTCCTGACCATCACCTGAGGGGGGCAGAGCGTTGGGACTAGAGCTGTGTGAAGTCCGGGCTGTTTCAGAAACACTGAGCGTGAGGGGTTGGTTGAGCACCAGAGGGAGCTGGAACTGACGGTAGAAACAACGGTAACGGCCTCTGGGTGAGGTCCAGGCTGCACAGACCAGGTGGCAAGCTGTCCCTTGTCACAGCATTCATTAGGAGCCAGAGATGTGCGTCACTCACCCAGGAGCGAGTGGCGGGGGAAGAGCCGCCGCCAGGGCTGAGACCTCAGAAGGATGGAGGCAGCAGGCGAGGAGGAGCTGGCGAGGAGCTGCGCCACTGAGCACACATCCTGGGCCCCGAGAGAAGGCACAGTCCTGTCCAGGCTCTGAGCAAGTCCATTTCTCAGGTCTTCCATCACTTCCCAGGTCAGCTGTGAGCCCCCTCCTCCAGGAAGCCCTCCCCTCCCAAGCAACCCGCCCATGCCTCCGTACTGCTTATTACATCGGCTCAGCTCAAGTTAGCACAACTGGTTAGCGATTACGTTCAACATAATTCACACCAGATCAGCTCAATTTAATTTGGCCTGAGTTTACTCCAAGAGGTGCTCTCATCCTGAAGCCCAGTCCTGGATATCCACCACTGTGGAGACCCCTCCTGCCCTGGGGGGCTCTGGCAAAGATCGGGGTGGCAGCAGTCAGGAGTAGCCTCAGGGGACCCCTGCCCACCCCCACAGTGGCACCTTGGGGCCTTCACACTGGGCAGCCAAGATACGCTGACCAGGCCGAGCTGGCCGTGGTATCCATCCCCTCCGGTATCCTCAGCACCTGAACAGGAAGACATGTGACATGGGAACACACTGGCCGGGAAGTCAGGGAGCTAATGTGGCAGCTCAGGGGTGGAAAAGTTCCACCTTTGAGTGACCAGGAAGGGGCGCAGTCTCCCCAAGGGAGAAATCCTGGGGCTGCAGCAGTGCCCCGCTGTCCTGGGCGTCTGGGTGCAGTAGCCCCAGGTCAGAAGGCCAGGGCTATAGGTGTCTGAATAGTGGAAAGGCATAGCCCCTCTTTCAAACCTGGCGAATGGAAATAATTGCATTTAAGTCAGGGCAGGAAAGGGGAGAGCACTTAGAAAGCGGAGATTACAAATTTTGAATAATCGCCTCTTAAAAGCACTTTAACTCCCCAGAGGTGAGAGGCCCTTTCAGTCTAATTGGTCCTCAGGGCACTGAACCGTGTTGGCAGCAGAAAAGGGGTCTTGGCCCCGGCTCCTCTGAGCCTGCCGCTACCTCCAGCTCAGACCAGGGTCAGAGAGGGACAGAGTGCTCGGGGACAGAAACCCAGGCCAGGCTCTGGGCCCTGCTGGCCTCCCTCCCAACCCGAGCACCCTGGGCATGGCAGCACACTATAAACCTGTGGGTGACCAATAGCAGCCATTCCACGTGTGGGGGCCACAGCAGTCTCCCCGCGGCCATGACCCCAAGCCAGGGGCAGCCCTCTATGCACCTTCTCTCTCCAAGACAGGGCCTGGGACCTCCTCTGTGGGCAGCAGCCCTCCCTGCTCAGCCCAGGAGCCACACAAGACGAAGCTGGGATGAGTTCACACTGCTCTGACCTGAGTGAGCCCTGCCTGTCCCTGGGGACCAGCCAGAATGGCAGGGGCTGGCTGGGCTGGAACTGAGCTCAGCCCAAATGGGTTAGAGTGACTTGAATGGGTCAAGCTGAGTCGAGCTGCGAGCAGCCCTGCTCCCCACGCCCAGTCTGGCTGCCATTAGCTTGAAAGAGGGTACGTCTAAGGATTTCTAGTTTATGAAGCTGGCCACCAGCAGTGACGTGTGGCCAACCAAGGACAGTCCCCCAGGCCTTGGTGTCCAGAGTATTTTGTTGGAGGTCAGTCCTTCATCTCCAGCCCCTCCAGAGGTACAGCTGACCCCTCGTGGCTCAGAGCCCCACTGTAAATCGCATTGTTAGTATAGGCCACCCAGTGTGGCCCATAGTGAATCAGCTATCCCAGCTCTGCTCCCAGAAGCATGAAGCACCCGGCCAGGTCGGGGAAAGCAGAGCTGTGAGCAGAGGTGACAGTCATGTGACCACGTAGGGTGGCCGTGTCTTGGCTGGTAAGTGCCATGAAGATGACAGAGTTGACTGGTAGATGGGGTAGGGGTGATGAGGGCAGGCTCCGGGCACCACCAATATGACAGTGCCCTCGGTAAGATGGGATGGTGGACACCAAGTGACACTGATGGTCACAGACATGGTGCTAGTGAAGGCCACTGGACACCACTTGGGGAGGGAGCCTGGGTGCCCAAGACCCAATCTGAGTTGGCTGGTTCTGCCTCTGATCACCAGGCAGGACTCAAATGCGCTCTAAGACCAAAGTCCAGGAAGGAGTGGGCACCAGGGGGCCTTCCCTGCCCAGCTTCCCAGGGACACAGAGCAGTGAAAAGGCATGAGACATCTCCTGGCCTTGGGAGCAGCCGGGTATTAGCTGTGCAGGCATTAGCTGTGGGAGAGACCTGTTCTGGGAAGGATGTGATCCCTGAATGATGACGGCCCTTCGTCTTCAGCAGGCAACATGAAACTGTCACTGGAATAGTGGCTGTTTCCTTCATTTGCTCATTTTTTGGGGTATTGTTTTCACCCTGAGTGGGGGGGATTCAGGCGGTGGCCTCTGCCTCCTCCACTCCCTGCTGACCAGAGCATGGATTTAGGGGGCCAGCCTTGGGGACACAGGCCCATCTGTGCCCACAATGTGCTGGGAAGCAAGTGTGCGATCAATGGGCCTGCCCAGCCAGCTGTGGGCAGTGGGCAGTGAGTGATTCATGAGCCAGAGGCAACAACACAGGCAAGGGAGGTGGCTTCCCTCCTTCCCCTCTTGAGGAAGGTGTTTAACCCCCCAAGCCAGGGGGGACGGCGGCTGTGATCCCCGGGGGCATCTATACCCAGGGCGGTTTCATGAGGCTCAAGCTAGTCACCATTCAGCCAATGAGGAAACTGAGGCACAGTCTGGACAAGGCCTGCTAGCAGGCTGTAAGAACTCATGATCAGTTAGGATCTACTTGGCACTTGCTGTGTGCTCAGCACCTCCCATCTATTACCGCTCAGGACGCCCAGGGATTCCAGGCCAGCACTTGGTTGGGGAGGTGGCCAGAGTCAGGATCCGCGCCTGAGGCCTGCCACCAGCGTCCACAGTCTCTCTGGCCACTGCCCTGCCCTGCACTGCAGCCCCACCCTGGGCCCTGAGTGCCACTTGCTGCCTATGGAGCAGGGCCCCTGCCCAGAGCCAGTGGGAGGCTTGGCTCCTCTTCTGGGGGCGTTGAGAACACTTGAAGATATGAAGGTGGAAATGAAGACATTTAACTGGTGAGTGAGTCAGAACATGATGCCTGGATTGGCACAAACCTGACTGCATTATGAATTAGGAGCGGATCTTAGGACAAACAGGAGATGCCAGTCCAGGAAGCCTCCAAGGGCTGTATTCTCCTTTGCTACCAGCTGCCCTCCCCCCCCGCTAAGCCCACCCCAGCCTCACCTCCCTCACTGGGACTCCCAGCAGGAGGTGATTCTCTGTGCTGAGGGCATTAGAGGGCCAGCTCCTCAGTCCTCAGCGGGTGGGGCAGGACTTGGGGAGATGAAGTCTGCAGGACCCTAGCTCTCTCATCTTTGCTGGGTAGACAGTGGGTGGACAATGGGGACAGGAGCCTCAGCCCTGCAGCCCCACACGCAGCCCCGGTCTGGCTCGTAGTAGGCTTTCGTCTGCTGACTGCGGCCCTTGGACCACCTGCTTCATTAAGTGGCCACATGGTTTGTGTTGGTAACTGCCAGAAGTTCTCGGGAACATAGTATCACCTCACTGTGTCGCTCCACTACATCCGTGGAGCAGTGGACAGCACCAGCTTGGCTTGCAGGTGCAGGGAAGACAGGCTGTCCACCTCCAGCAGCCCCAATCTAGGTGGCAGGTGGGGACAGAGCAGACACATTTTTGGAAATTGGTGAAGGCTGTGAGTGAGCCATCTGCCCGAAACAGGAGACCGGGAGGGCTCTATGGGCCCCATCTCTCTCCCCAGAGCCCTGGCAGGTGGAGACCTGACTGCCCAGCTTGTTGTTGAGTCCCCACCCCACCTGCCCCTACCTCCACCCCCACCCCTGCCCCATCTCTAGATGACCCAGGGATGCCCAGTCTCCCCACCCCTGCATCCCCTGAGGGAGAGAAGGTCCTGGTGGAACAGCCCCCTCCCCCCAGCTCCCTTCCCTGTTTGGTTGATTTTTCCCCAGCTGCCTCTCCCCAACCCCAAATTTATGCAAATCCCTCTACTGTCAAATGTGGGATTGAGTGGGTCTGGGTCTGGCCTCAGTCAATAGCCACACTTGAGGGGGTGGTTTGTAATTCCTTCAGAAGCCCAGGGATTGGCGCATGGAATCCATCACTTAATTAATACTTCCTCCCTCTCCACTACCTTGCTTGCTACCCTGTCCACTGTCTGGTGACAGCTGTCCAGGCCTGAATCTGGCCCCTGCAAGGACAGAGTCCGGGCCTTGCAGCCTCCCCTCTCCACTCAGCGCATCCCCAGAGCAAAGGCCCAATGGGCGCTGCGGGATGGAGCACAAATGGATGAGCAAATGGAGGACGGCACCACCGCACCAGCACGGGGAGTCGGACGGTGCAGTCTCCGGAGTACGCAGGACAGGCCCCTCAAACAGAAGGAGGGGCCCAGGCCCACAGTTCTGCCCTGGCCAGCCCACCCAGGCCTCCAGCCCTTTGACCACTGCACATGGCAAATGCATGTATGAGTAAGTATGAACTGAGCACCCACTGTGTGCTCAGCCCAGGGTCTCCACAGCACAGGCCAAGAAATGTGACCTCCCTTCCCCATTGCCTCTCTGAGCCTCAGTTTCCATCTCTGTAAATTGGGGGTGACGGCACACACGCTGTAGACTCCGGGGGAGAATTCAAGGGCATCAGATGAGGGAAGGCTAGGTGCAATAAGGTGTGTGCAGGGCCCAGGGATCTGAGCAATAGGGAGCCATGCAGGGCGCTGGAGCTATGGAGTGACCCAAGCAGCCTCTTCCCAAACCGTCCCCAATGGCTACAGCCCCCGTGGGCATGTCCTGTGGATATTTTCACTTGACATAGCCCCAGTACTGTGCCACCTGCAGCCCCTTCTTTCCAAGATGGGGGTGAACAGCCCTGTGTTCCCCTCTCTGGAGCTTCTTCAAGTCTTAGGGTTCATCGGGGGTAGCATGCACTGGCAGACAGCCTGGTAGAAGCCAGTAGCCCTGCTCTCCCTCACAGCCCTGTCCAGCCTGCCCCACAGGGGCTCAGATTGGCTTCCCCACTGCCTAGACAGACACCTGCCACCAGAGGGGACATTGAGATGTCACCACCCACAATCAAAGTCCTGTTTTTTCCAGGGGCCATGGAAGGCTGGCAGGCCACCAGGGTTCACCCAGAAAGAAAGCTGCTAAGTGAAAAATAAAAAAATAAAATAGAAATCGCACCCTCCCTGGTGGTATGATATTGAGAAATTAAAAGGCAAGGGGGGTGGTCAGGACAAAGGTAGCTGGGAGGTGACAGGTGGGATATTTATGGAATTCTTCTATAAAAGCCTGGGGAGGGTGCATATATTTATGAGTCAAGTTGTCAGGCTCCTGAACAATCAAGGTTCATGGGAAACAATGTATGCAAATTAATTTAGGTGACTTGGTAGGTGGGGGAGGGGCCAACGCTTGGGAGGCTGTGCAGGGGGGAGGCTAGCGACCTGGACTTGGGTCACACTGGCTGGGGGGAACCCAGAGAGGACAGAGGGTGGCCCATTCCTCCTCCTCCTTGGGATGCACTCTGCATCCCCCGGGTGGGACCTCACCTTAGGCCCACAGAGTGACTGCCAACACTTCAGGTCCAACAGGCAGAGGGAGGCCTGAGTTCACGGGTCAGCATAAAGGTTGCCTCCGCCGGGAAGCCCTCTCCTGTTTTGTGTGCCAGCTCCTAGGAAGACAGGGTTGCCAGTGCGAAGCCCAGGCTTCCACGCTGTTACTTACCCACTGAGCCCTGACTGCCTTGCCCCCAGGGGACCCGGCACCCAGGACGAAGCCTGCGCAGCACAGGGAGGGAGGCAACAAACACGAGAGGGAGAAATGGACACGCTGCTCACTCACCCTCCAATAGCGCTCCGTGAACTGACGCGTGAGTCACTCAGTTAATCTCCAAAACAAGCTCGTGGCAGAGTTCGTGACGTGCCACATACAGGTGGGGAAACTGAGGCTCGGAGCTTTGCAGGAATGTGTCGGGGAGGCAGGCACTCCCCTGTCCAGTCTTTTCTCTTAAACCTGCGGGTTTCCCTCACTCTCCCCCAAGGCCACCCTCCTCTGTCGATGGCAGTGTGGCGGCCGTGGGCTGAGTTGTGTTCATCGAAGTCCCTACATTGAAGTCCTAACCCCGAGGCCTCAGAATGTGACTGGATTTGTAGATGGGTCTTTAAAGAGGTGGTTAGGTTAAATAAGGTCACTAAGATGGACCCTGATCCCTTCACTGGTGTCCTTATTGGAAGAGGTGATTAGGACATAGAGACTCACAGAGAAGAGGCCACATGACACCCAGGGAAGAGGCACCGTCCACATGCCAAGGAGAGTGGCCTCAGCCTGCTGGCACCTTGATCTTGGACTTCAGCCTCCAGCGGTGAGAAAGAAGTGTCTTGCTGGGTAAGCCGCTCTCTGTGGTGCCTGTGACAGCAGCCCCAAGCCCACCAATGCTCAGGGCCTGGGCCTGTGTTACAGGAAACAACAGAAGAGAAGCTGACTGGCAGAGCAGCCATGCATTGGGATGAGGCAGCCAGGATGCAGACCACACTTTTTAATTTCATTTTACAATGAATTAATCTCAATTTAAGGAGACATGTGTGGCTAGTGGCTGGCCCCCTGGACAATGCCATTCTAGTCAGGTCCCTCTGGGGACTTTTTGGGGAGGATGGCATGGGGACAAAGGGATGGAGCCAGGGACCAGTTAGGACCTGCGTATGACAAGGGCAGGTAGTCCACCCACCCAGCTGGAGGCCTGTGGTGGAGACACCCTCTAGCCTGCACGCCAAGCCCCATGTGCACAACAGCTGTCCTTGTAACAAGAGGATACCCCATTTCCACAGACCTGAGTGGAAAGATCTTATGTCCGAGACCATCAGAGTCATCAAGCCCCAGCCAGCCCACCCAGCACAGAAAGGCCCATCCCCGTGGGACACTCAGCTGCTTGGGGTCAGCCGGCCCAGCCAACAGTGGGTGACAGGGCAGAGTGCCAGGAGAGGAACAGACGACAAGAATGAACCAGAGCCGCTCCCACCCAAAGTGAAGAGCAGGGTCCGGCGCGCTCTGAGCTGACAGCTCTGCCAGCATCTGCAATTAGTACTGAGCTGTTGACATCTAAATAATAGCACAGTTATCATAAATAATATGCAGCCGTGATGAAGATCAAGTTATTTATAAAATAATTAATAATCAAGACTCGAGTGTGCCACTGGGTGAGCATTCTGCAGGGACACTGCCCAGGTCCCCCAGCAGAATTTCTCTGGCGGAGAATGCGTTCTCTTAAGAAGACAAAGACCTTGAGGCTTCCTGGGCTATTTACAAACCAATTCCTGGTAATGAAGAAATTAGCATGGAGTCAGACTGGGCTGGTGACCAGGAAGGCAGGAGATGGGTCTGACCTTGGCGTCTGGGCCTGGGCAGAGCCATACTGAGCTCCTTGGTGGTTCTTGAATGTGAAGAATTAAATGAGTTATTAAACCAAAAGGTCAAACACCACCTTGAGAACAGGAGTACACGGGCCTCCCTGCAGGGCCTCAGCGCACTGAAACTTGGCTAATCTATGGGGCCTGCTTTCCTGGAGCTGCCCTCCCATGCTGGCCCCTGTTTCTAGTAGTGGTGCCTCAGTTTACCTCTGCTGGCCAGGTCAGAGACAAGCCAGAGCTCAGTATTGCCCCAATCAAGGACTCTGTGCTGGAGTGCCTGGTTTCTCTGTGCCACAGGCCCTCACCGGTCTCCTGGGCCAGCTCACCCACTTCCACATGTATAGTGTCCTGGGTTGCCAGAACAAAGTTTCCCAACTGGATGGCTTAAAACAACATTTACTGTCCCACAGTCCTGGAGGCCTGAGTCCAACATCAAGGTGTGGGCAGCGTCCGCTCCTTCTGAGGTCATTAGGGCCACAGGAGGATCTGTCCCTGGCCCTGCCCCCAGCTCTGGTGGCCGCTGGCATCCCCAACTTGTAGAAGCATCACCGACCTCTTCATGGTCACAGGGTGCCCTCCCAGTGAGCAGGTCTGTGTCCAAATTTCCTTTTTCTTAAGACACTAGTCCTATTGGATAGGAGCCTCCCTGCTCCAGCAGGAGCTCATCTTAACCAACTCCCTCTGCAATGACCCTATTTGCAAATACAGCCCCATTCTGAGGTGCTGCGGGTGAGGAGCCCAACATAGGAATTTTGGAAAGGGACTCAATTCAGTCCATAATCTACCCCCCAGGGCAAAGCTCCCCAGTGGTCACAGTGACAGAAGTCCGAGGCTGGCAATCCCAGGGTACAGGGAGGCCACCGGGCTGCACTGGGCAGGGCTGGATGTCCAGGTGCTACATGCCCTCTGCTCCTGTGTGGATGTGGCTTCCAGGCAAAGAGGCTCAACCCCCAACCCCAAGCCATGGGCAGCGGCCGGGGGTGCTCACTCATTTGTTTGCTTTTGTCTTATTGACCAGACGGGGAGAGGCTCAGAACAAAGAAGGATCCTTGAGAGGGCCCAGTGCAAAATCCCACCTGAGTAGCGATCGGTTCTCCAGCACTGTGGAGACACGGGACAGGGCCCTCCCCTGTGGGGAGAGGTGTGACATGTGCCGGAGAACCTGCTCTGTGCCTGGTGACTACAGGAGGACCCCCAGTTGCTCTTCATCAACTAGGGAGGCCTTGTGCCTTTTTATAAACAGGCCCAGAAAGGCTGAGGGATGCTTCCAAGGTCACACAGCTAGCCAGGCCAGACAGCCTGCCACCCTCCCTGAAGTGGCCTGGCTCTGACTGACATGCCACCTGTAAAGTGGAATCACGGGACCCACCTCACTGGGTTGGTGTGAAAACCTGAGAGATACCCCGAGCAGCGCACACAACATCTGGCCGCTGTCCCGGCAGCCTGGCCAGCTCCCCCCGAACAGCCCTGAGAACCCCAGAGAAACCCCGGCCCCGCCGGGGAGCCTTCCGGGTCTAAGCGGTCATGCAGCTCCGGCCACGTACCCGACCTTCCCCGGCCACAGGCCCAGGGCCCCACTGCCTTGCTCCGCGACGCCCAGTTCCCGCCATGTCCCCCCTCCTGTGTTTCCTTCGGCCCCCTGGCCGGGCCCCGGCTTGGCTGCCAGTGTGCTATTTGGGCTCACAGCGTTTATAAAAACGCACCCACTGGCCCGCACAGCGATCTGGAGCTGACCTGCTTCACGTCCTCAGCTAAGCGCCGGAATACTAATTGAAAAGTGATTAATTACATTCACGGAGCCCCGTCTCCTGGCGACTGGCTCTGGCTCTCCCCAACTGGCTGCGGACAGCCGGCAGTCCTCGCTTTGCTTTTATAATGCTGAGTTGGTTCACTCTGATTTCATTCTCACAGGCAGAGCCTCAACCCAGGAGCCTGGCCCAGCGACAGGGTCAGATCGGCTCCCATCTGGGCAAATCTCTGCACCTCTCAGAACCTCCCTTTCGTCTTGTGTAAGGCGAGACTGCTGGCCACAGGGCCTTCCCAATCGAACAGTCCAGGTTGAGATCCAGGCTCCCATAGTTCTGCTCACTGTGGAAGTTTGGTCTGGTCCTGCCCACTCGGCTCTCTATTGTTCTCTCGTGCCCCTTGCTGCCTCCAATGTGCACATACATTTCACCCATCTAACCACTGTCTGTTTTCCAGGAGTCTGCTCAGAGGTCACCTCCTCCAGGCAGTCTGCTGGGGCCCTCCTCTCTGCTCCACTAGTGCTGTAGGCCTAACTGTTCGCCAAACAGGGTATTGTAGGTGCCAGTCACCCTCTGAAGAGTGAGGCCAGCATCTGGCCACCCCTGCACCCACAGCACCTGCACAGTATCTGCACATGCCTGAACCCCAGTACAGAGTCTGGATTGAGTGAGGCATCGGGATAGGAGGGTCTCATACACAGTGGGCACTCAGCCAGCGATCACCTATCCTGCCCAACCTCTCGAGTGGCCTTGGACCAGTTTCTTAGGCCTCTCTGGGCCTAATTTCTCACCTGGGAGATAGGAGTGACTATCATCGCCACCTTATAGGGCCGCGAGGATTAATGAGGTCACACTCACCAAGCACAGGGGTTTCTCAAGCTGGTCTCAATACCAATGGCCAATCCAGTCCTGGACCTGGGGGAGGATCAGGGCGCTGCAGTTAAAGAGCCTGACCCCAAACAAAGGGGGGCTCTCAGTGAAGACTGGGGTGCTCACAATGGAACATGTCTTCTTGAATCAATAACAGGAGCGGACACCCCGAGGCCAGATGGCATGTACGAGGACCAGCAGCCAGGAGATTAAACACAATCATCCCCTCTGTTACCCAGATCCATCCTGAGGGTCTGGAGACATCAGTGAGGGGCGGGGGCGGGGAGGGCACCGAAGGAGGCTGTGGGCCAGGGCAGGGTGGGAGCGCCAGTCTTGGTCAGGCCTCACCCCCACGTCCAGAGCACAGAGGGCAGTGGCCACAGACCCAGGGCTCTGATCACTGACAACCAGGACACCCTCAGAAGGCACTCAGGGCCAGCCCGTCCTGCTCTCCCCACAGCATGGGGATGGCCGTGCCTGACCCTTTGGGCTGTTGCCTCCAAAGCCAGGACAGGCCCTCACTGCACCCCTAATTACAAGTGTCCTGAACCCTACCAGGAACACAACCTCTGAGGCCGTTTTCCCCTCACTTAAATTCTTTCTTGACATTGGCATGGCCGGGAACGGAACAAAGCAGCTGAGAGGGAGCAGAGGTCTGGGGAGCCAGGGTCTCCTTGTCCCGGGAAAGAGGAGGAAGGGAAGAAGGGCCCTGGTCCACCCACTGCAGAATGGGACCCGCACAACACAGGGCAGCCCTGGGCTCCATGCAGGCTCTTGCCCCATCCTCCCAGAGCCCCAGGAGGTGGGCACTACCATGTCCATTTTACAGAAGGGAAAACTGAGGCTCAGGGGGTCAGTGTGTTGGCCCAGGGCGCACAGCTGCGGAAGGAGTGGGATCTAGCCAGGTGCTCTTATGGGAGGTCACAGGCCTCAGGCAGCCAGTGGGGCTCTCAGCGTGACCCTGGAGCTTGGCCTGGACTTGGAGGAGGGAGTCCGGGAGGAGGGGGAGGCTCCTGTAAGCATCCATGCTTCACTGAAGGTCAGGGCCTGGGGTGAGCAGTAGCACCCCAACCAGACAAAGACCCATGACCCTCAGCCAGGCCATGCTGGAAAGTCACTGGACCGATCCACATCCTGGCTGGGCCCCTCACAGGTATTAGCTCTGTGTTTGGTCCAAGCTCTGAGGAAGTGGACTGCCAAGGAGGGTCCTGGGGAGCAGCAATGCTGTGGCTGGAGGGAGAGCCTCGTGCCAAGACGGTGACCCAGGGCCTGGCTTGGCCACTTGTGGACTTCCCTGCTAGTGTCTGGAGGTCCTATGTCCAGCCTGGACTCACCTGTGCTTTGTGCCCCAGGTACATCCTCAGAGCTCAGTCAGTGACTGTTGAGGACCAAGTTTCAGGGAGAGTGACCCTCAGGTAAGAAGCTGGGGAAGGGAGATCTTCAGTGCCAAGTGTGGATGGGTTGGAGGCATTTTGTGAAGAAGGGGACAGTGCTTCTTGCTCCAGATCCCCACTGTCACCTGCCCGTGACAGCACATTTGAGAAGCAGCAGGGACATTTGAGGAGGGGCAGTGAGGAGTTGTGGCCAGGCTCTGCAGGGCCTCACGGTCACCATCAGGACCTTGGGGGCCACAGAGCAGTTTAGACAGAGAGGCATGGTCTGACTGGAGGGTCTTCAAACAGTGGACTCAAAGGAGACCCTTCAGGTGTGGGAGACATGGGTGGTGGGATGGATGGGAAGGGGCAGGCAGTTGTCTCCAAGCAGACACCATCAGCAGGCTCTGCCAACAGAGCAGATACAGGGGTCCTGGCTGGACATGGACACTGGGGAACCAGGGTGCACTCAGGGGCGAGAGAAAGAAGGATCCGGTGCTGGCAGGGGAGCTAGGCCTCTGGCCACAGCTGACCCTGAGTGACCGTCCCACAGGCCTGGCACCGCTGAGTCTGCAGCAGCTCAGGAGGCCAGATCCGAGCTCGACTGGACTCCAAGCCTGTGCTCTCCCCACTGGCACAGGGTGGGTGGGGCTAGGGCTGAGGCCCATCTTAGGAGGAGAGGCCCCTGGCTGCAGGTCTTCCCCAAAGCTTCAGTCTGGAATGCTGGTTCCCAGGCCAGGGCTAGCACCAACCTGTTTTTTTCCCCTTCATTCAATACAATTATAGATTAATTAATTGTCACCAAGCAATATCTGACCTACATCAGCGCCTTGGGAAGACGGCGGAGCCAGAAGAAAGAAGCAGTGGGCTATATAAAGACAAGGATCTATTTTAAAAGAGGTCTGTGTGCGGGGAGTCAGCTGTCCCGACGGCCGGTTACGTAAGGCTTATTTAAAGGCAGTGCACGCCCTCCTGCACACCCGCATCCGCAGTGGCTCCGTGGCTCTGAGCTCCGGGTTAATCGCCCCATTGAGCCTGGACTGGCTGGCAAATGGCCCCTGGGGCACGAGGGAAGAAGCACAAAGCCACCACTGGGCGCAGCTGAGCTCCGCTCTCCTCCCGGGCCTCACGCCCCATCAACGTGCTGACCGGGCCATATTTTCATTGCACCATCCTCTGGGTCATGGGCCACATCTCATTCATCTGTCTCCCCCACACCAGGGGGAGCCTGTGCTGTCAGGGTGCCAGGAAATCGCCTTTAAGAATTAAGCTGTGATGTGGAAGGAGGGGTGTGTGAGCTGCAAAATGACTGACTCGCCCCCCTTAATCACCGAGGCTGACCTGTGAGGTAGGTCCCCTGCAGTGGCGCCTCCTTGGAGCCGCACCCTGCTGTGCAGGCCTGGTCATGGCCTCCCCTCGGTGTGGCCGGACTGAGACTCGCCACATGATTCTAAGGAATGGAACATGTAGAAGTGATGGGACCTCACTTCTAAGATCAGTTTATGAAAAGTCTGTGGTTTCTGTCACTTTCTCTCGCAGGGCCCCTCAGGCAGGTAACCTTCCTACTGAGTGCTCAGGTGACTCCTGGTTGGCTGGTTTAAGATTCTGTTTTCCGGAGAGCCGAAATTCTAGGTGAGTCTAGGTTTGGTGATGCGGATCTTAGCTTAAGACACTCCGTTTTGGGTCTGTGGTCTTGTTTCTCACAGAACCTCAGCACCAGTGACTTTAGAAACTGTCCAAGCTCTCAGCAGAGAGCCAAGAAAACCCATCACCTGCTGGATCCCTCACCTAGCTTGCTAGGCAGTGTGGTCCAAGGACCAGTAGGCCAGCAGCACCGGGGAGGTGGTTAGAAATGCAAAGTCTCAGGCACCGGCCCAGACCTGCCCTGTGGAAAACTGCAGGTTACCTAGATCCTCGGGGATTCTGAGCCCTGTGGTTAGAAGGTATCCCAGACAAAGCTGCAAGGAACCATGCCTGCCCCTGCCGACTATCCCTCCTTCCCCCCAAAACCCTCACAAGTGGTGCCATGTCAGGCACTGGTGGGAAAAACTGGGGAATTCAGGGCGATTGCCAGAATCAGCTAATTCCACCCTGCTGGTGGCCCCCACCTCCAGCAGCCTGTCAAGCTGGCTGGCTTGGAGGGGGAGCCTCAGGCCAGACATGCTCAACCCAGGCCCGGATTCTCCCTCAGGCTGCCCAGCCTTCAGGCCAAGCCGGGCTGCTGATGGAGTCCGGACTCCTGGCAAGATATCACTTCTGGCTTTGATGCCCCTTAATGTTCCTTCAATGTATTATTCATCCCTGTGAATTGCAGACCTAACTCTTCAAAGCTCCCAAACAGACATGCACACACACTCCCTCACCAAGGAATCAGGTTTGGTCCGCAGTCTCTCCCCATCTCCACCACATCTGGCCCTCACCCCTCCACAATTCTTCCCAGCTTCTCTCCCTTGAACTCAGTCCAGAAGGAGCTGGGAACAGACAGTCCAATGTCTGGACTCTGATTTTGACTTTGCTGTGTGGTCATGGGGCAGTCGTTTTGCTTCCCTGGATCAGACCTAAGCTCTGAGACTCCTAGGAGCTCAGGGTTGGTAAAAACCTTGGGACTCTCCTGAATAGCCAACCACAGAAGGCACTGGCCCTCTCAACAGTGCCCAGTTCAGGAGGCCACCCACAGGATGCAGAAATGCTCCTGGGGATGGGGAGCCCAGGACCTGAACAAAGCCAGAGGCTCAGCACAGATACCTGAGGCTCCCCGGCTGTGACATTTGTGATTCTGTGATTTTTCTCCCTCCTCCTTTTTCCCTCTGCCCAGAGCAATAGTCAAGACTTGGTGGATTGCCAAAATACCGAATAAAATCAGGACAATGGGCAGATGGCAAGAAAGTTGTTGGTTAGTGTTCTTAGCCTTTTTTTCTTTCTGACACTTTAGTTCTTTCAGTTATGACTTTTTCATGAAATAGTTCATAGAATGCAGGAGAACAAGTAACCTTTAAATCTCCCATTTAGCACATTACAATAATTTCCTTGGAAATGTATTAGATATCACAGGTGCTCCTGCTATGTGACCTACTGCGGGAGCCCTATCTGCAAATTAATGTTGAGGTTAATTCAAACTTTAGGAGAAAGTGCAAACTTGGCAAAGATGAGCCCAGCCCCTCTCAGTGACGATTAGGGCAGCGCTGGCCAGCTGCTGGGGTGTCATCCCTGGGAAAGCAAGCCTGGTAGACAACCAAACCAGCTGTGTTTTATCAGATTTGGTTAAAAGCAGGCACTCCAAGGTCGGGCTTCCTGAGTTCAAATTCTGACTCCAACACTAACAGCCATGGGACATTGTGCAACCTACTGTCCCTTCTGGACCCCAGTGTCTTCATCTATAATACTGGTAGATACTGGCATGTCTTATTGTGAGAATTAATGACTTAACATATGGAAAAGTATTATAGCCACCATTTATTTAAGGTCAATAAATGCTGGCTTTCATCATTCCCTTCATCACCACCATCATCATACCATTATCACCACTATCACCACTATCATCACCATCAGCAGCACCAGCACCATCTTCACCGTCACCATCATCACCAGCATCATCATCATCATCACCATCATCACCACCAGCACCATCATCACCATCACCATCACCATCACCATCACCATCATCATCACCAGCACCATCATCACCAGCACCATCATCACCATCATCACCATCATCACCATCATCATCACCATCACCATCTTCACCATCATCATCACCATCATCATCACCATCAGCAGCACCAGCACCATCTTCACCATCATCATCACCATCATCATCACCATCAGCAGCACCATCACCATCTTCACCATCACCATCATCACCATCATCATCACCAGCACCATCATCACCATCATCACCATCACCCTCATCATCACTATCACCATCTTCACCATCATCATCACCATCATCATCACCAGCAGCAGCACCAGCACCATCTTCACCATCATCATCACCATCATCATCATTACCATCAACATAACCATCACCAGCACCATCATCATCATCTCCACCACCTAAGACATTGCCATCATCACCGCCCAGTGGGTCCTCACAGGGTCCCCACGATCCTTCAGCTGCCTGGCCCACCAGGTCCTCACAAGCCTGGGTTCATGACTTAGCTCAACTGTCCCTTCCTCAAAGAGGCCTGCTATGGCCTCGAGTGGCAGAGCCCACCGCCACCAGCCATCTCCAGCCTGCTTCGGTGTATTCACAGCATCTGCCTGGTGGTGTGCTTTCGTCTGTCTTCTTTCTTCTCTCCCAGGAGAGTGAGTGTCTCCAGGACCTAGAACACTGTACCACAAAAATCTTCAATAAAGATTTTTAAGTGAGCTCACTAATGACAGTATGAATGGATGATTGGATGAATGAAGAAACAAAGCTGAAGGCTTGCACTGACGCCCTGCCCCTTTCCTACCTGGGAAGGAAGGAGCAGAGACCCCATGTCAGCAGAGTCTGCTGCTGCCCACATACCAGCACCTCCTCACCCTTCACCCATGGTGAGCCCATCACTGAGACACTATCCAGAGGCAGGGATGGGATGATCTTTCCTGGGGTACAGAGTGAGGAGCTTCTGGGGTTCCCTGAGCCCCTAGATTGTGACCATCTGTTCCCTGACAGTTGCCCACAAGACCATTAGCTCTGGGAAGACGAGGAACTGCTCAAGTATTATGTTCCTTTGACCCCAGGACCTGTGACTGCACAGATCCCAGTCTCACCATCTGCTGAGGAGCAAACACCCAGGTTGGGCAGCTGCCTCCGGGGCACGACCACACAGACTAGTAAGGCTTGGTCTCTGGCTGAGCAGGGCAGCATGTCACCGCACACCAGACACTCAGAAGGCCAAGCTGCATGCGGTTTGGGTCCACTGGGGTTGGAGCTGGGTTCTCCTGCATCCTAGGAATGGGGCAGGGGTCATGTCCAAGGACCATACAGCTCTTACCTTCAGTGGTGTAGGCCCTCAGGGGACTGCTGGCCAGGGCAGAGGTGACCTGTGGTCCTGCCATCCCAGGAAGACAGAGTCCTCACACAAGCATCGGCGTGCACAGTGGGACCACAGGATTAGTGCAACAGGCTGCCTGAGCCTGGAGCTCTCCATTACAGGGGAGCTCAAACAGCTTGGCTGTGACTTGGAGCAGGATTCCAGCATTGGATGGGACATGAGTGGGCACATTCACAGTCCCCCCACCCCTGGAGTCTGACCCAACTGGGCTGCTGAGGCCCACACAGCACTGGGTCCTTCTGCCAGCTCAGGCCCCCTGCTCGAAACCTCTCTCCAGCTTCCACCTGTGTCTTTCCTTTGCCAGCTTTTGGTTCCCCAGGGGCTGACTCAGGCCCACTGCATCTCCCAGGCAGCTGGGGGTCAGCCTCCTGTTGGGAGGTGTAGGGGGCTTGTTTACCAGGTCTCTTAGAAGGAATGGGGGAGGAATAGCATTTTTAACACATAAATACTATCATTTATGGAGAAAAATACCAAAGTTGGGATAGAGACCCAGGAACCAGAGACCAGCCAGGCTCAGTGCCCAAAAGGCAGGCAGACACATGTGGTTCTACTTGTGCTCCTCCCAGGGGTTCCTCCAGGAAGGAGGTAAGGCTGGCAGTCAGCAGGGGCCCGGAGCAGAGCCCACCTGTGTGGGAACCATGTAAATGTTATCGAGGAACCCCCACTAAACCCAGCTAGCCGTCACATGCCCATTCAATCAGACACTCAATCATTCACTGGACAACTGCTCCATCAGATGCACTGCTGGGAAAGATGGCAGGGGTGACATGCTGGGCACCAGTGTTTGGGCAAAGGACCTAGGAATAGCCAGGCGTACCAAACCCAGTCCCTCCTCCCATGAGGCTCACTGAGGGATGTACCCCTGAGCCCAGGGGAAAAAAGGGTCCAGTTACACTCCGTCAGGTTTGTGCGGGACCTCCAGCTCAGGACCCAGGGCTGGTCAGTAGGCCCAGCTGGAGACCCAGAGGCCTCTCCCTGCCCCTCAGCCCAATATGCAGGGTCTGGACAAACCCCAGCCGCCTCATCAGCGGCCAGGCATCCGACAAGGACACGAGTGGAGAGAAGCAATCCAGCCGCCCTCCACTCACCCGCGTGCAGACTTAGCCACGAGAAACGAGGCTCCTCTCTGTCCTGAAACAGACTAAGTCCAGCTGGCCTTCCTCTCCCGATGGGGGGGGCTAGGGATGGGGAGCAGGAGGATGGGGTCCCCGGGAGGGCCCCCAATGTCCATACTCTGAGCCTTTGTGATGCAGATGGTGAGAAATGCCACCTGGAGAAGACTCATTGTGCCCCTCGAGGACCCAGCCATTCCGTCTGAAGGGCACTCAGACTAACTGAAAGGTCATGGCTAGGGAAGAGGAAGGAAGTGTCGGGCAGGGTCAAGAGCAGAAGTGACCACCTCAAAACGAGAGACACAGGGACAGCCACCAGAAAGCAGAGCTGCAGAGGGACTTGGGGTGTGGCTGGGATTTTCCCAGGTGTGTGAGCCCAGGGCCACTGCAGCAAGAAGCGGGACCAAGAGGCACAAGGCTGACCCGCAGGGACAGGGCGCGCTGAGGCCTGGGTTTCTGGCCACACTGATTGCCTTCCTCTGGTGGGGGACAGAGTGGCTCCCTGGCTCTCAGTTTTGTTCTCTTTCTGTGGGAGCATCACACTCCCAAGCCGATCGTCCAGCTATACGACACTGCCTGCCCCCTTCACAGCCACAGGTGACCAAGGGGACTTGAGTAGGACCAACAGATGCTCGTGCTGGGCCGGGGTCCTGGGGGAAGGCCACAGAGATTCCCCCAACTGAGTGGCCTGAAGGGGCTTTGTGGCTCACAAGGCACACAGAGCAGGGGTGGTGTGCCCACCCAACCCTCGCACTCTGAGTACTGACTGCCCCTCCCAGGTAGGCCCCCAAGGTGGCCCCAACCTTGCTCCAGGAGAAGTGGCAAGGCCAAAGCCCAGGCAGGCTGACTTGAGGGTCAGGTCAGGACTGCCCCTCCCCTGAGCAATCGCTGTGGCCGGAGGAGGTTGTGAAGGACGCTGGACACTCATCGGAATCCCAGGACTGTGGTCAGGAGGTGCTGTCCCAGCCAATGAGAGTCCCCCAGCCAGGCACAGGGAACCACACACTCACACACCCAGGCTCACTCACATGTGCATTCGTATGTGTACACACACACACGTGCACACACGTTCTCTAGAACGTTTGTGCAAACATATGTACATGTACACATACAGGCAGTCCCGTGTGCCAGGCGAAAGGACACGGTGCTAGCAAGAGAGCTGGCAGCCCTGCCCGCCCCGTCCTGCGCACAGTGCCCCTTCCCACTGGCAGGCCCGCCCCTGGCCTGGGGGTTCCCGGAGCCTGGGGAGGGAGGGGCCGGGATTCTGCTGTCCGCACAGCCTCAGGCTCGCACGGGGCAGCGTGCGCCGGCCACCTCCTGACCTTCGGTTCACCCTGCACACAGGCCCGATCCCAGACCTGCCAGATGCCAGCCTAGGCCCACCTGGCCTCCTCTCCTGATGCCGCCTGCGATCAACATGCCCACTGTTAACGAGAACGTTTCTCCACTCAGAGGGCAAAAGAATAACTCGTGCCCCAGAGGCACAGATGCTGAGCTGGAGGCACCCTGGGATGACATCTGTGCACATCTTCACTTTTCAGGCAGGAAACAGAAGAGACCGAGACAGGTGGCATCTGCAGCCTGCCCGGTGTCAGCCTGGAGCGGGGCCTGGGCACCCAGGACGAACCATCACTACCCCAAAAGGCAGCAGGGAGCAGCTGGCCCTGCACCTGGAACCACACGCGCTCTCTTGCCAGGGCCGCAGGGGCAGGGCTGCAGGTCAGCATCGGGGACTGTGTGGCCTCCAGGACACAGGTGCTTGGAGACAAGGACAGGACCTGTTCAATGGTGACAGGATGCCGTCAGCAGGGCACTTGGGCCTCTGTGATCCCATCTTTGCTGACCATGCCAGGATTCCAGCCCTGCCTGGACACTCCAACCCCTCAAACCGGGCAGCCCCTCCTACCCAGCAGTAGCCTCTCCCTCCACATCTCTTCATGCTGACTCCCCATAAAACCCCCCACTCCCCTCTTCCCAGTCCCTCTGTGCCTCCTCCCAGCTCGGAGCTTCTGCTAGTCTGCCAGTCCAAGCTGTCCTTTAGCTTTGAGAGAGGGAAAACATAAATTCTGGGCTAACAATGCGCACTTGTCACTATACTGATGGGAGTTTTCACAGAGGAGGGGGGATTCAAGCTGGGTTTCAAAGGATGTGTAGGAGTTCACCAGTTGATCAGAGGGCAAGTGAGAGCATTTGTAGAAATTTGGGGAAGGGAGGGAGATCAGCAAGACTCATATGGAGAGTCAGGAATGGGACCACGGGAGGTGAACAGATCTCTGCTGGCCAGCAGGGACTCTGCAGGCCTGGAGAAGGCCGGAGTCAGGGTCATCCCCGTCTTTACCAGGATGAAGCGGTCCTCTCAGACGAGGTGAAGCCTGGGCCCAGCCAGGGCACTCGAGAGGAAGCAATGGAGAAGAGGGCCATTCAGGGGGCAAAATTAAATGGAATGCTTATTTGTGGTGCCTTTTATAGATTCAAAGTCACTTTGTCAGCTTAGGAACGTAAAATTGTATAATGCATGGCTTGATTTGTTCATAAAATTGCCATGTTTTTGGTCTATTTAGAGGAGAAAGCCTGAAGGAGGGAGCAGGATGGGAGGGGGCTGCTTTCTCTGACGATTTCTTTAACTTACTTTTTCCCAGCCTCTGCGGCACAGGCAGCCTGCCCATCTGGGGAAGCCCCGCAGCTCAGGAGTCAGGGATGGAAGGTCAGCCCGGCCCCCCAGCAACCTCAAATGCAGAGCCCGCCTTTCCCCAGGCCCGGGCCAGTGTGGGCCGGGGAGAGGGAGGACACATTCCAGAATCGGTCTGCAGGAGACAGACGGCAAGTTACCCTGGGGGGCCAGCTCCCTCCATAGGGCTCGGCACACACTCAGAACCTGCAGCCTCCGGGACCACTTGCACGCTGAGGACCGCCCGTGTGTCGGAGAAATCAGGGAATCACTGAGAAACGGACCATTATTTTGTTCTAATTTTTTTGGTTGTGATTCAGTGGAATCTTGTGTACACTGCCCATGGACGGCGTGAGGTGACTGTGACCTCAGTCTCCCAAACACAAGCGCTAATCCACAGCCAGCAGGCAGGAAACATCGCGGCGGCCTCTTGGAGATTCAGGGCTCCCAGAAGAAGGGCCACCCTGGGGCCCTGGGACTTCTGGTCTGGAAAAGAGAGCCAGAGCCAGGCACCATCAGCTCCCCGAAGAGGTAAGGGCTGTTCAGCAAAAAAGCCGTAAATGTCGGCATGTTCTGTTGGGGTCCTGCCAGCCTGTATTATTTCTGGTTTATGGACAATTCTTTCCGGTTTATGAACAACCTGCCCAGGACGCTGCTGAAGCCGTGGCACCCCGTTGGTTTGCCTCTGCTCCGCCGCGCCGGGCCCAGCGTCCGCGGAGCCTGCAGTCCCCTGACTAACGGTGCTGGCGAGGGCAGGACGCGAATGATCCCCCCCCCCCCCCCCCCCCCCCCGGGAAAGTGCATTCCGTTGTCTGCGGGCCCCGGGGCATGAGGCGGGACATTGCAGGTGAGCAGGCATGGGCCCTGCCTCTGCACAGACTTTGACTCTCATGAGCTGTGTGGCCCTGGAAAAGTGTCCTAACCTCCCTGGGCCACTAACTGTGACTACTCCTCTGCCTCGCTGGCTTGAGGTGAGAACTGTCATGAAAATGTCTAAACATCACCGTTGCCGCAGGTGCTCTGCGGAGCAGGGTATTTGACCAGAACTTGCCACGCCTGTGCCCTCCATGCTCACGGGGTGGGGCGTTGCTTCTGTTTGCCCAGATGCCAGGTACAAGACCACACTGTGGACTCAGGCTGAGACCCCACATGCCTCTGAGCCTTGACTTCCCCAGGCAGCAGGGGGCTGAGGGGCAGGAGGGCATCACTGGGCTCACAGCACTGCACACCAGGCTTGCTGTTGTCATCCCTTGGCAGGCCACACGGCCGGCCCCAGCACCAGCGTCCACCTTAGCAGGGCTGCCTGGCCTGGACGCAGCCAGCTTTCCTGCCAAGGAGCTGGGCCGGCCCCTTCCCACCGGGGCCCTCAGTCACAAGTGCCAGCATGGGTGGCTCCTGCATAAACACTGTCTGCTCCCTTCTCCATCTCCCCTCAGCCTGTCCTTGTCCTCCCCACTGGCTCCGCCTGGCACTTCTCAGTGACTTCAACCCAGGAGCCCCGCAGCCTGCCCAGCTCAGGAGGCGAGCAAGGGAGGTGCCAGTCCACTGGGGACTGGGCCGTTGTTCACAGTCATCAGCTGCTAAGTGGGAGAACTGGATTTGAACTCCACCTTCCACAGCTTGAAGGAGTCCCCAGGAGCGATTCTGGAAGAGGCCAGATCCTTCTGCCTTCCAGCCTTTGCCCAGCCTCCCCCCACAGAGCCTCACTTACAACATGACCGAACCACCCCAGTCTTTAATAAAACTGTCAGAACAACTGATCTGTGCAATATACATGGCTCTCTCGCTCGCTCTCTTCGTTCCTTCCAGATTCAATAAACCTGAAGTTGTTCCAAGAAGCAAGAGATTGATAGGAAGCATCAATTACACGTGAGAAAATGGGGCCAGGCAGGCAGGATGCCCTGTGCCAGCAGCACCATGCCCAGTGGGGAAACCCCTCGTAGAAAAGGTTAGACAACTGCTCTGGGCAGGGGGAAGGCCATGGGCCAGGGAAGCAACTCACAGGGCGCATGCAGGGGGTGAGAGAAGCTTCAGAGGATGTGTGCGATCAGGAAAGTCTTCCTGAAAGAGGAGACACCAGAATTACATCTTAAAGCATGAGCAGGAGTTTGTCCATGGAAAAGTCGGGAGAGGGAATTGCACACCAGAGGAACAGTGAGCACGCAAAGCCATGTGCCAGAGATCAGGGGCTGCCCGAGAGCTCTTGCGGTGACTGAATATGTGGCATATTGGGAGTCCAGTGGAAACCAGAGCTTGCACAGGGCCTGGATGCAGAGGTAAAGTCCCTGATGTGCATTTTGGGGTCACTTAGGGGCTTCAGGAGTCTCAGGAGGGGGGTTGGTATTAATCATAGGCACTGGGCCCAGGGAAGGGGGAGTGCCCCCAGCCCATGACCGGGAGCCTTGGTGCCTCCCTCAACTCAAGGAGAAAGTAGCCCAGGCCTTCCTCACACAGAGGACATGACTCCCCACATGCTGTCTGGGTGACCTTGCACTGCAGACCCGTGACCTGGAGCTGGGCCCTGTCCCTCTGCGTGCCTTCCTGGTGTCCTGTCCCAGCAGCAACTCTCAGGCTGTGGTACGTCCAGGCTATTCAGTGGGTGGTTATCTTGGATCATCCTGGTGCACCTAAATGTAATCACCAGGGTCCTTTCATGGGAGAGACAGAGGGTCAAAGTGAGGAGTAGAGGTGACGGTAGAAACAGAGCTCCGAGTGACACGACCACGAGCCAAGGAATGCAGGTGCCTGGAGAAGGTGGAGGAGGCAGGGAGCCATTCTCTCCTGGAGCTTCTAGAAGGAATCGGCTCTGCTGACACCTGGTTTTTAGCCCCTGACACTCATTTTGGATTTCTGACCTCTAGAAAAGTAAGAAACAAATATATAGTGTTTTAAGCCACTAAATTGGTGGTGATTTGTTACAGCAGAAACAAGAAAACAAATATGATGGTTTTGCATCCAACCTCACACTTCGTTTCATTGTTTTCCTTGAAATCTCAGTTCTCATCATAAAATCCTCCTGCTGTGGGATTTGGGGAGGGACCCCTGTCCCAGCTGACCCTGGGCCCAGGGTCAAGGACACCTCCTGTCCTCCCCGAACCAGTTGAGGCTCTTGTCAAGGTCTTGGTGGCAGCATTACCAGCAGTGACAGGTGTTTATGCTGAATGTTTAAGCTATTTTACAAGAGAGTTTGACACGGAGCATTAAGAACCATTGAGATCAGTCATATTTATTGAAGACATAATAATTGAACCCCATAAAGCTTACTGAGAAGCTGCCTGGTGTAAGGAGTCCTGAACAGACACCAGTTGGCCCCTGCCAAAGGGGGTGAGTGAGGTTCATGGGGCCTCCCTCGAAACAGAGACCCTCAGTAGGGACAGGTGCACCTGGACAGCTCTTGGCTCAGAGGGTCCTGGACCTGTCCAGAATCGCTCTCCATCCGGTGGTATCTTGGTCAAATATTTGGCTAAGGAATGGAGCAAAGGCCACAGAGATTAGAAATTTGATCCATGTGGCCGAGGGCATCTCATTGTGTCTCAGTGCTATGCTCTGAGTCCTGATCTTGGTCACATTCCCAGCCCTGACCTTGGTCACACTCTCAGCGCTGACCCTGGTTACACTCTGAGCCCCGACTCTGATCTGATCACACTCTGAGCCCTGACTCTGGTCACACTCTCAGCCCTGATCCTGGCCTCACACTGACCCTGACCCTGGTCATCAGACTCTTGGGTGTGAGGATCATCACAGGGGACACAGGTAACCCAGGATGAGTCCCTGGAACACACAGCCCTCATGAAGTGGGATTTCCCCGCCTCCCCAGGCCCAGGTGCTGGGTGAACGCCAATGTCTTGCCACCCGCTGGAAAGCTGTCCTCCCGGGCTCGTAAATCTGCCCCATTCCCCTCAAGCCAATACCCAGCCAGGCTGTCTGCACAATCCAATATATTTTACTTACAAGCTAGTCCATTACCCGATTCATAGCCAATCTGTCTCCCTGAGGGATCAATGTGTTCCTGGCATGTCCCATACATAACACCTGGTGCATAATTGAATCTGGCTCCCTAGCATCTCATTGCTCGAAGCCCCACTTGGGAGCCCCTCGGGCCCACTGCCCAGCTTGGAGCAGAAGTGCAGAGAAGGTGCCTCCTGGCTGCAGCATGAGGGCAGGAGGTGTGATCTCAAGGAGGACTTCCGGGGGTCACTTCAGTCCCCTCGGGTCCTTGCAGTTCTGTTGCAATCCCCACTTGGAAGGCCTCCGAGGCCTTCTCAGCCAGTCTGCCATGCCTGAGGGAACATGGGCACTCACCTGCTCCATGGACAGGCCCTCACCGTGCTGGGTGCCCATGGCAGGCAGGCACTGACAGACACTAACAGACATTAATTACCTACCTAAAGAGCAAATGGCATCTCCTCGAAGCCTTAGGGAGAAGTTCCCATTGTACAGGTCAGAAACCTGAAGTTGAGAACCTGACTTTCCCAAGTTGAACTGTCACAAAAATGACAGAGCTGGGCCTAATGACAGCATTAGGACCCAGGGCCATCTGCAGCCACTGCACTGAGCTGACCCTGACCATCTGCCACAGAAGTCAGCAGGCCGAGGGCCCACGGTGGACACCAGCAAAGTGAAACTGTGGAGACTGAGGCTCTCACTGGGGTTTGCATGCGATGGGGTGCATATTGGGTAGGGGGACCACCTAGTGACTGCACAAGGGGCTGCCCCATGCCCACTGCGGCCATGCCCTCTTGGGGCTCTTGCCTCCTTCAGCCCATGGGGTCAGCATGTTTCCCAGCCCAGTGGCTCCAATGTCCCAGCTGAGCTCACCTGGGGCCAATGCAGTGAGGCCAGCAGCCGCGGCTGGACGTCGTTCTCCACCCTGGACATTTCTGGAAGCCTGTGGGCTGGTCTTGCAGTGCTGGACTCAGCACGGGGCTCCCCTCCCTCGTCCCCACCCCCTTTCCGGCACCTCTGTTATTTATTCTTTTCACAGATGCGACACCGTAATGGAAATAGCATCTCAGCTTCCGTGAGGATCTATGTCCCAAAATAGCAAAAAAGTCCCCATTGTGAGAGAATTTTTCAGGCAAGGGCAATGCAGGAAGGAGTTATCGGCTGTTTCTGCAGGTGCCTAATATATGGCTACATCTATTCCTGGGATGCCAGGTAAATCTGCCCAGAGCCCCTGGGAAGCTGCTCATCTCCCTGCCAGGATGCCACCCCGAACTGTACACAGATTCACAGAATGTCACAGCTGCAGAGGCCCAGAGACTCTCAGGGCCACTTCACAGATGAGGAAACTGAGGCCCAGAGTGGAAGAGGCACGTTCAGGAATCCCCGGCAGAGGCGCAGGCCGTCAGAGCTGGAAGGGGCCTCCTGCCCCCTCCCTTCTGGGTGGGAAGTCCAGGGCAGGGCTGGGCAGGGGCAGGGACCAGTCCTATCCGAGCCCACAGATCAGAGCACCCACAGTGGAACCTCCTCTGGGGATACACTTTGCGGGGACTTCAGATCACAGGGTGTGGGCGGCTGGATGCAGGACAAAGGGAAGTGGAGCAGAGCCCTGAGGCTCAGCAGCAGCGAGGGCCAGCTGTGGCCCCGGGAGCTGCAGCGGCCCACCATCCCTCTCTCCTCAACGAGGGTGAGCTGGAGGACAATTAGTCTCAGAATCACCTCGGAGGAGAGTGTTAAGAGAAAAATAAATTAAAAAGAAATCCATTGAAGCTGTAATTGTGATACAGTGTATCATAGTCAATTGAATTGCAAATACAAGATGGTCCCTTGTCGATTGATTTCAGTGAGTAAACAATGTGGGTGTTTAAATTGGAAACTCACCAAGGGAAGGGAGCAGAGATTTGGTTAAAGGGAGAACTGAAAACTTCTGGCCAAAATTTGGCTCTGGACCTCTGATGATGCTGGGCAGCACGGGATTCTGGGCTGGAAGGAGGTCACATGTTCCTGCCCTGCCTGCAGCTCAGGGTGGCCTCCTCAGGAAGCCATCCTGGACCCCACCCAGAGCACCTGGCTGCCTGCTCTGTGTCACCTTTGTTCCTATGTGCCTCCCACAGCAGGTTGTGGCTCCTCTGTTTACACGTGTGACTCCCCACCACACTGGGAGTTTCTGGTGAGCAGGGTCCTTGTTTACTTCCTGAACAAAGCCCAGGTGAGAGGGGGCGCTTAGAACATGCAGCTGTTGGAATAAATGAATGGGTGAATGACAGGGGAGATGGATGGTTGAATGGATGAGTAAATGGGGGATGGTTGGGTGGGTGGATGGATTGGTAGATGGTAGGGAGATGGGTGGATGAGTGGATGGGAGATGGGTGCAAATGGATGAATGAGGGGTGGATGGGTGGATGGATGGGTGGGGATGGATAAGTGCAGGATGGATGGATGGATGGATGGATGGGTGGATGGGAGATGGGTGCAAATGGATGAATGAGGGGTGGATGGGTGGATGGATGGGTGGGGATGGATAAGTGCAGGATGGATGGATGGATGGATGGATGGATGGATGGATGGATGGATGGGTGGATGGGGATGGATAAGTGCAGGATGGATGGATGGGTGGATGGATGGGTGGGGATGGATAAGTGCAGGATGGATGGATGGATGGATGGATGGATGGATGGGTGGATGGGAGATGGGTGCAAATGGATGAATGAGGGGTGGATGGGTGGATGGATGGGTGGGGATGGATAAGTGCAGGATGGATGGATGGATGGATGGATGGATGGATGGATGGATGGATGGGTGGGGATGGATAAGTGCAGGATGGATGGATGGATGGATGGATGGATGGATGGATGGATGGATGGATGGGTGGATGGGGATGGATAAGTGCAGGATGGATGGATGGGGAATGGATGGGTGGGTGGATGGATGGATGGATGGATGGATAGATAGGCAATGGGTGCAGGATGGATAGATGATAGATAGATAGATAGATAGATAGATAGATAGATAGATAGATAGATAGATAGATAGATAGATGACAGATAGATAGATAGATAGATAGATAGATAGATAGATAGATAGATGATAGATGCAGGATGGGTGGATGGGGAATGGGTACAGGACAGATGGATAGATGGATAGATGAGGGATGAATGGGTGGATGGGTGGATGGATGGAAGGACAAATAGATGAGGAATGGATGCTTTCTCCAGGGCACCTGAGGTGGCTGAGAAGACAGTGAGAGAGAGGTAAGAGAGGTGTGGACTGGGGAGAAATAGAAGAGAATTGACTTGGATGCTTCAGATGCAATCTCCACCGAACAAATACCTCTGAGCCATCAGTTATGTGCCAAAACCCAGTCCTTCCATCACCCCAACCTCCCCAAAAGGAAAGTTCAACAATTCCAACCAACCTCTGGGTTCCCATAAATCATATCTGGCCTGAGAACAAGGAGATGCTTCTAATTGCCACTCTGCCCGACACTGTGTGAGAGGGAAACCGGATTTCTGTCTGGGTGTTCCCAGGAGGAGCAACAGGTGGGTCCTCCCACCAGTCCTGCTGGCTCTGGGAGCGGATACCGTGGTTACAGCTGGTCATACCAAACCCTACCCCTTCCTGTGACCCTAACCGCTGGGCACTCGCTGGGCAGGCCTCTCTGGCCGGGGCTGGCTCAGCGGGGACAGCCCCCGTGGCTCTCGGCCTCACGCGCTACACACAGTGCAGCTGAAAGTCACCAGACACCTTGAGGGGGAGGCTTGAGCCCGGCCAGGCAGTGGCATCAGCCTGACATCAGCACTGTTCTGGGCACCTGCCTTCTGGCCCCGCACTGGCCCCACACTGCCCTGAGTCTGCCAGCCTGAACTCCTCACCCCCAACAGCTGCTCCCACCAGGGCCACCAGAGAAGTGCTGACGGGCCAGCAGGGGTGCTTGGGTCTTGTGTGTCCCACAGGAGGGTTGGCTGGCCCCCCAGGATCTCCAAGGTCATGCAGCTCAGAGGGGAGCAAGGCAGAGCCAGGCCTGTGTCCTCCCAGCAGCACCTCCCGGCAGGTAAACCCATTCTCTGGGCTCAGTGTCCTCATCTATAAAATGGGGGCCACAGCCCCAGAGCAGGGACCTCAATTTACAGGACTCCAACCAGTGCCTCCACCACTTGGGTTTCCCAGGTCGGGGGAGAGAACTGGCCCTTCCATCTCCAAATCCAGGGCCGGCCTCCGCACAGCCCCCTCTCCGAGCCCCTCCTGAGCCTGGCCTGCACCTGCCAGCCTGTGGGCTCAGACGCTGAGCCGCCAGTGCCTGGTCCTCTGACTGTCCCTCATACCTGAGGCCCGGAGGTGTAAAATCCAATTTGCTCCTTGAACCTCCTGCAGACAGCCCCTGGGGCCCGGGCAGCTAGTGAGCCAGTGGCCATTGCAGCAAAGCTGTGGCTGCAGCTCCGCTGGGGGCCTGCCCCCGACACCCCCTCCCCCCAACTCCCCCCCAGTTCAGGCTGCTAGGCTGCACTGCACACACCTTACTGGTCCCTGGGGAAGAAAGAGCTTTGCAGAATCTTCAAAACCCTGAAGCCATGTCTGGGAAAAGCATCAGCAATTCCAAACATTTTAGAACCGTGCCCCAGCAGAGGACTGGGGCCTCGGCTGCAGGAGGGGGTGGCCGCCTGCTCCCGCCCACCTGAGCGGGAAGCAGCAGCCTGCGGACTCTTCTGGGGATGTGCCTCCCAGATGGGCTCACTCTCTCCCCGCCCCTGCGAGGTCTTGAGCTCTATGGGGACCTGGGAAGGACAATGCTGACCCTAGTGCTGTACTGATGGGGACCTCAGTCGGCCTGCCAGGCGCCCACTCCCCATAGCGAGAGGGGCTGCCTCCAGCCCTCTCCACCCGCAGCAGCTTCTCTGCCCCCCTCTTGTTTAGGGGCATCTCACCCACTACCCCTCACCCCTATAGGACAGGGTGTCTTTATTCCTGCCACAGCCAGGACCCGTTTATTCCTGCCCGTCCCAGGCTGGGCGTCAGGAGGCAGAGAAAATAGGATCTCAGGAGCTGCAGGGGCCTCAGAGCTGCCTCCAACCCCTGCTTTGTTTCCAGAAGGCCAGGGCTTGTACTTGGTCTCAGGGAGGAAAGGGCAAGGTCCCCGTATCCATCAATGCCGCAGGTCTCCCATGGGAGGGGTGGGCTGGGCCCCATGGCAGGTTACTGCCCTAGACTACCCCCATCGCACGATTCACACTCACCTCCAAGCTCAGCCAGCATGCTCGCACACACACACTCACAGACACGGAGCACTGAGGCTCACACACACACACACGCACACACACACAGGGACACTGAGGCTCTCACATACATACACACACATGGAGCACTAATGCTCAAACATACACATATTCACATTCACACACACACACTGAGGTTCACATACATACACACACTCACACAGACACAGGGGGCACTGAGGCTCACACACACACACACACACACACACACACGCTCACACACAGGGAGCACTCAGGCTGACACGCACACACGCGGAGCACTTAAGCTCACACACACATGGAGCACTGAGGCTCACACACCCACACACACTCACACACACACACAGGGACACTGAGGCTCTCACACACATACACACACACGGAGCACTAATGCTCAAACATACACATATTCACATTCACACACACACACAGGAAGCACTGAGGTTCACATACATACACACACAGGAAGCACTGAGGCTCACACACACACAAGGAGCACTGAGACTCACACAAAACACACACTCACACAGACACACACTCACACACACACTCACAAACATACACAGACACACACAGGGAGCACTCAGGCACAACACACACAGGGAGCACTGAGGCTCACACACATGCACACACAGGGAGCACTGAGGCTCACACACATGCACACACAGGGAGCACTGAGGCTCACACACATGCACACACAGGGAGCACTGAGGCTCACACACATGCACACACAGGGAGCACTGAGGCTCACACACACACATACACACACACACGGAGCACTGAGGCTCACATGCACACACACTGTCACACTCACACACTTGCCACCTCCCTCCCACCCCCACAGCCAGGTTCCATCTCAGAGGCCCCAGAGCCAGAAAGATGCCTCCCAGGCCACAGAAGGAGACAGACACAGCAGCGGGCAAAGCAGAGGCAATTTATTAGGGCAACACAGCCAGGGGCCGGTGCAGAGGTGGGAGTCAGCACCCAGGTTGGGGACAGGCAGATGCAAAGCTCTCCTGGGTCCATGCAGGCCAGGTGACAGCATCAATCTGCAAAACAATAGGCTCCATCAAGTCCCACTGAGAAAAGGGAGGCTCAGAGCAGCCGCCCTGCTCACCTGGGGCTGGGCCAGGCCAGGCAGCCCGTCCTTGGTGCCCTTTCCACGTGCCAATTTGAATGGGCCCCAGGGAGGTGGGCCCATTTCACAGATGAGAAAACAGGGCCTAAGAGGGAAGTGGCCGCCTCCCTGCCATCCCTAAACACCTGCCCCTGCCCTGCACTCTGGCCCTGCCAGCCTGTCCTTGCCCCAAAGCCCTGCCTGGGCCACTCCATTCTCTTCTGCTCTTAGTAGGGGCACCACCTTCCACCTGCCTTCAAAGCCACACACCCGGGAGCTGCCCTTAGCTCCTCCCGTCCTTCCCTGACCCGACCCCCATCTCTCACTGTCAGTGAACGGCGCAAACTCGGGCTCACTGAGTGCCCTCCTCCAGGTGCACCTCCTGCGGCCCCCATTCACAGGTCCCCTCCAACTACAGGCTGCCACGTGGCTCTGCATGTGGCCCTGTAGCATGTGGCCACGGACATGGGGTGGCTCTGTCACCTTCTCTGTTTTTTTCCATTTGTTTGAGGGGACATGCATCATTTTTGGACAAACAATAAATATACTTTCAAAAGAGAAAACTGAAGGCCTTGTAAAAGTCCAGCCAGGACACGATGCCCACTCCTGGCCGTGGGCGGTGGTAGCTGGAGAAGGGCTGAGGAGTCCATGGGGTCAGGAGGCCAGGTAGGCCTTGTCAGAGGAGAAGAGAGAGGAGGAATGGGGGACCCCGAAGGACCCCCGAGAATCCAGCTGTCCCTGTCGATCACACCAGGGCTGGGCTCTGACCCTGATCCCAGAGTAGCTTTCACAGTCACTGTAAATCGACTCCAGGGCCTCGAGGGGGAGTGAGGCTCGCTGGCACCATCCTGCCCACTCTGGAGACTCAGGGCCTCCGAGGCAGCAATGCTGCCCCACCTGAGTGGGCGCCTGTCCCGTGCAGGGTCACAGCCCTGTGAGCTCAGCAGGTTCTTGGGGGTGGCCGCACCCTCCCACGCGTGCACCCCACTCTTCAAGTCAGGGAGCCTGAGCTCCCCCTCAGAGGCCGCTTTTCTCTGCAAAAATAATAATCCCGTACGCTTAAACAGAGTCTTTCCGCCCTCCAAGCGCCGTTTCTACTCAGCCGCCATCTGCCTTTGTCCTCAGAGCAACTCAGCGGAGATGGAGAGGACACCCTCCTGGCTCCGCTTCTCTGCAGGAAACAAAGTCCCGGGCGCAGGGCTCCAGGCTCCCACAGAGCTCCTGGGAGAAGGTGCTGGGGTGCTGGGGCCGGTGTCTCTCTTTCAGGTCACATGCCAGCGACAGTGAGTCCCTTCCTGGGCTCAGGACTCCACCAGCCCCACAGAGCCCGGGGACACCCACACCTACAGACCCCACCAGACGGCCTGGGGTCTGGCATAGGAGCAGGACCTCCTGGTTTGTACAGGGTCTGAGCTGCCCTGCTGCCCTCTTCCTCCACCACTGCTCTCTAAGCTGCCGGGGCCAGAGTTCGCCTCTCTTGCCATCTGTGACCTTAGCCTTGCTGTCTCCCCAAAGGGACAGGGGCCATTGCTTATGACCAGACTGCTCCAGCTGGGGGACTTGCTAGAAAGGGAACAGCTGTCCCCACTGGGTCTGCAGGAGCTGGGGAGGGACCCCTGGGCCCAGAACGCATCCTTGGGTTCCCTCTTGCACATGGAAGGGGTCTCAGATCTGCCTGGTCCTGGGGTGGGGTCTGACCTGAATGTGCAGGGACTTGGGGATGAGCCTGAGCAGAGCAGAGAAGTGGGAAGCGGCTGGTGGCCCCAATCTCAGGAAAGAGGAGGGAGTTGGGGAACCTGAAGGGGAGAGGGTTCAGGCTGGAGGAGTTGGGAAATCCCTCCCACAGCTGGGCCTGCAGCTGGAAGCTGTCCCCACCCTAGATTGCAGGGACAGAGGAGGACCCTTCACCTGTCGTCTGGACCCCCAGGAGCTCTTGTCTGCTGGGCCCCCAAACACACCTTCCCATGCCTATCTTCCACCCCATAGCCCCTCCCTGGGGCCCTCTATCCTTCCCTGCCAGCCTCTTCTGTCCTTTCTTCTGACCTCAGCACGTGAGGGTGCCAGGCTGGGGGCCACACTGCCTCGCATTCTAGGGAAATCAAAGACGTTCCGCATCTGTCTAGCCCAGCGGCTCAGCCAGGCAGGGACCTGCCCACCTCTGGAGGCTGGATGAGCAGCCCAGGTAATACACGTGCAACACCTACACAGCAGGCTGACAATAACTGAGTCCCCCCCCAGCTTGTCCCCCATAGCCTATGCTCAGTGCAAACCAGAGCTGGCTACTTATTCTCCCAGGGGCACCCCAGCCCAGCCTCGGGGACAGAGCTGCCCAGGAAAGCCGCTTCTGAATTCCTGACCCACGGAAACTGTGAGGGAATAAGTGTCTATTGTTTTTGGACACTAAACTTTTGTTTTGTTTTGTCTTTATTTTTAAATTTTATTTTTGTTTAAAATATTACAGATGTCCCTTTTTCTCCCCAATGACCCATTCCACCCCATCCCATCCCCCTTCCCAGTCCCTCTCCCCACCATTGTCCGTGTCCTTGGGTTGTGCATATCTGCATATACATTCTTTGGTTACTCTCTCCCCCTCCACCCACCCGCCCTCCTCCATCCCTCTGACATTCGTCAGTCTGATCCATGCTTCCATGTCATTGAATCTATTCTGTTCATCAGTTTATTAAGTTCTTTAGATTCCACATATAAGCGAGATCATGTGATGTTTGTCTTTCTCTGCCTGGATTATTTCGCTTAGCATAATATTCCCCAGGTCCATCCATACTGTCCCAAAGGGTACCAGATCCTTCTTCTTTACAGCTGCGTAGTATTCCACGGTGTGAATGTCCCACAGCTTTTTATCCACTCATCTGCTGATGGGCACTTGGGCTGTTTCCAGATCTTAGCTATTGTAAACTGTGCTGCTGTGAACATCGGGGTACATATATCCTTTCTGATGAATGTTTCAGGATTCTTAGGATACATTCCTAGGAGTGGGATCACTGGGTCAAAAGGCAGCTCCATTTTTAATTTTTTGAGGAACCTCTGTACTATTTTCCATAGTGGCTGCCCCAGTCTGCATTCCCCCCAGCAGGGCACCAGGTTCCCCTTTCCCCACACCCTCGCCAGTACATGGCGTTTGCTGATTTGTAGATGGAGCCATTCTGACAGGTGTGAGGTGATACCTCATTGTGGTTTTAATTTGCATCTCTCTCTGTGTCTCTTGGCATCTGTGTGTCCTCTTTGGAGAAGTGTCTATTTAAGTCCTTTGCCCATTTCTTAATTGGGTTGTTTGTCTTCCTCTTGCTGAGTGCTATGAGTTCTTTGTACACTTTGGAAATTAGCCCCTTATCAGATATATCCTTGGCAAATATGTTTTCCCAGACCGTGGGGTTCCTTTTTATTTTGAGGCTGTTTTCTTTTGCTGTGCAGAAGCTTTTGAGTTTGATGTAGTCCCATATGTTTATTTTTTCTTTTGTTTCTCTTGCCCTAGGAGATGTATCAGTGAAAATTCCACTACGTGGGACGTCTGTGACTTTACTGCCTATGTTTTCTTCCAGGATTTTTATGGTTTCGTTACTTACATTTAAGTCTTTTATCCATTTTGAGTTTATTTTTGTGTGTGGTGAAAGTTGGTGGTCTAGTTTCCTTTTTTTGCATGTACCTGTCCAATTTTCCCAGCACCACTTATTGAAGAGACTGTCTTTACTCCATTGGACGGTCTTGCCTCCTTTGTCAAATATTAACTGACCATAATGTTGTGGGTCTATTTCTGGGGACTCTGTTCTGTTCCATTGATCTATATGCCTGTTGTACCAATACCGGGCCGTTTTGATTACAATGGCTTTGTAATACAGTTTGAAATTCGGTAATGTGATCCCTCCCACTCTGTTCCTTTTTCTCAAGATGGCTGCAGCTATTCGGGGTCTTTTTTGGTTCCATATAAATTTTCAAAAGGTTTGTTCTAGGTCTGTGAAATATGCTGTTGGTATTTTAATAGAAATTGCATTGAATTTATAAATTGCTTTGGGTAGTATGGACATTTTAATGATATTAATTCTTCCAGGACACTAAGTTTTAAGCTAATTGTTGCTCAGCAATAAATAACTCAGACGCCTGCCTAACATGCGGAGGAGACTCTGCACTGACACTCAAGGCACATTACCTGCTCTGTCCCAATTGAGTACCACTTCAGCTCCTACCCAGGGCCCCATGCTCAGGGAACACCCCACTTCCCAGCTCCCAATGTGCCTCAGTGAGGCTCCCTGCCTAAGTCTCCCAACCAGGGCCTCACTTTCTTGCTGGGGCTCCAGGAACACACCCACCACACAACCCAGCCAGCTCTGCTCCTTGACTGCCCAGGGGAATGGCCAGTTGTGACCTTACAGTGAGCACATACAGGGAGCTTCAGATTGGCCTGTCCCATGGCTGTGAGTTCCAGAAAAAGAAGGCCCCCATCTGCCACATTCCCTGCTGAGTCACCTGGGCCTAACCTGGGCCTGACACAGAGGATGGATGGATGGATGGATGGATGGATGGATGGATGGATGGATGATGGATGGGTGGGTGATGCATGGAGGGATGGATGGATGATGGATGGATGGATGGATGGATGGATGGATGGATGGATGGATGATGGAAGGATGGTGGATGGATAATGGGTGAATGATGGATGAGTGGGTGACGGATGGAGAGATGAATGGATGGATGAAGGATGGATGGATACATGGATGATGGATGGATGGATGGATGGATGGATGGATGGATGGATGGATGGATGGATGATGGATGGATGATGGATGGATGATGGATGGAGGATGGATGGATGGATGGATGGATGGATGGATGGATGGATGGATAATGGATGGATGGATAGATGGATGGATGATGGATGGATGGATGGATGGATGGATGGATGGATGGATGATGGATGGATGATGGACAGGTGGGTGATGGATTAAGGAGAGTGGGTGATGGATGAAATGAGGAAGGATGGAAAGACTAACGAGTGGATGATGGAGAGACAGATGGTGTAAGGGGAAGGTGGGGGCACTTACCACAGGTGGCATCGCTTTCAGATAGAGTGGTGATGATGAGGATGATGACCAGCAGAATGGCGACTCCAGCCAACAGGAAGTAGTACTTGTGTCTCTGGAGCTAGGAGAGAGAACAAGGTTGTTGATGTATCTCAGCTGCCAGCCTCTTATCCCAGGGGTGGGAATGGGGAGCACTTGGCTCATGCCTGCTGAGGACTCTGGCATGCAGGGGGCTGGGCCCACCCTGGAGGCAGGGTCCAGGCAGAACCTGTCCCTTGGAAAGGGCTCTGCCCTGAGCTGGCACACAAGCTCATTCAAGAACTGCTCTGGGCTAGCCTTGCAGCCAGGCCACAGGGAGGAGACTGCCCCAGCTCCAGAGGCAGAGAATGATGCCAGACTCCAGGGGGAAACATCTGAAAGCCTTAATTAAGATTATGCATGGCCCGGCCAGGCGTGGCTCAGCAGTTGAGCATTGACCTAGGATCCAGGAGATCGGGGTTCGATTCCCAGTCAGGGCACATGCCCGGGTTGTGGGCTCAATCCCCAATGACTCTCTCATCATTGATGTTTCTGTCTCTCTCTCTCTCTCTCTCTCTCCTATCCTCTCTCTGAAATTAATAAAGATACATTTAAAAAAAAAAAAAAAAGATTATGCATGGAGGTTACATAGCCTGAGGTCTGGCAAATACCAGACATGTAGACTTCATCAGATATTCTTATTATTCCTGTACATTGTTGGATTATTACTAATTTAGCAAGTTCTGAGGTCTACCATCAAAGGTCTCATAAAAAAAAAAAAAAAAAGACACAGATTTGTGCTAGGGACTCATTAGGGAGGGGTTGAGAGACCATGTGAAGAAAGTGATGCCTCATATAAGTCCTGAGTGGGCATCAAGGACTCACAGGCAGGCCAGGAGGTGGGAGGCCAGGTATCAAGGGAGAAACCAGGCAAAATGGAGCTTAAAATAATCGGGTAAGTCACCGAGTGGCTGGAGTGGGGGTAGGGAAGGGTAGGGAAGGATAGGGAAGGGAAAAGTAGATGGGCGAGACTGGCCTGCAGGATATGGAGGGGTTTGGACAGCACCCCTGAGATACCATGTAAGACTGAGAAACTGTAAGCCAGAGTGAAATGTTCAAGAGAGTGTTGGTGAAGAGGCCACTTGAAAACAAATGGGAGGATGGGTAAGAAAAGGGAGAAGAAACAGAGTGAATGGTTAGAAGGAAGACTGACCCATGGAAGGGTGGAGCCCAGAGCAGAGGAGAGAGGGTTAGGGGAACAGAGGCAAGACCAGGAGGGGAATCTTCAGAACCCGACTGTGACTAGATATGCGAGGGAGTGGAGTAGCAATGTCAAAGATGAGTACCCAGGTTGCCCATCGGAGTCATTAGGTGAATGTTGAGGCTTGTCATTCATTCATCCATCCATTATTCCACCCATCCATCCATCCATTCACCCACACTCCCCCCATCCACCCATCTATCTACCCACTCATCCTCCATCCATCCACCCACCCATCCATTCATCCATCCATCCATCCACTCATCTTCCACCCACCCAACCATCATCCTTCTACCCACCCATCCATCCATCCAACCATCGTCCACCCATCCATCCATCCTCCATCTATCCACCCATCCTCCATTCACCCATCCTCCACCCATCCATCCACCCATTTCCATCCATCTATCCTCCATGCATCCACCCATCTTCCATTTATCTATCCTCCACTCACCCATCCTCCACCCACCCATCCATCCTCCATCCACCCACCCATCCATCCATCCATCCCCCACCCATCCATCCATCCTCCACCCATCCTCCACCCATCCATACATCCTCCATCCATCCTCCATCCATTCTCCATCCATCCTCCATCCATCCATCCATCCATCCATCCTCCATCCACCTACCCATCCATCTATCCCCCACCCATCCATCCATCCTCCATCCATCCTCCACCCATCCATCCATCCTCCATCCATCCTCCATCCATCCATCCTCCATCCATCCATCCATCCATCCATCCATCCATCCTCCACCTATCCACCCATCCTCCACCCATCCACGCATCCTCCATCCATCCATCCATCCTCCATCCATCCTCCACACATCCATCCATTCTCCATCCATCCATCCATCCTCCACCTATCCACCCATCCTCCACCCATCCATCCTCCACCCATCCAGGCATCCTCCATCCATCCATCCATCCATCCATCCATCCATCCATCCATCCATCCTCCACCCATCCACGCATCCTCCATCCATCCATCCACCCATCCTCCATCCATCTACCCATCCATCCTCCTATCTATCCACTTTCTCAAGGTGGCCATAAAGTGGAGGTTGGTAGTAAAGCACAGCAAGGCAACCATGGGGAAAAGAAGAGATTGCTGGTGACAGGGGATACTGGAGAGTTGTTGTTCCTGGAGTAGGTGGGACTGAACTTGGGTTTGGGGGTTGGCATCCAAGTGTGTTTTGATGTGCAGATCCAGGTCTTGCTCTAGAGCAGGGTCTCATCTGTTGGGCACTGGTTGGATGACTGGCCCCATCCAGCTGCTTCAGTGTTTTTCCACTTTAGGAGGGACCCACACACCAGCCTGGCTTCCCAGTCCTGTGCTCCAGGCCAAAACACTGGGCTTGGAAAAGTTATGTGACCTGCCCATGGCTTCACAGATGGTGTAGGCAAATCTGAACCATACTCCTGAGCAGACATGCCAGCCATGTGCAGGAGTGGGGCATGGAGGGGTCAGGATGGGAGGCCCAGAGTGAATCTGCTCCATCCAGGAGCTCACAGATGGGGGTAGGCAGGTAGCCAGAAACCCACAGCCCTCCTGGGAGGGAGAGGGCTTGGGGGTCAGGCCACAGGAAAGGGGCTCTGAGCCTGGGAGCACTTCAGGACCCAGACAGCACCCACAGTCCATGTGCTGGGCCTGCGGGCCTGGTCCCTGTCCTTATGGCATGCCCACCACTGTCATCCCATCAGCAGGACAGCACTCTTCCCCAGCCCTTGCTGGGTGCCGAGCACCAGGTTGTGTGGATTCGCTCACCCCCACCCAGCCTTGAGAGGCAGGTCTTATGCACACCCAAATGCAGGTGAGGGCTCAGAGAGATAAAGTGACCAGCCCAAAACCACCAGCATTGTAGAGCAGAACTGGAATCCAGCAGCAAAGCCTGCTCTCAGCCACTCCCCGCCCCTCACAGAACGGTGTGCCCTGCATGTCCTTGCCCTCCTGCACTCCAGTTCCCTAAACAAAGGCTAATGCAAACTGAGCCCTGATGAGCCATCTGCATGCATCTGAGTGCCCAAGGGAGTCAACGGGCTAAAAGGATCAGGTGGGTCTGGCTTCAAACCGGTCATATATCAAGGCCTGACCAAGTGACTTGGGCGTGCTGCCCTGGCTCTCCCATCAGTGTGGCTCAGGCAGAGCCCAGCCGACAGGACCGCACACTGGCTTTGCCTCGCCATCTGTCAGAGTTGTGCCCACACCTTCCCAGCGTGGCCCAGATCTCCCTTCCTGGCACCATGGCATTGGCCCTGCGATGGACAGCAGCGGCGAGCTCCTGCTTGGGTGTGTGATCCACACTCAGGCCTTCCCTTCCTAGTCCCTCTGGTCTATCCTCCACCCCCACCCTAAGCTGAACAGAGGTGGGGAAGCTGGGAGCCAAGGAGCAGCCACAGGGCCTCAGCTGGAGTGGACGGTGATCCTAAGAGAAGCAGGACAGGTCACCTGGAGAAGAGGGGAGAGGGCACTTCCAAGCCTATGATCAGCTACCACCAAGCAGCTCCTTCTAGCCCCCTCCTCACCCTACCAGCAAACCTCACTGGGCCTCTCCAGGGACTTCAAGGGAAGAGGAGGGAGGGTGATGACAGGCAGGGCCCAGGGCTGCCAGATGCTCAGCTGGGACACATGGTGGAGGCGGAGACAGGTTTTAATGAGGTGCTTGCAGCCCCGGCCCTGCCAGCTCCCCTCCTGGCACAAGGCAGAGCACTCCCCAGCATCTCTGCTCCAGCCCCCAGCATCTGCACCCTCCCCAAGGGAGGGAGCTCCTGCTGTCCTCCCACCCCACCCCTGCAGACTTCATCCCTGGTCAGCCCCCAGCAGGGGAGGCAGAGAAGGAGGGGCCCAGGCCCCTCACTTGGCCTGAGGGGGCAGAGACCACACCTCACTCCACCAGGAGCACCCAGTGAGTTCGAGCCCCCTTCCCAAGCTCCAGCAGGCACGTCCCTGGACGCAGCCTGGACTGAGGCTGACCGTTCCAACTCCCTGATGGAAATGTACTGGCTACACTGGTGACCTGGGGAACTGCTGGGGAGTCTTCCTTCAGGTGGCAGTGGGAGTTTTCCTATTGAATACCCCATGTCTGACAGGGAGGGGCTTGGAAAGGCCCCTGGAACTGCTGAGAGCTGCCCCAGTCCAGCCCGTTTACAGGAGGTTGGCCTCGGTTTCTGAAGGTAGGGGGGCAGGGGACCCAAGCGGGGCCACTGGATGGATGGATGGATGGATGGATGGATGGATGGATGGATGGATGGATGGATGCGCCCATGTCCACATCATGCTTCACACCCTGTGCCGGGCAGGGACAGTGCTGCAGGGACATCAGGATGCCCATCTGATTGGTGCTGTGGGTTGAATATTGTTCCCCCAAAAATATGTTAAAGTCCTAACCCTGGGGACCCCAGAGTGGGACCTTACTTTTGAGGGGCCTTTACAGAGATCTAGTGATAGCAGGGTCACTAGGGTGGGCCCTGGCCCCATCTGACTGGCGTCCTTATGAGGGGGACGCTTGGACACCAGGACACAGGGAGAGCACCATGTGAACATGCGGATGGCAGTCTATAGGTGGAGGACAGGGGCCTGGAACAGACTCTCCCTCACCAGGGGGCCTCAGGAGCCAACCCTGCTGCCATCTTGGTCTCAGACTCCCAGCCCCAGATTTGTGAAGCCCTCAATGTCCCTGGTCCTGATCACAGCAGCCCAAGATAACAGATCCAGCCCAGTCCATCTCTTCCGCTGACCCTGGGGAGTGATGCCTCCAAGGTGGTGAGCCCCTGCACTGGGCATGTTGGGGCAGCAAAGAGCCGCAGTTCACTCTCTGGGAGCAAGGCTGGGTGGATAGCCAAGCCCCCAGACCTCTGCCCGGGGCCTGCTACCAAGAGGCTGTCACGAGGCCCCTGGGACTGTCCTGATGGCTGCCAGTCCTGGTCCCAACACGCTGGCCACAATCCCAGCGTTAGAAAGTACAGTTAGCCCACAGCTCCTCAGTGGCACTGGGACAAAGCTGCTCAGGGACCAGACAGGAGGGAGCAAGCAGGGAGAAGATACCACAGGGACAGGGGACAGAGTGGGGTGAAGGCCATTGTGGGAGGACATCAGCCTTGCTTCCACACCTAGGAGTGGCTCTCTGTCTGACCCAGCCTGGCTCCCCACACCCTGGGTGCCCCCCCCAGCAGTCTGTTGTGACTAATTATTCACAAATGACAGCCCCTCATTGAAGAAGGCTGGTGGGGGTTGCTGGTGGGGAGCCAATTAACCTAAGTTATGCTCTTGATTGGGGCCCAATTAGTGTCATCCGTGTGGTCCAGAAGCCTCCCTGCGCAGTACTTCTTGAGTTAATTCACTGGCTGAGGAAGAGCTCCACCTTCCAAGCCCAGAACCCAGGCTTGTTCCCAGCTGCTCCAAAGAGGCTACAGGCCTCCCCAGCTTGCTCAGCCCATCCCAGCCCTGTGGGACCCTTTCTTGTGCTCCTGCTGCCTTCTGAGCTCTTCACTTAGAGAACTCTCACTCTCTCTCCAAAACCAACTCCAGTGCCACTGCCTCCAGGATGGCTTCCCAGATGCTCCCCACTGCATTAGGCTCCCCCAGCCCCCTGCTTCCCTCTACATAAAACTTGCCTCTGTCACCCAGCTCAGCTTCTGCTTCCTTCCCACTAGTACTCTTGAAGATGGGGCTGTGTTTGGCCGACCACTGCCCTGAACTTGGTGAGGCTTAATGGAAACAAGGTGACCAAGAGGAGTGAACCAGCTGTCCCGATAGTGGGGCCCAGAGAAGGGCTCTGCAGACGCTGCCCTCGGGTCTCTGCGGGCTCAGTGTCCACAGCGAGGAAGGATGGACACTGGGCTGTCAGTCCAATGGGCCCACACACAGGTGCCACCTCTGCCTGGTCCCCTTCCACTAAGGTAAGGGTGCACGGTGTCTGAGACCTAGCCGGGCGAGGAGGGCAGGGAGGAGCAGGGCAGAGGCATGACCCCAGGCCCACAGAAAGCCTGGCTGAGAGAATCTTGGCCTACACCCCCATCGCCCCAAACGGGAGGACAAGGGAGTCACTCCCCTAGGACCAAGGCTGTTTTCCAGGAATTCACCTACCCTCAGGGAGAGCCTGGGGTGTCAGAGTTTCGGGGGGGCAGCGACACCAGCCAGGCTCACAGCACAGCTGCGGAGCCTCCAAAGACAAGAACACACCATCCAGCCAACTTCAACCTCTTAGGCCCCGGCCTTAAATATAAGCAGCCATGCAGGGACCCAAGCAGGTGAGGAAGACCCTCCCACAAAGGTGGGGAACAAACAGAAAGAAACCCAAATGGGACCCTGGGGCTCGGCAGCAGGGGCTCCAAGAGGAGGCTTGGGGATGACGGAGCAGAGATAAGGGGGGGCAGGGTGAGAGGGAGGTGGGGCTGAGGCTCCCTCCCCACACCTGCTGGTCCCTGAGGTCCTGGCAAGGTCCCCACAGCTCAGAGATGGGCAGGGACTCCCCCAGGGGCTCCCAGGGCGGGGACTGCGTGGGCACATGGGCGCTGGACTCTGACCCTCTGACCCACTGGGAGCCTCTGGCCCACTGGGACCCTCATTCTGCAGAAACCTCCCGGCCGACCCCGTCCTCAGTAGCTGTTTCTCATGTAAATATATTCAGAACACACGACATTTCAGAAACATCTATTTGTATATATTTAGACTCCACTTCAAAAGAATTATTCAAAATCAGAGCATTTGGGTAGATGGGTGTGGAATGGATTGTTTTTTAAGTGTTCACATCGAAAATGCCATGTTTTCTAAGTGGATTACAAATGCCAGAATTATGGAAACAGGCACTGGGAAAGTTATAGAATTGTGAGCTGACTTCAGGGCTCTGTGTCCTGAGGCAGGAGCTGGGCACCCACCCCAAGGATGGGGAATGGAGGCAGCAGAGAGCCCTCCAAAGTGATGCAAAGGTCCCTGAGCACCTCGCCTATGCCAAGCCGCAGGGTCCAGTGCAAAACTCGGGGCCTGTCCCCCAGGGGTTGCCTGAACCGCCAACGCCACCCTTCACCCACTCAAGTCCAGCCTGAAGACTTGCGCATGTCCTGGCACTTCGAGGGAAGGGGGGCAGCCTCTTTGATCAGGACGGATGAGCTTTCCTCCAAGACCACTCACGCCTTCTGGTGGGCAGGCTGTGGCGGGACCAGCATGTAAGGATCCAGCATGTAAGGTGTTCCTGGAGCTGCCCCATCTATGTGGTATGGCATGAAGGTGGTTCCCAAAGAACATGCAGGTGCCCCGCTCTGCCACTGAGCACCTCTGGGCGACCTGGCCCCTCTGAGCCTGTTTCTTTATCCACAAAAAAGGGTAACAACCAGGTCTTGTGGGATCAAGGAGGTGACGCCTGTGCTCCTTAGTGACTTCATGCTGTGAACACTCATGAGCTCATTCTTATTAAACTTCCCCAAAGTCGGGCATCGTGCTGAATAGTGTCCCTCTCGGGGACGCCACCAGTCGACTCCAACGGGAGCAGGAGGAGAAAACTTTGCAGACACTTCTTTCTGGCAACACCCAGGGCGAGGCCGCACCTGCGCAGCGGGCGAGGCTGCTGCTCTGGTGCGTGTGCCCGGTGGCTTTTCCCCGCGTCCTCCGCAGGGCAAGTGTCTGAGTCAGGGCGGAAGGCTGGTCCACTTCAGACAATCATTTGCTTACTTGCCCCTTCTCTCCTGTCCTGTCATTCGCCTGGGTCTTCATGTGTCTTACTGAGGGTGGCCGTGTGCCTGTCCTGCCTGTCTGAGGAAGCCCATCCATTTTATCTCATGAGGTGACAACCCAAGTGGCTCATTCATGGCATTTGTGCCCCGCTGGTCTTTATAGGCACCAGGATGCTGGCGTCTGTCACCCCCACCCCTTTCCGGCTGTGGGAATCGCCACCACCCTCACACTGGGTCAGGGCCGCGTGTCTGCGCACACAGGACGTGACTACAAACTGCACGGGAGAATGGGGCCAGCCCCTCCATGAGGCTGCTGTGAACTCAGTGTCACAGCCAGACAGGGTCAGGAAAGGAAGGAAACGCGGGGCCAACAGAGATGCCAAAGCCCTAGGCGAATGTGAGCGCGGCAGGCCCTTCAGTGCATGGAGCCATCGACTCTGAGCGATAGTTGCTGTTACTGTTACCGCTCTGGCCAAGCTGAGTCCCGTCTCTCAAGGGCTTTACTGTTAGGGAATCTCTAACTGGAGCTCAGCCCATGAACAAATTAAAGCAGAAACACTAAATAATCATCCAACAGGTAAAACAACTGATGAAACTGAACATCCACCCAGGATTTAGAAAAACAGAGCAAAGCTCTCGGCGCACCCTCAGCAAACCTGTCGGATGAGGAGCACGGACAGGGGGCTCGGACCCGATGCTCTTCGAGGGGTAACACTGCAGTGTCCCTATGAGGAACCAAACAAGGACGTCCCTGTCCCTGCCACGTGACACCTGCCAGGACTCCGGGAGCCAGGAACAGGAGCGGGAGGCAGAAGTGTGGAGGGGGAAATGAAACCGCTATTATCGGGAACAGCAGGGTCGCCATCGGAGGAAACAAGAGAACTCTCAGACAAAGGATCAGAAATGAGACTTTAACATTTGGCTGCCTGAACACTCACTTTGCAGAAATCACCCACATTTCCATCCACCAACTGCTGTTCTATATGCCATTTATAGGGACCAAAAATATCCATGCTTAGGATAAGTCTTTTAAAAGATATGAAGGCTATAGCTGGGGGAAATCATGGTTTGAGCATATGTAACACACTGAAGTAAGACATAAGCGAGCTGGGAGATGCACTGTTCACAGCAAAGGAGGCCCAGCGTCGTAGACAGCAGCTCTCAGCCAGCGGGCCCACGGGCCAACGCCCCTGCAACAAAAACGCTAACGGTTTGTTTCTGGAACCTGGCAAGGCGGTTCTCAAATATACACGGAAGGACAAAGGGCCAGGAAAGGTCAGGCACTCCCAGAAAATAGGGTGCCAGAGTCTACCTAGAAGATAGGGTCATTAGTACCCAGCGGGGGGCGACCGAGACAGTGAGGGTTCCACGTAGGAGGGGCAGAGACCCGACAGAGCCTGGGGTGGGAGCCAACCTCAGACACAGCCAGCAGGGCTGAAGCCCTTAGACGAAAACCAGACTAGGGGTGTGGGGAGCTCATAAAACCCCCACCATCCAGGGACCCCCTGAGGGAAGTCACAGGGAAAGCAACCCCAGGGTGATGTCTACAACCCCGATGACCAACCTAGTGTCCGCATCTGGACAAGAGCACGCTCATGTGTGTGCATGTGTGTGTGTGTATGTACGTTAGAAGGAAATAGACAGTCCAATTTTTAAAATGGGCAAAAGGCATGAACAGACTTCACAGCAAAGAAAACCCGTATAAACATATGAAGGATTCCACCTCATCAGTAACCAGGGAGATGTAAATGAAGGCCACAATTAGATGCTATTTTCCATCCGCCAGATCGGCAAATGTTTCGGACTCTGAAGACAGCAAATATTGGACAGCACTCAGGTGTCGCTGGTGAGAACGCAACAACTCACAGCACTGTGGAAATCAATTCAGTGTCCCCCGATGAAGTCGAACCGTGCACACCGCACCCCATAACCCCAGTGCTGAGTGTGGATTAGAGAGACCCTCCCTCCCACTCTGAGGCCGACAGTGCCCACGGGAGACGCTGCCCACGCAGACAGTGCCAAGGTCAGTGCCATCTGGCACCAACAAGCTGGCAACGCTCTCCGTCCTGTTGAGAAGAGAGTGCATCTTACGCGTCAGTGAAACTCTAAGCCACAGTGTTGCACAAGCACATGGGTGGGCCTGGGAAGGAAGTGGAAGGAGAGGCAAGTCTCGGAAGGATGCAGATAGTGTGCCTCAACTTTATGGCCTAAAACCAGCAAAACCAAACAATATATTGTTTAGCAACCGACACATTTTACCAACAGGGTCTGTATAAAACGATACCAAACTGTTTTGAACTCTATAAGGGAAGGTGCTCGTACACGTAATTTAGGGAAGAGAGTCCGCTGCGGTGGAAGCGGGGGGCTGGCTGAGCTCCCGCACGGACAGAGCAGGGACTTTCTGCTGTCAGGTGAGGAGACGGTTAAGGGAAGCTCCTCACAGCATCACACTTTACACAACAAACAGGGCATATACGACCTTGAGTGAGTACCGAATGCTCTGCTAGGAAAAGACCATCAAAATGACTTCTGAGGCTCGGTTTCCTGTAACCACCGCAGCACCGTCCTAGAATCCCACTGCACTGAGGTCCTCACAGGCTAACAGCTCCACAGTGTTTTTCGCACAGTGAGCTGCAGGCCCAAGTCCAGTGTAAGATGCTGATATCCTGACAGGATGTGCCCCCACTGCCAGGTCCCAGTCCCCACCCTCATGTCCAGGCCACCTGGCCTGTCCTTGCTGGCACTGAGGACAAGCAGGCTCCGCCCAGCACAGGGCACACCCTGCCCCACCCCTTGTGAAGGGCCTGGAAGGAGGGCAGAGACAGGGCTCCTCGGGAGGCAGAGGCCCCACTCAGACCAGAGGCAGACGCTGAGACTTGAGAGCGGTCAGGAGCAGGCTCCAGGATGGGATGCAGGGAGGCTGCAGTGCTGGGTGTGCTCAACCCCAGCGAAAGGAAACCTGGGCCTCAAGGAAGGGGCAGGGCACTGAGGCCCTAAGTTGGGTGTCCCCTCCCTAGGGGTGGACTGGACAGCTGGGGAGGGCAGGCCCAGTGGAGTGTGGAGTGACGGTCCAAACCTGGAGGGTCGCTGCAGTGGGGGGGAGGGGGACTGGGCCCAGCCCTGACCCAGGAGCAGGCTGCTTCTAGGAAGAGGAACCAACCCCCCCACACAAAACTCCGGGAAAGGAGGAGCAGAGTGGAGATTCCCAAGACCCCCAAGAAAGGCAAAGCCTGGACTGAGGCCAGGGTAGAAGGGGATGATTGGGAGCCGAGGAGCATGTTGAAGACGGGAGCGATTCAGATGGTCCTCACTGCCCTCCTTGCGCCCCCCTGCCCCCCCATGTCCCTGCAGGACCATGAGGGTCCGGGAGACGCTTTGGTCAAGGCTGTGGGGCAGAAGTGTCATTGCATCATCCAGACAGACACTTACAGAGCCCCGGTGAGATTCCTCCACCACTCTGGTCTCCACTGGGAGCTGGGTGAAGCCGAAAAGGGGGCTGCCCTGTTAGTCTGGGTCCTGAAGCCAAAGCACAGGCACAAAGCCACCTCCAACACACTATGGACAGGAGACAAGCAAAAAGCAGCCTGAGACAGTGTCATTTGTTACTGCAGCCAAACAGCGTGAGCTGACTGCTACAGTGGGGGCTGTGACATGCTCAGTTCAGCAGATGGGATGCTAAAGCCCACACAAATCCACTGTGCGGTCCCCAGCAGCAAGGCCGCTGAGGCCTCTCATCTCTTCTTCAAAGTGGAGTGGACAGCGAGACTCAGGTGGCCATTCCCACAAGGGAAGCTGGTACCGAGGGTGGGCTATGTCTGCCAGTCATTGATCCGAGCAGGTCCTGAGCCACTGAGACCCACACCGCAACTCTCACATTTACAGCCACATGCCTCCTAATTTCACATCCATTCTCCTGCCAGTGGCAAGAGCATTTTGAGGGAAAAATGCAAATTTGGGAGGCATGAGGGAGCTCTTCACCATGCTAAAAACGGAGCTGAAATGAGCCTCCCTCCCCTAGGGCAGAAGCAAGGCAGAGCCGCTCGTGGCCCTAAGGCGGAGAGCGGCGGGGGCCAGGGCCTTGGCCTCACTCAGGCAGCCTCCCTAGACCCACTCCAGGCTGGGCCAGAAGAAAGGGACACAGCCGTTCGTCATGGGCCTTGTGAGTGTGCAGGAGCCTGGCTCTCCGGGACAGCACTGGGGACAATCTAACAATCCCAGGGTCACACACATCCCCTTGTCCCCTTTGCTTTTGTTTTTTCTTTAGAAGCTTTTCATCTGTCTTGTTGACAGCGTCACTGCGGCAGCACCTGCGTATCAGGGGGATGGAGACCACGGCACCAGCGTGGCCAGGAAAGGCCGCAAGCCATGCTGCACAGGCCTAGAAACAGCCACCGCCTCCGCCTCCGCCACATGCACATCAGGGGACTCTGGTGGGAACCATGCAGAGACCTCACAGAGACCATCCTCAGCAACTGTCCTTCCCTCCCATGCCCCTCGCAGAGCGGCCAGGTGCACCACTGCTCCCTAGGCCTGGGGTCTGTGTCCAACGAAAGAGGGCACAGGGGACCCTGAAGGGTGGCCAGCCACCCTCCTGGAGAGCAGTAACCCATGGGGCTATCTGTGGTGCCGACGCTCAGGCCTAGAACCCATCCGTGGATAAGGGTGCCCATTTAAATGATGGGTAGGCTGAGGCCCAGGATCACACAGAAGGTGAGTGACAGGTCAAGCCCAGCTTCCCGCCCCCACCTGTGGCCAGACCTCTGTCCTTCACGCACTGAGCCATCGCAGGGACCTCATCCAAGGACGCCTGCTCGGGGCTTCTCTCGGAGCTGGCGATTCCCTGCAGTTGGGGCTCAAAAGAAGAAGCCAGACTACCCAAAATCACAATCAAGAAAAGACAAGGAGGTTGAGAGGGACTAAGGTTCTCCTGCTCGACCGTCCCACCCATGCATGGGCTGTGAGCAGCTCGCGGGCCGCACATCTCTCATCCCCGGCAGGGCTGCCTTGAGCCCTGCCTCCTGGAAGCATCAATGAGGCCCTGAGAGTGCTCACCCAGGAGACAGGCCCCACGGCTCATTAGAGGAGCAGCTCACATCTGTGGTGCCTCCTCGGGCAGGCACCGCCACACGCCACACGCCACACTCCACGCCACACCCTTCTATCTGCAGAGCACGCACTTGTGAGCGACCCTGTTTGATGTCTGGGTGGTGTGTTTGGTTTAATTTTGTTGTTTTTCTTTTCTGCTGTCGTGAGGTAAACAGACATGCTGTTCTGGTTCCTAGAGAGGCCAGATTAATAACTCATGAGCAGCAGGAAGGAGGGGGGGCTGGTTGGGCACCGGGCACTGGGGTCTTCATCCTGGCTGTGTCCCCGACAGGTTGTGTGACCCAGACAAGGTGCCAAGCCTCTCTGGGCTTCTTCTCCTCATGTGCAGATGGGGACTGAGGGTAGAGGTGGTGCTGGTGTTGAGTACTCTGGACAAGAAGGGGCTCCTGTACCCCACTTCCCACCCCACAGAGCAGGCGGGCCTGGGTTCGAGGTCTGTGCTGCCGTGGCCAACTTCATTGTGACTTTGGGGAGTGGCCCCCTTATCTGAGCCTGCTGGACTGCGCCTATGACATGGGGGGGGGGATGATCAGAGAGCCCAGCCGGGCGTGGCTCAGTGGTTGAGCATTGACCTAGGATCCAGGCAATCGGGGTTCAGTTCCCAGTCAGGGCACATGCCCGAGTTGTGGGCTCGATCAATGACTCTCTCATCATTGATGTTTCTATCTCTCTCTCTCTCTCCTTTCCTCTCTCTGAAATCAATAAAGATATATATATTTTTTAAAAATGATCAGAGAGATTAAGCAATGTGCTCAAGGTCACACCGAGTTGCTACTGAGAGTTGGGATCGGGACTCTGGGCCGAGCTCATCTGTGAAGCAAACAGCAGTGGCTGCCCCTGTTCAGTGCAGCTTCTGAAAAAGGGGCTCCTGCTCTGAGTGAGGACAAGATGCTGGGCCAACTGGGGCCTCAAGAACACTGTTTTTCTGAACTTGAAGGAAAATATCTCATTTGCATACTATTTGCATACAGCTGCTGAAAATGAGCCCAAATTCCCCACCACTTTAAAACCGCATTGTTTCTGCCTTGAAAGGGACCATCCCACGCAAACACCCATCCCCAAGTCACCCTGCCATGGGGTGGTGTCCCCTCGTCACCTCTTTCTGGAGCAGCCAGGGGTGATAGCAGGCAGAGCTGAGGACATGGGGTATGCTGGGCAGAGCTCACTGTGAGCCCAGGGCCCCTGCACAGCTGGCCTGGTGAGTCTGAACACTCAGGAACGCGGGGACTTCGAGCTCCACAATGATCCTGTCGGCCTCTCAAGACCGCTTCCATCCCCCCTCTCAGAGGCCTTTCCAAGTCGAACCAGACCTTGTTGATGTCTCCTCCACCCTGGCCTGGCCCAGTGCTGGAGTGTAATTAGCCACTAATTACAGTGGGTGGTAGATGGTAGATGTGGCAATTTCTCCTGGGCCTCAAGAACACCCCTAACCCTGGTCCATAAAATAGAAATGTCTTGGAGACCCCAAGCCACCATCCCCACCCCCCCGCAGAGCACTCCCAGCACCCAAGGTGAGCGCCATGTGCATGAAGACGCACCAGGGTAAGGGGTCAGCCCTGGGGCTCCACGACTACTCCCAAGGGAAGGCCCCCTTCTCCGTCTGAGCAGAGACCTGTTCTTGGATAAAGAGAAGGCAACAGGGGCCCTGCCTGGGAAAGGTTGAGGTCCTCTCTCGGCCTGGGAGGGAGCTAGAATGAAGGCTTATGTCATCCAAGCCACCCAGAGCCAGTGAGCACAGTCCCAGGACCAAGAGCCTGCAGGCTCCACACACCCGACCCAAGTCAGTGCCCACCAACAGCACAGACAGCAGGCATGTCACCCCATGTCCCCCATGTCATGGTGTATGGATGGGTGGGTGGTGGATGGATGGGTGGATGGATGGGTGGATGGATGGATGGGGGGGGGGGTGGTAGATGGTGGATGGATGGATGGATGGATGGATGGATGGATGGATGGATGGATGGGTAGGTAGTGGGTGAATGGATGGATGGGAGGGTGGGTGGATGGATAGGTGAATAGATGGATGGATGGATGGATCGGTAGTGGATGGATGGATGGACGGATGGATGGATGGATGGATGGATCGGTAGTGGATGGATGGACGGGTGGGTGGTGAATGAACTGGTGGGTGGGTGGGTGGATGGATAGGTGAATAGATGGATGGATGGGTAGGTAGTGGGTGGATGAATGGGTGGATGGGTGGGTGAAGGATGGATGGATGGATGGATGGATGGATGGATGGATGGGGGATGGATGGATGGATGGATGGATGGATGGATGGATGGATGGATGGATGGATGGATGGATAGGTGGGTGGATGGGTGGGTGGATAGATGGATGAATGGGTGGGTAGGTAGGTGAATGGGTGGGTGGATGGATGGGTGGATGGATGGATGGATGGATGGGTGGCCGATGGATGGTAGCCCCACTATCCAAACACTGAGTGGCTTCATGAAGATGGTGAATGGGGTGAGGAGCAGAACCTTGGACCAGGAGGACTTTGGGGCATCCACCACCCAGCAGGTCATACTGGACTCTGGCATCTTCCATGCAGTCCAATCCACATTAATTCCATTTGCCCAGTGGAGTAGCAATAATGCTCGTAAGAGACATGGCCACACCACTCACGTCTGGGAACCCCACCCCAGCACACCCTCCCTCACCGACTTTGCAATTCATTCTGGAGCCTGGATCAATTTCCAGAAGGGTCACTTCAGCCCACTGCAGAGTATTACAGGGAAATTCATTCTCTTTTCTAGGAGTGTTCTGGGAAGTGAAGCAATTAGCTGATCTTAAAGGGACACATACTATCAATTGTAATTCAATTACTAGGCTTAACTCTTTGGGAATGGGGCCCATGGCCAGGAAGGTGCTGGCTAGTGTGCAGTCTACCAGTGTAGGCTCTGGGATCTGCAGCAGATGGGTGGATGCTCAGTGGCCCCAAACCTGGGCCATATTCTGGGATCTGCCTCACTACAGCCTTTCCTAGGTGAGGCCGGGGGCTGGGAAGCCAAGCTTAGGTTCTGCCCTACGGTCCAGGCATCAAGCTCACAAGACAAAGGCTGCAGGCTCACCAGGTCCGCATACTGATCCCACCTCCATGGACTTCCATGTTCCTGCCCCAACCCGCCACACACCAATCTTGACCTGGGTCAGTGAGTGCACTTGGGCCTGCAGTGGATGGGGCCTCTCTCATGAGAGGCTGGTCAGGAGAAGGAGGCACCCGAGAAAGGGGCACAGACAGGCAGCCACAGTGTGAGGGAGCAGCACAGAGTGGGAGTGTCTGGGCACAGGCAGCTAGCTTGAAGCTGTGTCCCTCCAGCCACTGAGCTGGGCCCCTGGGGCGGGCCGGCCTCAGCTCCTCACACCAAAGGCAGGTGGGGCCTGACTCCCCAGGCAGCCTGGGGGATACACCAGAGGTGTAGATCCTACCAGGAGCAAGGATGGGAACCCAGTTCCAAGCAGAAGTCCAGTCCTCATTGCTGGGCTGTGAGCTCAAGGCGAGGCTGGTCAGGGGCCTGAAGGAACGGGGCCTGCACTGGGGGGCGAGGTGGCCTTGGAGCTGACTGGGATAGAGTCCAGAATGGAGTCCTCCTATAGCACCAAGCAGCCCCAACTGTGGTGTCCAAGGGTGACAGGTACTGGGAGCCATGTGCCAGGTGTGGGCACCAGAGAGAGGGCGGGACAGCGAGTGTGAGGAGGCGAGACTGAAAAACACCTTAGCTAGTAAATGTTTAAATCATGCAATTATTTCTTGATTGCTTCTAAAACTAGAACTCATTAAAAGCTCTCACAGAACCTTCTTTCTCTTCTTTCACTGGTACCGCGGAATAACAACCTTGCATGGGACATGATAAAACCTTGGTGCATGCGTGTGCGCCCTCTGAAAATACCACTGCATTTTCTCTATCACACAGTCTCTTCTTATAATTAGGATCTTGGCAACCATCCACCTACAGACGCTGGTTCCAGTTAATGGAACAAGCAAACTTTGTGTTGGCTTATTAGGTATTTATAGTTCGATACTAGCCAGATCAACCACCCCGCACTCCAGTGCACGCCAACGACAGGAGGGGAGCCACACCGACTTTGGGAGGGGGCTGGGCCTGGGGCTCTGCTCAGCCTGGAGGCTGCCTCCTGGCCCACTCCTTATCCTTAGCCTCCTCCCTCCTAAGCCTGCCAGGCAGCCATGGCAACAGAGCAGCTGGTGCTCTGAGCTCTGCACCTGGGTCAGGTGACACAATGCTCTGGAGGCAAACAGGGAGCACTGGCACTCACAGGTGAGGTCAGGTGACACGGGCCTTGCAGGGGGAGCCTGGCAGAGCTCCATGGACCAGACCAGTGCCTGGCAAGCCTACTATGTGACAGCAGTGGCTTGGGGCATGTGCCCATCTCATCCGATCTCTGCTACCCCAGGGAGATGGGGCACTGCATTACCCTGCAGACAGGAAGAGCCAGACTCAACCAGGGTAAAGGAACTGCCATGGGGACAAAACTGGCTCTGCCACTACCTGGTAGGTGACCTCAGTGACCTACATCCTTCTCATCTGGGAAAGAGGCCAGCGCAGGGGCAGGTGTCAGAGCACCGCAGTTAGGACAGTCCTGCTCTCCAGGCAGGCGGCCTGGACACAAGGCCAGCTCTGCTCCACAGGAGCTGCATGGCCTGAGTCAAGGCATGACTTCTCCAAGCCTTCAATAAAATTGGAACATAGGGGTCTCCCTCTCACAGGGCTTTCGTGGGGGCTGACAAGAAGATGCGTAGAGATAAAAACTGCAGGGCCTTTCATCAACAGAGAACTCATCCACCCCACCCTCCCCATCCATCCACCATGCAACCTTTGTTCAAGAAACAGTCACTGATGCCCCAACCGGCCTGGCTCAGTAGTTGAGCTTCACCCTATCCACCAAAACGTAGCGATTCTGACCAGGGCACATACCTGGGTTGTGGGCTCGAACCCCAGTAGGGGGCATGCAGGAGGCAGACGATCAATGTTTGTTTCTCTCTCCCCCTCCCCCTTCCTCTCTCTAAAATCAATAAAAACATATTTTTTTAAAAAACAGTCACTGAGTGCCCAGTGTCATGCGTCCTTTCAGGTGCTGGGAACACAGCAATGACAGGTAAAACCCCTCCCTCCGTGGGCTTACATGCTTGAGGACTGAGATAAACAACAAGATAATTAACTAAACAGTATGTCAGACAAAGCAGAAGGAGACTGAAGTCTTGCTGCATAGCCACAGAGACCCCAGATCCCCTCTCGGGCCCACAGGCTCAGCAGCAGAGGGCACGGGATGGAGGGCATGCAGCCTGGGACAGGCAGTGGGAACTCCACCCTGCAGCCAGGCCCCAGGCAGGGGAGGGCTAGGGCTCTAGCACAGCTGCAGTGGGCGAACAGGTTACCAAAGGGCAGCAAACAGGCCTGGGGGCAGAGCTGCCGGCCACCTGGCTGCCTGCTGGCCCACAGTGGGAAGTGTAACCAGGCCTGGGCATGACTTAATTGGGGGGCCAGATACCACCTGGCATGTCGACCCTGCATCTTCTACCCACACCCAGCCTGTTGCCACTGCTCAAATTCAGTTAGAGCTGGAGCCCTGTCACAGGATGGAATATGCCTCCCCTCTTCTCCACTCTAGACAGGGCTCTGGCAGGAGGCAGCAAGCTGCCTGCACTTGCCCCAGTGGCACTAACACCTGGCCCTTGGGGTCCTAGAAGGTCTGGGGCCCCCAAGGCCTGGCCCACCTGGGACAGTGTCAGGGAGGTGCCCTCGGCTGGGAGGCCGGAGACCAGCTGGCCTCTGGATCAGGGGCAAGGAGAAAGAGTGCGCTCCCACTGCTGGGACACCCCACCCCAGACCTGACCCTGCATGTGCAGGCCTCAGCTCAGCTGGGCATGGCCCTCCTGACGTACCTCACCCAGGAGGGGCCAGCAATGCTTGGTCAAATGCCAGGGCTGCCAGCAGTGCCCAAGTTGGGGGTCAGATGGCATGGCCCATCCTGTGGCCTCCAAGCCGGTAATGATGTCCTGCCTGGACGCAAGCGTGGGCCAGCCTCCTGCTCATAGGTCAACCACTCTGCCCTCTGCAGCTGCAGCGCCCTTCCCATCCCTCACCCCGTAGTCAGAGAGACTTACTGAGCCAAGCAAAAGATGGAACCGTCTCTGCACTTGATCCTGCTCTGGTCGTCTCCGCAGGAGGGAGCCTGTCTTCCCACACAGGGTGGGGTGTCAGCACAGGGTCTGAGGAGGGCCGGGTGCCTCACCAGGCTGACCCAGGGAGGGGGCCCTCAGAGTGTGAGACCTGCTGGGGGCAGACACGTGACAGGTCCTGAGCTGTTGACCTGCCAGGTCCCTGTTTTTTTAGAAGCTATTGCTTTCAGGGACCTTTGTTCCAGAAGCCAAGCCCCTGGGAGCTTCAGGGTGGGCAGGCCCTCAGGAAGCACTGCTCCAACCCCTCCTGCTGCAGGTGAGGGCCTGAGGGCAAGGGAGGAGGACTGTGTCACACCAGGTACAGGGCTCAGTCCCACCCAGAGTGCCGCACTCTCAATGCACTGCAAGCACACCGGATACCCACACACCAGTCAGGGCCACAGGCCTCTGGCAGTTGTCACAGACTATCTGTGGCTATAGGCACATTTGGCAGGCTGGACTGCACACGTGGGAACTTGAGAAGACAAAGAACCACCACGTGCTGGCAGCACCATGAATTGCAGGTTCAGAACCCTTGGGCCAGAGCGAAGCAGACTCCTGGAAGTCTCAGTGCAGCAAAGGAAACAGTCACAGGGACTGAGACTCACCTCCCAGAGCAGGCCCTAGCTCCGCCAGATGGCTGTGCCCTACTGAGAAACCCAGGGAGGCAGCAAGAGACATCAGATGAATTCTGACGGGTTCCCTGGACTCTGACCTCTCCACGCTTAACACAGAGGGCAAGGAGGGGCCATCCGCATGGCTCAGGCAGGAGACAGCCTCAGTCTGTTGACCACATGGTGAGTGTTGCCAAAACAGGGCTGGCCCAGCTCTTCCTGGACAGCCAAGAGTCACGGTACCAGGGGATCCAAGGGCACATGTGTACATGCACATACACACGCATGCTAGGCCCTCACCTCGATCTGCAGCTTGGCCTCCAGGTCCTCCTTGGTGAAAGTAGCGCCTGCTCCTGGCCCTGCCATGTGCTGCCACCCCCACTGAAGATCTTGTCGTCAGCCAGCTCAGCAGAAGGGTCCCGGGGAATCTACTGATGACAGACAGACCGTTACCATGGGTACACCTTGCTGCCACCAGACCCAGGCTAAGTCTTCTTTCCAGCTAGCAGCAGGCAGCTCCACCTTGAGGCTAAGCCTCAGCGCAAGGGCACCAGGAGCCTCCAGGAGTTTGTGCTCCCCACCCCCCACTCCATCAGCCTCCTGGGAAGGGGAAAGGCCCCAGCCTGGGCTCTACAGGATGCAAGTGTGTGTCAGAGGCATGTGCCCCAGGCTGGCCACCTCCTGCTCACAGGTCGACCACTCTGCCCTCTGCAGCCATAGCGCCCCTCCCATGCCTCGCCCCGTAGTCAGGGAGGCAGCTCCTGAGTCCCTTTCTTGGCTTGGGGGTGGATGGAGGAATGTCCCACCCTGTTTCTTGGGGGACATTCCCACAAGGCTGCCAGGTGCTGGGGCTCTGTAAATAGTGGGCAAGGATCAGAGACAGGTGGACATGGGGCCCCTGCCCCTTGGCACATGTGCTCACCTCCAGCCACCCCAGGCCTGGCTACACTGAGCACTCGGCAGGACCCGCAGTCCAGTCTCAACCAGGGTCACACAAAAGACCCTACAGAGAAGGCTCCATGTTCCTGGCCCTCCCGGATTGACTCCAGGGGGCTTCAGGGGACCCAATGAGGTGGGTGGCCCTGCAGACCCCGTGAACACGTCTCTCATAGGCAGCAGTTACAGGGCTATGCTTGTCCTCCAGCAGACCCGACCCCTTGCCGAGAACACAACCAGGAGAACACAACCTCAAGTCTCAAATTCTTCCCACACGCATTCAGGGGTGTGATCGCCTGCCCAGTGCCAGGCCTGGGGACAGAGCCACAGACAGCGAGAACCCAGTGCGCAGCCATACTTGCTGGGCACAGAAACCGAGAAATCCACAAATAAGAACTTCAGCACCATTGTGACAAATGCCAGGAGGGCAGGAGTGGCCACCTGCAGGAGGCCAGGGGGTAATGGCACCAGGGGCACCAGGGCCATTGGAAGGACAGGTGTGATGCCAGGAGCTCCTTCTGTAACTGTGCCAGGCTCCACCACTGGTTACACCCATTCTCAGTCACAGGACGGCTGCCCAGTCCCACAATGGAGTGGTGAAGCCCTGCTAACCCAGTCCTCCCTCCCAAGCCTGCCTTCTCCCTACGTACATGCTACTACAGGAGACACCTCTTCCCCCAGTCAGCAGAAGCCTTTAAATAAATTTGTGGATAGATGCATATAAAATTAAAGATCTAAAAAATCTGTTGACAAGCGCTACTGGGCCAAGGCAGCAATTATCACCTCCCTTCCGGGTGTGGGCGGGAGGAAGTGAGCAGTGCCTGGCGGGTGGGTGGGAGCAGGAGGGGGCTGGCCCAGCCTCACGGCCTCCCTTTCTGCAACTCCAGCCCCTCCGGAAGCTGAAGCACTCAGCCCCATGGGAGGCCCCGGTCAAGTCTCACACAGTCTCATGGCCTCCATGTCCTCACCTTTAGACTGGGAATACTGGTCCTCACCCCAAGGCCAAGGTTGCCAGCTGCTGTGCAGAGGTGTGGTGGCTGGGACCCCGCGTGCCCTCCCCTCCACAGGTACCAGGCTTCCCTCCCCAGTGGCTCGGGACAAGAGACAGGCCAGGAAGACATAGCTTAGCTGCTGACCCCACCACAGTCCTTCCCTTTTCTGAAAGGACCAGAAAGCACCCCTTTATTCTCTGTACAAAGGCCCAATTTGGGTCTTCAGCTCCGAAGCTGGGATCAGGAGTTGCTGGCACTGCATTAGGCCGGACGGAGGGGCCGCCTGTGATGCTTTTCCAGCTCCAAGCGTCAACAAAGGCGGCTTTCTCCTCCCTCCAGGGCCAAGGGTCTGGGTCCCATTCTGACACGTACGAAAAGAGCCATAGCCCAACGTAACTGCTGGAGAGCAGGGCTGAGTGGTTTCCCGTGAGAAAGATGAAGCCCTGAGGGTTGTTCCAGGAGGCTGGGAGGACAGCCCCACCCCAGGGCCAATGAGGAGCATCCAGGGGCCTTGGGGATTCTGGGAAAGAGGCCATTTCTCTCAGTGCTCCAACCTGGGCTCCATGCAGGAACATCCATAACCCTGTAGGAGGGCAGGGCCAGGGTGCAGGGCATGGGCCAGTCACACACTTGGGAAACAGCTCTGTTTAGCAGCCAAGGCCGGTCAACTTCTCTGAACAGCAACAACTCTACTTGCTAGCTGATGGAAGTTTCTGGAGACTTGTCAAAGCCCAGACCACCAGAGCTGGCATGACTGTAGCCATCCCCCAGCCCTGTATGAAAGGGGCACACAGCAAGGGGCAACTCTACCCCTGTGCCTTGCAGGGAGACCCCAGCAGGGAAGGTCCAGCTGGCCCAGGGGGTGGGGTTCACCTTTACTGCTGCTTGAGAGCACAGGGCAGGAGCCAGCCCCAGATGAACGCAGGACCCGGCTGAGGTTGTGGCCAACCTTAGCTAAGGTGGCCCACTCCAGGGAGGTTTGCTGCTCACTGCCACCCCAGCACTGGCTGATGAGAGAGGCAGGTGGTGGGCACCCTGGCTCCTGCCGGGACTGCCAGTCTGTGGACAGTGGCCCCGAAGTGGGGAGCATCAGCGCAGCAACAATCGCTGTGTGGAGCAGGGTGGTAGCGACCCCACTGTGCACAGCTACCATAATTCCTGAAAATTAGCTCATCTTTCATAAGTTCTCAGAAGTACTACTAACCATTCTCCTTTTTAAAAAAATTCTACTGAAACATAAATCTGCCGTTTCACTGGGTGTTGTGTTGCTGTGAGTGTTCGACATGACTTCTGGTGGAGAAATAAGGGCCTTTCTGCTGGGGATGCACCTGTGGTGGGATTGCAAGGTCAGGGGTGAAAAACAGTGTACCGTAAGATGTTTTCAAATAGTGTTCCAGGGGGGTACCACTTCCGCTCCCATGAGCAGTGTGAGATTTCCAGGGGCCCCCGCCGTCACCGCGCAGCACCGTCTTCGTTATTTTGCTGGGTGTGAGGTGTGGTGGGTTCACTTTGCCCTCTTCCCATGACACATGCTGAGAGCACGTCCCCTCCAGCCATGTGTCTGCCTGAGGCTTTTCCCCTTTTTGGTTTCTGAATTGAGCTACTGTTTTCTTATTGACTTGTGAGAGATCTTTATATATTATGGCTGTAAGTCCTTTTCAGATGTGTTGTGCAAATACCTTTGCTTACTCTATGGGCTTCCTCTTCACTCTCTTAAGGGTATGTTGACTTTAACAAAGTCAAGTTCAGCAACCTATTTCTTTATGGTCCGGGCTTTTTCACCTGGGTAACAAATGTTAGCACACCACAAAGAGGTAGGTGAAGGTAATTTCTTTAAGAGTTTTAACAGGGCCTTTCCACTGTTTTCTGGCTTCCATTGTTTCTTTTAAGAAGTCAAATGTAAGTCTTATTGCTCCTTTTTTAAATAATGTGACTTTTTTCTCAGGCTTTAATCAGCTTTTAAGATTTTATTTTTCCCTTTCTTAATCAAAATTTTATTATGATGTGACTGAGGGTGGTTTTTAAGAAAGAGGATAAATTTATCCTATTTGTCATAGAGCTTCTTCAATCTATGACCTGAAGCATTTGGACAGTTTTGGAAAATTCTCCATCACCTCTTCAAATATTGTCTCTTTCCCATCTGTCTCTCCCCCTGCCCTCATTCATCGAGGACTCCAATTATGCTCTTTTCTAGGTTTTTTACTCATGGGAGGATTGGTCTGATACAAGGTAGCCATGCTCAACAAGCGGAACTGCTAACCATTACCCCGTACCAAGCCCAGGACACAGGCCTAAGGTCAAATGTCAATGTTTTAAAAGATCATTTGTCCAGACCAACCCCTCAGACTGAGGCCCTGCCCTCAGCTCCTCCTGCTCTTGCCTGGAGCAACAGCTTGACCCTGTGCTGTCCTCTCACACCCACAGGCCATAGAGAATCTCTGGCACCCACCTGCTGTCTGCCATCCCTCTCGCCATGGGAAGAAGAGCTCAGGCCTTTTCCACAATTTTCTGTTGGAAACAGCACAGGAGGGATGTGGGAAGAACAGAAAAGGCAGAAGGAGAGGAGAAACAGTCAGACAGACATTACACATTGGATGATGATGGCCAGCAGAGCACACCCACCCCGGACAGTGCAGCCCTCAGGGTCTTGGGAAAACTGAGCATGTGGCTGGGCCCTGCCAGCGACCTGCGGGACAGCCTCATCCAGGCACCTAACTCCCTAGGTCTATTTCCCCACCCATCAGAAGGAGTGACACCTGGCTTCCCACCTCTTGGGAAGCTGTTATGCAGCCATCTCCTGGGCGGCACCAAAAGCTCACTATCCTTCCCTACACACGCCCTGCGGTCACACCAGCTGGATCCTGGTGACTGTCAAATGCCCACAGCTGGCCCACCCTCTGCTGTGGGGGCTGGGACCATACCAGCCCAAACTAGGGACAAGACAGCCAGAGTGGGTGCCCAACAGAGTGAGGCCCACCCACCCAGCTGGCGGTCTTGTCCTCCCAGCCTCCCCTTCTGCGCCACTCCATTGTATCAAATGGCGTCAGAGAGCCGAGTTTTTAGGCAGTCCAACTGAAGCCACTTCCACTGCAGAGGGACTGGATCTTAGGTGCAAGGCCTGGCCTGCCCCACAGCCCCTCCTCCCAGCAGGCTTCAGGTCCCACACTCCTGTGCTCTCCTGGCAGCAGCCGCATAGCCCCCCTTCTATACCTATCCCCAGACTTGCTGTCATAATCCCACCTCTGCCGTTAGAATCGGCTCATCCCCATTCACACCATCCCCGCAGATGCCAGCACAGGCTCCAAGACACGGCCAGCATCGCCATGGACACCAGCACCACCCAATCCTGCACACGACTTCAGCACTGACCACAGAGCCAGCACTGCTCCAACACAATACACTTGCCTGGTCCCTGAAACAACCCTCACAGGACTGTGGTAATCCCCATCTAAAAGCTCAGGAGACCTCAGCCTGAGTTCTAAGTGGCCTATTCAGGGCCACCACAGGGCCCACGCACCCAGCACTCAAAGCTGTGTCTCATCACCAGCGTCAGGACTGCAGCCATAAAACCATGCCTTCTGCCACCAGAACCTCAGCCCTTACACACGGCCTCTGGCCTCCCAGGGGAGCAGGCCTCATCTGTCCTGTTCACCCCCGCACCTCAGGTGACCAGAACAATGCCGGGCACAGAGCGGGTGCTCCAGACATACCACCAAATATGGGAATGGACCAGCCAGCACTGAGCCTGGCACTGCCCACTCTGGTCAGCTGTGAGCTCTACCAGGCCACCGGCAGCCCCAACCCTCATCTCTCACCACACACACCAACATAAAGCCACACTGGTCCCAGTATTCTCATGACCAAGATGCAGACACGAGCTCCAGGCCCGCTTCTGCTCCCAGCACCTCCTGTCATCTCCCGAGAGCCCTGGCCATTACCCAGACCCTGTGTCTCAAGTCACAGACTAAGCCCACCCCAGCATGGGGGCTTCTGTGTAGATCCAATTTGACCTTGGCCCCTCACCCCTCCACTGCCACCCCGCACTGCCATGCAAGCCCATGATGAGAAAGAGCCACTGAGGTGAGACCAACTTTGAGTGGACGCCTTTCCAAGGTCCTGGGCTTGCGGGCCTAATGGTCCCCATGTGGCTGCAGCTCTGTGCACATGCAGCCTGGTTCAGAGTCCAGCTGAGGTTCTCCTCATTGGCACCACAGCCTGAGCCTCTCGCACAGACAGATCTGCCCCACGCCACCCCTCCTGTCACTTGTTCCCACCCAGCTACAGGATGCCGCCCTCCCGTCCCCTCCTGGCCTCCAGGGGAACATACCCCGGAGCAGCCCCGCAGCAGCTCCGACATCTGCTCCATGGCACTGGTGCGGGCCGTGATGGTGTGGTCAGTTTCCTGCTGTGCCGTGTGCCTGAGGCGGGCAGGGGTGGAGGCGGGAGTGGGGAACCCGGGCAGGGAGACAGGGAGGAACGGCGAAAGCAGAAGGGAGGGCAACACTGAGAGGGTAGGAGACGCGGAGAGAGAAGAGGGGAGAGGGGAAAACCAGCAGGAAGGCAAGAGGCAGAGAGAAGACAAGGAAACCGAACGAGGAGTGGCCGAGGGACAGAGGAGGATGGGGAGAGCCAGAGTCAGGGCCAAAGGGACAGACAGATGGAAACAGAGAGCAAAAAGCAGAGGGTGGGGCTGGGAAAGGAAAGAAGGACTGGCGACTCCAGGTGAGGGGAGCCCATGCACACCGGCTCGCCACCACCAGGACCCTCACCCAGCCATGGCCACCACAGACCCTGCAGATGACCTCTGGCCTGAGTCTGCACCTGCAACCCCCACCCACCCACCAAGGAGGCCCCAGTCTTGAGCCCTCCCTGTGGCAAGGCCCCACTGGGGGTCAGCACTCATCAGGAACCTGGGGTGAGAACCTCAGAAGGAACCTGGGCCCACTCGGCTGGCCCTGCAAGTCTTAGGTGAGACCCCTACCACCACACTCAGGAACATGGGAGACAGGGGCCAGGGTCCCCTCAGCCACACAGTTCCTGATTCTGTATAACCTGGAAGGAACTGGGGAGACCCGCCCTCGCCTACTTGCAACTGATCACTACCCCTCCGACCAAGTGGCACAAAGGGCAAACCCCGCCCTCAGGCTTCCTACGGGCGCACACAGCAGGCCAGCGAAGGGGCCTGGCCTGGCTTTGGCCCCAGTGCATACCAGAGAAGCCTCCAGACCCTGTAAGCTGCAGCTGGATGCCCCCTCTGCTCCCTGCGGGACCCCCACATGCAACGCATATGGCTGACAAGGAGGGACACCCCTCAGGTACCGCAGCCCAGGTCCCTAACACCCAAGTCACAGAGCACGTGAGCACGAAACACAGAAATGGCTTTCACAGTGGGGAGGGCAGGGGTGGGACAGAAGGGACCTGAGCCAGCTTGAGGAGGCGGCCGACCAGGCCAGGCCCAGTCCATGCTTCACACCCCATCTTCGGGCCGCCTGTCTGCCACATGGGCTTCCGTGAACCCTCAGGACAGCCAAAGGGTCTGAGGCACCCCCCGTGCGGGACCCCATGGGGTTGTGAGCAAGAGCAAGCAGGGGACAGGTGGAGGGTGGAGACTGCCACCTGGGAGGCAGCCAGTGCTCCCTCCCAGAGTCCCTGCCTAACTCAGGGTGTGTCTTCAGCACCATCCAACATGTCACTGCCTTCTAGAACGTCCCATCGGCTTCCCGCTGCTCTAAATATAAAACCCAAACCTCTCAGGCACACGAGGCCCTCCTTGCTTGGTGGCAGCCCCTCTCCTTCTGGAGCCTCAAACATGCCGTGTCTGCTGCCACTTTAGGAGACGTAGCCATTTTCCCTCCCAAGGAGAGGTAGGGCCAAGCCCCTTCCTGAACTTGGACAGGCCGAGGTTACTCTGACCACAGAGGGCACCAGAAGTGACACTGTCATCAGCTGCAATGGTGATCATTGCCTTCCTTTCATGAACACTGGCACTGGAGCTAAGCCAATACACAAGACATCAGCTACCACAAATACGGGGTGCAGACGCTCCAGGTGATGCCCCAGCCGAGGTCAGCATCAGCACTGCCGATTGTGAGAGTGAAGCAGCTTCCACATGCTCTGGCCCCAGCTGTGGGGCACTGCCCCCCACCCCAGGCTAAGTGATCCCAGCTGAGACTGCAGACACCCTGGAGCCCCACGAGCCTCCCCACGGCACTAGGATTTAGATCCCACTGGCCTCAAGAGGGTCTGGTCCTAGGCTGCTATAAGGTTTCCCTGCAGAAAGGGAACTAAGCTTCATGTAGCATCCCCCAGGCCCAAGGTGACATGTAGGCACCAGCCCTGAGTTCTGGAGAAGTGGCCCTTTGCAGCTCTTCACTCATTCTGTGGCCCCAGGAAAACTCCTGCCTCTTGGCCTCAGTTTCCCTATGTGTTAAAGGAGGGACTGGGTTCAGTCAACTGGAAGGGCCCTTGGGGCCGGGCCCTTGGTCAGTGAGTCTCTGGGCCCCAGAGACAGCTCTGAGAAGTGAGTGTCAGATCAGATGAAATGGACCGTGGTCAGCCCAGTGATCAGAGCTAATTCCAGATAACAGAGGAGTGGCTGAAGGAGCACCTCCACCCCACTCCTGCTCTTCAGCAAACCCCCAGAAAGTCTTTGTGTGCAGTCATGGCTCAGGATCCTGCTGTCTGAGCTTGGGGAGGGGAAAGAGAAACAAGGCCGCCAGTGCCTGCACAAAGCTAGGCTGTGAGCACTAAGCCCCTCAAAGAGCCGTGGGCAGGCCAGGCAGCACTGTGCTGGATTAGCCTGATCCCAGCCCCTGATCCTCTCTGATGCCCAATCCAACATGTAAACCTGATGCCCAGGGAGGGAGTACTGCTCACAGAGCCAGGACCCAGTGCTGCTCCCTGGGAGTGCCTGGCCCCTGGCCAGCCCTGCTGTGGGCTGCCAGCTTTTCCTGAGTGCTGCAACACTGTCACCTCCTCCTTGAAGCCCCATGCTTGATCTCAGAGCATGCCCACCCCCCAGTCCTCCCACCTGCTCGGTGGCTTCTGCTCAGCTTCTTTATGAGTTTGGCCCTACACTGGCACCCACCTGAAACTCTGGCCCTGGTCCCAGCAGTAGATCAGGCCAGAGAGGGGAGCTCACTATAGCCCCAAGCCACACCTCAGGCCCTCCATGCTCCCCATAAGGTGCTACCAACACAGTGTGCTTGCTCCCCAAAACTCCCTCTGGGCCCCAAACCTGTGCCAGGACCCAGGACCCAAAACCACACAGACCTCCTGAAAGGGCTCATCCCAATCAGGCAGCATTAAGCTGCTGACAGGCAGCAAGGGTGAGATAGGGAAAGGCAAGGATGGAGGGTGGGAGAAAGAAAGGCCTCTTGAGGAGCTGGGGTGGGCCAAGGGCCAAGCTGAGAACACACCTGTGGGGGGGAAGGTAGAGCTCAAAAGTGCAATAAGCCCACCCCTACTCAGGCATTTGCCCTTTGGAGTACCAGGAAGTGCCACTCTCAGCTCTGATGCTATTTCCATGGAAACAGCAACAGAGATCCCCACCAGAAGAGGAGGCAGGAGTGGTCCCCACCAGTGCAGAAACATGCAGGAACCAGGGTCCACCAAGGCTGGGCATCATTGCTTCGTGCTGGGTGCTGGTTCCCTTCAGACCTCCGAGCAAGCAGGGCTGCAGGCAGCACAGTTACAAGCTGAGGACATGGGGCCCTGTCCACAGGCCACTTCCTATTGGGGCTCCTGGAACTTCATCCATTCATTCAGCTCCTACTGTGATTGGCCCAGCAGCACCCTGGAAAGCACCCCCAGAACCCAGACAAGCGAGGAGAGATCACCAACACAACCTGGGCCAAACTAGGAGCTTGTGCTGTGGGCCAGGTGGGTCCCCTTGGGGTGGCTGACAGAAATGACAGAGCCCACACCTATCTCATGAAGAAGAGAACAGCAGGTTCAACCCTGTGAGGTTCTTACGAAACTGAATTTATTCAACGTGAAGAGCTGTCCTCTCCTGAGCTCTAAGCCTGCCTTCTGTGGGCACGGCCTGTCTTCTTTCATGAAATGATGGCAATAACAAATGGCGGTATGCTTTTTTTTTTCATGTCCTTACTTGGCAAAATAAAAAAGCTGGCAACTATTAGTGTGCAGAAAACACAGAATTGGCAACTAACCACACATTCATCTCAAGTCATTTAAAAATGCTAACAGTCCAGCTGTGCACAAACTCCACCACAGACTGGGTCATGGACACTCCAGAGGCCACAACAAGCTGGTTAGGAGCTGCCCTGCAGGGAGGGGAGACAGGAAGGGGCTAAAGTGAGAGTTTCTGGACCTGAAGGGTGAGGCTGATGGGGGTGGGGCGGGGAGAGGGGGTGGCCCCGGGGATGCCAAGGCCTGTGTCAGAGAAGGTCCAGGAGACAGGTCTCTCCAAACCCATGTTGTGAAGTCATCCTTCCATCAGCCAGGCAAGGCAGCCCAGGAAACCTGGGTGGGCAAGGGCCCTGAAAGTGTCACCTGCTTGGCCCACGGGACACATCCCTCCAGGGCTCTAAACTGGAAATAGGCAGCAATACTAAGATTCACCAAAATACCGTTCCAGAGAACTCTGCTCACAACATTGAGAAGCGGAGGACTAGCCCAACCTTAGCACAGTGACTAGGCAGGTCACCAGCGTCCCCACACCTTGAGGCCATGTTTGCAGTGTGTGATGAGGGCCTTTTACTCAGGGTAAAAGGAGGGTCCAGAATGTTATTTGCTGAAATCCAATTCTATAAAGAGCGCATGGATTTGAGGAGGAGCTGGCAGAAAATACCAAAATGTTAACAGCACTCCTCAGACATCCTGCATGTTTAGATTTCTTCTAATGAGTATGTTACTTTCATAATCAGAACACAATACATACTTTTAAAAAAGGAAATAAAAATAATTAAAAACAAAATTGCACATCAAATATGCAAAGGCCCTCTGTTACCTCAAGCTCTAGAAGCCCAGACTTGGCAGGGCTTGTCTTAGCTGGTCTCAGGGAATGGACAGAGCGTGGGTGGGTGGGTGAGAGATGGATGGAAGAATGGAAGGGTGGATGGGCAGATGAATGGATGACTGCATAGATGGACAAATAGATGGACAGATGGATGGGAAGATGGATGGATGGATGGATGGATGGATGGATGGATGGATGGATGGATGGATGGATGGATGGATGGATGGGTGGATGGGTGGATGGGTGGATGGGTGGATGGGTGGATGGATGGATGGATGGATGGATGGATGGATGGATGGATGGATGGATGGATAGGTGGGTGGATGGATGGATGGATGGATGGATGGATGGATGGATGGATGGGTGGATGGATGGTGTGGGTGGGTGGATGGATAAACAAATGAATAGGTGGGTAGGTGGCTGAGTAGATGGGTTTCGTCTGTCAATTCAGAGAGGTGTAGCCTCAGCCACACATCCAACCACCCTTGGAGCCTCAGTGTCTTCATCTGTAAAATGGGAGTGACAGGTCACTGGCAGGATGCAGGGAGCTGAGGGCAGAGCTGAGTCCCCAAAAGGAAGCTGTGGGCACAATGCTTCCAGTATCACTAACTCCAAAGCATCGGAAATCATCAGGGCAGGAAACGTTAAACCCATGTATGACTGGCCCAGACCTCAGAGGTATAGCCAGCACCTGGCACAGTTCCCAAACCACGAGGCTCCTGCTGGGTAGGCCAGCCAGGTGCCTACAAGGCCACAGGTGGGTCGGGAAGGCCACGATGGTTCGGCACTTACTGATATCTAACAAGGGAAAGGTGCAGGCCCAGCAGCAGCAGGCACTGGCCCCCAAGGGTTCCTGCCCATGGGACTGGCCATCAAATGCCTGTTACCCACAGAACAACTGGGACAACTGCTAGTTTGCTTACAGCAAAGGTGGGGGGAGAGGGCTAGGGGTGGGTTCAACAGAGCCCCTTGCCACGACCTGCATGGTCTCCTCCAAGCAGGGACACCCACAGGTCACCAGAGTGGGTAAGGCAGGGAAGAGGAAGGCAAGGCTGGTTACAGTGGGGTGATACAGGGAAGGTCCTCGGGTCCAAGCATAGTGCTCAGTGGGACTCCACACCAAGCACCAGGCTCAGCCCTGCCCAAGCACCACAGGCCTCCCTGGGAACCCAGCGGTGCCTGGAGCCTCCTCTGGGCTGGTGAGGCCTAGGATGGCAGGCTACCTAGGAGAGGGTCTAGACCTCTCCAACAGATGTCGATGGCAGGAAGGAACACACAGTCTTGACTGCAGCCCATGCCCTTCGGAGAACGTCTAGTCTGCCAGCCCGCCAGCCCTTGCCCCAGGCTCAGAGAATTGGCATGAGCAGCCCAGGGTCCATGGCAAGGAAGTGGCCAAGGGAATAGGGCTTGGACACAGCCTCAGGCTCCCCCTCAGAGCACCCACCAATCCCATACCAGGCCCAGGGTGGCCTGAACACAGAGCTGTCCCTTGCCCCATGCAAGCCCACAAGGTTGGCTTCCTGCAGGGATCTCCTTTCTCCTCCCAGGGACCCAGCCCCCAAGGAGTCTTTCTGTCAGCAGCTGAACCTCTGAGCAGCTGGCCTCACTGGCCTGACCCAGGACAGGCCTCTGGGGACCTTGAAAGGAATGCCCAGTGGGAAACCGCAGGAGCGGAGTCAAACCATAAAGCCCCACTCTGCTCAGCCTCTGTGTCCACCACCTGCAACCTACTATGCAAACAGTATACCTGGCTCGCATCCTGCATTTGCAGGTGTGCTCACAAGTGTGCAGACCCTACTGTTGAGCTCAGGAATGTGGCAGACATGTTGAGGACAGTTGGTGGGGCAAAAACTGTGCAAGTAGACACATGGCTTGCCACATGAGTGCACACCTGTGTGCAGATGTGTCAATACAGCACAGCAGGTACATCTGGGCTTCCACATGGGGACACAGTACACCTGTGTACCCATCTGTGAGCCCAGCCTCAGGCTCCAAGCACAAGCCCAGCTGTGTGGCCCTCAGGTATGTGATATGTGCATGTGGTTAAGTGGCTGCCAGGATGGTATGTGGACAGGCTGGTATGGCAGTGGGCAAAGGGCACAGCTGTGCATACCCACATGCACTGCACACAGGTGCACACTCACAGGCTGTCCCGCAGCTCCTGTGTGTCACTTGGCCTCCCCAGGGACCAGAGGCTCTGCTACAAAGAGATCACTGCAGAGAGAAGGGGGACAGCCCAGCCAAGCGTGGCTCAGTGGTTGAGCATCGACCTAGGATCCAGGAGATCGGGGTTCGATTCCCAGTCAGGGCACGTGCCCAGATTGCGGGCTAGGCAGCCAATCAATGACTCTCATCATTGATGTTTCTACCTCTCTCTCCCTCTCCTTTCCTCTCTCTGAAATCAAAAAAGATATATAAATAAATAAAAGTGAGAGAAGGGGGACAGGTATAAGAAGCAGAAGTCCCTCCTCAAGGAGATGTCCCAAGGTGCATGCCCCACCCCCAACAAAGGCAGGCAGGGAGCCCAAGGACAGGTGGCCCAGGCCTGGGAGACCATCTGTGTGACTGTGCACCTGCCAGGACACCAGAGCTGGGCAGTGCTCTGGAACAGTGCTGGGGGCTTCACTGCTGGCACAGCACAGTCCCATGTCTGTTCAGTCATGCCTCCAGCAGAGGCCCTGGGCAGGTCCCTCCCCAGCTGTCTCAGGACAGGCCAAGGCCCATGTGGGGTGCATGGGCTCCTGAGTGCTCTTCCAGGGGGCCCCACCCTTAGTCTGTGGAGGGGGCATCTCTCCTCTCCCACTTTTCTTCCTCTCCTGGTCAGCGCTCTTACTGACTGATCTCAGGGAACAGAGGCAAACACCCACCCTCACCCACATGTCCCAGGTCTGCAGGAGCTAGCCTTGTGGACTGTGACTCTCGCCCCAACCCCCAGCCTTGGTGATCAGTGAATCAACCAGCCAGCCAGGCTGAGGGAAGCTTCTGACTCGCTCCTTCCCCCTGGGGACTTGTCCCAATCACAGAGGGCCAGGATATCGAGGGGCCCAGGAGGCAGAGCTGAGGGAAATACCTGCTGCAGGAGCCCAGTCACAGAGAAGCACTGGGGTCAGGAATAGAGGCTGGGGTGAGGGGGGCAGGGCAGCCAGGGAAATAGTCACCCACCTGCCCTCCTGTCCTGAGACACCTGAGCCTAGACTGCAGGGCAGTCTAGTCGGGGGGAAGGCCAAGGGCACAGCAACCACTCTGTGTCACTTCGACCCTGAATGGCACGCTGGGTGGCCCAGGACAGCCAGGCCAGGGCAGGGCTGGAATGCAGACTCACCATTGGAGTTAATGCGGAAGACACTGGCTACCGTCTCCTGGAACAGCTCCTGCAGGTCCCTCAGGTCCACTTGGGTGGCCACAAGAAGACAGGGAGGGAAGGGCACACATCAATGGTGTCTGCGGAGCCCAGCACCACAGAGCACAGGGGCGTTTCCAGAGGCAGGAGTCTGCAGTCACTACCATCCTGGCAGGCGCCCTCAGGTGGGACAGAGCATCCAAGATGGAGCCAGCGCCCGCCTGCCCATGCGGCACTCAGCTGCAGGAGAGAGAAAAGCAAACAGAAAGGCCAAGCGGCCAGTACCACCCGTCTAGGCAAGCCCACTGCCAGGCACACTCACGAGAAACAAGAACCCAGGTCCCCACCTGCACACACATGTTCACCCACCACAAAGCAGAAATACCACATCCATCAGTCACGACAAGGTGAGGTCTGTCCCAACCACGGAATGTCACTCAGACATGGAAAGTCACCAGCATTGCTACAGCGCAGCTGAGCCTCACGCACACCGCCAGCAAGGGAAGCGCAACACACAGGCCACGCACACGAAGTGTCCAGACCCACAGAGGCAGCCAACAGTCCAGAAAGCGGACCTGTGGTCACGAGGGGGAGGGGGGGGCATGAGGGTGACCGCTAATGTATGCGGGGTTTCTTTTTGGGGTGACAAAATGTTCTGGAATCAGATAATGGTGATGATTGCACAACACTGTGAATGCACTAAAAACCACTGAATTTAACTAGGATGGGTAAAATGGTGAATTTCACATTGCGTGACTTTTGTCTCAATTCAACCACCATTCCGAACGTCTTGTGGACACCACCAAGTCCTGGCAAGGACAGAACACTCACACATGGCTGGGCGAGTATAAAACAGCAGGGTCACTACAGAGAGACCTGCTGCCCCCAAAGAGACCAGATATCTACCCGCCCGTGGCCCAGCAGTGCTACAGTGAGTATTATGCTGAGAGGCAAACATGTCCACAAGAAGCTATGTGAAACATACACCGTGGCCTCGTCCTCAAAGCCTGGGAAGGCACCGTGGCTCACGGACAGACACACAGGCACAGGGCCCTTCCTGTGATGGAGCTGCCAGAGGAGTGACATGTAACACAGGCAGAACTCAGGAGCCTCATGCCAAGGAAAGCAGCCAGACACCAGGGCACACAATCAGGCAATAGGGTCTGATTTATATGACACTCCAGAACAGACAGCAGGAACCGAAGGTGCCCCAGGGGCTGCAGGGGCTCCAGGGTAATCGTCTCTACACCAGGACAGGGTGTGGGTCACCAAATACACACATTAGTCAAACCCCCACCCCAAGTGACACCGTGCCCTCAGTGGCCATGCAGGGCTCTGGAGCTTGCAGGGATAGCTCCCTGGGGACCTGCAGAGACGGAGCCTCTGAGACATCCAGTCTGGTCCCTGGCCAGTGGGCAGATGCCAAGGCTCCAAGGCAAGCCACCTGAGTGCCCAGGGCATTGAGCAGTGATCACAAAGGGCCACGTCTAACAAGCTAAATTTGTGTTAGGGGTAGGCTACTCTAGTACCCTAAAAGATTTTAAAACAAGCCTCGAAAAGATCAAAGTGACCCACAAGTAACTTAAGTGCTCCGGAACAAAGTACATTTCTCTTCAAAGGAAAAAAATCCAGCACAAATGATATAACATTCACAATTAAAACTCACTGGACACACGGAAAAGCAGGGAAATGGGACCCCTAACCATGAGACAAATCCATCAACAGAAAACCTGACCCAGAAACACAAAGAGATGACAGAGTATGTACAGAGGAGCATGTACCACAGTCAGGAAAGTGCCCAAGGATGCAGAGGACACACCTGCCAAGTGAGGACACAAAAGACCCAACAGTGCCTCTGAAGATAAAGTGGAACATGGGACCTGAAACTTCCTGCTTGGGGTCAGCAGCAGATTGGACACTGAGAAGGAAGGAGCAGTGGACTTGAGGACGAGTGACAGAAGCTAAACAAAAGGAAACAGGAAAAGACCACAAAGGTGACAGAGCCGTGGGACTCTCAGTGCGGCAGCAACCATCACACAAGCAGAGCGAAAAGAACAAGAAATAAGGGCCACAAGTACCCAAATTTTACACAATTATAAACTGAGTTCTAAGTCCCAAGCAGAATACATATTAAAAATAAAAAGCCCAAGGCACATTATAGTCAATGTTGCAGAAAACCTGTGATAAAAAAGCAGCTTTAAAGGGGCCCAGAATAAAACACACGTCACCACGCAGAAGAACAAGGTATGAGAAGGGCTCCGTCCCTCCGTCAGAGTCGATGGAAGCAAAGACTACGCAGTGACATCTTCATAAAGTAGCAAGAGAAAGAGAAACTTTCAGACAGAATTCTATACCCAGTGGAGAAATATTTCAAAAATAGAGGCAAAATACAGATTTATTTTAGACAAAAGAGCTAAGAGAATCTGTTCCAACCAGATGTGCACCCAAGGGCTTGCTTCAAAAAAGTCCATTGGGTCGAAGAAACAGTAAAAGGAAACTCAGATCTACAGAGGAACCGAGGAGCCCGGACGGTGAGTGCGGAGGCCAATGAAAAGGACACTGTGTCTCGCTCCTAACTTACCTAAGAGATGATGGTGACAGCAACATGCGCTGCTACTGACACACCTGCGGTAAGTGCATGAGAACAACCCCGAGGGCAGGAGGGACACAGGAACCAGGGGCTGCGGGATTTGCACATCACAACAAAATAACAATGCATTTGCAGCTAGGCTTGAAAAGCTAAATATGTATATTGTAAACTGTAAAGCAAGCAGTAAATAGCAACACAAACAGGTACAGTTCATAAGCCAACAGCAGAGGCAAAGGAACATTAAACAGCATCCAATAACTCCAAAAGAGGAAGAAAGAGAGAAAACGAGAACAAAAGGAAATATAAATAGCAAATGTCAAGGTGGGAGATTTAAACCTAAAAGCACTGGTATTTACACTAAAGGTAAATGATCTAAACCCGAGTCATCCGAACCTGTCCACACGTGGCCAGTGGCGATCACACTGGCCGTTCCCATCACCCAAAGTCCTGGTGGAAGGCACGGTGCACCCTTTCCAATCAGAAGGGAGGGGTCAGGTGCGATTGAGAGCAAACTCCATTAACACTGAATACAGGACACCTACCTCATAAAATCAGACAGCACATGTAAGTAAAAGGATTGGGAACTGTATCATGACAACAGTAACCACGAGAAAGCTGGGGTGGCCACACTAACATCAAAGAGAGAACTCAGAAGAATGCACATAACGGTGGAGAGAAGGGACATTTTACAATGATAAAGGGGTCAATGGGTCAAGAAGACAAACCACTCCTAAACAAGCACGCCCCTCATATCACAGCTTGAACACACGACACAGAAACAGAGCCAGAAGGAGAAACAGGCAACTCCACAATCACAGCGAGCTGTCAACATCTCCCTGGGAGGTTAACAGAACAAGCTGACAGAAAATCAGTGAGGATGTGAGGACTCTAACAACACTATCCACCACCTCAACCTGGACGACATTCACAGGGCACCCCACCCAACAACCATAAACGCACACTTGTCAACTGCACATGGAACACGCCGGGGTTACGTGGTATGCCAGGCGTAAAGCCCCTCTCTAGACAAAACAAGAGCTGAAACCACACAAGAGACAGTCTCTGACCACCACAGACTCCAACTACAGATCAGTAACAGAAAGCTATCCAGAAATAGAATTATTTGCAAATTCATACTTCTAAATAGCAAAAGAAGAAATCACAACTAAAGCTAGAAAATATTTTTAACAGCAAAAGCACAATGCATGTGAATTTGTTTAAGTGAAGCAGTGCATGCAGAAAACATATAGCAATAAACACTTATATTAAAAAGATCTCAAGTCAATGATCTAACAAGAACAGATTAACCCGGACGTAAGAGGGAGGGAATAACAGATGAGCAGAAATCAATTACATCAAGGTTAGGTAAGCACGAAAGTAATGAAATCAAATCTGGTTTTCTGAACAATCAATAAAATTGATAGGCTTACAGTCAGACTAATCAAGGACAGAACAGAAGACAGACGAGCCATCTTGGGACAGGAGAGGAGCTCTCACTACTCAGACAATGCGACAGGAGTATCATGAACAACTTCGATGAAATGGGTCAGTTCCCTGAAAAACCCTTGAGAAGAAACAGAAGCACGCAGCGCGGCCTAACATAAGCAAAGCTGCAGTGTAAAACCTTCCCACAGTGAAAGCGCCAGGCTGAGGGCTGCATCCTGAATTCTGCTCTGCACACGCTCCCTCTGAACAAAGGGCCTGGGGAACGGCCGAGCGCGAGGGTAACTCAGTGGGAAGGGGCAGTCTTCAGCGCACTGCTGAACAACGCTACCCGCTGGTGCGACCCCAAAAGTAGCCTAACTCAAAACTAACCTGACGCAGACCACAGACTGAAACATAAAGGCTGAAACCATGACTGGAACCAGGCTGCGAGGACCAAAACCACCAAAGAAAACAACAGCAACATGTACAACTTCTGACCTTCCAAAAAGATACAGTTAAGCAGATCAAACACAAGCAGAGCCTGAGTGAAAAGAGTTACCAGACAGGTGTCTGGCCAGCCCCGTGTCAGGAATCGAGCCAGAGCTCACTCAGTGAGCACAGTGGATACAGATCAGACGGTAGATGTGAACAGACACCACACCCAAGACGGACATCCGTGATGAGGTCCACCAGCTCAGCACCCTCTGGGCGGCCATGGTCATAGTGACACCCATCTGAGCGCAGGTAGGAGCAGAGCCCACGGAGCCAGTGTGGGGTCAGGGCTGACCAGGCACCACCACTTTGGAAAGGGTTTGGCATTTTCCTAAAACATTACACTTACTCTCAGCAAATGACTAGCAATTTGACTCAGGTATTTATCAAAGCCCCTAACAACCAACATATGTTTCTATACAGAGGTTTTACACAGGTGACAAGGGAACCGTCGTCACGGTGGACGGGACACAGACTGTGAGCATCCTCCCCTGAGCAGGAAAGGACGAACTACTGACACATGGACCAGATATGGGCGGTCCTCACCAAGGGCTGAGGACCAGTCTGATCTCGAGAGCAGACTGCGGACCGCCACTCGGGACACTGCAGGAGACACCTCACCCACAGCAGCCAAAAGCAAGTTAGCAGCTGGGCTAAGGGAGTGGAGGACACAAGTGCCAGGAAGGGACCGGGTGCTCTTCACTCAACTCGGTGGGGGACAGTGCGGCCAGGCACCCCTCACTGAGTCTACTGACAAAGCAGCACCCCCAAAGGAGGGCACAGAGGAGAACCCTCATTCTCCAGTGCCCCCAACACACCACAAAAGGAGGAAAATCCACTTCAGAGATTCGTCTCCTCCCCTCAACGACTCCGCTCGCACTATAGGTAGAACAAAAATCAGCAGAGCTTGTCAGGGCTTTTCTCAGGGGCCCAGCCTGCCCTTTGCGTCCACTGTGCACACAGATGATGGGACTTCTACAAGCACAGGACAGACAACCAGCCTCCACCTGGCACCGTTGCTCCCACACTGCACTGCAGCCGATGCTGGTGGCGGTTATATCAGGTCACAGGCTCCATGTCCGCCTGCTCTGTGAGCTGCCCTGCACTTCACCAGGTCCCAAAGGCACCTGCAGCAATGACAGGCTGGGTCACCTGCAGGAGGGGACCTGGCAGAACCCACAGAGCACTCCCTGGTCGGCACAGAGCCTACAGCACCCTGTGACCTTCCCCCGAGCTCAGTGATCTGAGGAGCCTGAGTGCACTGCGGTCACGGGAAGAGGTAGCCTCCTCAGGCCACGTGGAGAGCAGGCGTCTGGATAACCACGAGGTCGGGGCCTGGGCTCTGCCTGGGCCAGTGAGGAGCAGCCCCGTGGACAGGCCACAGACGCCCCCCCCGCCATGCTGCATGAGGGCCCAGGGACATAAGTTCCCACAGGTGACAATGGCCGGAAGGAAAAGGCAGAGGGCAGGGCCCGAGGAGGCATGCTGATCACTGCCCTTGCCCGGGCGCAGTGTACCCCACTCGCCTGGCATCAAAAGGGGACAGAGCCGGTGCTCGCTGCTAGCTTTGTTTTAAAGTTCTGGCCCTGTTTCAAGGTCAAAGGCTATGGGAGGAATTAGAAATGCCCCTGGGACCTAACTCCAGCACCCACCTGAGACCAGAGGGCTCAAAAGAAAGTGACCCACACACACCCCTCGTATTCCCCTCACCTCCCCCCAACTCCACCCCAACTGCCAAGAGGAGAGGCTCTCCCAGCAAAGACTCCTGGGTCTAGACAGCCAGCACACTCCTGCAGGAGGGCAGCCTGCATGGCCTGGGGCTGCCACTGTGCCCGTCTCTCCTGGGGCCGCACAGGAGGCTGCAGCCTGCAAACACAGACACCCTCGGCCGGTGGGGGGGCCTGCTCAGACGCTCACCACCTCCCAGGCACCGTAGGTTTTGTGGTGCCCAGCACATCTCAGTTCTTGCTGCACACTGGCTGGGCGAGAACAGATCTGGGCCGTTTCTGGAAGGGAGCAAATTCCATCTGTTGCAGCCAAGGCTCTTGGCCAGTCCCAGGTGCTGTGACCTATCTGGGCAGCTTCCACATGCAGAGGACTGATGCCTGAGCAGTGGACACAATGTGGGGACTGCAAAACCCTCATCCTTCAGCGCCACGGCTGCTGCAGCCCCTAGTGCTACTGGGACCAAGTGCATCACACTAGCAACAGGCCAGGCATTCCAAACCACAGGTCTGACACCCAGGTCGTGAGAGAAGCTCAGAAAGTCAGCACGAGTACTTTATTTAACAGAAAGGACAGGAGAGCACAGGGCAGGGAGAACAGGGGATAGGACAGCACAGAGTGGGGAAGGAGGGGGGACAGGGCAGAGAAATGTCAGGATGATGGGATGACAGAGGGTTAGTCCCATTTTGAAAACTACGTGTCACACTGGCAGCAAAAGAAACTATTTCTTCACTGCAGCCACGGTCCTAAGGTAGGACAAGGTGCTCTGAGAGAAGCTGTGCCCCGTCTGTCCAGCCAGCTCTCGCTCTGCAGCGGGTGAGGGATGGACCTGAGGCAGAACTGAGGAGGAAGACAAACTCAGTGAAGCGGTTGGGTGCGTGGGTGGATGGACAGATGGATGGATGGACAGATGGACGGATGGATGGATGGATGGACAGATGGACGGAGGAACGGATACAGGGTTGGGGACAGAGAATGAACCCACAGGAAAAATTCAGATGGCCGTGGGAGGGGAGCAGGGGGAGTCCTCTGCAGGAGGAGGAGCCTGCAGCAGCCTAGACCTGGAGCCGGGTCTCTGCCCTCCATTTACAGGTGACCTGGGGCAGGGACTCACCTCTGGGTGGCTCCAAGACAAAGCCCCCGGAGGGCAGGGCCTAGCAAAAGGTCTTGGCCACCATCTGCTCCAAGGCATGAGGCCAGGGCCTGGGGCTGTCCTACAGGTCAGCCAGTTTGCACAATGGCAAGCGGGTCCACTTGTGCTTGAGATCCATGAGGTCGCACTGGCAGTAGCCCAGCGCATTCACAGCCTGCAGAACGTGGCTCCACGCGGTACCTGCGGGTCGGCTCAGCCTTCAGCAGCCCTGAGCTGAGCAGCAGCTAGTGGTGCTTGCTGACCTTGGACACCAGCACCTCTGTCTCCTGCGGGCAAAAGCTGGGCTTCCTCTCTTGGCCCAGGAGGTGCTGGGCCCCACCATCTGGCCATGGCCCCTGGCTACCGAATCCTTCCTCAGGCTGGCAGTGGGTAACAAGGTGGGCTCCGGCATCCCTCCGCCTTCAGGGACAGCCCCTGGCCCTGGAAAGGCACTAAAAGGCAGATGTTTAAGGCCCGGGCCATGAGAGTGGGGTGGCAGCTCCAGGACACTGCTGCCCACTCTCGAACATAGGCCACCACCCCTCCCTGCTGGGTGTCGAGAGGTCTGAGTCCAAGTCCTAGACCACCACTGCCTGGCTGGGTGCCATTCAGCAGAACACTTCACTTCCATCTCCAAAGGGGGCTACACTGGCCCTGCCTGTATCCCAGAGCCACTGTAAGGGACAAAGGAGCAAGACAGGCCAGGCAGCTGTCCCTGGGGCCAGGGCTGAGGCTGCTTCTAAGACATCGCTTGCCTGGGGGTGGCCCTCACCAATGACACTCCAGATGCCCTGGCCAAGAACCCTGAGGGTGCTGCTGACATGTGCCTTCTGTCCTCGGCGTGAGTCCTGGCCTCAGAGCAGGAGGGCGGGCAGGTGGCGACAGCCTGGTCTCAGATGCCCACTCCCCCTTGTCCTAAAGTACATCCCAGGACCCAACCTCCCTCACCCAGGCTGTGGGGTGTGAAGGGGCCAGATGAGCAGGTCCAGGGGCTGGGCCTGGGCCTGGGCCTGGATGTCACAGCAGGTGACATCCCTCCTGGCACGGGTCCTGCCCCATTCCAACATTCACAGTCCTTGAGACTAGTGGGGCTGTGGAGATGGGCTGGGCCACGCCACAGCTTCTACCCAGGCTCCCCTGGCCTGAGCCCCTGGCTTCCCACCCACTGATCTTCACTCCTCACTGCTCAGTATCTCCAATGGCCTTCCCTGGGACCCCAGACCCAGCATCCCAGTGGAAGTACCTTGCTTCCTGGCCCTTGGGCCTGATGGTCCTAGATCACAAGTCTTGTCCTTGCCCACACAGGGGTCCTGCGGGTTGCTCTCTGGCGACGAGCAGGGGAAATGGCAGATTCCATACTCCATCCAACATTTAGTGTACTCTACAGACAGCAAGGGACATCACAGTTATGCCCAGCCTGCCCACATGGTGGCTCAGGGCACCACTGGCAGAGCAAGGCCCACGCAGAGCAGCAGGCACCTCAGGTCTCCAAACAGCTGTGCGAAGAATCGGCTCTGCAGGTCTGAGTGTCCAACCCTAAGCCTCAGGAAAGGGCCCATCTCCCAAGAGGGCAGGGCCCACTGCTCTCCCTCTTTCTGAAGGGCTCTGTGGGAGCCTCCAGGAAGGGCCTCCTTCCCCGACGCCAGGCAAGGCTCCCTGCAGGCATACACTCCTGGTCCAAAACCCAAGCCTAGTGACTGATGCCCAGACATCAGTGTGTAAAAAGGAGGCCCCGCCCCGGCCAGGTGGCTCAGTTGGTTGCAGCACCGTCCCATACACTAAAAAGGTTGCGGGTTCAATTCCTCATCAAAGCACATACCTATGTTGTGAGTTCAATGTCTGGTTAGAACGAATACAATAGATGTTTCTCTCTCACATCGATGTTTCTGTCTCTCTCTCTGACAGCATCTGCTCAGGTCACCTCAGAGCCTCTCCTGCAGGTGCAGGGAGGCCACAGGCCTGACTGGCAGCCCACATTGCTGCCCTGTGACTTCACCAAAGCAGCATCTGGTCACCAGAAATCCAGGCCCTGTTCGCCTCCCCCTGGTTACTCCACATAGCCGCCAGACATCTGTGGAGGGGCCATCTGATCTGTGCTCTGGAATCACATGACCCTTGAGTTTTGGGGGGAAGTTGCCCAGAGACAATTACTGTTTGTTTCTGATTATTAGAATAATACACACAATTGCAGGAAAACCCTTCAATGCAGACAATCACCAAGAAAACAATAAAGACCATTTGCAGCCACAGCATCCAAGGTGAGCAGGGTTGACACTGGGGGCAGGGACACTGCCCAATGGGAAGACTATGGACGTGGCTCCACTGTCATTCCCCACGTCTGCTCCCATGTCTGTCACTATGCTGGATAGTACAGAAGTCGCCCCGCATTCTTCTACAACCAACCCTGACCACTGCCTCGCCTCCCATCATAAGTGAGGCTCACTCCTACTGGCAGCATTTCTGAATTTTCTCTTGTAAATCACGCTACAGCCAGCACCTCGGCAACGTTTCCGATGGGGTTTCCTCACAGTCCACGGCAGGGCCAGAAGCAGCCCACACAACCCGGCCCCACGCGGCACTGATGTCACTCCCCCTCCCTGGGTCCCAGGGAGGCTGGACTTCTCAGGCCCTGAGACATCCCCATTTCCTATCTCCTCACAGCGCTGGCCCATTTCCAGGAGATCTGGAGTGTTTCCTCCCATTTATGAGTTCTTTATGTGTCAATAATCTGCCAGTTGTCTTTTTGTCGCATCTGTGCCCAGATTTACTGTGAAGAGCTCCCCGCAGCTCTGCATCATTACCTCGGGTCCCGTGCGCCCAGCCCTGCTTGGGGCACAGCAGGCACAGGTGATGGCAGCTGCTTCTGCACCCAGAACGTCCCTCCCAGCCCCGCCTCCCGGCAGCCTTCCTGGGTCACCCGCAGAGAGGAGTATCAGGGACCAGGACCACACCCAACATCCCAGAAGCAGCCCCATCTGAACAACTGTCCAAAAATTGGGACAACGCAGATGCTTTTCTGAGAGAAACTTGGTAAAGTCAGAAACCATTTTGAAAAGACAACCAGGAAAACAGCATGTTTGAAAATGACCAACACAATTCTAAACAAACCCTGGGTCAAAAACTCATAATGGAAATAAGAAAATACTTGCAGCTCATCATTAATAAGAATACTACACATATTTTCAAATGTTTGACATTCACCTAGAGCAGTAATTTTTTAAATAACCTTAAATACTGTTATTAGAATAAAATAAAAAGTAAATATGAATGAGGTAAATAAACATCCAACTCAGGAGTTAGGAAAATAAAGCAGCTCAATGCAAAGAAAGGAGGGAAATAAGAATATGAACAGGAACCAAACTTTAAAACTAGCACAGAACAGGAGGGACTCGAGGAGGCCCAAAGTCAGTTCTTTGGAGAAGCTTATAAATGGCCATGTCTCTGTACACAATGATTACAAAAGAAAAAAAGAGGGAGGTAAAATAAATGGTATCAGGAAATAAACAGGCTGTGACGATGTAAGAACGGCAGCCCCCCAAGGCCCCCAGTGCAGCCCTGACTGCGAGTACAGCCCATCCAGGTGGTCGGGGCACAGCCAGCAAACGGCTGCCCCGCCTTATAGTCAGCTACTCTGTACAATCTGATATCAGTAAACTTGATCACTGAGGTGAGCGGACAAGTGACCAGAAAAACGCAATGTAACAAAGCTGACCCAAGAGGAAACAGAGAACCTGACTGTTTTTCACAACTAGAAAAATTAACTGGCAATTGAAAATCTTACCACAGAGAAAACTAGGTCCAGTTCTTCCAAAAACTGATACAGAATATAATCACCACTCCCACTCGACATGGTATAGAGGTCCCAGCTAGCACAGGAAGAAGGAACAAGAAATAATGGTGAAAGCAGTGGAAAAGAAGAAAAAACTGTCCTTATCCACAAATGATACCATCATGTCGACAATAAAACTCAAGATTCTATAAATTATTGCATTATAAAAAAAGTTTATAGCAAAATGCCAGGACATAAAGTCTTCGGACAAAATCCATTACACTCCAAGGAAAAACCTGGTTTCTTCCAGAAATAAACTTTGGAGGGGGGGAGATGAAGGAGAATCCACAGGGACTTACAGGGTGTAGCAATGGACTGGGTATGGATCTCACTGGGACCTGTGGGCATGGTGCTCTGTGGTGCAATGGGACCCTGACTGCTGCTGGATTGGAAGTGTGAGAATGGAGTTCTGGTCATCTGCAAAGGGGTCCCTCTCTCAGGGACACCAGCTGACTGGAAGATTGAAATAGGAAAACTGTGTCAGCTTTAGAGGAAAGTACAGGTAAAATCATTATCATCTTGCCAAAGAATTTAAAACTAGACAGAGAAACACAAACCATGGCAGCAGTGACTGGCCACTGCAGGTGTTACACTGAGGCTCCTGTCCCCGGCAGGCACCCTCCTGCAGAGCAAACCCAACAGGGGGAGATGTTTGCGGCAAAGCTGACATGGCTCTGACTGCCAGGACACACAGGACAGCATGCAAATCACTAACAAGACAAACTCAAGAGAGAATCAAAGAGTTAACTGTAGGAGAGGTCCGAATGCCTACTAAACAGAAAAAAATGATCCATCCCATTAGTTTCAAGAGAAATGCAAGTTTTAACCAGAAGAGACCAGTCCACACCCACAGGCCCCAGCACTGCCCTGCAGCAGGGCCCAAACAGGCCACCGTGACCGACCCTTGCACCGGGACCAGGTACAGAAACCATGTTTCACTCACACAGCCAAACACACAGAGCAGAGAAACAGAGGGGGCGTTTCTGTCCCCGTGATCTGCTCCTCCTCAAAGCCATGCCCTCTGTGACTCAGGAGCAAAACCAGCTACAGAAAAAAGCAAACCATGCAGTTCCATTAAACAAGGTTCCAAGAGCCGCAACCTCAGCAGGTGCTGTGGAGGGTCAGACACACGGAGCAAAACCAGGCAGAAAAGGCTGACTCCGCCCAACACCTACAGCCCACCCCCACCAGGGCCAGTGTCACCCTGGTCACAGGCAGCACTGCTCAAAGGGACAGGACCCAGCTACGGCCACCAATACACGTGACATGGCGGAGCCCTGCCCACTGCTGCCCCCCCTCCTCCTAACCCACGCTGCCAGCGCTGTCATTACCTAGGGGCTGATGGTCTTGTCTCGAGGGTCCCCCAAAAGGGCCACAGCTCTCCAGCCCGCTGCTGCCAGTGATGGATCCATATGACATCTTCTTACAGAGGGGAGGGCTGCCGCCTTCTCATGGAGCTGGAGGAAACATAGACACCAGGTTAGGGAGGGAGAATGGTTAGTGCTCAGATTCTGGGTGCACACCGAGTGCACACCGGGCCCGGAGCCGACCCCTCTGCTTCTTCACCCCAGCCAGTCCATGCCCACATCTCAGCTCAGTGAGCCCCTTTCAGGTGAAACTCCTGTCCAATGTCTGGTGTGGAGACACTGAGAACAATGCTCCCGCAGGTCCCCTCTCAAAGACCACAGCGGACCCCACTGGAGCCCCAGCTCCCCTGCTCTCCCCTGAGCAAGCCCGCCCTGCCTGGCGCCTGAGACTGCTGGGTCCCTCCCTATACACTGGTCCCCATGGCACCGCTAGAGCTGAGCGCTGCACCAGGCTCATGCCACCTGCCGAACCTCTGTCTGCAGCTCTGAGAGCCTGAGCCACACAGGATGGCAGGAGGGCAGGGGGCAAGCTGCCTGGGGCTGAACCCACCTCAGCTACTTGCTGCCTGCACAGCCTGGACCAGCCACTGGCCCTCTGGGCTCAGCTCCCTCCTCTGTAAACGAGGGACGGAAGGCTGGCCCCTCCAAGCGGCTGTGGAAGGGAGCTGACATGGTGCTCAGAACAGGGCGACAGGCAGGATCCTGAGCTTGCTGCCAGGCATGTGCCTGCCCGGCCTGCACCCCCATGAACTGCAGCTCCAGGGAAGTGGGGGGGGGGGGACCTCTCCAGCCTGAAAATTATCACCTGTGACCTTCCAGTGTCACCAGTTTTCTTGATGTGCCTATGCACACACCGCAGGGGACACCCAGGCCCACGACCTAGTGCACGTGAGGCCTTTCTGGCACTGGTCTGCTCTGCCACCTGCTAACAACTTCAGCGGAGCCCCGTGCAGGCCAGGCTGGGCTCTCAGCACTTTATAGCCCCTGCTCAACTTGCCCTCACGGAATCCTCGGCAGAAGGCAGGCTTGCGGCCACAGTGAACACCAGGAGCAGACCCAAGCTCTGGGTCCAGCTGGGCCACCAGGACCCTGGCCCTGACCTATTCCTGCATAGCCCGTGCTGCTGGCCATCCAGAACAGGGCAGGAGGCCATCTGCATGGTGGGCCCCAGCTATCTCAGTCCCCAGCTAGGAATTATCAAGGATCCCAAAGAGCTGTGGTTTATGGGGATTACATCCATCGCTATTCATCACACTAGAAATGAAAATGAAGTTTTTAAAAAATACTTAATTCATTTAAAAATAACAACAGTGCCTGGCCGGGCATGGCTCAGAGGTTCAGCATCGACCTAGGATCCGGGAGATGGAGGTTCGATTCCCGGTCAGGGCACATGCCCAGGTTGTGGGCTCGATCCCGTCAGTGGCATGTAGGAAGCAGCCAATCAATGACTCTCATCATTGATGTTTCTATCTCTCTCTCTCCCTCTCCCTTTCTCTCCCTGAAATCAATAAAGACAAATTTTAGGAAATAAAGAAAAGAAAAATAACAGTAAGCTCATTATCTGTTAACATATATAACATCTCTTCATGAAAAATAACTCCATTTTCCCAAACAAACCACACAGTGCAAACAGCGAGTTCTTACCCTCTGTAAGTCCATAGGCAGGCTGAGCAAACAGGCTGTGCTCTCAAACCCCTCCCATGCAACACTGTTCTGGGTGGAGCATGTGAAGAAATCTGGCCCCATGGGGGAGCTGGCAGAGGGAGGACCTCAGGGACCCACGGGGATCCTCAGAGCACAAGCTGGGGATCCTGATGGATTCTACAGAAAGGGCATCGACCTAGGATCCAGGAGATTGCATTTCGATTCCAGGTCAGGGCACATGCCTGGGCTGTGGGCTCGATCCCCAGCAGGGGGCGTGCAGGAGGCAGCAAATCAATGACTCTCTCATCATTGATGTTTCTATCTCTCTCTCCCTTTCCCTTCCTCTCTCTAAAATCAATAAAGATATTTTTAAAATAAATAAATAAATAAATAATCAGTCTGAAAGCAGGGTGGCAGCTATGGGTGTCTCCCCAAGCGGACAAGACCCAGCACCATCCTCCAATCTCCAGAGGGTGGCCCTGGAGAACCACCAACTTTGTCCAGGTTCAGGTGGACCTCAGGCAGGCACAGGGACCCAAGAGGACTGGGTCCAGTTCCATAGACACACCTGCATACCCGCTGTGGACCAGGCACTGTGTCCAATGTGGGCGAGGTGGGCCTGGGCCTGGCCTTGGAGACCTGAATACTTCTCAGAGTCAGCTGCAATATACAGGGACGAGGGCTCTGACAGGAGCTTACAGAGACCTGGGGGTGCAGCAGGAGCCCCAGACTGGGGGGGGAGGGGCTTAGGCAGCTCCCAGAGGAGGCTGCAGGATCTGAGCAGGGGCAGGAAGTAGGTGGCCCAGCTGGGTCTGACACAAGAGGGGCAGGGGCACTCTGGAAAGATAGGAGGAACAGCAAGGGCAAAGGAGAGACCAGGGCCAACTGGAGGAAGTGACAGAGGCTGGGTAGGCAAAACTAGGGGCCTTCCCAGCCCAAGTACCCACAATTCGCCTGGCCACAGGCGGAGTAGCCAGAAGGGACCGAGGGGCAAAAGTGGCAAGTGAAGGGTAATGAGCACACTCAGTCCTAGAGGGTGGGAGCGAAGGGGGATCCCAGCCCGCTGCCCCCTCGGACTTGCAATCTCACTTCGCTGCCTGGAACATGTGGATAGCCCGTGTCTGTTCAGCACATGGAAGCCCCAGAGTTGCCCCAGCCAGAGGGCACTATTGGGAAGAGGAAACGCCAACACGTGTCTCCTGCCTGAGGCTCAGTGTCCACCTGCTCAGCACACTAGAATCCAGAAGCCAGGGGCCATGGGGCACTCAGCTGCCAAACCAGACTCCATGTTCCCCGTGTCCTGTGCCCAGGCTGTGCCCTCTGCTCTCTCCTGCTGCTCCCGCTCTCCACCTGCAGCCAGGTCATGCCCTGACTTCACAACTGAGCTGTCCCCACTGGCAAGGGCAGGCTGCAGGCTATAGCGGGGCCAGAGGGGAAGGAGGAGGGGGCAGCTGGACAAAGGAGAGGGCAGCTGGCAGCCTGGCAGGCGGAAGCCACAGTAGGACCAGGCCACAGGGCTGGGCAGACGCTGATCGGCTGTGGTGCCCAGGAATGGCCCCAGACTGCCCCAAAGCTGCCAGACAGAGGTCACAGGAACAATGTCCGCTTCCTAGGAAACCTCCTACTGAGCGGCTTCCGTGACCGCCCACCGGGGCTGCCAGCCTGCTCCAGCCTTGTGCCCTGGGCTGGCGCCTGGCTCTTCCCTGGGCACCACCCCCAGCAGCCTGAAGAGAGCCATCTGTCCTTGTGCTGCCCAGATCCTGTTCACAGGGCAGCAGAGGAAGCGAGGGTGCCAGGGAATGCCCCAGCAACACAGCCAGCCCCAGAACAAAGCCCCCAGGCCACAAGAAGGGAGTACCCGGATACGGCTCCAGGCTGCGCCCTGCTGACCTGGCTCCAGGGCCAGGGCAAGGCTAGGACAGGGTTCTGGGAGTATAGCCGTCCTGTCCTTCAGGGACTAGGATGGTGACATGGCTGAGTTTGCTCCTTCTGGGAGGCCTGGGCCACTGTAGCCAGGCTGGGGCCACTGTGTTCACTCACATCCTAACCAGGCCACAGGCAGACACGTGAGGCTGGACAACTCAAGTCAGTGTTGGCCTGACAATGGCCTCAGCCCCACGACAGACCCCCAGCTCGTGGCCTATGGTGGCCCAGCCCCACCCCTGGGACAGGGACAGACTAAGGAGTATGTGAACCACTGCTCACCAAAGCCTGCCCTTGGGGAAATGTTTTCTAGGGCAAAATGAAACTGCCAAGTTAGAGGAGAAAATGAGCCCCCATGCCTGTGGCTGCAGGAGCTGGTGGGGTGCCCACCAAGGCCAGCCGCCCACAGACCCTCACCCCCAACACGAGGCACCTCCCCAAGCATGTCCAGGACAGAGGCCCACCCTGCCAGCCCTCCACCTGCCACTCAGTGTGTGACCTTGCAGCCCCTCTACAGGTTAGAGCTAGAGGACAGCTCAGGAGGCTGCACCCTGCCCAGGTTCTCGCCCCCAGGCAGACCAGGCTCCACTGCAAGGTGCTCCAAACCTCAGAGATCAATGTGACAAGGGCAGGTGTCCCCTGCTTGGCTCTGCAGACTTCTCTGATGACAGAGTACACGGTCCAGTCCCAGCCTGCCCAAGCTGGCCTGTGTCCCCACCAGTCTAGAGCCCAACCCTAGTCTCCTCCCCGTAACAGGTACCAGGGAGGGCAGCCCCAGGGGAGGGCATTGGGATCCTGAACAGGTGCTTACTAGAAACAGGTGCTGGCCCCTCAAACCATATGTCACCTCACTTCCAGGCCCCTCTGCAACAGCCCTGCTCCCACATTAATACCTATAAGTCCCAAAGGGCTCCTGGGCTCCAGCCACCCTCAGGACCCTCCTACCCTCCCTCCAAATGGCCCCTAGACCCTGCTACATGCCTAGATGGCCCCACAGGGGGCCCCAGAGACAACCCATCCAAAGGAAATGTGGGGGCCTGGTGAGGGGGAGCTGCTAAACCCTGGGCTGCAGTGAAAGTGCCCAGCCTTGCTCCAGGTGAGACGGATTCATCTGCGTCTGGTGTCCTCCAGGAGGGACCTCAGTCCAACACGTACAGAGGCACCCATAGCAGGCCACCTACACCCCAGTCCTATGAGGGAGGCCAATGCACCGTCATGGGAACCTCTGAGTCCCACACTACCCTCATCCTTACCCACACCCCCCTTCCCACACACACCTGTCACTGCTGACAGCCCTCAGGACCTCACACTCTCCCCACATTCTGGCCAGCACTGGGGCCTCCTCTGGGTCTCTGTCCTTCAGCCTTCCGTGTCCTCTGTCCTCTCCATGCTGTCAACCCCAGGTGCCCCTCCTCAGTCCCGCCCCAACCCCTGCACAACCACAATGCTGGGTAACTGGCTCTCGGGTAAAATTGTGCTGCTGGGCAGCCCGTCCACCATCCCAGGGCCCAGGCAGGTGCTGTGGGCTACAGCATGCTCACCATCACAGCCCCAGTCCCCTCACCAGATGCACGGTGAGCCCTCTCCAGGTCACACTGCCAGGCCAGGAATACGCAGCGGCTGGGCCATGGGCTGAGATCTCATGTACATCAGGCCTGACTCCAGGGATGATATTTAGTCTGTCTCTCTGGAATCCCTGTCCTTTCTTATTCCCTCCCTGTTCCCTGGACCAAAACAAGCAAGAGGACTTTAAGGGGGTCATGCCCAAACACCTAAACTGGGCCATGCCCAGGAATGTGCCAAAGACTGAGGCCAGTGACAGGCCTCACATCCTGCATTCCTAATGCCTTCCCTGTGTGAGGAATGGTACAGGAAAAGAGGGAGGAGGGAGGCAACCCAGGAGGCTTCCTGAAGGAGGCAGGCTGGGGGAAGAAGAGGATCCTGCTAGGTGTTGCAGAAGGAAGGAGCCAGGGCCTCACACACTGCCTGAGCCTCCTGCTGTGGCGGCCTCAGCTCACCTGGAGGCCTGCTGGGAAATGACCTGCAGTGACACTGCCCCTGCCCAGAGCTCTGCTCCACCCTGGGCCCAGCCACCAACCCCACCTCGGAGGCTCCAGGGAGGCAGGAGGCCCCAAGGAGGCAGGAGGCCCTGGGCTATGTTGCTTAGAGATGGTAGTTCCCTAGGAGGGCGGAGGACAGGAAAGGCGGCAGTGGTGCTCCCGCCACCGGAGCTATTCCAGGTGATTCCCCCTGCTAGGCACCTGCCCCCGAGGCCATGGACACCATGAGTCAGTTATTCAGAAGCCCTCAAGCTGGAATGATGCCATCGGGACCCAGAGTTCCCTCCACTGGCAGCTATCCACGTGTCCACCAGAATGCTTCAGCCACATGAATGTGACCTTGGGGTGGGTGCCTTGGACACCCTGGATGAAGGTGACCACATTGCTCAAGACCAGGCCGCCTGACAGACTGGGTCCCGCGTCTGGTCATACTTAGCACCAAGACAGGAGTATCATGTGGAAAAGATGTCTGGGATCTATTTGGGGTCACAGGGTAGATGACAAACATCTGCCATGGGTCTGGGGGGGCGGGCATGTGGGCAGACACACCAGTGCCAGGTATTCCCTTATCCAGTTCAAACCCCAGTTTTTAAAAGGAAATTCAGAAATGGAAACTGACTGAACCAAAGTTAGAGAGACAGACCAGACCTAGGGCAGCAGCTGACCCGCCCTTGGCTGCAGTCCCTTCCTCCCGGCCTCCTTCCCCAACACTCTGCACCAGGCACTACAGCCTCAGGTCTGCCTCACTCTGGTCCTCCCCACTGGACCAGGAGCACATGTTCCTCACTCCTGTATCGCCCTACCCCTTCCCCTCCTCCTTCCCCAGGTGGCACCCCTCATTAGAGCCTGGAGGCATCAGTGTGAGTTCTGTTTCATCACCTACCGACAGGGGCAGACAGAACTACACGCGGTCAGACCTGACCACATACAAGCACACTCGCTCACACAGCTGTGCACGTGGGTGACATTCACTACCTGCTAGCTTTGTCCACTGAGACACTACGACACGCCACAGCAGTGGGCACCCCCAGCACACAGATTTGGGTTACAAACCAGCATTCTTCACTCAAAAGAATTACAATTGCTTGGAGTAACAGCTGATTCCAGGGTGGGGGTCAGAGAATGTAAAAGGTAAACCTAAAACATCTTTTTATGTAAAAGAGTAAGGAAGTGCTCAAGGGAAGGAATGTATCTCAGACGCACACAGGGACCAGCTGGAAGAGGCTTCCACTGGCCAAATCTGGGACAATTTGAACATGATAACACGTAACAGTAACAAAGAATTACAACCCATCGAACAAAATAAAAATCCATGAGTCCACAGTGTTATACATGAATAAATAAGGGAAAGGGGGGAAATTCCTTCCTCAGAGCAGAAACTGATCACTGTGGGAGGAAGGATGGAGTCAGCAATCATCACAACAGTAACCGATTCAGGCAAGAACGTCCAATGGCGTTGGCGGTAGTGGGTGAATCTGTGAGTAGCAGGATATTCACAGCCTCAAAGTATCTTCCCCAAGATACTTATTCATTAAAAATGGAAAAATAGTAACTTTGCAGAGGAGAAACTTGGCAGACATTACCTTAACCGATAGACCTGAGTCAGCAGCATCAGCGATGGACAAGCCAACATCACGCCTCCCGAAGCAGCGGACGGAGAACACGATGCGCAGCTGTGATGCTCCCGCAAAACGTGTGCCCGTGAGAAACATCAGAAACACCCGCACAGGACAGTCTACTACAGACGTCAGCATCGGGAAGCAGAGAAAGACTGCTGAACTGTCCCTAAAGATTAAAGGAGGCTAAAGAAGATGACAGACTTTGGAATAAGTTTAACAGGAAATGGCGGAAACTTCTAAGACACTTTAAAAACCCCCAGGAAGACAGAGGTGGAGTGATCAATAGAATGACATCCCTGCTCTGGACAGGGGACCCTGTTTCACAAAGGTGTCCGTCTCCTGCCCAATGAAAGGCAACCAGCATTTTTGTAGTGCTGACAAGCTGACGGGGAGCTCGCGTGGGGAGCTCGGTAGAGGACACTCAGGAGAACCCCACACACGTGATGAATAAATTCTAAAGACCTGCTGTTCAATGGGGCACCTACGGTCCATGGTGCTGCATTGTACACTTACAACGTGATAAGAGAGAGATCTCACGCTAAGTGTTTTCATCACAATAAAATGCATGTTTTAAAAATCTAAATACAAATGGGAATTTAAGGCATGACTAAATGAGACCCCAAAAACACTGGGGGAGAGCACACAGGACCTCTGGACATCTGGAAAATATTAAAGTAGACCCGTACCTCACATGCACATGCCAGGATAAAAGACAAATGGATCAAAACTTTAAAAGTGAAACAGCAAAAACTTCACGAAAATACTAGATTTCTTTTTAAACTCGAAGAAAAGAAGCTCTTGCTATGACTCAAAATCCAGAAACCACAATATATGCACCGACAAACTGGACTCCGTAAATCTGCTACATGGCAGAACAGGACAGGAACAAAGCGAGGGGCCCATGATCTGAATTCATCTGGCACTAAAGAGCTGATTTGCATAATCCACAGGAGAAAGATCAGGAATGCAGGTTTTAAAAATGAACAGAGGAGCAGAAAGCACAAAGAGAAGGAAATGCAAAACAGCTCTCCGATATATTAACAACACCAAACTCATTCATGGCAAAGGAGAGGCAAGTGTGTCCCGGTCTGAAGCTTGACCACACCCCATGTGGGGATGGCTGGGGCTGGCGCTCACACCTCCCACGGTGCGTGACTGGTGTGTCCCCTCAAGGGCAGTTGGCATGTGCGTCATAATCAGGAAAGCGTGTCTCTTCTGACCCAGCCTTGCCCTAGGGAGCACTTACCCTACTTAAATGCACCAAATGACATACCAACAAGGTTATTCATCCCATAATTGGCAAACATGCAAAATAACCTAAATTTCCACCAACAAAGGACAAAACTGATTCTGCAATATCCACACTTGAAATATCCTGTAACTATCAAAAGAAAAAGAGCAGCTCTCTATGCTGATGTGGAAAGATCTCCAGGGTGTTTTGGTTTTAGTAGGGAGAAATAAACACCAAGGTGCAGAAATGTGTTATAACCTGACTTGTGAAAGAAAAAGTTAAAACAAAAGTATACATTTGCATCTGGCTGATCTGCATGTGGTAGGGTGCAGCTGGTTAACCTGTACGTGGTGGGCCTACACCATTAGGACCTCAGCCCTCCGATCACAGCGGTGCTCCCATCTGGCTGCCTGACTTCACGCCTGCCCCGTAAGACAGCAACCCGCATGCTGCCCATTGGGCGCTCCCTTCCACTGGCCTCCAAACCCCTCCTGCAGGTGGGCAGAGGCCCAAGAGGTGGCGGGCGCTCTGCCCTGTTGTACTATCAGACCAAACGAGGCAGGGCAAGGCAGCACCCACCAGAAGCAAGCCGCTCTGGCCTCTGGGTCCCCACGTGTAAAGTGAGAGCTGAGCCAATTTTAGGGCTGTTCCTAGCTACAGAATCCCTTCCTCAAACACAACGGCACTCAGAAGGCTCAGGTACACAGACGAAACTAGAGCTGCGGTGGGGGAGGAAGGGTGCAACACCTGGCGGAGGGGGTGGGGGACTAGACCCCCCGTTCCCAGGAACCACCTCAAATCCACTGGTTTAGTAGCTCTCCCCAATCCAGGGTCCACAGTGTGGTGGCAGCGTGGGAGAGACAGAGCCTGGGTTCTACGTGAGACTCACGGCTCTGCTCCCGGCCCCGCTCTGGGCTCGCTTTGCGTTCTTGGGGCAACACAGGCACCCCCAGTGCTCCAAAAGGCAATGACCCCCCTTCCCTGCTCTGATCAGTGGCCATGTGGCAATGCTCCCCAGGGTCCCTGCAGCACTCCCCACATGCCCCCACCTGCCAAAAGCCTGTCCAGTCGGCTCTCTAACCTGTACCCTGAAGCAGTGAGCTGCAGGCCCTGGGAGGCTCCCCATCCTGGCAGCAGAGTCCCAAGGCATGCCGCCGGCCTCTCTGAGCAACTGTCTCCCTTCCGCTCTGAGCAGTGGGTGCCACATTTGTGAAGTACCTGCTCGGGGCCGGTTACCCAATGCCTTCGGTGCCCCTAACCTCTGCCGGCCACCTGGGGATTTGGAGGTGGCCCCAGCACCTCAGAAGCCCAGCGGACAGTGCTGCTGGCTGAGCAACAGTTCTTTCCAATTGTAAGCTTGAGCTTGCACGAGTGTTTATGGAGCACCTATTGTATGCTCTTCCTGTCCTGGGCCCATAGGGACAGAAAAGACACATGGGAGCCTTACACAGACAAATGACCACAAGGCGATGAGGAACCTGCCACAAGACTGCGTGAGTCTGCAGTCCTCCCAGTGCCCTGACAGCTGAAGGACTCGAGCAAACAGGAGAGGCAGGCCCAGGTGCCAGGCCCTGTATGCACAGCAGGCTTCCTCAGGGCAGCCCTGGCCAGGTGGGGCTGACACCCGGCCATTCCAGGCCAAAGGCAGAGAGCTGACACCCAAGGGCTGGCTTAGGCAACAGAGACAGGACCAGCAGGTCAACCAGAGGCTGGAAAAACAATCAGCGTGAATCTCAAGTAGCTGCAAATGCCAAGTGAGGGAGGCAGCGCCCTGAGCTCCAGGGTCAGCAGGAGGGACCCCGGAGCTACCTCTTAGCAAGGAGCCGGGCCATGAAGGGTAAGAAAAGGGGCCAGAGCATCCATCCCAGCAACTGAAGGCCATCCGGACCCCGCACCAGGCAGCAGCAGACCCCTCCTCCCCATGCCCACCCTCAAAGCCCTTAAGTTCATTAGCGCCCTGGCTAGGGGCAATGGGAGGGTGAGGAAGGAGCCCCCCTAGAGTGATGTGCCCAGCTCCTTATTAGCAGCCAAGCCAGGAAGAGGCTGCTGTGCTGTTAAGGGAAAGATGGATTCTGACTCCCTTGCCAAACACTTGGCTAGAACGGATTATAGATCCCATTGGAGGGCAGCCAAAGGTGGCTGAGGCACAGGGTGTGGGGTTGCACCCCGCCTCCTTCTGGCCAGCTCTGGCCAGCACCAGTCCCCTGAACAGAGCTTTGATGCCCCTATCTTCCCCAGACGACATCCTACCCCTCATTCACCACCCCACACCCCCAATGTTCAGCTTCCTAGCCAGTGTAAGCTCAGTCTGCACCCCTCAGACCATACCCAGGGTCTGGCTTGGGAGACAGGAGGACAGAGAGACACAGACAGATGAATATCTGAGCATGGCATCTAGCCCCAAAACCCCAAAAATGCTTGACTTGATGACCAGACACCTTTTCACAGGTCAGAGGGAGCCAGCCACAGCCCAAAGGTGAGCATGTTCTACCCACCTGTCACCCAGCCTTACAGGGACAGGAATTCCGAGCTCAGCCAGGGCCACCCTACCCTCTCTGTAAGAAACATTACACTTCCAAATCTGGACTCCTTAAACCTTCAGCCTTGGCCCAGCTCTCTATGAGGTTGGCCCAGTAAGGGAGAAAGGTCCTGAGTTAAATCTTTATTAGCATAATGACATCCTCTAACTCACAGGCATCTTCTGCTGTGCAAGCTCTTCCAAGCTGGTCCTCCAGGGAGCAGGAGTGCCAGAGCTGAAGTGCTGGGTTCAAATCCTGCCAGGTCCCTATGGGTCCAGGACGCTATTAAGTTACTCATCCCTCACCTGAGGAATATACAGAACCTGGCAGGTGCCTGGCAGATATCCGATGTCAATAAACAGTGGTGACTATCACGGTAATAGTACAGATGGTGATGATGGTCAGTTCTCCTACATTCCCGCTAACCCACCTCAGAAGCAGGCCATGCCTCACCACCCAGGCAGAGCAAGTGGGAGTGGAGGCAGTCCAAAGGGTCACTCAGCAGAGGGGCAGCTGTGCCCTGGGCAGTCCTCCCACACCCCAAGAGCAATGTCTCCAAAAGGCCCTGAACCACAGTGTCCATGTCTCTGCACTGGCGCTGATGCCACCTCTAGGATGGCAGGATCAGAAAGGTCAGGGCTGATGAGGGAAATCGGTCAGGATCCTATGGCTAAGATGCTGCAATGCTGTGTCAGGGGAGCTCACTCTTTCTGTACCAGGGCACTAACACAGTGCGGGCCAGGGCCCCATCCTTCTCTCAGGAGAAATCAGAGGCACAAAACAAGACAGTCTTCCATCGATCCAGTTAAAGAAAACAAGAAAGGCTTATGGGGCTGGAGCTCAGGGATGGGCTCCCAGGGTCAGCATGACTGCCTGGCTCTGCTCTCCCATGTCCCCCACTGGGACAGCTGCTCTCTCCCAGAGGTGGAAGCCCAGGGCATCTAGGTGATGAGCAGCCCCAATCCCCAGAAAGACCCAGTTGTCCATGGAGGGGTCTGCAGCACTGCTGCCACCAACACAGACCCAGCCACCTGATACTGAGCCATAGGGCTGACAGGCCTGGACCCTGCAGGCTAGGGGGTAGGGGAGGCGGCATGCCTCTCAAGGCCAAAGGCAGCCTCTAGCCACAGGCCCTGGGTGCCATCCCACCCAGACACTTGGTCCCAGCTTCTGCAGCCCTGTCTCTAGCCTTCTTCAAGGGACCCTCAGCACCGCTCATGCTGGCCCTTCCCTGCTCAGGACCAAAGTCCAGGCCTCACCTACCTCCCAAGGCCCTCGCAGCCTGGCCCAGTCAGACAGTCCTGTGGGGAGCCCCGTACCCTGTGCCCTCCTCTGGTCTCCTGCTACCCAGAGTGGCCTTCTTCCCATCCTCCCAGGCTAATGCTCAGTTTTCAAGACTCAGTTCAGGCCTCACCAGCATCCAGGACCCTTCCTGACATCCACTCAGGCCTCTGGACCCAACCTCAGCCACACACACAGTGGGGGCCCCTCTCCACACCTCTCACTGGCTGCTCGCTGTGACCGCCTCTGGCACAGGCACAGCTGTGTCCCTGTTGGGACCAGGAAAGCCTACAGGGCAGCTCCACCCTGCTCAACAAGCACCCTGATCCTCTGGGCAAGGGCTGACCTCAGGAAGTTCTCACGGAACATCCACATCTCGGAGGGTAGCCTGATCACAAAGGCCATGGCTGGGCCCTGCCAATGACCCTGTTAAGGACAGGCACCCGCCCCAGCAGGCCACCCTGCTTGCCTGCAATGGCACCTACCTACAGCCCACCAAGATGGCTCAAGTCCCAACAGGACCTAACCAAGCCCAGGATGCACCTAAAGCAGGGAAGGGCTCCATCCGGTATGGTACGCCTTCATCCACTTCACACCTGTCCCGGCCCCAGCAAGACTCGGCCTGATAGGGACAATCCCATAGCTGGGATAAGGCCAGGTAGAACAGCTGTGACAGACTTCTGAGGACAGCAGACAGGGAGGACACTCTGACCCAGCCCCAGCCCCCCAGGAGATGTCACCATCACCAGCAGCTCTGCAGCTCGGGCACCTGCAAGGCATCTGGCTTGCCTGTTGGTCGGTCCAGTCTTGTCCACCAGGACTTGGGCCAAAACGATGCCCTTCCTATGGAGGGTTCCACTGGCTGCATGGGAAGGGCTAACAGGAAGCGTGACAGAGTAAGAACACGAATTCAAGTCAGCACTGTCACAGTCCCTCTCACTTCAACAAGCAGGCACTGGGTGCCTACTGATTCAGGCCCCCCACATTCAGAAATGTGGCTCCCAAGCAGGTGGGGAGGCAGACGGGGGCATGGGTGTCTGCGGCACTGCCTGGGAACCCCAGCTCAGGACACAGGAGGAGCCTTCACTGAGCCCCAATTCCTTGCCTAAAAATGGGACTAGTGCATTACTAGTCCCAGGCCAGCCTCAGCACACAAAGCGGGACAGCGGGACAGGGACACTCCAGGCAGAGTGCCAAAACACCTGCAAGAATTAACACTGAACAACTGGAGGTAGCGTCCCCAGGGGAGTCAGGACAGGCCCACTCATTCTTCAGCTCTGCTCGTCCTCTCTTCCCTTTAGTCTTCCCCATCACCCTCCATTCACGGGCCCACCAGACACTCAGGAGTCAGGCAGTGCTGGGCGGTCTGGTGGAAAACAGACGAATCCAAGAGGAGGGCTGCCTTCAGAGCGCCAGCAAGGCTGTCATTACTGACGTTGCATGAAGCACACTTTAAAGAACATAATGAATTACAGCCGACTGAGCCTCACAGGGAAATCCCACTGGTAGCAGACAGCACAGCCAAAACAAATCCTGCGGCCCCAACAGGCCTGTGCACAGGAAGAAAAACAAGACAGCCCAAGCCCTGGCCACCTCGTCAGGCACCCAACACCAGCCAGAGCAGCACATGTCCAACCACCTGGGATGCAATCCACACATTAAGGGTGGAGTGGATGGCATCTTAGAACTCCGCAGTCAGGGGACTCTGGCAAGCTCTTTTCTGTGCCTCAGTTTCTTCAGCTGTGATATGGGGTAATAGCAGACCCTCCTCCTGGGCTCACTGTGAGGGTGACCCGAGTCACTAAGCCTAATCTAATCATCTGGGACAGAGCCCAGCACCCAGGGAGCTGCATGAGCATGGCAAGTCTGATCAGTGTCATCACCCCCAGAACACCCTTTCTGACAGACCAAACTTTGCCTTGCTATTGGGCTCAGATCCCACATCCTGGGAAGGCCTTCTTCGGGACCCCACAGCATGTACCTGGTCGGTCCTTGTCATTAATGGCCCAGCAGACCCCTGCTCACAATTTGAGTCTTTTCTCCCCAGCTGGAAGATAAGTCCCATCTCCCTGTGTCAAGCTGTCCACATTGTGAGCAAACCCCTTGCCACAAGGGCATGTCTCCCCACATCCTCCTCCCTGGCTCATATGTAGTCTACTCACTTATCAAAATCTGCTGCGTGCCCACAGGCTCCATACACTGGACCAGGTGCACAAGATACAAGGGTGACCAAGACAGAGGTCCCTACACCCCAGGGGCTCCCAGTCGTGGTGGGAGACAGACACAGATCATGTCACATAGCGCAGAAAGGCAAGGTAAGCACACAGTGCTATGGGCCATGGGCATAAATGTGGGTGAACCTACCCCAGGGGAGGCGGGAGACAGGAAGGCTTCCAAAGAGACTTGGGAGTACAAGGGCATTACAAGCAGAGGACCTGGCATCGTCATGCTCATACTGGTGAGGAAACACGTGGGAGGTGCAGGAAGAAGGACTTCTGTGCTGTTGGGGAGCATGAAGCAAATCATAGAAGATGTGGCTGGAGTGACGGGCAGGAGCCAGACCCTGACCTTCACCCTGCAGGAGAGCCAGGGAAGGACTTATGGATCCCTGCCCACCCACAAAGCCCTGAGATCCTGCGCCTAGGCACCCACCTCAGGGCCTGCAGAGGAGCAAGCACGCAGCTGAGTTGCCTGGACACAGTCAGGGCAGCCAGGCCAACAGAGGAAGAGAGATGTGTTCGTCTGACTAAAGCTCCACCTCCTCCAGGAAGCCTTCTGGGATTTGCCAATCTCCCACAGCCATTTGCAATCACAACTTACCTCCTGACCTGTGCTGGACGTGGCAGGCATTTGCCCCACCAGATTCCTACCAAGGACCTAAAATCTGTGAGGCTGTACCACAGGAAAGCACTGTTAAAATAGGACAAAACACTCCAGTAACAAACTTCATCTGTATCCTTCACCCTCATACTTTGTCCACGCTGGGGTGCAGCAAGGAACAACCCCAAATCTCGCTTCACAGGGACTAAAAATAAAGCAGAACAGAAGCAACAAGCAACAGTGACAGGACATGAAACGCTAGAAGGGAAAGGAGCCTGAAGCTGAGACAGGAAACAATGCAGGGAGAGGCTGGTAGGAAAAGCGAGCCAGCACCGCTCAGAGGACCCGGAGTGGGCAGGTGAGGAAGAAAAGGGCGCCAGGTGTGGCTGGGGTGGCTGCAGGCCACCGTGCAGCGGCCTGGCACACACAGCTTTCTGTGGTGGCAACAGTGTTCCATGCCTGTGCCACGTGGGGCCGGCGCGCAGTCCCAGGGCCCGAACAGAGTGTGACGTTGGTCTACCAAGAGGAGACCCTCGAGGATGTCCGGGTGGAAGCACAAATGAGGGTCACCTGGAAGCTCTGTGGGCGCCAGGCTTGGCCCCTCTCAGTACCAGGAGGCACCTTTCATGCCAAACTTGGAGGAAGGGCAGGAAGGCGCAGAGAGAAGCGCCAGGGTTCGGCTTTCCCTCGAAGTCTGGCTCCCACGCGCTGGGGGCTGGGGACCGACCCTCGCGCCCAACGAGTGGGCGCCGAGGCCTCAGGGAAAGCGCGCGCCCGCCGTCCTGGCACCCTGCGCGCTCAAAGCCCGCTCCTGAGGGCAACCGGGAGCGCGCGGCCTGGGCTGGGCCCCCGCGGCTCGCGCGCCCTCGGAGAGGCGGAGCCGAGGCAGAGCCGCCCCTCCCACGGTGGCCCCGCCCACACCGCCCGCCGCGCGGGCCCCGCGTGGGGCAGCGCGCGCTCTCCGCTAGCCCGCCCCAGCCGCCCTCCGGGCGCGCCGCGGCCTCACCTGGACCCCCGAGGCTGGGCGCGCCCCGCGCGCTCTCGGCTGGAGGGGCGGGGCGAGGGCGGGGCAGGGGCGGGGCAAGGGGCGGGCCGACGCCGAAGCTCCTGCGACGGCCCCTCCCGGGCTGCCGAATGCGGAGAGGCCACGCCCCGCCCGGCAGGTGGGCGTGGGCGCCAGGCGTCAGCCAATGGTTGCGCGCGCTGCGGACGGGGGACGGCGTGCGCCCGGGACTACAAGTCCCAGAATGCCCCGCGCTGACGGCGGGAGATGGCGGGCTAGACCGCGAAGCCCTGTTGCCAGGGCGCTGCAGCCCCCGCCCGGGCCGCGGGAGACGGCTGGTCGCTCTCTCGGCCAAGCCTCGGTCTCTCCCCGTCGATATTCTAAGTGACGCTGAAGGCGAAGTTAGACGAGGCGCCCGCAGGGCTAGACCTCGCGTTCTCTTCCGGAGCTGGCCCCTGCCCGGGCCGAGGCCCGCCCCGCAGGTCCGAGTGGAGGAGTGCGGGGCCCGCCGCTGGGCTGCCCCGAGGCGGCCGTCGCCCCGACACTGCGCTCTCCTTCCGGGCGCCCCTCCCCGCTCTGCCTGCGGACGCGGGGCGGCCAGCCCCGGGCCACCCTCCTCCAGGACTGTGCCCCTCGCCCTCCGGCGACACACCTGGGAGCCGGGCTGGGAGCCGGGGCCCGCACCCCGCTCGGCCACGTGCGAGCCCGTCTCCCGCGGGTGAACCGAGCGCCGCCGCTGGGACAGGCCCCGCCGCCGGCCGCCGTTGCCCTGCTCCCCCGCCCAGGTCGAGGGCGGCCTTCCCGCAGCGCCCGCTCCCGCGGCGGGGCCGGCGGAGCGCCCCAGGCCGACCCGCTCACCCTGCGGGGCCGGAGGGATGGAGCGGGCTGTCCCCACGCGGCAAACCGCGTCCACGGAGGGCTGAGCCCGCAGCCTCCCGCCGGAACTGAGGGCGCCCAGACTGGCCATCGCGGGAAAGCCAGCCCTGCCTCCTTCACTCCCAGGGAATGGGGGCATCAGGACGGCACGCGGGCCCTGCAGGTGTGGGTCCTGCCCCCGGAGGACGGGCTCCTTGGGAGCGGGCGGTGTATTTCGTCGGCACCGGCTCCTATGGGGTGCCTGGCGGTCGGTGTGGCCAGGACCGGTGAGGAGGGAGGGAGGGGGCAGGTAGGCTGACTCCGGGCTACCTCTTCACGTTTCCCTCCTGGAACCTAGTCTTTGTTCCAGCAACAAACCTGCCCGTTTTGCTGCGTGATGCTGACACGTGACACACCTGTTCTGGGGACCATCCAAAGCTTTGATCGGGGAGTTGACAAAAACCTGCCCAAGCCCCAGCCCCGCAAGGGCATGCGGGAGGGTGGCCCACTGGTGGCTCATCACTGCACGAGGGTGAAGTCAAAGGGGGGTGCATGCTGGTTAGGGGCTGGCACAGGCTTGGCACACATGGGGCTCTGACCCAAGCAGGCGCCTGGCCCCCAACAGTTCAAGACCAGCGGTGTCACACCGCTAGGCTCTTAGAGAACCAATGGTAGCATGAGCTTGTAACCGCCTCCCCAGGTATTTAACACCAAGCAGGAGCAGCAAGAAAAAAAAAGTAAAAGAAAATCTGACAGGAGCGTGCAGTATTCTCTGCTAATCACGTCCTCAGTGGAGTAGTTTGCTGCGGTCCTGGGAAATGGCACAACCTGCTGGTCCTCTGTCCCAGAGGGAGTTGGCAGCTTTACACCCCAAGGAGCAGCATCTGTATGCCACCCCGACCACCTAGGCTTGCTGCCTGGCAGTGTGCCCTCTCCTCTCTTGACAAATTGGATCTCATCCTGTCCACCATCACTTGTTCGTTCAACAATCTTTTCTTCCAGTGTCACAGCGTGCTAGGCCCTGGGAATACAGCACATTATTCCTGGAATTTTGGAAAGGTTTTTCGAAGAAAGAGCGTTTGTCCTGGCCCAAACCAGCTCTTCCTCCTCCTCGATGTGTGACCCTGAGCGTACCACTCCACCTCTCTGGGCCTCAGTTCCTCAGACAAAGAAGCATGACACCAAAGCATGACGGCATCGCCCCACCCACCACCGTTGACCACTTTAGAGCCATTATCTCGTGACCCACCACAGATTATCTTGACCCAGGCACTGGGGCAGCAATGGCTGAAACCAGTGAAGCCCGCCGCCTCCCAGGGCGGGTGTTGGGGTAGGAAGACCACACAGCCTCCACCTGGAGCAACCATTTCTCTGCAGGGAAAACAAATCCAGAGGCTCCAGTGTAGGAAATACAGTTTCATTTGCACCATAACCAAAAAGAAAGAAGGGGGTGCCAGCCCTCCAAATGGGGAGGGGACATGGGGTCTGTCCCTGGGGTCTGGGCTGAGGATCTTCAGCCCCTCCCCAACGGCACTGTCTCTCTGCCCTGGGTCCCCAGTCACAGGCCTGTGTGCTGCTCACAGGCCTCTCCCTGGTGACCAAGGGCCAGCACTGGGGGCGGGAAGCGTTGGGCATATTGACTGTATTTGGTGATCATTGCTGTATTTATAAGGCTTGATGGGGATAAAAATAAAGTGAGGAGGAGCCGCGTGAGTCACTGAGCCTTTCACAGTGTGGGCTCTCTCCCTCTCCTGCCTGAATACAGGAGCAGGGTCCTCCCACCGCTGCCCTCTGTGCCTCCTTCCCAGACCTCCCTGTGGCTGAAGCCAGACGGATGTCCAGTGAGGTCAGGGTTCAGCCTGCGACCAGGGTCAGGGCTCAGAGTGTGGCCAGGGTCAGGGTTCAGGGTGACCAAGCTCAGGGCTCAGTGTGCCCAGAATCAGGGACAGTGTGTGACCAGGGTCAGGGCTCAGCCTGCACCCACAGGTAAGACGTCTCCTGCAGTCCTGAAACCCCAGGCAGGACCCGTGCTCAAGTCCTGTCTGGGAACCTGCACTATTGACAGTGTCCCCATCGGGCACCCAGGGTTGGATCCCCTCCATGTCGCCAGGCTGTCTGAGTGTCTTGCAAGCTACTGAGGCAGTGCTGTACAGAAGATGGGTACCCAGTGCAGGTCTCCCCAGCCCTGTCCTCTGGAGAACCCGGCCTCCCCAGCACTTTTCAATTGGTGGTCTATTTCTGCTTGGAGTTCAGGTCGTGGCCTATGGAGGCAGAGGAGCAGCCTCCTCACCTGCGGAGAAGGCTCAGGAGCAAGCGCTTGGTGGCCACGCCGGCCCCTCCCCTGTGACACCTGCAGTGGCTTCCATAAGACCCCTGAATTCTCCTTCATGCCTTGGCACCCCATTCCCTACCAGCTCCATCCTTGGAACTGGCCATGGCGAAGAAGCTCCCCTGTCACCGGCAGGCAGCCCACACCCTGGCAGTGGCTGATGTGCACTGGCTGCAGAGGCTGGAACCCCTAGGACCCAGTGGGTCCCCATCAGAGTGAAACAAAATTTATGTTCACAGAAACCTATGCACATGTTCAAAGCATCCTTCTCTGTAATAGCCCTAAATTGGAAACTAGCCTACGTCCTTCAACAGATGACAGTTCACTGGGTACACCTGTGCCTCGGACTGGGACCCAGCAGGAAAAAGCGCAAACCTGACCCACACAGCCACTCAGGTGGAGCTCGGCAGCGCCACACTGGGGGAAGAAGCCAGCCTCAAAGGCAGCTGCAGGCCAGCCGGGTGGTTCAGCTGGTTGGAGCCTCGTCCTGATGCGCCAAGGCTGTGGGTTTGATCTCCGGTCAGGGCACATACAAGAAACAACCAATGAGCGCATCAATAAATGGAGCAACCAATCAATGTTTCTCTCTCTCTTCCTCTCTTTTTCTAAAATCAAAAATTTTAAGGCTCTAGCCGGTTTTGCTCAGTGGTTAGAGTGTCAACCCAGGGACTGAAGGGTCTCGTGTTCAACTCCCGGTCAAGGGCACATACGTCGGCTGCAGGCTCCATCCCCGGCCCTAGTCGGTGCATGCAGGAGGCGACCAACCGATGTGTCTCTCACATCAATGTTTCTCTCTCTCCCCCTTCCACTCTCTCTTAAAAGCAACAGAAAAAGTATCCTCAGGTGAGGGTTAAAAAAGAAAAGGTGGGATGCTATGGGACTCCACTGACATGACAGTCCCCAAAAGACAAAACCATAGTTTTAGACACAGGGTGGGGGCCAAGGTTAGGGGTGGGGAAAAGTGTAACCACAGACAGGTAACATGGGGGAGCCTTGGGGATGGAGAAACTGCTCCTATCTTGATTGCGGTGGTGGTTAAACAAGTACAAAAACATGCTAACACCCATGGGGCTCCATGTGGTATCTGGTATGAGGGCCTCAGGCTCAGAGGTGGCCTGGTTCTGGGTGTGGGCAGCGGTGCCCTCAGAGACACAGGTGTTGTTCTTTTTTTTTTTAAATCCTCACCCAAAGATATTTTTCCATTGCTTTTTTTAGAGAGAGTGGAAGGGAGAGAGGGAAGGGGGGAGAGAGAGAAAAAAACATCAATATGAGAGAGACACATTAATTGGCTGCCTCCCACACGCACCCCGACTGGGGGCCAGGCTGGAGAATGAACCTGCAACCCAGGTACATGCCCTTGACTGGGAATTGAACCCACAACCTTTCAGTGCGTGGGCTGACACTAACCACAGAGCCACACAGGCCACGTCGGCACTGGTATTCTTATGATGACATGGCAGATGGTGACGCTCGAGCCCCCTACACCGCTCCCTCTCTCTGGCATTTAAACCTATTGCTTCCCTGGGCTCCCACTTTCGCACCTCCTCCCTCTGGCTATTCCCTGTCCTCCATCAGGCTCTCTGAGGGCAGAGTCCCCCTCCCCCCATTAGACTGACAGCTCTCCAAAGCACATAATCGATGGAGACTGGTATTTACTGAGCACCTACTGTGTTCTGATCTCTGCTTGGTGCTGCACACACCACACCCTTAAAGTGGAGACATTTGCCCACTTCACAGGTGAGGCCAGCTCGAGGCAGTGATGGGATTTGAACCCAGGATGGCCTGAGCTGGTGGCCACCCCTCCGACACCCCGCTGTCCTTCCTCTGTCTCTGCCTTGCCCTCAGGTCAGGTCTGCACCAACTCTGCACCATCAGAGGGCGCCTTGGAGCCTGGGTGGGAGTGAAACCAGGGCAGGAATTTTCCTGGGTCCCAGCAGTCAGGCCTCAGGATGGGGGTGACTGCAGAGGGGCCCAGACTCTGGCACCTGTTTGCCAACTACTCATGTGCAGCAGTACAGCTGGGCTGTGCTAACACTCCCTCCTGCTACAGAGAAGGACTTGCTAATTGATTAAGTGACACTTTGGCTCCCTGCATAGCCAGTGAGTGAGAATGGCGCCCGCCCCCACCCCCGGAGTTGAGGATCTGGGGCAAGGCAAGGAGGGCAGTGTGGGCGGAGGGTCAGGCTAGGAGGCCGGGCCCTCTCGGCTAGCCACGTGGCCACTTCCAGCTCAAGCAGTCACCTGGGACTGTGAGGGACAAGACAGAGGATGAGGAAGGGCTGTGTGGGTGCAGATGAGGGCCGAGGATGCTGGGTTGCCCGGCTCTATGAGGTGAGCCACCCAAGGACAAATTTACCACGCGAGGATGAGGCAAAGCAGGAGGCTTTCAGGGAAGCAGAGCTGGGAGCCTAAAACCACAAGGTCCAGACGTTCCATCAACAAGAGTCAATCTGCTCCCCTTACAGGTGCAGCCAGCCCAACTGGGTTTTCTGTTACAGGCCCTAAAATGTTCCCAAAGCATACTGTGGGGGAGACATGAGCTGTGAAAGGGTGGGGCTCAGTGTCCCATGGGATCAGGGTCCAGAGGAAGGGTAGGAGCCTGGGGCAACAGGGAGGGAGGGGTGAGGACACTCCAGATCATGGGGTGAGGGCATGCGGGGCTGGGCATGGTGTCTCCTGGACACAGAGGGCGTGGAACCTCCGAGAACCTGGCAGCCCCTGGTTGCCAAGCCCAGGATACTTAGCCAGTCTCCACTTGGCCCAATTTAATTCACAGGTAGCACCTCACACCTTCACTGGGAGTGTGAAAAGCACAGCATGACCTTTATGCAATCCTGAGGTTTATTCATGGCACCAGCAGAGAGATGGCCACTCATCCCCCTCCAGCCACATGCAGTGACAAGCAGACACACATGTGACAAACAGGTGCATGTGCACTTATACCCATGAGGTGTGCACATAGCTTGCATGTTTTTATTCACATGCATGTGTGCACCCCATGTATCCATGTGTGTGCACACCGGGTGTGTATAAGTGCAATTCTCTTATACAAATGTCCGTGACCATGTGTGCATATGTGTAGATAAATGCACATACATGCACATGTGCGGTGTGCATGGGCTTGTATACATCTATGTGTACAAATATAAACATGCAGGAAATACTGCCCTTAGTGTGTACACATGAGATGCACATGCACATGAGCATGTGTGTGTATACACCAGCACACATACATGTAAACATGGATTGCACACATAGGCAAGTGCCAATACATCTACTCTCCAAGATTTAGCAGTGAACCAAGCATTGGAGGGCTCAGGGTGAGCCAGGGCCCAGCCAGACCACTGCCCTGCCTGTGCCTTGGGCCCCACTGTGGCAGAGCTGTAGGGGTCTGACCAGAGCGGGGGGAGGTCAGGGATCCAGCTTTTGCTACTTGCCAGGCAGTGCCGAAGCTCAGGCCAGCCCCTCAGCCAGGCCTCATGGCACTTGGTCTGAGAAATGGGCATCCCACCTTTCTGACCCTTTGGAAGCAGGAGGAGGCACCAGGCAGGGGACACAGGAGCCCTTCCTGCCCCACCTCACCAGTGCTGGGAAGCTGCCTACCCCCTCAATTTCTGAAATGAGGCTCCAGAGGCTGGGAGGTTGGCATGTAGACATCTCGGGACCTGGTGGTGCTGAAGCCCCAGAGGCTCCCTGGCCCGGATCTCAGCTCTGGGAGAGAGCAGGAGGTCCCTTCCCAGCACTCAGCACCAGTGGGGGTCAAGTGAGCAGAGGCCTCCCCAGATTCTGCCTTTTGACAGGTTGGGTCCGGACCACACTGGCTGCACTGGAACGTGAGGACACCGGACTACAAGGACCACATGTGACTGGGGGTGGGGAAGTGCCCAGTACCTACGGATCAGCTCTGGGCTGTGACCACCATCCTGAGCCAGGGAGGGGCAGGGGCAGGGGAGCAGTCCTGCGTCTTTTCTCCTCTGGGTTGTTGGGCAGTAGCCTTTCCCCCCTTCTCAGGGTTTGGGGAGCTGCTGTTCTTCACTCCGTCTAAATCTGGGGCCACAGGTGCCAGCGGCCGTGGGCACTAAAGAGGTCAGCCCAGGGGGGACGAGCTCCACAACCAGGGCCCTGTTAGTGACCCGTGTCACTGGCCTGCCCCACTCTGGGCATTGCAGGAGGGTGTGCTGGTGCAACCCTGGGAGTGTGGGTGGGCATGGGTGGGTGCTAAGACTCACCTCCTTTCACCTACGCACCTACATCCTGGTATGCTGTCCTCATAGCCACCCTCGGGGCGTGCCCCAGACACCCTCCCTCCCCACACCCCATCTGAGAAGCTGGGCTCTGGGCCCTAGACTTGTGGCAGGCAGGAGCCCACAAGGCAGCCTCTGCATGTAAGGCCCCGGGTGCCCACCCAGCACAGGATCTTCTCCAGTCATACCTCTGTCGCCTCTGTCCATCAGCTCCACCAGTAACACTCTGCCCTCAACAAGGTCTCTCCACCCCCAGGCCTTGGGGGGAATGTTCCAGCTGTGTAAACATGACCTGGAGAAGTAAAGAGGTTGGCCACTGGCGCCATGACTTTCAGGGACCAATGCTGGGGTCTGAGCCTGCCCCACCTGGCAGAAGATACGCCAGGAACTCCCATCACCCACCTGACATCAGCATCACCCCAGCCACCTTCAGCACCACAGTCACCATCTTCCCAACGCCATGTCACCCCCCTCCCACCCAGCACAGCACCCCCACCAGCCCCAGTACCACCACCACACCTTCATCCCAGCACATCACACTCGTGGCCCCGGGAGGTCGCCATGCAGCAGCCAGCTCTCCATTTCATGCTCCATCAGCGGCACCACTGTGCCTAGGCTGCCATCAGCTGCCTCTAAGAGCGGGTCTCAGCTACAGTCACACTCTGGGACCTGTGTCAGAGGCCATGTGGGCCTCACCCTGCACCTAGCCAGCCCTGCTCTGGTCCCCACCCCATGCCCAGGCCTGTGTGGGCTCCGCTGCCCCAAAACCTGCATGGCTCGTGGTCCCAAGCCATCCCCTCTGCCAAGTCCCTGAATGCATGCTAATAGAACCTGGTGGCTTGTTGGGCTGGTTTTTGTTGCCTATTTATTTTTTCCCTCTTCGAGTGTAACTTCTTTTTTCCCCTCTAAATTAGCCCAACGTGGGAATTCACCACTCGCTCTCCTGGTTCCCATTTCAGCACACTCTCCTCTCTGCTGCCTTAATTATCTAATTTGTAATATTTCATCTCCCCTTCCTTTCATCTTTCCTTGAACACCCCAACCAGTTAAAGTAAATATGTATTTTTAATTTTGAGGTACCCAATTTAATCTGGCAGGCAATGTTCAGCCAGTCAGTGGCACACATCTTGGTCTGAGTGGCATTCTGGGTAACCAAGTACACTGGCCGCCTGCCTGCCCTGCCAGCCTGCTGTGTGGGAGGGGCTCTGGGGCCTGCACCCTGGGAGGCAGGCCTAGGATGGGTGGACAGGGTCCTGGACCCGATGGTGTCCTTTCTGGAGAGGCCACGGAACACTGCCATGGGATCCTGCAGGAGGCTCCGGGCCCTGAGCATCGGGACTCAAAAGTCCACTTGAGCCTTCCGGTGCCACCCACCCTCCTGTCCAGCACCTGGCTCGGGAGGAGGAAGGCCAGTGTTCCAGGGAGGGCCTGCTGACAGGTGAGGGGATGGAGGCCCCTGGCACATAGCAGTTGCCCCTTCCCGATCAACATGGGGCATATTTCTACCCCTCATGTCCTCTGTTGGGCTTGGTCAGCACAGCGGACCCTCGTCCCGCTGTCCCTCTCAGAGGTTGTTGTCATCTCTGCATCACAGCCCCCCACGGCATCACCGTCCTTGCACTGACCTGGGCCTGTCACTCTGCCCTCTCCCCTGCCCCTAACACCAGTCCCTGGCCATGAGCTCCACAGGTAATGGGGCTGCACCAGGCCTGTCACCTGTTCTGCTTGGGGCAAGGGTACTTTGTGTCCCCTGGCTAGGCCTCACCCAAAGCCCTGTTTGTTAGAGCCGGTTACCTCTAACTTATTGGTTGGAAGTGATTTTAACATCCCTAAATTAGTGAACATCTTGCTTCATGAGGTCTTCCCCAACTAGTTTTTCATTCACTCGCTCACTCACTCGCTCACTCACTCATTCACTCATTCACTCACTCACTCACTCATTCACTCACTCATTCACTCACTCACTCACTCACTCACTCATTCACTCACTCATTCACTCACTCACTCACTCATTCACTCACTCACTCATTCACTCACTCACTCACTTAGTCACTCATTCACTCACTCATTCACTCACTCACTCACTCATTCACTCACTCACTCACTCATTCACTCACTCACTCACTTAGTCACTCATTCACTCACTCATTCACTCACTCACTCACTCATTCACTCACTCACTCAGTCACTCACTCATTCACTCATTCACTCACTCACTCATTCACTCACTCATTCACTCACTCACTCACTCATTCACTCACTCACTCACTCATTCACTCACTCACTCACTCATTCACTCACTCACTCACTCATTCACTCACTCACTCACTCACTCATTCATTCGCTCACTCATTCATTCACTCATTCATTTGAGCATTTGCTTGTTCATTTATCTTATCCAGAGCACCCTTGCCTGGCCAGGTACGAGGGATTCCAGGGACTCAGAAATGAGGTGCATTAGGAGACGAGTTCCAACATCAGCAAGGGCTGGCGGCAGTGGGGTCTCTCCCACTGGTGCTCATGACGAGGTCCTGAACCGGGTCATGCCCAGATGAGAGCCTGGCCTCCACGGCCACTGCCTCTGGCCCTTTCCTCTGGCCTGTCCCAGCTTGCCCATCTTTTGTCCCTTTACCTCTCAGCCTCCAAGGCCAGTGGGAATATCTAAGGAACAGAGGAAAACAAATGGAAACCAAAATGGAACACCCATCACGCCCCCTGCAGGACGGGCCCAGTGACTAGTGTCATGACAGCTATCACCAGGTGCACCCAGGGAGCAGCCCAGTGGAGAGCAAGTGGGCAGCACTGAAACAGTTGACACTCAGAAAGGGTCCTTGTGCAGCCACAGCTCCCTCCCTGGGAGTGAAGCCATCAGGGGTTCCTGCAGAGGCTTGGGGATGGCATTCAAGGTCATGTGGAATGCAGCAGGGTGAGCAGAATCCTAGGTTCAGGAGAACAGACCTGTGGGCTGGCCCCACTCTGCCTGGCTGTGTGATCCAGGCCCTGTGTACCAGGTTGTGCACATGTGTGAATGTGTGTGCTTGTGTGTATGTAGGAGGGCTGGTGTTTGTACGTTTGTGTGTACACACGTGTGCTCACCCAGAGGCTGAGAACCTGTGGGATTCACAGCCCAACGGTGAACCTGGTGCTAGCATGAGGACAGAGGAGGCGAGAGCAGATGCCAGCCTGGCTAGGGACAGGGTGATGGGAGGTAGGAAAGAGGGCTGCAGAGTGAAGGAGCTCTACCCCATGGCTTACTGTATCTCCACATCTGGAGTCATTCAGGCATCACTCATCAGACAGTACTGAGTAAGGCAGCCCTTGGGCCCAGCCCTGAGCTAGGGGCTGAAATCGATGCCAAAATAAGGATGCCGTAGGCCATGCCCTGAGAACTGGGGAACAAACAGCACTCCAGAAGGGGCTGTCTGGAAAACAGGATATGGGACAGCACTGACAAGGGAACACCTCTCCACCCTCCCAGAGCTCCAGACTGGAGAAGGGGAGCGGAGTAACCACTGCAGAAGGACATGGCACTAAGTCAGCCAGTCACTGGCTCTGGAAGTATCAAGAAAAAGCCACACAGATTCTTGTTCCTGGAGCTGTAAGCCATCCAAATCAGGCAGAGCTAGTCTCTTAAACATCATTAAAATCACCATTGTCATCACCATCACCACCACTACTGTCATTATCACCTTCATCACCACCACCACCACCACCACCACCATCACCTCAATCACCATCACCACCACCACAGTCACCACCACCATCACCACCACATCATCACCACCACCACCAACACCATCACCACCATCACCACCACATCATCATCACCACCACCACCAACACCATCACCACCATCACCACCACATCATCATCACCACCAACACCAACACCATCACCACCATCACCACCACATCATCATCACCATCACCACCGTCACCACCACCAACACCATCACCAACACCATCACCACCATCACCACCATCATCACTCATCATCACCACCACCACCACCACTACCATCATCACCATCACCACCATCACCACCACCACCATCACCTCAATCATTACCACCATCTTCCTTTGTTAGGTCTGGGCAAAGGACTGTCTAAGTCAAATTGAGGCTGGTGACTGAAGAACCAAACCTACTGGGGAGTCAGCTGAGAAGAGCAGGAGAGGATTTTCAGGACCCAGATCCTTGCCAGGCTACTTGCTTGTCATGTCACCTTGCAAATTGACTTGCTATGGCTAAGCCTCACTTTCCCCACCTTTAAGAAGGAAATTATACTCCCTGACCTCTCTACTTTTCAATGTTATTTTGAGAGTAAAATAATTTGAAATACTTGATTTTGTTATGTAAATTGTAAAGTGCTGAGAAAATGTTATGCATTATTATCACCAGGTAAAGCCCATTCCCAGTCAGTCCCCCTCTCGGCCCCCTGTCCCAGCAACCATACATTTGCCAGGTCTTAGGAGGCTGCGGTTCCAGGAAGCAACCCCAGGAGCTGGAAGATTGATTCCACCTGTGACTGGAATGCAAATAATATGCAAATGACATGCAGATTCCCTCTGTTCCTTCAGGAGATCCCAGGCTGGTGCAGGGCTGCCCTTCCACACTTCTGGTTCAGAACAGATGGATGGTGAAGGGACAGGGCTGTGGGGGTCAGAAGAGGAAGGAAAAGGTGTGGAAACATCAGCCCTTGACTTAATATTCTCACACAAAATGTCAACATGTCTTTATAGAGGTGTGAGCTTTCCTTCATTGTCTCAAATGTCAGCATCTGTCTCATCACTCCTCCCTCTCTCTCCTCCCTTCCTCCTCTCTCCTGGGTGCCCCTGCAGTCCCTGGATTCTGTCTCCACCAATGGCACATGGGCTTCAGGGAGAGACAAACAAGAGGTGACCCTCACAGTCCCTATCCTGCTCTCGCCTCCAGGAAAGACAGGAGTCCTTCTCAAATGTAACATGGTCCAGGAAGCCCAAAGGGAGAGGGTGTCCCAGGCAGAGGACACAGCAGACAGGGGCTTCCCTGAACAAGAAAGAACCTGGCTGAGGTAGGGATGGGCAGGAGAGATTAAAAGAGGAGAAGGATAGGCCTGTCTGTGCTAGGGATGAGGCAGGTAGTGCCCAGGGGACCAGGACAGGCCTGGGGCTGGGACTGGGTTGGGGTTTCTTTGGGAGGAAACGGGGAACCTCTGAGGGCTGCGAAGCCCAGGACAGAATCAGTCACACCTGCCATTGAGAAGGATCTCAGCCCTGGGAGGCCAGGCTTGTGGAGGACAGAGTTCATCTTAACAGCCCTGATGATTTGACCCAACTCTCAGTGAACATAGAAGGGAACTGAGGCCCAGGCAGGGAAGGCACTGGCCCATACCAGGCTTCAGGACGCCCAGGTCCCGCGTGCTCTCTGCCCCTCCTCAGGCAGAGGACACCTCCTGCAAGTGGGCAGGTGGGTTGACTGTGGGGATTCATCCACAAAGAGAAGGATTCGAGGGCCGTCTCGAGCTGCCTATGGGTCAGTCACATACTCTGTCCCCCACTGTGGCAGGGTTTGGTGTGTATGCCACAGGCACAGGCCTCATGCCCCACTCTGATACCCTCCTCGCTGGCTGGTACTGGAGCAAAGAGGTCACTGCTGGCCCCACATCGCCTAGGCCCCAAGCCTGTCATCAGCCTCATCCAGCAGGGCCAGAGCACAGAACAGGTTTGGGGGCTTCCAAGAGCCTGGCCCAATGGGCTGGAACTCCATGACTGGAACCCATCCTGTAGGGGCCACAGCTCATGTAAGGGGCACCCTGAAGGGGCATTGCAGCCTTAGCACACTGAGTGGCCCCAGTGCACAGGGCTGCCTTGGCTGCGGCCCTACTGGGGCAGGCTGATGGGAACCGATGACCACCAGATGGCAGGGAGGGCTCAGGACCCAACCTTTCTCCCCTAGGTGGATCTCAGACCTCAGGGCTGTGAGGACCCCTGGGGCCCACCCCCAGAATGTCACCTCTATGGGCCCCAGGGGACTGAGACCACATTTGAGGACCCCTGATGTGGAGGTGGTGTGTCTATTGTCTTCTGCATGTCTGTTTGGCCACCCCCACACCAAGGCTGGGCTGTGTCCTGGGGTGCCCAAATCAGGACCCCACCCAATGATAGCTAGAGACAGTGAGGCCTCCTGGTGGGGCTATGGGGGTGGGACATCAGGACCTGGAGTGTGGGGAGGCCCACGGAGGCCCAGGCCATGTCCAGGGTCCCTGTGGACAACTAGGGCCTCTTTGGGGCAGACCATGGTGAGCACACAGAGGCTGTTACTGTGTAAGGCACACACACCTGTCTTAGCCGGGGGCCTGGGCAGGGCACTGGGTGGGGCACAAGAGCACCTGAGAGGACAAGAGGGCCACTTGGAGCTACTGTATCGAATATGGCAGAAGCATGTGGGGCCTGCGAGGCCACCTTGAGCCTCTGCTCCTGTTGGCTCCCTAATCTCTCTGATTGTATTGACTTTCACCATGCTGATTATTAAATGCTTAATTTCCTGCCACTGAAAGCTCCCAGAGCTTGCTTGGCATTGTGCTAAGCCCAGAGGGAAGGCCTGATGGGGATGCTAGGGCAGCTTTTGCACCAGCCTGAAGTCCACACGGCCTCTGCCTTGGGAACCAGGGCAGTGGGGGTGGGTGGGGGTGAGGGTAGGGATTGGCCTGGTGTGAGCAGGGTACCAGGCCCCATAAGATGGGCTAAAGGAAACTGGTCAAATGTTCATCCTCAGAGTATGACCAGAGTGTGACAAGGGTCAGGGCTCAGTCTGTGACAATGGATCAGAGTTGAGTCAGATCAGGAATCGGCATCAGTACATGACCAAGATCAGGGCTCAGTCAGTGACCAGGGATCTGGGCCAGCATGTGACCAGAGTCAGGGCTCTGTCAGGATGCCGTGAGGACTGGAAGCAGTGCTTTGGAAGTGTCCAGTGCAGTTCCCGGCCCAAGGCAGGGACTCTACACATGACAGACTCCCTTCCCTTCCTGCCCTGTCAATCTTGAAGACCACCCTTAGAGGACAAGCCCATGACTCTGGGTCCCACTCTGGTCAGAGGGAAGGCTTTGGTGTTAATCCTAGTCCCTGGCTGTGTGGCCTTGGGAAAGTCACAGCACTTCTCTGAGCCTGTGTTGCAGTTCTGGGATGGCACCATACCCTCAGCCTCTGGTAGTTGCCACGAGGGCCAATGAAGATAGGGAATGAAGTCAATTTGGCCGGGACAGCTGCTGCGGAAGTGTCAGGAGACTGCAGGGCCTGCTTCACATCTGCAGGGGCCTGGAAGGCCCCAGGGGTTCCCCAGCCCAGGAAGCACCAGCAGAACTGCCTGGTGTCACCTCGCATAACCCTGATCTGCATTCCCTCTGCCCGGCCCCCCAGGGGGTGTTAGGAAAACCCGCCACTGATGCCTGGTTCTCACCCCAAGACTTGTGAGAAGAATAGATGAAAATAGCCTGAAACTACCCCAACCTCCCGCTCTCCAGGGGCGGGCAGGGCCACTCGGGTCACATAAGCTCAGCAGCCAGTGCTCCTCTGAGAAGGCTGAGCACTCAGAGTCAGTACCACAGCCAGGAGAGAGCCTGGGCGAAGGCCCATACGGCTCTGTCAGACAGGCCTTGGTCTGTGGGGCCTGGTAGGACCTGTGAAAGGCGGTCTTTCCCGGGCCTCCCAGACTTCTCTGGGGCCCAAGGACGGGATGGGAGAAACTCTTCAAAGAGCTTGGTCCTGAATCCCCCTCCTCCTCCCACAGCCTGCCTGGGGTCCCACCGATGAGGACCTGCTATGTGGCCTCGGCCAGTGCCTTCACCTATGAGCCTTTTTCGTAGAGCACAGTAATGATGCCTGGTCTCGACAAGGGCAGACACAGCCACAGATGTGGGCTCACAGAGTCCAAAGTAGGACTGGCCGCTCTCCTCCCGCCACCAGCTACTACTAAGCTCTCTCCCTCGCTTCTGATCCATCAGGCAGCTCCTGGGGGCCCACCCTCCAGGGCCCCCGTGGGCTGCGACACAATCCACGCAAGCAAGCACCCTACCTGGTTAAAGGGAGTTCAGTCTTTCCAGGCCTGGTGTCCCCCAAATGACCCCCCTCAATCTGTGAGGTGAGGCATCACCCTAGGACGAGGGGGTCCCAGAGTGTCTGACTTCATGGATGGGCTGAAAGAGGTGCCTGTGATGTGCCTGGGACACAGGAAGGGGCCATGCTTGCCAACAGGGAGATAGGAGGGAGGACTTCCTGGAGGAAGGGGCACTTCTGAGCCTCACCTTTTTTTTCTAATCCTCACCCAAGGATATTTTTTCTATTGTTTTCAGAGCGAGTGGAAGGGGGGGGGAGAGAGAAACACTGATGTGAGAGACACACTGATTGGTTGCCTCCTGTGTGCGCTTTGATGGGGGCCAGGGATCGAGCCTGCAACTGAGGTACGTAACCTTGACTGGAATTGAACGCAGAGCCCTTCAGTGCGTGAGCCGACACTCTAACCACTGAGAAAACCTGCCAAGGCTGAGCCTCACCCTTTAGACCCTCGAGGTTAACCAGAGGAGCTGAGAGGGTGGTCCTTCCTTCCCAACCCGCCCTCCTCTTTTCCCTTGGGTCCCATTTCCACAGGACTTAAGGGGGGCATGGAGTACCTGAGGGCAGAGCCAGCACAGTGAGGGCCTCACTTCTGCTAAGTGCTGTATTCCTGACTGGAAAGTTCGGTGCGGCAGGGCACATCCACAGTTAGTTATCCTGCTTGTGAATCAGCTACTTCCTCACTGGGCTCAGGCCCACCCCCTTTCTGCCTCCGGCATGCAAAGTTCACTGAGTGGTTGGAGAGAACCTAGGATGTCCCTTCCTCCCCAGCTCCAGGAGGCTGAAGGGCCTAGGAAGGGTTGAGGATGCTAAGGACCCTACTCTGTCCCAGAGCCTGGAAGTCAGGGAGCTTGGTCCAGCCGGCTCCTCACATGATCTCAAATAACCCCTCCCGGAGCCCTCACTTCTCCCTATGAGGAAGAGATGGTCCCAGGTAAAAATGGTTGGAAATACATAGAAGTTTGAGGTACACTTTGGGCTGCTCCACCCTGGGGTTCTCCCAGACCCCCATGTTCCTCTGTTTTCCATTCCTTTGGGATGCCTTAGAGTCTACGCAGCCTTGGGACTAAGAGCTGGATTTGTAAAACTGCCATGGGGTCAGGGCTCAGAGTATGACCAGGGTCAGGACTCACAGAGTAACCAGGGTCAGGGCTCAGAGTGTGAGCAGGATCAGGGCTCAGAGTGTGAGCAGGATCAAGACTTAGAGTGACCAGAGTCAGTGATTAATGGGTTCAAAGTCACTTAGAGGTCACAGCTGAGTTGATGACTATGGTCAGGGATTGGTTTATGGTCATGAATGGGGCTTTCAAGGTGACAAGGGCCATGCTCTTCTGGGGCTGAGTGAGGAGGTCCTCGGAGCTGATGTCCTGCTGGACAGGATTGGCCCAGTAGGTGCCCTTCGAACTCCACTGCCTGTATTGAACCTGCCCCGGGTTTCCTCAAGCTGTGGCCAGGTCCCCAGGTCTGGGTGGAAGATGGCACAGTGGTGAGGGTCAGCAGTTTGAGCAAGTGTCGTGGGCGGGGCGCGGAGCTGGATGTAAATCTGTAGAAAATCTCAGGAAAAGTGGGCATTGGTTCAAGTTTCGAGAATCCTGGAGTGTCTTGGCTGTAAGAAACCTTGAAAACCTTTAAGGCGAGATACTCATGAACCAAGAGGGAAACTGAGGCTGCAGCAGGTACAGGTGACCTTCATCGTTTCCAGACAGTCAGTTGGGAGCTGAGTGTGGGGTCATCAGCAGAATTCCGTACATCTGATCCCAGGCCCAGCTGACTCTTCTCCCTCCCTAGGGAGGAACATGGGGGGGGTCCTCTCTGCCCCTCCTAGAGCGGGATCTGGATCAGGAACTGGGGCAAGGGCACAATTTTCTAAAAGAGGCAAATCAGAGAGGGAAGCAAGGAGTCCCCAGAACAGGGAAGAGGAAGGCACAGCCCTGCTGAGAAGCCCCGGTTGCTGGGGACACTACCTGCCCTGGATGGCCTGTCTGGAGGAGCCCCAGCCCCACCCGGCTCGCGCGCAGAGCAGCCGGCAGGGCGGCTCCCTCCCCCACGGCAGAGCCGCCGGAGTCCCGGCTGCGGGCGGCAGGCAGGCACCCTCGCCGCTGCTCCGGGCCTAATGTCAGAGGCCCCCTGGTGGCCACAGGCTGCTAGTGCCGCGAGGTCCGGCCTCCAGGGCCGCTGCAGTGAGGACCTGGGCACAGAAGGATGGGAGGGCTCAGCTGCGGGTTCTCAGGGGCAGCCCCCAGGCACCACCTTGCCACCTTCCTCCGGACTTGGAGAAGACAGCCCTTCTCCTAGAGGGAGGGGGCAAAAAGAAGGCTTCCCAGGGGGTTGGGCTGGGAAGGGGGCCCTCCCCTCCCTCCTGACTGCCTCATGGTATGTGCCTCTGTGGCCCTTCTGACCAGCCCCTCAGGACACCCCCAGAGGTACGGGCCACAAGTTGGCTTGCAAGAGGGACTGGTTTGGACAGAACTCCACCTGATGACCCATGTGCCTGGGCGCTGGGTTGATTTGAGTTGCCCTCCCCCTGCCCCACCCCCAAGGTGGTTGGTGCTGGTGGTGGGGCTGCTGCTGATGGTGATGGTGGTGACCGTGATGGTGGTGGAGTGCCACTGGTTGCGGGTTATGGTGATGGTCATGAGAAGAACAGAATGGGGATGAGTACTGACATTCAGGCTGAGGATGGTGACAATAATGTGAATTAATGTTTGATGGTGACGCTGATGACACCCGGATGGAGCTTCCTGCTGGGTCTGCTGAGAAAAGCCGACAGTTGGACCAGATGTTGGGCTTGGGCAGCAAAGGGGTTGGTGGACTGCTAACATGATGAGTGTGTAAGGTATTGGATATTCAGGCAGAGGAAGGGGGATTTCACATTCAGAGTGGACCACAAGTTATGAAAAGAGCAAGAGGCTGGAGGCAGAAGCATCCTAGTAGAGAGGGATCTGAAGTAACCTCCCTGAGGCCATTCCTCCAAGATTCGGAATTTCACTCTAGAGTCTCTCAGAAGAGGGGCTATGGATCTTTAAGATGGGGGATGAAGTAGCTTATGGAAAAGCAAATCCAAACATGGGAATGGATGTCCCCACTGTCCCCAAGTAAAGAGGGTAGCCAGAGGGTGAGAATGGGGAGAGGGTGGCTGAGGACAGTCACACAGGGCAAATGGTGGGCTACACCTCACTTTCAGACCCACCTCCTTGTGACTCCTCTGCCAAGCTCCTCCCTCAGCATCTCTCAGGAGCCCCCCTGAAGCAAGACTGGACAAAGGCAACCTGGGTAGCTCAAACTGGCCCTCCCCACCCCCACCAACCCGACCCTCTTGGATGAGTTCTGCAGTCTGTGCCTCTGACTCACCTGCCCATCACCCATTCCACCTTCAGCCCACTCATCCACCTATCCAGGCACCATCCTTCCATCTGCACAGCCCACCGGTGTCCTCAGCCCTCCACTCGTACGCCACCCATCCATTTACACAGCCACCTACCCTGTCCATCCTCACTGCCTCATTCCTCCATCGGTCCTCCCACCCTCCATCCAATGCTCCACCCATCCATCCGACTGTCCATCCTTCCATCCTCCCACCCTCCATCCAGTGCTCCACCCATCTGTCCGTCCGTCCTCCCACACAGCTCTTCCGTCCACAACCACTTACCTCACTCATCCTTCCACGCATCCCATCCTCCCCTGCACCTATATTGCTTAAGCACAACCCCTTGTAACTTCCCTCCATTCATCTGCTGTTTGTCCGTCCACCCATCCACCCACCCATTCCTCCGTCAGTCCACCATCCACCATCCAGCCAGCAGCCGGCCTCTCCTTGGCTCCTGGAAGACGCAGAGAGCAGAGCCCCAACTCCTGGCTCTCCTGCTGCCTGGGGCAGGGGCCGGGCTTTCCTCCGCGTGCGCTCGTGTGTGCATTTTATTTGCCCCCCCCCCCCCGTTATCTCGCTCCCCTCCCCCACACCCCGCCCCCCTGCTCGCGCTCCCCTCTAACGTGTGATCTGGAAGCTCTATAAAGCCTGATGTAATCCGTAATGCGGTCTCTAGCTCCCAATTCGGGATCCAGTTTCAGAGAGCGAGAGATTGGGGAGCGCCGGCAGCCCGGTGGGGGAAGCGGCTCGCCTCTCTCCTCCCTCCTCCTGCTCCGCGGCCTCCTCCTGCCCGCGCCGCCCCGCCCCCGGCTCGGCTCTGCTCCCCCGCCCCAGGAAGGGGGAAAAAGGCGAGAAGAGCGGGGCCGGCGACAGGAGCGGCGGCGGCGGCCGGAGAGGGAGCGGCGGGCGAAGGCGGCAGCGGCGGCGGGCGCGGCGTTGGCGGCGGCCCGGCGAGCAAGCGCGGAACCGGCGAGCCGGGAGCGCAGAGGCTGCGCTGCGTCCTGACCGGGCCCGGGCCCGCGCGCCCCGCGTCGCCTGCAGCCCGGGCATCCGGACCTCCCGGCGTCCGCGGGGCTCCCGCAGGCGGGGGGAGGGGAGGGGAGGGGAGGGGAGGGACCCGCGCGCGCCGGCCCGCGCGCTCCGGGGAGCGTCCGGCTAGGCCCGGAGCCGGCCGGGGGCGGCGGCGGCGGGAGGAGCACCCCCTCCGGTCGGGCGCGCGCCTCGGCCGCCGGCGACCAGGGCGCTCCTGGGGATTTGCAACTCGCCGGATCAAGTCTTCGCCAGCGGGTCCGCCGCTGCTGGGGAAGGTAAGGAAGGTGCGGGCTGCGGGCTGGGGGCGCGGCGAGAAGGGGCGCAGCGAGGGGGGCGGGGGAGGGAGGGGCAGGAGCCCGGACTTCCTAACTTCGCCGCGTTTGGGGCTTCAGAGCTCCTAGGTTTGCCTTGAGAGCTCGCGAGTTTGGACCCCCACCCCCCACCCCCTACCCCCTTGCCTCCTCCAACGGCAGCGACGGAATCTGGCAGGTTTCCGAGCTCCCGCACCGGGCCAGCTGAGGAGGGGGCGACCCCGGGCGTGGGAGAGCCCTTCCGAGCTGCTCACCACCCCCCAATCCGCACGCACGAAGACTGGTCGTGCTGGCTAGCTGGGCTGGGGGAGGTGCCCCCTCCCATCACATGCACAACCCAGGGCAGGCTGGGGAAGGCGTTCCCGTTGTGTCCCCAGCACCAACAGACGCTAGCAGTATGGGACCTTTGAGAGCCCCAAATGTGAGCCGCACAGCCACACTTAGACCCAGGTAGGCTGGGGAGAGACAGCCCAGGCTGCCCCCCTTCTCCTAATCATACCCGGAGACCCCTACAGACGTTTTGGGGCCCGAAATGTCTTTCCCCCACTCGCAGAGCCTGGGGGCTTGCGCAAGAAGCTCCGGGTCTCCCTCGAAGCCCTCACCGCTAGACCCGACACTGACGGCGGAGACTCCCCGGGGTTCTCCCCCGAATAGCGCCCCCAGCCCCAAACACACACAATCGCCCTGGCTGTTACCTTGTCTTCTCCTTCCACTCGGTCGGACAGGCCGCACGGGTAAGCCGCTTCGAACTTTGGGGCGGCGCTGCGCCCTCCGCGCGCGGTGCGCGAGGCCAGGCGCCGGCGTCAGCGGGCCCGCCGGCCCCCGAGGCCACCGCGCTGGCTCGGAGCGGCCCGGGGCCGCCTGGAGGAGCGGGCATGGCCCCGCGCCTCCCGGGGAAGCCGGGCTCGGGTCTGGAAGGCGCCCTCTCCCCTGGTTCCGCCGCCCCCGGGCCGCGCAGAGCGGGTCTTGAGCCTCGCGAGGGGGCGGCGTAGCTGGAAATTGCGGGTCCGCGGCTGCGGCTCTGAGCGGGGCCCCTCCGCCGGCCGCGGCGGCTCCTGCTGGGTCGCTTCGCAGGCAGCCCGGAGCCCAGACCCCGGGCTGCGGGCACCTAGCCCTTCACTTTCATTCTGGGCTTCCAAGTTTCCAGGAGCACAGGGACCCAGGCTGGGACGGGCAGGCCCGAACCCACCCGTCCCCCAGCACCCCTTCCCTCTGCGCGCTCCCCACCGCGTCCCATTCCCCCGAGCTTCGGGGGAGGATTCCTTAGCGGCAACTCCTGGCGAGCTGAAAGGCGTGAAGGGGTGTAGGTGGGCAAGGGGCGAGCACCCCCATCTCCGAGGAGCCCCTGGGCATGCGTGTTGGGGAGGGTGCTGGGAGGTCCGCGCTCCCTCGGGACCCTAGGGGACCCCTGGCGCCCTCCCCCACCGACTCAAACCCTCCCCCCTCGGAGCAGGAGCCCCTGAGGGGGATGGGCAGCGGCCGGGCGGTTGAGAGGCGGGGGTGGGGGGAGCGGGTGCGAAGTTGCGGCCCCTTTGAACACCTCCGAGGTGAGTGAGGTTGGGGAGGTGGCCATAGCTATGTCTTCTAGGACCCCGAAGCCTTCCCATTCTTCTGCGATCTCCACAGCCGCGGGGGCGGCGAGGCGGGTGGAGGGAGGGAGCCGCCCCCTCCCAACCGCGCGCGGCGGCGAAACTCCGAGCCCGGACGCCCGGGGGCCGCCGGGGCCGCCTTTGAGGACCCTAGCAAGGTCAAGCAAGCAAAGGAGGGGGCGGGGGCTCCCGGGCACGTCCTGTCGCGTTGCGCCGGAGCCTCGGGAGCCAGTGCGAGCGGCCCCCGGGACGGCTCCCAGCTCCCGCCACCGCGCGGGTCCCGGGAGGCGGACGGCGCGCGTTCGGCAGTCCGGGAGCGCGGTGCCCAGACCCGGCTCCCTCCCGCCCCCTCGCCCGCAGCGCCTCCCTGCCGCTTTCAGACTTGTTGCGCGCGGGGCTGAGAGGCGGCTGCCGGCCGGGGCGCCCCGGAACCCGGGGACGCGGGCCGGGCCTCGAGGCCCGCGGGATGCGCCCAGGCAGCGCGCGGCTGCGCGGGCGGGCGCGGCGCTGGGGTCTCGAGCGGGGAGTTTGACGCCTCCTATTCTAGAGAAAGGTGTTTGTCCCCTTCGCGCTCCTGCGCGGGGGTGGAAAATGCGATTCGTCGCCCTGGGCATCATGCCGAACTCCCCCGAATCATGGGCCTGGGAGGGGAAGCAGCCAAGTTGCCGGGCCCTTCCCTTGTCCGCAGGCTCTGCTCCCTCGCGGGCCTCGGCGGTCGCGTCTGTGAAATGGGGGTTCAGGTTATGCCCTTGGAGCCCTTCCGGCCCAGGCCCCGACCCGGGATCCAACGTGCCGGGCCCGCAATGTGCTGGGTCTGCAGCGCTCTGGCCGGCCGGGTGGGAGGCAGGTCGGCGCGTGCGGACACGGCCTCGGGCCTGGAGGGAGGCGGCCCCGGCAGGGCCGGGCGCGTGGCTGCGGCGCGGCAGCCTCTCGGGCTCTCTTGCCCCCTAGCTGGCCAGCATGGGCCGGCCCGCCTCCTGGCCCTGAGCTCGCTCCCTGGGGACACCTCCGGCTCTGGGCCCCGGCCCCGGGCGCCGGGCGCCGGGCTGCGGTAGCGGACAGAAGAGGGCGGCGCGCTGCCTCCGACGGCCGGGAGAGGGCGCACGCTCCCACCCGCGCCTTGCCCGCCCCTTCCGTCTCCTCTGCCGCGGGGGGCGCCGGCCACATCCTGGCAGCCCCCGGGCTCGCTCGCGCCTCCCTCTCCCGCTAAGGCGGTTCGCTCGCGGCTCCGCCCGGGCCCCAGTCACTCCTCTCTCCCCAAACTCGCCTGGCCCGGTGCAGCTGTGCCCAGGCGTGCGCGGCGTGTGCGTGTAGATGGGCGCATGGGTACATGTGTGCCGCTCGCGCACGTGCTTGTCCCGCGGCATGTGTGTAGACATGAAGCTGCCACGTGTGCCTTGAGCAGTGCGGGTCTTGTGTGTCCCCTGGATGGCAATGTTCAGTGGAACCCTGTTCTCCCTGTGGTAGGTCCTGTGTCTGGAAGCCCTGGGAGTAAAGCTCTCACCCGGAGCCTGGAGGGTTCTGTTAACCTCCTAAGTGCCAGCAAACCCACTTTCCCACTGTCCTCTGGACGCCCAGCCCCAGCCTCCCTGCTGCAGCTGTGCTGTGGGCAGAGCCCTGTTTTCTGGGTAAACACAGAGGGCCCCAGGAGCATCGTGCAGAGACCACATGCACACACATACTAAATGTGTGGGTGCCCACATATACACACTCACACTGGGGGTGAACCGCGTACAAGGCTAAGGGCATGGTCTCCCGCCACAAGGCTGGTGGGAATATGGGAGGACAGAGGCCCTGACAAGCTCCATGAGTGGGTTCTAGGGTGGAGGACAGCCACATGCAGGAGTCCAGAGGTGGGGCTCCCCAAGAGGCTTCCACAGAGGGGTGGGCGAGTGGTGGTAAAGGGTCAGAAGGTTCTCCATGGAGGGAAGAGTCATGCAAAGGGCCTGTGGAAGGTGAGTGTGCAGGTGTGAGGACCAGACAGGAGTTTGAGAAGAGAGTGACTGGCAGGAAGGGGATGGGGGTGAGAGTGGGGGAGCTTCAGAGGAAGCAGGACCAGAACTCAGAGCCCTGTAGGCCTCAGGCTATGTCCTGGGGGCAGGTGACCTGGGAGGGTCTTAAACAGGGATGGTAATTTGGCCAGATGGACATGCCAAAGAGATGGCTCTCAGGAGCAGCAGTGTCAGGGGAGGCAGAATACACAGGGGTCAGCCCCGCCCACCCCTACACTGTATGCACATGTTAACCTAAGAAACACTTAAACCTGTGAAGAATTGTGAGTTTATTGAGCCAAACTGTCGACACATGCCAGGAAGCAGAATCTCAACAGTTTGAGATGATGCTCTGGAGAATGGCAGTTTTGCAGTTTTATACATTATAATCAAAAGAGGAGACCTAAATGGGTTACGTGAAATCCATGGGTGAAAGATCAGGGAGGTGGGAGAAGGAGAAGGGGGGAAGCTCTGGGATTGGATAGGAAGTAAAATGATGGACACACAGGTCTTTGACTTAGGCGGGTGCAGGACAGTTAACAGTCAGCAATTAACTCAATAACAAGGAGGGGATTTGCGGAGCTTGTGCTTTGAAGGAAAATTACTTTGCTTTGCAAAGGCATGTTAATCAGGTACGATATCGAAGATGCAAAAGACAAACAGGCTCAGTTAAGGTAAAGATTGACCTTTGTCAGGGAAGATAACAGCCTGGGACACGACTACCCACCGTAAACTGCTTTCAGTTTAAAAAGTTTTAATTTCAGACCATCTTTTATGGTTACTTTAGGTCTCTGAGTTTGCAAGGTTGCCATTCAGGCCTCCCTGAGCCTGTCTGATTAGCATGTGGCCCCTTTTCGCCCACACACACTTCATTCATCCCAACCAATGGTCACCGTCTTGATACCCCGCCCCTACCCCCACCCCATCAGCATAGCCTGTAAGCAAACACAGTGCAGCACACCATCCCATAGAAAAGGGAGGCACAGCATCCAGGCTCCACTGTCTGGAATCTGGCCCCCCTGAGGATGTTCCCATTGTGGGGACATCAAGGCTGGCAGGGCACAGGAGAGCCCCTCCTCCCACCACTGCCCATGACAGTTACCGGGGAAAGTGAGGCCTGAGAGGGCAAGAGCTTCAGTTGGAAGTATGACACCCCCGCCTCCACAGTGCAGGTGACAGGGGCAGGAACCGTCCTCCGCCCAGGAGACCCTAGGACTGAAGCTAGATCCGGATCCCTCCGTGGCTTCCCCTGCACCTCAGTCTCCTAGGCTGTATGGTAGGGTCACAGTCTCCTGTCTCGGGATAAGTCAGGACCAGAGCCCTGGGATAGCACACAGAACAGCTAGGAGGGGCTCCATATGTCCTGCTGTGTGTCCCCACCCTCCTTTCTCATGTTAACTCAATTTCTAGTGACAAGTGGCAAGTGGTGGGAACAGCACCAAAGGACTAGAGTGCAAATCGAGTCTCCTTCCACCCCAGACCCCAGGTCCTCCCATCCTGTGGAACTCTGTTAATGGTTCCGTTGTCCTTCCAGAATGTTCTGTGCCTCCACAAGCCCAGTCCTGTGCGTCTGTCCCATGAATGGTTTCAACAGATGGAAGTGTTCTGTGTTCCCAGGCACACCTGGCTCACCCACCCTCAGCCCACCCACCCCTGTCATCTTTCCCACACCCCCACCATTGCCCCCACCCCATCTCATCCCACTCCCTACAGCCCCCAGAAGCCTCCCTGCCCTTTTGGCACCTCTGTCATCTTCATTTTCATGCTGGTCCCACCACCATCTTCCTGGCCTTGGAAGTCTATGGGCATCCTTGAGGGCTGGCTCAGAGGGATGCAGACAGGGACCCTGAGGCCCCTGGGCCCTGCTCATTGACTGGGATCCCAGCCACAGCACCACCAGAGACCGGGAGAGGCCCCCAGGGCAAGTGGCCAGAGTCAGGCTCGAGCCCAGGCAGTTCCCTGGGCACTCACAGGCAGATTTGGGGATGCTGACATGGCTGGAGGTGGGCTAAGGGTCCCTGAAATGGTGAGGAGGCAAAGGAGTGGCGAGGACGTTGACACCCCAGGTGCTGGTGAGCAGGGCCTCGGAGGTCTGGAGGGTGACACAGAGGTGGCCTGGCCTGTCACTAATCCAAACCCAAGTGGGGATGGAGGGAGCACAAAGCCCAGGCCCACCCCCTAGAGTCTGTGCCCCCCCTCACTCTCCAGGGCCCTGAGCCCCAGGGAGTCATAACAAGAACCGCCTCCCACCTTGCAAGGCCACTCTGACCAGGCCCACCCTGCCTTCCTCTGCACCACGCACTCACCCACACCCCACACACATACTGGGGCACTCACACGTGCACACACATGGTCCTCAGTACCCGGCTGTCCCTGCTGAGGGCCCTACAGTCCAGCTCTGGGTTGCAGGTCACTCATCCCATCTACACCTGGCCCAGAGCTGAGAGGTGCCCTCTGTTGATCCCCTTCGCTTCAGCTGTCCCTGACAGAGGGCAGCAGGCACCCAATGGGCATTGGGCCCAGGTTAGGACCTGCTCCCCTGGGTGCAGCCTCCAGCTGAGGAGCCTGGCTCCTCTGACCACTGGGACAGCATGCCTACCCTGCCTCCTTCTTGGACAGGCCAGTCCTGCTATAGCCGTGTAGAGGCAGGTTGGGAGTCATTGGGAGCCAGGGACCTGGCCTATGTAAGTGCGTGTCTACTCCCATCCCTGCACGTGCCAGGCCTGCACAGCACACCCCTGGGATCTCAGCGCCTCCTGCCCTGGGCAGCCCCAGGACCTGGCTGTGCAGCCTGCCCATCCTAACTGCCTCTTCCGATCTTGACGCTGTGACCTTGGGCAGGTGACCTTGGGTGAGCCCCTTCTGCTGGGGACCTCAGATCCTGGCATGGCATGGAGTGTGGGTGGGGGTGTAGTTGTGGGGCAACAGCTGGGCAGGCACAGCAGCAGAGCCTCTGCCTCAGGGCTTAGGGGCTTACTCTAGGTACCGAGCAGGGGCACAGTGAGAGGAGAGGACAATGGCATGTCACGCCCAGGTTCTAGGAGCCTCCCCTCCTCATAAGAGTCCCCCACCTCCACCCTGCGAGGAGGCCCCAGCCCATGGGACAGATGCTGTCACCATCCTCGCTTGGGCTCTCTCCAGGAGAGCATGTCTATGTACACATGCTTATTTGTGCTTTTGCATGTGTATGCGCGTATGGACATGCATTCACGCGCTTGTGCATGTGTGTGCATGCTTGGAGGGTGCAGTGGGAGCACAGGGAGGGGTCACATTCACTCTTGGGAGGCTCTGCAGGCTCAAGTAAGACTTTCTCAGGCAGTCACCTTACCCCGTGTTGAAGGAGGAGCACCGGGCAGGGGCAGGGGCAGGGGCAGCCTAAGATGGGGGCGTGGTATGCGCCAAGGCTCAGGAGCTTGAGTTCACGGAGTGTCTTCAAGGCCTACAGCTGGTTTGGGGTGACAGGGTCCTGAGGGAGAGGAAGTATAACGAGGCCTGAGGCCTCCAAGGCCCATCAAAGAGCTAACCATTGACTCCAGGGCTAGGTGGCCCGGGGCAGTAAGGTGGGATGAAGGGTGACAGTGTCACTCCACGGTTACCTGGGATCTGTCTGCCGCCTTGTAAAATGGAGGCAATGCCCATCTGGGCCTCCCTGGGTCGGGGAGCAGGTGAAGGTGTGTATGGGCAGCCCCAGGAGTGGGCCTTCCAGGGGTCTCCTCCTGGGCAGTTCTGACAGATTCCCCCAGTGGCCCCTGAGCCCAGGCAGGCAGGCAAAGGAGACCTCCCATGGGGCTAGGCCTGGCAGATGTGGTGCGCAAGCTGGGCCCTGATGGCAACCCAGCCCAGCCCTGGCATCCCCTCCCAGCTCTGGGGGATGCCTCACTGGTCTGCCCATGTCTTTACTGTGAGTGGACTCCTTAAGGCTAGCTCAGGACTCCCCTTAGGTCAGCCAGGGTGGTCACTGGGGCCTTGTTGGCACAGGCTGAAGGTGGGGCAGATAGTGGCCTTGGGGAGGGGAGGCGGTCTCTTCCAGGGCCCACCTGGCTCTGTGCTTATGGAAGGAGGCCTGCAGGGATCTCCTGATCCCTCCTTGTGGCCCCAAGCCCCTGAGACACTCAGACTGGTAGTCCTGGGCCTGCCTCTGCCTCCCAGGTGACCAGGCTGCCTGACCTGCCACGGCCCGGGAGGTATCAGTGTGGCCTATGGGGCACCTCAAACAGGGGCATGGAGGAGAGGCTGCCCTGGGCTGGGGTGGTTGAGCGCCCCTAGGTGGCCCCTCCTGCTTGCTCTCCCAGCCCCTGCCCACCACCAGCCCCTGAACTGTCCTTGATGCCTTGGTGCCCACCCCGCCCCTCCCCCAGCACAGCCTCTTCCCAGGACACACAGGCAGGCACTGTTCGGAGGCCAGGCAGGACGACAGAGCGCCTTTTGTGGGCTGGTGTCTGGGGATGCCATTGGCAGCCTGGGGTGGGTGGGGAGGAGAAGTGGAGGCTGGGCCTGGGGAGGAGGGTCGGACGGGATGGATGAGGTGAGGCACGAGGGGCGGCACCCAGCCCCTGCCCTTGTCGTCAGGAAAACCGAGGCACCAGGGCTTCTAACTGTGGGGCATGGGTTGCAGCTCTTCGCACATGTGGGGATACGCCAGGTCAGGGTGGGAGGTGGTCACAGAGGCCCTTGGCTGATGGTGACCCCGCGAGCCTTGATGTGGGGTCAACTCCTACCTTGAGATGAGGCCGTAAGATTAACAAGGGAGGGAGAATCCCGAAAGATCTCAGACCTGGCGTATGGTTGGCGCTCGGTAAACGGCATCATCGTCATTCTTTCTCCTTGATTTCAGTTCCAGCTCCTTGTCCCCACCTGGTGTGGCTGCTCTCTCAAGTCGCCACCTCCACTGTCATCCCTTCTCTGTCTCTGGTGGCCTCCCCACAGCTCCCTGCCCAGTGCTCTCCTCTCTCCACCCAAGACACCTTGCAGGCCCTGGGAGGCCGTGCAACAGGGACGGGGCCGAGCTGGCCAAAGGGATGGAGGCTGGACACCAGGAAGAACTTCCTGGCAGTGAGGGCAGTTTGGCCCTGAGAAGGTGACGGGAGAGGTGGGGTCCCCACAGCTTGAGGGCTAATTGAGCACTGTCCTTGGGACTCCAGGAGGGGAGTGCTGCTGCAGGCCTCAGAGATCCAGGCCAGGATGTGGGGAACCAGTCACCAACAAGCGGCCTGTGGTTCGGGGGAGGAGACAGTCACCATGTGAGAACTACAGAGAGAAGTGACCAGTGACCACATGAACCCCCAGCACTGGGGTCAGCACCCTCCAACGTCTTCCAGCCCTTCACCTTTATCCAGCAGGCTTGGAGAGCTCTGACCCCAGTGGGGGCCTGGGCACTGGGTGTGGCCAAGGGGAGGGGTGTGAGCCAGCCTGGGAGCCCAGCACAGGAGGCTCTTGGTGTGGAGCCAACCTTCCTTCTGCTCGGTGGACCTCCTCTTATGGGGCCCTACTTTGGGCTCCTCAGGGCTCCAGCCTGGCCACTGGGCTCTCATTACAGGTCCCCTCTGATAGGACCTCCCCTGCAGCCCTGGTCTCCATCCTACTGCCCACACATCCCAGCCCACACTGAGCTCAGCTCTCCTTCCTGCCTCGTGACCATGGACAAGCATGCTGCATGCATTCACACACACATGCACACGGGCACATGCATGCACACCCAGACATGTGTGCCCACACATGCACGTGCATACACAAAGGCACATGCATCAACATATAAGTGCTTGTACATGTGCACACATCTGCTCCGCCCGTCAGTGAGGGCTCCCACCACCCCCTTGTCCAAGCTGGAAGCCTAGCCATCTCCCTGACCCCGTCTCCCCTCCCACCCCGTCTCCCCTCCTGGCCCAGACACCACCACCCCTGCTCTGCCTGCTCGCACCCCCCGTAGTCAGAAAGACCCTGACCCCATTTATCCCAGGGCCCCGCCCACACACTGCCCCCTCCAGGACACCACCCTGGGTCAGGACCTCCCCAGCATGCCCCTACCCTATCTCAGATTCTACTGCCTAGACGTGGGATGGACTCGACTGGCTGGTCTGCCCCAGGGCTGCATGACCTGGGGCCTGACACTGAGATGCCCTGCACCCACCCAGCTCTCTGCCCACCTGGGCTGCTTTGGAGGCGAGAAGGCTCAGAGGGGCCCTGAGCCGCTGATCCCAAGCCTTGCTGGAGGGTATCAGGCAGGTGGTTGCTGTAGATGAAGATGCCTCAGCCCACTGGAGAGGACCGTGGTTGTGTTGGGGACAGGGAAGGTGGGTGGTGGGCAAGTGGAGGTTGAGTGACCGCTGGCAGGTACAGGAGCCATCCGTACTGGCAGCCTGGGCCTCTTGCCCAGCTCTGCCCTGTGACCCAGCCAGGAGAGGACATAGGGCCAGGCCAAATACTCAGACTCATGGCTTGGCCAGCCACTGGCCAGAAGTCAGGGCGTGTAACCGCTCAAGTCAGAAATGTCCCAGACGACGTCAGGGTGCCAGGAAGTGACCTCAGTAAGTGACTTCAGCCCTGCTGCTTCCATCCCCATCCTGGCTTCCTAGTGGTCTGGGTGGTCCCTCTGTGGGACCCCAGGGCTCCAAGGAACCCTGTATGAGAACCCATGAGTGGACACTTTTAGGCTGTCTTCTGGCCCCAGGAGTCTGTTGAAGGGTCACTCCAGAGCCTTGGTTCCCGGAGGTGTGTCCGGTTCAGCAGGATCTAGTTGTGATCAGTCTCCACAGGGCTGGGCTGATATCCACCTGGGACTGGGTGGAGTCTGTGGACCCCTCTGGGGCATTGGGGAGAGCCTACCCTGGAGCTGGGGCTCCAGGGGAGGGTCTCATGGCATGCTGGATCCCAGCCTGGACTAAGGGAGGGCACTGCAGCCATACTGGCTCAGGTGAGGTTCGGAACGCATTACTACCTCTGTGGAGAGGCTGGGCGGCAGCCTCTCGGGTCTGGGATGGGCTGTGGGACTCTGGCCAAGGCCTCGTGATCCCCATACCATGGGAGTGGGCACCCAGGGTAGGCCTCTTTGCTACAACAATGTCCAAGGTTGCCCCTTGAGTGGTCTAGAGACAGAAGGGACAAGGTGCTTCCCAGAGGTAGGAGCCAAGTGCAGAGTCTTCCCAGCTCTGCCCAGACACTCCAGGATGAGATGTTTGCAAGTTCCCTTATCAAGGGACCCGAAACTTTGCCACTAAAGAGCCACCAGAGGGCCAGGTCGGGCCACACTGCCTACGGTGACCCAGAACCCTGCCCCGCCTCCTTCCTGCTGGAGTCCTGACGCATCTCTGGGTAAACCCCAGGTCCAGTGCTTACCCCCCTGCCGAGAGTGAAGCTTCACCCCCATTTTACAGTTGGGGAAACTGAGGCTGGGAGGCACGGGACTTGCCCGAGACCATGCAGGCATGAGGGGGCAGCCAGACTCCAGGCCTGTGCCCGCTGCCTGCTCTGTCTCCAAGGCCCATGCAGGAAGGACACCAGGAGGGGACTGCTGAGCAGTGACTGACCTTGTGTCGCCGGCCAACTGGGCCCAGGCAGAAGGAAGTGGCAAGTCCCTGTGGGCAGGCTGCCGGCCTGTGCACGCTCAGCAGAGTGGAGGCACCGGCACCAGGCCAGGCAGACTCTGGGAGGCTGGCCGACACTCTCTCAGCTGCTGTGTGGGACCAATAGCCCAGCCAGGGGCTTTGGGGACTGTGAGGAAACTGATGTTTGGAGACAGAAGGAATTTGCCAGGGTCTCCGTGGAGGCCCAGGTGGATGGATGGCCACTGTGGCCGTGACGGGATGAGTGGGCAGGCAGCAGGCCCAGAGCCCTTGGGAGCCGCACCAGGCTGCTGGCCAGATGGACACAGCCAGGGCCCCTGTGGCACTCAGCCCTGGCCTGGCACTGCCCACCATGTTCTGCTTAGACCTGGGTGAACGAGGTCTCCTGTGCCCCTGGCTAGGCCCCTCCCCCTGCAGATGGACACACTGGTGAGTGGCAGATAGATAGGTGGACCGATCAGGTGCCTGGCAGCAGCACCAGACCTGTGTCAGCTGCCTAAAGCTCAGGTGGGCACTGACCCCACCATGCCCTCAGCCTCAGTCTCCCCAGGGGGCTCACAGCAACCCCCATTCTGCTCCTTCTCTTCCAGGTGCAGCCTACAGCCACAGGCAGGCAGCAGGACCCTGTGTGTTAGGAGCCACTACAGCCCTCTCCATCACCTGAAGGCCTCTCCTCCTGCCCTCGCTTGGAGCCCCTGGCCCCAGCCCTGGCCCTGGCCCCTGGCCTGGTCTGCTTGCTGCTGGACCCTGGCATGTCCAGGCCTGGCCCGCGCCTGCCTGCCCAGCCCGAGGAACCCCAGTGGCCCCGTGAGCTAGGATGAGGGGCCAGGCCACCGCCCCAGGCCCCTGCTGGATCCTTGGCCCCCGGCTGCTGCTGCTTCTGCTGTTCCTGGGGCGCCAGGCTAGGGCAGCCATGGGGGCCAATGTGGGGCCAGGGCCTGAGCCATGCACCACTCTAGTGCAGGGCAAGTTCTTCGGGTACTTCTCAGGGGCTGCAGTGTTCCCAGCCAACGCCTCACGCTGCTCTTGGACCCTGCGCAACCCGGACCCGCGGCGCTACACACTCTACATGAAGGTGGCCAAGGCTCCCGCATCCTGCAGCGGCCCTGGCCGCATCCGCACCTACCAGTTCGACTCCTTCCTGGAGTCCACGCGCACCTACCTGGGAATGGAGAGCTTCGACGAGGTGCTGCGGCTCTGTGACCCCTCGGCACCCCTGGCCTTCCTGCAGGCTGGCAAGCAGTTCCTGCAGATGCAGCGCCAGCAGCCACCTCCTAATGATGACCCCGGGCCCCCAGGCAATGACTTCTCAGTGGAGTACCTGGTCGTGGGCAACCGAAACCCCAGCCGGGCTGCCTGCCAGATGCTGTGCCGCTGGCTAGACGCCTGTCTGGCTGGCAGCCGCAGCTCACACCCCTGCGGCATCATGCAGACCCCTTGTGCCTGCCTGGGTGGGGACACCGGTGACCCTGCCCCTGGCCCCTTGGTTCCCCGCGGTGACGTCTGCCTGAGGGATGGAGTGGCTGGTGGCCCTGAGAACTGCCTCACCAGCCTGACCCAGGACCGGGGCAGGGATGGTGCTCCAGGTGAGTGACCAGACAGGAGAGGACCCGGGGTGGCTCCCTGGGCAGAGGGCATCAGGTCTTTTCTGCAGAGTTGTCCTGCCTGCCCACCCTCTTAGCAGAGGCTCAGGGAAGCCAGCACACAGTGCCTGGTGCAAGGGAGATGCTCGCTGAGTTCAGTGAATGAGTGAAGGAAGGAACAGCGGGTCTGATTTCTCCAGCTGAGAGAGTTTTAAATTTCTGACTGGGAATATCCTTCCTTTTTTGAGAGCAAGATGGTCTAATGGGCCAGCAGGCTGCTGTGGCTGGTGGCCGGGGTCTGCAGGGGCCTCTTGGGATGTGGGCTGCGTGGAGAAAATGACCAGAGCAGACTGTTTGGAGATGTGGTCAGGAGGTGAGATCTGGGGGCAGTGTGGTGTGGCTGAACAAATCACTTACACTGCAGTCAGTTACTGAGTGCCTTCGAGGTGTTCCAGGCATCAGGGACACACAGAGACAACCCACAGCCCAGCCCCACCCTCATGAGGGTGGCGGGAAGGAAGGCCAGACGGGCACAGCCAGGGCCCCTACCACAGCATCTTAAGTACAACATGGGGAAAGGTTGCTGGTGCGAGGTCAGGGGTCTCCTGGTCCAGGGGCCAAGTTCAGGGTTTTTGGAGACGTGCGGGTGAGCCCTGGGGGGTGTTAGGAATAGCACTGCAGGCCAAGAGCTGGGCGAAGGCCGGGCACATGCTCGTCTGCCCAGCAGAGAGAGGCTGGGCTGGTCCTGCTTGGTGATGAGAGCCAGTGAAAGAGGTATGGTTAGTGGATGGGACAGGACGCAGGGCAGGAGTCAGAGTCTTCCTTACAAGATGCCCAGGATTTCCTGAGAGCATCTGGGAGGCTGGGGTGGTGGCTGGGATGGGGAGGGGGGCAGGGGACAGCTTATCTCATACTCTTGAGTTTGAGATGCCAGGCAGGCAGCTGAACACGGGTGCTGGGCATCCAGGGGCCAGGCCAGGCTAGGTGTTTCATGCTAGGTGGGTGACACTGTCCAGGGCTCTTAGCCCCCCCTGAGCCAGTGAGGCCAATGGACTGCTTCTCAGAATAGTTTTTAAAGGCATAAAATAAGCATGTGGGGCACAAAAGACTCCAGTTGTTCTGGCACCCGACTCTGTTCATGGCCCCCTGGGCCCTGGATCCTAGATTAGACACCTCCATGAGCTGTGAAGGTAGCTGGAGAGGAGCAGGTGAGAAAGGGAGAGGTGGGCAGAGCCCCAAGGAAGGGGGGGGGTATCCAGGAAACCAGCAGAAAATGCTCCATCAAGATGGGGGTATACATCAGCTTCTTCATGCAGCTCCCCAGCAGTGGGGTAGGAGGCTGGGAGGACTGACCTTGAGGCTGGGCAAGATGGAAGACACTGTGACCTTGGCTTGGGCAGCTGCTAAGGAGCAGAGACGTGGAGGGCGCCGGTTGGGGGGAGGAGAGCACGGAGCAGTCGTCGCTCGGCCACTCCCCTGCAGCCACCTGCCTTCTGAGCCTTAGTTTCTTCATCTGCAAAGTGGTGACTGCTATGCAGGACTGCAGGGTCATGCAAGAGATGATGGCCCAGGGCCTGGCCCACAGGCCCAGATACACAGGAGCTGGAGACTCTGACTGCTGGGAACTGTCCAGTGCTGCTCAGAGCTGCATGGAGGTGTCCTGAGGAGGAGGTCAAGAGGCTGGGCTGGTGTGGTCCAAGCATGAGGACCAGTGGCAGGAGTTTGTGTGCTGGAGGCAGCCAGAGCTCTACTTCTCACTGAGCACCTACTTTGTGTTCTGAGGCAGGAGTAGGGGTGCAGTGGGTTGACTTGTTATCGTGAAAACAGAAGGGTTACAGGAGGGCTTTCAGCAGAAGAGCGACAGGGGCTGACACTCTCGATGCTCAAGCTGTGAGTGTCCCAGCCCAGAGTGGGGTCCCCGACAGGGAAGGGCCACTGCAGGCGTTCAAGAGCGACCCGATGTTGGCCTGCTCGGGACTCAGCAGCATCTGGACTGGGGAAGAGGGTCTGGCGGTGGAAGGGGGTGGAGCTGATGGACTTGCTGATGCAAAGGATGTGGGTGCAGAGGGAGGAGGTGGCCAGACCACTCCCAGGGTGGGGAGGAAGGTCTGGAGGTCAGAGTGGGACTCGAGTGTGAGATGCTCATGGTTCATGCAAGCAGGGTGTCCTGTGAGCAGGGTGCTCTGGGGCGTGGAGTGCCAGGGCAGGACTGCACTCGTGCCCCCCCAGGCCCTACCCTCCCCCACCCCCAGCCAATCCATCCGCTCCTTTATCCCCTCAGGCCCCTCACCTTGAAAATGGAAAGAATAAAAGCACCTTCTTTCCTGGGTTGCCATGGGGAGTGAGAACTGGGGTGAAAGTGTTTCTGAACAGAAGTGATGTCAGTGAGAGCCCATTAATGCCTGTTTACTAAGAGGCACAGGAGCTAGAGGGCTGGGGCAGGGGCAGAGGATGAGGGGTGCTGGAGGCGGGGGTGGGCAGGCGGGGCTCCCATGGAGGTTCTGAGGGGAATGGCTGGCGGCCATGCTTGGAGGAGGGTAGGCAGGTGTGTGTGGGTGCATGTGTGTCCATGTATCCATGTGCTGAGAGTGTGTATGTGTGTTCATATGTGCCATTATGTGCACGTCCATGGCGGTATGTACATGTGTGCACATCTGTGTGTATGTGTACAGTACATAGTGTTCCTGTGTGAGCATGTGCATATGAGTGTGCATGGTGTGCACACATGCATTAACACGTGTGCTTTGAGGCTGGGCTCTGTGCAGGGCCATTTTCGGCGATTTGGACAAAGCACAGTATAGAGGCAATGAAGGGGAAGCTGATCTGTCCTGGGCGGAGGGGGTGGAACATGGTGTCCAGTGCCCACCCCCTGGACCAAGAATGCGTCTAGGAGCTGGAGACGGACATGGTCTTAGCGGTCGTGACCGCAGCCATGTTCTGAATTTTGTGCCTGGAGTATCCACATTTGAACTAGTTTACTCTTCCCAGCAGCCCATGAAATTGGCTCCCCACCGAGGCACCCTCCTTCCACAGGGCCTTTGCTTGGGCTGTTCCCCACCCCCACCCTCACCAAGAAAGGCTTTTCCCAGGCACCCAGAAGGCTCCCTCCCTCGAGTCCTTGCTCAGTCATTTCTTCTCAGCGAGGCCTACCCAGCTGTGCTGTTTAAAATGGCAGCAGCCCCAGCCCCAGTCTCCACCCTGAATTCCGTCGCAGTTCCACCCAAATGTGACCTGTGAGCGTCCTGGGTAATTACCCATATTTGTGGGGTCCCCCCCTTATTCTCCACCCCTGCTAGCACGTAAGCACCCCAGGGCAGGGGTGTTTGCTCGCTCGCTGACGTAGCTCCCAGTGAGCTTCCTGGTATACAGGCAGCTACCTGGACAGTACCTGGTACGCGGCAGGCGCCTGCTCATAAATGCTTGCTGAGTGGAACGAGGCAGAGGGGTTAGGCAGCTGGGAAGGGTCCGCTGACGGCAGAGCCAGCTCTTCGCCACTGGGTGGGCCCGCACTCCTGGGCTTCTGCTGCGCGGAGCTCTGCTGGGAGAGTCGGTGCGTGTGGGTGCTCGTGTGTGTATGGGGTTGGGGTGGCACGTGGACCAGAGTGGCCCAGCAATCATTCAGAAGACACACAGCTGAGCCAGGCCAGGTGCCAGACCCCAGATCTGTCCCCTGAGCCCCGTGCTCGGAGCTTCGCCCCCTCATGCAGGCTGGGGGAGGCTGGGACAGGCACGTCCTTTATCTCCCAGAGAAGGCTGTGCGCAGCCAGGGAGCGACAGGCAGCCCAGGCCAGCCAGTGGCCCATTTTCAGCCCTGCCCCCCGCCCAGCCTGTCCAGATACCACACGGCCATGTCACGTGTCTGACTCGGCCGGTGGTCCTCCGGCCACAGCAAATGTTCCCTCTCCGCTCGCCTCCCACCTGGCCGCCCCCTCTGAGGCACACTCCCACCAGGGGTCTCTCATGTGTCCCTGGTCCCTCTGTCTCTCCCCCACAGTCTCTCTCTATGTTCTGCCTCTGGTGAGATGGAGCCATTTCTCTCAAGGGTTGTTTTAAATATTCATGTTTTAATTAAAGAATTTTATTGCAGAAGCAACATGTAAGACAATGAAAAAGCAGTGTCCTGGGGGCTGGGAGTGTGTGTCTATGTGTGACCGTGATTCTGTGTGTGTCCCTGTCTTTGTGTGTATGTGTCTCTATCCCTGTGTGTTTGTGTCCCTATGTGTGTCCCTGTATGTGTCCCTGTGTATGTGTCCTTGTCCCTGTGTGAATGTGTCCCTGTGTGTATGTGTCCCTGTATGTGTCCCTGTGTATGTGTCCCTGTCCCTGTGTGTGTGTGTCCCTGTGTGTGTGTCCCCTGTGCCTGCACGGGGTGTGTGCGTAACGTCTGGTCATGCGGGTCTGGAGGGCTGTGACTCTGTGATGCTGGGCTGAGGGACCAAGACCCACCCAGGACCACCCAGACAGAGGGAGGGGCTGAGTCCCGCCCCTGCCTCCAGGCCTGTCACCAAGTGGTGGGGGGCTCCTGCCCTGAAACACCCCCTGCAGGGCTTTGGACAAGGCCCAACCGGCCAAGTCCCCCAGCTTCCCTCAGGAAGAACGCCTGGAGCCCCTCTCCTCTCAGGTCTGTGGGCTGTGGAGAGAGGCTGAGCCTAGAGTGGGTGTGGGTGTGGGGGGTTTCCAGGTGTCACTGAGCCGGTTGAGGGGGCACCAGGAGAAGGTGAAGGGCATGGGAAGACCTGAGGGCGTCTCTGCGGAGACTTCATCTCAGCCAAGACACTGCTCTTTCACAAAGACCAAGTTAGAAAACTTTGGAAAACAAGGTTCAGTCTCCTCTGGAGACAAGGCCCACTCCCGATGGGGGGAGGGGGGCATGACCACAACGCACACATGTGTGCCGTCACCCATGGAGAAGTTCCCACGTGAGGTCAGAGACCCTGTGCGCCAGCTACCAGTGGCCCTGCTTGGGTCCCACGTCCCAAAAAGATGGAAGGAGGGCTGTCAGCCGTACAGCCCAAAGCCTAGGGAGGGAAGGGATTTGCCTGGGTCACCCAGGGCCCAAGGGCAGAGCTGGTGGAAGCGGGCTTTCTTAGGACTGCTGCTGAGGGAAAGTAGAGGCTAGAAAGCAGTGACCCTGCAGACTGGGCCAGGTTGGTCAGCTCAGCAAGTGTCGGTTCCTTTTCTGTGAAATGGGGACAGGACAGGCCTGCTCACAGGGTCTGTGTGAGGCTGAAGGAGGCGGCACCTCTAACACAGGTGCTTGGAGGAGCCCTTCTGGTCCTTCTTACCTGGAAATGGGCCTGGCAGGGAGCATGGCTCTCTTGGCCCCATACTGAGGTCCCGCGGTACCTGCTACAGCTGGGCAGGCTGCTGGCCACTCGGGCCCTGAGAGCAGAAGCTGCAGGCCTCACGGAGAATAAACTGTGGCAATGTCTTGGGGGGGGTGGGGGCTGTGCACTGGGGGGCCGGTTGAGGAGGAGTTTCAGGGAGCTGCCCTATCCCCTGATATCCCCTTTGGCACATCCATGCAGGGAGCTCAGAGAAGCTTGGGTGCCCCAGGATAGACCCTAACGTGGGGTGGGGTGGGGCAGGGTCTTCGTGGGAGCTGGACTAGGCCGTGGGTGTCTGGGGACACAGCCTGGCAGGTGGGAGTGAGTGGGCAGGTGCTGCACAACCTGCTGGACTGGGGAGACCTCTGCTGGAGGAGAAGGGAAGTGTACAGTTCCCTTTCTCCAAAGGGAGACACCCCACGCACCCAGAAGGCCCAGCAGGGAGAAGGCCTCCCCCATGGCCCCCACCCCAGCCAACTTGGGGCGTAGGAACAGGGAGGTCACAGCCTTGAGGCTGGAACACCAGGGCAGGAAGAAGGCCCGAAGCCCCCTTTTCGGTGCCTTCTCTCCTGGGTGGCCATGCTGCCTAGAGGCCATTAATTGGTCCTATTCATCCTGTAATGAGATGGAAATGAGGCTTCCAGACAGAGGGGGCATTGAGCTGGGGAAGAATGGCTCCTCTTTCTAGGCCTGGAGGGGCAGACCGCCCCCCAGCCTTGCCCACTCCTCTGCTGCCCCTGGAAGCTCACTCAGCCCAGGAGCACCTTAGCCACCCAGCAAAGGGCGGCTTGAGTGCCTCTACACCAGCATTGTGGGCGACCCCCCTGTCGTAGACACATTTATCAAGTGTCAGCTATGTGTGGGGACACACTTGGAAAAGAAAACCACCAACAAAAATAGTTGTTTTCATTTCCTGAGTGTTCATCAGAGGCAGGAGTGTGGCCAAGGTCAGAGATCAGTCTGTGACTGGGATCAGGGCTCAGTATATGATGGGGGACGAGGAATCCTGTGCCCAGGATCAGAAGACAGTCTATGGTGAGGATCCAGGCTCAGTATGTGATCAAGGGGACTCAGCCTGGGACCAGCATCTAGGCCAGGGTGTGACCAGGGGCCTGTCTGTCCTCTGAGCCTTGGGCACCCTCTTCCCCCTTCCCCCACCACATCCTTGCCACCTGGGTCACCAAGGTAACCAGCCCTGAAATAGTGGGTGTTTTGGCAGCTGAGGCCTAACCTGAGTCTATCCTGAAAGACGAGCTCTGCAGCAGTTGCCATGGGAACCAAGTGGCATCCTCTGATTAGCTTGGCTTGGACACCCTCTCTCTCCCACCAACTGCTGGTTTTCACGTCACACAGGCTCCCATGTGGGGGCTGGGCTGGGGCAGCAAGGGGTAACTGACAGGACGTGCCCCAGCCTGACCCCACTGCCAGGCCCATCTCCCTGGACTCTGACTCTCTCTGCTCCTTTGTCTCAGTGTCACAGGATGGGATGGCCTGGAACACCGGACTGGGGCCTGTGGTTGGTCATAGCAGGTGGCCTTCGTCTGGAGGGTCAGGGGCATCTGGAATCTGACTGTGGTTCCAGTCCCTGCTCCTCTCCCTGTCAGCCCAGTGGATAACTTGGGCTCCCATCTGCGTTTGACAAGCAGCTGTGGTTCTGGGCTGAGTCACCCGAGTGAGGGCACCTGAAGTGGGAGCAGCAAAGGCCCCTCTCTGGGCAGCCTCAGTCATCACAGTTCCCTGCCCCATGCATGTGGACACTCGGAGGCGTAGCAGGGGCCCTGGTCTGCTCGCCTCCCTGGGGTGCTTCCGAGATAACTGTGGTGTAAGACAAAGTGACATTTGTGTAGTATACTCCAGGTTGGTAGTTCTGACTGCACCCCTCCGTGCCAGCTCCAGGGCAGGTCCTCCTGGGTGTCCAGACCATCCCTCTTTGAGCCTGTTTCCTCTGCTGCAAATGGGGTGAAAATGCTGCCTCTTTAAGGTGGATGGGACTTAAGTTTCCTGTGTACTGAGGTGCCTGGCACAAAGCAGAGCCCACTGGAAGTGGAAGGAACCTGCCCAGGGTACCCTAGGAGAGCTGGCCACAGGAGGAGCAACCTTCCTTGGAGGGTGCGGGGCTGGGCCAACAGCCTGGTGTGATTCTGCTGAGACTCTTCCTAGCTCAGGGAACACAGGTAACCCTTCACTTGGGCTGCCTCGGCCTGCTCAATGGGAGCAGAGAGGCCTCCCTGCACAGTGGCTGATGGGTGAGAGCATCACACCCAGACCCAGGAAGGGGCTCAGAACCAGGTCCCTCTGTTCCCAGAGCAAGGGTCCATGCAAAGCTCAGCCTTGAGCCCTCATTGTGGTGCTGGCAAGCCCCTCCCTGGGCCTTGTCACACACCAGGGAGCTGCCAGTGACTGTGCAAAGAAGGGCTGAGCAGGGTCTATGCCCACCCACCGAGGAGCAGCCACTAAGGTCCAAGCCCCTCCTCCCTGGTCATTTCTAGATGTGTAAGCCTGCCCACCTGCCCCACCCTCCTGCTGTGTCCCACCTGGCTGGACACAGAGGACAGGAAGCCTGGCTGCTGTGTGCCCTCGGCAGAAGTACCCTGCCTCTCTGGGCCCAGGGGAAGGGTAGGCTCTGTGAGAGGAGGGAGACAAGGCTTCTGCAGTAGGTTTGAGGGGTAGAAGGCTCCCCTTCCCGCCTGTGTTCCCAGCATGGAGAATGAGGCCCCGCTGCCCACGCTGGCTGGAGAGGTTCCTTCCCAACCTCGCCTCCCGTTCTTTTGCCCCTGGTGCCCCCTGCTGGCTGGTTCCCAGAACTGGCGCAGGAGCGGTGAGAAGGGGCTCCGGCACCTTTGAGTGGCCCGTACAGAACAGAACTGTGCCTGACCAGAGTCACGTGGACACTGATATTGCTGCAAATCAAAGTTGGTTCTCTGGCATCAACTCTGACCCCAATGACAACACCCACACCCATCCTTTCCCAGCCCTTTCCTGCAATTTATCCTCATGTGTCAGTAGTGGGGAGTAGTGCCCCCATTATCTTCAGATGAGGGGCTTGAGGAAGGATGGCCCATGGGTGGTGGGCCACCACGGCCCCTGTTCCTCCCCCCCCCCACCCAAGGATATTTTTAACGTTGCTTTTCAGAGAGAGTGGAAGGGAGAAACGGAGAGAGAGAATCGATATGAGAGAGACACATCAATTGGTTGCCTCCCGCACACGCCCCAACCAGGGCCAGGGATCAAGCCTGCAGCTGAGGTGCGTGCCTGTGCCTTGGTCAGAATTGAACCCCAGACCCTTCAGTCCAGAGGCCGATGCTCTAGCCACTGAGCCAAACGGGCCAAGCCCTGTTCTTGGGCGCACCCTCTGGGATCTCTCGCAGTCCTCATTCTCACCCCCTGAGTTGAGGTCCATTCCCCCAGGCCACAGACAAGCCAGAGCTCTGAGAGGCACAGGGGACACTTCTGATGGGCACTCTATTACCTGCCCTTGGCTAGCCTGGCTCCCCTGCTCCAGCCTTGGGTGGGCAGGCCTTGCGGGGCAGTGGCCCAGCTCCAGGACAGGTCTCCGTGCTGGACTTCAGTAATGCCATCCGCTGTCTCCTGGCCACCTCACAAGTGGGTGCAGTGTGAGGGTGCTGGTGCGGGGTGCCCGCCTGGCCTGCACCTGGCTCGTCCTAGGCTCTGGGGAGGCTGCTCACCCTGATCTGATTGAGCCCACCCTGGCCTGCTTTGCTGACAGTGCAGGGGCCCTGGCATCCCTGAGGACAAACAGGATGGCAGCAGCCGGAGTTCTTTGCAGTGGAGCCATCTGGGTGGCCTCAAGCATGGATTTTGAACAGAAGGCCTGGACAAGCAGCCCCTTCCTCAGCCCATCAGTGCATCCTCCAGACCCTGGCCCAAGACGGGGGTGACGCCCCTGCTCCTCTTCCCTCAGCAGCTCCCCAGTACCTCAAGGCTGTCCTGTTCAGGGTCCTAAAACTACAGCCACTGAGGGGGGATAGGGCCAGGATGGAGGAAGACCCAGGAGGAGCTAAAAGGACATGGCTGGGGTCAGAGCAGGGGCAGCTGGAGGGGCCCAGAGGCCCAGGTGGAGGCCTGTGTTCTCCGGCTCCCTCAGCAGCAGGTGGCCAGTTTTGCCAGGTCTGAGGGAGGCTCAGTCTGCCTGGGCCCTGGGTGTGGGGCCATCAGGGGTGGGACACTGGTCACCTCTGGTATTCCGGCGAGGGTGGGGGAAAGAGCACACAGGTCATGACTGTGAGTGGGGGGTAATGAGGACACTGAGGCTCAGAGGAAACAGACTGAGGACCATGGGAAGGGGGTTCCAGCAGGACTGGAGGATCTGTGCACAGGACTGAGAGCCTTGTCAAAGGGTCCCCCCTGCCCTCACCCCAGCACCAGGACCTTATAACACAGCGGCTGGGATGGCCTGGGGTGTGATTCATTCATTCCTCAGACCCCCATGGGACTCCAGCTTTGTCCACCGCACACTAGGGCCAGATTCAGAACCAGGGAAGGCCCTAGCACAGGTGCCTATAGACAGAGAGCTGAGAGCACTGTGACCCCAAGGGGGTGCCCGGGGAGTGTGCATGTACCTTGTCCCAAAGACCCTCCCTGGGACAACCCTTCCCCGACACCCCTGCCTCACACCCCCGTGTCTCACTTTATCCAGGCCTGCACTAGGCCGCCTAGCTGACCCTCCATGGTGCTGTGTGGGTTCCCACACCAGAGCCTCACACATGTGGATCTCACCCCACTGGCTGCTGTGCCTGAAGTCTGGAGTGACCTCCAGAAGTCACTCTCTGAAAGACATGATCCCTGCTCTCTGGTTTTCTCCAGGTGGCTGGAAGCTGTGGTCCCTGTGGGGCGAGTGCACGCGGGACTGCGGGGGAGGCCTGCAGACTCGAACACGCACCTGCCTGCCTTCCCGGGGCATCGAGGGTGGTGGCTGCGAGGGGGTGCTGGAAGAGGGCCGCCTGTGCAACCGCAAAGCCTGTGGGGGTGAGTGCATAGAGGGGCCAACCAGGGGCTGGCTTCTACTGGTGCCCTCACCCCCTCCCTGCGCTGGGCCAGGCCAGGTGGAGGGTGAAGGCAGAAAGGAAGGAGGGCCCTGGGACCAGGCCAGGCAGGGAAGGGGCGGAGCCGTAGGTGTGGAGCCTGGCCTAGAGCCAGGTGGATGGGTGGAGAGGGCACCAGTAGAAGGGCGGCTCCGGAGGAGGGGGTGTAGCTGGGACTAGGTGGGGCTCTCTTCTCACCTGTTGACTGGGAGCTTGGGTGCTGCTTCCCTCTGCCACCCAGCCCTGGGCAGACCTGTCTGCCCCAGTTTCATCCAGCCTCTAGAACATAAGTCTCTAATAAGAGTATCTAATGACCTCATACATATTTTAGCTGCTTCCATAAAGTTAAATCAAGTTATAATGAGACTGTCATTCTTCGAGTTGGTTTTTCCTCGATGAACTTTGCTGGGAAGAGAAGCTCATCTCAGAAGCCTGGAGAGGGCCCGGGGCGGGGGGGGGGGGGGGGCAGGGTCCAGGCCACAGGAAGCAGGGGTGCTGGTGGGATGCTGAGCAGGGAAGGGCAGCAGCCACTCAAACGTGCTGTCCTGCAGGTGACTCCTGGGGGCTTTGGAGGAACGGAGGGAGGGACGCAGGGCGGGGGAGATGAGACCCACAGGAGTTGGTGCCAGGCCTGGGTGCCCTGGTCCCAGGTTTCCCAGCTGCCCAGGGAGGCCGAGCAACCTGGTGCTGCCAAGCCTAGTCCCACTCTGGCTGAGGACTGAGGGACCCAGGGCCAGAGCAAGGCTCCTGAGGGCCACCGCCTGGATGCTTACCTGAGCCCGTCCTGCAGCAGCCGGGCGCACCAACTCCCGGAGCCAGTCACTAAGGTCCACGGATGCCCGACGGCGGGAGGAGCTGGGGGATGAGCTGCAGCAGTTCGGGTTCTCATCGCCACACACGGGTGAGCTGCAGGGGTGGTTAGGGCGGCCATGTGAAGACAAAAACGCTGTAAAGCGGGGAAGGTTGGTTTCATGGTACTAGGTCTTTGTACAAATATTTTAAGTTATTAACTGCTGCTAGTTGTAAGACATAACTTTAAATAGTCACCATAATTAGACTACCCTCTTAGGTGCCAGGCTGTCCTCTCCAGGCCAGCTGGCTTTGGGGGCGCTAGTGCAGTTCAAACGGGCCCGTCCAGCCCAGACCCCAGGGACCTGGAGATAGCACAAGCCCAGCCCACAGACTTGCAGGGGAATCAGCCCGCTTCAAACACCTCGGGCTAAAAGGCCTCGGCACCACCGCCGGCTGCCCAGCGCGGTCCTGCTCCTTCGGGTTCCTCCTGAGGCTCTGACGCAGTCCTGGCACAGGGGCAGCGGCAGGCGGGTAATGCCTGGGCCTGGGCCCGCAGGTGACCCCGCGGCTGAGGAGTGGTCCCCGTGGAGCGTGTGCTCCAGCACGTGCGGCGAGGGCTGGCAGACACGGACGCGCTTCTGCGTGTCGTCCTCCTACAGCACGCAGTGCAGCGGGCCCCTGCGCGAGCAGCGGCTGTGCAACAACTCGGCCGTGTGTCCAGGTGGGCGGGCGCCGGGCGGCCGCGCGAGGGACGGGGTCGGGCACCGGGCACCGCGCCGCAGGAGCAGGGCCGGGCATCTGAGGCCTGGGTGACTGGGGGACCGGACAGGGGGCGGGGCGTCAGGGTCCAGGGTTGGGGCAGCCGGGCGCCCGGGTGGGGGAGGGTAAGTGGTCATCGGGATTCAGGGCTTGACAGCTGGGTGGCGGGGTGTAGGGGCGGCAGTGGTCAGTGTCGCAAAGCTCAGCAGTGCCCTCGGGTTTCTCTGCAGTGCATGGCGCCTGGGATGAGTGGTCGCCCTGGAGCCTGTGCTCCAGCACTTGTGGCCGTGGCTTCCGGGACCGCACACGCACCTGCAGGCCTCCGCAATTTGGAGGCAACCCCTGTGAGGGACCCGAGAAGCAAACCAAGTTCTGCAACATTGCCCTGTGCCCTGGTAGGTGAGAGGGAGGGCGCTGGGAGGGACAGAGAGCGGGAGGGAAGGGCCCAGTGAGTCACTGGCCAGCCCCAGGAGCCCGACTTTGCCCACCCCAGACCCCCCTGCTCCGGTGCTCAGAGGTTGGAACCTCAGGCGGTGATCAGGCTGGAGGTTGGAGACCCTGGGGCATTCTCATCCGTGTACCCTTGGTGTTGGGGTGGTGGCCCTCGGAAGCGTTCACACTTGTGTCCCAGGCTGCATGGTGGCGGGTGGGCCCTGGGGTGGGCCCTGGGGTGTTTACACCTGTGACCCAGACCCAGTGTTGGGGTCATGGGATCCTGGGTGTTCACACGGTTCCTGTCCCCTTCCTCCCCCGGGCCGGGCAGTGGATGGAAACTGGAACGAATGGTCAAGCTGGAGCACGTGCTCCGCCAGCTGCTCCCAGGGCCGGCAGCAGCGCACACGGGAGTGCAACGGGCCTTCCTATGGGGGCGCCGAGTGCCAGGGCCACTGGGTGGAGACCAGAGACTGCTTCCTGCAGCAGTGCCCAGGTCAGGGCCGGGCCAGGGCTTGCGGGTGGCGGCATGCAGACATGAACCATGAGGAGGGGCGAGACCCTTGGGGGCTAACTGTGGGGCTGGAATGTGGCCATAGGGACGTGGGGGGACAGTGGGAAGTGAGGGGGGTGGAGGGGGACCAGTGCAGATGAGGCACTTGTTTTTTCTTTATCAAGTTGAGCTCTGGTTTCTCCTCTCCTGGTCTCAACCTGGTGTCTGCGTGTCTGGCCCTCCTTTTGTTCCCATCCCTGTGTTGTCTGGCCCTCCCCGTTTTCCCTGTCCCCATGGCCCTGTGTCTCTGACCACTGTGACTCCTGGACCTGCGCCCTCCTCATCCTGGGCCTGTGTCTCCATGCCTGGCGTGCCTTGCAGTGGATGGGAAGTGGGAAGCCTGGGCATCATGGGGTGGCTGCAGTGTCACCTGTGGGGGCGGCACACAGCAACGGGAGCGTGTCTGCTCAGGGCCCTTCTTCGGGGGAGCAATGTGCCAGGGCCCGCAGGAGGAGCACCGGCAATGCAGTGCCCAGCGGTGTCCTGGTGAGTGTCCCCTCACCACCCCCACAGCTGGGCCCCGGGAGGAGACCCTGAGTGACCAGGTGGGCGTGGAGCTGGGCTCTCTGGGGACTAACTCCCCTTTGTGATGGTGGATGTCCTGGAGGGCTCTGGCCCCCTGCCCCTGCTGCCAGCACTCAGCACTCCTTCCCATGTCCTTCCCCCGCTCATGCCTCTGGCCCCTGCAGAGCCCCATGAGATCTGTGACGAGGACAACTCTGGCACTGTGATCTGGAAGGAGACCCCAGCGGGAGAAGTGGCTGCGGTTCGGTGTCCCCGAAATGCCACGGGTGAGGGCTGGCAGGCAGCGGGTGCGGGTGTGAGGGACTCCTGTTCTGTCCTCACAGGGCTGTGTGGGGGGCAGTGAGGTGGCCCTACAGGCCTGGCCAAGGGGCTCTCAGAGCAGCACGTGTGTCCCTGTCTGCCCTGTGGCTCCAGTGGGTGACAGGGTTGCAGTAGTTCTCTAGGGTCATCCCCAGTGTGTGCAGACAGCTGTACCTGGTTCCTTGACCGTTTTCTGGCGTTAGGCATTGGGTCACAAGTGTGCCCGTGTTTAAGGCTGTCACTTCCTGACACCAAACACCTCCACAGGCTCCCAGTGTCTGCCTCTTGTGTGGAGCTGGGCAGTGGGCCTGGGCTACAGGCTCTGGATTGGGAGGAGCTACAGGAGTGACCCTGGGATGAACTTGAACCCCCCCCCCCACTCAGCTGAGGGCTCTGCCCCATGCAGGTGGGGTCCTTGAAAGTTTAGCTCCTGCTGGTCCCTGCAGCAGCTGCTCAGAAATTCTGTGAATGAAAGAAAGCGAGGTAGCCTGGCCCCCATGCTGGCTCTGCTCTCAGAGACTCCCTGCTTCTGGAGCCAAGGGTCCCAATGAGAGGGCCCGGGCCTAGGAGCTGTGGGTGGGTTTGCTGCACCGGAGGTGGGCACCTAGCTGAGAAGTGGGAGGCAGAGTTGACCCACCACCTCCCCAGGCCTCATCTTGCGGCGCTGTGAGCTGGATGAAGAAGGCATTGCTTACTGGGAGCCCCCTACCTACATCCGCTGCGTCTCCATCGACTACCGAAACATCCAGATGATGGTGAGGGCCGGGGCTGGGGTCTCCTGCCCTGCCCACCAGTCCAGGGTGCTCCTCTGCCCTGTGTCCTCAGACAACCCTGTGTCCCCAGTGGCACACCCTATGTATACACATCAGTTATGGCCACTGGCTGGGGGCTGCAGAGGGTCCTCTAGGCATAGGAGGTCCTTGGCCTTGATGTGTCCTGCAGAATCATGGCACCCAATCCTCTCCATCTCTCCAGACCCGTGAGCACCTGGCAAAGGCTCAGCGAGGGCTGCCCGGGGAGGGGGTGTCCGAAGTCATCCAGACGCTGGTGGAGATCTCCCAGGATGGGACCAGCTACAGTGGGGACCTGCTCTCTACCATCGACGTCCTGCGGAACATGACCGAGATCTTCCGGAGAGCATACTACAGCCCCACCCCTGGGGATGTGCAGGTGCGCTTCCCCGAGGGCCACCCAGGAGAGTGCACCTGGGAAAGTGGGTGGGGAGCACGCCCTGGGCCTAGGCTGAGCCCTGACCCTGGTCACACACTGATCCTGACCCTGGTCACGCGCTCAGCCCTGATTCTGGCGCCTTGTTCTCTGCTTACTGGCCCTTCTTCCTCTTCCTTCCAGAATTTTGTCCAGATCATCAGCAACCTGCTGGCGGAGGACAACCGGGACAAGTGGGAGGAGGCCCAGCTGGTAAGGACACTGGTCAGAGCAGCAGGATGGGCCAGGCATTGCTGGTGCCTCCTTAAGTCCCAGGCTAGCCTAGCATGGGACCTGGGTTCCAACCCCAGCTCGGCCTCTGCCAGTCGTGTGACTTTGAGGAAGTTGCTTAACTTTCTGAGCCTCAGTTTCCCCATCCATCAGAGGACAGCAGCTCCCCTCGTGGGGCTCAATGAGGAGGGGCGGGATGTGTTGGCAGTGTGGTGCTCATGAGGTGACTAGGATGTGGTGATTCTTTTTCTTCTGGAAAGAGTGGTCAGCCTCCCTTCCTCCCAAATGGACCTGTGCCCAGGGCAGTACCCAGTATGAGGACGGCAGGACCCAGAGACCCTGCTGTCCTCCCCAGCCTGGATCCCTGGCCATGGGGCTCAGTGTGCTTGTCTACAAATGGCTATGGACACTCAAAGGTCCTAACTGCTTCCCAAGTCACGGAGCCTGTGGTGCTAGGGAGTGACCCACAGGACCCAGAAACAAAGGGACAGAGGAAAGGAGGTGGGAGGGGCGGAGGAACAAGAAGATGTGTCCCTGGCTGGGGGTGTGGGGCCCTCCATGATGCCCTCATTTAGCTCTAGTGGTTGGTGTTCTGGGTGGGGCTGCTCCCATCATCTCCAAAGCTGCCTAACCTCACCCCCTCTCCAGATGGGCCCCAATGCCAAGGAGCTGTTCCGGCTGGTAGAGGACTTCGTGGATGTCATAGGGTTCCGCATGAAGGACTTGCGGGATGCATACCAAGTGACAGACAACCTGGGTGAGCGCACCCCATCCTCCACTGATCCCCCCTCCATGCCCCTGCTCTGCAGCCCTGGGCCACACCTTCCTGCCTCAGTTTCCTCATCTGTGTACACAGGCAGGGGCCACATTCCCTCTAGGCCAGTGTTTAAGGTCAATCCTGTGTGTTCAGGTGCACAAACCTGACACGACCTAGGAGGGGTCAGCTTGGGGCGTCTCAGGCCCAGACAAGGTCCTAGAGACCTCATATCCAGGGACACACCGGGACCCCCAGTCCACAGCCCCCCAGGGCCAGGGCCCACTTTGGTCACCCCAGTGCCCTTTCTGTGCTGGGATGGTCTTGGGGACTTGAAGGCAGGACTGTGCGGCCACCCCCTTCTCTGCACACCCCTCCTACACTGCACACCCCACACCCACACACTCTGTTCCTGGACACTTACACTAGGGATCCAAGCAGCCCAACCTCCTTCAGGTCTTTACCCAAAGTCACCTCCTCAAGGAGGACCCCAGACCACCCTGTTTGGAAGTGCGGCACCCCCAACCTCCCTGCCCCTGCCCAGGATTACCACTGCTTGCCTGTCTCCTCCATCAAATTGTCAAGGCCAGAAGGGGTTTCGTTTGTCCCCTGCCGCACCCCCAGCATGAGAGCTCCCTGGCGTACAGCAGGTGCCCTGTGCCTGTGGAGTGAATGACTACTCGTGGTTCCCTCACTGGTGGAGCACTCACCACAAAGGGCTGGACACTCAGAGAGGAGGGGCCTGTCCCTGTCCCCAGGCCCTCTACTAGGGAAGATGCTGTGGTCCCAGAGCTGATCACAGATGCAGGGAAGTGGCCTTGGCCAGTGTGGGCGGCTTCTCCTGGGGAGAGGTCCCAGAGATGGGCAAAGGCCAGGTGCAAACCACATGGGGGGCTGGGTAAAGGAAGCACAGTGTCTTCCCAGGTGGGTGGGCTGAGAATAAAGGGACCTCGTGAGGCCACCCCCACCCCCAGTCCTCTCCTCCCAGGCCTGTGTCTGCCACTCACTTGGGACTCCTGGATCAGAAGGCTAGACAGCCTGATGGGACTGGAGTCTTTAGGTGTGAGTTTGGCTGGACCCGGGTGGGGCCAAAGGTCTTCAAGAGGCTGGCCAGGCCCTGGGGCCAGACTCCCACTGCTGACACCACCAGCTCTTGACACTCTGGGCCTCCCCACACTGCTGCGTCTCCATCAGCACGTCTCCCTACACCTGACAGAGGAGCCTTCCACACTCCCCACACCTTTCTATGCATTACCCTTCCCACAAGCCCATCTGTTGTCTCCTTAGTGTCCTCAGGAGGTGGAGTCTGTCTCTGTCCCTTTTCCAGAGCCACTGTGGAGGGGAATCTGGGCTCCAGCATTGGGAAGGCAAAGTGAACCCCACTGGCTCGGGACACGGCCAACCCAGGGAGCTTGTGTAGGGACAGTGCATATGGGGAGGGACTCACTCTGCAGCTTGGGACCAGGAGCCTTGGTGAGAGGCCGGGAAGGTGCCCCGGCCCTGGGCTTCCCAGGGAGATGGCGATGGGCAGGAGCCTGGCTGGGTGGCCCCACGTACCCTATGCCCCCCCTGAGCCTGTGTGATGATCCTAAGCACCCAGGCCCACTTCCCAGCTCCTCAGGGCCAAGGCTCCTTGTCACGTAACTGCTTCCCTGTCTCTGTTTCCCTGCCTCTGTCTCTGTTGCTTCTTGTCACCTGTCTCTCACCACAGTCCTCAGCATCCATAAGCTCCCCGCCAGTGGAGCCACGGACATCAGCTTCCCCATGAAGGGCTGGCGGGCCACAGGCGACTGGGCCAAGGTGCCGGAGGACAGGGTCACTGTGTCTAAGAGTGTCTTCTCCACGGGGCTGGCAGGTGAGGGCCCCATGATGCGGAAGGACCCTCATTGGAGACTTGGGCCCCAGTGCCTGAGGGTCCAGCCTCTGGGAAGGTCTTTCTGGAATCTGGCCTGTTGCCTCTAGGTCCAGGGTGGCATCCATGTTTCTTCTCAGTATTCCCAAGGTCTCCCCTTCTTCCAGGAAGCCCTCCTTGCCCTCCTTGTGTTGGGACACTCCAGGCAATCTTTGGTGAATGGATGAAGGAACCTCCTCATTGTAGGCAGAGACAGGGTTTTACCTGAAGTGACACAGCAGTCAACTCTGGTTCCCAGGAAGGGAAGATGTGCTCTGCCTGTCCTCAGCTCTCAGGGTCACTTAGGGCGACTTAGGCAGTCACCCCAGTTCTTTGACTGCAGCACTATCCGTGGTGGGAGTGGACCCAACCACGGGGCTTGGGTCTCCTGGGGTCCAGCCTTGGGGACAGTTGGGAGGAGGGTGACTGGCACGCTTTCTTCCAGAGGCTGATGACTCATCTGTGTTTGTGGTGGGCACTGTGCTCTACCGGAACCTGGGCAGCCTCCTGGCCCTTCAGAGGTAGGCACCAAGGGGCACATGGGAGGTTGAGGTGTGGGGGAGGCCAGCCAGGAGAAGCTAAGGTGGTGGGACTGGGGGGCGTGGGTGGGCGTTCAGGAAAGGGGGCCAGAAGTGGGCCTGGTTCCACAGTTGGGGCCACGGCCCTAACAAAGGGGGTTCCCTGCCACCCTGACTCTGCTTGCTGACTCTCCCCAGGAACACAACCATCCTGAATTCCAAGGTCATCTCTGTAACAGTGAAGCCGCCCCCTCGTTCCCTGCTCACACCCCTAGAGATTGAGTTTGCCCACATGTACAACGTGAGTGCCCTCCGTGTGCGCATGGTTGCGTGGGGGCGACCCCTCCTCTCTGACCCTGTGTGTGGGGTGGGGGGTGGGGATGTCACCCTCAGCCTTATAAGAGAGCTGCTTTCGTCCCCAAATAATGAGTGGGGAAACGGAGACTCGGGGAGTGGCATGACTCGCTCAGGGTCATATAGCAGGGTGATGTGGGAGCCAAAGTCTAACCCACCTCTGACGCCTCTGCCTAAGCCCAGCCCCTGCAGCCCAGTCCCTGTCCACCTGGTTGCTCCCATGGAGGAGAGAGAGCCATCCCATTCCGAGGCCAGTCTGCCCCGGTCTCAGGCTCCTCCATGCCCTGTTCCTTGGAGCTCTCTATCAGGCTAGGCTGAGATGCCCAGGAGCCCAAGGGTCACCCAGCCAGGACAGGGCAGCACCAGACCTCGAACCCTAGGCTAGGGTTGTAGGAAGAACCAGCTGTGCCTCTTCCTGCTGTGTGCCCTGGGCGAGTTGCTCACCCTCTCTGTGCCATGGCTCCCTCCTTTATCAACTGTGAACGACAGTGTTGGGTGAGGACTGAGTAATTCCCACCAGTGTTTAGAGCAGCTGCCCCCTAAATGCCTGGAACATCCCACCTTTCGCACCCCTATCATCCCAGGGCGGGTATGCTGTGACCCACGGGACGGGGGTGTTCGCTGAGGCCCTCCCTGTGCCAGCCTGACCTTCACTTACTCGCCCCTCAGGGCTCCCCAGGAGAGGTCTCTCTGCTACCCCATTTTGTATGAAGCTGACTGGCCATCTGGGCATCCAGAGATGGGTTTCTGCCACTGCTGTCCAGCCCTGCTCAGAGGGGACAGGCGCTGCCCAAGGCCACACAGTGGGGGTGGGGTGAGGGGTCTGCACCGATCTCTTCCCTGCTCTGGGCCTCAGTTTCCTCCTTGAATGCCGGTCTGTTGGAGGGACAGTGTAAGCAGAACACTGGCCCACCTGTGGGTGGACCCTGCAGTGACCCTGGGGCGGGGCTCGAGGGGGCAGGCAGATGGCCCTGACTCCTACCCCCTCTCTCCAGGGCACCACCAACCAGACGTGTATCTTGTGGGATGAAACGGACGTGTAAGTTCATCTGGGTTGGTGACCTCAGGGCCCCGGGGTGGGCTTTTGGGGAAACTGATCCAGCGGGAACAGGAGTGCAGCTTCCTCTTCTGGCCACTGTCCCCCAGTCTATCTGTGTCTCCCACGATTTGTCCATGCCCAAGTCTGGCTCTGAAGCCTCACAGCACCCACTAGCCTCTCTCCTACCCCTCCCAGGGACGTCCACAGTCGGGAAGGAGAGGGCTGTGAAGCTCCAGCCCTGGGCCAGGTGACAAGCCTGCCCACCCACCTGCAGTGGGCAGACCCCTGGGAAGCTGGTGTGGGATCAGAGATCTGGGGTGATCAGATGAGAAGCAGCAGCAGGGGCTCCTCGGATCACCGGCCCAGGTCCTCGTCCAGCCCCTACTGATGCCTCCCGTGTCATGGGCTGCAGCACAGTGAGAACAAGCCGGGTGCCTGCTCCGTGCCCTGCAGGGATGGGGCTGGACTGGCTGGGCTTGATGTGGGATCGCGGGGCCCTGTGTGGGCACCCCAGAGCACGATGTCCCCCCAGACATGGCGAGGCAAAGGGGGAGGTGGGAAGCCTCACTTAGCCACAAGGAAGTTTGTGCAAAGACCCCCAAGCGGGAGCAGCCACTAGAGTGGAAAAGGGTCGGAATTTTGGGAGAAAGTACAGGAGTAACTTGGTGCTAGATCCTGATGGGCCAGGTGGGCGTGGCGGGGGTTGGTTCTGCCCCCCAAGGGGTTTGGTGTGCATTGGGGAGGTGTGGTCAGTGGGAAACTAGGAGTCATTGTCACTGCCACCCCCACTCAGCCCTGGCACCGTCCCAAGCCAGGAGGGTGAGTGTGTTCAGCTGGGCCTGGGCCTAGGGTATGTTCACTGAGCCCCTCCTTGTGCTTTGGGCAGCACAGTGACGAGTGTGTCCTGGGAGGTCGGGGAAGGCTCCGGGCGTGGCCAGCATTGAGGAGGGCAGAGGCAGAGGCGGAGGCAGAGCCTGAACAATAACTAGAGAGCAGGTGGGGTGGATACAGAAGGCAGGCTGAAGGGTGTGGGCGCTTTGTGGGAGCTGTGTCAGGAGCTCTGGAAGTTGTCAGGGGCCATCATCCACCCACCCGTTCACCCGTCCCCCCCTCAGTGATCACTGCTGAGGAAGCCCTGGTCCTCGGCCTCCTCTGCCCTCAGTGAGGAGGGACATCAAGCAGGAACGTATACATAGAGCCGTGTGAAAATGTCAGGTCATGCCATGTGCCACAAGAGGAGCCATGTGGGCCTGGTAGCAGGAGGGGCCCACGGAAGCACCTCTGAGGAGCTGATGTGTGAGCAGAGGTCACATAGCACTGTGCCTGTTGCCCGTGAGGCTCTCAGAGGCCTGTGGTCCAGCTGCAAGCTCAGGAGTGGGGCTGAGGCATCCGATCCAGAGCTGGGCAGCTCAAGGCCCACAAGGGAGGGAGGCTAATGGGTAAGGGACAGGGAGAGCTACTCAGCCCACCCCACCCCCGGCACTATGCTGGACCGCGCATCCTTCCATGGCTGGATGGGACCACTCCTCACCCTTGGCTCCTCAGGAAACCAAGGGCTTCCTGGGTGACCCAGTGTGATCGGAGGACCTGGCTTCCCCCGGTGCGCCCAGGAGTCAGGTCTGTGCTGGAGTAGAGCTGTATTTGCATGTGCTTAGGAGAGAAGAGGCCTCACATGTCTGCAGGGTCATGTGTGTGGGGTGGGGGGTGAGATCCATCAGTAACCGTCAGGTGAAATAGTGATCTCCTAATCCACAACTATCCCCCGTAGCTGAACCTTAATCACAGACGGAGCCTTGATCTCAATCTCACTGACCTTGACCCAGGTCACAGGCTGAGCCCTGACCCTAGACATGGACAGAGCCTGACCCTGTTCACACGCTGAGCCCTGATCCTGGTCACACATGAGCCCTAGCCCTGGGCACACACTGAGTCCTAGCCCTGGGCACACACTGAGCCCTAAACCTGGGCACACATTGAGCCCTGACCCTGGGCACACATGAGTTTTGGCCCTGTGTCTCATCTGGAACAAACTTTGCATGTTCATACATAATTACACGTGTGTCATAAGCTTGTAGGGCTGTCTCCTCTCCCAACCACATGGGATAGTTGAGTATGTGACACACTCGTCTTGGAAAGGATGAGTCAGAGGACTCCACCCACAGTTCAGGCCCTGCACCTGCCTCACCCAGGCGCACACACACGCACGCACACACACACACACACACACACACACACGCGTGGACTCTGCATCCACACTGGAGACATCATCTCACGCTCTGTAAACACCAGGCCCTGACAGACCCCTGGAGACCCCTTGCCCCAGGAGCCGTGTTATGTAATCAAATACCACCCTCTCAGTCCGAAGACTGAAGCCACCCACACCTTAACCTAGCTGACAGCATGGCTCAGGGCCTCTCAACACTGCCAACCAGCATGGCAGTGCAGTGAGGGTCTGGGGAGCACGGGTATTAGTGGGAGAAAGCGGAGTCCTTGCAGAGTGGATGGGTGGGTGATGGATGGATAAAGGATGGTCAGTGAATGGATGGGTGAATAGGTGGAGAATGGGTGGGTGGGGGAGGGTGGGAGGGTGGAGGATGGGTGGTGAAAGGGTGGACTGGTGAGTGACGGTGGGGGTGAGGAAGTTCAGGAGCACAGCCTGGAAGTTAAGGTCTGTGGTCCTGAAAGGACAGCTCCCTGAGTCGTGCACTATAGGAAGTCCCAGATGCTTTGCACTGCAAACCTCCTTTTTAAAAACAAGTCATCCACAGTTACGTAGAATGTAGAATCTGAGCTGGCATGACCTTCAGTAGTCATTGCTCTGCCTCACTTGAACATGGTGCAACTGAGGCCTAGCCTAAGGATGTTGGTGTAGGCCAGATGCCCTCTACAGTGCTCTGCTCTGCCAGGGTTTACAGGGTTGCAGGAGGTGGATATTCTGCCAGAGGCCAACCCCATGAGGAATCTCAGAAGGACAGGGTTCCATGTCCAGCACACCATGTACTCCTGGTTCTCACACACACACACACACACACACACACACACACACACGCACGCATCAACCATAAAGGCTCTGAGAAGTCCTGCAACAGGCTCATGTTCAACCAGGTTAGGGGTTTCCCTGACTAAGGGGCTTTCAGCACCCTTACTCTCTAAGACTGGGACAGAAGGTGTGATGTATAAAGGATGACGTTCCCACACACTCTGTGGACCCGTTTCCAGAGGCCTCACCCTCACCAGGCACCTCCAGATCCGCCTACTTTGCTCCCACAAGCCTTCTCAGCCTGGCTGAGGAGACGGAGGCTGAGTGCTCTCCAGTAAGCCCAAGGGTGCCCCGTGGGTCACTGTGGTCTGTGCTGTTTCCCAGCCGCAGGCTCCCAGAACTGCAGGGCGCACAGAGGGCCCAGACTGGTGCAGCTATCCTGGGGACACTCTGGACCCAACCCTGGAACCCTCCCTGCAGACCCTGCCTAAGTGCATGTCCTGGTCCCTTTAAGAACCTTGCCCCCCATCCTTGGTTTCCTTGGAGAGGGCAGTGAGGGGGCCGGCCAAGGCTGGAGAGCGGAAGGGAGACTTGGCAGGGTCCTCCAGTTGTTGTCAGCGGCCGGTTCCCAGCCCAATTTCTCCCAGGCCAGCTGGCTCCTGACGGAGGCAGGGACCAGGAGGGGGACAGGCCCAACACAGAAGCCCCTTCAGTGAGTGTGGGGGATGTGCTCTGCTTCCCCCCACCTGAGGGGGGGGCTGGGGTGGAAGAGGGGCAATGTGCTGCTCTAGGCAAAGTCACCTAACCACCTAGCCTCCGCCCTTCTCTCTCCCCCCCATTTTGTCCCTGGGGGCAGCAGGGCCTGGCAGGGGCCCACTAGGAGCCTGCTCTCCTCAAGGGGCTTCTGAGGCAGCCCACCTGCCTCCTTGCAGGGTTGGGAGCTGGAGGGAACACAGGTCACGACACAAGGTCACGGTACCACTGCGCTCTGTACCCGGGATGGGGCAGCGAACATCCCTGCCCTGCCCTCCACCCCACGGCGCCCTCGCTGCTCCCCTCCTCAGTGCCAGCTGGCAGTCTCAGCCCTGCCTGTCCCTGTGCCCTCAGTCTTCTCCGGCCCCAAACATCGCCTGCTCGGGGAGGCCGTCCTGCCCATTTTCCTGCGTCCCCACTCATTCACTTCTCAGGTGAGACCCCATTTTCGGGGAGTCCATATATTCGTGTCTCTGCTCCCTATTCCCCACTTCCAGTAATGTGGGGGCCCCACCTGAGGCTGTGGAAGCCCCAGCCTCAGTTTCCTCGACTGTGATGGGCAAGATGAGTGTCCACCACCTCCCAGTACAGAAAGGTGCCACCCAGCCCTGACCCTCACCCGGCCCCCACCAGGCAACTCCCAGGCACTGGCAGAGGGAGAGGCTGCCCAGCTCTGCCCAGCCCTCGCCTGCCTGTGCTCTTGCTGCTGGGAAGAGCTGCTGCTTGGCCTGGGAGGCATGTCTGCAGAGGGGCTTCAGCAGTGAAAGGGGGTCCTGTGCCGGGAACACAGTGGGAATGCCACGGAAGTGTGCTTGAGGTCTAGGCATGTTAGTGTGGCAGGGGGCATCTTGGTGTAGGGGGTCAAGGCACATGATCTTCCCACGGGGCCACTTCCAGCTGTCTGGCCCCTGGGCCTCCCAACTTCTGTGCCCCTCACATCTAGGTGCTCCAGTGGGTGAGTGGGTCTGTGCTGAGTTCACGAGGCAGTGCCAGGAAGGGGGGGTGAAGGGGTCCGCCAGGACCACTTTGATGCAGGAAGGGATTGATGTGGGGACAGAAGAGGGGACACTTGGGAAGGGCCTGAGCCTGACCGGCACACAGAGGTGCTTCAGGGTGCTCCTGGCAGGGGTTTCGTCCATCCATTCACCTGTCCATCCATTTGCAATGTGCTAGAGTTCTGTGAGTTTGTAACAAAGGCCTACCACGTTGAGCATTCAGCCACTCCCCATTCATCCTCCCAAGAGGAGGTCTTATGGGTCTTGATCCTGCAGTGCCCACCAGACTCCTTCACATAGATGCCCCAGTGACCTCGAAGAGGCCTGGGAGGGCAGGGTTGGCTGCAGGGTCTGTGTCATAGGGACAATCCTGTGCGGCATGCGGGTGGCCCTCCTCACTCCCGACACTTGCTGCCCTCTACTCCGTATTACTTGTTCTGCGTGGTGGAAAGGGCTTCAAGACCCAGCTCCCCAGGTCTGCATCCTTGCTGGTGGTATTGGGAGGACAGTGACTAGCTGTCTTCAACTATAGGGAGCCGACTCTGGATGTGGGAGGGTTGCATATGGGGTAGACATAGGAAGGACTTCAAAGTTGACAGGAAGGAGAGTGATTGTGGGTGTCCAGTCTCCTTTCTTGGCCTTGGTGCAAGGGCATCCAGAAGCAGGGGGATGGTGGAATGCCCTTGAGGTGACTGGGCATTTGGGAGTCAGGTGAACTGGGAAATGCCTGGGGAGTGGGCTGGTGGTCAGGGGTGTGATGAACGAAGATGATTAGCTGCCCGAGTTCCATCTCATGGTTGATGGGGACGGTGGTGAGACCTGCTCTGCCTACACAGTGTCTCCCAGATGTGGCAGGTGCTGAGTAAATGCTTTTTGAATGTTGGTGATAAAGGTTGCCAGCTAGTGTTGGTCCTAGTGACAGTCACAGTGCTGGTTCTGAGGAGGTGATGGCAGTCGTGGTGATGGTGACGCTGCTGATAGGGGAGGTGATACCGGTGATCACAGAGACACAGGAGTGATGGTGACAGCGGCAGTGGGCATGGTGCTGTCGGTGCTGTTGACGGGTGGGGTGGTGAGAGTGACAGCACTGGTGACGATGCTGTTGACAGTGATGTTGATGGCAGTGGCGATGGTGACGGTGGCAGTGCTGCTGCTGCTGTGATTGTTGATGAAGAGGGTGGTGGTGGTGGTGGTGTTGATAATGTAAAGGTATTGGTGTGGTGAGTTGGCAGCAGTGATGGTGATGTGATACTGGTATTGGCGATGATGATGTGATGGTGACGGCGATGGTGGTATTAATGGGTGTGTTGTGGGGGTAGCGGCAGTGTTGGTGGTGACGGTGGTGCTGGTGGTAGGACATGTCTGTCATTCTTAATGATAGTAGTGATGCTGTGGTGCTCTTGATAGTGTAATGGTGGTGGTGATGTCAACGATGTTGTTGGTAGTGTGACGTGATGGTGCTGGTGGTCATGCTGGTGGTACTGTGTGGTGGTGGTGATGATGGTGATGGCAGTGATTGTATTATTGGTGTTGATGGTGGTGTTTTGATGTTGGTGGTAGTTTCAGTGATAGCAGTGAAGGTGGAGGTGTGGTGACAGTTAAGGTGGTGGGCTCAGCTCTTAGGAGAGTTTCAGGTCCCTCCCCATGGGAACCAGGATGCACCCATGGCACTGACAATGAGCCAGACCACACACTGAGCCAGAGAGGACCTGGGGAGAGCCCACAGCGATCTTGGAGGAGGCAAGGCTGGGCTGGGTGTCATGGGTGGTGAGCTTGGGGATCTGCTAGTTAGTGCAGTGCCCATAGGGGTGCCCAGTGCCCAGCACAGGGGCTGGCACAGGCAGGCCAGAGAGGCACTTGCTGAATGAATGAGTGAGCATAGCAGCTTGATCCCCAGCTGTACCAGTGGCTGGAGTGTGAGGGGTGTGGGTATTGGGGCAGTGGCCTCTCAGTTAGCAGGGGTGAGTGACAGGCCAGGCAGACCTGGGCTGGAGGTGCGCCAGGTGACGTTCTGAGCAAGGGCAAAGGGCTAAGGTAAGATCCCTGGGTCTGGGCCTCTGAACTGGAGGAGTCAGAAGATGGAGTGGTGTCGGCAGGACCCGAGCCCTCCCTGGCCCATCCCTTCCTTGTGGGGCTGGGGAACCCAGGGTCCCACCTTCTCCAGCAGCCTGGTCTACCTGGCAGGCTGCCCTGGGCCTCTGTGGCCCTGCCCAGCTGAGCAGGCTGAGACAGGAGAAGAGCTGGACCCTAGGGAGGGCCCAGTTTCCAGCCCAGGGCAGGCCTGAGGCTGGAAGCCCTGACTCAGAGTGTGGTGGTGCCGGGAGCAAGGAGATTGGCATCTTGGATTGTGGGGACATGAGAAACCCTGGAGGTCCTGGTCACAGACCCAGAGTTGCTGAGCAAGGTTCAGACACTGTCAATTCCAAGAGAGTCACAGACTTGAAAGGCCATGGGTCTCTGGGTGGGTACCTGCCTGGCAGCTCGCTCAGCAAGACCCAGACCAGGCAGGTACCCACCCCCCAGAGATTCCTGGTCACAGGCATTGCTCCCAGAACCTGAACCAAGAGGAGATGGAGCTGATTTGGGCAAGGCCCTGGGGAAGCAGACATGGCCTGTTCTGAGGGTTCTCAAGAGCTGGCGGCCAGATGGGGCTGGGCATGGAGGGGGAGGCTGAGGAGGCTTCCTGGAGGTAGCAATGACTGGGGAGCCCTGAAGGATGAGACTGAGTCAGCCAATGGACAGGAAGGCATGTGGCCAGAGATCAAGGCCTGGAAGCAGGAGAGGCACCTATGTTCTGGGTCACTTATGGTTCCATCTGGGCTCACCTGTGCTGGCAGGGCCACCAGGGCCAAAGGGGCTGGGGGGTCATGATGAGCTCTGGCTGCTGCATAAGGTAGGACCCCGAGTGGGGAGCCCAGTGCAACAACAGGGTATGAGCTGATAGATGGGTCAGGTGCATTGCTCAGGGATTCACAGGTTCTCTGGGCAGGCTCCCTGGAAGAGGAGACCAGCACAAGTCTTGATCTACAGCTCAGAAGGCAATAGGCAATAGGTGAGAGGTGGGTACTGCGGATAAGAAAGCATGATGTAGCAGGGCTTGGGCCTGGGATGGTTGGTTTAGGGAGCACAACCCCTTGAGGATCTTGAAGGCCAGCCTGAGATATTTGGAGGGCCTCCCAGCAGCCCCTGCCTACAGAGACTCCTTGCCCACTCCCTGTTCTCCCACTGCAGGGTGCTGTGCCCACTCCAGCTTCTTTCTGCTGTGTGGGAGGACACCTCTGAGTCACTCGCACTCCAGTGTGAATTAGCCTTCAAACTGCAGGGCACCCTGATGGGCATAGTCCAGTTAGAGCACCTGCCTCGTGGGCTGGTGGGAGGCATCATGAGTACAGTGAAGGCCCTGGTTCGGTGGGGGGCAAGGGCTTTTGGTGGGCCTTCTGTGTTACTGCCCCGATGTCCCGTGAGTGTGCCAGGCCCTGCAGTGGGCACTGTGTCCCTGTGATCTCCCTGCCCAGCATGAGGAGCAAGCATTCGCGTCTACTACACCAGGGAGGCAGCTCAGCTCCGAGTTGCCAGGAGGTATTTTCCCAAGAGTGGTACAGGCTTCGGCTGTCCAGTTCCCCCTTCTTGGGCTGGGCTGGACAAGCATTATCTGGGCACTGGCCAGGGGGCAGGAAGGCAGGGGTGCCACAGGTTGAGCCTCCTTCCAGGGCCTCCAACTCCTCGGCTCCCACCTTCCTGGGCCTCTGGGCAGTGCCTCGGTGGGGGGCGGGGCTGCTGAGATAGGGGGGCCCAGGCCTACTCCACTCTGGCCAGCCAGTGACTAGAGCTAGCTTGCCTTCTCAGAGCCACCCTCACCTGGGACATAGGGACAAGGCTGTGGTCCTGCAGTGGGTGACAAGGGTGAAATGAGGTGGTGGTCTGCACAGGATGGGGCCTGCCAGGTTGGGGGAGCAGGAGAGCTGCAGAGAGGTGGAGTTTATAGCCTGTGTGTGACCAGAAGGGAACACTCTTGGGGAGAGTGTGGAGGTTGAGCGAGGGAGGATGGGCCAATCCCCAGGGACCCTGTGGGTCCCTGAGGGCAGAGTGGCCTTTGCTCTGAGTGAGGAGCTGTGTGAGGGTTTTGAGCAGATGACATGGCCTGACATTTGCCAGTGACGGTGCTGGCCTAGGTCAAGGATGAGTGATGGCCAACGGGGCAGCGGCCTCAGTAGCCAGGGAAGTACCAGCAGAGGGTCCCACCATGACGGTGGCCTCGGAGAGGTGAGCAGTGATTGGACTCTCAGTGCATTTAGAAAGGAAGGCCAGTCAATTTGCCAATGGGTCCACTGTAGGTAGGACAGGGTGGGACAGAGGAGGCTTCGGGGTTGCTGGTGGGCAGTGAGAGGTTAGAGGGACAGAGGCTTTAGGGTTGTTGGTGGGCAGTGGGAGGTTAGAGGGGCAGAGGGGCTGCTGCTCAGTCCTGCCTGGGCACCTACTCCCACTGGTGTGCTGGCAGCAGGTTGAGCAAGACCAGCCCAGTCCTTTCCTCCCAGGGGAAGACCTGGAAGCCATGAGCAGAGCCTGACTGTCATGGGAGAACCAGGCAGGAGGTGGGAGTGCTCTTTGCGGGATGGAGGTGTGTGTCAGGGACAGGCCTCACTGCAGGAGTCTAGGAGTTAGCCATGCCTGTGGCCGTGGAGGTGGAGCCAGCCAGGCCAGGCCCAGCAGGTCAGCTGGTCTGACAGGGGAGGCATGGCCCTGCCCTTAGAGCCCTGGTCTGAGGGGCCCAGGGCCCCCTTCAATCGCCCCTAAACTCAGGCAAGAAGGGACTCCTGGTCTAACCCCCGGCTCCCTGCCCTTCTGGCCCTGGAGGTGCTAGTACCCTAGCTCCTTCTCTTACCCTGGACCTAGCAAGGGAGAAGCAGGTGTCACTGACCCAGATTCTTCGGGCCTGGAGGGGAGGGCTGCTCTGTGACCCAGATAGTTCAAGTTTGTGAAGCTCAGACAAGAGATGGCAAATGGTCTCCCATGTGCGGAGTGGTCGCTGTGGGCAAAAGGAGGAAACAACCTGCCTGTGCTACAGAGATGGGAACAGGTGTCCCTGCAGCAGGAAGAACTATGGTCAGACATGAGGAAGAACTTCCAGCTGTTGTGAGTAGGAGAGGATGCATTCTACAGGTCTTGTTGGACACAGGCTGAGAATTTCCTGGCCTCTCCCAGGTTAGGGTGTGCCTTGACGCAAGTGAGGGTCCTCAGGCCAGTGACTCCCCAGGAAACCTCCGCTGACTGAGTGCCCCCCCTTAGGCTTGGGAAGGGACCTAAAGGGGGCCACCCCTCTATCTGGGCTGGTGTTAGCTTACCCTGTTCTGTTCTTCAGTCCAGTGGTTCAGATGTTGTGGATCTGGGAGTAGATGAAAACTGGAACCTGGTCCTCCTGCTGTTTTGCTGTGTGACCTTGGGCACGTGTACCACCTCTCTGAGACTCTGCTTCTTTATCCACACAGCTGAGCTGAGGGTTATGGCAGAAGCTGATAAAATGCAAAAGAAGCCATTAATATCGAAGTAGGGAAGGGGGCAAGAAGAGGGTCCCTGTGCCTGTGCTGCATATCCAGAGCCAAGCGAGCTCTCTGATACAGGCCAACAAGGGACGCTGGAGTCGGGAGACGCAAGGCCAGGGAGTCTGCCCTGCAGTCCTCCAGGTCCAGGCAGCTTACAGAGGGACCAGCAGCTGCCCACCTCCTGGGCTGCCAGTGGCCAGCTTGTTCTGTGGTATAGGGACGGGCATGTCCCCGTGCCCTCCCTGGCTGGAGGCTGCAGAAGCAGACCCTGGCCCCACGTCTCAGCGCAGTGGGCGCCACCCCTCTCTCTCCTTTCCTCTAGGAGGCTGATAAACTAATTAGTGCCCACAGCAGGAGTCCTGCAGGGTCAGCCACCAGCCTGGGCTGGCGTTCTCCCAGGAGGTGGCAGGCAGCTGTCTGCCTGGCGCCCTGCAGACCCGCCAACACCGGCTGGGAACCTGCCAGGCTGTTGGTCCCAGCCAGCCTGCTCCCCTCACCACAGGCCTCAGGCTGTTATCCCCTCCTGGTCCTCCCAGCAGCCCTCAGGCAGCCAGCAGACCTGGGTTTGGTTCCTCCCTCCACTCAGAGGAGGGTGGTGGAGGCCTGACCTGTCAGTGACTGGGTCAAGTCGTGAGCAGAGCTGGGATTTGAACCCAGGACTGGCTGGCCATAGAGTCCTGCTCTTAAGAGCAGCCACACAGCTAATGCCATCGACAGGCTGGTCAGCTTGAGAGAGGGAGGTGCTCTGTCTCCAGACGGGAATGGCCAGAAGGACTCTTTCTTGAAACGCACTGTTTTTGCTGTCTCCTGGCTGTCTTGGTGTCTGGTCAGTGGCTTGCACCTGCAGGGCTGCAGGTGACACACCCAGGTGTGAAGACAGGGCACTCCCAGTGGGAGTCAGGGACTGAGGGTGGTGGTGGGAGCTGGGGTCAGTCAGGGCTTAGTGTTTTGTGCTTCGTGCCCTGTGTGGTGCTGGGGGATGGAGATGGCAGCCAGGTGAGGCTTTGATAAACTTTGGCTGAGGGTGCGGGAGGACCCTGCTGGAGAGCTGTCGCTGGGAGGGCATGCCAGGACTCACCAGGACCCCACACTCCTTTCCTGTTCCTTCCATCGCACAGGTCTCATTTCTGGTTCTATGGTTAGTGGGGTTTTCCCCTTCTGAGGAATGAAGGAAGGGAAAGGAGGAAGGATGGGGAGAAGGGGGTCTCTGCTGGAACCTTACTAAGCTCTGACCTTTACTGCACTCTGTGCTGGGTACATGCAGCCTGCAGGTGGCAAATGGGGAGCTGGGGCCACACAGGCAGCTGAGTTCCTGGCCTCCATCCCAGTGGCCCTGCTGGGCTCTGCTGAGCTGTGTAGCTGGCACACCTTGTCTTCTCCTGGGCCAGCAGAGGTGCAGGTGAGCCGAGGCTGGAAGGCTCAGACAGGCATCCCTGGGAGCCAGAGGTGGAAACTCCAGGGCCCCTCGATGGCCAATGCCTACTTCTGCATTCTTTTTTATGGAGGGTCCCTAAAATAAGTGACTTTGAACCCTCCAAACCCTGGTCCCTTGGACTAAGGGAACAGTGCCCATAAGAGGGAAGTCCCCTACTCACTGCCCTTCAGGAATGAGCAGACACGCTGGCTGGTGGAGGGGCTCCCGGGGCCTTGGTGCAGCTCTGCCTTGCTGTCACCTTGGGTGTGTCTTGCCCCCCTTGGACCTCAAGTTTTTTCCTCCGTGAAACGGGAGCAAGTCCTTCCCCCGGAGAATCAAAGGAGAAAAGCAGAGGTGTGGGTGTCTGGCCCAACCCAGCGTGTCCCTTCGGGGGGGCGGGGGAGCTCAGAGCCAAGAGTGTAACATCTCCAATTCAGCAGAGACCATGCTGGGGCTCTGGATACCTGGAGCTCACGCCCAAACCTCCACCCGTGAGGATGCGCCACACGCAGCGGGCGCGGTGCTGGGAGCTTCCTGAGGTCTGAGAGGGCGGGTCGGGCTCCTCCGGTAGGCTCGCGCCCGGGGCCTGATGGCCGCGCCTCAGTCCTGTCTCTCCAGGCAGCCGGGAGCCTCCCACAGCCCACGGGCGTGGACCCTTCGTGGGCACCTTCTGCAGGGAAAGGCAGGCTCAGCCCAGGGCTGGACAGGCGCCGAGGCCCCGGGTGTGCGGGCGGGCCGTGCGCGCGGAGACCCGGCGTCTGGCTGGAACGGGGCGGCCGCGCTGCGGACAGCGGGCACCGGGGCCGGGCGCAGGGGCGCTGGCCGCCCGCTCCCTCCGGGCCTGGAAGAGGCTCCGCTCGCGGCCGGGCCCGGGGCGGCCCAAGGTCGCCGGAGCGAGCGCCGGGCGCGGGGCAGGGGCGGCCCCCCCGCTCGGCCCCCGCGCCCGGCCCCCGCCCGCCGCCGGCCGGCCGCCCCCTCGGCTGCGGCGGGCGGGCGCGCTCGCTCGGCCCGCGCTCCCGCGAGTCGCTCTCCCGCGGCTCCGCGGCGGCGGCCATGGGCGCGGGGCTCCGGGGGCCGGCGGCGGGGCGCGCGCGCGGGCGCGGGGCGCGGGGGCCGGGGCCGCCGCTCACGCCGCCCTGTCTCCCCCAGACCCTCCTCCCCCGCCCCCCCGCAGCTCGGGCCCTGGTCGTGGCGCGGCTGCCGCACGGTGCCCCTCGACGCCCTCCGGACGCGCTGCCTCTGTGACCGGCTCTCCACCTTCGCCATCTTAGCCCAGCTCAGCGCCGACGCGGTGAGACCCGGGCGGGCGGGGCCGGGGCCGGGGCGCGGGGGCTTCCGCCGGGCGGGCGCCGCGGGCGGGCGGAGGCGGGCTGGGGGCGCGCGGGGCGCGCCTGGGCCCCGGGAGGGGGTGGTGGGAGCAGAGCGGGGGCAGTGCGGGGCTGGGCCCCGGGAGTGACTGATGGCGAGTCTCCCCCGCTCCCTGGGGCCTGGAACTCACTCGGAGGGAGCCTGTCCTCGGAGGGGCCGGACTGGCCCCAGGCTCTCGGGCCGGGGGAGGGCAGGGCTTGGCGGAGCCGGGCAGACCCCTTCACTTTGTCAGGGTCCCTTCAGCCGGGGGCGGGTTCCCACCCTGTCTGGGAGCTGGAGAGAGAAACTGCCACCTTTTTCTGAGCCCTTCCCCACCCCCCAGCCCAAATGAAACCTGGTCTGTGCAGGAGGCTGGGTCCCAGGTAGGGGTCCTGGGGTGGCTGGATGCTGAACCTGGCCCAGACCCACAGCCTCCCCGGGAAGGCCCGTCCTCTCAGGGGCCTCCTTTTTGTTCTGAGATTCTTGTGGGGGCTGCCAGTTTCTATGGAAACGGCATCTGGGGCCAGCTTGCTGGCTGGAGCCCTGGGTGCTGAGTCCATCCCGCTGGGGCTGCTGGGCTCTCACCGGGCCCAGGCTGCAATCATTGGTCCCAGGAAGCCCAGCCCAGATCACTGGGCACCGCAAGGATGGAAGGGGCAGGGTGTTTGCTCACTGAGCCCCTTGGCCCAGGCCTGGTGTAGGCAGCAGATACGGAGGGCAGACTAGGGAGGGGGACATGGCTTTCCTGGGTATTTGGGGTGGCTGGTGCTTATGCTCTGGGTGGAACAGCTCTCCCCTCATGGAACCACAGGTTCAATGTGAAAGGTGGCTCCAGACCTCTCTGAGAATGTTCCACCCACCCCTTTCTCCTCTGGGACATGGGTAAGGAAGTCGATGTTGTCAGCCGGCATCCTCCACAGGGTCAGAGCTGGACAGGACCTTAGAGGTCATTGCCACTAAACCCCTCTGATGATAGGCAAGGAAACTGAGGTCTGGAAAGGGGGCCTCTTTGCCCAAGGTTTCAGGGCAAGTCTGGATGGACAGGAATCTGTGGTCTTCGCCCTGATCCAGGTGCACCCTCCCCCATCAGGCTATTCTTGTGAGAGGATGTCCCTGCTGGTCTTGCTGGTTCTGGGAGCAGGTCCCTGGAGGTAGCACCAAGGGCCATCCCTGGGAGCTTCCTGGAAGAGGCGGCTTTCTGCATAGATGGTCATCAGCAATAAAGCAGCAGGCTGCGCTGCACAGGAGAGCAACCAATGGGGCCAAGGGCTTCCTAGGTCCCTTCAGAGGCCAGAGCAAACAGGGCAGGGCCCAGCCATGGGTCCCTGGGTGTAAGGAAGACCCAGGGCAGGGGAGGGCTCTGCAGTGGGATGTGTGCCCCATATCCCCCTCCCCTAGCCCAGGGCCTGGCTCAGAGGTCACTGTTGGTCGAATCTTGAAAAACAAGCTTTTCCCTTACGCATGGTGTCCCTGGACTGGCCTCAGTTTCCTCACCTGTAGAGTGAAGGTGGTCCTTGCTACTCAGGGTGGCAGTGAACAGTAAACCAGCTGGTGGGGAGCTCCTAGAGCAGGGCCTGAACATCCTTAGGCAGCACCTTCCTCCTTCGGGGCGAGGGCTGAGTTCAGGCAGGCCTGGCATGGAGCGTGGGCTCAGTGAGGGTGGTGACGGGTGTGTGGGTGGTTGTGCTTGTGAAACTCTGGGGGTGAAGGGGCTTGATGCCAAGGGGGCCTTTCTAGGAAAAGCCAACCTATGCCAGGTGCCTGCAAGGGTTCGCAGCAAGACCTGGCTGCGCAGGAGAGGGGCGGGCAGATGCAGAGCCTGCTCGGTGAGGGGTGAGAAGCTTTGTTTGGCAGGGGAATCAGCAGCCACATTTAGGGGGCTTGTCAGTGTACAGGGAGATGGGATACAGGCTGTGGGTCGGGCACCCCATCCCCAAACCCCAGAAGAGGCAGCCGAAGCCAAGGGTACAGGAGCTTCCAGTGGCCTCAGAGCCACCCACAAGCCATGGAACTGAGGGCAAGCTGCCTGGCCGCTCTGAGCCTCAGTTCCCTCATCTGTTAGATGGGATCATAGTCAGCCCTCCTCATTCTGTGATGGAGGAGACTGATCTGAGCACAGATAGGCCTGGGGCAGCCCCTGCTGAGGAGGAGGGAGTTGCTGTGCTCCCAGATCACCTGTTCCTCTTAGGGGTAGTTTGAGAGATGTGCAGGAGGAGGAGATTTGGAGTGGGGCCCTGAGAGGTAAGCGGGAGTTCAACAGCCGAGCTTAGTGGGGAGGAGTGATGGTCACCCAGGGAGGGTGAGAAAGTCAAGAAGCAAGTGGGAGACAGGGTGGGGTTTGGACGGCAGGACAAGACAGGGGTGCAGTTGCTGTGGCTAGGCTGGAGTCCAGGAGAGCTTGATTTGCACCCCAAGGACAGTGAGAAGCTAGGTGGCTGGGAGATGAGAGAGGATGTTGGTGGGATCGGGATCCTGGAGAGATCCCAGTAAGAGTGAAGGCAAAGTAGCCCAGCAGCAGGTGGGCTGGCGGCAGAGATGAGCCGAGCCGGGTGGGGAGGGGTGGGGTGCTGCCTGCCTCCGACACGGGCTGGATGGATACGTTGGGCATGGGATTCAGGTCCGGGAGGGCGGAGGCTACAGGCATCCTAGGGTATGAAGTGGCCTGAGGGATTGCAGTCCAGAGCAAGGCCCCAGAGATGACGGTGGAGGCGGGTGCTGCAGTCATACCCCAGGAGCAAGAAAGGGATGAGATCCCAGGCAGGGAGTGGAGTGTAGGGGACAGGACGGAGGAGCCAGCTTCAGATCCCAGCTGTGACGCTGCCAGCTTGCTCTGAGTCACATATGTGAGGGGGACGGTGCCACTTGTCTCAGAGCTGTGGTGGAGGTTGAATGAGGTGAGGTGTTTACAGCACCCGACACAGCCTGGCGGGTAGGAAACCATCTGTAAGCACAATTGTTGGTGTTGCTGTTTCTGTGATAAACTGTGTTATCCATCTGACCAGGGTCAGGGTCAGCGAGTGATCAGGGTTGGGGCTCAGCAAGTGACCAGGGTTGAGGCTCAGTGAGTGACCAGGGTCGAGCTCAGCTAGTGATCAGGGTCTGGGCTCAGTGAGTGACCAGCTCCGGGTTCAGTGCATGACAGGGTCAGGGCCCAGCCTATGCTGTGGTCAGGGCTTATTTGTGAGGGAAGTTGCTAGCAGTGGATGGTGCTGGACAGGCAGAACTGGTGCTGGAGGAAGGAAATCAGTGCAGAGCATTGGGAGAACAGAAGTGGGAGTTTGTGTGGTAGAACTGACCTAACCATGTGAACAAAGAGAAGCCCTGGGTGGGGGGACCCTGAAGAGACTCAGTACAAGGTGATGGGGTAGAGAGACCAGGGGCTGTTCACATTGAGTATTGAGATATCACCTGTGAGGTGGTGATAGCTCAGCTAAGAGAAACCACCCGTGTGAAGGTCAGGGGAAGAGCACTAGGCAGAGGGCCCAGCATGTGCAAAGGGCCTGGAGCAGCTCGAGCTTGCCTGGGGAGCTGGTCTCCGGCACAAGGCCACTTGCTCCTGCCTGCTCTCTGTGTCAGCCTCTCACCCTTGAGGTCTCCAGTCCAGCCCTCCCAATAAAGCCTGGAGTTTCCTGATACCCCTGCACACCCATTCTGTCACCTGTCCCCTCTCTATAGGGTCTAGAACCTGCCAGGCCAGGGCTTTCAGGAGTGACAAATGAGCCAGGCAGAGAGGAGGAGGGAGTAGGCGAGCAGGTGAGCGAGCTGGTGGGTGTGTGGCTGCCAGACCTAATGAGGACAGGTGGAAGCAGATGGCCACAAAAGTTGGAGCTGGAGCGAGCCACGGAGTAGGCATGAACCACTTGGCCACCCGTGACCCATGTGGCTGGCTGTGGACCAGCCCAGTGTCCTAGAAACATTTGCTAGGGTCACCTTGCCCCCCACTGGCCTCCTCCCAGCTGTGGGCCTCAGGGTATCCGTGGGTAAATTATGGGGTAATGGGATTCTGGTCCCTCGGACCCCCACTTTGGAGTCTGAGCTCTTCAGGAGAGCTTTGTGGTGGTGCAGAGTGCATACAGTTGGGGATGGCTGAGGTGCGAGAGGTAATCAGGCTTGCTTGGAGGAGGCTTCCTGGTTGAGCCTGATAGGTGGGCAGCGCTGCCCGCAGTTGTGGCATTCCCCCGAAGGACAGTGGGAGCAGATGTGCCCAGAAGTCACACCCATGCCCCATCCAGGGTGGCCAGGGCCTGAGGCCTCCCAACAGGCTGGGAGCAGCTGTGAGGCCAGCAGGTGCCCAGGCCTCATGGGAGGCCAGGGCTCAGCCTTGTAATGGGCCAGAGGTAGAGGAGACAGGTGTGCTGGAAGGCAGAACCTACTGACCAGAGTGCCTCAGGAGCTCTGCCTGCCCTCCGTATCCTGCTGCTCCCTGCCTGGGGAAGTGGCAGCTAGGACAGCCAATGGGCCCAGAGGGTGGGCCTCCTAGGTTACCCTGAAAGTTCAGGGCCAGCTAAGCCCAGAGCCAGGGGTGCTGGCCGTGGTCCTGAGCCCCCTTCCCTGGGCCCACCAGCAACCTGTGTGCAGACATTTGTGTTGGAGCTGCACCCTGGGCCATGTTCCTACAGATAGAAAGGTGTCAGCTTCTGGGTGGGGGACCCTAGGAAGCCCTTCCACTCCCAGCCATGTGGTGCCCCCCCATCTTTCCCAGAGCCGGGAAGGGCCACAGCAGTCTGCAGTCCCTGAGTGTTTGGGTTCTGGACGCTTCAGGCCTTGATCTCCCGTGTTAGTACACGCTGCCCTGCTGTGTGCCCCCGGCCCTGGGCACTGCAGGACGGTGTGGCCCGTGACGTGGGCTGTAGGTGATGCAGTCACACGGGGTGAGCACGTGGGTGAGCACAAGCCAGGCCCGGGGGGAATGAGAAGGCAGGTCAGCCCAGGGCCTTCAGAGCCAGAGGGACCCGGGGGCGGGGACCCAGGGAGGGCCTCTAGTGGCCTTTTATAAACTACTCTGGCTGTTGCTTGGAGAAGAGCTTGAGGGGGCGAGATAAGGGGGTGGAGGGCAGAGGCCCTGCCGGGGCCCACCTGCATATCTGCCCAGCCCCTGCCCCTCACTCTGTTCTCTCCCCAAATCCCCAGAACATGGAGAAGGTGGTGGTGCCGTCTGTGACGCTCATCGTGGGCTGCGGCGTGTCGTCCCTGACCCTGCTCATGCTGATCATCATTTATGTCTCCGTGTGGAGGTGGTGTCCCCATGGCGCTGGGCTAGGGTGGCCAGGGGTCCTGGGAAGGGCTCCGCCAGGGTCACATCTCATTTCTTCTCCTTCGAGCGCAGCCGTGGGGTGGGGGTGGCCCAGAGCCCCCCTCCTCTCCTTCCCAGCCAGCAGCACCCATCACCTCCACCCCCTCCCCTGCCCACTGCCATCATGGATGGATAGCACCCCCACCTCTACCTCTGCACCCCTCACCCCTCCATCTGCCCCATCCCCCCACCTGTGCCTGATCAGGTTCCTGACTGGCCACTGCTCCAGGGACACTGACGGGAGCGTGGCAGGTGGGGAAACCCAGGCTCAGGCCAGGGAAGGACCTGGATATGCCTTCTTGTTCCTGCCTCATCCTGGGCCCACACTTCCTCCTGCCTTCTGATCACTTTTCATGGCTGGTGCCAGCTGAACCTGCTCCCCAGCTGAACACCCTGCCTCTTGACCACTGGGGTCCTCACAGTCCCCAGGCCCTGGAGCTGTCTGTCCGGTTTGGGCCCATGGATGCAGGCAGTGGGGGGGAGAGGTGTGCCATGAGGACTGCTGTCTGAGCTGGTCACCAGCCTGGGGTGAGGGATGTGTGTGAAGGAGGAGGCACCAGGGGGGTCAGCGTCCAGTGCTCTTCCACCAGGCCCACAGGCCCCGAATCCCCTGTGGACATGCTTTGCCCAGCCCCTCCCCTGAGGTATCAGTTTCTCCAGACTCTGGGGAAGGGGCATGGGGCAGCCACACTGCAGTTCTGAAGTACCCATGGCTTTCCAGGTACCTCCTCCTGAGCTCTGCTGGCCATCACCGCCTTGGTGAGCCACAGCCAGGCCCCATCCTGATGGTCTGTCAGGAAGTGGAGATTTAGCAAGGGAACATGACCCACCCAAGGTCACGTATCACATCAGGCCATGTCATGGCCCCTGAGGCTCTGCCCTGTACCCTCAGCTTGCCTCAGGCTGCTGAGGGAGCTGGGCTGGGAAATGGGAGCAGAAGTGATGGTGGCCTGAACTTTGTGTCCTTCCTCTAATTTTGGCCACAGCCTTGAGCAGTGGGTGCTATTACTCATAACCCATCTCACAGAGGGAGAGACTGAGGCACAGACAGGTTGGATCACTTGCCCAGGGTTACACAGCCACTGTAGGCATGGGCTCCACATCCCCCACTAGGAGCCACTCCACCTTCTTGCCTCAAAATCAGGATCAGACAGGGTGGGGATGAGGGAATAGGGGTGCTGCCCGGGTGAAAACTGGGAGCAGGCAGACAGATCCTAAGAGTGAGCTGTTCTGAGGGATGGAGTGACAGGGAGGAAATCCTCCATGACAAAGAGAAGCATTTTTAAGGATGAGCCATCTGCAGCCAGAGAGGGCAGCTGTGCTCATGGCTCCCCACAGCTCTCCCTGACACCAGACTGTGCTGGAATTTAGTATGTGGTACAGTGGAAGTGGTGGTGGTGGTGGTGGTGGTGATGGTCATGGTGGTGGGTGTGGCAGTTATGATGGTGGTGGTGGGTATGGTGGTGATGGTAGTGATAGTGATGGCGGTGGTGGTGATGGTGGTGGGAGTGATGGTGGTCACAGTTGTGGTCATGGTGGTTGTGGTCATGGTGGTGGGAATGATCGTAGTTGTGGAGGTGGGAGTGAGGGTGGGGGTGGTGATGTTGGGGGTGATGGTTGTGGTGGTGATGGGGGTGATGGGGATGGTGGTGATGGTGATGGTGGGGTGATGGTGGTGGTGATGGTGGTGATGGTGATGATGGGAGTGGGAGTGATGGTGGTGGTGGTGATGGTGGTGATGGTGATGATGGGAGTGGGAGTGATGGTGGTGGTGACGGTGGTGGTCGGGGAGGTGACGGTAATGGTAGCAGCAGCGTTTGTAGGAAGGAAGTGACGCCTGGTCTTGGTGCAGCTACGGGACCTCAGTTCTCGCGACATGAGGCCCTGTTGGGCACTGACCACAGGCTCCCATCCTCTCCCGCAGGTACATCCGCTCGGAGCGGTCCGTCATCCTCATCAACTTCTGCCTGTCCATCATCTCCTCCAACGCCCTCATCCTCATCGGGCAGACCCAGACTCGCAACAAGGTAGGTGGCCTCGGCTCTGCCACGCACACCCCAGTGTCCCCAGATGGGATAGGTGATGCGGTGACAGTAGGTAATGGAAGCTTAGGGAGGAGGGGACCAGAGCCATTTGGAGTCCTTACTTGTCCTCTGGCCACGGCAGCTATGTGGCTCAGGCCCGGGGGGTGGGGAGTCGATGTCACCTGGCCAGGATGGGCATGGAGACCTGGTGTCCAGAGTCTCCAGCTGGTCAGGTGCTTTGTGATGAGCCAGCCCAAGCCCTGTCCCCAGTTCACTGCTGGGCATCAGGCTCTGTCTGAGCTTGTGTGTGCTTTGTCCTGTGGCCCTGGGTTACCTGCCCTCCCTGGGCCTTGGGGTCACCACCTACTGAACAGATGGGTTTGGACCGGGGATCTTGAGTGGGCACCTGGCCAGCGTTTGGTGCATCTGCAAATGGGTGGGGGAGGAAAACAGGGTGGGAGGGGCAGTTTGTGGGCAGGGTCCTGCAGTCACCCCCCAGGGGGCTTAGGAGCTCCACAGCCCACCTCAGGGCGGTTGACCAGGCGACCCCTCCATGACTTCCTGCCTGGGGATTTGACCTGGTCACCGATGTGGTCCCTGGCCACCCAGGCGGGTGTGGGCCTGGGAATGAGGCCCAGCCCTGCCTCCCACCCGCACACCTGCCCGCCCAGGTGGCCTGCACACTGGTGGCCGCCTTCCTGCACTTCTTCTTCCTGTCATCCTTCTGCTGGGTGCTCACCGAGGCCTGGCAGTCCTACCTGGCCGTGACAGGCCGCCTCCGAAACCGCCTCATTCGCAAGCGCTTCCTCTGTGTGGGTTGGGGTGAGTAACCAGTCCCCTCCCCCCAGCTTCCCCGGTCCCAGTGCTCCCCCAAATGGACCCCTTCCAGACATCCACCCTGCCGTAGAATCGTCAGGTAAATTACTAACACCAAGTCAAACTTGAATTTCAGGTAATAAATAACTTTTTGGCATAAGTATGTCCCATTCAATATTTGAAACATACTTACACCAAAAAATGATTCCTTTTACGTCTGACACTCAAACGTGACTAGGTGTCCTGTGTTGGTAATCTGGCAGCCCTGCCCCCTAGTGCTGCAGGCCCTCATCCCTGTCCACTCCTGTCCCGTCTCTCACATGCTTAGTGTCACCCTCTGCTCAGAGGTTTCCGTCACAGTCCTGGCGCCCTGCTCTCCGCCGGCACAGCTTAGATGGCAGGGGACCCACTCCCTCTTTCTGGTCCTTTTCCAGGGCTCCCTGCGCTGGTCGTGGCCATTTCCGTGGGATTTACCAAGGCCAGAGGGTACAGCACCATGAACTAGTGAGTCGGGGCAGGGTGGGGATGTGCGCAAGGCCACACAGCACCCCCAGGCCCTCCCACTGCCCTAGAAGGCAATGGCTGGCTGGACCCCCATCTCACAAATGAGAATGCCAAGACTAAGAGAGAGTGAGGGCCCCAGGAGCTGGAGGCCTTCCATCAGCCAGCTCCTCCCCAGCAGTGGGCAGCAGGATCGAGAGAAATAGTGCTGGAGCAATTGGGGCCTCCTGCCTCCTCCTTGAACAGGTCCATTAGCCTCTCTGACCCCAGTTTCACCATCTGGTGGGGCGTCCACCCCTGCACCAGTGGGACTGTAGGGAGGCCCTAGATAGGACAGAGTAGGCAGTGGGGGGCCTGTTTCACAGAAGATGTCATTGAGGTCCTGAAGAATCAGCTGGGTGAGGTCCAGGGGCCTTGAAAGCCAAGTCAGGAAGCTTGGGATTACTCTAGAACCAGTGTGGCTTCCCAGGGTGGGGGGATAGGAACTGAGGCCTGCAGGGGCCATGGCTGCAGGGATGGGAAAGAAGAGAACGGCAAGAGGCAGGAGGAGCCCAGGGGGACAGAATGTGGCCGGTCCCTGGAACAAAGCCCCATCTGGGCAGTGGGGGGCATTGGACATGAATGAGGACCCAGTAACTGGAAGCTCCAGTGGGGTAAGTGCTGAGAGGAAGGAAAACCCAGCTTGCTGGGGTCAGGGGTGGATCAGGAGAAGATGGGGACATTGAAGTGGGATTCTGAAGGATGAAGAGGAGTTTGTTTGACAGACAGCATAGGGCAGAGTGCTTAGAGCAGAGGAAAAAGCACATGAAAAATACAGTGCCTTCCCTGAGCTCCAGGCTCCTGTGCACCACATTGGATGATATCCAGGAGCTTTGGGGAAATGAGCTCATGACAGTGTGGGGTGAGGAAGGGCCAGGCCAGATGTGCAGGCAATGGCCAGGTGCTGAGGCTCTGCGGCTGCATTAAGTGAGCAGGCAGAGGGTCCGGTAGGGACCCAGCCCAGCATTTGGGCATCATGTCAGAAAGGAGAGTCTGCGTGTGAGATTAGGGAGGGTCAAGGAGATGGGAGAGGTGATAGGTGGGGGAAGGGAGTCAGTCAGGGCACGTGGCCCTCTGCTGTGTGCCCCTGCTCTGGGCCTGCTCCTCCATTCGTAAACTGGGAGATTATGGTGCCACCTGGGGCTTCCAAGGGCGCTGAAGCTAGAGAATGAGTGTGAGTCCTTCATTCAGGGGGCCCGTCAGCCTTGCTGGGTTCCTCCTGCCCCTCTCAGCATTTCAAGTGTCCCCCCTGGGAAGCTGTGGTGTCCCCCCTGTGACAGCGCAGGGCCCAGGCCTGGTGGATAAGCAGCCTGTCTCCCTCCCCAGCTGCTGGCTCTCCCTGGAGGGGGGACTGCTGTATGCCTTCGTGGGACCAGCTGCCGCCGTTGTGCTGGTACGGATCCCGCCCCATGGTCCCAGGCTCAGGCCTTGGACTGCGCATGCTGCTCTCCGTCACTGGGGAGTAGGCCTTGTCCACAATCCCCTGCCCTGCCCTTGGGCTGCTGGGGGTGCAGAGCCTGGGCTAGGATAACCGTTTTTCACTTCTGTGATCAGTTTGCCCAGTTCTCGGGGACCAGCTCCTTTATTCCTGAAGGTATGGGCAGGGAGAGGCTGCATGCCAGGCCTGCCAATGCAGCGATTCCATGGCAGGCTGTTAAGGGCAGGCACCCAGGAGGGGTGGGAAGGGTGGGTGGTGGAAGCAGGAGCCTCTTCCCACCCATGTCCCTTCTCAGGATGCATCTGGAGGGGAGGGGCTGATCCTGACCCACTGTGGAACCCCTGCCCCAGGGTCCCTCTGGACATGGGGACATGTAGGTAAAAGGCTGGACAGGTTGGTGGCAGCAGGTGTCTTGCCCTCCTGTCCTGGCCATGGCAGGAAGGAGGTCACCCAGGAGAGTCACCTCCATCCAGCCAGACTACAGGGCATTTGGTGGCCATGCCTGGGACCTTCTGTTCACAGGATGGTGGAAGACAGGGCCTGGGCACCCACTGAATGTGGATCAGCCTCCCCAGACCTCTGGGCCCAGGGGCCCAGGTCCAGAGATCTACGGAGGCCGAGGGTCCCCAGGCCACAGGAACTCAGCCAGGGTCAGGCAACCTCTCTGCAGGATGGGAGCAGAGAGGAAGGCATTCAGGGGAAGCATGTGAGCTGGGACCTCCACCCTCCACCAGCAAGAGACCAGGGGAGAAGGGAGACCCAGGAGCTCCAAGGCCATGGAGGTGTCTGAGGGGGGCGCCCTGGGGACACTTTCGTAGTCTCAGGTAGATAAGCAGCAGCATGAGAGACTTTCTAGGGGGCAGGTGCCAGCCCTGGGCAGTCAGGGAGACGCCTGGTGGCTGGGGTGGTCCTGAACTGAGGTCTGTGACGAGCTCCCAGGCAGAGTGCAGGAGCAGCATGGCCCCAGGCAGAGGCAGACCGAGGCCTTGGGTGGGGATGAGGTCCCCATCGTAGGTGGGCTACGAAAGCAGGGATGCTGAGAGGTGGAGAAGCACAGGGCAAGTCTGGGCATGGTGACAGCTGGACTGGAGGTCACTGAAGGTACCTTCTGTGCTCTGAGCAAGGCAAGTGCCCTGGCAGTGCAGGGGGCAGGCCTGCTCCCATGCTCACCCGGTCAGCCCCACTCACCCCCACTTCCCACACTGCAACCGGTCATGGTGATGGCAGGTAGGCCTCTGGGCTGATTAGCTCAGCCCACCCCCAGCCCCAGCCCAGGGCGCCCACCCCACCCCGCTTGTGGGAAGACTTTCGTCTCCTGAGCCCCAGCTGGGTCAGCCTTTCCTTCCTCATGTCCACCCCACCTGACAGGGCTCCCAGGTCGTGGCAGAACGTGTCAGGTGGGAGGCTCGAGCTTCAATGCCCAACCCAGTCGGGCGGGAGGGTCCGTGAGGCAGGGAGGGCCCCACCTAACAGCAGGAGGAGACAGCGGGGTGAAGGGGGCACAAGTAGGGGCCAGGTTGGCAGAGTACACTCTGGTGGCTTTGCCTCTTCCTGGAGCTCCGTCCCCTGACTGGGGTGTGGGGAGCACAGCCATGGGCAGAGCATACGTTAGGTCCCCGTGTGGAGCCGGTGCCGCGCTGACCTATGCACACGCAGACACCCCACACCCCACCTCTGCCTGCAGGTGAACATGGCCATCGGGATCCTGGTATTCAACAAGCTTGTGTCCAAGGACGGCATCACAGACAAGAAGCTGAAAGAGCGGGCAGGGTAGGACCCTGAGCTCCAGCACAGCTGGGGAAATTGAGGCACAGCAGTCTGTGCAGGCCCACAGCCAACCCCTGCCTTGCTCTGGCCCATTTTCTCCATCAGGCCTATGACAGGGTGGGGGTCCTATAAGGTCCTAAAAAATAGTGAAACTGATTGCTTTTGGAGACCTCACCTTTGCCAGGCCTCCCCTTCCCCATCTTGGGGTTGGGTGTCCATCCTGTAGTGCCCTTGGGAGAAAGGGGCAGTGGATGGGCCCGGATGTCCTCCTACCTGGGAAACAAGCCCAGAGAGGGTGGTGCCTGGCCAGAGGGCACACAGCACTGCAGGTGGCCATGCCCAACAGTGGGGGAGAGTGTGCTTGGGAGGGTGCTGCCCCTCCAGTCTGCCAGGGAACAGGACCCCCAAGTCCTGGGAGCTCCAGGGCACGGAAGCACGGTCATGGCCAGGGCCAATAGCAGGCCGGGACAGGCCCCCTCTCTGTCCTGCCCCAGCCCTCTGAGCCCTTCTCACCTTGCCTGTATCTGCTCTCTGCCCCTCACTCTGGCTGGTGTCTATGTCGGAGACCCATCCCCTCTCCCCCTCCACTCCATGCTATTCTTGTTTGGTCTGTCTGTCTCCTCTCTTCCTCTTTCTCCCTCTTCCTGCTCCTCCTGCTCTCCCTGGTGAACAAAATCTTCAGGAAACCAACCCCTTGGGTCCCTGGTGTGTTCTGGTCCTGGTTAGGAACCTGCCTTTGGGGAAGCCTGTGACCCTGTAGTGCCTCACTCCAGCCAGGGAGCCTGGCCTCATGGTCTGCGGCCTGGGAAGGGGAGGCTGGCAGGCCTGCTCAGGCCCATCGCCACAGCACAGCCACTCACACGTGCCCCCCGGATAGCACCACACAGCAAGGAGGCCACAAGGCTGCACACCGCCTGGCTGAGGAACTCGAACACGCCCACCCTGTGCAGGGCACTGTCTGTTGGCGTCCTGCAGCCAGTCTTCAGGCAGGCTCTGTCATGTTCCCATCTTGCAGCTGAGCAGACTGAGACTCAGGCAGGGTGAGTGGCGAGTGGAGCGGGACTGGAGCCCAGTCAGGTGGATGCTAGAGCCCAGCATGTCTGACAGCTGCCTGCCTTTTGAGGCCCTTCCCCCTGTGCACTGGGTGCTAGGCTTGGGAGCACTCCAGACTTGCCACAGGCTGTGCAGAGGAGGCAGCCTGCACACCCCTGCGTCCACTCACACACGGTCAGGGCACACCCACAGGGTCGTCACCCAAGTAGCTCTCAGACACCCCATCAGATGGATCCCTTGCTTCCAAGCTGGAGCAGCACATAGACCAGACATGGGGGGACCAGAAGAAGGTAGCAGTAGCCTCCATCCAAGAGTTCTGCTTTTGTGCAATTGTGGGTGGATAACTGAACACCTATGCACAGAGGAACCAGCCATGCCCTCCCGCTCCCAGGCTCTGGGTGTGTCAGGTGGAAAAAGGCCCCAAAGACACCTCTCCTCCCCTGCCCCCCAGGACCTCATCCCCATTGCCCCTCAGACCCATTCTTACTGTCCCCCCAGGACCCCACCCCCACAGAGCCCTGTCCCTTTGTCCCCACAGTATCCTATCCCTACTCCCTCCCAGGACCTCATCCCCACAAGACCCCTTTCCCGCATCCTCTGGGACCCATCCCCACTGCCCCCCAGACCCCATCCTTTTTATCCCTCAGTCCTCCAGTCCCAGGACCCTGTCCCTCTGCCTCCCCAGGACCCCATCCCCCTATCCTCATAGAACTCTGTGCTTCTGCTCACCCAGGACCCTGTCCCCACTCCAGGAGGCTTGGGCTGCACTGCTCTCCAATTGGTTTCTGCAAGAACCATGTCTGCTCTGTTTCAGCCTTCTATTCCACTTGTAGTCAGCTGCTCCATGCTTCCCTGGGGCGCACCCCCACATGTGCCAAGTGCACCTCCAAAGCCACCAGTAATACTGTGTTAGTGCCTCGCAGTGCCCACCTGCCCCACCAGGCTCTGCTCTCTTCTGAGTCACATTTTTATTATTTTAAGCTTTTCTTATCATTTCTGCCGCTCGCTGGGGTTCTAGGCAGTCCCTGCCTGCCCTCCCCCACCACCACCACCACCATCCCCTCCCCTCTCCCCAGGCCTCGTGAGCCAGAGAGACCAGAGAGCAGGATTCCCCTTGGGCAGAGTAGCTGTGTACAGGGTGGCCGTGGGTGTGCTGTGCCTGGGCCAGTATGTGCGTACATGCGTTGAAGTGTGTGACCGTATGTGAACATGACAGGCAGTCATGGCAGTGGAAGTGGGTGGGCAGGCTCAGGGCCAGCAGGCTGGTTTACTGTGCCCTGCACCACCAAGGGCTATGAGCAGGGAAGACGGCATGGGCCTGCTAAATCTGGAGGGAGTGTGGCTCAGTTGACCAGGCACACACGTCCCTACCGTTGGACTCTCCTGTGGTCACTCCCTGAGCTGCACGCTGGGACCCAGGATGTGATGAGCCCCTGCAGAGGGCAGTGCTGGCTCGGCTGGGGAAGTGGAGCAGGCGTGGTCACAGTGCAGGGCACGGGTCTGGGTGGGCCAGAAGCCTCTTAAGGCGCAGGGCTTGAGGGAGAGGGCTGCTCCTTCATGCCTGACCCACAGTGGCAAGCGTAGGCCACACTTGGGGATACACTGCCCTTTGGGTTCAGGCACAGCCCTCTTTCTGTTTCACACGCCAATCTCCATGGAGGGCAGCACCTCACCCTGAGATGCGGGGAACGATACCAAAAGCCTGGGGGGCCGTGACCTGTGAGGTCACACAGCTAGTGGCCCTCCCAGTACCAGTCCACCCTGACTGCAAAGGGGGTGGATGGGGTGACTGCCCGAGGGCCTCTCTCCCTGGCTCCTCTCCGCTGATCACGCTGGAACTTGCTGCTCCACGAGGCCTCTGCAGAGGCTACGGGAATTAGTGGTTTCAGGTCCCCAAGCTCAGCCACCTGCCAGCACAGGAGCAGCAGCGATGACTGTGAGGCCTTGGGCCGAGGAAAGAGGGTGAGGAGTTGGGCAGTGCTTTTCCCAACGTGAGGGCAGGGCACATCCAGGGGTCCTGGCCAGGGAAGATCTGCTTTGAACTGAGGAAAGAGACTACTGGGCCCTGCCCACCAGGATGGGGAAGCTGAGGCCCAGAGCCAGGAAGGGGCAAAGACATCACCAGCTGTGTGTGTCTTCACAGAGGGCCCACTTGTTCAGGCTCTGTGCCAGGTGCAGCCACAGCAGGCGTGGGAGGAGGCACAGGCTGGTCATCCCAGGAGGAGGGAATGCCTGTGGGTGCAGCCCCAGCAGGGGCCCGCCAGCCTGCTGCTCCCCCATGTGCTCGTTAGCCAAGGACCTCCATGGGTTTGGGTCTTGTGCCGTGGTCAGGGCTGCTGTTTGAGAAGGGCCCATGGGAGGGGGTCCTGCAAGGAGACGCCAAGGTTGTCTAGGGAGGGGAGGGGAAGACTGGGATCCATGACGTCCAGTCCTGGAGCGCATGCTGTGCCTGGACAGGAGGGGCAGACAGTAGAGGACCCCTGGCTCTGGCCTGAACCACCAGGTGGGTGGCCAAGGAGCTGTCCTTGAGCTGGGAAGGCCTTGGGTCGGGGCAGGACCAGGAGCTCCATCCTGGAGAAGAAACGGGACTAGGCCTGGGATTGGGGACCTTGGTCTTAGCGACTGGCCGGGGGGTGGAAGAGAATGAGGAAGAGGGGGTAAAGGAGGGCCACGGGGGACCAGGAGGCAGGCGTGGCCACTGTGCCGTCTCAGGGAGGCCTGGAGGTGAGTACGGACATGCCCCAGCCTTTGCAGTTGGTCCCCTTGCAGGTCCTGGGCCGTAGGGCAGAGTGTGCAACCTGGGAGAGGTCCTGCCCCTGACCCCCTGGCCCCCAAGGCCCACTGGTTTGGGGGACCTTGTCCCGGCTGGACCCCAGGCCCTCTCAGCCTCTCTCCCCCCAGCCCTGAGTCCCCAGTTCCTTCCTGGTGGCCCTGCCCTAGATCCCTCTTCTAATCTCCTGCCCCACCTGCTCTGCTTGTCCTGTGAGGGAGGAGGGAGCAAGGGGTCGAGGCCAGGTCCCTTTGTGATTGTGACAGTGCCCCCAGCAACCCCTCAAAATCCCTGCAGGCAGTCACTCACCCATGAGGGCAGAGCTCACCCTGGTTGGGTCCTCAGGCCGCAGTGGCCCTGAGAGGCATAATAGTGACCAGGATGGGCCATGTTTCCTAAGCACTAGTTGCATGCCAGGTGCCCTGCTAACACTTTCTGTACTCACAACAGCCCCTTGAGGTGGCATAGTGTCCCCACTGCATGATCCAGGAGACAGGCTCAGAGTGGGCACACAAGTAGCCTGTAATGTTGCAGGGAGGGGCCTGGGCAAGGAGGGCAATGACTAAAGGGGCTGTGCTCCTGGAGGACTCCCTGGATGAGGAGCTGAGGGCTGTGGGGCAGAGGCAGCCCCTTCCCTGGGACGGACAGAGAAGGGCTCACCAAGAGGAGGAAGCGCCTGTCCGCCTGTTCCTGTCTGTCTCTGCCCCTACCTGCCTGGCCTTGTCTGTCCTGTCATCTCCTCTCCCAGATTCTCTCCTCTCTCCCTCCCTCTCTGTCCAGAGCTCAGAGGCCTGACCAAGCACCCTTCCTTGTGGCTTCCTGGACAGTCAGGAAGCCAGGTGTCCCAGAGAGCTCCCTCCCTCACTGGGCACCAACCTCCTGAGTCCCCGGCTCCCCTGGGAGCCCTTATTGCTGGCAGAACTCGGCCCGATTGGTCAGGGAAAGGGTCCCTACAGATGACAGGGAGGGGTGATGAGCCCCTGGAAGAGCAGACACAGCCCAGGTATGGGAGGCCCAGACCCGGGGAGGGAGATGGGGGCTGAGGCCAGGCGCGGGCCTGGGTGCCCCTCCCAGGTGTGGCCTGGGCTTCAGGCCAGGCAGCCGTGACGTGGCGCTGTCTGCAGGGCCTCGCTGTGGAGCTCCTGCGTGGTGCTGCCGCTGCTGGCGCTGACCTGGATGTCGGCCGTGCTCGCCGTTACCGACCGCCGCTCCACCCTCTTCCAGATCCTCTTTGCCGTCTTTGACTCGCTGGAGGGTTTCGTCATAGTGATGGTGCACTGCATCCTACGGAGAGAGGTGGGCGCGGTGGGCACGGTGGTGCCAGCAAGAGCGGGCCCCCTCTGTCAGCCCTGGGGGCCCGCAGGTACCCCAGGCTGCTGAGCAGTCAGCCTGGCCCTGGAACTAAGACATTCCTGTGCCCCGAGCTGGCTCAGTCCCCGGGTGCGGGGGTGGGCAGGTACTCTGTCCTCCTGGGGCCCATGGGAGCCACCAGAGATGTGAGCAGATTTCATGGCATCTGAGACTCCTATTCTGGCATTTTCTGCATCTCTTCAGAGGTAGCTAGAGAAGGTTTTCACCCAGTGACATCCCAATTGCCACCTGACTGGTAGCAACGGTTAAGGTGATGTCCCCATTCTTGGAATAGTTGAAATGTGAAAAAACATGCTTCGTGACATTGATGGACTCTGTGCTTCTTCAAGGTCTCGTGGAGAGCAGTGAGGCCTGGCACAGGGTCTTATGAGAGCATTGACGGCAGGGCACCAAGTCCCAGGACCAGGACGTCAGCGGGGGCTGAAGGGGCGGGAGTGGGCAGGCAGATTACGCTCCCCCTTGGGACCCCCTCGAAGGATGGCAGAGGGACTTGTTAAAGCACACAGATGTGAACGGATAAAGAAAGGGAGAGGAGGCAACAGTGACAAAACCTGGGAGGCTGGGAAGCAGAACTCAGCCCAGCTCGAAGCTGCAGCAGGAGACACGGGAGCTGCCGGCTCACGCCACTGAGACCCAGAGAGCTTCAGGCGGTGGGGCCACCAGGGCCCTCTGGATGCCTAGGGAAGGCCAGGAGTGGGGCTGCTCTTTCTCTGTTTAGGGAGCAGCTTTGATCCCCCCTGAACTGGCAGCCCCTCCTGGAACTTCACTGTCTGGGGTTGCACACAGGCCTGGAGGCACCTGTGCAGCTGAAGATACAGATGCTGTACTGAGAACGTATGTGGGAAAACGTGTGCCGACCTCGGTCACCCTGCCAGCCGAGGCCCCTCACAAGCTCATAATACAGCCTGGGGAGATGTGGACCCCCCCTCCTCAGGCTCCAACCACAGGGAAAAGCAAGAGGATGAAGACCTGAAGTTTCTGCCATCAAAGTGGCTCCAGTGGGTCCTGAAACCCAAGGACCTGAAGACAGCTTGCAACGGAAAGCCACAGATCCACCTAGTGGGCCACAGAGACGGCCCAGTGGAAAGAAACATCACAGACCCCACAGTGACATCCTCAGAGAGGAAAGGCCCACATGTGCCACATCCTGATCCCAGCTGGCTCATACCCTTGATCTCACAACAGTCCCTTCTGCAGACTGGCAGCTGGGAGCATTGCCTCAGATGATATCAGCCCAGGTGGTCACACACCGACCAGGCTGTAAGGCCATGCTCATGGCCCTCGGTGGCTTGACTTGTGTACAACAAGAACAGTAAGCCATGAAAAGGAACATCACAGAACAGAAAGAGAGCTCGTAGGAATTAAAAACATGAGAGCAGGAACTGAGAAGTTGTGGCCAGTTCCTCAAGGCTGTGGCCCACCAAGGAGAAGGAGGAAATTGGAAAACGATTAGAAGGTGACTGTCCCCTTCTGAAGAGTATGGCCAGTGTGGGTCACATCCCCTTGGATGGATCATACGACTGTCCTCCGGAGCAGGAGCCTTACCCCCCACAGACATATGGTCTTGCCAAAGACACTTGTGGACACTCAGGCTGGGTATCTCCCGAGTCAGTGAGGGCCAGGAGGCCGTGGTGTGAAGGACAGGTCTGGACACCAGGTGACCCTCCTCAGCCTGAGGGCAGGTCTGACCAGAAGGACCCACAGCTTGTGCTCAGGGGCCCAGAATGCCACGTTTAGAGTTCTCACCACAAAGGGCACAGAGCCTCTCAGACAGGCGGAGGCTGCGCCCAGGCTCTGGGCCTGTGTGAATCAACTTCCCTCTGGGCACCACACCAGAGGTCTAGCCCTTGTTGGGCAGGAGCTGTCACTGACCGCCTGTGCTCTCCCTCTCCAGGTCCAGGATGCTGTGAAGTGCCGAGTGGTGGATCGCCAGGAAGAGGGCAACGGGGATTCAGGGGGCTCCTTCCAGAACGGCCACGCCCAGCTCATGGTAGGGCTCGGAGCTGGGGGCCCAGGCTGCCTGAGCTCTCTAGACCTCAAAACCCCTCCAGGAGGAACTCTGAGCCCAGATTGAGGTTGAGGAAACGGGCTCCCCAGGGCAAAATCTCTGGTCTAGGGTTTGGGGATGGGCAGGTAGAGTTGATGAGAGTCTGGGTGGGGCTGGTATCCAGCCCGTGTCCACCCCCTAGTACCAGCAGTGTGCTTTGGTCAGACACCACCCTATGGGTGTCCCGGCCCTTGTCTCAGCCTTGTCCTCTTCGGCTTCTCCCTTGTCCACTCACCCCCCACCCTGCTGTGGTTCTGTCCTCAGCCAGATCCCCTTAGGCCTGACCTTAGATCCTCCAGCCCCAGATGCCGTCCTGCACACCCCGCCGTCTCCTGCTGCTCACCTTGCAGGTGTTCACTGAGACGCCACCTTCTCTAGGGAGCTCTCCCTGACTCCCCGTCAGATTGCCTGTTCCGGCCCCAGCAGTGCCCTAGGTGAATTCTCTACACTGTCATTTCAAGGTTGCTGCCCACCAGTGCACACCCGGTAGGCAGTGAGCTTAGCAGGCAGGAGGTGCTCATTCGGTCTTTGGGGTGCTTGGCCACCTTGTGGTGGTGGTTAGGGTCACAGGCAGGGCCTCAGCAGATGCTGGCCGCAGCCTGGGTAGGCTACTGGCCTTCTTTGGGGTAAGGGCGGAGCCTGAGGTGGAGGAGTCCCGGTCCTCGACCCCTGACACTGCTCCTGGCCTGACCTCTGACCTCAGACTTTGTGGTCTTCCTGCTAACCTGGCCTCTGCATTTTCAGGGAAAGAACTTGCAGGTTTGAGATTAAGGGTCCTTACCCCCACTGGAGGCCACACATCAGCCTGGGGGTGGCCCCAGTCGGATTCCCCAGCTCCTAGTTTGGGGTGGGGCAGGTGCTGTAAATGGTAGGGACCATGGCCACTGCTCAAAGGGCAGCTGGTGCCCTTCCCAGCACTGGACATCTGCATCACAGCCCTGCTGTGCCTCAGTTTCCTCATCCCCAGGGCTGTGGCAAGGACTGAAGGGGTGACATGGGGCAGGTCCCTAGGCACCACACCTTAGCAGGTGGTGACCTGGGCAGCAGGGGCCTCTAGTGGGGGGCCATATGTGCCCCATTGGAGGGATGTAAGGGACAGCAAGGGGTTCTTGTACTGGAGGTCCAGGGAAATGGGGCAAGGAAGACTAAGGCCAGAGGGGCAAGAACATGCTTGAGCTATGGTGGGACTGGCCTCCCACTTCCCAGCCAATCCATGAACACCCTGGAGGGAGAATGTGTTCACATGTGTGTGCGCACACATGCACTCACTTGCTTACACATGCATACATTTGCACATGTGCGCAGACGTATGCACACATCATAATGCCTGTGCATGCACGTGTGCACTCATGTATACACGTGAACATGCACACATGGTGCGAGCATTCAGGACGTGGCCACTCTCCAGGAGTTCACTTTGTGTGAACACATCAACACATGGGCACCCTTGAATGTGTGGACCCCCTTAGCCCTCAGGAGTGTGCACACAGACACGCGCGGGCACACATGCCCCTCCAAGGTGTTGCTGAAGCTCCAGTGTGACCCTTCCCCACCAGCCATCAGGCATTGTGGTGCTCAGGGCAGCAGCCCAGCCCTGCCCACTGGCCCACAGGCCCTCACCTGCCTTGTCTCTGTCTTGCAGACGGACTTTGAGAAGGATGTGGATCTGGCCTGTAGATCAGGTGAGCGCCTGACAGGTGAGAGCGACAGGTGGCCCTCGCCTGGGCCCACTTCTTTTTCTTTCTTCGTTTATCTGTTCATTCATCTGTCCTCATCCTACCCCTGCCTCCCGCAGCCCACCCAGACCAAGGAGATGCTGCCCTGGGAGCCCTGGCCTGAGCAGGCAGACATGGGCCCTCCCCAGGGTCTGGGCCTAACACAGACCTTGGTTTGCACCAGCGCCCCCATGCCTCCCAGCCCCACTTTCTCCCCTGAGGCTGCAGGCAGTCTGTGGGGCAGGGGACATCTGTGCTGGTAGAGTTCTCAGCCCTGGAGAGGACCGCTTGGGGCCTCCCTGCCCAGCCCCACCCTCTTCCCATTGTGCCCCAGTCCTCAGCACCCCCAGACACTGCCCGTCTCCGCCTCCACCCTCCTCCTCGTGGCAGTGAGGCTGAGCAAGCTCTGTCCCCCGCCCCACCTTCCCCCTCTCTCACCCCTGCCTGCTCTCCCTTGAGGGTTCGTGTCCTGTGTTGCTTTCATTCATTGTTAGTCCAGCCGTGGAGAAGGAGCAGGGTGAATCTTCATGTGGTGGGAAATCAGTGGGAGCAGAGGAAAAGAGGAAGGACCCACTGCTAAGCCCTAGGCTAGTGCTGAGCTTCCTGGAAGGAAGGGCAAGAAGGGAATTAATTGCCCAGTGAAAGGAAGCTACCCAAGTGCCATTGTTCTGTGAGCCAAGGGTCTAAGGCACTGACTGGCAGTTGTTCTGGGGGGTGACCCTCTGTCTGTCAGATATTTGAGAAACACCGTCTCTAGAGACAGCCCTGGAGAGCTGCTGGGACAGCCCCAGGTGGGATGTGTCAGCTGTTGCCAGATAAACCCAGGAGGGCTTCCTGGAGGAGGTGATCTCTGGATTGGACTGAATAAGAACAGCAGCCGCTCCCTCTTAAGGTCATGTTATCTAGCCAACCTCCCTGAGAGGTGGACTCAAGACTTGGGAGCTTTGGGGGCCTGGCCTGGCCTTGTTTGGGTGGTACTGGCCTCTCCGAGCTTCCATCTCCTTCCTCATTAGGAAGATAGCCCAGCCTGACCCAAGGTCTCCTGAACAACAAGTGACTATTGGCTGTGAGGTTGGGAATGGTTAGGAAGGGGTGTCACAAACAGAACCAAGCACTGAGCGTGTGGGAGGCAGGGTCCTTGTGTGGGCAGGCACAGGGTGGGGTAGGCATCCCAACAAGGGGCCACGCCCTGAAGGAGTTTAGGTTGTATGCCGAGTTCATGGGCGGCACATAGCCTGGTACACAGCGCTTGAGACTTTGATGGGAGGGAGGAGCAAGGGAGGCAGCAAACATGGGGCCCTTTCTGACCCTGGTGGGGCACAGGTTTGGCTGAGAAGATGGCAGGTCCCCTGTTGGGCCACATGGAGTGGAGGTTAGGGCTGCAGGCGAGGGGGCAGAGTGTTGGTGTCCAGCGTGTGGAGAAGAGAAGGGGCAGGGAGGGTGGCCTGAGAAGCTCGGACTTGTAGCAGGAGCGTGACCGTTGTCCTGCAATTCGGAGGCTGTGTGCTGATGAGATGGGATGTGGGAGGCTGCTGACAAGCTCTGGTCCTGGGGCTGGTTAGAGGTGTGGCATGGGAACCAGGCCACCTGGTCAGTGGGGAGGGCTGCGGTCTGAGAGGCTTCCTGAGGATGGGCCTGAGTGGGACTGGGTGGGCAGCCGGACCTGGCAACTTTGGGCTCTCCAAGGGCCAGCCGAGGCTGAAGTGATTGGTAGGATCAAAGGGGGGGGGCATGCCAGAGCCCAGGTCAGAGGTCATGGCAGCCTGGCCCCCCTGCAGCTGAACAGAAGATTGGGGCACTGGGCCCCCTGGAACAGGCTGTCCTGCCCACATTGAGGAGCTGTGTCCCTGCACATCTGGGCAGCATTAGTCACCTCAGGACCATCAGAGGCCACCCAGCTCCTAGAAGAGCAGTGTGTGGGTGGTGGTCATCTGTCTTGCTGTGGGGGTTCACACTGGCACCCTGTGTCCCGGCCTTGTTTGAAAGTACAAAAGGAACCCTGGCTACTGCAGCACCAGACACAGGAGGGGATGTGCCCAGTGGGGTCCTGGCCAGGCCACTCTTACCCCCCACCTGTCCCTCAGTGCTGAACAAGGACATCGCAGCTTGCCGCACAGCCACCATCACGGGCACACTCAAGCGGCCCTCACTGCCCGAGGAGGAGAAGCTGAAGCTGGCCCACACCAAGGTGCCACCCCCCAACTTCAACAGCCTACCAGCCAACGTGTCCAAGCTACACACACACAGCTCCCCCCGCTGCCCCGGCGGCCCCCTGCCAGACTTCCCCAACCACTCACTGACCCTCAAGAAGGGCCGCGCACCCAAGTCCTCCTTCGTGGGTGATGGGGACATCTTCAAGAAGCTGGACTCGGAGCTGAGCCGGGCCCAGGAGAAGGCCCTGGACACAAGCTACGTGATCCTGCCCACGGCCACAGCCACACTGCGGCCCAAGCCCCAGGAAGAACCCAAGTACAGCATCCACATCGACCAGATGCCACAAACGCGCCTCATCCACCTCAGCATGGCAACCGACGCCAGCCTCCCTGCCCGCAGCCCACCCTCCCGCCAGCCCCCTGAGGCACCCCCTGCCCAGCCCCCACCGCCACCCCCTCCACCCCCTCCACCCCCCCAGCAGCCTCTGCCCCCACCGCCCACCTTGGAGCCGGTGCCCTCCAGCCTGGGGGAGCCCAGGGAGCCCACCACCCACCTGGGGCCCGGCACAGGGGCTGGGACCAAGAATGAGAGCGTCTCCACCTTGTCCGTGAGCTCCCTGGAGGTGAGGGCTGCCAGGTGGTTGGGGGCTGTAGCCAGCAAAGGTGGGGTGACATCCTGGGCTCCTCAGGTTTGGGCTGGCAGCCAGTATCAGGGGGGCCAGCATCCTGACGTCACCTGCTGGAAGAGTCCCATTGGCTTGGCCTAGAACCAAGGTGTCCTCACTCTGCCCAGAGGGAATGGCATCTGCTGCCCAGCAAACCCCCTGGCCCTGCTGCACCCTCGTGATGGGGAGTTTGCTGCCTGTGTTACAACAACGTCTGGTCAGGTGGTCCCCAGAGAGTGGTCTCACTCCTTGCGAGAGGCTCAAGGACCCACAGCCTGCACTTGAACCTGCTCGGGTCTAGCCCCTTCTGTGGTTGGATGTTCACTGCAAGTCCCTCCTTAGATCAGCCTGAAACCTGAAGTTGACCCCCAAGCCTCTCTCAGCCTGTAGGACATGTACTCAGAGACTGGGGGGTGGGGAGCAGCCAGGTGCAGCACCCCAGGGATATGCATGGGATGAGGGAGGTTCCTGCTACCCCATCCTCAGGCAAAGAGAGGCCAGGACTTGAAATTGGGGAGATTTTAGGGAACTGATTACAAATGCACACAAACCCCTTCTCCCCTTAGAGGCGGAAATCGCGGTATGCAGAACTGGACTTCGAGGTGGGTCCTCATGTTCCTTCCCCCAAACACCTGGGGCAGGTGTGTTCTGAGTCCCTGACCAGGCAGCTCAGGCTGGTCCAGCAGGCCGGGAGTGGGGGGGAAGAGGACCCTCCCTCATCTGGACCAGGAGTCTGCGCACAGGTGGGCGGGGGCGGGGCATGGCAGCCCCCTCCAGGCTCAGGACTCTCTGGCCCTCCTCCCCCTGCAGAAAATCATGCACACGCGGAAGCGGCACCAGGACATGTTCCAGGACCTGAACCGGAAGCTGCAGCATTCGGACAAGGACAAGGAGGTGTCTGGGGGCAGTGGGGTCTTGGGGCACTGGAATGAGACCGTGGGTGTGGGGCAGGGCAGCCAAGAGAGAGCCCTTTTCCTTCCTTCGTCTGACCCCATTTCATTCATTTGTCCATTCGTCCAAACTTTCCCTGGCTAGCCTGGCCTGGCCCAGCCCACGATGCACCCAGGAGGGACTGAGGCTCATCTAGAAGGGGGAGCCGGGGCAGCCTGGGCAACGTTGCCTCTCAAAGGAGGGGACAGCCAAGCCAGGGGTGCTGAGCAGACAAGGGCCTCCAGCTGCCCTTCCCTGCAGGCTGCCCCGGACCCTAACGTGGTAGCGGTGCCACAGCCCCTGTGCAGCCTGGGGAAGGCTCTGCTCTGGCCTTCCCGCCAGTGCTGGGCCTCCTGCTGCCCCGCCCACGCCTCTCTGGTCCCTCCTTGTGGTTCCGACTCCTGTCTGCATGCTTTTCTCCCTCCCCATCTCTCTCCACCCCACCCCGTCCACTGCCTGCTGGCCGACAGCCAGAAAAGCAGCAGACGCCCAACAAGCGGCCCTGGGAGAGCCTCCGGAAAGCCCATGGGCCACCCGCGTGGGTGAAGAAGGAGCTGGAGCCACTGCCACCATCGCCACTGGAGCTGCGGAGCGTGGAGTGGGAGAAGTCAGGCGCCACCATCCCACTGGTGGGCCAGGACATCATCGACCTCCAGACTGAGGTCTGAGTGGGCGGGCGGTGGCCACACACCAGGCACAGAGGAGGGATGCTGCTCTGCCCACTTCTGCCGCAGGACGCAGGACGGGCACAGACACACTCAAGGGCAGCAGGCCAGGCCCGCGCCCCGCCTCAGGGCACTCAGACAGTGGCCAGGCGGAGATTCGCAGTGCTGGGACCACAGACGGGACAGGAAGCGGTGGCCCCTGTGGCACAGGGCTCCAGAGGCCAGAAGGTGCCTCAGACTGTGCCCTCCTCGGACCCAGCCTGGTGGTCGAATGGGCAGCCACAGACAATGGCCAGGCTGGATGTGGCCAGCACCCCCGGGATGCCCACCTGAGCCTCTGCAACAGAGGATCAGCCTGCTTGGCCTGGCCGGCCTGGCACCATTTTTTAGAAACCCCCATCCCTTGGGAAACAGCCAGCCCCCACTCCCTCCCAGGGCCTGGGCCTCCTGGTCCCAGGCAGGGGGCATAGCCCTCTCTCTGCCTGCCCCAGGGCCAGGACTAGAGGCCCACCCCGGGGTGAAGCAGGGGCAGGGAATCTATTTTTTCTCTCCTTTTCTTTTCTTCAATAAAAAGAATTAAAAACCCACGTCCTCTCTGTGTGGCCTTCCTCTGGGCAGCACGCAGGCCAGGGCCCCTCAGGCTGGGGCTGGGCTTTGCTTACCAGCCTTGGTCCCTCCACCAGTAGAGAGGGCTGGGGAGGCCTGGTTGGCACCTCAGCTTTACTCTGCCCTGCACCCTGCTTGAGTGTCAGGACTCACTCTCTCCCCCATGGGCCATGGCCGCCTCTAGTCTCCTAGAAAGGCTGTGAGGGAACCTGATGGGGGATCTAGGGTGCTGAGGGGCCCCCTACACCTCCCTCTTCAGTCTTCAAGACTCGCAGCGGCAGGCATTTGACTCCCTGGGCCCTGAGTCATTGCAGGAGGGCAATCTGAGACAATAAAAGAAATGCAGAATGGCAGACATGGGGAGAGGGAGGGATCCTCAGAGCCCTGGGATGATGACTCCTTTTGGCTGGCCTTGGGGCGCTACCACCTTCTCCAGAGCCCCTGCCCTCCTCTGTGTCACTGCGGTCCCCCCACCACCTCCTTTGTTCCTGGGGCAGGGCCAGGACAGGCTGGACTTGGGCCACATTCTTAGGTCCCAGGACACCCCCTATCATTGAGGTTCCTGCCTCCAGGCCTTGGTGGTCCCCACTGTCAAAGAGGCAGGTGTGAGGGACAAATGTGAACACACCCAGAGCTGCTCTCCTACACCTGGGTGCAGGGTACATGCCAGACCCCCTTCACCGTCCCACCCATCCTTCGTTCCTTTGCCGCATCCCACCTTGGCTCACAGCCCATGATCTCTCCGTTTCTGAGCAAAAGCAGCCAGGGAGCAGAAACGCACACTGGTCCTGCCTCTTCTCCGTGCTTCCAGCAGGGGGTAGCCTGAGCTGCTGCAGGGAGCCCAGCCGGGGAGCCCAGAGGCTGGAAGAGAGGGTTGGTCAGGCCCCTCCCCCACGGCCTCAGGCAGCCAAAGGCAGTGGACAAAAGCCCCAACCCAAAGAAGGAGTGTGCAGGTGGGTCATTTGAAGGCCCCAGTGCCTGGAGATTATGCCCCACCCCCCCATTTCATTCAGAATGAAAACAATGAAGCCAAGCTGAAAGGGGCTACCTGGCATGGGGTTCCCACGATGACCTACCCATCACTCCCTGTTCAGCATTCAGCTCCTGGGAACCTTGCCTAGAGTTTTCACCAGCAGATGGAGCTGGGATGGGGTGGGCGCTGCCTCCTGCCTGAAGGAGGGCAGTGACCATAGATGAGATGTCAATAGAGAGGGAGGGGAGTGTGGCCATGCAGCAGCCAAGAGGAGCTGGTGCAAAGCCCTCCAGCCACAGTAGGAGGAGCTCGGGAACTAGCGCTTTCCGAGGGAGCAGTCTCAAGCCACCATTCTGAACACTTCAAAAAACCATGATAGTTGGTGAGATTTGCCAGCAAGCCCTGACCCAGCTGAGGCTTGTTATGGTTCATCTGAATCACTGTGACGTGTGCACATTTCCTGTGGCCCTCCTGGGATGTTCAGTCTCACACACGCTCTGTTCTAGCTCTAGCCCCGGGGTTCCTGGTGAGGGCTGTGGCCTGTGCTGGCTTCCTCGCCCGCCAGCCCTTACAGACCAAAGCTGGAGGGCACCAGGAACAGGAGGGCCAGGTGGAGCAAGTCCTGCTGGAGGCAGCACAGAGCTCCTGGCCAGCGTCTGGGAGACTGGGCTTCTGCAGGGGTGACCAGGGTCAGGGCTCAGCATCTGAACAGGGTCAGGGCTGAGTGTGAGTGACCAGGGCTAGAGCTCAGAATGTGACCAGACTCCAGTTTCCCCTCGATCCTTGTCCTTCCCTCTAAGAAGGCTCTGTCTTTCCATGAGAGACCAAATCCTTTGTCCTGTCTGGGCCCTGTGCTCACAGCTGTTCAGTGCTCCCTGGTTGCCCGGCTCAGTGACTAGTTACAGAAAATGCTGTCTCCTCCCTAGCTCACAGCACAGGAAGCCTACCAGCAAGGTTCCCACAAGATTCATCAGCACCCTTAAGCCCTGTCTGGCTGGGCCTGCCCTCCATCACCTTCCTGTGGTGAGCCCTGTTTAGGGCAGTGCTTTGGTCCAGAGGCCATGAGATGCTCAGAACAATGGCAGGAGTTCTGCAAGTTTGCCTCTGTATTCATCCAGCTGTTCAGACAGCTGGACCAGCAGGGATCCTGATGCCATCCACAGTCGAGGAAACCAAGACAGAGAGGTTAAATGATGCTGCCAGTGTCCCACATGTAGTGAGTCTGAACCCAGCCCTCTTGGCTCTAATTCCTGGATCCTCCCCTCAGTGGGTAAGTTACCCAAGGGCAGATGTGGCATCCCCATCTGCTGTTCCCTCCACCAGAAGCCACTCCTTTCCGGAGCTGGCGAGACCACCAGAGAGATGTTCCTCAACCTTGCGTTCCCTTAATTGTCTTGGCATCTTTGTACAAGTCACAGATGGCCATCCTCCTTGGCAACCTGTGACCAATGGCGCTAAGACCACCTCTTCTGCTACCTTCATCTGCCATCAGTAATACCACCATGCCCTACTGAGAGGTGTGGGGCTGAGGGATGGTGGTGGTCACCATGCTGGGCAGAAAGATGTGCGGCCAAAGGTGGTGGTGATGGTTTTGTGGATGGAGCTGAAGCTGCAGATCTTGGTGGTGGTGATGATGATGATGATGATGATGATGATAATGATGATGGTGATGGTGATGATGATGGTGATGGTGGTGATGGTGATGATGATGGTGATTGTGATGCTATAATGATGGTGATGATGATGATGGTAGTGATGATGATATGATGGTGATGGTGATAGTGATGGTGGTGGTGGTGGTGGTGGTGGTGGTGGTGGTGGTGGTGGTGGTGGTGGTGGTGGTGGTGGTGATAGAGCTAGAGATGGTGGTAGTGATGATTTTGGTCCTTTTGATGCCCACAACGGCAGCCACCACGATCTACATTGCTGACGGTGGTGCTTCTGGATTGAAAATGAGGATCTCACCAGGTCACCCTGTCCCTCACTCCCACAGACTGGGAGCATCTGGAGGATGGGTGGATGACTCGATGGATGGAGGAAGGAAAGATGCATAAGGATGATGACTAGAATCTCTGAGTCACCTGGGGGTTGGAGCTGACAGTACCATGCATTTTGTCAGCATCCACAGTCCTGAGATGGCAGCTCCTCCTAACCTGACTTCCATCTGCTCTTTCCCTTTCTTGTCACCAACGCAAAGAGTGCCAAAAAACAAGGGAGGCCCAGGAAGTCCCCCAGTCCCGGCCTGGAGCAGCCCTGCCTCTAGGCAGGCAGAGGTTCTTTCTGGCAAGGCCTTTGCACTGCTGTGTTGACCCCACTTCCTGGCCCCATCCAACAGCAAATACAGCTGCTGTCAGGAAGTCTCTCATCCAGTCTCACCTCCTGCTGCAGTATGAGGGGTTCCTGACCAATCAGCAGACTGTTCTCAGTCCTGTGTGGGCCCCTGCATCCGAAGGACCACTCTTCTAGTGCCACCTGGGCTGCTCCATGCCACCCAGTGACCCCACACACACACTTCTGCTGGCTTCTCCTGGCCTCATTCAAGATGTTGGACAGAACCTCCAGGCTCCCCCTAGCTCCTCAAGCCCTGCTTCCCACAGGGGCTTCTTCCCAGAGAAGAGCAAATCCACAGTGTATTTCCTGTTCCAGGGCTTGTTCCAGAACCTTCCATTGCTGGGCGTGCTCTTCCCAGCCTGGCTCCACCCAGCCCCAGCTTGCTGTAACCTCCTGAAACCAGGGCTGTGCCTAGAGCACACGGGCCTGGAGTCTGCCACCTTCCTACAGCTTCCTGAGTGTCCTCTAATGAGGGCTCCCCATGTGGCTCCACTGAGGTGACAGAGCAGCTGATGTCCCTCCTAAAAAGCCCAGAAACTGCCCCCACCCCTCCTCAGCCATCCGCCTGCCCGGGAAGGTGACCAAGCAGTCCTTTCTGACAGATGTAGTGTGTGGGGCCCTGGCCCTTCACCCCTGCCCTCATTTTCGCTGCAGGCATGCTTCTGAGAAGGCCCCACCATCGGGCCCTGGGAGGGTGCCAAGGCCCTGCCTGGAGCTGCCCCCAAACCTGGAGCTCACAATTCACAGGCAGGGGTCACACAGGCCCCCACCACATTCCTACTACACTCCCTGACAGTGGTCCAGGCAGGACTCAGGCCCCTTACATGGTGGGGGTCCCTCAGGCCCCTGCCTGCAGATCCGTGGAGGTGTGGGGGTGTTTCTGGCCCCTGCAGGACCCCTGGTACAAGGCGCCCACTGTGCTGTCCCTGTGTCCATGGCCAGGTCTGTTCAGAGTAGCCACAGAGAGGCCCAAAGGTAGGTGAGACTCTGGCACAGGGCAAACTGATTGTGGCCTCTGGGCCCTACTTTTTTGGCAGCGGGACTGGCCGGAAGCAGAGGTCCTTGACCTTGGTCAAGCCCCTCCCCTCTGGGCCTCAATTTCCCTCTGTGGGAGCAGGACTGGGTGACTGAGACCCCTCCAGGGCCAGCAGTGACTCCACACTTCTCCAAGTGTGGGGAGCAGCAGGATCCAGGAGTATTCTTTCAGGTCCTAAAAATAACCAGGAGGGGAGGGGTGTCTGTGAGCGTTGGGTGAATGTGCCAGTCACTGCCCCACGCAAGTGGAACAGGCTCAAATAAGGCCTGGGCAGAGCCAGAAGCTAGTCCTCCGAGGAGACAATCCTGCTCACGCCAGCCGCCCAGCTGTGGCTCCAGAACCTTCCCTCTTGGTGGGGGCTGTGCCTCCCCCAGAGGGCCACTAGCCTGGGGTGGGGGCGGGGGCGGGGTCCTGGTAAGTCAGAGTCCTGGTAAGTCAGACCCAGGCTAGATGCCCAGAGCCTACCTGGGGACAGCAGGTCCTGGACAAAGAGCACCTAGGGTCCCAGAATTTAGAATGATGAAACCTAAGATTTATTAGCCTAGAAACTTGGATTAATGTGTGGCAATTTAGGATAATTTCAGACTCCTCCCCAAATCCCAGGGGACATGTGGGCAGGGCCTCCCCAGGAGGGAAGGGTGAGCTTCCTGCATGCCCTCTCTTGGCACCCTGAGCCTGGTCTCCCAGTGAGCTGGGACCCGACTGGGAGTGGGAGCCAGCCGCGTGGCGAGGGCGGATCCCAGCCATCCGGGAAGGCGGAGGAGGTGTTGCTGGGCTCAATATGGCTCCCTGGGAACACCATATGGATCCCGCCCAGGAAGGGGGTCGGGAGGCAGGAGGCAGCACCCGCATCCCCTCCCTCCACTCCATCACCCAGACTTTCTTGAGAAGCAGATGGTGGTGGGGGTGGCCTGGAAGTAGGGGTTCTGGGACAGCTCAGCTGCCTGTGACGTCTGGGGCCCTGTCCCCGCAATGGTTTCCTCCTCCACTGACCGGTGCCGCCTCTGCCCTCCCAGACCCTTCCCAGGCTCAGAGGGGGAGCTCCTTGGGTGGATGAGCGTGTGGGCCTGTGACACCAGGACAGGAAAGAGGAGAGAGGAGGTGCTGGGGGCTGCTTCCTTGGAGGAGAGGAGGAGACATGGCCTGGTGATGGGACTGAGAACTGGCAGGGCGCCAGAGCAGAAGCGTGTCCCCCAAGGCTTCCTGAGGAGAGGCCTGGGCTCCCCTGGATGTGAGCGCCAGGCGGGCAGCCTGAGCACAGGCTGGAGGCTGCTGCTGCTGGCATGCGTGCGGGCTGGGGAGGGCAACAGTGCGGCAGAGTGCTGGCGGAGGCCTCCCTGCTGGCCGGAGGGGAGGCTCTGCTCAAGCCCCAGCCCTAAAGAAACGCAGGCCATTCTGGACCCAGAGAAGGCTCTGGCCCACCCTAAGTCACCAGCGAGTCTCCAGGAAGGAGACGTGGGGCCAGCCTTAGAGACACTCCCCCCCGATTCCCAGCCCCCACCCCATGGCTGCCAGATGCTGTCTGTGCTGGCTCCAGGCTTGCTTGACCTCCTGACCCTGCCCTTCTCCTGGCTCTGAGTCCAGAGTCACCGTGGCTTGCATCAGGCTTGGCTCAGGACAGGCACGCACGTGAGTCTGCTCTTTTGACAGCTGGGTGGGCTGAGAGGGACGCTGGGGAAGCAGAGCCACCAGAGCATGCTGGGAGAGTCATAGACTGCCCGCACCTGCCTCCAGGTGTATGTCAGGGGGCAAGGTCACCGTTGGAGGGGACAGCAGAGTGCCTATCTTGTTTGATATCAATGTAAACACCCTAACTAGCCTTAGACAGCATTTCCATGGTTCTCTTCTCAGATTTCAGGTGTGTCTCATGTAACCCTACAACTGGGCTTCCTGACTCCAATCAGAAAATCTCAGGTTTTAATAACAATGGTGCCTCGGTTTTTAATGGGATCCGTTCCGGAAGACCGTTCGAGTTCTGAAACGTTCCAAAACCGAGGGGTCCACAGCGGACAGCTGGGCCTCGGGATCGTGCCCTCAGCGGAAGCCTTGTGCATGTGCGACTTCCGAGGCGTGTTCCAAACCCGAGCATTTCCTTCGGGGTTTACGGCGGTGGTAAACCAAAATGTTTGTCAACGGAGACGATTGAAAACCGAGGCACCGCTGTATCTGTTTGTATTTCTGAGAGCCTTGTGCTGTTTCTCCATCTTGTCTTACTTTGTGCTCTACATTTGTTCTGCTTCTACTGTAGTTTTTTGTTTTGTTTTTTTAATTTATCTTTATTGTTGAGAGTATTACAGGTGTCCCATTTTTTCCCCCAATTGGTCCCCTCCACTTCGCCCCCACCCCCTTCCCAGGCCTTCACCCCGTTATTGACTGTGTCCATGGGTTATGCATATATGCATATAACTTCTTTGGTTAATCTCTTCCCACCCTCCACCCCCTTTCCCTCTTTCCTCTGAAATATGATCGTCTGTTGCATGCGTCAGTGTCTCTGGATCTATTTAGTTCGTCAGATTCTTTTGTCCATTAGTTTCTTCTTAAAGAAGACCCTTAAACATTTCCTGTAGTGCTGGTCTGGTGGTGATGAACTCCTTTAGTTTTTTCTTATCTGTGAAGCTCTTTATTTGACCTTCAATTCTAATTGATAGCTTTGCTGGGTAGAGCAATCTTGGTTGTAGTTCCATGTTTTTCATCACTTTCAATATTTCTTGCCACTCTCTTCTGGCCTGCAAGGTTTCTGTTGAGAAATCAGCTGACAGTCGTATGGGTGCTCCCTTGTGGGTAACTAATTGCTTTTCTCTTGCTGCTTTTAAGATTCTTTGTCTTTAACCTTTGGCATTTTAATTATGATGTGTCTTGCTGTGGGCCTCTTTGGGTTCCTCTTATTTGGAACCCTCTGTGCTTCCTGGACTTGTAAGTCTATTTCTTTCCCCAGGTCGGGGAAGTTTTCTGTCATTATTTTTTCAAATAGGTTTTCAATTCCTTGGTCTCTTTCTTCCCCTTCTGGCACCCCAATAATATGAATGTGGGGCCTCTTGAAGTTGTCCCAGAGGCTCCTTATACTATCTTCATATTTCTGGATTATTTTTTCTTTTTGCTCTTCTGGTTGGGTGTTTTTTGTTTCCTCATGTTCCAAATTGCTGATTTGATTCTCAGTGTCTTCATTTCAGTTCCTATAGCCTTCATTTCAAATTGGTACTTTATTATGTTATCAATTTTCTCAGTTATTTCTCTAACAGTCTGCTTAAACATCCTTATAAACAAAATTCTGAACTCTCTATCTGTTAGTTTGCTTGGATCTATTTCATTTAGTTCCTCTTCTAAAGATTTCTTCTGTTCTTTCCTTTGTGACATGTTTCTTTGCCTCTGCATTTTGGCTGCTTCCAGGTGTTTGTTTCTATGTATTAGGTAGAGCTGCTATGTCTCCTGGAATTTGTAGAGTGGCTTTGTGTAGTAGGTGTCCTGTAGGGTCCAGAGGCTCAGCCTCCCCAGTCACCTGAGCTGGGCCTTCTAGGTGCTCCCCTGTGTGGGCTGTGTGCACTGTCCTGTTATAGTTGAGCCTTGGTTGCTGTTGGCGTCCCTGGGAGGAATTGACCCCCCAGGCCAATCAGCTGTGAGGACCAGCTGCAACTACAGCCAAAGAGCTGCTGTGCTGGAGACTCCCCTATGGATCAGGATTTACTTCAGTGGAGCTTTGGTGTTCACCAAGTGCGCTCCTTGAGTGTGTCACTCATGGATGTGGTAGGGTTGTAATCCAGCATGGTCAGGTCTGACTACCAGGTGCATTGTCTCTGGGGCCTCCAGGGAGGTGCAAAGTCAGCCTCTGCCAGTTTTTTGCCCAGGGCCACCCAGCATGAGCTACACAGCAAACCATAGTTGGCTGCTACTTGTGCTGGGCTTTGGGGTGTCCAGGAGAGGCCAAGCTATCAACCAATGCAGGCTGCGGCTAGTGCCAGGCCTGGGGCCGCTTATCAAGCCATATGGGGCAGCTGTTGCTTGTTTGAGAGATGTTAAGAAAGTCCTAATCATGAGGCTGGAGAGGCCACTTGCACAGAAAAGCCCCTGGAAATGGCCTGGATGAGCTGCAGGTGGGGAGGGGCGGGGCCCCGGGAGTCATGGGGCGGGGCCAAAGGTGTGAGTCAGGTGCTGGCGATTCAAATATGGCGCCTGCCTGCCGGCTGTGCGGGGAGGATTCGCCAAAGGAGCCATGGCCTCCGCCAGCCCTTCTGCCTGGGAGGAAGCTGCCCCTCCAGCTCTCGCCCCAACTTCAGGCAGGTTAGTTCCTCCCCGAGTGTCCCGGGTCCCAGGCAGGTCAGTTCCTCCCCGAGCGTCCCAGGTCCTTTCAGGCTGCTGCCCGGCGCTGGGCTCGGAGGGAGCACGTCCGAGTGAGTCCGTGCCGGGCCCTTTAAGAGGAGCTGCTGCGGCTCCTGCAGCCTCCACGACTCTCAGGGACAGTCCCCGCTGGCTTCACAGCCCGAAGGTGTGGGACGTCTCTTCCCAGCCTTGGAGCCCTGGGCAGGGGGCCTGCTGTGGGGCTGGGACCCTCAGTCCTCTGGGAAACCTCCCCCGCCGAGATTCCCTCCCAGGTTTCAACCGCAGGCACCAGGTGTGGGTCGAGGCACGTCTCCATTCAGCCCCGATCTGCCCGCGTCTCCCCCTCTCCTCCCGGTCTCGGGGCTGCTTCAGCTCCCTGGTTGTGGGGCTTCTGTGCAGCCAGATCTCAGGAGGCTCTGAGTGCTGGTGGTTCTGTATTTTAGTTGTGATTTTGATGTGGTTGCGGGAGGCGGCGGGAGCAGCTGGTACCTACGCCGCCATCTTGTTTCTCCTTGCTTTTTCCTTCTACTGTAGTTTTTAAAAATCCTTTCCTGATCTTTTTAAGTGATTACATTTTTTAAATATTTATTTTTAATCCCCTTTTCCCTGTTGAACCTTAAACCAATAGACAGCCAGATATTTCTCCAACAAAATGGGTTTATTCAGGAACAGCAAAGAATTGCTGTTCGGAGCATGTGGTCTAATAGGTAGGTACCACACACAAGGCCAGAGGACAAAGGAGAGGAAAGGTCAAGGGAATGCTGTCAACAGAGTCCACTGCAGAGACTGGGCATTGGAAGTGGAGTGGTTTTTCCACACTCCCTCCTCCCTGGATTGGGAGAGCAAGGCCTGATGCCCAGCCCCAAACCCAGCCCCAGCCTCAACCTCAACCCCTACCCCAAACCTAACCCCTACCCCATGCCCAACCCCAACCCCAACCTCAGCCTCAACCCCAACCCCAGCCCCTACCCCAAACCTAACCCCTACACCAGCCCCAGCTCCATCATCAACCCTGGGTGGCCCTGGGCTTCTCTGTTGTTTTCTGCTCACCACTCTGGGTTAATTTTTTTGTTTTTGTTTTTAAGACTATGGAGATTGCCTACTGTTTCTCATGCCAGCAATGCATTAAAAAGCACATTTACACCCTGGCTGGTTTGGCTCAGTGGTTAACATGTCAGCCCACAGACTGAAAGGTCCTCATTTCAGCTAGGGTCACATGCCTCGGTTGCAGGCTCGATCCCCAGCCCCAGTGGGGGTGAGTGCAGGAGGCAACCAATCGATGTGTTTCTCTCACATCAATGTGCAGTCCCTCTCTCCCCCCTTTCTCTCTCTCTGAAAAGCAATGGAAAAAATATCCTCAGGTGAGGAATTTTTTTTTAATTATTTTTAAAAAGCACATTTATTGCAATTTTCCCCAGGTCTAGTTGTATTTTCTTTTAAATTATTAATAAACAAAGCTTACTTTATTATTTGAAGTGTCAATAATTTTTTCAAATTCCAGCACAGCAGTGCATTTAAAAACGTGAAACTACATTCTGTGTTTCTAGCTCAGTCGATATAACGACAAGGCACTGCACAATATGTCTTATCAAGAAGGCCCATAAATTAAAGAACTACTGGTTTGCAGTTAGTGATTATGAAACAAATGTATATTCACAGTTTCAGCTTCTTTTCCTTCCTCGACCATCAGGAGATCTGGTTGTGTTTTAGTGGGAGGCACCTGGGAGCATCCAGTCTGCCCCTGCAGAGGTGGCAAACTTCCATGATGGCTCTGTTCCCACCTGCCAACCCCCAAAGTGTTCTAGCAAAGACATTTGATCCTTTCCACCTTCATTACCCCAACCTGGAGAGTGCCCCACACAGCTGTCCACCCCTTCTTTCTGACTACCACTCTGTTCTTGGCTCCTGTAACCTCCCAGGCAGCCCCCATTTCCCTCTCTCCCTCCAGCTGCTTAGTCTGAGTGTCCTCTGCTGGGACTCCCAAGTGCAGCCCTCCTGCCTCTCCCCCTGGCCGGCTGCACCTATGTGGTAGATGCCCCACCACAGCTCAGATTGCCCCCACCCATCCCAACCACCTGCAGGGAGAGGCCCCGGAGGATAGCATGGGCTCCTCTCCTGCCCAGCACCCCCACTGGCTCTGTGTCCTGGGCAGACACAGGCCCAGCCCCAGGCAGGCATTCTCAGCCTCCCAGCCTGACCCCCCGCACCCCCACCCTTCCAGCTAGCCCTCCCCTCATCTGTCCTCTTGGACCCCTAGGCATCAGGCCTCTTGCCTTCATTCAAATGGCACCTTCTGCCCAGCCAGGCTTGTAGCTCTGCCCATCCTGACCCACACCCAGTGATGCCCATCAGGCTGGGCTCCAGCATATCCTTCTCCTGGCTGGAGGCAAAAGTCAGGTGACTTCTGGGCCTCTGACATGGCCCATCACACATGCCCTGGATAGCTGTGTGGGTGCACCTCACTTCTTAGTCTGAGAGGCCAGTGGTCCTTGTGAGGGCGAGAACGGCGCCAGGGCCTCACCATCAGCCTCCACTTGGTTCATGTGTACAGTGATTACCACATGCCCCAACATTCCTCGTGGCCACAAATGCCATCCCCTTTACAGCCACAGGGAGCAAGGGGGCTGAGGGCCCTCGGCAGGAAAGGCCCCGGGCACTGCACAGCTGGGCATCCTAGAGGAGAGGAGACATCAGGGCGGGGGGCAGAGGAAGGCAAGGACAGATCCCCGAGGGACTCAGGGCCATGTTCCAGATTTGAATATGATCTGAGGATGGGACAGGGTGGGCTGGGATAGAAAGCTCTGCTCGGGCTCTGGGCTAGGGGGTAGAGAAGGGAGGGCACAGGAGGGGAGGCTGGGGGCCCGGGACTAGGGCAGGCACATGGGAGGTTCTAGATGCTGGGGAGGAGGGATTGCAAGATCTGGTAAGGCCAGGGAGAGGGGGAAGGGCATCAAGGTCCTACAAGGCTCTGGGCTGCAGCCAGCGGGTGAGTTTTTGGCTCATGCTGGCTTTAGGAGATACCCTTCAGGTCCGCGACTGGTTAGAGTCTGTGTCAGGAGGGAAGGCCTCCCAGGCTTCCCATGGAGGGGACAGCAGGAGGGCTCAGGGCAGGGAGACCCCAGAGAGCTAGGGGAACTCTTTCGTGTTTAATAGAGAGAGAATTATACAATATAACACAACATCTAGCACAGGTGGGAGCCAGACTCACTGGCTCACATACTGGGACAGTTCAATGACATCATTCAAGAAGTTCTGGTAGAATTTTCGGCTGACAGAGTCCTGCTCTTGCTTGAGGATCTCAAAATCTGTAACGGATATCAAGGGTCTGAATGCACCGCCACTCCAGCCAGGGCTTGGGCAGGGGGTGGGGACAAGGGGGGGGCCGGGGCAGGGCAGCCCATGTAGGTGCAAGAAGAACCCAGGCCAGACAGGCCAGACTTGCGCTCACGTTTCCTGAAGAGTTTCAAGTCGCCCTTCTTCAGGTAGAAGCAGAGGTTGGTGAAGTAGTCCTGCAGAATGCCCCCTGCACAGGAGGCGGTGGGAGGTGACAGGAGACCGGAGCCTGGCTGATGGAACCCATGGGCCACCCTGAAGGCCAGCCCACTGGGGAGTGGGTGGGGCCTGATGGGCACCTTGGGTGGGAGCAAGTCTGCTGAGGAGGCACCTACCAATGAACTTCATGGCCGTTCGCTTCAGGTTCTTGTGGGGGCTCCTCAGGTAGATGGAGGCCTGCAGGAGAAACTGGTGGCACCTGCTAAAGTTGCTCTCCACCTGGGGAGGGGGAGACGCAGTCAGTGGCCAGCCTGGAGCCCCCATAGTTCCTGGCCTCTGTGACCCAGCTCTGCCTGAGGCCCCCACTGCAGCCCAGCAGTCCCAAGGCCTGAAAGGAGGAAAGCCATGACAGGGGTCTAGGTCCAAGGCCTGGGAGCTGGGGTTCTGGCAGGGGTGAGGTAGGGAGAACTCTGCAGAACTGGTCCTTTCTTCTGCCCCATCCTGGGTGGGGGCCTGGGCGAAGGGATCCAGGACCTTTCATATGTCACCCTCACCCCCATATACACACACACACATACACTGTCCCAAATGTCCTCCAGGAAGCTGCCTCTGCCCCTCCCCCACACAGCTGGTTCCCATTCCACCCACAGTTTCAGCTACAGGTCCAGAGCCACCAGGATGCAGGGAAGGTCCCTGGGCTCTCAGCATGCAGGACTGGACCACCACTGCCCGCCTTGCTCACTGTCCTGGGTGCGTATCCGCAGCAACGGGGAACCTGTGACTACCATTTCTAAGAGGGGAGAGCCAATCCAGGAGAGGGACAGCCTCGAGGCCTGGATAAAGCTGCACTACGGAGGGGAACAGGGGTATGGAGGGGCGGGCCGGCTGCCTCACTTGAACTGCTGGGGTAAGCTTTCCTATGACTGTGTCCTCTAATCAGTTTATTTCACTGTCCACACCTGTTTGAACTGGCTCGTCTGCCACTTGCAATTGCAGTGGGGAAGGAAGAACCAGAGGAGAGGGAAGGAAACAGGAACAGAAACGCTCAGGCATCCTTCTCCGCCTGGCGGCACCAAGGCCCATCTTATTCACAGCCCGGGAGGCTCCCGCAGCTAAATTTAGGGTTTTAATTAAGCGTTCAGAGGTGTTTCAATAAGCTTGGAAGTGATATGTAAATAAATGCCCAGGGAAATTTACTTTGTTAAATCCATGAATTGCCTTAGTAATGGGCAAATGTGATGTTAGTAATGTTGACTATTTAATGTTTTACTAGGTGGACTGTTTAATAAACTAACAAGATTAATAAACTGGATATTAAATAAAGTGGTAGAAGAGGTACCTCTCCATGCACAGAAATATTCTGAGATGAAAGTATCGATTTACAACACCGTTTTTAAAGTCTTTACCTGAACTAGCCAAGGGGAGATCACCGAAGGCAGACATGCATAGGATGAGACCAGACCCAAGCATGTGAGCTGATGTGCTGGCCAGCTCCCCAAGTTGAGGTAAGTGTCCACTTTGGCCGCCCAAAGGACCACTGTCAGGAAGAAGGTCAACCCCTCAGGCCCAGGAAGGCAGAGGTGGAAGGAGGGACCTCAAGAACCTGGACTGGAAAGACGCCAAGAGCAGGCAGAGAGAGGCCACAGAACAAGAGAACAGAAATGTCTCTTGAGGCACGGTGACCATGGCCCAGAGCAATGTGAGGACCTGGAGTTGAATTTACACTGCCCGAATCCTGTGCTACCTGAGAGCCAAGAAGTTAGTGTAGACAAACACAGAGAAAGCTTGTAATCCAGAATGACCAGGTAAGTGACAGGAAGCCCACCATGACCAGGCATCAGAAAACCTAACCAATAGGACCCAGGCTGGGTCCTCAGGAATTTCAGATAAGCAGCCCACCCGCTAGAGAGAACAAAGGATTTTTTTTCTCACTTACATTTGTGGATGAAGGGAATGTGTCAGAAGAGAACAAGACACTAGGGGGGACAACAAGCAGGCTTGTGAAAGACATGAGAGAGAGGAACCAGATGAAAATGATAGCCATCGATAGAAAAAGGTCAGCAGGTGTTTTAAGAGCAAATTAGAGCCCTGGCTGGTGTTGCTCAGTGGTTAGAGCGCTAGCCCACACACCAAAGGGTTGAGGGTTCAATTCCCAGTCACGTTGAGTGCGGGAGGCAACCAGTGGATGTCCCTCCCCCTCCCTCCCTCTCTTCCACTCTCTCTGAAAAGCACCCAGACCCTGTAGGGTAAGTAGCCAGCCCCAGGAGGTGGGCAGCAGCTTTCCCCTGGACCCCCAGGATAGTTTTTCAATGGGATCTCCTGCAACACCTCCCTGTGAGCCACTCTTCCTGGCATCTCAGGGAGGAGCTCATTTCCAGCAATTTCTGCTCCCCACAGACTACTCTGCTGCTGAGCGAGTCAGGGCCCTGCCCTCTCAAGGCCTGCTGTCGCCCGGGGAGAGGGGTTCTGGGCACTGCTCAACCCTCAGGTGGTGGCTACTATAAATCCAGGACAGTACGTCCCATCTCACTTGTTGTTGTAGCATGTACACGTGTCATTCCTGTTGTTCCTGTGACCTCCAGAGTTCTCTCTACTTCCTGTTGGCCTATCCCTGCTCCCTCCGATCCCGCTGCAGTGACTTCTTCACAGTAACCCCTCCCCGCTCAAGTCACTATCTGTCTGTCTCCTGGTAGATCCTGACAACACACTGCACAGTCACAGCGTGTGCACAGTCAGTTCCAGATGAAGCACTGTCATCAACTCCAGTGGCAGCTGGATTCCCTGCAGTGCCACCAGTGCACGGGTCACCAGCATTCCACTTCCATGGGCAGAGTGCTCAAAAGAATTGACCCCCTGTCCCACCTCTGCAGGTACTGCTCCTAGGAAGGCGTTTCTTCATCAGACCCGAAAGCACAAACCAGGGGAAAGTAATACATTTGGCTACATTAAAATCCAAAGCTTCTTCACAGCCAAAGACCCCATTAGCAAAGTAAAAGGACAAGTCACAAATGGGGCAAAAATAACTCAATACAAAAAACTGGCCAAGGACCCACATGCAGAGCGCAAATGGAGCTCTTAATCCATATACAGTTTTAGGCTGATGCCAAGTACCCAAGCACCCCCGGGAGAGTCTGAGAAGGTGCCCTGGCTGGCTGGCTCCTGACCCCCAGGAAGGTGGGTCCCATGAGATCAGCTCTCAGGGTTCCTGAGAAGCTAGCCTCTCTCTCCCTGGGCACCTGTGCCCCCTCCACCTTTGAGAACACCCTCCCTACCTCTCAAGGAACGTCTGCAGCCTCCCAGCCTCAGCAGGGGTCCCCAAGCCCTCAGAACCCCCACTGAGATCTGTATGAACCAGGTGTGCTGGCCAAGTCCCCAGCAGTCCCCAAGAGCTCTGACGGAAGGGTAGAGGGTCAGCTTGCTTTTCCACTCAGGGATGAAATCAATTGGCTGCCAGAAAACAGAGCTGTGGTGTGTCTTACTCTCCCCATACTGTTCACTCCACCTCCACACACATCCCGTCATCAGGGATGAGAGCCCACGACTCTGTGGGGTTGAGGTTCGACCACTTGGGGTTCCGGGAACTTAAGGGCCTTCCCCATGTCTGCATTGGGACATCAGTGGGCACCCAGCCTCCCCAGACAAGCCCAGTCGCCAAGTGGGACTCCCCATCCAAGATGCACAGTGGGGGTGATCTCCGACGTGGTCCACCTGGGAGTCCTGAGCCCATTGCTGAGGGATCATCCTCCCAGAGGCACGGAGCAGGGCCCAAGCTGACATCACCAAGGAGGCCTGCATTGCTCCACCCCCATCTGGGCTTCCCTCCCCAGCGTGGGGGTGAGCTGATAACCAGAGGACCCTTACTGCACACAGCCCATCTCCACCTTTGCAGCACCCCTGCCCTTCTGGGAGGGCTCAGCCTCATACCATGCACATAAAAATGTCGTTTTCGGCACTCAGGCCATGGCCCCATGCCAACTTGCTGAACAGCTGCTTCCGAAACTCCCACTTGAGCAAGATGGCGCAGCGCAGGAAGGTGAACTTGGTCTTCTGTGGGTGCCCAGAGAGGTAGGTCACCCTCCCCATTGCCACTGCCCCCCTGTAAAGCTTCCCTCAAGAGGAGCACCTGGAAGGGGTATCCCAGCAGGTAACAGGCGCCTCACAAACACATGGCCCAGGAGGCCTGGGGGCCTGGGAAGTGGCTGGTAGCAACAGGGCCGCCCATAAATCTTTGCAGGAATTGAACAGCGCCTCTCCCTGGGGTGGGGACCCTGCAGCAGAGCATGGTGTGCACCCCAGCCCTGAATGCCAGGCTCCTGAGGCTGATTTTATATGTGTAGTGGGGAGATTCACGGAGTCCTGGATGGGTAGAGGAGAAGCTGGAGGCAGGTGGAGCCAAGGAAACTGCCACCCTGGATAGGTCCTCTCCCATTCTCCACCTGCACAGTTGGTTGCCTGCAAGGTCAGGCAACTCGGGTTCTCCAGGATGACAGCCTCACCCTGGTCTCCACTTACTGAGGCTGAGTTCTTCAGAGCTGCCTGCCCATGCCCCAGGCCACCCCAGGACTGTCTGGAGGATGCTGTCCACTCACCATGACCACTTCGGGACAGGAGTCGGTCAGGTGGAAGAGCAACGGCACCAGGGACTGGAAGGCATGGTTCTTGAGCGCCTGCTGATACTTCCTGCCACCGCTGTAGATGACATCTCCGTACAGGAGGATGGCTCCTCCGCGCACATCTTCCTGCTCCTGCAGAAGACAGACAGGCCTCCCCTCAGCCAAGTCGCAAACTGGAGCCCTCAGCCCCAAAACAGCCCCACCGGCACTGGCCACACGCCCTGCCAGCCACCACCTCGTCTCTCCCCTTCCTTTCTGGCCCAGTGACCTGCAGTGGCCAGTACTCGCCCTCACATCCACCCCTGTTCATCTCAGGGCCAACAGATTTCACCCCTCTATCCCATGGACCCTGCTGCCCAGGTCACCCCCCAGCACCTGACACCACAGCCAGTCACACCAGCCGGGCTGCCTTTTCTCCTGGTTGTCCCTGCTCCCCTCACCAACCCCTCCAATGGCTGTGGCCTTCCCCAGGATGGGCCCCTTCTCCCTGGCTTCTCTCCTCTGCAGTTTCTCTGGGGGCCTCAGGCTGACAGCAGCCTCGCCGCCGCTTCGGGGCAAGCCAGCATGGGGGTTAGAGCACAGACCCTGGTGCCTGATCCGTCACTTGCTAGCTCTGTGATCCTGGGCAAGGCTCCCTCAGTGTGTGGCTCAGTGTCACCTTTTGTAAAAAGGGGCCACCAGCAGTGTCTGTCCTTGGGCTGTGGTGAAGACTGTGTGTGGCTGTCCTACTACTCCGGGCCCCACCTGCTCAGCCTTGTGGATAGACAGCCTTGGGGACAGCAGCACCGCGGGTCTCCAGGACCCTTTCGTGAAGGGCAGCGCCATCTGCCCCCCACCAGGACGCACCTCGCTCTTCCTCACCTCCAGGAATGGCAGCATCAGTCCCCCATCTGCCACCCCAAATGAGGTCCCCTCCCCTCCGCACAGTGAGCCAGCGATCCCTGAGGTCCATCTCGAAGCCTGCCTGCCTGCGTGGTTTAAGCCTCTCCACGCTGACCTCACCTGATTTGCTCAGAGCCCCTGAAATCATTTATCCAGCCTCTGACTTGCCACCATCCCCCCACCGTCCACGTAGCTTCCCAAACGTCTTTCTAAAGGCACGGCTGCCCCCTCGCCGGCCCACGGCCTCCGCGAGGGGCGCCCGCGGCTCGGGAATGGCTTGCTCCCGCCTGGGCCCTCGCGGAGCCTCCCTTCCCGCGCGGGTTCCCACCGACGCCTTTTGCCCGGAGACTTTGCCCACAATCCCGGGGGGGGGGGGGGGGCAGATCTGGCTGCTCTGATTGGCTGGCTGGGGCGAGCTGCTGCGCAGGCGCGCGGGTCTCACGGCCTCGAACAGCAGCCGCAGGTGCTGGGCGATCCCGAGGCTGGAGGCGCCGCCTCGCGGGCCCAGGCGGTGCAGGATGTCGCCCGCGACCTCCATCAGGCCCAGGAGGGGCTCGGGCTCGGGCTCGGGCTGCAGGAAGCTGTCCAGGAGCGCGGCCAGCCGGCTCCGCAGCAGGGCCACCTGCGGGGAGACGCGCCCGCCTGGCCTGCTCGCCCTTCCTCCTAGTGCCTCCCCACGCCCGCCAGCACCTCTTCCTCTGGCCGAGGCTCCCGCGCCCGCCCGCCGCCTCCCCTTCATGCTCAACAGGAGGCGTCGGCCCAGCCCTCGGGCAGCATCGTGGGGCAGAACATACAGTGGGAGGCCCGGGGGCAGGGAAGAAAGGACGCCCCATCCAGAGAGTTCTGAGTCTTTCCTGTACTGGGTGGAGCGTGAACGACGCAGGTAAGGGATTCCTACCTGGAAAGGAGGCCAAAGTCGGTGACCTCAGAGCTCCCGCCCACTCAAATTCTAGGATCTCCAGCCCTGTGCAGTGCAGCAGGGTCCCCCAAACACTTCAACCCTCTCCTGCCCCCAGCCTGACTTCCCCATCCACCCCTTCCAACCCCACCTGTCATGGAGGCTTTTTTCAAATGCCTCCTTTCAGAAACCTTCCCGGGAAGGGAGTGGGCATCTCCTCCTCTCACCTTCTTAGGCTGCATCAGGACACTGCTGAGCCCTGTCAGGCTCGCGGCCCGCACCAGCTTGTTGGGGTTGTTCAGGCCCAGGCTCAGTAAGTTGTCCATGGTTTTCCGAGACATGTACTGGGTGAGCTCTTGACTGTTGAGAAACTGAGTAGGGTCGGTACAATCAGCCCACAAGTTAATTACAGCTGCCAGGGCAAGTCAGCCTACAGCACAGCATGAGGTGGTGGGGTGAGATGTAAGAGGACCTTTCAGTAGGTCTGACGTGGAAGGCATGGCTAGGCTGCCTCTATGTTGGAGGGTAGGAATGGAAGTCCAGTTCTCTGGCCTTCTTCCTATGGGCCAGAGGGCACTGTGAGGAGCAGAGGGAGGGCTGACCTCTGTGATGAGGAGGATGGCCACGATGTTGTCTCGTTCCTCAGAGCTCTTCAGGGAGATGACCGCCTGTCCCAAAACAGCCTTGACCTCACAGTCATAGTGGGCCATGGCCCTGTCAGATGGAAGAGACCAACACAGGAGCCCTGAGGGCTCTGTCCTTGGCCAGGGGGACCCTCCTCTCCCCACAGACCTTGCTCACTCAGGGAGATGGCCCAGGCAACTGAGTCTGAAGTGCAGAGTCCCAATTGTGGGGTGTAGGAGGGGACCCCATCAGGGGTGCAGTCTGGGGCAAAGCCCCTCCCAGACTTAGTGCTTACCTGGCCAACAGGGTCACCCCCTCTGTGTAGGTTTCCAGGTGCTCAAAGAGCTCCCAGCCTCTCAGCAGCTTGAGGTAGGCAAACACCTCCCAGTGGTTGGTGGTCCAGAAGAGACCCTTCAGGGCCTCTAGGCATGTGCTAGGGGCAAGTGGGGGTGTTTGAGCTCAGTTCTCCACCTGGAGCATAGGGTGGCACCAGCTTCCTCAACCTGCCCTCTCACATCTGGGCCTGGCAAGCTTTCACGTTCTAAGCTCCCCCTCTCTCAGGATCTTCACTCCTGACAGTTGTAGACGGCTCTGCCCCCTGCTCCCCACTCTGGACTGCAAGCCCCTAGAGTTCATTCCTTTCTGGGTTCCCAGCACTTAGCCCAGGGCCTGGTGCCCACCAGGCATTCTGTGTATGTGTGGGAGGAACCAGAGAGTGAGGGTGGGCTGGAGTCCTGAGAGGGGGCTGGGCGCCGAGGCCCTTCACACATCTCACCTGCAGGGGCCAAGGGGCTTCATCTCCAGGATGTCCTCCTGGGAGTCTATGATGTCCTCAACCACACCCAGCTCAAACAGGTAGTGCAGCTGTGTGAGCAGGCCCAGGAGAATCCCCGCAAAGGCCCAGTGCACTATGGCCTTATACTCTTGGATGTAGAGGAGTTCGTAAATAGTGCCCAGGGCCTGCAGGGGGAGACAGAGCAGGGCCCTGGCAGGGCACGAGCCTTGGTCCCCTCATGGGGCCTGGCACCAGTGAGGAGAGGAGCTGGGAGCAGCAGCCACAGTGCTGTCCTGTCCCCAGACCCCGCTACCTACAGCTGGCTGGGCTGGGAGAGTCCCAGTGGCTCTGCTCCCACCCTGGGACTCAGCATCAAGAGACCTTGGCTACTTATGAGACCCTCAGCCGGGTTACCCTGGCCTCCCACAGGGCCCTTGGGTGAGGAGGCGGTTGCAGCAGTGCAGGCACAGATGGGGCCTCTCACCAGCATGGAAACAAGCTCTGCCTGCTCCGACAGCCTGACCAGCAGCTGGGGCGGCCGCAGCTTCAGCTTTATGTAGAGCAGGGTAACGACCTTGCGGGCCAGCTGGTTGTTGGTGGCCAGGGCCTTCCACAGGGGTGCCACCTGCCTGGAGAGGCAGGGAGTCCATTCCCCCAGCCGGCTGCCACACTGGGCAGAGTGGCCAGCGGGACACTACCCCAGGTAAGCAGGATGTTAAAGGGAAGTGGCCAGGCCCCTCAGGCATGGTGAGTCCTCCATCTGGGGGTCTAGGAAGCTGACCAGCTGGGCTGGGCCCCTCATCAAAGCTCTGAGTGCAGGCTAGCTTCCCCAGACGTGAGCCTCACTCCCTCTCACACCCCCTCACCATGCGACCCCGACTTGAGCAAATCCATCCTTTACATGCTGTCTCTTCACTCCAAAAGTGGACTTGGACCCCAGCAGAGCTCACCCCTCAGGCAGCCTGAGAGGCGCTCCTGGGTCTGCAAACCTGAGAACACCCTGTGGTGCAAGACAGCCGGTGCCCCCTGAGACGCTTCCAGAGGCACCGAGGTCCCCACGCCTCCTAACCTTAATAGTATACACACACCACTTGGGACTGGTTAGGATGCGCTTCTGACTCAGCAGGGCTGGCCAGCCAAGACCACGTTTCTAGCCTGCTCCATGCTGTTGCTGGTCCTCAGTCCATAGACCGTGCAGCTTGGAAACCCACCAGCACAGAGGGGCAGCTGGGACCATATGTGCTTGGGGCCCGGGGTAGCTGGTGGGGGCTGTTTGGGGGCCGGCTAGTATCCTCATGTCACCCAGCTAACATCTGGCCCCTCTGCAGGTTGGTGTCTGGGGCTCCCTGAGTCTGAGGGACACTTCCATGCTGCTGGAGTCTCCCCCTCAGCCCTCTCAGCCCCCATGGCCCCCTTGGCCCCGGACACCTTCGGGGACCTCTGGTTGTGGAGTCTAGGAAAGGGGGTATTGTCAGGCTGAAGCTGTGTGCACGTCCGTCTTTCCAGCAAGAGTCTGTCCAGGCAGCGACCATGGACTTGGAGAGCGGACCATGGATGGTGGCCAGGTGTTTGCCTTTGAGTCCTGCATGCAGGTGACCTACCTCTCTGAGGGGTGGCACAGGGACAGCATCACGTCGACTGTCTCCTGCGTGTGCTGGGTCCCCAGCACGGTCACGGCCTTCATCACAGTCTGTAGGGTATTCTTGAAGATGATGCCAGGCATCTCCCAGAACAAGCCCTGCAGGACCTCGGCCACCTACCCAGGGAGGGGCGGCAGGAAAGGGCCTCAGAGCAGCCCCTCCAGCTGCGTGTGGGCCTCTGTACAGCTGGCCCTGTGCGATCTCCACAGCATGTGCAGGGCCCGATGGGCATGGTGGGTGGGAGCAGCTTGTATCTCACAGCTGCTGAAATGGGAATCAACCTCAACGGGCCAGGGATATTGACAGGACCTGGCAGCCCCTGGGGAACATTAATGTCCTGTGGGCCTGGGACTAGGTTGGCCAAGCCAGGCTGAGGAAAGTGAAATCCCAGGTGGGGCCAATTTCTCTCTCCTTCTGAACAAGACTGAGAGTGAGGAGGGCCCAGGGACCCTGCGGTCCAGCGGGACAGGAGGGTGGAACAGAGCCCCTGAGGCATCTCTGAGGCTTGGCCCTGCTGGCAGGTAGGGCATCTGCTGCCAATGGTCAGGAGCAGGACTTACTGCTTCCCGGATTCAGGGGGGTCTCCAGAAAGAGGCGGGGTACGTTCCCACATACACATGGGCAGCCCTGGACGTGTGGCAATCCTGCTCCCCGAGACCCCATGCCTTCCATAACAGGTCCAGTACCTGCAGGGTCCCACCACGGCACTTGGCCAGAGGGGAGGGGGATGCCTGCCAGGCCTTGGCGCCCAGTACCCACCTGCTCTGGCTTGATGCTGTGGTCCTCGAAGACCATCAGGAGGAGGTGAGAGGCCAGTTCACAGTACAGGTGGTTATGGTTACAGAGCCCATGCAGGAGCGTGAGGATGAGCTTCGTGTGCTGGGCCACGGTCAGGTTCTCATCCAAGGCCTGTGCCAAAAGGCCTGGGCTGAGCGGCCAGCAGGAGACTCTCCCTGGTCAGCAGCCATCCAGGCTCTCCTGCATGTGGGCTTGGAGACAGGACTGGAGGCTCTGCTCTAACCCAGCGGTAGGACAAATACCAGGTCACAGCCTTGCAGGGACCCCTACCCCCAACAGGCTGTTGGTGCCCTGCCTAGCTTGCCTCAGCAGGCCACGGACCACTGCCTGGGGGCTACAGGTGTAGCTACTACAGACTCAGCTGCCCCTTCTCTGGAGTATTGCTCTGGGGATGATGGGAGCAAGCAGCTTTGCCCAAGTCCAGCATCTTCTGCCCCCAGCCTGCAGTGCACAGCCAGTGACTGACTCGGGCTACAAAAGCCCAGCCCCGACCTCACGGTGGGACCAACTCCCAGGGGTGCCGTTCATGCCACAGCACACCCCATGGTCAGACTCAGCCCATGCCCTACTCAGCTCCTCCTGCCCTGTCCTGCTTCCCTCACTCCCTCCTCCTGAGAACACGTCCTTGTCCTTGGTCAACTGTACTGGAGCTCTTGTCCCAGGTTCTGTTTCTGGGGGTGCCACCTAAGACAACAGGCTTGTAAAACCAGGCTCCCTGGGAAGTACTCCCAGGGGACGTCTATCTGCTCTGAGGGGTCGCCGTTCCTATCACACCCTGTCCTGAGCACGGGGCTGGATGTCAGTCTCAGGGACCTCCTGAGGAAACTGAGGCACAAATAGGTTGACTGACCTATCCAATGGGGAAACTGAGGCACAAATAGGTTGACTGACCTATCCAAGGCCACTCGGTCAGTTAGGCACAGAGCTTAGACTCAAACCCAAACCCTCAACTCCTACTGCAACGTGAAGGGAGGGCTGAGCCTGAGAAGAGCATGCATGCATGGGGAAGGTGGGCAGAGGAATGGGAGGCCAGCTACTCTGCGTGCCTGGGACTGACGGGAAGTGCTACCATCAAGACAGTCCTGACGAACCAAGACAAGTTGTCACTTAGTGAAGAACTACAAAGGAGAGGCCCGAAAGGGAGAGGGTGCTGAGAAAGGAATCTGCAGTTTCCAGTGGACCCAGTCACACCTCCAAGTTGGAGGTGGGTGAGGCAGGGACAGGGTTGTAAGGGGAGAGAGACTTTCCCTGGAAAGAGTGTCAGGGTCTTAGCTATACCTAACTTGCTCCCTTGCCCAGGTCATGTGAGGCCTCCATTGGCCCTGGCCATAAAATGGGCAGGGGAGGTGAGTGGATCAGATAGATCCCACGCTTTTGAAGTTACGGGGCTTTGTGGGAGCAACCAGCCCCAAGCTCTTATAGGCCCTACCTGCACCAAATGGTAGAATTTCGTATCTGATTCTCTGTGGGCCCTCTCTTCAAAATTCTTCATTTTATTCAGATATATGAACTCCATCATGCTCCCTGTGTGGGACACTTGGTCAGGAGGCCTGTGGAGCCTGGGAAGGGGCACCCCCACTACAGACCACAGTGAGGCCCTGAGAAGCCAGGAGCCTGGCCCGCTCCCAGGGAAGAGTGGGGCACGGGCCTCTGCCGGCCGCCCACCCAGCCTGCTCACAGCTCACCCTTCCGCTGGGTGAGAAGCTGCAGGAGGAGGCAGACACACTGGCGGGAGCGGCTCCTGGTGCCCTCATCCTCGTCCTGCCACAGCAGCATCAGCAGGCCCAGCTGATGGCCCAGCACGGAGGGTGTGGCCTCCTCCTGCGGGGGGTGGGAGCGAGCATAGCCAGGCCTGGCCTCTTGGCGCCCTTTCCACTCTCCCCCCGGTGTTTCAACTCTCTCAGTCCATTCCTGTGCTCAGGGTCCGGTGGGCAAGGCGCTGGCTCCTGTTCCAGCCCTAGAAAAGCCCTTCATCTCTCTGGGTTCATTGAAGTTCTTGGAGAAATGGGTTTATATTTTTCATCAAATCTGAAAATTTTCTGTCATTATATCTTCAACTATTTCTTTCTGTCCTAATCCTCTCACCTCGCCTTCTGGGATTCTGGTTACACCTGATAGTGCCCCATAAGACATGGAGACTTTGTTTTTCTTCTAACCTTTCTTTTTTCTCTATATGCTTCAGTTTCAAGAGGTTCTATCATCCCATCAAGTTCTTTCTTCTGCAGTGTTTGAGCTTCAGTGAAATTAATGCAGTGAATTTTTCATTTCAGATATTGTTTTGCAGTTTCTAGAATTTCCATTTGGTTTTTTTATAGTTACCTTTTATCTTTTGATACTTCATGCCTATTCTTTTATTGTATTCATATTTTCCTTTAAATTCTTGAACATATTTATAAATGCTATCTTAAAGTTTTGTCTCATTCCATCATCTTTGTCTTTTCTCCTAATCACAGGTGACTACTCCTGCTTCGTCACCACATCACATAATTTTTTACTGTATGCTGGACACTGTGAGTATTCTATTGAATTTTGTTCTGACAGGCAGTTAATTGATCCTTTGGAAGCTTGGGTTTAAGTTTTTTGTTAGGGCACATTCAGAGTATTTTTTATGGATTTTTAAAATTTTCTTTTGAGTAAATGCTGGGTATAGAACCACATGGTGCCAGGATTGGCAGGGGTTAGCTTGGTAAGAACTACTGAAAGTTGTCCCAAGAGGCCTTACCATTCCTAACTCACACCAGCAATGTGTGACATTCCTAGTGGCCCCACATTCCTATCCCCTTTTAGTCTGCTCAGTCCTTTTAATTTCAGCCTCCCAGTGGTAAGTGGTGATGCCCCAGCATGGCTTTCTCTGCATCACCTTAGGACAGATCAGGTTGGGCACATTCATTTTCATGTGCTTTGTAAAATGCTTGTTTAGCTTTTACCTATTTTAAAACTGGGTTCTTGTAGCCTGGCTGGGTGTAGCTCAGTGGCTGAGCATCCAGGAGATCACGATTCAATTCCCGGTCAGGGAACATGCCCAGGTTGAGGACTCAGTCCCCAGTGGGGGCATGCAGGAGGCAGCTGATCAATGACTCCCATCATTGATGTTTCAGCTCCCTCTCCCTTCCTCTCTTTGAAATCAATACAGGTATATTTAAAAAACAAAACAAAACTGAGTTGTTGCCCTGGCCAGTTTGGCTCAGTAGTTAGAGCATCACATGTGGACTGAAGGGTCCCAGGTTCGATTCTGACCAAGGGCACGTACCTCAGTCGCAGGCTTGGTCCTGGCCGGTGGTCCGTGGGCAAGCGGGAGGCAACCAATCGATGTGTCTCTCTCACTGAAGTCTCTCTCCCCCCCTTCCACTCTCTCTGAAAAGCAATAGAGAAAATATCCTCGGGTGCGGATTAAAAAAATAAATTAACTGGGTTGTTTATCCTTTGATTGCATTGTAGAAATTTATTTATCCTTAACACACATCTTTTGTTATCGTCTCCCATCTGCATCTCGACTCTCTTTTTTCCTTTTTATTTCAGAGAGAGGAAGGGAGAGGGGGAGAGAGAGAGAGAAACATCAATGATGAGAGTCATTGGTCGGCTGCCTCCTGCACGCCCCCCACTGGGGATCGAGCCCGCAGCCGGGCCTGTGCCCTGACCGGGACTCGAACCCTGACTTCCTGGGTCATACAGTGCTCAACTGCTGAGCCACGCTGGCCAAGTCTATGTCTCAGCTCTTGATTCCCTGAATAGTGTCTGGATGGTACAGACATTTCTAATCTTGATGAAATCTGTTATCCATATTTTATTTATATTTATTGCCTTCTACATTCTGTCTAGGAAATCTTTGCCTACCCCAAATTTGTAGAGAAATTCTGTTTTCTTCTAGAAACTTCATGGTCTTCACTTCCACGTTTAGTTCTGTGGTCCATCCTGAATGGTTTTGTTAGTGGTGAGACCGGTGAGGTTCTCCCCTTGGGCCTCTGCACATTTCAGTACTTGGTGGAAAGTGCTTCCCTTTCCCTGTTCAGTAGCTTCACTGCTTTTGCTGAAAATCAATGGACTGCCCACAGAGGGACCTAGTTTCTGACCCCTCTTCTTTTCTGTCAATCTATTTGTCCATCTTTCTTTCAATACCACATGGTCTTGGTTCCGAAAGCTTCCCCCTAAGTCCTGAAGTCTGGCAGTAGCAGTCCTTCACTGGTTCCTTTTTCAGGATGGTTTTGGTGGCTCTGGGTCTTCCACATGTGGCGCTCACCTCTGGGCCTCAGCTGAACGCCAACCACCTGGCTCCCCTCCCTTCCTCCCTTAAAGTCTTATTCACAGGCCACGTGGCCACGCGAAGCTCTCCCCAGACTACCCTGTCTGAACTGTGACCTTCCCCCCAGGACCGGGGGCTCCCCAGGTGGGGCCTGTGTCTTATCTCCAGCACTGTACATCGCCATCTAGATGCTCGGTAAATACTGACTGCAGCTGGGAGGTGTACCCCAAGTAGAAGCAGAGTGTCGTGGGGGCCTCCCTGCCCCTCCCTTTTCCTGGGCCCATGGCCTGGCCACCCTCCCACCAGCGGCGGGCTGTCGGCGGACTCACAGTGAGTCTCATGTAGTCCGCCACACACTTCAGAAACAGGAAGATGGACTGCACCACCCTCTTGCGCTCATGGCTCTTGTCTGACTTCAGCCAGGGTTCTGTGTGCTGGAAAGGAGGGAGGAGAGCCCGAGGTACTGGTCAGCCCCACGGGCCTGCTCTCACCACTGAGCTCAGATTCGGCCCTGGGTACGGCTGCTTGAACATAAGTGATGGGAGGGCTGGCTATAGCTGGTCCTGACCCACCAGATGTTTTACTCTTCCCTGCCCCGTCCATCAGCTCAGCTCCCTCGGGTGAGGCTGGGTCTGGGGCCATGTGACAGCCTCCAGAATGTGGAGACTGCCCTGGGCTTGGGGAGCTCTGCAGACAAGCAGTGCCTGGTGGATCTCTGGGTTTGCCTCAGTGGCCTTGGGACTGTGACAGCTGTGGGCCTGGGTAGAGAGGGAAGCCAGGGTATTTGAGACCATTCCTGAGACTCTTTTTGCCCTAAAGGGCACTGGAGGGTAAGGTCAGTGGGCCACCCTACTCCTTGCAGGGTCCTTGGCTCTTCTGAAACATCCAGTAGAGCCCTTTGGAGAAGAGAGAGTCCCAGGGCACTTGGGTCAGCGTATAGGGCAAGCCTGCCAACCTGGGACCCACCCTGAGCAGACCCTGGACAATCCAAAGCCAGGACTTGAGTAGGCACTCGGAGCCCTGATTCTGCATCCCACATTGACCCCCGACCTCACCTGCAAGATGAAGCAGACCTCATCCATGCTCTTGTTCTGAGAGATGAAGGTCTGGAGGAGCAGATTAAGTGCCTGCATAGACTTCTGGTACAGCACCTACTGGGGCAGACAGCTGCCTGGTGTTGCATGGCCTGGGGTTGGCCTGCCAGTCCTGTGGCCAACACCTCATTCATCCCTTACTAGGTGCCTGGGAAACTGTCCCAGGTAAGGGCTTGGCCACTCCTCCCTGTAGGGCCCTGGGTGGCTAATGATAGCACCCCCCAGGCCCAGTGCTGGGGGCGGAGGTCAGGCTGCTTAGACACGTGTCTCTCCCGCCACCTCTGTCCCACAGGTCCCTTCTGCTGCTCATGTGCTTTGTTTGCCTTAAACACCTCCATCGAGGGTTAGTTAGTTCCATTCTTTCCTTTTCACCTTGGTTCTTCCCAGGAACATTTTTTGGCAGATGTCCCCAGATATTCAGAATTCTGGCCCAAAGCCACACACAGACCTGCTGCCCCATACTCACCATGGTGGTAGGTGGCAGACCAGCACAGCGTTTGGCACTAGGAGTCACTAAGTGACTGTTGAATAAGTAAATATGTTAATTGTGTGGTGCTGCAGATTGTGGGAGGGACCGTGAATGAGTCCCTCTGCACAAAGCTAAGTGAGGTTCGTGAGGTGCAGGAAGGTGCGAGATCAACGTAGGAAAATCAGTTGTGCTCACACACCAGCAGCAGCAGATGGGGCTTGAAACGTTTAACATTGTTGGCAACATCATAAAAAATACGAAATTCATAGGAAAGAGTCTGACAAGAGATGGGTAAAGAATGTACCCAGACAACTGGGAAGCGCTGCTGAGGGGACTAAGAAGGCCTAAGTACCTGGCCACATATGCTGAGTTCACGGATCAGGGCCCAGAGCAATAGCACATTGTCAATTATCCCCAAGTCAACCTATAGAGTCAGCGTGGTCCCAATCGAAATCCCAGGGTGCTGTTGAGTGGAAGTTGACCAGCTGACTCCACAGTTCATATGGAAACACAAAGGACCTAGAGTAGCTGACCTAATTTTGAAAGGTTGGAGGACTCATTCCACTAGGCTGGTTTAATGCAGAAGATGGGCCTCATGGGAAACCTAACACTCTAAACTAGAGGAGAACGTCTCTGTGAGCTATATCCTTTGCTCCCCTCACTCACATATGTGGCAAGGGCTTGACAAACTAGCCCAGCACCCAGAACCCACCACCCAGAAAGACAGGATGGTCCCAGGGACAGGGCAGTCACCATGACGTCTGGGTTTGACTCCAGTGGAGATAAGCATCTCTTCAGTGTCTCTGTAGGTGGGAGCTGGTACAGGCTCTGCAAGCAGGTATTCAGGATCCTGGACTTGACCATGAGCTTGAGACTGGGCCGCAGGCTGCTGGGAGAAACAGAAAAGACTCTGGACATCTTTGCACAGCCCGTGTCCTAGGAATGAAAGGCCTGGCTGAAGCAGAGTCCCGGCAGGAAGAGGCTTGCACAACTTAAAATGGGGACACTGGTCTGGATTACAAAAAGACCTTAGACTCTGGCTTGAGGTGAGGGCGGGATGCTGGTGGGGGATACAGAGCTCATTTGGGCTGGGAGGGGCCAACCCAGTTCATTCACTCACTTCTCTTGGGTTCATTGATATTTATTTGTGAGAAAACTTTAAGGATAGTTCTGGGGTCAGTGTCAGTGCTGTGAATGAGATCAGGACTCAGCCTGTGGCCAGGGTCAGGGCTCAGCCTGTGGCAACGTTAACCTTTCTTGGACAAGAAATAAAGTAAGTCTGTCCCTGTAGAATGTGGCCCCTGGTTCAGCTTGCCCAGTGCTGTTTTAGTCCCTGATGCCAGCCGCACCCCCTATGACCCTTACGCACATCCTCTCATCTCCTTACACACTGACCCTCACCCCATACTCAAAGGACCTAGCCTGTCTTCATTCCTGGACCCCGAGAGGGGTTACCTGAGTCCCGCGATGACCAGTATGGTCTTCTGCCGGAAGAGGTTGGCTAGGCAGTTGGGCTCCTTCTGAAGGGTGCACTGGGAGGGCAGAGTGGGAGCCAACATGGTGTGGAGCCTGGCCCAGCCCGCTCAGCCTCCTGTGCCCCTGGTGGTCCCTGCAAACACCTGCTGGGTGGGCAGGGCCCCTGGGGTCGCTCACCAGTAGACAATGGATCAGCTCTGGTATCTGAGTAAACTTGTAGCTCTGGGCTCTGCTCTCCCCCTTGAGAGCTTTCATGAGCATGAATGCTGCCGAAAGGAAGCTCGTCTTCAAGGTGTTGTCCTGTCCATGCACAGATGGACAAATGGACACAGTCAGCAGGAGCAGATGGATCTTCCATGACATCCTGCCACACAGCCCAGAGCCCACCCCAGCACAGGCAGTGCCCATGCATAGACACGTCTACTCCTCGGGGAAGGGCTCACGTAGCTGCTGCACGAGTAGTAATACACCATCCTGGAGGCGATGTTGTCCACCCAGGGCAGGATCTGCTCCCGAGCGTGCACGGCCATCTGCCCGTAGCAGAGCAGGGAGGTGCTGCTGACCCATTTCCAGTGCATGTTGGGGTCCGGCTGCTGTGGGCAAGAGGGTGGCGAGGAGCAGAGCGTGTCAGCCCTTCGCTTAGTCCCAGGCTGTGGTCCTAGGCCCAATGCCAGCCCCTCCTCCAGAAAGCCCTCTCCTCCCAACCCCCAGCCCTCTAGCTGACCGCTGCTTCTCCAGGCAGCACCCTCCTCTAAGCATCTGCAGCTTATCTGCTCTTCCCAGCAAGGGGCCTGGGATGGGCTGGCTGGCAAAACGGAGCCACTCAACATATCCCAGGTGTACAGGTAGGGAAACTGGGGCCCAGGCCACATACATGGTTCAAGGACAAGGCAGGCCCTATGGCCTGGACCATTAGCCCAGCTGGAGGCTCTGGCCCATAGGCTTGGGGCCTTGGGGACAAGGCCCACGTCTTCATGGCCAAGGCAAGAACAGAGAAGGTATGAGTCCCACACTCCAGCCCCTCGAGGAGGGGGGTTGGACAAGGACTACCCTGTTTCCAATGAGCAAACTGAGGCTAAGAGCAGGCAAGTCACACTCTCCAGGTCTCCAGCCCCTCCTGTCCCCGCTCACCTGTTCTACCTGGCTGTCTGGGGCTGTGTGGGAGGACCTCAGGAACCTGGTGCGGCCCAAGTGCTCCAGCATGGTCCACACCACCTCCATGTGCAAAGCGGCCGTGATGCCGATAGCTAGCGCAATGCCCTGCGGGCCAGAGGACCCCTGAGCATCTGGAGCAGCAATGCCCCAGGTGGCCAGCTCTCTCTTGCCCACCCCACCTGAGGACCCTGCAGAAGCAGGCAGGGGAGCCCACCATGCCCTGAAAAGCAGTCACCCAGGGGCTGCCAGGCAGGATGGAGCTGGGACACTGCACAGGCAGGTCCCCAGGTCACTGTAGGTCAGCACCAGCCCCAGTTTATGGACAAAGTGCAGGGGTGCTGAGAGAGTTGCAGTTATAGCTCAAAGGGTGGGAGGTCCATGGGCCAACAAACAGAGTATGGCTGCTTTCTGAGGGGCTGTGTTAGACCTAGGGGCTGGGGACCCAAGTCCACCGACCTACCGCCCGCTGGCTGGAGGACTCGTGGGACAGCTCTAGGAGGCCGGCCAGGTGCTTCTTCACGAGGTCCACGCTGGAGCACTCTCTGAGGATCAGCCCATAGAGGTGGAAGAGGAAGGTCTAGAGGGGGATGGAGCAGCTGTCCGGGCCTCAGTCTTCCTCCCCAGCCCCCAGCCCCCAGCCCCTGGGGCTGAGCCCCATCTTGCTCCTGTGGCCCCAGGCACACTCAAGCCACCCAAAGTGCTGCCTGCAGCCTGGCCTGAATGGAGCCCTCTGGCCACATCAGACTTCCCGCCCACTCCCTTCAGGCACCAGGAGGCAAGCCATGACCACATTTCACGTGGGTACAGGAGGCCAACTCAGAATATTCTAGAATTCCCCTTTATTTTCTCTTCATGAAAATGTGTAGTTTCTACACTGGGCCACACAACTCGGATGGGACACATTTCCCAAGTTGCCTTGCTGACGTCACCCTCTCATGGGTCTCCCGTGGGTGGGGCCTGCACTGCTCTCCTGGCCATTGGCCATTACCACATCCCTGGGGCCCAGCAGCTAGTGGACAGTGCTCGGGACACCTGTGCTAAGTGGGTGAACAGGGAACTGGTGCCCCCGAGGCCACTGTTCCCACTGAGCTTGGCCCATCTGATCGGGGTGAGTGTCCTGAAGCAGCCACGGTAGGAGCAGAGCCTCTTCATGGCAACGGCACTCCTCATGCCTTTCTGGCACTTTCCGTGCACACGGAGCTTCAAGTAATGTCGGTCACTTGGGGACGAGTGGCACCTGAGCAGTCACAGCCTCCCCAGGCTCTCCAGCCCCAGGCAGCCCCTCCCAGATACTGACTTTCTCCAAAGGTTGCTGGAGGTCCAGGTTCAAGGACGCCAGGAGCTCCCGGATGCCGGCATCTGACACCTCCTCCTCCAGGATGCACTGCGGGCAGACTGAGAGCATAGTGCTCAAGCCTGTGGGCTCCACCCGGCTGGCGGGTCTAAGCCAGAGTGCACAGGACAGACAGGGCCCTGCAGGGCTCACTCTAGGTGAAATTCTGGCCACACTCACCTGTGCTTGACCCTGGAGCCGCCCACCCGTAAGACAGAGGCTGAATCCCTTAACCTGTCTGGTGAACCGGTGACGACTGGCCCTGCCAGCATCTCTGAAAGCATCCCCACCCTTTTGTGCTGCTGTCCTGTTGACCTCAGGGCCTTTGCACAGGTTGTCTCCACTGACTAGACAGCTCTCCCTGTGCCTGGCTCGGCAGAGGGCCCCCAGAGCCTAGCTGTGCATTTGCTTGAAGCCTATTTCCCTGTGTAAGCACACGTGCTCTGCTGTGATTTCTCCCCCTCAGTCCTGTCTGTCAGCCTCAGACTCCCAGAGAATCTGAGGCAGGAATGTGGAGGAGAGGGGCCGATACAGCCCCTGACCCACCCAGGAGCTCAGCCGCCTTCACACTGGACAGTGGGAGGGAACAACACACAGTAAGAGGGGGGGCATTGGGGAGGAGCGGGGCTGGGTCCCCAGTGCTGGTTATAGAGCAATCACAGGAGGTCCCTCTTGGGTCCAGGCTTCCTGGGGCACAGCAGTGGGCTGGACACACCAGGTCCTCAGGAGCTCTGGAGGCCTCAAGGGAGGAGCAAGGTGTGTCTGGTTCCGTGTGGCACCAGGCCCACTCCTGGCTGATGGACACCGACAGTGGCGTCTTAGCATCAAATGTCAGGGTCTGTGTGCCCCACTGGCTCCTCCATGCACATGCTGAAGGTCAGGGATTCAGGGACTCAGAGGCTGGTGGGAGCCCCCTGTGAGTCCTGGAGCAGCAGAGAGCAGTGGGGTGAGGGTCCCCCAGGTCCCACCTGGTTTTGCTCCTGGAGGCATTGATGGACAGCCTCCAACACCAGGCTCTTCTCCATGACTGACATGGCCCTGATTTTGCCAACAAGCACTGTCTCCCAAAGCGGGCTGTCACTCAGAGGCTCGCCCATGATCGCTCCTTCTGGGAGGTCTGCAGAGTAGAGAAGCAGAGAGGCAGGGCCTGCAGCCTGTGCTGAGAGCACCGAGGGGAAGCCCTAGACCTCCCAGCTCCCAGTGCAGTTGGACCCCTAATTCACACCAGCCTGAACTGCTTTTTTTTACAAGGCATTTGCAGGGAAAGTGGTGTGAAAGTAGCCAGGAAACTGCAAATGTAGAAGGCAGACACCTCACGGGGTGCTGGAGAGCCCAGAGGCATGGTGACCAGCCAGAGCAGTGCCCCAGGACAGCTCAGAACGTAGCCCGGGAAAGACAACGGGAAACCTCAGCCCACAAGAACTCTGCCAAAGGAATTGCTAATCATTTGGGACAAAAACTCAACCTGGGTCCCTAACCTACTCCTTGCACCCAAATAAATTCCAGGTGGTTATGTCTGAATTTCCAAACAACTGGAAGCGTCCCGAGCCAACTGTGGGTTTTGCGGCCTGTGAGCCCCGGTAGGGAAGGGCTTTGTGAATGCAGCACAAGGTGGGCACCAAGCGAGATGCTGCTGAGGGCGGCAACGGGGCGGCACAGAGCCCAGCCCGGGCTCTTCATGACGGTAGCAGTGAGTACGGGTGCCACACTCTCCAACACCTTTGTGAAAATAATCAATACTCCTTTGATCAGAAAAAAAAAAAAAGACTGTGAAGCCAGTATCCCATTGTGTCCGGAGCAGCGTGGGCCCCACCCTATCGCTCCCTGCCCCTCCCTGTCCGGCCCCTTGCCTTGGGTATGTGGGTGTCTTAAAGAGGAGCCTGCCTTGTATGTCCTAGAATGTCCTACACCCGAGCCAGCGACAGCAGAGATGAGTGTCTGCTCTGGGAACCCCCAGCTGACATCCACAGCCAGGGCCACGTCACATAGTGAGTGCAAGGCCAGGCCACCTCGCTGATGACACTGACCCATTTGTTACCAGCTGGAGCCATTCATTTACTCAATCACTCGGTCAAAACTTTTAGAAGATCTACTGTGCACTGAGCACTGGGACCAAATACCACAAAACACCTGTGTTGTTAATATTCTCGAGGAGGGGCCTGCGTCCCCAGGGCAGGATGGGCAATGTGTGGTGCAGGTGGTACCCCAGGCAGCTCTGGTTCTTGAGTTCTTGGGTACAGGGATGGCTGTGACCTTCATGGTGCTGAAAGTGGGGTGTGGGAGAGCCACTGCAGCAAACCTCACCTGTCTTGTAAGGCTGCAGAGGGACAGCTCATTCTCTCCTCCCCCCCCCCCACCGGTCTCTCTCTCATTGAAGCCCTTCTGGAAGTTTCTGTCTGCCCACTGCCCCACACATACAGTATCAGGAGAAGACCGCAGAGGGGAGTTGTCCCTCTGCCCAGGCAGACTTAAGGTGTGCCTTCCTCCCACCAGAAAACAAAGGCCAGAGAGGAGGCTCATCTCAGAGCCAGGGGCCAGGGACATGCCCGCCCAGGGCGCTCCATGGGCTGTGGGGGTCCCAACGGCGCTCACCGATGTCTAGCTCTTCCTCCTCCAGCTCCTCCTCCTCGGGGTGACAAGCAGTTAGACTTCCAGTAGGGACGGTGAAAGCCATCACTGTGTTCGGCTACCATGGAGAGTGGCACCTCCTGGGACAGGGATCCAGGACAGCAGCACTCACACTGCTCAAGCACAGGCCAGACCACACCAGGCCCTCCACCTCCGTCAGTCACCCCAAACCTTACCAGTCCCCACGGTAAGTCACCGAGCTCCAAGAGCTCTCTGTGTCACCTAGGAAAGGAGGGAAGGACAAGGCTCCTTACTTGAGTTCACATTTGAGGCCCCTCAGGCATTGCCAACCTCCAAATCCCCTCGGCCCCAGCCTATCCGTCCAGACTCCCCGCCCCAGAAGATCTGTGATTTCCTGTCCTGAGTCATATGGCAGCAACCACACTTGCCTCCCACTGTCCCTACATCCACGACTCAAGCAAAGGGCCACCATGAGGGGCAGCCAGCCACATGAGGCACTGAGGACCAGTCAAAGAGTGGGCAGGCTGTGTGCTCTGAGAGGCCGTTGCTGACACCAGGGCAGCCTGGGTCATCCTCTGCCCTCGGCCCTCCCAGAACCTCCATCCTGCCCAGCTTTCACCAGAGGGAATGGTGGGGCCTCTTTCCATTAGACAGGCCAGATCTGTGCTTCTTACAAGCCACAGGCCCCTCTCGGGGCTGGGCCAGGTGGCAGCTTGCAGGTGTGCCCCCTCAGGTCCCTGAGCCCACTGCTTCTTCCCTGGGGGATGGCACCCCCTCAACCATCAGCTGCACCAGGGTCCTGGCATCCCTGTGACCCCTCTTGCTCCTTCCCCCAGAACCCAAGTCCTAACGACTCCCCAAGGCTGTCTGCTTGGCCAACCCCATCTCCCCTCCATCCAGCCCCTTCAGGGCTCACACCACCGCGTGCCAGCCCTGACCACGCTAGTCTTCTTTCCTGAGCTCCACCCTCAGCTTCCTGTTGCCCACCCAGTGGCCTCACTCTTGTGTGACTTTTTTTTCCCTCCCCCTCCCCAAGGATATTTTTTCCATTGCTTTTTAGAGAGAGTGGAAGGGAGGGAGGGAGGGAGGGAGGGAGGGAGGGAGGGAGGGAGGGAGGGAGGGAGGGAGGGAGGGAGGGAGAAACATCAATGTGAGAGACACATTTGTTGCCTCCCGCACCTGCCCCGACCTGGGCCAAGCATGGAGCCTGCAACTGAGGTATATGCCCTTGGCCAGAATCGAATCTGGGACCCTTCAGTCCATCGTCCGGTGCCCTAACCACTAAGAAAAACCAGCTAGGGCTTGTGTGCCTCGGTAGCACCTCCTTGAGAGCGTCCCAGCACCCACGCAGGGGCACTTGCCTCCACAGAGACACTCGTGACCTGTACTCTGGCTATTGGCTTCAGCTGGGGGGGCTGTGGATGTGTTTGGAGGAGACAGTTTTCTCTGGAGGTTGAACCCCTTCTGCAAACTAGCCCCCCAAAACTCTTTTCATGGAAGAAGCAAAGGTCATTGTCATCCATTCTGAGCCTGGGATAAGGCCAGGCTGTTGGAAATAACAGTAGGAACAAGCCTAGGGGGACTTCCTGGAGGAGGTGAGGTAAAACTCCAGGAAATCCAAAGTCAAAGAAAGGGACAGAGAACCCCAGGAGGTGACATTAAGGAGGCCCAGGGTACTCAGACCCTATGGAGGACAATTTGGCCAGAGAAAGCAGCCGCCAGCTGGGGAAGCTGCTGGGGGAATAGAAAGTGTGGGCTATTCTCTCACTGGACGCTGTCCCCAGCATGCTCAGTCCCTCTACCTGCCATGACCTTCCTTGTCCTGCTACCACCACCAGGTGAGAGACCCACCCTCCTGGCCCCAGCCTCGAGGACCCTGCAGCTTCGTCCACTGCCATCACCAACACCACCCCAGGGCCACAAGGGTTTTTCAGTTCTTCCACCGACCCCCCCACCACCACCTCCACCACCCTTGACAAGCTGCCCTATTGCCTGGACATCTCTTCCCCACTGCCCCTTGCACCCCTGCACTTTTTCACCCCTAACCTCACTCTGCCCTCCCCACCCACCCCTGCCTAGAGTGCCCTTTACGCCCCAGTATTGGCAGTGCCTGCTGTCTGTTCCCTGGACTGTAAGCTCCACCAGGGAAGAGAGCCCTCCTAAAGACAGGGCCAGGTGCCTGGAGAATGACTCAGATATGCCCTAAGTCAAATCAAAAAGGAGCTCCAGGCTACACACAGAAGTCCTGCACAAAAAGCATTACTCATGTCAAGATCTTTGAGCTCGGCTGGTGTTACTCAGTGGTGGAGTGTTGACCATGCACCAAGAGATCACCAGTTTGATTCCTGGTCAGGGCACATGGCCTGATTGTGGGCTTGGTCTCCAGTGGGGGCCATGTGGAAGGCAGCCAATCAATATTTCTCTCTCATCGATGTTTCTATCTCTCCCTCTCTCTTCCTCTCTAAAAATCAATAATTTTAAAAAAAACACCAAAACATTTTAAAAAGATCCTTGAAAAGGTTATAAAGATAACAGTCTCCCTCTGGGGGATGTGGCTCAGACCCCCAGGAATGCACACTAGTTGGCCAAGAATCCCACTTCAAGAAATATAATCTTTGGAAAAAATGAGAAATGCATAAAAAATTCACAACGGTTCTTCATGGCTTTAAAATAGCCATAGGTATTCAAAAATAGAGGAAGGAAGGGTAAGAACGCTGTTTCTGAAGACTATTGAATGATGTGGACATTGCTCAGGGCCCCTCCTACAGGGAATGGAAAGGTCATGAGATTCTAATTTTAAATTAAGACTAATCTCTAGGTGTTGGGGTTCCAGGAGATTTTTCTTCCTGTACCCTTTTCAAAAATGTCCAACTTGTCTGCAATGAGCATGGATTGCCCTTATCAGGGAAAAAAAGTCCCTTATTTAAAATTAAAGAAGATATGAGGCTTAAAAGAAAGGTAAGAAAAAAAGAAGTCAGCGAGCCCTGCCTTACACCCTTGAGGGGGGAGCTGGTGTGGCGGGCCCTGCCAGTTCTGAGCTCCAGAGGGCCTGGCTGCCTGGGGAACCCCAGGGGAAGATGGAAGGGGTCAGGCCTTGGGGCCTGGCAGGGGCTCAAGTTGGGGGAGGTTATGGACTAGCCTCTCTGGCCTGTGGGCACACTTGAGGGTGTCCTTTTGACATCTGAGGTCAAGGAGGCAGTGCTGGCCCCAAGGTCACTCAGCAACTCTGCAGGGTGGTTGGATCCCACTGGCCCTGGACAGTCTCACTGGATGCAGGACAGCAAAAAAGTTATTCTCTGAGCCCAGCAATGAATGGCCACAGCCAGAGGGACTTCTAAGGACATGGATGAGTTCTTAGGGGTGGGACCCAGGACAGCCTGGCTCCCCACAGGCCCAATTGTATGGGGTTTTTCTCAATGTCGTCTGGAGGTCACCAGAGGCCTGTAAATTTCAGGGAGACTGAGGAGAAAGCAAGCAGGACTAGAGGCCATGGTCAAAGTCTCCAGTGCTGGCTGGGGAGGCCCCTGAGGGGAGGGGAGGGTGCCGTTCCCTGAGCACAGTCCTCAGTCAAGGAGGAGTGGAGGGCAGCCTGTGGGAGGGGACCCTGAAATACTGGGAGCACAGTGCCAGCTCTCCCGGGGGGTTGCTCAGCTGCCAGCAGGTAGGGGTGGAGATGGGGGTGGGTACCTCCTGAGAGACCCCCTCTGTGAGCGAGTCCTATCCCCAGGGCTCCCTGGGTACTTGGCTCCTGAGAAAGCGAGTCCACAAATCCCGGCTGCCTAGCTGGCCCTGTCCCAACAGCCACTGCCGCAGGGTTCCGCCCTCCAACGGACAAGCCAGCAGGAGAGACCTCTCAAGAGCATGGTCTTCAGTTTGCCACACGGCCTCCTGACCAGACAGGGCCCCAGACTGGGGTGCCACCTTGGCTGTCGCAGGGCCCCGAAGATGGGTCTTGTCCCCCCTAAGGCTCCCTTGGCCCCACCCAGGCCTCAGTTTGGAGGTTCCTCTTTTGAGGCGCTCCCAACTGCCACCAGGAAGACCCTCAGAGGGCATGGCCCCAGCACCACCATTGGGGTGTTGTTGGCCTCAGTTCATTCTACAGATTTGGGCTCACTGGGTCATTCCAGAACCACAGTTCCTTGTATTCCTGACCCCACCCCACTCCCCCCCTGAGTGCCCCAAGAACATAACAGGGTATGGACACCCAGGGGACACAGCTCCCCTGAGGGCAAGGGCCAACTGCCAGCCTTACCTATAGGGGTCTCTGAGGACTGCACCCTCCCTGGTGGACGGGTCTAAAAACTCGGCTGTAAATCCAACACTCACCCCAACAAGGGAGCTCTGTGAGCCAAAGTCGCTGGGGGTGGGCCTTAGACTCCTATCTGTCCAAGTTTGTGACCCACTATCTTCCTCATAACAGGCTGGGGTTGGTAGGTAACTCCCCTGCCCAGTCTTAGTTTTTAAAGAATTTTCTCCTCTGACAAACTCCTGCCCACCAGTTGGGAGAGGCTTGTGAGCCCTTACTGGCATTGGGGATGCTTTCGAGGAAACGAGTCTCTGACCCACAGTGGGTTTCCATTCCTGAGGCAGAGAAGATCTCAGAGTTGCAGAAGTCCCTTCGTCCAGTGGACACAGACTGGACTAGGCTAAACCTAGCACAGTGGGGAGGGGGGCTCAGGCTTGAGGGGGGTGAGCAAGGAAGGAGCAGAGAAGAATATGAAGGGGGCCCTTGGGGCCACTGCAGCCACCAGGGAGGGGGTGGGTTAGGGATTTGGTCCCGGAGGAACCTAGGGGGTGACACACACAAGAGGGTACTTTGGTGCTTTCTCTCATAAGAGCCTCCATGCTGGGCCCCAGAAAGGTGCAGCCAGGACTCTGAAGGCCAGGGAGGCTGGACCTGGCAGCCACCTGAGGCCGGGTCAGTGGCCAGTGGCTATGGCCAGGCCCCCAGAAAGCCGAGTGCAGAGAAAAAGTCACAAGATGCAGGATCCCACCTGGAGGCTGTGGGGGGCTCTCCACTCTCACCCAAGGACTGACGTGATGCCTTCTAACCTCTAGAGGGTATTTGGGGAGAGGGTGAAATGAGATGGGGACAGATGTGCCCATGCAGCCCAGCCCAGGGTCTAGGTGCTGTAGGGACACAAGGGGCTCTTCCAATCCCCACAAACCCCTTGGACTTGGCAGCATGACCCTTTGCCCTGGAAGAGGGGCCAGAATTGGCCCCAGGAAATATCATGGGGGACTTGTTGAAGACCTCCAACATCCCTAGATCCCAATGGATGGAACAGGACCTCCCCAGGCTACACTGGGCAATGTGACCCTGAATGGCCCTTTTCATGTCCGGACCATTAGGGGAGGTGGGAAGAAGCTCTGCCCCAGGTCATCAACACAGCCTGGAAGGAGGGGTCCCAGGAGGAGGTACTAGACAGGGCCCAGTGTGAGACAAATGCTCAGGGGACCCTGGGATGGAGATGAAAGGGTCCATTACGGTTGAGTTCAGATGTTAGTTGGTGACCAGAGCTTAAAGGGCAAGTCTTAGAGAGCTCAGGTGCCCACGGTGTAGCCAACTCACTCTGGTTTGGGGACCAGGGAAAAGTGATCCAGAGATCTGAGGAAGCTGGTGACAGCCCTTGCCATAGAGGTGGGTGGGGCACAGAGCAGGGCAAAGCCTGGGAAGGCTTCCCGGAGGCTGGAGAGGGGCAGAGGACCCAGTGTTCTCTGGGGAAGTGAAGTGAGAGGAATGGGCGGGGGGAGCTGAAGGTGGGCGGGGTGGGCATTAGGAGGGTTGGGGTGGGGAATTCACATAAGAGGGAAGGAGAGAAGAGTAGGGGTAGCAGGCAGAATGGGGAGATTTTGCTGCACTAGTAGAACCCAGAGGCCCTGGTGGGGGGAAAGGCAGGGCGAACAAGGCAGAGGGACCTCAGGGAGGGGGACTCTGGCACCCCCCCAAGGAGAAGTGGGGTGGACCAAGTGTACCAGAGAAGAGGCTCCATCCAGGGAACAACCCCTGGGGCAGCAAGAGCCATAGGAAGGGGCAAAGATGGAGGAGTTGAGGGGCCTGAAGAAGGGCCACCCCCACCTCTACTCCCCACTGAGAATCTCTCAAGGGCTCCTGCCTAGGAGGCACTGCCCACTGGGTGTTCTTATGTCCCCAGAACTCTTCCTAACCCCACAGTGTGCACCTGTCATTACTAGAGTCAGGAGACCTGGAATCGGGTACATAGAAATCTTTCCCTGGGTGCAGCGGTCACCAAGCCTGGTCTGACAGATGCTGCTGCTGGGAGTCCCACCCGCTCTCTGCACGCTGTTGTGGTCAGGGTTGTGCATTTCACCACAACTTTGCTCCCTTGCCCACAGTCTGCACAGAATTCAAGGGGTTTTTTTGTTGTTTTTTTAAATATATCTTTATTGATTTCAGAGAGAGGAAAGGAGAGGGAGAGAGAGAGATAGAGACATCGATGATGAGAGAGTCATTGATCGAGCCTGCAACCCGGGCATGTGCCCTGACCAGGAATCGAACCCCGATCGCCTGGATCCTAGGTGGATGCTCAACCACTGAGCCACGCCCGGCCCGGCCAGAACTCAAGTTTTGATGGATCCTGTCTGCAGGGGAGAGATAGGATGGGAATGACACGGGCTTTTCTAAGTCTTGTTGTAGCCCACGGCTCCCCAAGACAGCCTATCACCATCTGACTCAATTATTTAGTCACAATATGGTGACTGAGCAACCAGAGCTTGGGAAAGGGAAAAAAGGTCACAGAAGCAGTCTGTGCCCCTGGGAGGCACACAGTTGGTAGGCACACACTCAATCAGATGGACATTCAAAAAGGCTGGTACCCAATGGAAACAGCCCATTTCTGCCTGAGAGAATCAGGGCAGGCCTCCCGGAGAAAGAGGCATTCGATTTCAGGCTTGAAGCATGCATAGGAGTTGGCCAATTGGTAAGGAAAGAAAAGGTTCCACAGCAAGAGAAGGCTCTGACCCGCAGGGATGGTATGCGAGTAAGTGCATGGCTGCGGGGCTTCTCTGGCCTGAGTGCAGGTGTTCACGCACTCCAGGGCACCCGCCTGGGGTCACCACTCGCTGTGGGGATGAGCCTCTCCCTGCTGCCTCTTTAAGAGGAAGCCCCAGCCTCTGGTCTGTGTCTCCAGGAGGCCAATCAGGGCACAGGCCCAGTCATGATTCTGGAGGGTCATCCTGTGTGGGGATAAGCATGAAATTGGCCTCAGGCACTAGAAGCCATCACTGCCAGGACTTGATTGCAGGCCCCCCTCCCTGGGGTGTCTTCAGTCACTCTCTGGCGATAACTACTTGGGCCTCAACTCTGGACCAGCACCTCCGTGCTGACTCTGGCCATCTCGGACCCTGGGCAGAGCCTTTTCCAGACCACAGAGCCCTCTGGGACCCCATGGTTTCCTGTTTGACAGTTGGGGCAACCAGAGCCCCAGAGACCCCCTAGGGTAGTCAGGATCAGCAAACCAGCTGCTGCCTTCCCTGGGCCTCCCCTTCAGGGCCCTAGCCCCACCCTTGGAAGGAAGCTCAGCCCAGAGGTGCCCTGTCCTCTCTACCCTGGGCATGGTGGACAGCATCAGACAACAGAAGTAAAATGAATGTAACTTAAACTTTTTAGTGGCCACAATAAAAAGAGAGATGAAATTGGTTTTAGTTATATATTTTATTTAACCCAATATATCCAAAATATCACCCAGTACAGGAATTATTCCAACCTCTGGGCAAGGAGATCAGAATGGCCACTTGTCAGGTGTGAAGAACACATGGCCCTGCCCTATCTGTGGGGGGGAGGCACAACCCTGCCCTGTTTAAGGGGAGGCATGGCCCTGCCCTGGAAGCCTGATCTAGTGGAGCCCAGGACTCTGTTGTGGATGGGACCCCTATACTTTCTGCCTCTTCAGAGCCCCTCAGTCCCCTGGCCTGCCTCCTGGCTGGGCTGGGAAGTGCAGGGAGGTGGGAAGGGAGGAGTGTGGCAGCTTCAGGAGGCCCAGCCTCCCTGAGACTTCCTTCCCACCCACACAGCTCATTGGTACTCCAGGCACTGAGCTCCTAGGTGGGCAGGAAGCCAGCAGACAGGTGGGGGCATGGAGCCTGGGGCAGCCACCACTGAGCAGCTGAGCCCTTTCCCTTCTACCGTGGGAGACCCTTCCCTGGCTCCCCCCACCCTCTGCACAGTCCCCAGGCGATTTGACAAAAGGCCGGGTGCTGCCACTGCAGAGATAGAGACCGAGGCGGGAGGAAGGGCACCAAGGGGCCAGGGAATTTGCACTGAGACTGATAGTGACCATGGCCTGCAGCTACGCTCACCCTCTTACTGCTGGGAACACTGAGGCCCAGCCCCAGTGCCATGAAATGAGCTCCTGAAATTACATAAGGAAGAGGGGTGCCCAGCCCCCTAGAGGCCAAAGGGGAGGGGCAGCAGCTATGTTGGTGGGGCTTGGGCTGAGGCTGCTGCGGTGGCCTTCCTGGACAGCAGTGACCAGGCTGATGTCAACAGGAGCCAGGAAGAGAGGGGAGGTGGCAGTGGCAGGGCTCTGCCCCCCGTGGGGATGTTTGAATGTGCTTTCTAATGACCACCTCCCTCTCTGGACCTCCTGATCCCGACGATGAAACCCCAGGGCTCCCACCCATCCTGCCACACACAAACACACATACACACACATCCTGACACATACACACACACACACACACACAAACACATACACACACATCCTGACACACACATGTCCGAGAGCAGAGACACACAGACACAGACACACAGGTGCCCCTGAAACCTGCCCATCAAAGATGCTGTGGGTGCCACAGCCTCGTTCCCATAGCAACACCTGAATAGTAGGGGGAGGGAAAAGAGTGAAAATGCAAGGAGGCAGTAAACAGAACAACCACTTCAAACAGGAGCATCCAAAGTGAAGTAAAGGTAGAGGGAAGGCCCAGCCCTGGCCCAGCCCTGGACTGGCCAGTGCCCGCAGCAGAACAGCACTGCTGGCCAAGGACAGGCCCATCCAGGGTAACTGAGTCCACTGTGGGGGTGGCCAGGCCAGCATGTGTGAGGAGTGTCCCAAGGGTCCAAGTGCCAGCCTGGGGGGCCTTCTCCTGTTCTTGGGGTAGGGAGACTTACAGGGATCGGAGCAGGGCTGTGATACAGGCAATTTGTCCAGGCTAGGGCTCACCCGGATGACAGCATATATCAACGGGGGCTTCTTGGAGGAGGCAGCCCATGAACCATCTACAGATAATGGAAGAGGTTGGTCAGGGGGAGGTGTGACCAAGCAAAGCCGCTTGGAGAGCTTTTGGAATTCCCTTGTGTGGGCTGCCACAGGGTGGGTGGGGAGCAGACAAAGGGCCTTGTAGGCCGGGCTAAGGAGAGCCAAAGGAGGTTTGGGAGCAGGGGAACCAGACAGCTTCACGAGGCAGATTTGAGGGAAGTGCTCTGGTCTGGGGGCCTGGAATTGGAGTCGTGGGTGGGTCCTGGCCCCAGATCCTCAAGCACATCACCTGTCCACCCCTGGCTGAGAAGCCTCATTCCAGGCCCCCCATTCCTTAGATGCCTGCCTCCAGCAAATGACAGACTGAGAAGCTCAGCCTGCAGTGCAGGTACCCACGCCCATCTTGTCCTTGCTGGGGAAGCCCCATGGCAATGGGCTGGCTACTGCACATGCTGAATGGAGCAAACTACAGTTAGAGCCTCCTCACAGTTTCCACACAGGGCCCCTCCTTACTGAGGACGGGACTCCAGGAGATGTAGGGCTCTAAGTGGACCACAGCTCTTGCTTCATCCAGGGAAAGCAGTGTTTCCACTCCCCAGGGCCTGGTCTGAATTGTCATAAGAATTCATTGCACAGCTGGTTCCAGGGCACCTCCTCCAGCCCAGCCCCGTTTCTAAGACTGTGGGGACATTAGGGGGACCCAGTCTGGAGCCCCTAGCCACTATCCCATGCCCAGTCCCTCTGGCTGGGAGGTGTCAGAACCTCCTGTAAGGTTCTCCTGGCCTCTGCTAAGTGGACAGGCAGAGCCCCCGGGGGCCGTGAGCAGAGGCCGTTCTGTGGGATCCCCTCATCCCTATCTCCCCTGAGTGTAGAGAGACAGGCGGACATTTTCCAACAGAACCAAGCACCAGGACAAAACAGAGACAAGATAATTATGGGGATAACAGAGGCTAAAAATAGCCTCCTTCACACTCAGACTTCTGGCACAGGAGATGCCAGACAAGCCAGCAGCAGGAGCCAGGAACCAAGGGCCCTCCAAGAACTGAGGTGAGCACACAGCAGGAGGAGGGGGGCCCAGAGCTGGCATGGGGGGGGTCTCTGTCCTCAGGGAGCACCAGGCAGGTGCCAGGAAGGGGAGAGGAGGGGAGGGCCCACAGAGGTCACACCACAGTGCACGAAGATGTCCAAGGAGAGGACAGGAGCAGAGCTTTGGAGGATGAATAGGAGTTTGGCAGATGGCGGCCATTCCCTGTGGAAGGGGTAGAAGTGGGAGGCAGGCAGCTTTGTGACCCCCAGTGGGATTCCCAGAGGCAGGGAAAGGCGGTGTCCGGGAAAGGTCTCAGAGGTTCCTGATGGACCATCCCTCTGGAGCCATTTGGTTACCCTCAGGATGAGGAACTCACTCCCTCTTTGGGTAACTGCTATATTGGGGTACAGCCTCTATGCAAGACTTCCCTCCCTTGGGTGCCCTGAGCCCAAGTGGCCGGGATTGACCCTGCCTTTTCCAGCTGAGCCCCCCAAGCCTTTGGGGTTCCTCCCTCAAGTCAGAGCCCAGCTTGGGGCCCAGCCATGGACATGGGAAGGGACTCAGAGAGGGACACGTGGCAGCCCCAGCCTCTTCTGGGGCTGTGCTCAGAGGTCACTGAGGTGGGGCTTGTGTCCAAGGTCTGGGGCTCTGGCAAGGAGTGCAGGTCAGAGGGAGGAGGCAGTCTGGAGCAGGACCCATGGACAGAGGTGGGTGGCAGGAAACAGCTGGTGAGAGCCAGGCAGCAGGCAGGGCCCTTGGGAGAGGATGACGGAGGTTTGCTTCCGAGGGATTCTGGAAGGACAGTGCTTAGCAGGATGAGGCTGAGCAAGAAAGAGATGGAGGTAGAGACAGAGGCGTGCACAGCACAAGGAGGCGGGGACAAGGGGGCTGGGTGGGGCCCTGGAAAGCTGGCTTAGAATTTGGGCTTTATCCAGAGGTAGGAGCTGCCTGGTCAGCAAATTTTTTTTAAAGATCTTTTTATTCCAGGAAGGAGCCTCCTGGAAGCAGGGCCCATGGGGAGCTGACATGATAGTGCCTGGGATAAGAGAGAGTGGGGATGATGATGCCTAGGCCACAGGAAATGAGAACCTAAAATTCCAGGAAAAAACAAATGCGTATGCAAGGAAATCTAATCGCAGGCTGCTTCCCTGGAGCATATTCGGAGTCGTGATCACTGAACACCGAACATTAACGATGGTGCTCTGGCCTCCCGGACCAAGAAGGCCGGCTCCCCAGTGGATCACCGCCGCTGCGCAAAGCTGGGAAAGGACAGCATCGAGGTGGCAGTTACAGGAAAACAGGGAGCATGTAGCTGGCCTGCCCTGGGGAGTCAGGCTGAGTGGGGACAGGTTTGGGGTGCAGGGAAGGCCAGGCCTTTCCTAGGCTCCGTTGGAGCAGCTCCAGGTGGACATGTGGGTGCAGAGAGCAAGAGTGGCCAGCAGGCGGGGTCTTGGTGAGCCCAAATCCCACTGACCTTGAGGGTCCTGTCTCTGGCAAGGCCACCTGGGCCCAGCCACCCCTCAGCCCTATTGTCTGGCTTCAGGTCCAGCTGTTGGTTCACACAGGTCTGAGGTCGTCTGGGTAGGGCTCTAGGAAAGGCTAAGAGAGGCAGACTGGTTGTCCGGGGAGAGCAATGCCCATTCAGGGCTATAAAGGGCAGGGCAGGCTAAACATGACAGGTGAGACCCCAGGTATGAGGCAAGGAAGGGACACTTGCTGCCTGATCCCTGCCCACAGACTCAGCCTGAGGCTGACAGGGATGTGGAGGCCATCTGGTTCACCTGGTGACTCCCTGCCTCTCAGGCCTCAGTTTTCCCATTTTCCCCTGAGGCTCCCTCACAGGTAGCACTGTGGCTGAGATCCAGAGGGCCCCTGCACCTACGGCCCCACACCTGGGCCCCCCAGAGCCAAGGGCTGGGGCTGGGCTGCCTGGTCTCAATCCTGGAGGAAGCAGGCTAATGTACGCCACCCGGCTGCCTGCAAGCAGGGGGCAAGCTGGGAGCCTGCAGCATGGGAGAGCCCCTGAGTGGTGCTGAGCAGGTCTGGGTGGGGGGACAGAAGAAGGGGGAGGAGCATAGTGGGGAGCCTCCTAATTCAGCCTTGTCTAGAATCAGGGGTGGCTCCTTGGGGAATGGCTGGGATGGCAGTGCCCTCCAGCCCCTCCTGGCATGTCCTCCTCAATCCTGCCCCAGGCCAGCCCTTCTCCCCTTTGTCCTTCCTGTCTTCTACAAAGCACCCTCACTGCCCCTCACAGGCCCCTCATCCCCAGGGCCGTGAGTCCCACCCACTCTGACCCCCAGTTCCCTCCTCGCTCTGCTGTGCCAAAGGAGGGAGAAGGGAAGAAGAAGAGACAGAGACAGACAGACAGACACACAGAGAGACAGAGACAATGAAGGATAGAGAGACAGACAGAGACCTAGAAGAGAGACACCCGCTCCAACCTGCAGCCTATTTTCTTGAGACACAAAGACTTGGGGCTGCATCTCAAAGTACTTGAGCTGAGGAGCCTGCTTCACAACTCTCATTTAGAGGGGGTAACCTCTTGTGGGAGGGAAAGCACCCACCCCTTCCAGCGCCACACAGCAGAGGGCACTTCCAGGGAGAAATCTGCCTCTCGGGCATCTCCATGGAGCCAACCTGCGGCTCCCCTTTCCTCTTCCCTCTCTTGTCAGCACTGTCATTACTTAAAAGAAAGAAAAGGGAGGAATAGGAAAGATGTGGCCCTTTCATCATAGAGAGACGCTGACAACGCTTCCCCACTTCTGGTGACAGGTGGTTCCCTGGGCTCTGACATTTCCTGCCTCCCCAGGTGGTCCCCTCTCCCTGTTCCAGCAGGCTCTGTCCTCAGGTCCTGTGTCTAGGCTCTCAGCAGAGCAGCCCTACCCAGGTTGAGCTGGCACTCCCACAGCCACCCTCCCCTGCTGTCCCTCCCCACCTAGCCCAGCACCCCACTGAGCAGAGCAGCACCTTCAGAGGGAAGGGTCGGACCTGAGCTGAGTAGGTGACAAGCACCTGCAGATGATTAGCAGTTGTGATGGTACTTGATTAGGGTACTGTCCCCAGGCATCCAATCAAACCCTAACCTGAGTGTCACTGAGGTCTTGTGTAGGCATAATTGAAGCTCATTATCAGGCCACTTGAATAGAGACAATCATGAAGATGGTCTCGGTGGGCCTGGCTCAATCAGTTGAAAGGCTTTCCTAGCAGAGCTGAGCCTTCGCCTGAGGGAAGAGAGTCCTGCTGGCCCTATGGACTTTGGAGTAGCCTAGCCAGCCCCATGGTCGAGTGAGCCAACCCCTTGTAACAAACCTCTCATTGTCCATCTCCCACTAGCCCTGCTTCTCATTAAACACTGCATCCCCTCCAGGCTACCTCTCCCTCCCTCAGGGGCCTGGCATCCCCCTTGGAGGCAGGTGAGGCCACCCACCCACAAGGCATCAGATGGCCCTCATTTCTGTGTTCGTGATCCCACGCGTGGACTGTGTTAGTGATGGTTCCTCCATTTTGCAAATGAGGAAACTGAGGCTTAGAGAAACCAAGTTCATAATCCTGCTCCCAGGACTCACCAGGGTCCCCTCCCAGAAGGGAATTTACCTTGCCCTGGTCCCCAGGGCTCCAAGGCCTGAGAAGTCCCCCTGGGCCTGCAGGCTTCTGTGCAGGCTGAGCCCTGGTAGTAGAAGAGTTCCCAGGACCCCCCACTACTCACACCCCAGCTGGCATGGGGAAAGGAAGCAGCATCAGCCTCCTCCCAGTCCCTCCCATCTGCTGCCTGCCTCAGGAGGGGCTACAGGGGGCTGGCTTCTATAAGGGGAGTCCCTAAGGCCCTTCCAGCCTGAGGATGCAGGAACCTGACCAGCTGCCCTGTGGGGAAATGGGCTGTGCTCCCCGGAGTTCCTGGAGACCCCTCAATCTGAACGTAGGGGCCCACCACCCTGAGCTGCATCCTTCTGCAGCTCCATTCTGACGCCCAACCTGGCCAAGAAACAGCAGCACACACAGTCCACCACGTTTCAGTGTTTTATTAACAAAATCTTACAAAAGAGTCTGTCTTCAGGGAAGGTGGTGCGACTGCCCACAGCCTGGCCTGACACTTGAGACTTGGTCTGTGGGGGCAGGGGACCCAGGGCCTCCCTGCAGCCTCTGAGTATGGGTTATGGTTCATGTGCAAAAATAAAATTGTAGGGGTGTCAGGGGCAAGGGATGACTGGCAGAGTCACCTACAGATGTCGGTCCCCAAAACTGGGAACCCTCAGCGGACAGGCAGAAAGGAGAACCCTCAAACAGGACCTGCTCTGCAGACACAAGTCACAGGCCAGCACCAGGGTGTTGGTGCCAGGGAGGTGGCGGTCCGGGCCTGGGCAACAGTGGGGCCTGGCAGAGAGCCAGCTTGAGACCCAGGAGCAAAGGCTTTGGGATATCCTGGGGCGGGCCTTGGGGCCGCAGGGAGGGGCAAGGGTTGTAACCTCAACCCCAGGGCTCTCAGAAAGCTCTGGCAGGGGAGGAGAGGATGGCCACACAGTGGGCAAGGTTTCCTAGGCTGAAGTGAGACAGGGTCCAGGGTAGCGAACCCAGACTCCAGCCACAGTGGCACTGGGGGCCGGGAGGCTGGGGGCCAGCAGGGCATACATAATGGTAGGCCCTGGCCTTTATGCTGGCTTTCTGAGGGTCTCTCCTCTCTACAGCCCCCTCTCTTGCTGGCCTCAGACATCTCCTTTTGGGCAGGCAGCTTGCAGGAGGAGAGGGGAGAGGGCAGTGCCAGGCACAGCAGCACGGGCTCTGTGGGAGCCTTGAGACCTGAAAGAAAGACATCAGATGTCAGGAACAGGGCAGGTGGCTGGGGGTATCTATAGGAAGGACATACAGGGCTGCTCTCTGGGGGCCAAAGCCCCAAGGATCCTGGTGGGCTGACTCCCTGCTTGTCCGGAGGACTGGTGAAGGGGCCCTGGGGAGGGGACTCATAGGCCCCTAGTGAGGATAGTTGAGGGTCATGGTGTCGGGTGGAAGGGTCGGGGTCCATTACCTGTTGTCACTCTCCTGGCTCTGTGGACACCAGCTGCTGCCTCAGCCAGTTTGAAGACTCAGGCCCCATGGGACCTTCCACTTGCCATGGGTGAGTCACTTTGCTGAGCTGGAGTCTTTCCAGGCTGGCATGAATCAGATGCTGCTGGGGGAGAGAAAACACAGGTCCGTGTGAGAGCTGGCTCAGCAAACTCCCCCGGCCCTGCCTCCCACCCAACCCCCTCTCCCTAACCCTGGAGACTCTGCTGCTTCCCAGCTTTCCAGGATGCCACCCCCACCCCAGCCCTGCAGCTAACTTACTGGGGTGCCTCTGAGCCTCCTGGGCTGGCCTCGAACTTGGCCCTGGGCCCTCCCAGCTCTACAATGATTCCTGGTGGTAGTGCCCTGGTGCAGGGGCTCACCTGAGGGGCCAGGAGACAGGACGGCAGGTCCGCCACTGCTGAGGCTGCAGTTCAGCTTCAGCTGTCCTCTAGGACAGGGAGCCATGCTGTCTGCTGTCCGAGGCTGGCTGGCTGCCCTGCGAGGTGACTTCTGGGAGAGGGCTGCGGCCCCGAATCTGAGGTCCCTGTGGCACTGGTTATGCTTCCGTTTCTGCTCTGGGGTGTCCCCTGAGCTTGGTGTCCACTGGCCGTGCCATCTGGAGGTGGACTACAGGACGAGGGCCAGGCGCTGAGCAGAATGAGGGAGCTGGGACTCCTGTCATGCCTGAGAGTGGGGGAGGGTGGCAGGGGGTGACTGGTGGGCCAGGCAGGCCCAGGGCCCCGGAAGACAGACGGAGGGAGGCCGCCAGGGGAGAGGGCCTCCTTGGCTGTGTAGGGACCTTGTCCATAACTGGATGGCGTGTGTCTGCGTGCGTCGGGCAGGAGGCTAGGGGGTGTCCGCCTGGGTAAGGACGAGGCTTCCCCAGGAGGGAGTTAGCCCGGTCTGAAAGTTCTGGTTGGCAAAGGCCACAGGCGGGGTGTGGCGGGCAGGCTGGGCCCAGGATGCCCTCTATTCCGGCTGGGTCCGATCACTGGCCACGGACTCACTGGTAAGGGCCGGTGTGAGGGCCTCGACCTCAGCCTCGTCCTCGGCGGGGAGCTGGGGGCCAGCGGGCTCCACGGCCTGCTCCAGGCCGTCCTGCACCTCCATGCCCCTCTGGATGAGCTGCTCCAGGGTCTTGGGCAAGGGGTGGCGCAGGAAGCGCTTGAGCTTGGGCTGCAGGGTGCCCACCACGTACTGGATGATCTCCTCCTCATCAGCGTCCACATAGAGCGTCTGGTACAGGTCCCGCTTGCGCCACAGGAACTGGTCCAGCGGCTCGCCCTGCTTCTGTGGCAGGTCCAGCTCACGCTGCAGGGCCTCCCGGGACAGTGTGCCCTCGCTGTACTGCAGGAACTCCTTCTTGAACTCCACCCAGTTCTTCACCGAGCCCTGCTTGAACTCCCACCACTTCTTGGCAGGCCCATTCATGTGATTCTGGATTTGAGATAGCCAGTACTCCTCTGAGCCACCCACCTGTCGCAGGTACTCTTCCAGGTGGCTGAGGAACTCATGTGGGTCGTCGAAGATCTGCGTGTCCACGCCAGGGTTCGGCTGCCCATCCTCACTGGACCCCCAGGGTGGGTACTGATGGGCCTCCTCCAGCTCCTGCCCGGGCAGCTCGCTGGCCGGCGGCGGGGTGATGGCGTAGGGGCTGACCGTGTAGTCGTAGCCGTCGGCCTCCTGGCAGCAGCCCTCGGGGCCCCCAACACCCACGGAGACAGTCTGGCGGGCAGACTCGCTGCCCACCGGGTACTTGCCGCCCATGGCCTCCAGGCGATCTGCCCACCTCTCCAGCCGGTAGAAGACCTCCCGCCACACGTGCATCTCGCGCTTGACCCAGCGCTCCAGGTTGGCGATGGTCTCCTGGCAGCGGCACAAGCAGGCCTTGATGGACTTTTTCCAGCGCTGGGAGTCGCTCGTGGGCACATAGCCGTCCAGGTTGCTCTCCAGCTTGCCCACCGACCTGTGCAGCCCTTTCAGCTCGCGCTCCACCTGCTTGGATACCTCCGCCAGCAGGTGCCGGTGGGTCCTCCGCACGTGCTCCAGCATCTCGGCCCGGCACTTACCGATCTGCAGGATCACGTTGGGCTTGGCCGCCGGCCCGCCTCGGGGCCCGGAGTAGGCGTGGAGGCCGCCGGCGGTCCTGCGGTCCAGCTCCATCTGCGCGCAGGTGGCCGCGATGCTCGCACGGGAGGGAGGCGGCGGGCGGCCCGGGTGCGGCGGCGGCGCGGCGGAGGCTCGGTCGGCCCGGGTGCGGCGGCGGCGCGGCGGAGGCTCGGTCGGACCCGGGGCGGCGGCGGCGCGGGAGCAGCAGCGCGGAGCTCGGCGCCGGCCCGCGCCGCGGGCTCTTTATGCGGCCGGCGCCCGTGGGCGGCCCCGCCGAGCCGGGCTCCCATTGGCCGCGCCGCCTGCGGGCCTCCTCCGCGCCGACTCGTGCTCCGCGCAGAGGGAGGACCCACCCCCTGCACGCACCGCGGGCCGGTGACTAATCCTCTGACTCCGCCGCCTCCTCCCGCTCATTCACCCGCAAAGCCCGAGGTTCGCGTTGGAGACCAGCGACCACCCGCACCGGCGCTGGGCGGGGCCGGCGTGTGCCCGCAGAGGCCGGGCTGGCGGTCAGACGGCCGCGCCCGCGGGGGACTGCGCCCTCATCTCCATCTCCCTATTGGGAAGGGGTGGGGGTGAGGGTGCTGGCGCCGGACTCTGCTTCCTGGGTCCTCCTTGCCTGCAACCCTGACCCGGACCCTGCCCAGTCCAGCTGCGGTTGAATCCTGACAACCACCTCAGTATTCAGGCCCTCCTTCCCTTGAGCCGAAAGTTTCAAGGAGCCTTCAAGTGCTCTGGTGAGGCACGCGCACACTTCCAAGTGTCAGGTGTGAGTTCCAGGTGTGGCCTGGAGCTCCTGCCCTGGGCCACTCCTACCGCAACACCGTAGGAGTGAGGGACATGCACCCAGGCCTTGACTCTGCCAGGACCCTGGCGTTGGTGTGGATGTGTGTCAACCTGTCCAATGACTGAACAGAACTGCCCTATGCCCCACTCCCAGGGCTTTGGTGACTTCTCCATTTAGTGCCCCCAGGGAAATCTGGAAGCGTGTCCCTGGGGTGGGGGTGGGGAGGGGTCCTGCAGCCCACTGCAGGGGGCTGGACCCTGAAGACCCCAGGCCACAGGAGGAACCCGGTCAGAAGCTCCAAGACTCTAAGAGGTTGGCAGAGGGAGAGAGGAGGAGGGAGCCGGGAGAAGGAGGGAGCGGGGAGGAGGAGGGATGCAGGCAGCCTTCCAGAGTCAGCAGAGGCAGAGAAAAGAAAACACCATATAAGGAGTGGGGCTCCGGAAGCTGAGATTCCCCTCTGCCTCCCTGGCAACAGTGGCAGGGGAGGGACATCCTTCCTGGGTAACCCCATGGAGGATGGGTCTGAGTCCCAGGTCCTCTGATGTTACCTAGGCATAGGTAACACACACCATTACCCACAGCCAGAAGTGCACACACACCACCAATGCCAGTCAAGGGAGCTTAGCCCCTGCTGCCCATTTCCCTCCCCTCTCTCACCAACACACACACTGCACACTCATCCCCCAGTCATACCTCCCCACACACTCACCCCCCCACAGACACGCATCCCCCCCATATACACACTCATCCCACACACTGACATGCTCACCCCCACCTCCCTCACACAGCCCCACTCTGTCTTGTTCACTCACTCAAGGACACACAGCTCAGGTGCCCACACTCTGGAATCACCACTCCCCCCAGGCCCCTTCTCCCTGCTCCGGGAGCCCTCCTCCCCATCCAGAGCCAATCTGTCTCCTCCTTTCCTCTAAGCTTCCGCCCCTGCTTTGGATAGGAAAGTCTTTCTGGCAAACACCCGCCCCCCAAATGGCTCTCCTGGCATTTCTAATTAAAGGCGAGTGGGTGGGCAGAGGAGGGGGGAAGGCAGGCAGAGATGCTTCCAGAGCAGGGATCCCAGAGCCGCCCAGCCCAGGCGTTTCCCCAGAAGGAGTCAGAGGAGGCTACAGGCCTGTGTGAGATGTCTGAGGGGTGAATGTGGGAGACCAGCAAGTGTGGCTGGTCACCAGGAGCCTGCATGGAGAGGGGAGCCTGTGCCCATGTCTGAGGTGAGCGTGGGCCTGTGTCTGAGGGCCCTTGTCAGGAAAGGCACCCCCTGAGCCAGCTGGGCAGAGACTACACTCACCCACCGGTGTGCACACCCACACGCTTATGCAGTGGAAGTACCAGAGCCAGCACCTGAGTGACCAGGAGCCACCCCTCCCCCAACAGTTTCTTACAAAGTCTTTGTGGCCCCTGAGGGTGGTACTCAGGCCCAGGTCCCCTGACCAGCTGGGTAGCCTGGGCCAGGGCATGGCTCCATGGTCCTTGCTCCCACAGTGGTCTCTAACCTCCACCCCACCATACCCAAGGCAGCAGTGGCCTGGCAGGTCTTCTTGGATGTTGGGGAGCCCAGCCAGGGCCTAGGGGGCCAGGGAGGGGTTGACTAGGCAAGGGAAGCTGATAGGGTACCAGAGGGGCTGGGGGAGGGGAGAGCAAAGGCAGGAGATTGAAAGGGGGCTGGGTTAACGCATCACCTCTGTGGGGGAGCCAGGCCTGAGAGGGGGTCTCAAGGTTGGGTTGGGCTTGACCCAGATCCTTGGTGTCCCCCTTCCATGGCCAGTCCAGCCCGAGTCCAGGGAAAGGGGAGATGCTGGGGCAGAGCAGGGCAGGACCTGCACAAAGGCTGTGTTCACAGGGCCTGCAATGACAGGTGATGGGCTGCAGCTCTTCTTGCTCTGGGAACAGGTACTCGCTGCCCAATTATCGCCCAGAAGCCTCAGCAACCCCCACACTGGAGCCTGGGGCTCCATTCCACCTCAAGAAAAGAGGTGGCTTCCTTCCCACCTGGGATGGGGGTCTGCCCCTGCCCGTCCTTGCCCACCCTCCCCACACAGAGTGCAGACCTCCACCCAGAGCTGGATGAATCAGGCTGGGGAGGGGCAGGTGGAGGGAGAGCTGGATTGTGCAAGGAGGGAGGAGGGCCTGGAGACTCCCCACTCTTGGAGCCCAGCTGGTCCGCTGCTCCTGGGCCTGACAACTTCTGAGGCCTTGCCTGCCTTAGAAGGAGAGCGCCCTGCAGGGGACAGAGGGCAGGCCAGTGTGACAACAGAGGGGTCTGCCCAATGCTAGGATCCAGGCTGCCCCCATTCAAGCCCCTATAGGGTTCTGACCTTATGCCCCTAGGCCACCAGGCTCCCATACCCCAGCTGCTAAGATGCTTATCTCAAGATAGGTCTCCCTCCCAAATCCACAGCCTCAGCATGCCCTACCCCACCTCACCCTACATTGAGCCTTGTGCCTCTCAGAACTCCTGTCCAGCCCCTAGACAGTACCTGCCTCCCAGTACCTTGCTCTGTGACCAAGTACTTGACCCATAATACTCACACCCACCTCTGGGGACCCCTTAGTGCAGGCTCCTGGGCCACACAACCTGGCCTCCCTCCCTGCTCTCTTGGCTTTACAGACTCCAAGTATTTGCACCAGCTCCCTCCCTGCTAATGTTCAGTGTCAGCAATCAGTGCCTGGGTGTGAGCACCAGCTCCTTTGGGAGGCAGAGCTCACAGGCCACCTTACACATACACATGCACACACTTGCATACATGCATACACAGATGTGCGTGCACACACACACATGCATATACACACACATGCATGCATACACTCCATCTGATGACAGCAGGTGCTTCACAGCCCCGTCCTTGTGGGTGAAAATCTAGGGCTGCTGGGGGGTGAGTTCTGCCCCTCACTCTCACCTGCCCCTTCCTGCCCAGCCTTGGCCCACCCTCCACACAAACCACTGTTCAACCTGCCACTCTGTGGGGACATCCTGGGTCACATGGCCTCGTTCCATTGCCACCACAACTGAGGGAGCTGGTAGAGAAGGACCAGGCAGCCCTGTGCCCACCGCAGGCCCAGCTCCTGGACCAGAACTTGCTGGTGAGCAGCCTCCCTCCATCCAGGCCCAGGTGTCCCCGAGCTGCTGTGACCTCAGTTTCCATACTCCCAGGCTAGGGCTCCCCACACCAGGCTACTCCTCCCTTCTGCCTGAATGCAACACTCCTAACGCTGCTACCTCTCACAGGGCAGGATCGATTTATGGGCTCACAGCCAAGTGAGCAGACCTGACACAGAGCAGACCTTTGGGTGAGTCAAGGAACAGATGGAGGACCTGGCCCTTCATCCATTTCTGGTTGGGAGATGTTGGGCTCACCTGAGCCTCAACTTTCCACCTGTGAAATAGGGTGACAGGGTCTTGTGTCCCTGAGGCTGAGGGCCTCTTCTCTTGTCCCACCTGGTCCCAGCCCAAGCCTCTTGTCACATTGTCATTTCTAGGACCTGGGAGGTGAATGAGGTGGGGACCCTGGTCTTTGGCACCCTCTTCTGCTGCTCTCTTGCTCTGTCCACCTTCTCTGCTTCTCCAGGCCAGGGCCAGGCCATGTGTCAGGCAGCTGCACAGACCTGGAGACATGGGTGAGCAGATGGCAGATGGGCCTGAAGTCTGAGCAAAGGCACCTGGAAGGACACCTGGGCCCTCCCACTGGTCCAGCCTCAGACACTGTCCCTCCCCTGAGGGTGCCACAGCGGATGGAGGGCACAGGACACATCAGGTCAGAGCTGAGACTTGGAGAGGTGGTGAAGACCAAGGAGGAAAGAAGGGTTGAGGTGGGGAAGATGGAGGGGCAGAGAGAGATGCCAGGAAAGGGAGACAAGGATTCGGGTTTCCAGCTGTCATTTCTGAAGGAGATGGCCTCACCCCATTTTCACAGAGATTCTGAGAGGTGGGGGGACCCGCCCCAGGCTTCTGAGCCAGCTGCTCACAGGGTTCCTAGGCCACACCTGACCAATGTGCCCCCTGCAGCAGAACAGCCTGGGAGAGGCCCCCAGAGCCAGGGCAGGACCGGCCAGGGGTCTCAAGAGACCTGAAACAGGAGGTGACAAGAGCAGGGGGCTGAGCCCTGGCCTGGGGACCCAGGGGAAGCATCGAGGAACTGGGGGAATATTTTCTTTCCAATCCCCCCTTCCCTGCTTCCTCTTCTCTGGTTTGGCAGGGTGTGTGCTGCATCCTGTTCCTGGAACAGGCAGCCAGTTCCTTCTGGGCCCCAACACACCAGACCCTCCGCCCTCCTCCCTCCTCCCTCCTTCCTGCCTCCTGCCTCCTGCCTCAGCGCCTTCCACTCCATTTTGTATTTTTCCGATGATCCTGGCACAGTAGTGCCTGAACCAGCTGCTCCTCATAACCTGCAGGCATCCCCCGCCCCTGAACAGGAAGCTGAGCCCAGGAGCCAAAGTCCCAGGTGGTGGAGAGCCCATCCTCAAAGGGCCCCACCACCCTCACCACCTCCCCAGCTATTATGGAAGAGGAAACTGAGGCTGAGAGAGGGCCAGGGGCTGTCCCAGCCCTGCAGCAAGGAAGCTAGAGCCCAGGCAGGAGTGGGAGAGGGAGTGGGAAAAGACCTGCCAGCTCCTGAAGTGGCCTTGCCCCTTCCCTGCCTCAGTTTCCTCACAGGTAAAGAGTACACAACCATTTCTGCCCAGCTCAGCCATGGAGTGGGTCATTCAATCAACAAACAGTTCCTGAGCAAGACTTGGCCGGCACTGAGCAAGGTAGGATGCAGGGAGGTGTAAATCACCCCATAAAATACCCCACTACCCCAGGTAGGTCCTGGAGGACTCCGGGCCATGTGCCAGCAGCAGCAGGTGCAACCTCTGCTCAGAGCCTCCAGCTCTTCAAGGTGCCGCCCTCGGCTTCCAGGAACCTAGTGAAGAGAGGCCCCTGCAGCAGGACAGTAAGGGTCACACCAAGGTACAGGGGCAGGAACGCAGAGAAGGGCTGGGGCTGCGGACAGCTCCACAGGGGATGTGCGTCTAAAATGTTCCCTCAGGCCTGGCCAGCATGGCTCAGTGGTTGAGTGCCGACCTAGGATCCAGGAGATTGCTGTTCGATTCCCGGTCAGAGCATATGCCCAGGTTTCGGGCTCAATTCCCAGTAGGGGGCATGCAGGAGGCAGCCAATCAGTGACTCATCATTGATGTTTCTCTCTCTCCCTCTCCCTTCCTTTCTGTGAAATCAATTAAAATATGTATTTTTTAAAAATTAAAATTAAAAATAAAATAAATAAAATAAAATGTGGCCTCAGCTCAGCAGGTGCCTCTGGCCTGGTCTGAGTATCCAAAGACCACTGGACAGGAGTCAGGACCTGCTTTTCCTCCCACCTCTCCTGGAGGAGCTGTGTGAGCTTCTGCAAATCACTGAACCCATCTGGCCCTGTCATCCACATGCAAGGAGCAGACTGGACTGAGTGCTCCCTGAGGCCCTTCTCCACTCAGGCCTAAGGATCAATGGCATCAGTGCGTGATGAGGAGCCGACTGCATCTGCAACCACGCCACTCCCTCCACCAGAAATGCACTGTCTACCCCACCACCTGCCACCCCGTATTCAACTGAAAACGGCCTACCCAGTGTTAAAACCTAAGTATAAAATCTCAATATGGCTTTATGTGTTGTCTAAATCTGAGTCCAGTGTCACCCTCTCCAGGGAGGCTTCTGAGCCTCCCAGGGCAGCGTTAACAGTCTTCTGTGAGCCTTGTCCTCCCTTATATGTGACCCCTCCTGTGTGTGCCAGTTTAAGAGTATAAGTGTGTGTGTATGCATAAGCATGAGTGTGCACATGTGTGTGAGTGTGCATGGTGCCTTCCTGAACTTTTCTGTCCAGCCGAGTTGTGCCAGGCCCTGAGCTTGCTCTGGGCACATCAAGTGGACAAGACCCACCTGGGTCCTGCCCCAATGAGACTCCTTCTGGTTAGAAATGACCTCGACACCCCCAGTGTACTGGGGCCAGCAGCCCAGGGGGCCCTGATGGGTGGGAACAGCTGGAGGGTGAGCAGGGGTGAACTGGGTACAGGGGGTCTGTCAGGGAGGGGGATAGGGCAGCTGGGTTCTGTCTCCAGCAGCAGAGCTGGGATGGCAAGGGGGATTGGGAAGGGGTTCCCAGGCCCTCCTCACAGTGGCCAGGACTCTGGCCTCCAACACTGGGTCTATAGCCTGGAGGGAGGACAGGGGTCACAGGTGCAGGCAGATGGGGAGCTGCTCAGGCCAGTGTCCCAGCTGGACAGCCAGATGTCGTGGGTGGGAGAAGGGCCAGTCTTAGGGCTGTTTAGGGTTCAGGTATGAGGGGGAGCCAGGGTCTGCGTCCCTTGGAGACCCTGGCAGTCAGGTATGGGAGGAGATGTGGACTCACCCGGAGCAGCTGGGAGCCTCCTGGGGGGGGGGGGGGGTGAAATTTAGCTGCCCCCTCCTCTCTGCCCCACTGGGCCCCCAGCCAGACTGTGTGCATCCCCACCACCTCCCTGTATGCCCAGGGACCCCAGATCCTGCTGCCAGATACCCAAATGTGGCCAGCCCCTCAGCCAGGGAAGAGGCTGGCTGCCAGCTGGCCCTGGCCAGCTGCCCCCGAACTGGGGATTCAGATGCAGTGCCAGGGAGGGGGTGGTGGCTGCACTTTCCTGCTGTTCCTGCTCCTCCGGTGAAATCTCTCCCCAGCACACCGCCACCACCACCGCTTCCGGAGCCATAAATGGAGAGAGGCTGAGAATAGCTGTGTGACGCAGAGCTTCCCCACGTAGGCACACTCTGCGCCTGTAAGGAACCCTCCTAGAAGGACCCCTGCCCAGCACCCCTCCTACCGGAAACGGCAGTGGCCGGCTCGGCCAGAGGCCTGGGTCCCCCTACCCCTGCTGCTGGCCAGCTATGCAACCTTGGCACAGTGCTATCCTCCCTGTCCTCCGCTCCCCACAGCGCTGGGCCCAGAGGGTTTGCTGTGTGGGCTGGGGACTGTCCTAGAGTAGTGCAAGCCCTGCCCAGCGGCCCCCTGGCCTCCCCCAAATCCCCAGGGCTGAGGGAGCCTGGGCACAATGTGGGGCCAACAATATAGGGACAATTGTGGCTTATGCAGCATCTACTGGGTGCCAGGAGTTGGCACAGCCTCCACCATCATCTGGACTGGTCCGAGCAAGGGAGGTGAACCCCAGGGGCTTGCAGGGGTGTGTTGAGAGGGGCACAGGGTTGGAGCAGTGGACACCACAGGGCTTGCCCTCACCCTCCATTCCCCCCAGCCCGCTCTAGGCTTTCAACCCTGGTCACCTGACTGCTGGCCACTCCCTCCCCTCCCTTGGGGCTGGGCCTGGGTGACTGCACTTCACAGCTGCCTCCCCCACTCCACCCTCTTACACGTGGCCGTGGGCTTCTTGGGCTCCTGACCTGGACAGCCCACGACCTCTGGCCCCAACACCCTGCCCAGCTGCACACACCCAGCTGCCCCATGCTGGTGACTTCCCCCAAAGCCCCTGCTTCAGGGCTGTGGGCACCTCACTGTCTGCTGTGGGCCTCTCAGGAGCCAGGCATAAGCACAATGATCCAGGAGAGTCAGGTTTCCATGCCTGAGGCAGGGGTTCTGGTTCTAGACACTGCCCTCCTGACCAGGCCCTCCTCCCTCACCAACCCAGACCAGAGGCAAGATGAATGGAGGTGGGCCCATCACCAGAGTACATTCATCAGCTGAGTGATTTGTGGCAGGAGCAGCTTGGGCAGCCACGCACCCCCTGGGCCTCAGCCTCCACCAGGCCAAGTGAAAATGGACCCTTGGTTCATAGCCCAACCACCACACAATAAACCACAGTCCCTGGGCCCAGCGGGCACTGCATTATTGATTTTTTAAATTTATCTTTATTGTTGGAAGTATTACAAAAGTCCCCTTTTTCCCCCCATTGATCCCTTCCCCCCAGGCCTTTACCACACTATTGTCTGTGTACATGAGTTATGCATATATGCATATAAGTTCTTAGGTTAATCTCTCCCCTCTCACCCACCCACCCCCTTCCCTCTGAGATCCCTCAGTCTGTTCCATGCTTATGTCTCTGGATCTATTTTGTTCATCGTTTTATTTTGTTCATTAGATTCCACATATGAGTGAGATAATGTGACACTTCTTTCTCTGACTGGCTTATTTCGCTTAGCATAATACTCTCCAGGTCCCACCATGCTGTCTCAAAGGGTAAGGGGTCCTTCTTTTTTACAACTGCATAGTATTCCATGGTGTAAATGTCCGAGAAGATTTTTGATATGATCTCCATCTTCTTGAACTTGTAGAGACTTGTTTTGTGTCCTAACATGTGGTCTATCTTAGAGAATGTCCCATGTGCACTTGAGGACATGCCTATTCTGCAGCTTTGGGGTGAAATGTTCTGTAAATGTCAATTAAATCCACCTGATCTAGTGTGTTATTTAGAGTCACTGTTCCCTTGTTGATTTTTTTTCTGAAAGATCTATCCAGTGAAGTCAGTGGGGTATTAAAGTCCCCTACTATGACCATATTGCTGTCAATCTCTCCTTTAAAGTCCTCCTGAGGTTGGGGGGCTGGGGGTGTTGGTGTGTGTGCGTGTTTTTTTCCAGCCTGTGTGACTCTTTTGTTCTGAGGTTGGGTAGCTTGTAAACAGCATATATTTGATTCATGTTTTCTTATCCATTCAGCTACCCTATGTCCTTTGATTGGAGCATTTAATCCATTTATATTTAAGGTTATTATTCATTGGTACTTACCTATTGCCATTTTAATTCTTTCTGACTGTGTCTCTCTGTTCTTATTACAGCGGTCCCTTTAGCACTTCCCACAGTGCTGGCTTGGTGGTGATGAACTCCTTTGGCCTTTTTGTCTGGGAAGCTCCTTATTTCACCATCTATGCTAAATGACAGCCTTGCTGGGTAGAGCAGTCTTGGTTTCAGATACTTGTTTTGTGCATTATTGTAATACAAATAAAAGGCCACTTCAGCAGTCCACAGGATCCTGGTGTCTCCCCTGCTGAGCTGACTGTGAGGTGGAGATGCAGAAGGTGGATCCTGGGCAGGGGTTCCAGGCAGGCCTGCAGCTCCTGTGCCCCTGTGGGGGGAGTGGTGAGTCCCTAACCCTTCGCATCTCCAGCAGGAGGCACTAACATGAGAACACTGCCCATGCTTCAGGCTCTGGCCTGAATTCCAAGTGTCCCACAGACAAGTTGTCATAATTATTGTCACAACCACTTCCTCCAACCCCACGGCCACAGTCACCACCTCCATAACCACCATCACCCCTATTAACACCACCACCTGCACCCTCCACACCGTCCCAGGCACCACAGGGCTTAGAGTTTAAACAACAGACATTTCTCTCTCACAGTTCTGGAGGCTGGAAGTCCAAGATCAGGGTGCTAGTGAGCCCTCGTCCTGGTTGCACACTACTCGCTGAGTCCTCACATGGCAGAAGGGGAAGGGAGCTCTGTGGGGTCTTTTCTAAGGGCACTAATTCCATTCATGAGGGCCCCACCCTCATGACCTAATGACTCCAAAGGATCCACCTCCTACTCCATCACCTTACGGATTAGGATTTCAATATGGGAATTTGAGGAGGGATACAAACTTTCAGACCACAGCAAACCCATCACCAGCATCTCTACCCACTACTGCCATTACTGTCATCACCATGCCCACTGTCACCCCCCCATTACTTCTGTCACCACCATCAAAGCCACTGCCTCTACTACCCACAAGACAGCTTCACACCACCACTGTCACTGTCTACCACCATCTCCACCCCCACTCCCACTAACCATGGCCTCCCCGTAGGTGTCACCAACATCACCATTGCCACCCACCAGGATTCCCAGCATCAGCACCTTCATCATGACCACACCACTGCTGCCACCTGACCAGGCTACTGTATGAAGAGTGAGGGTCTGAGGGACAGACCTGGTTTAAATCCAGCTGCGTCATTACTGTCCCTGCAGCAAGGTCTGAACTCACTTTCCTAATCAGAGAAAAGGAGTTAGAAGTCCAGCCCAGACCTTTGTTTCCTGTAACATGACAGTTTTGAACACATTACACTGGCTACCTGACCCTCCAGGGCAGTGTCTGCCCAAGTGCCCTGTCCCCTGTCCCAGCCCCATGGAGAGGCTCCCAGGAGTGAGTGACTCAGGGAATGACAGCCTGGCTGATCCGGTGATCAGGTTAATCCCGTCCTCACATCTCTAAAAGATTCTACCTCATTGCAACCATCAGACGCCACGGCAACTGGTGAGCAGCTCCCAGACCCCAGGGCTGGGCGTGGGGGGGCGCCATGTCACCTGGTAGGAGCCTGGCTTCCAGCCAAGACATTTCTGTCCCTAAAAAGAAAGTTTCTCTTCACATGAGAACTGGGTTGGAGACGCTGATGCATTTTGAAGCACTTGCTGAAATACCCATTTTGTGCTCTGACATCCAACCCTCCATCCTCTCAACATGAAACCACCAAGCAGCGAGAACCTGCCAGTGCAGCCAGAGTTGCGGCGATGACCACATGCTGGCCTGAGAGGAGGCGGTGGGGCTGAACCCCCAGGCCTAGCACAGTGTGCTAGAGAACAGTCAGCTGCCTGCCTGAGAGTTATTACCATCAGTGAGGCAGCACAGGCCCTGGGTTGGGGCTCCTATGGAGAACAGGCCACGGCCCACGGCCAGAAGTGGCACAGGCAGGCTGGCCGGAGGGCATGGGGGCACTGGGGACAATTAGGGGCACTGTAGACCACACCTACCCCTGAGCCACCCCCACCACCTCCTGTCCACCCAGAGTGGCTCCAAGTCCCCTGATACAGGGCACCATCTAACTCCAAGAGTTGTCCCTCCAGGCACTCTGAACACCCATCATGCCAGGATGTCATCTGTCCTTGTGTCTTCCGCACCCCACCTGGCTGCCCCCCTGAGGCTGAACCTCCTGGATAGCATGGTGGTGGCCACCACAGTCCCCTTCACCTTTGTCCAGGTGTAGCAGCAGCTGCCCCTCCCAGCTGCTCTATCTGGTACCAGCAGCGTTTCTCTGGGGGGCCCAAGACGCCTGGCCTGAGCTACAATGCAGAGGTTACCCACACCTCCTGGCTGGGCCCACCTTCCAGGATGGTGGAGGAGGCCAATGCCCACCACAGCTAGTGGACGGCAGCCACTGAGGGCTGGCACACTCCACCTGTGAGCTTCCCAAGGACATGGAGGTTTCCTCCTGATCAGAGAGAATCAGGCTCTGCTGGTCTGAGGGCTGCCCCCAACACACACACCATACAAACAGTAGTTGCCGGCTGCCAGAGCCTTGGCCCAGCACAGACCCTCACCCCCCACTGCAGCTGAGGGGCTTGCAGTTGGTCCTGGGGTCCTGGCCTCCCTGGCCCGACTCTCCTAGCGCCTGGGTCCAGCTTCTCCCCTCCCTCCCCTCCTCCCTTCCCTAGAGTGACAGGAGTGCCTGCGAGCTAGCACGTTACTCCCCACTTAGCAGCAGGTGACTCACCCCCCCCCCCCCCAGGCATCTCAGAGTGTCCTCTGCAACAGAAAGAGGGCTTTGTGTCTCAGAGCAAAGCAAGTCAGGGACCCAGCATCAAGGGCCCTGACACACCTGCCCAGCGGGAGGAGAGCAAAGGCTGAGGGCTGGTGAGGCTCAGCCCCAGGTTCTGGCGGTGGTGTGGCCCCTCCTCCGGGCCTGGGGAGAAACATTTGACTATGGAAACTTGGAACACACACAAGTAGGGAAATGGGAGAGGACCCCAAACGTTCCGACACTCCCTTCCTCCTGGAGCATCTTTGAGCCAGCCCCACACACCACACCCTTTCACCTGCAGAGACTTGGTTATTTATGAAACAAAGTCTTTGGGAAATATAACCAAATACTCTTATTACGCCAACAAAATGTTCACAAAGTCTATGATGGGATCCTGTCCCTCCTGCTGGAGCTGGACCATGTTCAGTTCCCCGAGTGACTAAAAATCGTCCTTTTACCACTGGTTTTGTTCAAATCAAGAGAGAATGAAGCTGATTCTTGATTCCTCCCAAGGTCGTGGGGCCTTGAGGGTGGCCCAGGGGTCCCTCTGTGCCTGCACCATTCCCATTCAGAGACTAAAACCCACCACCAGCATATGACTGTGCACATGCTAGAGTCAACGAACAGCTGGCGGGGGATGTGGACAGCCCAGACTTCCGAACTGGGGTGGCCAGTGAGGCCTCTGAGAGGGGACCTCAATAAATGTCGTGAAAAGGACAAGATAGATGGTGGGGTCAGAGGTGGACCCAGCCTGGACGGCTTCCCGGAGCCTGGGGGCTACACTCCAGGCTCACTGCACCGAGCTCTCGAGGACACAGGCCCCTGGGCCCTCAAGAGGCCTAGTCCTGCTCCAGCAGATGTCTGACCGCCTGGCTCCTCCCCACTTCCCTAGGCATGAATCCACCGTGAACTGGGCAAGGGGATATGGCAATGCCTGGCCTACAGTAGGTGCAGGCTGAGCCCCCACCCCCACTGAATTTCCCAGGCAGCCAGTTAACTATATCTGCCCGGGCTGCTGAAGGTAAATGTGGAGGTGGGAGGAGAGGGGCGGGACGGGGTATCACCCCCACCCCAGCCCTGAGCGACATCACCCTCCTGCTAGAGGTGGTCTCGAGGGGCCTCACTGTCCTCTGAGCCTCTGCACGTCCTCAGCCCAGAGTCACCAGGTCCCAATCACACAGCCCTTGGTTTCACTATTATGGGAAAACACACATAATATAAAATTCACTACTTTCACCATTTTGCATGGACTGTTTGGAGGCACAGAACACATTCAGTGGTGCAACCATCACCACTAAGCCCAGGGCTTTTCTCCACTCCACACAGAGCCCTGTGCCTTGCATGGCCCCTCCCCGCCCCTCACCCCAGCCCTCCAGCAAGGCCCAACCAGCCTTGGGCAGGGCCACAGGCTGTCCCCAACTTCAGCACTTGCAGGTGCCCCACATCCTCAGATGACTCAGAGCAGGACACGAACCGTGGACACGAACGAGAGACAGGCCATGTGCACTTATTACCCAGCAGACGTCAGGCTGGAGAAGGCAATTCCAACATTTTGAGTTCAACAAACAGAAAGTCTGCTTCATTGACTTGTTTAGCTGCAGTGAAGTGTGTGGGGTTTTTTCTTTGAACTTGTCCTTTGAGAGCGGGGGACACTTGGCCAGCACCGTTGGTGGCAAGGCCCTCTGAGTGGACAGGGCTTTGTGGTAGGGCCTGTGGCCCCCCACAGACGACAGAACAGCTGTGAGCATGCTGTGGGGCTCCCAGGGCCAGAGGGAGGGGCAGGGGTCTCTTCCTTTTGAGGGATAAACTAAGATGAGGCTGGCACCTGGGGGCAAGTAGGCTTAGTAGTGGAAGTGAGGCCCCAGCCCAGGGTCTGGCAGAGTGGGGGCAGGGCCTAGCAGGGAAGGCTCTCAGAATTTCACATGCTCGCCTGCCCGCATTGCACGACACCGGCCATGGCCCCTCAGTCTCCACCACCTTCCCTGACCTGGTGTCCTGACCCCCACCCCTTAAGTCTCTGTTTAATTAAATAATGAGGCCCAATGAGAGCCAGTGGCCTCATTTTGGAGCCACAAATGAGATTTTAGGGTGTCCTCATCAGAGCAGCCAGTGATGGAAGTGTTCCTGAGCTGAGAGGAAGCCTTGTGCTGTTGGCTAGCTTTTATTAAAATTTATTGCCCCATCAAAAGGGGTAAAATGACTTATTCAGAAAAGGGAAGATAGTGTATTGTGGCACCTGGCAGAGGGGCAGGTGGTGAGGCAGGCAGGTGGGCTCAGGGTGGCCCCAAGGACCCACCTCCCACACCTGTCCCGGCTGCCACCTGCCTGGGTCATCTTCCCTCTGGACACCCAGGCCCAGTTCTGGCACCACCTCCCACTAGCCAGGAATCTAGGCCCTGGGGCAGCAGCTCCCTACCGGAGGCTGAGGCTGCATGTCTGACACCTCTGTCAGCCCCAGTGCCTAGAAGCACCACCTTGCCCTCTCCCAGCAGGGCCTCTGCAAGAAGTGGGAGGGCAGAAAGGAAAGTGCCAGCTGGTGACGACCCAGGAGATCGGGCTGCTCCAGGCTGGGGAGGGGTGTCCCGCCACTGCGCTCAGGCTGAGACTCTGGAAAAGGAGAGCCAGAGAGGGAGAAGGGAAGATAGGGGACCCAGTGGGAACAGTCAGGAAGGGAGTCCTCTGGGAGAAGTCCTCAGGGTGGCACCCACTGGCTGTACTCAACTCCAGGACAGTGCTCTGGGCTGCATGCTGAGCTAGCCACATGGCCCATCTGCTGACCTGAATCCAGGGTCACACTGCAATCATCTGGGCTACCATAAGGCTTTGTGAGTGTGGGGGTGGCCCGATGCTACCACAGATGCCCTAAGACACAGAGGGTTGCCTGAGGGAGCTCTCCTCCTTGGGTGCAAGTTGAACCCACACAGACTCCAGCCTCTCCCCTCCATTGTGTCCAGCTGCCATCAGGCTGGCAGGTGATCGACAGACATGTTCCCACCAGCTCCAGCTTCACATCCAGTCCAGTGGGCTCCACCTAAGACTGGACGGGGAGTGGAGCAAGCACCCAGGGCTAGACACTCAGAGGACACAGCAGTCTCCAAGAGAGTCCTGGGCAGCAGGACAGGGTGGAGGCGCAGGGCGGAGCTGGGTGCACAACTCACAGGATGGCCTTGCTGGGCTCTAGCCAGCCAGCACCTGCACCCCAAGAACCCTCCCTCAGCCTGAAGCCCCTGTGGGGAGGAGGGGAGAGGGAGGCAAGCAAGACCCAGCCCTGCTCCCTGAAGCAACCCCCTAGCAGCAGTAGGGTTTCAGCCAGAGCCTGTACCTGGCTGGTCCTGAATACAGCCCCAGGAACAGACACCACTCAGCCAGTCTGTTGACAGCGTTTATTGATTGGCCACAATACGCCAGGACAGAGCAGATAGCGAGGGTGTGACATGAGCCCACGCCTGGGGTCTGGCTTAATGAGGACCCAGCTCCAGCCAGGAACCCCACCTGCCTGGCCTTCCCCCAGCTCCACCTGCCCAGCAAAGGGAAGAGCCACTGGGCATGTCAGTCAGCCTCCATGTGGCTACTGCTGACGGTGAGGGCAGCCTCGCCTGACTCACCTAACTTCCTGTTACACCTCAAGCAGCGCCTCACAGGGATACAAGTCCAGAAGTGACACAAATAACACAGAAGTACAGGGTGTGAAGGAAGCGATGACAGCAGCATAGCACGGAACAGGCCCAAAGGCCGGGCAAGACACTAAATCACCACACTGCTTTCCCTACCTTTACACACGGCATCAAAGCAGGACACACGCTCCACGGTCACATATGCCATGCCGGTCATGGCTGTCACCCTGGCGTTTGGGAAGCTGTAAAAACATGAGAACCCAAGTGCAAACCACACACTTGAGTTCCCTCAACTCACGAGAACCAAGGTCTCCCAGAGGGAAAAACAGCAAACAGATGACAGCTATGTGTCCATTCAGCTGCCATGACATGACTTCAGGAAGGGGCTGGAATTCTGGGGCAAAAGAATACAGAAGAATACAGAAAAGTACCCTGACTCGTGTGCAGAGGGTAAGCAGTGCCACCGGAGCCTCTTGTGGTTGCAGGTCTGGGGCCAATGAGGCAGCACCAATGAAACAGCCCAAAGTCAGCCAAGAGACACAGGAGTCACCATGTTCTCCATGTCCCACCTGACCACACCAGCCAAGACAGCTAGCAGTTCCCTAAGTATTACTAGGGTGTTAACAGCTGCAATAGAAGTTCCACTATTGCTAGAAATCTGAGCAGCATGCTGCTTCCTATCTGTTACGTATGTGCAAACCTAAGACTCATTTCTGAAGGCCTAATCAAGATTTGGTCATGTGAAGGCCATGAAATGTGAAATTCTGGGGAATGTGGGACCGTAAGCCATCAGTCCACTGGACTGAGCCAAGACACTAGCAGCAGCACAGGGCCCCATGGTCCCCCATTGGGCAATGGGCAGGTTGGCCTGATGTTCCTGCTTGCTTTAGGCAAAGCAGTTCAACCACATCAAGCTAGCATGCGGCCCATATCTTGGGGTCTGGGTTCAAGGTGGGGGGAGGGGGTACTAGAAACAATGGAGGAACTTTTAGGAGCCTCTTTCAACTATATAAGATCACACCTAAAGTGGGGACACACAAACAAGTTGCCTATAAAGCCACAAGTAGGGATTTTGCTGACTTGAGGCCATAAACTGAATCCTAGCCTTGGTGGCCTGCCCTTGGGGTCTACCTAACACAGGCATAGCTAACAGACCAGCAGACTGAGCCTTGAGGGCCAGGAGAGGTGGGTCTTGGGACCGGCCAGCCTGTCAAGTGACAGCAGGTACTGCCAGAGTGCTGGCTTTTCTCCTCTGGGACAGGAAGACATCTCTATGCTCAGTCAGAGCAAGGCTCAGCCAGCGAACACTAGACCAGAAACTGCCCGCAGTCCGGGGCTCTGGCCATGGGAGGCTCTGGGAGGTTTTAGGTTTGGTGGGCCATTCCAGAATATCTCCTCATGCTCGTGTGACATCACAGGTAACACAGGTTAACGGAATGGGAAGGGCAGTGCACGTCTTAGCACACCTACTCTTCTGGGACAGCTCCCGCCAGTGGGCACCATGCAGCCACACTGCTGGGCACCATCAGTTTTGGCCTGCAGTGGATGGGGAGCAGGCCAAGGTGGCGTAGCCACCCGCACGCTCCTGGGGGGCTTCGAGCTTGACCACAGCCCTTAGGGCCGGGCGCCACCACCGCCCCTGCCACTGCTGCACAAACACAGAGCGCAGTGCACGCAACTGCCCCAGCTCCTGCACCGTGAAGCAAGGCTGCCTCTCTGCAAAGCGGAGCACAGCGTCAAAGGCCACAGCAGCCTGCTCCCAGGCAGCCTCCTCACCCTCCCTGGCATCCTCAGTCCCACCATTCTTCTCAGCCTGCTCCGGGTGACCCTCAGCTGGACACCCACCTCTGGCCTCCTGCCCCAGCCCAGCCTGTTCAGCAGCTGCACTCCCGTGAAGTCTGCTGCTCGGCAGGGACTTGACCTCTCGCCCGAGCTCCAGGACATGCGCAAAGGTCTGGTCATGAGGCTTGGCTCTAAGGTGCTCATCCTCCTCAGGTGAGCCTTCGGCCAATGCAGCCGTGGGCCACAGCTTCCTCCAGGCCCGGCTGAATATGGCACCTGGCACGGCATTCCACGCACAGGCCACACTGCAGATGGCATCACTCACGTTGTAGCATGGGTGCAAGCTCTGCAGCGCGACGGGGGGGTTGATGAAATTCCTCATAAAGTCTCGTCGAATGCCCTGGTCCATGGGTTGAATTAAGGAGGTGACACTGGCAGGAAGAAAGATGGTAAAAATGTTCTCAGACACCAGCTCGGACTCCTGTGGGTGGGCCCGGGAGCTATCCAGCAGGAGGATGGCTTTGCTGTCTTCAGGCAAACCCAGGGCTCGGAAGTGCTCTCTCACAGAGGGGGCGAAGATATGATGGAACCAGTCAGAAAAAACTTCCCTGTCTGCCCAAGTGTTCCCGTGAGCCTGGTAGGCCACAGGCAAGTGCTGGATGCCCCTGGAAGCCCAGGAGCCACTACACTTCCCTATCACCAAGGGCTTGATTTTGTGGGAGCCTGTGGCATTGGCACACATGAGGACGGTCAGCCTGTCCCTGCTTTGTCTGCCACCGGGCACCAGACTCCCCTCATGGGTGGGACTGGGCAAGCACTGCCAGAAGAGGCCAGTCTCATCAGCATTGTACACCTGCTCCGGCGTCAGGCCATGCTCCACTGTCAAGCTCCGGAAAAACCCACAGAACTGCTCCGCTGCTTGGTGGTCAACCACCTGCTTTTCACTGGATGCATCCAGCTTCTTAATGCCGTGTCTGGCCTTAAAACGCCACAGCCACCCACCAGAAAACACACAGGGCTCAGTTAACTGCATCTGCTCGTAGAAGTCCTTGGCCTTCTCGATGAGCATTGGGCCCGATACAGGCACGCCCTCAGCACGCTTGCCCAGGAACCACTCGTACAGGACCCGGTCCAGGTGCTCAAGCTTGGGCGTATGCAGCGTGCGCCGCTGCTCCAGGGCCTTGTTGGACTCAGAGCTGGCAAAGAAGCGCAGCAGCCGGGCCTTGTGGGCCTTGATGTCGTACAGCGTGGACATGCCCACATTGTACTCCTGCATAAGCACCTTCCTGCTCTCCCCCTTCTCCAGGCGTGCACAGATGTCCATCTTCTCCCTCAGGGTCAGGACTACCCTCTTGCGCTTCTCCCCCGGACCCCTCCCACCAGCCTGCTTGGAGGCCATGTGAAGGGTGGCTTATCCCAAAGGTGGACACAGGCGGACAGGGGACACGTGCCTGCACTAGAGGCCTTCCCGCCTCCCCTCCCCCCTCCGCCTGCCAGTCTGCTGATCCTCCTCCCTGCCTCCCTCCAGATCAAGCAACCTATAGCCTCAGCTGTCCATCGTCTTCCACTCCTGATAACGTGGCCGGCTCCTGGACCTCTCTCCAGAGTCACCCTGCCCCCTAAACTTCTCCAGACTACTGAAGCCTGTGGCCTCTGTGGTACGGTGGCAGCTTCTCCCCTCAACCACTGACCAGATTAGAGGGGCCCCAGGAGCTGGCTCCAGCTAACCAGGGCTGCGCTGTCGGAGCCAGGGTGCCTCTCTCCAGGGCTCAAAGTGCTGTGTGGCCCTGTGGGGAACAGAAGCAAGTAGAGGCCATTATCCACTTTTAGGGAAATGTTTAATATGAAACCAGCTTAGAAACCAGGAAAAAAATGAGGCCCCAGAGGAAGGGCTGGGACAGCCAGAAAAGGTGTCCTGGAAGCTCAGCACCAGAACCACACTCAAGATGGACAACGCCTCATGCAGGTGTGTGCAAGGGAACATGAGAGCTGAAAACCATGGTGACCTGGCTCATGAGGCAAAAATTTCCTTTAAAGATGGAATTCAGATATTACTCCTAAAACAATTTCTTAAACCAAAAGGTACCATGACACAGCAGGGAAATCACGGGGTTCCCAGCCTTGCCACCTCAAAGGAAGCACTGCCACCAAAGCCACCGGGGCCCTGGGAGACATAAACATATCCTCTTCCGCCCAAAGAATGGGGGAGGGCAAAAGGGGACAGAGCTGGGGGGGGAGCCCTCATCCACAAGTAGACCCCTCCCTGTCCTTACAAGAGAGCCTGAGGGCTTTAGGGGAAAAACATTCTGTAGGGGTAGAGGGAGCTAGCAGAGAGGAATATTCCAGAAGGAAGTGTTCTGGAGACGAGGAAGAGATGAAGTCTTGGGAGCAAGGAGGATTGGGGAGGGGGGTAAAAAACAGGAACATCGGGGTGCACATCTTGCAGGGAGGGCGCCGGGGGCTGAGAAGCGTCCTCAGGGGAGGCCGGTAGGTACAGAGCCCCGTCTCCGTGGAGCACAGGCCAAGAGACCCCGGGGCAGAGAGACGCCCGGGCGACCGGAGGCTGGTTTGGAAAGCGTTCCCATCCCGGGGCCACGTCTGGGGCAAGGGCAAACCAAAAGGAAAGACAAAAAGTCAAGTCCCAGGTGGCTTCTCCCGGGGGCAGGGCTAGCGGCTTCCGCAGGCGGAGCCCCGGGAGTCGAGAGCCGGCGCCACAGCCAGGCTCGGGCTGGCAGCTCGTCCCGGGCCCCTGTGGGGCGGAGGCGGAGGCTCGGCTCGAGCCGGGCGTGCGGCTCCCGAGAGCGCCGCTCGGCGAAGGGGACCAGGAACTGCGCGGCGCCCGCGCCCGCCTCGCCGGCCCACTTACCTGCGGCCGCCACACCGCCGGAAGTGCCGCGCTCCGCCCTCCGCCGGCCCGCTCCCCATCCGCCACCCCATCACTTCCTGGACGCTCTAGGCATCCCGGAGGACTCGTGCCTCGGTGGCTCCTCAGAAAGCTGTGGGGTGCAGATGAAAGCGGGTTCCCAGGGGTGGACCTCAATGGCCTTGCCGCGGGGGTACTGTGCGCCTCGACTTGTCCATCTGTAGCATGGGCGCTGGGAGACTGGAGTCACGGGTTTTGTGATGAGCGGCGCCCTGTGCTGATGGAGTTGGGGCCCTTGCAGTCCCGGGCAAGGGTCTGCAGGAGGCGGACCAGGCTCCGTGCCCGGCCACGACAGCCTTTGACATGGGAGTTCGGGGCCCCCTCCCCTTAGCGACGTCCAGTGCCCACACTGTTTTATTCCTACCCGGTCTCCTACTTAACTAAAACCGCATCCATACCTAATTTTGGTGATTTCTATGATGAGATTTGAGATTTCTAAGCTGGAGAGTTGGATGAGATTTCTACTTGAGTTGATGCTGTATTGAGTTGGGACTTTGGATGACCTTGGGATGGGGTGACTATTTTGCTTGTGGAACAAATGCCCTCCCTCCCCACAGAACCAAGACTTTGCAGATGATACTAAGTTAAGGCTCTGGAGATGGGGGCAGTATCCTGATAATCAGGGCAGGCCCTAGGCCATCTCAGGGTCCCTGTAAAAGGGAGGGTGGAGAGCCAGAGCCCAGGGAGACAACGTGACAATGGAAGCCAAGGGAGAAGGGAGATACATGACAACAGACACAAGTTGCAGTGTGTGTTTTAGGGGGAAGAAGCGGCCACAAGCCAAGGAGTGCAGATGCCTCCAGAAGCTGGAAAAGGCCAGGGAACAGATTCTCCCCTGGAGCCTCCAGGAGGAACAAGCCCTGCTGACACCTTGGTTTTAGCTCATTGACTCACTTCAGACTTCAGCCCTCCAGAACTGTAAATTAATAAATGTCTGTTGTTTTAACCCACCAAGTTTATGGTCATTTGTTACAGCAGCAATAGGGAACTAAGAGAGGCTTTGATACCTTCCTCCTCCTTCATTTCCTCCTTTTATAGTTATAAGAAATATTGCCCGGACGGGCGTGGCTCAGCAGTTAAGCGTCGACCTAGGATCCAAGCGATCAGGGTTCGATTCCCGGTCAGGGCACATGCCTGGGTTGTGGGCTGCAGCCGATCAATGACTCTCTCATCACTGATGTTTCTATCTCTCTCTCTCTCCCCCTCTCCTTTCCTCTCTCTGAAATCAATAAAGATATATTTTAAAAAAAAAAAAAAAAGAAATATTGTGTTCTGTTTGAATTAGAAAAAACACTTTCTAACCTGGCTGGGAGTTGTATGCCCCAGGACATGAGAATTACCCTTGGAATTCCATCCTTTCTCCTCTTCCGAGAACTGCCCGTCATCATGGAAAGATTAAGAACCTTGTTCCCAAAACAATGGAATCCCAGAGGCACCTGCCTATTGCAACCCCCAGCCCACCTTGCCTACTTCCCATGCCAGTAATTTCTACTTTCCCATGTGATCTTTGTCCTTCTACCCAATATAAGCAACTGGCATATGGGGGGAAGGGGGGAGCAGGCAGAGCAGATTTTCTTGGATGACCATTACTGTGCTCCCATATTGCGGCAATATTGGAATAAATGCTCATATACGATTCAACCTTGTCTCTGCTTAATTGGCTCAAGTGGTGACAGGCAGCCCTGACCCATTGCTGTCCGGTTTTACCTTGGCTCCCAGGACCCTACCCACCTCCACCCTCGGTCCTCCTTCCTCACACTCTCCTGCTGATTCCTTTCCCCAATTCATGTCTCCTGCCAGGGATAGGGGCACTTAAAATTTCCAAAGATTGAGCACCTGAATTAACCTGAAATATGATTATATTACTTATAAATTATAGAACACATATACTCATGTAAACAGAGGTTTAAGTTTCTTCTTCCAATGCCTTTGCACCTGTACACTTCCCTTGATCACAGAAGAAGCAATTAAGGAGGTGATGCAGCAGTGGGCAGTGTATCCTTCAACAGGCATGGTCAGGCTGACCCAACCAGGAGTCAAGATATCAACTTATAGAGACATCGCCAGCCCTGCCAGGCATAGCTCAGCTGTTGAGCATCAATCTAGGATCAAGGAGATTTGGGTTTGATTCCCGGTCAGGGCACATGACCAGGTTGAGGGCTCAATCCCCAGTTGGGGGTGTGCAGGAGGCAGCCGATCAATGGCTCTCTCATCATTGATGTTTCTATTTCTCTCTCTCCCTCTCCCTTCCTCTCTCTGAAATCAATAAAGATATCTTTAAAAAGAGAGAGAGAGAGAGAGGGGGAGAGAGAGAGAGAGAGAGAGAGAGAGAGAGAGAGAGAGAGAGAGAGTGAGTCCAGCCGGGCATGGCTCAGCAGTTGAGCATTGACCTAGGATCCAGGAGATTGAGGTTTGATTCCTGGTCAGGGCGCATGCCTGGGTTGTGGGCTCACAGCCGATCAATGACTCTCTCATCATTGATGTTTCAACTCTCTCCCTCTCCCTTCCTCTCTCTAAAATCAATAAAGATATAATAAAATAAGAAGTCTTTAAAAAAAAGAAGAGAGAGAGAGAGAGAGAGACATCACCAGATGACCAAGAACAATAGCTAACATCTGTGGACCTCCGGGGCTGCACAATAGCTGCATTCTGTTGCCAGCCTCAGTTTACCCCATTTCCCTATATATTACTATTCCTCAGGCCACTCCTTAAGACAGGTTTTGGATGCTCATATTTCCCTGTCTTCTTGGTTGGCTGGTCTTCTCAATAAACACCTTATATGATTCAAGCCTGCCTCCGTTGAGTTGGATATAGTGACAGGCAGCCCAAACCCTACTGGGGTTTCCTGGTAACCCCAGGACCCTGTTAGATGGGTCAGGGAGAGAAACCCGGGAATGGAGACTCAGCAGGGCAGGAAGCCCCAGATGCCTAGCAAGGGGCAAAACTGAGAAAACAAGAACCTTGTCTCTAGGGTGATCTATCCTCCCCTAGCTTACTGCTGGTCATGAGGTTAATAACATAAGAAACATTCAAACTGTGAAGAACTTTTGTGAGTTTATTTGAGCCAAACTGATGAAAATTGCCTGGAAGCAGAATCTCAACAGATTGAGATAATGCTCCGAATAGAATACAATCAAAGGAGAAGATGCAAGGAGGCTACATGAAACCCAGTGGTGACAGATGAGGGAGGCGGGAGAAAGCAAAGTGGGAAACCTCTGGGACTGGATGAAAAGTAAAAGGGTAGACACACACTTATTTTACATAGGTGGGTGCAGGCTATTTAACAGTCAAGATATCAATAACAATGAGAAGATTCCTGGTCCGGCCCTGGTGCCTAGAGGGCCCAGAAAAAAGGGGAAGTTACTTGTTTTGCAAAAGCATGTGTTAATCAGGTATGTTATCTCAGCTGCAAAAGACAACCTTTGAGAGGCTTAGTTAAGGTGAAAATTAAACTTTGTTAGGACAAAACTACCTTAGGACTTGACTACCAACCATAAACTGCTTATGTTTAAAAAGTTTTAACTTCAGACCATTCTTTTTTTTAATACTTTTTTTTATATATCTTTATTGATTTCAGAGAGAGGAAGGGAGAGAGAGAGAGAGAGATAGAAACATCAATGATGAGAGAGCCATTGATCGGCTGCCTCCTGCACGCCCCTAACTGGGGATGGATCCCTGAATGGGAATCAAACTGCAATCTCCTGGATCCTAGGTTGATGCTCAACCACTGAGCCATGCCCAGCTGGGCTCAGACCATTCTTGGTGGTTATTTTAAGTCTCTGAGTTTGCAAGGCCGCCACGGAGGCCTGCCCTGAGCTTTTCAGGTTTAGTATTGTTGAGGGCAGAGATGGGGATCATACTCTGTTAATCATGATTGTGAAAGGGGGAGGGCACCTAATAGGAATAGGACCATAGTTGTTTAACAATTACTCACCTTACTAACTATAGGTAAAGAAGTTTTTCTACAAACCCTGGAAACTGGAGGATGTGCTCCAAGAAGAAAAAGAGCTGTAAAAAGATGAGATACTTTGGGGCTTGGATGAGTCCATTGCTCCAAAAAGAAAATGCATTTCGATAACAAAGGACAGACGCACTTTGATTTGGTTGCTGTGCCTGGAGCCTGACACCCCCCACACCCCACACCCCACCCCAGGAGTTTGCCTCAGGAATGCTGACTATTCTCAGGTCTCAGGAACTGGGTTTTAACACTATTGAAAATTAACTACATTGTTATCAGACTCCCAAGATCCTGGAAGGGCACAAATAGACCACAGACCTTGCAGCCACCACCACCCTTTACCCCTTGCATACAGCCCTGTATAACCAGCCAGGTAATAAGGGAAGGACAGAGCAGGTTTTATATGGATGAATCCCTCTGCTCTCCCATTTTGCCAGCAATAATGGAATAAACCCTCAAATATGATTCAACCTTGTCTCTGCTTAATTGGCTGAAGTAGCGACTGGCAGCCCAGACCCATTGTGTCCAGTTTCAGTTTTACCCACATCTCCGCAGAGCTTTCTAACAGGCACCTCAAACAGCATTCCTAAACCTGAACTCCGGACCCTCCTGCCAGCCTCACTCCATCTATGCACTCCCCATCTCAGAGTGGCTGCTCTCCACCAGCTCAGGCAAAACACTCAGAGTCACCACTGGTGCTCTGTGTCCCTTACACCCCACACCCAGTAGCCCAAGAGTTGTGCTGAGCTCTGCCCTCCACAGCCCTGTGATGGCTGCCACATTCTCGGTCGTCACCTGCTCCCCCCCAGTCCAAGCCACTCGGTCTCACTGTTGCCTCCTCCCTGATCTCTGCTTCTGCCCTTGAGCCCCTGTACTAGCCATGACTGCTGTGTGCCAGCACGCCCCAAAACTTAATAGCTTGGAACAGCAACCACCTGGGTGTTCCTGGTTCCGTGTGTAGGGATTTGGCCATGCTGCAGTTAGACGTGCTTGGCAGAGAGGAAACAGGCATGTGAGGGGAACTAGAACCCAGGACTCTTCCTTGGTGGGTGTCTTGGGTGTTAACATAAGAAACATTCAAATCTGTGAAGAATTTTTTGAGTTTATTTGAGCCAAACTGTCAACTTATGCCAGAAAGCAGAACCTCAAAGGATTGAGATAATGTTCGGTAGAATAGCAGTTTTGCGCCTTGTTTTATACATTACCATCAAAAGAGGAGACAGGTTACATGGAGAAGTGGGTTACATGGAATCCATTGGTACTAAATTAATTTCAGACCATCTTTTGTGGTTACTTTAGGTCTTTGAGTTTGCAAGGCCACCATGCAGGCTTTCCCCACACTTGTCAGGTTTAGCATGTGGCCCTTTTCCATCCACATGGGACAGCGGAATTGTTCCCAGGAACAGACTCCATCCCTGTGTGTAACAGTCTGCTGGCATCTTGTGAACATAGAACCACCTGCACCCACCCCCAAGATGCATGGGGCACCCCAAGATTCCCCCACCATCACTCTGCAACCCTCTGGCCTCGCCTTAAGGATTGAGTCCACTCTGGCAGAGAGGGAGAGGTCAGAGAGAGGGCAAGGACGAGCACCTGCTAGTGTCCCCTGGGGCCAGGCACAGTTGTCCCTCACTTGCAACCCTTGGCTTGGAGGCGGCACTGGACCCAGCCGAGCCCCTCCTCCAGGTTCTGGAGGCCTAGAGTGGGGACACCTCACCAGCCAGCCCCTGGGGGCGGGCCTTCGGGTGATGAGTTTCTCCCAACAAAGAAAGGGTTCAGGCTGAGGGAGCTTGGGAAGCCCACCTCCAGCTGGCAGAGTGGGGACCTCATGTAGGAACAGTGTGGCAGGTCGCAGTGGCCTGTTGGCCATGACTTCCCGTGGGGTATGGAGTGCTCCCATCAGAGCCTGTCTCCCCCCAGACTTGACGCTGCTGCTGGCAAGAGCTGGGAAGCCAGGGCTATGTGAGCTGCCCCTGCCAGATTTGCAGCTGGTTTGGGCCCAAGGGAGACTGGGCAGGTAGTTGGAAGATCAAGAGAGACACAGGAAAATCTGGAGTCCCAGGAGGTGACCACAGAGCAGAGGGAAGGAAGGGGCTAAGGGTGAGTCCTGTTAGAGCCTTATCTAAATACCATCTACTTCAGATGTGGGTGAGACTCCTTCCTGAGGCTGGTTCCCCTCTATTTGCGAACCAACAAGAAACAACATCCAACCCTATAGAAAGTTTTTATGAATTTATTTGAACCAAACTGATGGCAACTGCCAGGAAGTAAAATCTCAATGGATTGAGAAAACACTCCGGACAATGGCAGTTTTGAAGCTTATTTCATAAGTTAGAGTCAAAGGAGGAGACATGGGGGGGTTCCATGAAATCCATGGGTCATAGATTAGGGAGGCAGGAGAAAGCAAAGAGGGGGAAACCTCTGGGATTGGATAAAAAGTAAACCAGAGAGATGGGTACTTCTTTTACAGTTAACTACATGTTAACTGTAGTTAACATTTAACATTTACAGCACACAGAGATGGTACTCAGGGACCAAGATAACATGAGGGTTCTGTGGGCTTCCACTCTGGTGCTGTGGGTATACCCTAAGGGGTCTGGAAAAGTAGATTGTTAGATGGTCCAGGTACAGAAACCAGGGTACGGAGACTCAGCAGGGCAGGAAGCCCCGGATGCCTAGCAAGGGGCACAACTGGGGAAACAAGAACCTGGTCCCCAGGGTAACCTGTCCTCCCCTAGCATATCACTGGTCACGCAGTTTAGACCCCTGAGCATTTCTTCCCTAAAGGTAACATCTAGAGCTCAGTTGTATTTTAGCTCCAAGCCCAGAAAAGCAGCAAAACCAGACAAGTGGCTGCCTCAGGACCAGATACATTGACTAATGACCCCCTGCCCTGGCACCAACCAGTGGAGACCAAGACCCTGAAAAAGTACATCTGTAAAGCTGGTGAATATTCTACTGAGACCCTTCCCTGAGACCCCCCCTAAGATTCCTGCCTGCAAGAAAGAGATAAATATGCTCAGGACAAAGGACCCAGTGCATGCTTCCCACCAGGGGAGCACGCCAGTGCCATCTCCATCCCTCCAAGGAGATCCCAGGAAACTTGCAGCCAGGGGAGCAATGGGCAGCAGCAGCTCATCCTGGGCTTACCCCCTGAACCTGTCTCCAAGGCCCCCGAACCTGACCCCTTCTCTCCGACTTCTCAGGGAGCCAGAGCAGCCTGGCCCAGGCTCTCCTGTTGCCTCTTCTATGCCCGTCCTTGTCTCACTGTCCCAAGTACACTTTTGCTGACATCATGGACCCAGCACCCTTTGGCTCAGTGTAGCCCTTCCCTTCAGCTATCCCCACCACCTTTTAATAAATTTAATTTTTTTTTACTCACCATCTGAGATGCTTATTTAGCTGACCTCGTATCACCACCGACCTCTAACCTTTCAAAGATTGCTCTGACATTCCAAAGATATGTTATCCTAAATTGCAAAAACACAAGAGACAGACTCACTTAAGGTAAAAATTGACTTTGTCAAGGATGCTGAAGGCTTAGGACGGGGCTATTGCGATGATCCATTCTTAGTTTGGAAGTTTTATGTTCAGACTATCCCATGTGGTTCCTTTCTGTCTCTGAGTTTGTAGGGCCCACCATGCTGGCATCACCTGAGCTTTTGTCAGGTTTTGTCAGTGGCCACTTTTCTGTCCACACTGTGAAACCAGACAAGTTGTGTGCTTCAAATACAGCGGTGAGACAGGCGCAGGGTGGGCATCCCAGGCATCCCACAAGGAAGACATCAGAAGGAAGGGTGGCAGGTCCCAAGTTTGGCAGGTAGCATTCACTAGCTGCTCAGGCTCAAGGAGAGTCCTGTTTGTTTTATGCTTTGCCCTCCACACCCACGGGGGACAGCAGCTTCATCCTACGTCGCTGGAGTCAGATTTGGGGAGGCTCCTGCCTCTGCAGTTCTGCCTGACCCTGGGGCCCGATGCAGAAACCACTCACGCAGTGGTTAGCCTCCAGCTGTCTCCCGGGACCAAGGCAGGTCGGCAGCCTGGGGGTTCTCCCCATTACTGTCCTGGGGCAGGGCCTGGCTCCTGGATGGGTAGACGGATGCACAGACAGCCTGCGGGGTGGATAGGAAGCACAGGGCACAAAGCTGCAAGTTAAGAAGTGCCACAGACGGAAAGCAGGAAGAATGAAGAAGGCCGAGGGTGGAGGGGACCTCTGGGAGGCTGTCCCCAGAGGACCAGAGTGCCGCTCCCAAGACCCAGGCCCTGGCTTCTGCTTCAGGCAGCACAGGGAGGGTACAGCCTGTACTGCTCCAGTCTGGACTCCAGGCCTAGCTATGTCTCTCCTGACTCAGGGTCCCAGGGTGGTCAATAACCTTTTCAGAGACTCAGCTTCTCTTCTGGAAAATGGGGATCATGACAATAGCCACCAAGGCCACCAGGGGACCACAGAGTTGTGTGGTCACAGCACAGGGCTGGCGGCATGAAGCTTGCTTGCACTGGGGTGACTTGATCCCAGCTTCATCGTTGTTTTGACCAGAGGAGACTTAATTGTCAGGCTCAGATACTCCAAAGCAGGGCTTCCAGGTCAGAGGTGTGTGCAAGCTGCCCAGCCCCAGCGTGGGACTGTGGAGTGGGGCTGCCCAGGAAAGCTGCTCCTTTGAGAGGGAGGCTAAGAATCCTGCAACCTGAGCACAGGCCTGGTGTGGGCTAGATGAAAGCCCAGGTGCTCTACCACCGCAGCTGCCGCTGGATGTGTTCTCACAGCTACATGATTGCACAGCAAGCACCCAGGAGCTCTTACTCCAGGACTCCAGCGAAGACTTGAAGACACGCCCCCCCCACCCCACCCCCCGCCCGTCACTGGTAAACACTGTGATTTGAGAGCCCTGGGGGCCAGACAGCTGAAAGAGCTGGGCTGACCTTCTCTGTTCTGTCCCTCCCCAGCCTTGCAGAGAAGAGGAACAGGCACCAAAATGTATGCCACAGTCCGCTGGGCTGAGTCCCAAGTGCAAGATACCTTTGAATCCATTGCTGAGTCATTCGCCTCCCCTCCTCCACCCCAGACGTTACTTGCTCCCGATTCTAAAGAGACAAAAGGTGGGAATGCTTGGGAATAAAGTTGGGATGATCAGGATCTTTGGGGGTGAAGGTGGGTGGGCTGGGACTGAAAAGGTGTATTGTGGTCAGACTGTGATGCGCCCTAAATCTGCCGCTTATGCTTTAGGGGTGTCTCCCTGCGGAACTGGGGAGCCCCTGGTGGTTCTGGAGTACAGGAGGGTGGGCTTCCAGTAGAGTCTCCAACCAGCACCTTTGGGGGCTGGCTGTGTCCATTTCTCTTACAAAGTTCCGCAGCCTGGGCTGAATAAGTGCTGGACCCTTTGACTCTGCTCAGATCACGGGCCGAATCACTAGGGCTAGTCCGCGTCTTCAAGGCCCAGGAGAGACGCCCGGGGCTTGGGCTCCCGGCACAGTAGAGACCCTCCGGGCGACTCAGGGAGCTTCTTCCCCTGCAACACGGAGCGCAACCGCCAGACGCCGCTGTGGCCCTGGGTGCGCAGTCCCGTGCCCCGCCCGCCCAGGGAAAGCGAGAGCGGCGCGCGCGGCGGGGCGGGGCGGGGCGGGGCGGACCACTGAGGGCAAGGGGGTGCCCGCAGTGAGGGGCTGGGCTCTTGCCTACAACTCCAGCGGCCTCAGGCCCGTTCTCCCCTCAGCAGCCTTAGTAGGGTGGTTCGCTCCGGCAGTGCGGCGCTCGCGGGTTTCGGGACTGGCGGGGTTCCGACGAGATGCTGGGGCTGCTTGTGCCTTTGCTGGCCTTGGCGCTCGCCTACTTCGCGCTGCTGGACGGATGGTACCTGGTGCGTGTGCCGTGCGCCGTGCTGCGCGCGCGCCTGCTGCAGCCGCGCGTCCGAGACCTGCTGGCGGAGCAGCGCTATGCGGGCCGCGTGCTGCCCTCGGACTTGGACCTGCTGCTGCACATGAACAACGCGCGCTACCTACGCGAGGCTGATGTGGCGCGCGCCGCGCACCTGGCCCGCTGCGGCGTGCTCGGGGCGCTGCGAGCACTCGGGGCGCGCGCCGTGCTGGCTGCCTCGTGCGCGCGCTACCGCCGCTCGCTGCGCCTGCTCGAGCCCTTCGAGGTGCGCACCCGCCTGCTGGGCTGGGACGACCGCGCCTTCTACCTGGAGGCGCGCTTCATCAGCCTGCGCGACGGCTTCGTGTGCGCGCTTCTGCGCTCCCGCCAGCACGTTCTGGGCACCTCGCCTGAGCGCGTTGTGCAGCATCTGTGCAAGCGCAGGGTGAGATACCCCCAACCCGTGCACGACCCCGCGGGGCCCTCAGGACTCCTGGTCCTTGCCCCCTCCCCTGGTGAAGGCCTACTCCCTCGGGTGCCGGACCTGCCGCGTACCGTTCCAGACCTTTCCTTTGGGCCCAGGGCCTCCTTTACTGATGTTCTTCCTAGGAGCTCCCAGGGTCCCAAATAATCTCTTCATAACTGGAGTGCGCTTGTTTCCCCCTGCCACTTCTTAACCTGGCCCCTTAAGATTCCATGACCATTTGCCACCTTTTCCGGAACAGGGAAGCCCAGACCAGGCCTCTCCCAGCAGGCTGTGTTGTGTGTCTTGGAATGTGGAGCCACCCTCTCTGGTCCTTGGTTCTGAACATAGTGTGTATGGGAAGAGAGGGAGTCAGTGAGAGGACGTTGCTGCGAGTTCTCAAGACTGGAGATTCCCCCTTTCACCCAGCTTAGAGCTGAGGGACTGGGTCACCGTCCCCTGGGTTTGGCATTGGAGGATTGAGTCCTGGAGAGCTGCAGGCCTTTCTGCTTTTTCCTGTTGGAGAGAAAAAGCCACAGTGCTGCCTGGGGCTCAAGGCCCCTCCCCCAGGGCCAGCTCCTCCCAGGACAGCAGATTGGGCTCCTGCAGCCTGGCAACCCGGGGTCCTGGGGACAGTCAGGGTGTTGCTGCAGCCAGGTTTGCAAGGGCAGCTCCTGCTGCACATGGGTTCCTGAAAACTTGCCTGGAACTTCCATGTCTAAGCTGGGCCTGTCCCAGCCCCTGGTACCCTCAGGCAAGGCACTGCCCTCTCTGAGAAAGGAGGGACACTGCCTCACCTTAGTTGTGAGAAGTCAGTGTTTCCCCATGTGGGGAAACAGGCTCAGAGAGGGAGGGGAACTGCCAGAGGCTGCACAGCAGGCCACAGGCACAGCTCCCTGGTCTTCTGTTTCTGTTGAGCCAGGAACACAACCAAAGGGCCTGGATCTCCCCCATCCCCATTGGCACAGAGATGTTCTGTGTGTCCTTTCATGTGTCAGGAGGCCGGGAGGGGGTGGCCATCAAGGCTGTAAGTCGATGGGCTGAGAGCTGTGACCAGAAGGCAGAGAAAGGGAGTCAAGGCCACTTTCCTACATGGGAGGCTGCTATGTGGGCTGGAGGCTAACTTGGGCTGATGGGTGAGGTCCAAGTGAGAGGGCTGACAACACAACATGGCAGGGACATGCTAAGGACACCCAGCTGGCGACAGGAGGGCCAAGGGATGGCCAGGAGTCGCCAAGTTTCCAGCCTGAGCCCTGGGAGTCCCAGGTGGAATCTCGGGTTTAGTGTGGGGCTGGCTGAGCCCAGTGCCCAGAGGTCCTGCAAGGCTGGCATGAGGTGGCGTGGTCTTGGGGGGACAGCTGGGCTAGAAGGAGAGTGCTCCCAAGAGCCAGGCCTGGACTTGGAGTAGAGCCTGAGCCCAGACTTGTCCTGTGAAAAGGGCAGCTCCCCTGCCTGCAGGGAAGGCTGGGGCTCCAGCTCTGAGCACCTCTGCCTGGCCTTCTGGATTACCTGAGACGGGTGGGCATTTACCTGGGGCTCTTGCCTTATCCCTGGGAGCTCCCAAAGCCAGTTGGTGAAGCCTCTGACCCACCAGGCCTGGCCCAGCATTTTGCCTGTCACTCCACCACAAAACAGAGGCCGAGTGGGCAAAACTGGAAATGCAGTGGTCAGGCCCGAGCGGACCTGGGAGGACAAGCTCCGTTCCTCATGGTGCCCTCAAGAAAGAGGGGCTCACCACAAGCCCTTGCCAGCACTCCCCCCCCCCCACGCCCTCCGCCCCCTGTTCTTTCTGACTCTGAAGGCCTCTGGCTCCTCTGAGTTTCCCACCTCCTGTCACCCTCTCCAACTACCTGGCCTCAGGTTTTTACCTGAGTTCTGGGGACACATGGAGAGCTCAGGTATAGCTCTGGGAGACGCAGGCCTGATAAAGGAGAGCAGTGTCTTGAGAGCTAGGATGAGGAAAGTTTAACCACTGAGGGCCCAGGAGGGTGGGGAGGAGGAAGCCATCTGGGGCTGGGGACAGTATCAGCAGAGGCCCAGAGGTGTGAAGGCAGAAGCCTAGCTGGATGACCCTCCCTGTACCCCTGTTTGTTGCTGTGGCAGTGGAGGGCTCCTAGGAGCCTCACCCTACTTTCCCCCTGCAGGTGAAGCCCCCTGAGCTGCCGGAAGACGTACAGCACTGGATTGCCTACAACGAAGCCAGCAGCCAGCTGCTGCGGGTGGAGAGCGGGCTCAGGGATGTTGTCAAGGACCATTGACCACTCCCTGCCTCGCCAGCCTTTACCTGGGGCAGTTGTCCTCCCATCCCCCACCTGCCAGGGAGCGGAGAGTGCCGAATGGGCTGGCCAGGCTGGGCTCTCTAAGCTTGGAGTAGCCTTGTGACCAACCCAGCCCCCTTGACCCTCTCAGCCTCCTTTCCCTTCCCCTGTTATTTAATTTATTTATTTTTAAAAATATATCTTTATTGATTTCAGAGAGAGGGAGAGAGATAGAAACATCAACAATGAGAGAGTCATTGATCGGCTGCCTCCTGCACTCCCCCAACTGGGGATCAAGCCCGCAACCTAGGCATGTACCCTGACCAGGAATCGAACTGTGATCTCCTGGATGCTACCTAGGTCCATGCTCAACTGCTGAGCTATGCCCGGCCGGACCCCTCCCCCATTATTGACACCCCTCTGTGATCCTCCCACACTGAGCATGGGATGAGGTGACATAGGCCTATGGATAAAGTGGGAGGCCCAAGGCCCTTGGCATTAGGACTGTGAGTGGTATGGGGAGCCAGGCTTCCGTAGGCCCAAGTCCAGTGACTGCTCTGAGCACAGGGACCACCTGCAACTACACTGAGCACCAGAGCCTGCAGTTGGAGCTGGGTGGGGGAGGTAGGGCCCGTGCCTGATTTGGGTGTAGTGAGAAACTGCCAGCATCTCAAGGCAAATCCCTCTGGCTGCAGGTGAGGGAGCAGCAGGCTTAGGGCAGAGTCTTTAACAGTCAGAGGCCAGGCAGACTGACTGGAGGGTCCTTATGTGGGAGATCTGGCCAACTGGGCTACCCTTGGGTAGGGACAGGGCCTGTAGCTGGGGTCAGACGGCATGGGGGCTCCTGTGGAAGTGGCGAGCTTCCTATAGCTGGGGAATATCCTAGTCAGGACCTGCTGCCCAGGAGAGAATGGAACAGGGAGTGGGATTCTGCCTGGGTGCCCTCTACATCCCACCTTCGCCTGTCTGCATTCCTCGGTCCTGTAGGGGTGTGCTGTGTGACCACGGGTGGCCCTGCCCTCTCTGGCCTCCCACTGGGCTGTCCTTGCCTCACATCCTGTCCTGCTGCCTCCTTTTTCCTTCCTCTGAGGGGCCTGCCTCCCTAGATGGTCTGGGGAGGGGTCTTCTCCGCTTTGCTACAGTGGCCTGTCCTGGCAGCTGTTCTCAGGGCTTCCTGATGGAGTCAACAGCCTGCTGGTATGCTGGCCAAGCCCACCCACTCCAGCCTAATGCCTCACCCAGCAGCTGGGGAAAGGGAGGTGTGGAGAGGCAGGAACTGGCTGAGATCACCGAGCAAGAAAGCCCAAGCCCGGGCTCTGCAAGATGGCCTTGGCTCCCTGGCTGGCTGGGAACACTGGGCTCAGGGCCCTGGGAGTGTGACTGCTGCTACCTGCCTGTGCGGCCACCTGCCTGTGCACCCGCTGGCCCATGGGGCAGGCCAGAGCAGCTAGAGCCCGGACCTGCCTTCTTTCCACCCTATCCTGGAGGCCCACCACCAGCTAGAGCCAGGAGCACAGCGACACCTGACCCCACACTGTCTGCCTTAAAGCCACCATGGAAAAGCCTCAGTGTTTGTTCTATTTAAAGAAAGCCCAAGATTAAAGGGCCTTAAACTGTGAGCATGCTGGGCAAGTTCCTCATTTTGAAACCCTGACCCTCTGGAGAAGCAGGGGACACTTACAGGGGTGTGTTCTGGTGTGGGGGGCTGTCCAGGCTTATAGGGCTCTTGTGAGCTGAGGGACCCAGTTGGCAGGGCAGGACTTGTCCCCGTTCCACAGAACATGGGACTAAGGTCAGAAAGGAGTTGTACCAACCCCTGCCCAGCTCCCAGTTGAGGATGCCTAGCCCAGTTTCCAGTTTGTTCTAAGGGTCAAGTCCCATGATCCTATAGGGGCCTTGGGAGGTTGTACCCTAGACTCTGGATCCATGCCCCCAGGCTCCTGGTGGGGGTAGGGGGAGTCTTGAGTATAAGGGCTGTTCCCTTGAAAAGGGCAAGGAAGTGGGAGCCCCCAGGACATGAAGCAGGTGAGTGATGGGGAGCACTGCCCAGGAACGCTTGGCTCTGTGGGCCTGGGACAGAAAGGGTGGCTGGAAACAGTTGGATTTGCAACAGGCATTCAGCAATGGGAAAGGGGTCTGGAGAGAGTGTGGCCCGGCCAAGGTTGTGTGGCAGGTTGGTGGTTTATAGCTAGGGTATTGCTGAAACCCAGGTTCTCCACCTACCTGGGCAGCCTGACAGAAGTGACCTGGCCTGTGGGCTGGGACAAGTTGTACGGGCTAAGGGAGGGTTTCAAGGAAACAAAAGGAAAGCATTTGCAAAGAGGGAGGCAGTAGTTAACGAAAGTCAGCCACATGTGGAGGGAGCGTGCTCCAGGTGGGAGAAGCCACCAGGAGAAGGGACACAACCTTGTGTGTATGTGGTGTGTGTGGTCTCAACCCAGACATAGGCCCAGGCAGCCCTCTGGGGACAAGAGTCCTATTAGGTGACTGGGGAGATGGTCTGGAGGATTTGGTGTTAGCCTAAGTCCAAGGTGAAGTGACTGTCCCCTCCACGCTGGAGCTTGGGTTTCCCTGAATACTCAAAGTGGGGCCCAGGAGGACTTTCTGGAGAAGGCAGGTAGACGCTCAGGGATTCCCCCTGCCAGCCACCTCTCAGCACCTTCTGCTATGTCTTCACAGGCCTGACCATGAGGCCAGGGGAACGTGCAGTGGGGTGCTTCATGGAGCCATAACCTGATCCTGGGCCACTTCTGGCTGGCCTAGACCTGCCCTCCACCTGGATGGTGTGCCCTCCTCTAGCTAACCAATTTCTCCATCATGTGAGGCCCTGCCCTGGCTCTGGTGGGTGTGGTGGTGCTCCTGCACATGGAGCCCCATTTCCTGCCCCACCCCAGTCAGGCATCTATGCTCGAGTGTTCAGAGGGCAGAGTCCTGTCTGGTCTATGTGAATGTCCCAGGCCTACTGACCATCCTCATTTCCTCAGGGAGAGAGGTGGGAACAATGATGTGTGAGGAGAGAGAGCTGCAGAGCCTGGAAGGCTGGGCAGAGGCAGATGGGGAGATGGAGGGGTAGAGGGGACACAGGCCTAGTGATGGCACCAGAGATGCAGGTGGAGACCCTCCCCGCCCCAGAGAGGAGACTCAGGATGCCTGATGCAGGTGGGCAAGCTTCTTCAAGGGCATTCAGGGCTGGGAGGGGGGTGGGGGCCAGAGCACAGAGGCTACCCAGGGCAGGCGTCCCGTCCACATTGCACAGCTCAGTGTTAACAGCATGACACAGGCCAAGTTAGGCCAGTGCCATCCACATCCGAGGGCACACACTTGCTGGGTTGTTGGTGCAAGACTTAGTCACCTTTGCATCCCCCAGGGAGGGGTACACTGTGGGCAGAGAGCACCAGTGTTGGGACCCACTGTGGGGTCACCATCCCATTTCATTCCCTGAGTGGTCCAGCCCCCATGCCTTCTACCAACCGAGTGCCCACTACGCACGCAGCAGCCAGCACAGGGATCCTCACTAGCAGGGGAGGGGGGCCTGGGACTGCAGCCCTGCCAGCCCTGCCAGCCCAGCGCCACTGACCTATCTGCAGGGAGTAGAGTGTGGTCTTGAGCATGGTTTCATTGGCATTGCAGGTGGCAATGATGACACAGCTGGACACCCCTGTGGGCTCCTGATAGGTGCATTGCAGAGCCCTGCTGGGTGGGAAGTGATAAGGAGGCACTCAGGCAGGCCCTGCCCCTCCCAAGCCCTCTGTCCTGGAGGCCCAGGCTTGAGGGGACAGTGTCACCCAGGGCCCAGTTACCCACCAGGCAAAACTAAAAGTCCCAAGGCAGTGTGTGGCCCTGGGGGAGGTGGGCTCCCAAGGTGGGGATGAAGTGGCTTTGGCCATGTGGGGGAGGCACCAGTGTCTGCAGGGTAAGGGTGGGCTAAGCTGGGCCTGGTGTACCTGCAGAGACTGTCCTAACAAAGCAGGGACCCAGGGAGACTCAGGCAGGTCAGGCTGCACTGCAGCAGGGGTGGGGCCCAGCCATTCCTCGTCCTGCTACAGTGCCCTACCCCTACACAGGAGCCCAAGCAGCCCACTGACACTTTGAGGCCACAGGCTTCTCCACCCCTACAGGGTGTCACTGTGTCTCTCTGGCTAACCTCAGTTTCCCTCAGAAATGGGCAGAACCATGTCATCTAGCTGGGACCCAGCTCCTGTGGTTGGGTGTGGGGGCCCCGAGTGGCTGGAATGTCTCCTCAGTTGTTTTCTCAGGTGCTCGCCCCTCCGCATATGTCTGTGTTTGCTTCCCTCTGCCTGTCCTCTGCCACCACCAGCAACTACCTTGTCTGCCCAGGGCACCTGTGAGACCTGCCGCACACCCTGCCCTGCACCGTGGCCCCAACTGTGGAGCTGCCTGTGGCCCCTGGTGAAGGGCAGTTCCCCAGCTGGCACCCAGGGCATTTGCTGGTGACCCAAGCCCACCTAGCCAGCCTCAGCGCTGAGGGGCAACCCCCTCACAGCACACCCCTCCTCACCCTCATGCCCCCTCCGTGCTGCCCCACCCCCCTCCATCTCTTTCCTCTCCCTGAACCAGGCAGCACCACCACCACTCCCCAGCCTTCCTGCTCCTTTTTTAAACCCTCATCACTGGACATGCTCAGAGAGAGGGAGGAGAAGAGAGAAACATCGATCGGCTGCCCTCTGCACGCACCCCAACCAGGGACCAAACCTGCAACCCAGGTATGTGCCCTGACCAGGAATTGAATCAGCAGCCTTTCGGTGCACAGAACAATGCTCAACCGAGTCACTCCAGCCAGGCACCTCCCTGCTTTCTTCCTCTCCCTGTCCCAGCTGGGCTGTCCCCCTCACACCATCCTCGCCTCTCACCGAGCTCTCCACAAAAAGCCAGCACCAGAGCCAGCAGCACTAGCCATGTCCCCTGCATGGTCCAGTCCCCACACAGCCACTCGGTGCTTGTACTTGGCCTGCCTGCAGGGATAGTGGACACCCAGCACAGCCGCCAGACCAGTCAGCTGACAGATTAGCGCCATCTGGTTTCCCGAGGGTGGTAGAGGTTTGAAGAGCCGCCCCCACTTGGGCCCTCCCGCCTCCACCTGGGCTTCCCGGTCCTCTGTGGGGACTTCTCCACCCTCTTCCTCATTTCTCCGCCTCCCCGCCCCCTGTCACCCCCCCATCTTAGAGTTTGGGAGTCCTCACTCCATTGGTAATTCCCCCTGGAGTCCTTCACCTCCCTCCTTCCCTCCACCTGGGACACACACCTGTGCCTGGAAGGCCCCCCATGCTGCCTGGGAGAGAGTGGCAGGGGGTAGGGGTCTCAGCCACCCCCTGACTCCTGCCTCTCTCAGGCACCCTCCTGCCTTGGGTCCCCACTTCTATCTCCAGGGCAGATCCCTGGTCTAGTGGCTCTGGGTCCAAGTTCCCCCAGGTTCCAGGGTCCCACCTCCCAGCCCCTTTGAGGTGGTTACGGGTGAGGCAGTTTGTAGTGATGGGGGCACGTTGCTTTGTGGGTAACCAGCTGCAGAGGCTCAGAGGCTTAAGGAGACAAAGAGGAAAAGTACTGAATCAACAGAAAGGTCCTAGATGGAGGGTGGAGGTGAAGACGGGCCAGGGTCACCTTGGGAACACTAATCCGGGTGTCCACCTTGATCTCTAATGAGGCTGCCCCTCAGGCAGGGCTCACCTGGCCCCATTGCAGGTCAGGAAATTGATGGGAAGTCCCTGGGCCAAGGTTCAGGCAGGAGCGGGTGAATTTGGGTCTGATGATTCATGGGTGGCTCCAGCCACTGCTTCCCCACCACACACACACACATCCCTAGGATGCCTGCACCTCAGCCTCCCAGGGTGTAACTGCCTGTCACCACTGCCACCTTCAAGCACCACAGATGCCAGAGCAAACCCTGGCATGGGGTGGTAGATGCAGCCCTGAGGCCTTTAGCAGAGTGGTCAAGGCCATGGTCTTGCTGGGCTGTGCTCAGACTCACTCGGGGCTCCACTGCACCCCACTCAAACTCCAAATGTTCCTGCTGCAGAGGTGCCCTTCCCCCCACGGTTGAAATTCTAACTGTCCTGGGACACCCCCCCTCCCCAGCTTTCCTGGGGGATCAGGGATCAGCTCGTTTGGGATCTGTTCTTCGCCTACAACTGGGAGGGCTTGTGTCTCATGGGCACTGGATAGGGCCCTAGGTCTCTCTCAGCACTACAGCTCCGGAGGTACCAGCACTCAGGACTGCACTGTGGATGTGAGACTGAGGCTACTAGCAGCTGTCTGACAGGCAGTCACTGAGAGGGCTGGGTGAGCCAAGGCTGGGATGGGTCTGTCTGATTTTGCACTTCACCTCGCTGCAATAGGGCATTGATGCAGGTGAGCTAACTGGATTAGGCACCCACCTACCACACACCCTAGGTTCCTCCTCAGGTCTAGCCAATTCCTTTGTCTTGGTCCAGCCCAGCCCAACTCCTTCCTGTCCTCAGACCCAGGGGCTCCGCCCTTGCTTTGCACCCAGAGCACACACCTGGCCCTGGACATTTGCTCCTCCCAGAGTTTCTGTAGAGCCCCTCTGGGGAGACCTGGGCTGAAACTTTCTGCAAAGTTCAACTGTCTACTTAGGGTGGGAGGGATGTGGCCCAGCCAGGGTCTGGGCTGACTCTGTCTAGGGTGCCTGTGTGCTTAGAGGCCAGCACCCTCCCTCTGGGTCAGTGTACAGCTTGTGCCCAAGATCAGGACTCAGCATGTGACCAGGTCAGGGCTCAGCCTATGTTACTCTTCCCCAGCCTGCCTGTGGGGTGGTCTCCCAGTAGTCTCGGGAACCCCAAGTAGGCGGGAGCTGTCCCACCTGGGCTCTGCTCACTGTCCCCCTCTGAGGCACCGGGCAGAATTGCTCTATGCCAATGTTTGCAGCTGTGCAGGCTTCCCAAGGCAGCTGCTGAACCCCGTTCTTCCACATCCTTCCAGAAGGACCCCAGTTGGGCTGTCCCCCCTGGACCAGCACCTCTGGACTAGCCTACACTTAAGTTGCTCCCAGTTTGAGCACCTTCCAAACAGTCTAAACACTTCATCACTGCTAGGAGACGCATGCTAGGAGGCCAGTGTCTCCCCCTTGTGCTGAGGGGCTCCTTATCCATGTTCTCAGGGCTTTGACCTCCCCTCCCCTATCACCTCCACTCCACCCTTCCAGATTTCCAGAAGGGTAACTCGGCAAAGACTACCATTCACTGCAGGCACTTCACCAAAGACCCATCGGCTCTTCAATGGGAACCATCACAGGGCAGTTTACCCCCACAGCTCAGAAACCCTGCCTCAGAATCCTAAAGTACTTTATCAGGGTCCTTCCCCAGCCCTCACCAAGCCCCAACACTGGGAGACCTGCCTTACAAAAGATGCTCCAACCTCAAGAGAGTGGAGGACAGTGGCTCTAACTTCAGCAGGGGGATGGAGTTCCTGCCCTTCCAGTGGGCAGAGTTGGGCCCACAGGACCCTCAGGTGGCCTCCATTGCCTTGGGGTCAAGGTCAGCACTTGTTCTGCCAGGATCCTGCAGCAGGCCAGCCGGGGCAGTGGTCACTCTGAGTGAGGGTGCAGAGGAAATCCGGGCAGTGCCAGGCAGGCGGGCGTGAGCATGATCCTACAGGGCCTCCTCTCCTCGATAGGCCGAGCCCACCCCTGCCCAGCTCTCCCATAATGATTCGAGCCTGCTCCCCAAGGCTGCCTGACTTAGTTGGATGTGTCCCCTCCAGGGCGGAGTAATAGTTCAGTCTCCCCCTAAAGGAGCAGGGTCAGGTCCAGGTGGCTCTGTGGAGCCTGAAAAACAGACCTAGGGTGGCCCCTTGCCCAGCTCCCTGCCCTTCCAGCCCAAAATAGCCCTGGAGTTAGCTCTTTGGAGCAACCAAATATAGCCCCAGGCTGTTACATTAACCAAGCCCTTGGGTGGGGAGTGGCGCAACTCAAGAGTCTGGCTAAGCAAGAAGGGACAGATCCCTCCTCAGACCAGGACACAGCTTCTGAGGCTGGAGGGGCCTCTTGCGGCAGAACCACCTCCTCCCCATGCTATGGAACTTAAGGCGCTGACCACTTGGGGGTACTCTATTCAAGAATGAGACCTGGCTGTCTAGGTAGTTTTATTTACTTACAAGTAAAGGAGATGGGATTCACAACCAAAGTCTGGTTTCTGAAGGAAAGGCTCAGTTATTGCTTTTATACACTATTTGGTTAATTACATATGGATTTCCTTTTTGCAGTTGGCTAAACTTATTCAGTGTGGTTCTGGTTAAGCTCATTCAGTTACAGCTGTGTGTGCAAAATACTGAGCTACACTTTACATTTAGCAAGGACAGCATTTAGTAAGAACCCCCAGACCTTGAGATCCTCATCCTAGCTAACACAAAGTCCAACACTCCTTCCTAGGACAGCTGGGGACAAAGGCCTTCCCGCACAGCCCTCACATCACAACTGCCCCCAGGGCTACCAGGAAGGTGGGGCACATCTCCCTGCAAACAAGTGCTCCTTGGCCGACCAAAGGCCCCCATAAATAGCACACATTGCTGGGTGCCCCATCCTAGGACCAAGAAGTGCCACACACCTTCAGAAGGCCCAGCCCCACACCCACCTTTTGAAATAGAAAGGTCATGGCCTGGTAGCAAGGCCCCATGGTGGTTCAGAGAAGTCAAGGGTCCTCTGGCAGACAATCCTGGGTGTGGTTGAGGGGGTCTGGGAAGGGCAGAGGGTGGATGGGGTGTGCAAGGTGAGAGGGTGGGGCTGTCCCTCTCAGAGCTTCACCCTTGAGCGGGTCTTCAGGGGAAGGGGGGCAGGCAGGGTTTCAAAACAGACCCCAGAGGATGGTCAGGAGTATGGGGGCCAGGGCCAGGGTCCCTGGGGCAGTGAGGCCAGCACCATTACAGAGGTCATACTGGCAGCAGGAGGTGGTGGAGGCATGCTTGGAGTAGCCATCATACACAGTCTCAAAGCAGCTGGGCACGCAGGACTTGCTCACCTTCATCCTGGTTGGGGTGTAGTCTGCAGAGGTGCAAAGGGCAGGAGGCTGGCTGGGACCCTGAGAAGGGCCACGACCCCAGGTTGGCCCAACCCCAGCATGCAGACCATTAGGGCAGGTTCCCTCTCAGCTGGGGGATCCCAGAAAGAATCCCAGGGCAGGTGAGAGCCTCCTCCCTCAGTCTCCCTCATACTCCCAGGGGCAGGTGGGAGCCTCCCCATTCAGTCTCCCCAGGAAGGGCTGTGGGGACATCCCACTGACTCACAGGTACGTGTGGTCATGCAGTAGGTGACCATGGATGGGCAGCGCATGGGGTTGAAACAGTTCTCCCCATTGTAGGCACACACATGGCAGTCCAGAGCCTGGGCTGGGGGCCAAGAATGGGGCGGGAGGGGGAGGGAGGTCACCGAACAGGGAGAGCCCCTCCTCAGGCCCATCAGACCCCCAGTTCCAACACCTTCCCAGGGCAGAAGAGTAGGCAAAGAGGTGGTCAGCAGAAATTCTGGTTCCCTCCCCACTTCCCGCCCACCTGCCCAAACATGGTCTGCCCAGCCCTCCATCCTCCATCTGTCTCACCCAGAGGTAGGCCCGCCAGGCCCACCAGGAACAGGGCGAGCAGGGGCGCCATGGCTGCAGGCCAGAGGGCAGAGTGTGTGTGGGGAGTAGACAGCAGGTGGTCCTCGATTCAACTCAGACGGGGCTGGGGCAGGGCACAGATGCGGCTTGACAACCCCTCCGGGAGCTCCTGGTCTACTGGTGGTGCTGCAGCCCTGCACAAAAGGGACAAGGACAGGGGGCCTGGGCAGGGGTGCCAGCAGGCAGAGGAGCCACCCAACTCAGCCTGGGTGTCAGGGAAAGTTTCCTGGAAGAAGGGTTATGAGCTGAGAAAGAAGCAGGGGTGGGACAGGCGACCGCAGACCCAGAGCCTACAAAACGGAAGAGCTGTGCAGATTGAAGGGGTGGGCAGGGAAAGGGGAGGCTGGAGGGGCCCTGAGTGCCAGGCCAAAACCCACACTCTACACAGAGGGTGTTCATGCAGGGGTCCTACGGGAGCTTGGCACACAGCCCTCTCCCCACCCAGGGCCCTAGCTACAGGGTGACTGGCCAGGGCAGGGCTGGGCCCCATGGGGGGGGGGGTTCTCCTCAGTATTCCCTATTCTCCTTTGCTCCCAGGGTGCCCCTGAGTGGGTCTCCCAGTTCCTGATACTTCCAGGCCCAGCTGGGGGTCCCCTCCCAGAGAGACCTCCAGAGCCCTGCCCTGGCTCTCAGGTCTGAGTCCCTGCACTGCGGGAAGCTTCCAGGAGCGATGAGCTGCGTGCAGCCTGCAGGGACATGCGCTCTGAACGCCTTCCAGGAGGACACTCGGCAGGACCGCAGGACGGACAGCTCAGACCGGGTGTGGTGCCTGGAGTGCAGGCGATGCCCCTTTCTGGGAGGGGGTGGGGAGGTCTGGACTACGGTTAACCTCCCCCCGCGCGGATATTTGGACTCCAGGTCCCAGCTCCGGGCACTAAATCAGACCCCCCCCCCGCAAAAACCCCACCCAATTCCCGCTGCCGCGCCCCATTTACGGGCTGTCAGCCTCGGATGCCCGAGGCCCGCGCAAGGCCAGGCCGGCGCCAGCACTTCCCACGCTTTCGGGAGACCCCACCCCAAAGCGGCGGCGCCGGGCCGGGTGTCGCGGGGACCCTCGGCTCGCCGGCCGCCGCGCGGCGCGGGACTCACCTCGGCGGCCGGGCCGGGCCGGCCGGACGCTGCGGGCGCCGCTGCTGGATCCGGCGGAACCGGACCAGGCCCGGCTCGGGCTCCCCTGGCCGCGCCCCCGCCCCGCCTCCGGCTCCGCGCCCCGCCGGGCGTCAGGACGCCGGGACTCCGCGGACAGCCGGCCGCTCCCACGCACACACGCGGCGCCGCAGTGACACCCGCGCGGTCCTCAGACGCACGCCCGGCCCCCGCGCTCCGCGGGCCGTGTGCGCGGGGCTCCTCGCCCGCCCCCTGCCCGCCGGCGGCCGCAGCGCCCCTTCTCCTCCAGCGCTGTCCGGCGGGGCTGGCGCGGCCGCGGGGCCTCCGGGCGCCTCCGGACCCCGGCGCCCGCCTCGCCCGCCTCGCCCGCCGTGCGACCCGGGCAGGTCACCCGGCGCCTCCGGGTCTCAGTCCCCACACCTGTTCCTCGGAGCAAGCCGTTAAAGGCTCCCCTTGTTCCACGGGCCCCTTCCACCATAACAGTATCAATATTAAACAATGTTTTTAATATAACTTTACTAACATTTAGCTTTTGTTCTGTTTTAGGCAAAATTTAAGATTTCCACAGGCCCTAAAATTTTCATTTTTTAAAATGTGAGAAATAAAATACAGGCCGTGGCTGGGTAGCTAAGTTGGTTAGAGCATCCTCCTGATATGCCAAGGATTCGGGTTTGAGCCGGGGTCAGTGCACACACAAGAATCAACCAATGGGTGCGTAGATAAGTGGAACAACAAATTGGTGTTCCTCTTTCTCTCTCTGTCTCTCTCTAAAATCAATCAATAAAGTTTTTAAAAAAAGAAAACAGGAGCCTGGCCGGCGTAGCTCAGCAGTTGAGCATCGACCTATGATACAGGAGGTCGAGGTTCAATTCCTGGTCAGGGCACATGCCCAGGTTGTGGGCTCCGTCCCTGTGAGGGGCTGCAGGAGGCAGCCAATGACCCTCTCGTCATTGATGTTTCTGTCTCTCTCTTCCTCTCTCTGAAATCAATAAAGATATATATATTTTTTAAAAAGCAGGAGTGACTACATTGATATCAAGCAAAGTGGGTTTTAGAGCAAAGAATATAACCAGGAATAAAGAGGAGCACTACATAGCCATAGGGGTCGGTTCACTAAGGGGTCATAACAATCCTAACTGTCTATGCACCCAACAACTGAGCTTCAAAACACACAAAGCAAAAAACGTGCTAGAATTGAAAGGAGAAAAGTAAAATTCATGATTACAGGCAGAGATCTCAACACTGCTTTCCAAAGAACTGATAGAAGTGCACAGAACAGCAGGATAAAGAAGATGTGAGAACGCTACCATCCAACTTGGCCTGCTTGGCAGGTACAGCTGGGGGTTAGGGGCTGACCACTGTGCAGTCAAAAATCTGAGTATAACTTAAGTTGGCCCTCTGCATACGAGAGTTTCCAACTACAGATTGAAAATACAGTTGACTAGTGGACCCTAAAAGTTCAAACCAGCATTGTTCAAGGGTCACTTGTAAAGAACACTCCCCCCAATAGAAGGAGAAACCATTCTTTTCAAGTACACACAGAATGTTTGCTAGCATAGACTGTATTCTGGGCCATGAAACAAATCTCAATAAATTTATAAAGATTGAAACCAAATTATTTTCTTGAGCTACAGTGAAATTAAATTAGAAACCAAGAACAGAAAATATCCAAAAGATCCCCAAATACTTAGGAACTTAACAACACATTTCTAAATAACTTGTGGGTCAAAGGAGAAATTTTAAAGGAAATTAGAAAGTCGTTCCAATGGAATGAAAATGAGAACTATATCAGTGTGAATGCAGCTAAATAAAGCAGTGTTTAGAAGGTAAGTTTTAGCACTAATGCTTGTATTAGGAAAAAAAAAAATCTTGTTGACTTTAAAAATAAAACAATTAATTAGCAGCAAAAAAATGGGTTTATTCCGGACAAGCAATCTATAGCAAAAGCCCTGGGCAAGTTCAAGAAACAGGAGAGGGATATTTTATGAAGATAAAGGAAAAAGTTGAGAGGGATTTTTTTGCATGAAAGCTCATGGGGGGAAAGCGAGAGTTCGCAGTTTGTCAGGGTCTGGGCTGCTGGGTGGTTGGTTCGTCGTAGAAGATGCAATGCGCTTCTTTTGCTGTTGGACCAGTAATTGAGGATTCTTTGTGGTGACGCTTCCTCGCTGGTTTGTAATTGACCCTGTAGCTGACTCGCATGGTTGGTGTGAGAGCGCCCCCTTCTGGACTCCAGACTACATTTTAGTAAGGCTTCTTTTAATCATTTTTCAGTCTCAACACAATGACCTAATAAGCTTCAACTTCTGAAACTGGAACAGAAAAGGCAAATCAAACCCAAAGTAAGCAAAATAAAGAAAATAATAAAATAGAGCAAAAAAAATCAATGAAATAAAAACAATAGAGACCAATCAAACCAAAATCCGATTCTCTGAGAATATCATAAGATTTTTAACCCCCTCACCAGATTGATGGGAAAGAAAAGAGAGGAGACAAATCACCAGCATCAGAGAGGAGAAAGAGGAATTATGACAGGTCTTCACAAAGTTGGAAGGGTAATAAGGAAACATTATTAACATTACGCCAATCCATGCTGTAACTAGATGACACGGCGAATTCCTTCAAAGACTCAAGGAGCAATGCTCACTCAAGAAGAAATGCAGGGTGGGGCAAAAGTAGGCCTGCAGTTGTGAGTACTCGAAACAGTTTGTTCTTGTATTATTATTTATTAATTATTGTACTATTTTCTATATGCACAACTGTAAACCTACTTTTGCCCCTCCCCGTATATAAGTTGATTATCCCTCTGTCTTTTGAAGAATTTGAAATTGTAGCTAAAAATCTTCCCACAAAGAACACTCCAGTGACTCTACAAAGCACTTAAAGAAAAAATAATACCGATTTCATACAACCCCATCCAGAAACTAGGGAACATTGCCCAGTTACCTAGGAGGCCAGCATCACCCTGATACCCAAACCAGTGCAGCCATTGCAAGAGAAACAACTACAGACCAGCAACCTTCATAAACACAGCTGTAAACATTATGAACAAAGTGACCCCCTTTAGCCAGCCTCTCCGTCCAGCCACCCAGTCAGAGGTAGCCCATCCCTCATCTTGAGATGGTACCTGGTTAGGGTCTGAGTTGGGTCTAGGATGGTTGAAGTGGTGAGTGGGCTGCCCAGTGGGGTCACAGACAATAGCCAGGAGGATGGGAGGCGGGATGGGACCCTTGGAGGCTGGAGGTTAGAGGGCAGTGATGGGCTGGGAGCCATGTTGTTCTTGGGCTTGAAGTTGTCCCTGGAAGGTCACCCTGCAACCTGTGACCTTCAGCCTGGAGTCCTGCCATATCACAGATGCTGCTGTGACCACAGGGGACAACTGGTCCTCCCTGGAATGTGCAGGCAGCCTTCTGGGGCCCATGTGGCCGAGGTTGCCCCTGTGGGGACCATGCTCTGTGGAATGGAGCATGTCCTCCATCCCACTTGTGTGAGGCCTTCTCTAGAGTCCGGTATCCTGGATGCACTTTTGCCCCATCTTGAGCTGAACCAGCCCAGAGCACCCTCTCCTTCCCCAGGTTGCAGCCCCTGCCTCACCCCCCCACCATTGATTCTAATCTCAGCCTGCCTTGAGCGAGCAGCTTGATTTCCACTCGAAGAAATGAGGATGGTCTGTGGTTTGGGCCACCTCAGACACACCTGTAGGGAGTGGACACAGAGGACAAAGAGAGAGTCTGAGTAGGGGAGCCAGTCCTGTTGGCCAGCTGCCAGTGCCTGGCTCTCTAGTGGCCACCCAGGGGCATGCTGGCCCCAGGACCTACCCCTCAGAATGTTCCTGTTGCAGTGGGAGCACCGGGCAGGATCTCACAGGCTCTGAGAGCACTGGGGGAGAGACCTTCAGCCTTGCAGAGGGTTCCAGGGCCACCAACCTCAGCCATAGGTGATAGACACTGAGGGGCACTGGCTTCCAGGTGGGTACCAAAGACACACATAGGAAACGGAAGCTCTGAGAGTGTAGTGCTGTGTTGAAGGTCACTGGTAAGGACAAGGTGGGACCCAGGTGACCCTGAGCAGGTGGGGTTTGGATGTAGAGGGGCAGAGCACAAAAGCATGGTGGCTGGTCCAGGCAAGGCAGTGAAGGCCCCGTATCACCACTCCACTCACAAACATTAGAGCCCCAGAAGAGTTACTCATCTCACCAAGTATGGAAATCAAGGGTGAGTGCTTGGCCCATGGCAAGGAAATGCCACTGGTTCCTCCTTAGCAGCTGCCACCCCTCCACTGTCTGCTGGGGTGGGACTACTACAGGGATTCTCAGGCCAGGCCTGCAAGGGTGCGAGCCCTGGGGGGAGTCAGGCCTCTGACCACAGTGAGGCCTGAGGCTGCCCAGGAAGTGGGGCGCTCCTGCCAACTCTGTGGTTCTCCTGGGAGGGGAAGGTCGGCTTGGGTACCTGTTGGGTGCTGGGTGTTCACACAGATACAGTGATTCAAACTGCTCATATCCAGGCAGTAGGCCCAGAACCTAGAGAGCTGGGCAAAAAACCTAGACAGTGGGGCTCAGAATCTAGATAGTGGGGCTCAGAACCTAGACAGCAAGGCTCAGAACCTAGACAATGGGGCTCAGAATCTAGGCAGTGGGGCTCAGATCCAGGCAGCTGGGCTCAGAACTCAGGCAGAGAGGCTCAGAAGAAGGCCCTCAGAGGCTGTGCTCTTTCTTGGCACCCAGACCAAATGGGGACATACATGCGCACACACGCACACACACACCTCTCTCTCCACCCCAGGTTAGGGTAGCCAAGGAGGCTGCTGGGCTCACCTGCGGGAATCAACCTGAGGTAATGGAACTTACCTTGGCCATGGCTGGGCAGTCAGTGTCTGCACAGCTCCAAGGCTCAGCTGAGCCTGGGTGTCCCAAGACAGCCTGTCTGGAGACCTTGGACCCAGGTCTGGAGGATGTTCCCCTGGGGCAGAAGGGCAGCCTTTCCTCCCTGACCACTTCCTGTGGGAGGGGCCTGCCGCCCCCCCCCCCCCCTCCGCCATCGCCAAAGACCTGTGCCTTGTATTTCTCCTTAGGCCTCCCCAGGAGCACCCTTCTCTTCTGGGGCATTAGAGGAGGTACCTGGGGAGGGCCCCATCCCCTCTGAAGATAAGGAGGAATAGTGGCATTTTAGGCATCACCATGCTGCCATGATTGGCCCTAGGACTCAGGGTCCTGTGTGGCAGGGTGCATTCCCCCATTTCTGGAACAGCACAGACTCAACCACACTGGTTTTCAATCATTTATTCCTATGGAGTTTCTAATAGAAAAATAAACGGAAACCAAGCAAACTGGATATGAGATCAGAAGGGGTCAGAATGCTTGACTCTGCCCTCCCTCTGCTTGGGGAGCTGGGTCCTCTCATCTTGGGGGAAGGAAAGCTCTCCTTGTCCAAGGACCTGGCCCCAGGCCTTCCAAGGAAGCTGCAAGCCCAGAGCATCTGAACCCCCATCATGGCTGGGGAGAGCCATGGAAGTCCTTGGGAAAGGAATGGAGGCCTTGCCCTGGGGTCACAGGCTAGGGGCCAAGATGAAGGCAAGGAGGCCCAGAGCCAGCAGCAGGTCCAGGGTGGTGCTGGTGAGTGGGGCTCAGCAGTCTGTCATTGCACAGGTCACCCTGGCAGCACAGGGTGGCCCCTGTGCCACTGCTGACCTGGCTGGGCAGGTTGTAGGTGGGCACGCACAATTCCACTCAGTCCTTTGCCACCAGGTCCCCTGACAGAGGCTCCACTGGGAATGGTTGAGTGTGGTCAGGCCAAGGCCACCTCTGAACCCCTCTCCCCACCTGGCTTGCATCCACAGCACCCCAACCTCCCTGGGATGGTCCCCTACCCTAAGCGCACCCAAGATCACTCACCCTTCGTTAGGGTCCTGCAGTAGCGAGAGTTGACTGGGCAGCTCTGAGGCTTCTTACAGTTGGTGGCACTGGAGAACACGTGACAGCGGAGAGCTTGGGCTGGGGGTGAGGTTGTCAAGGGTCTCAGCCAGGGCCAGGAAGTTCTCTCAGGGACACAAACCCTCCTGGACAGAGCTGTCTGCCACCCTGCTTGAAACCAATCCCTCCAGGTACTGCCAGGGCTCTGTCCTACACCCAGACTCAACAGGAGGAAGGCGACAGTGCTAGTTTGCTGGACCCTGGGACCTGTGCTGGGAAAGTCTAGAGGAGCTTTGAGGAAGTGGCGGTAGGAGGCGCGTTGGAGACCCTTCTCCACAGGCCTCTGAGTGCTCTGGGACTTGCTAAGTCCCCCACCCCAGGGGCTGTTCCCCGATGGGCTGATGATGGTTCTGAGGACCTAAGTGTGAGTCAGGGTCTCTGGGGATCTCTGCTTGGCCATGCTGAGCCTGTGGGAAGAATGGCTATCTTGGGGGGAAAGGCAAGGGCCATATGACCCAGGCATCTGTCTTTTCCTGGGGAGAAGGCATTTCCAGAGAGTCGCCAGCATCACTCCCTGTCAGAGTGCCTACCCATGGGTCGATCCAGGATTCTGATTCCAAGCCTTGTAAGTCTGAGTCCACTACGTTAAGATGTGGGCTGGTTTTAAGTTCTAAGTCTAGCACCCTACAATCTCAGGATTCTCTGAGTCTCGGGGTCTGAAACTCCAGGCTTCCAGTGCCTGGCCCACAAGCCACCCCCTCCCCAGCCCCTCTACCAGCCCTCACCTGGCACAGTGGCCGCAGCCAGGGTGACAAGGAGCAGCAGGGCCAACTTCATCGCAAGGTCTTTGGGAGCAGTGGGGCCCCTCTTCTCCAGAGGCCTTATAGCTGGAACAAAGGCTGGTGGGAGGGGCAGGGTGGGCAGGCAGCCAGGCAGCGGCATTCCAGCAGGACTTATCCTGTCTTGGCTGGCCTACACCCACCAGGCAGAGGGCTGCCCTCCCACCTCCGGGCTGGCGGCGCAGCTCCCTGTCTAGCCCTGGACCACTTTGTCCTGATCTCCCACTGCTTCCCTTGCATTCCCCATCCTCAGGGTCACAGGTCTGTGCAGGTGCCTTGTGGGTGCCCAGGGCTGTGCCTACCAGCTAAGAAGCAGGAACGGGTGCTGGCCCTGCCTTCCTGAGCTCTGGGTTCAGGATCGACCCAACAAGGCCCTGGAAAAGGACCCCAGGGAAGGCTAGTGTCCTACTGAGATGTCAGAATTCAGGGTGGTGAGGGGCAGGGCAGGCGTGGGGAGTAAGGTGTGGTTGCTGGATATGCCCACAAAAAGGTGAGCCCGACCAGGTATGTAACGCGAAGGCCGGTGGGACCTACCATGTTAGGGGAGAGTACGGTGGGGGTGTAGAGACAAAAGAATAGGAGGAACAAAAAAACAAAAAAAGAATAGGAGGAACTATGGGCCCCTCCTGTTTGCACAATCTTGCCTCCCACCCCCCAGGGGCCTCGGGACTCCTCCTACCAGGGATCCCTCCACTGTGCTGGGGTCCTGGCAACAAGGAGCAGCTGCCTTCGCCTGCTTTGGGACTGTTGCTCTCTCGTCTCTGCTCTTGTCCCGCCAAAACAGCCCCTCCAGGCTGGTGCCCAGAGACCGAAACACCACCTTGGGGGGCTCCTGCCCTCACCCCTCCTGCTCCCCTCAGGATCTGAGAAGGTACCACCCCTGCACCTTTGGAGGGGAGCAGGAAGGGTGAGGGCAGGAGCCCCCCAAGGCCCCAAGTCAGCTTCCCGAGCCTAGGAAGTCTGCCATGCTGCTGGCCCCAGGCTCCCGGGCGCTTGTTTAGGGCAGCTGGGGTTTCGCTTGACAAGGCTGGTAATGTGGGGGGTTCCTGTGTCCTTACCCAGACAAAGCCATCCCAAGTTCTGAGGCCTCCCCACATTCATCAGGCACAGCCATGCATGGACAGGGGGAAGGAGCATGACCAGTGGCCTTGGGAAGCAGGGCAGCGGGTTCAGTGATCATGTGCTGACTGGCCCGGGTAGGGGATGCAGGTGTGAGGGGTGACTCACTTGGGCCACAGGGCAGGGAAGCTGCTGGAATAACAGGTTGGGGGACTGGAGTTTCTGCTGGGCCTGGCGGAGCCCCAGGGTCCAAGGATGTAAGGTAGTAGTAGAGGTCTGGGCATGAGGCACCAGAGCAGAGGTGGCAACTGGGTTCTGGCTCCATGGGAAAAGGCCTTTGTCCTTGACAAAGCTGCCCACTGGGATGTGACTGTCCATCCTGGGGCCTTTGTAGCAGAAACATCAACAACAGCCCCAGACACAGACCTGTGGGATAAAGTAGATGATTCCGAAGGCAGGAGCTCTCAGACCGGGAGTCGCTGAGACAGTGCAGCCAGGGAGGGCTTCCTGCAGGCTGTGACCTGGCTATGCTCTTGGAGGCAGGATTCAGGATTCAAAGGACAGAGGAGCTGTCATGACCCCCTCCCAACACCCTTTACTAGTTAGGAAATGAGGGCCAGAGAAGGTGGGGCTGGCACCAGGTCACCCAAGAGTGGGGCAGAACCGGCCACTTCTTTCCATCACACTGGACCCCTCCCCTTTTCTCTAGCCTGCTAGAGAAAGTCACGGCTTCCAGGACCCGAGCTCTCTCACCCAGCCCCTGGAGGCAGCCCTGTTCCCAGGCCTGACTGCGCCAGCAGAATGTTGGCATCAGGAGGAGGAGCAGCAGAGGCCTGGGGCGTCAGCACTCCTTCCTGTCTCCCTCCCTCCTTTCCCAGCAGGGACAGGTGGCCCAGCACAGAGATGCAGTGCCTGCCTTGGTCCTGCTCTGCCTCTTTCAGTCACACACCTACACACACAGATGGCCCCCCTGGATAACGCACAGAGGACAAGGCCCCACCCAGATTACCCAGCCTGTGAGCTGGGGCTCTTTCCCACACTCAGGCCTCCCTCCTCCTCCCTCCTGGCCAGAGTCACTTTTACACATGGCCATGGGTCTAGACAATGTCCCTCTTAGCTGCTTCCAGGGCCTGACATGGGCCCCCATGTCCTAGATTATTGCCTGGGACCCTGGCCACCAGCAGTCCTTCTCCAGAGACACCCTCCCCTCATGCTGGGAGGCTTCTGGATACAGTTAATGTCCTAGGGCTAAGCCAGGGGCTGAGATTCAAGGCCAGCCCTGCCTCTAAACTGGCCCCTCGTCCAGGCAGGGCCTCTCTTTTCTTCTCTGTCAGAGCATGAAGCTGTGGAGTGGTCACAGGCAGCTCTTCCCTGCCCCAGGGCGAAGCCTGTCCCCTGGGAATGCCTGGCCAAGAGAGACAAGCCAGTTCTCTGGCCTGGCAGGCGACACCCTGAGACCAGCCCCATGGTATCCCTGCCCACACCAGCACCCAGGACCAGCACTGGGACACCCTCCACAGAGGCCTGCATGGGCCCTGGTGGTCACCTTCTCTGGCTGTGGCCCTGAGAGGCGCTGGGATGCAGGGGTTGGGGCATGAGGAAGAAAGCTTCAAGGTGTGAGCTGCATCCTTCTACGAAGCGGGCAGAACCTGCAGAAGAGCTCGGGCAGAGCCACAGGCAGTCCCAGGGCTGCAGGCCCGCCGCTGGACAGGCCACCGAACGTGCACCCCTAGAATTACAGAGCCCAAAGGGCTGGAGAATCAGGGAGCCTGGAGGTACTCACTCTCCCTGTGTTAGGACAAGCGCTCTCTTGTTCTAGGGAAGGACAGAGCGTTTGTTCTCATGCTCTATCCCTGGGTTTTTCCTCAGCTGTGCCATAGCTCATGACACCTTTTGTGTAGCCTGAAGCTTATGGCTGCAAACCCGTGAGCTCTGTGATGCTGTGGCTGGAACTTCCAGGATAATGAACATGGGTCCTTCTCATTTTCCTTCCTCACTCTTCCACCCTCATTTGCTCCAACACCTATTCACCCATCCACCCACCCATCTATCCATCAACCATCATTTGTCCACCCATCTACCCATCCACACATGAATCCATCCATCATCCATCCACTCATCCGCTCACCCACCTACCCATCTATCCATCAACCACCCTTCATCCATCCACCCATCCACCCATCCACCCATCCACTCACCCATCTATCCATCTATGCATCATCCATCATCCATCCATCCACCCATCCACCCATCCACCCATCCACTCACCCATCTATCCATCTATCCATCATCCATCATCCACCCATCCACCCATCCACTCACCCATCTATCCATCTATCCATCATCCATCCATCCACCCATCCACTCACCCATCTATCCATCTATCCATCATCCATCCACCCATCCACCCATCCACCCATCCACTCACCCATCTATCCATCTATCCATCATCCATCCATCCACCCATCCACTCACCCATCTATCCATCTATCCATCATCCATCCACCCATCCACCCATCCACCCATCCACTCACCCATCTATCCATCTATCCATCATCCATCCATCCACCCATCCACTCACCCATCTATCCATCTATCCATCATCCATCCACCCATCCACTCACCCATCTATCCATCTATCCATCATCCATCCATCCACCCATCCACTCACCCATCTATCCATCTATCCATCATCCATCCATCCACCCATCCACCCATCCACCTTATCCACCCATCTACCCACCACCGATCTTCCATCCCTCCATCCAACAATTTGCCCATCTGTCCGCCCAGTCATCCATCTACCCACCTAGTCATCCACTCACATCACTTATATGTCCTCTAGGAGTCAACCACAATGATATCTCTGTCTCCTCTTCCCTTTCTTTTTCTTTTTTTTTAAAAAAAATATATCTTTATTGATTTCAGAAAGAGGAAGGAAGAGGGAGAGAGAGAGAAACATCAATGATGAGAGTCATTTATTGGCTGCCTCCTGCACACCCCCGACGGGGGGGGTCGAGCCAGCAACAGGGGCATGAGCCCTGACCAGGAATCAAACCAAGATCTCCTGGGTCCTAGGTCGATGCTCAACCGCTGAGCCACGCCCGGCCAGGCCTTCTTCCCTTTCTTATTTACATGCCTGTCCCTGACAAGAGAGCACAGGAAATCTCAGAAACCATGGAGTGAAACCCAGTGGGGGCTCTGAGAGCCTTAGGTCTGCAGGTGGTCGGTGGGCAGCTCTGGGACTTGCAACACTCGACATGCAGACCCACTCCTTTTATTTAAGATTATATGATAACTGGGGTGTTGGGGGGACTCTGCAGGACACCACTGATCCTAACCCTTAAGAGGGAAATAAATATCTTACATATATACATGCTCTTTTGGTCTGTCTGTCCATCTTTGGCACCAGTATCTCTTACCCAGAAAGTGTAAATTCATTTTCTTAACAAGCCACTACCCCCATCACTTTGTCCCCTGTCTCTTGGGAATAGGAAGTGGCCCTTGTTGGGTGCTGTCACTCTTTAAGTCCCACCAAAACACTGCCAGGGCAACCTGAAATTTTTAAAAAGATTTTTAGAAACAGCTGATGAAATTCTAGGATTGGGACTATTGTCTTCCCAAGCATGTGTGAAACCCAGATTTGAGACATGGACAACTTCTACCCACACCCTGCATTTTATTTTATTTTAATTAATTAATTTATTAATTAATTAATTTATTTATTTATTTATTTAAATTTATTGGGGTTACAATGGTGAATATGAATATATAGGTTTCAATTGTGAGTTTCTATGTTACAAGATCTGTATATTGCTCTGTGTGCCCTCCACCCAAAGCCATATCTTCTCCCATCACCATATATTAAGACCCCTTCACCCCCCACCCCCTTCCCTCTGGCAGCCACCACACTGCTCTTTGTGTCCACCATTTTCAGTTTTATATCCCACATATGAGTGAAATCGTATGGTTCTTAGCTTTTTCTGTCCGACGTATTTCCCTGAGCATAATATTCTCGAGGTCCATCCATGTTGTGGCAAATGGCAGCATCTCACCCTTTCCACGGCTGAGTAGTGTCCATCGTGTGCATGTCCCACATCTTCTTTGTCCAGTCCTCTATCGCAGGACACTTTGGTTGTCTCCACGTCTTGGCCACCATGAATAATACTGCAGTGAAAGTGGGGGTGCATATATCTTCGCGAATACGTGTTTTCGTTGTTCCAGTATACACCCAGGAGAGGGATGGCTGGGTCGTATGGTAGCTCTATTCTTAACTTGTTGAGGAATCGCCAGGCTGCTGTCCACAGAGGCTGTGCCAGTCTGCATTCCCACGAGCAGTGAGGGAGGGCTCCCTTCTCTCCACAACCCCTCCAGCACGTTATTGCTCGTCTTGTTGATAACAGCAACTCTAACAGTGCGAGGTGGTATCTCACGGCAGTTTTTGTATTTCCCTAATAGCTAGTGAGGTTGCACATCTTTTCATATCTGTTGGCTGTTCGTATGTCTTCCTGGGAGAGGTGTCTGCTCAGGTCCTCTGCCCACTGTTTGGGTTGTTTGGTGTTGAGTTTTATGAGTTCTTTATGTATTTTAGAAAGTAAACCTTTGTGGGAGCTACTGTTTGAAAACACCATCTCCCATCTGGTTGGCTGCCTCTCTGTTTTGTTGTTGGTTTCTTTTGCTGGCCGCTTTTTAGTTTGCCACAGTCCCACTCACTTACTTTTGCCTTTACTTCCCTCGCCTTTGGGGTCAAGTTCATAAAATGTTCTCTATGACGAAGGTCCGTAAGTTTTGTACCTATGTTTTCTTCTATGTAACTTATTGTTTCAGGCCTCACATTTAGGTCTTTGATCCTTTTTGAGTTAATTCTTGTACACGTGGACAAACTAATCCAGTCTCATTCTTTTGCATGTGGCTTTCCAGTTTCCCAGCACCATTTATTGAAGAGACCATCTTTACTCCATTGTGTGTTTCTGGCTCCTTTGTCGAAAATTACCTGCCCATGTACATGTGGTTTTATACCTGGCCTCTCTATTCTGTCCCACTGATCCTCGTGTCTGTTTCTGTGCTGATACCATGCTGTTTTGATTACCGTAGCTCTGTAGTGTAATTTGAAGCCAGGTAGTGTGATTCTTCTAGCTTCCTTCTTTTTTCTCAGGGTTGCTTTGGCTATTTGGGGTCTTTTGTGGTTCCACACAAATCTGATGACTTCTAGTTCTATTTCTTTAAAAAGTGACATTAGCATTCGATGGGGATGCGTTAAATCTGTGTATTGCTTTGGGTAATATGGTCATTTTAACCATATTGACTCTTCCAATCCATGAATACGGGATATTTTCCCATTTTGCTATATCTGTTTCAATCTCTTTCAATAATGCTTTGTGATTTTCAGCATACAGCTCTTTCATGTTCTTTGCTAAGTTTATTCCTAGGTAAGTTTTGTTGTTGTTGCAATTGGGAAAGGAATTGTTTTTTTCACTTATTTTTCTGAAGTTTTGTTGTTAGTATACAGGAAGGCAATGGGTTTTTGTATATTGATTTTGTATCCTGCAACTTAACTGTATTTGTTTATTGTTTCTAAAGCTTTTTGGTGGAGTCTTTAGGGTTTTCCATATACAGAATCATGTCATCTGCAAAAAGTGACAGTTTTACTTCTTCCTTCCCTATTGGATGCCTTTTATTTCTTTCTCTTGCCTGATTGCTCTGGCTGGGACTTCCAGAACTATGTTGGATAAGTGGCGGAGTGGGCATCCTTGTCTTGTTCCTGATCTTAGAGGAAAAGCTTTCAGTTTTTCACCATTGAGTATGATATTGGCTGAGGGTTCATCATATATGGCCTTTACTTTGTTAAGATACTTTCCTTCTATTCGTGTTTTATTGAATATGTTCATCATAAATGGATGTTGTATCTTATCAAATGCTTTTTCTGCATCTATTGATAAGATCATAGGATTTTTACCCTTTCTTTTGTTAATGTACACCCTGCATTTTACAGACAAGGTTCCTGATGCTAGTCTGGGTGCAGAACGAAGGAGCCAGCAGGGCTGCCTCTGCATCAGCCAGTGGCCAGAAACCAAGATGACTGTCCTCACGTGGCAGAGACCTGAGCAGGCTCCATCTCAGTTCCTCTGGGCCCAGGCAACTGCTGAGCCTTGAGACTGGAACAGCCCCGCTCAGCCAGACACTCTTTGCTCAACCTTGGTGGTCTCGGAGACTGGCTTTGGCACCCATTTCTGGTCCAAGCTGTTCGCATGTTTTTGCAGCTCGCTCTGGGTGTGGGGACAGGCCCGCAGGGAAGGGAGGTGAGTCCCAAGCTGGGCCTGCTAGGGAGCTCATTACAATCTCAGGGCTTAGGTGTGCAAGCACTTATGTCATCTCAGTCTGGGAAAGTTATGTAAGCTGGAGCATGGGTGGCTCCTTGGGGAGCAGGGGATGCTGGGTAGAGGGAAAGTGACACCTGGAGGCCCAGGGGCACCAGGACAGAGGAGCCAGCCCCAACAGTGAGACCAGGTCATGTGAAGCTGCGTTGGTGGGAAGGCAGAGGAGAAGGCCTCCCTGCTAGCTGTCATGGCCACAGCCCCATGCATGTTGCCTCCAGCCCAATCTCTCTGGGCCCCGTTCAGCCCAGGCCTACCTCAGGTATTTCAAGAGTAACAAGTCACGGCCTGAGCCCATTTGTGGCCCACATCACGCCTCCCCAGATCTCCCCGCACCAGCAGCAATAGTAGGAGGCTCTTAGGGCCAAAGCCAGCCTCCCTGTACTGCCGCCACCCTTGGCGCTCCCACTCTGGGGGGCTCTCCTTGCAGTCCCTCCAGCCCTTCCAAGCTCCAGGCCTTTTACCTACCGTCCGGCTGCCTTCTTGTGATCAGATGGCAGCCACTCCCTCTCTTTCTGAGAAGCTGGCAACCCCTCCACCACTGCTCTCCTCCACAGCCCCGTCAGGAGCTGTGTCCCATACTTTTTGGTTGGTTTGCTGGCTGTAACACCCAGTCTGTTCTGTCACCATGGTGTCCCAGCACCTATACGATCCTGGTATACAGCACGCGCCCTCTGAGTGCTGATCTAATGACTGTAGCAAAGCTATGGGGGTGGGAGGGAGTGGAGAGAACTCAGACTTCATTGAAAACCACTCTGCCAACCCAGGAGTGAACCCAGAAAACGTGCCTCAGTTTCACCATGTGTAGTGAGGGAAAACCACTCTTTCCATGGAAACAGTCTCCTTGCCCCACCCCAACTTCTGAACACAGAAGCTCTGGGACAAGGCAGTCTTGGGTTGTCATGTGGCGGCCCAAGTGATTTTCCATTGAGACTTGTAAGGGTGGGTCTTGCCCCAGAGCAAAGGAGCCAAAAGAGGAAATTTCCATCATGAGGCTGAGTGGAGAGCCCAACCCTGAGCCCCAATTTTTCTCCTAGGATGGTGGCCACACCTAGGCCCTATGCCAACCTCCTCCTGGGTCTCCAGAGCCCACAGGTCTGGCTGTGCAGGAAGATTGTGCTGGAGGCTTGGGGGCACCGAAGGAACCTAGATGCCTTGTTTCAAGGCAGGGTCCCCTCAGCCTGCCTTGTCCTCAGAAACCCCGAGGTACACATATGGTGGGCAGAACCTACAAAAAGGCAGGCCCTCCCACTGGCCTGAGCCCTCTGCTTCCCTGCAGCCTCAAGAGTACTGTGCTCCCTGATAGAATGGCCACCACAGCACTGCCATAGGCCAAGGGGACTGACAGCAGGCCAGTCATGCAGGAGGGAGGGACAGTGGTCCAACAAGGCCAGAGAGGTAGCTGCTGGGAATAGGAAGCACCTCTGTCCTTTCGAGGGGTGTTTAGGAACATCCCGGACCCAGCTACCAGGCTAGGCTTTGAGAAGGATGGAGATTGAGGGGAGGGCAGTTGGGAGGCTGGGCATTTGGTGCCCAGGACTGAGGCACAGGTCCAGGTCCAACTGGGAAGGCTCCTAGCCATCACGACTCCCCTTTCCTAGCATCTGAGCTGCGGGAACCAGGCAAGCAGGAGATATGCCCCGCTCACCTTGCCTGGAAGCTTGTCACCCAGGGGAGGATGTTTGAGAGAGAGGGGCAGGAGAAGAAAAGGACTTGGGCCTGTGGGAGGGGCAGAGGGGCCAGGACATGGGTCTTCTGGTTGGGAGCAGGGACACCCGAGGGAGCCATAGGGCCAGGACCTGGGTGGGCTCCTAAAGAAACGCCCTGAGCAGAGGCATGGGGACAAAACTTCTGGAGAGTTGAGGGCCTCTGCCCTGGGAGAAGTCTCAGAGCCCTTGGCACCTGGCTGTGCCCCAATGTGCCCCCATGCTGGGGGACACCGAGGTTCAGAGAGCTCCCCAGAGAGCCAATGTGAGCCCCAACCTGGGATTTACTGAAAGTGTGTTTGCCACCCGGCCACGGGGTCACCATAGGCACTGGCTTCTCAGATGACAAGAAATGTGTGCTTCCTCCTCACCTGAGCTTGCGCACGGAGAACCGTTCCCACCCTTCTGTGCAGAGCCCCACATGCCTCTGAGGTACAGGGGACTCCCCCTCAAGACCAAGGAGAAGAAACGCCCCCACAAACTCAGCATCTCAGAGAAAGAGGACAGCAGGGTCGGCAACTTTATTTACCTCTCATGAGACCTTGGGGGTGGCTGGCAGTGGTGCCCCTGGGGGTGGAGGGCGGCCCCCATTCCCAGCAAGAATGGGACCTAGCCCAGGCCCACAGTGGGCAGCCAGGGGATCATGGGACAGTCTTGCCTTCATGCGGCAAGGCTGGCGGGACTGTGGAGCCCCTGAGGTAGAGCCGGGGGGACGAATCCCCAGCTGGCTCTCCTCGGGGCGCCTGCCGCCAAGGAGGATCCCGGTGGGTCTGTGAGGAACGGATGCACCAGCTGGGATGTGAGTGAATGAGGGCATATGTGGATGGGCCGATGAATGGGGGTGAGTGAACACAGGAGTGAAAAGAAAGCCCAAGAGACCCAGCACCCAAACCTCTGATCTACCTTCCCCCTGCACAGGCAGCTCTGGATGCAGGAGGGGCAGGAGGGGCAGGAGGGCCCGGCGGGCATGGAGCACAGGGGTCTCGTTTACGGCAGGGCCCGAGAGCAAGGAACCCAGGCAGCAGCCCCTGTGTTGGGGTGGAGGATGAGGAGGAGAACAGAGGTGCTCTTAGCACTCTTGGAGGGCTGAGGGTCCCCTCAAGTTGGGGGCCTTGGGGAGGCTTGCCCCCTGCATTTCCCACATTGGTGGGTTCCCTGGGACAAGAGAGAGCATCCCTCCCTGGAGTAGGAGCCTGGAGAAGCAGGGAGGAGTGACAGGTAAGATGAGGGTTCTTCCTGCCACGGTGGGGTGTGCAGGGAGCCGGGCAGACTGGACACAGGCCACATGCAGCCTGAGTCTAGTCTGAGAGGGGACACAGGAACCCCAGGGCTGGCCTGTGGGTACTGGGCTCACCAGGCTGCCCAGAGCAGCACCCACAGCAGGCTTGCAGAGGTGCTGACCCACAGGGCCCCACGACCACCCACCAGACCCAACGCCCCACTGCGGTTGCACTGGTTGCCCTGGCAGCAGGAGACAGAGAGGGCGCGGCCGTCTGAGGACACGGTGCTGTTGGGGCAGGTGGGGGCGCAGGACTTCATCACCAGGATGCCGCCCGGGTTGGCTGTGGAGACAGGGGCGAAGGCCCATGGGTGGCATGCTCTATGCACCACCCACCCAGCCAGCCAGCCCTGAAGCCCGTCAACACGGCAGGCACAGCCTGCTGCTGGGGCTCCTAGGAGCTTGATGTAGGTTCCCAAAGAGCCTGCCACTGTGTGCAGGGGGATCCTTCCTGGCACCTTTGGGCCTGGGAGTCCAGTTTCCCCCTCAGACCAAGCTCTTCTGTGACACTGCGGGCCAGGGAGTTGCTTAGGGACTCCCACGCCTAGTCCCTCTGCCTCTTTCCCTCTGGGAGCGCCTCTATGCTCTGGCAGTCAGGGTCTAGAGGAAAGGTCAGGCCCTGTGCTCAACCTCTGTCCCTTTCTGGGACTGGAAAGCCCTAGGAAACAGTGGGAAGGGGAATATGACATGGCAGCCTGCACATAGCTCTTGGAGTCGACAAGGGAAACAGAGGCTGGCTGGTGGGGGGCTGCTCCAGGAGCAGAGCCCCTGGGGAGTGAGCCCAGGCCTCAGCCGCTGCCTTCGTCTGCTCTGGAACTGCAGGCTGTGCAACAGGGACAGCTGGAAGGGAGGGGCTCTAAGACCACAGGCCAGGCGGTGCTGGGGAGATGAGAGCTGCTCCCCCAGCCTGTATTAGTCAGAAGGTGCTGAAGCTGTGGCCCTGACACAGGGGATTGTCATTGGCAGTGGATCCAGAAACGAGGGGCAGGGTGGGGGGCTCTATGTAGAGGTGTCTGATCTCTCTGTCCCTCTATTTCCTTCCTGGAAAATGCGGATAAGAGCGCCAACCTCTGCGGTTGTTTGGGGTGAGTGAGAGCCACACTGAGGACATGTATGTTTCTAGTTGTGGGTGGTGCTGAGAGCAGCAGTGCCCAGAAGGACACAGCCATTCCGGCTGTGGCAGAACAGAAGGACAGAGCCCCACAGATCAGAAGCCGGGGCCCACCAGAGGGGCCAGGGCAGGTGGCAGTCCCCACTCCCTCAGGAATCCATCTCATGGGACACAACCTGGGACAGCACCAGGCAAAACACCAGACAGTGACATATCTCCCCAGTCACCTCCAGCCAGGCTCAGACCTCCACTATGTGATCTCCACACCCTGACCCTGCTTGTCTCTGTCACCATCGAGCCCTACTGGACACGGACTCATACTAATTTAAACTATAAAGCCCACTTTGGGACCTTGGGTTGCTGGCAGAACTCTGACCCTCACATCAACACCTGACTGTGAAAGTGGGCTCGCTGCTCCCTGCCACCTCCAGCCTCGGGGTGGGCTGCACTCCGGGCTTCCTGCTGGAGGGTGGTGGTGTTCCCAAGGGTCTGTCCATGGTTCGGTGGGCACTGGGGGCAAAGGTACTCACTGGCCCGTGTGATCACACAGTACTTGTCCGTCAGGGCACACTCCACCAGGGACTCACAGTTCTCGTGGCCACAGCATACGTGGCAGTGCAGGGCCAGGGCTGGGGGGAAGGAAGCACAGGCCCATCAGTGTGGGCTGAGGGCTGGGGACCCGGCCTGGGGCTAGCTCAGTGCCTGGCTGCCTGCTGAATGGCCACCACCCGTCTGGCCCTCTTTGAGCCTTCTCTTCCTCTCTCCTTTCCTCCCTCTAGAGGCACTCCTGGTCCCTTGGCATAGGGACATGGTTGTGGTGACTGGCTCTGAGTGTGTGAGTACCAATCCATCAGCAGGATTGAGGATGTAGGTAGGGTGTGGGTGTCTGCAGGCCACCCCAAGACTGAGGAGGACATGGGCAACATGGTGCAATACAAGGAGGGTAGGCTTCAGAGGCCATCTGGGTCCCTTTCTCACTGTCCCTGTCCATCTCTGAGCCTCGATGACCTCAACTATAAGATAGGACCATGTTGTGGCCAGAGGCCATTCAGTCTTGCCGAAGGATGAAATGACACAGAGCCAGGGCTCTGTCCTGCCCCCTTCACTGGGACCCGGGCCCGGGACTGCTGCCTGGCCCAGAGAATGGCTGTGCATACAGTAAATACCCAGGGCTGTTTAGTTAACAGGAAGGAACGGCCCTGCCCTTCACTGCCTGGGGCCCTACCCATGACCCCCCACCCTGGGGGTTCTGCAGCAAAAGGCCTTGGTCCTGACCAGCCCCTGCATGCTGTATGGCCAACCCCAGGTCCCACTGACAGGGAGACCAGGACAAGGCTCCTGGGATGGAGGCCCCACAGGCCACCCAAGGGTGGCCAACTGAAGTACAGTATATAACCCTGAGTGGGATGGAGCAGAGGGTGCAATGACACTTTGTGGGACACCTGGCCGAGAGGAACGTGGTCTTGATAGAGGGCAAGAGCCATCTTGGAAGTCTTCCTGGAGTGGGAGGCCCTGGAGCTGGACATGGACCGATAGATGGGTTTCTATTTGTTATTTGGGGAAAAGATGATCAGGCAGAAGGCAGAGCTTGGCAGAGGCCAGGCAAGCTGGGACCAGGCTATGAGGATCCTGGAGCTGGGATGGGGCAGGTGCACAGGTGGGAAAGCCTGGAGCACCTTGCTTGGGCATGGGGCCTGCGCTGCAAGGAAGAGCACCTCTGTGCCAGGGCTTCGGGGGAGGGAGTTGGGTCCTGAGGGGTTTCTCGGGAAGGGTGGCCCATGTGGTGTCCTGTAGACCAAGGTCACCTGACCTCGGGGCTAGCACCTATGAAATGGGGTAACAGCACCTTCCCCAGCTGGGCTGGCTGATGTCAGAGACCCTTTCCCTGTGTGGAGTGAGGGGCACTTGTGGCTGAACCCCAGGCAAGCAGAAGGTCAAGCTCAGCCCCGACCCCCAGCTCAGATGCCATGCTTTCTAGGCCAGGGTTCTGAAACCCACAAGAAGAATAGGCCTCTCTGTCCAGGGTGACTTGTCTGCAACTATATGCTAGGTGCTGCTGGGGGTAGGGAGACACTCTTATGTTCTTCTGAACAAGAAGCTGACAGTGCCTCAGTTTCCCCCACAGGGGTCCGAATAGTCCCTATGTCCTTGGGCTATGCTAAGAATTAATGGGTTAATCTCTTTAGGTCCCTGGAGCAATGGCCCTTCAAGCAGGTGCTGTCCCAGCATTAGGCTCCCAGGAAAGAGCCTTGTGCCCTTGTACAAAAGTCCCCTCCATCTGTCCTTCCAGCTTCCCCACGCTGCCATCTCCAGGTCTACCCCTCCACCCTCCACCCCTCAGGGCTTGCCCAGACAGCTAGAGGCTCACCCACTACCCCACTCTCAGGGAGGCTGATGGGGATAATTAACCCTGGATGGTAATTATTCAGCTGATAATCACAGGCTGTGTCACCCCCTCCCCAGGCTCCATTTCCGGTGGCCTTGCCAGGCCCAGGTGCTCTTGCTCCAGGTCACACAATCAGGTCATCAGGTAAGGGCAGAGCTGGGATTAGAGGAGGCTACCAATTCATTTTCCTGGTTTAGCACTGAGAGTCCCGCCTCCCAGGAATCCTTTTTGTCCAAGAAAAACAGGAAAATTGGGACACCTGCTGAAACCAGGTCCCACTGTTCAGCCCAGGGCCCTGCAGCCTCAGCCTCTCACCAGGTCTTTCACCCCCACAAGAGCTAGGTATACCAGAAACTAGGCCTGAAGAGACACGAGGGTCTGCAGGTCTGGTTGGTTAGGGAGAAGCCACAAGGCTTCCCCCTCACTCCCTGCAGCCCCCAATCCACAGACCCCTCAGACCAAAGCCAGCCCCGCCTGGCACCTGTCTGTCCCTGTCCCTGCCACCCAGGTCAGTGGTCCTTACCCAGGTCAGTGCACAGAGCAGCCAGAAGCAGAAACACCAGGAGTGACCTCATCGTGGGGCATCCACCGTAGGGACTGGGTGCAGCAGTGCAGGTGCCTTTTATACACCGGCCGGGTAAGACCTAGTAATTTAGCTGGAGACGGATGAGCTTGGGGGGAGCAGGGCCAGCCTGACTCAAGTGCCTAGTCTTCCCTTTGCCCCACCCCTAGGAGCCCCAGGGTACTCTCAAAAAGTCACCTGTGTCCCCTCTCTGCCTGTCTCTCCATTCTGAGCCTTGGATTCCTTGTTCCTGCAATTGCCATGAGGCCCCAGGTTAGGCTAGAAAGCAAGAAGCAGGCACAAGTATGGTGGCCTATGGGTGATAGCCCACTCTGGGGGTCTGAGGGACATGGCCTTGCCCTGGGGTCTGGTCTGGAGGACACAACCTTACCAGAGCTCTTTTAAGTGGGCCAGCCATCTCCTCTGGGCCAGTGCAGGCAGGGAGGTCTGGCTGGGGTTCCAGAAACAGAGAAGTGAGAGTCCACACCTCCTGGTGTCTCTACTCCATCCCCTTCAGCAACACGGGCCTCTCTTTTGGTGGCTGCAGTAGCCTCCCTGGTGACCATGGCCAATAGTCTCTTGAGAGCCCAGAGGCCACCATTCTGCATAGCTCTGTCTCCTCTGGCCTCCCATCTCTCCTCCTGCCTCCCCACCTCCCTCGGCCTCCAGGGTGGACCCTTGTGCCCTGGACATGCTTCCCTCCTTCCCCTTTCCTGCAGAACCATCTTTGTCTAGAACAATCTTAGACCCCCTGCCTGGAGCCTTCACTTTCCCCCAGGTCCCTGCTAGGCCCCTTCCCCATCCACCTGCGGAAGGTGGGCTGAGGCAATAGGTGCTTATTCCCAGGCCCTAGGGTGGCAAAGGATACTTGGTGGGGGTGGGAGGTGGGGCTGGAGCGCAGGCTGGGCCACAGGCATGCATGAGGGGCCCTTGCAGTGCAGGGCGGGTCACATCTCGGGCTGGGGATGGGCTCTCTCTGTGCAGCCACCTCCAGCACAAGTGGCAAGGAGCCAGGAATCAAAGTGGACACCAGAATGTCTAGTTTGTTTTGATAGTATATTTCTCAATATTTTATTTTAACGGTTTTTCAGCTTCTTTTGGAACTTACATATATTTGGCCACATGGTGTGTGGGCCCCCATTGCTCTAGCCCCCAAAAGATAAGGAAGACATGACTCTTATTAAGAGCCCACTTCCAGGCACTATAGAGGACAATAAGAAGCCAGAGCCTGGGCACTTTCCCGGAATTAGTCTGTGCTGAGATGGGAGATTCTGGCCAAGCAACCTGTGTTCGCTGCATTCCCTCTACTCCATCCACTCCATGCCCTCTACTCCATCCACTCCATCCATCCACTCCATCCACACCATCCACACCACCCATCCACTCCATCTACTCCATGCCCTCTACTCCATGTACTCCATCCACACCATCCATTCATCCACTCCATCATCCACTCCATCCGTCCACTCCATCCACTGCATCCACTCCATCCACACCATCCACAACATCCATCCATTCCATCCACACCATCTACTCCATCCACTCCATTCATCCACTCCATCTACTCCATCCACTCCATCCACATCATTCATCCACTCCATCCACTGCATCCACACCATCCATCCACTTCATCCACACCATTCATCCACTCCATCCACACCATCCATCCACTCCATCCACTCCATCCACACTATCCACACCCATCCATCCACTCCATCCACTGCATCCACACCATCCATCCACTCCATCCACTCCATGCCCTCTACTCCATCCACTCCATTCAACTCCATCCTCTCCATCCATCCCAGCCCTCCCACTCCATCTCCCCTCCAAGCTCGCTGACCTTCTGTGGCCATGGCCAGAAGTCTAGCCCTGCCTGGACCTATCCTGGGACAGGGCCTGGACCCTGAGGCCTATATGTCTTCTTGGACTCCACCTCAGTCCTCAGCCTAGATCTGAGAAAGTTCCTGGCACAGCTTCAAGGGACACATGTCTGGAACCCAGACTGGTGCCATAAGACTGGGGCCATATATGGAATGCTTGGCGTGGCTGGCCCTAGACCCAGCTCTGAGGCCAACAGGGAGAGACCAGGTGGGTGCCTGGGGCCAGGAACATTCACCAGCTTTCCTGGCTGGGCCCTCCCTGCCTGAGTTCCCAGGAAGGGGAGCCCCACCCTGCATATGCAAGCTGCTATTGCCATCTTGGGTGGGCCTGACTGTGACCAGCCCCACTCTCACTGAACCCACCCCAGCACTCAGGTGACTAGCCCAGGCTTCTGTCAGTGAATATATAGCAGAGAGACTGGGGATGGGGGAAGAGCCTGAGGCTCTGGGCTCCCTCTGCCCCAGGTCATGAACAAGCTATTTTTGTTCAGGCATTGCTGATCCTTACTCAGTGCCCAGCTCAGGCACTTGGTGCTGGAGCACAGGAATGAAAGGCTGAGTGTGGGGTGTGAGGGACCCACATTTACAGAGACTGGTCAGGTGCCGCCCTGTGCTCAGCCAGCACCTCTACCTGGAGAATGAACTGGCTGGGCTGCATTTTGAAGTGCGGGTGAGAAGGGGGAGATCCTTGAGGGCAGTGGAGGAGCCCATGGAAAGGAGTAGGGCAAGCCAAGCCAGGTGATGGGTTCCCCAAGGGAAGTTGGCTGGATTTTTCCCAGCAGGTGCAGCATTTCTCAAATTGGGGTCTATATTCTTAGGGGTCTGTGGGAGCTTTTTCCTTTAATAGGGCAACCTGAGAAATGCTGAACTTCATGAATCTCAAAGAGCCTTTGAGAGGCAAAGACTCTGCAGCCCCATGGGATAGAGGCCCTGGGAGGGTGGGGAAGCAGAGGAATGCTGCCCCAGTGCCAGTGCCCGTGCCCAGAGGCTGGGGGAGGGGTGGACCGCCCCCTTTAAGCTCATCAGTCATCTTCTACTCACTCTTTAACATGCTGGGTGCTCTCCAATTAAGGCCCAGACTCTGGCCCCAGGACACAATTAAGTTAACTGTGGTCCCCAGCCTAGCACTGGACTCTACTCCCCAGAGTGACTAAGAGGGAGACTGGGGCTCCCTGTCCCACAGGTATGCAGGGCAGGTGAGGGAACTGGGGCAGCGGTGAGGCAGGAGATTACACACTGGGTTTAGACCCTGCCAGCCCAGAGGAGCTCCATCACATCCTCCAGTGAGAGATCTGGACCCTTGCTTAGAAACCCCAAGTCCTGCCCTGCCTCCCCTGCCCTGGCCCTCCTTCCCCCCTTCCCTCCCTGCTTCTTACCCGTCCTTCCTCCTGTGCTGGGGACAGGGATGGGGGACCCAGAATTTGCACTCAGGCTCCTTGCTGTCAGGCAGGGGCTGGTAAAGGGGTGTTCCTACATACACCAAGAAAGACTCTGAGCCCTGACCCTGGTCACCTGTGGAACCCAAGCCTTGGCTGTAGGAAAGCTGTTCTAGTCTTCAGACCTGTGACCAGAGTGTGGGGAAGCAAAGAAAGATCTGCTCGCTCAGGACACAGAGCACCTCAGACACAGATTGGCTGGTAGAACACGAGTAGCATGAGCAAAGTTCTGAGTTCTGGCCCCTGCCCCACCTGCTGCCTTCCATCCACCTGCAGCAGAGAGAGGACCAGCTCCCTGGTGCTCAGCCTTGAGTCGTGTGCACAGAGCACACAGGAGCTGCCTGCCTGGCTTCCCTCCTGGAACCTCCCTGCTCCTTCAGGAGGAAGGACTGGGAGGAGGGGAAGAGTGGGGATAATTTTCTCAGGGTCCTGGGTGAGGCTTACCAGTTATGGTCTGTCTGGGCAGCAAGGAGCCAGGATGCAGGGATGCCTGTGTTCCTGAGTGTGGGCAGCTGGTATTTTCCAGGACTGAGGAGGCAAACTGGATAAACCAGGGTGTCCCAGTGGCCAGCTGCAAGTAGGGTGAACCTGGGACAGTCCAGCCTGCCCCAACACAGTCAGTTTAATTTTGGGTTTATTGGAGAATAGCAGAGAATTTTAATTTGGGACAAGCATGCTATAGCAAAAACTAGAGTCCAGCAAACAAAGGGGAAGAACTTTGAAGAGAAAAAGGAGGAAGCTGGGAGGGTAGCTTTGAAGGAAAGTCCATTGGAGGAAACAGATAGTTTAGGTGGAGGCTGTTTCCCACCGGCTGGGGGGCTGGGCAGCTGGGCAGGATGGAAATCCCCCTGCCTCTTGCTGGAGCAGTGAAGTAGGGGGACTTGCAAGGTGTCTCTGCCCCTGGGGGGGGGGGGGGGTCTGTAGCTGACCACAGTGGTTGTGTGTGAGGGCTCCTCCGCATTAGGGCTTCTGAATCCATTTTAAATGCAGTTTCCTTTATTTTCACACCTGATTTTATAAGCCCTACCAGACCTTTTGTATCTACTGTTTCCAATAGTAATAAACTCAGCTCCACCCACCCTCACAAGCTGCCTCGGGTCCCTGCCCCGCTCCATATACCCCCCCCCAAAAGAGAATATTTTTCCCATTGCTTTCAGAAAGAGTGGAAGGGAGAGAGTAAGAGTAAGAGAGAAACACCAATTGGTTGCCTCCCACACGTACCCTGGTTGGGGCCAGGGATTGAGCCTGCAACCGAGATAGGTGCCCTTGGCAGGAATCAAACCCAGGACCATTCAGTCCCCAAGCCAACATTCTAACCACTGAGCCAAACCAGCTACAGCTCCACACTCCTTTTAAGCATAGCCACTCAGCCCCCGTAGGACACCAGGACGAGCCAGACAGCCGCTGGGCTATTTCCCCTGTGCCTCTGGTTTGCTCTGCTCTGCTTCCTGTGGGAAAAGCAGTTTGCCACCATAGCAAGACCCATCCTTCAACCAGCGGCTACGCTAAAGGCAGTTCTAACAGCAACACCACCACTTCCATTGTCCACGTCAGACTCTACCAGAGATGCCCCTCCGGGGCGTCTGCTGCTGCCCGTGGGGTGCCCAAGTCCTCGGAGCTCCTCAGGGCCAGAGAATCTAAGCTGTCACCTGCTCGCTCCAGCTCTAGGGTGGCCGCAGCCTCACCTGCCAAGTCCCCCATGCACAGGGTTGGAAAAGTACAGCCCCCGGGCCATGCCATGCTGTGGTCATAGGGCCTGGGAGCCACGCAAGGTCTTGGAGAGGAGAGGACCCCCCAAACTCCAAATCCTAATTCCAGGAGCAACCCACCTTGCCCAGAATGCTGAGAACCTTCTGCTGCCCACCTGGCCCAAGGTTCAGACGAAGGACAAAGGCAGTGGGAGAATTTGTGAGCCCGCGCACCTATGCCATTGGTGGGTGAAGTCCAAGTTCATTCGATAGAATTCCTTCTCTTCTGTCTCCTGGAAACTGGGAGGAATTGCTGAGGAAGAGCAGCCACAGGGTCTCTATCATCAGAACAGGGTGCCCTAGGCTGATGTCCCACTGCCCCCATGCTGAGGGTCCTTCACACCCAATTCACTCTGCCTCCTCCCCTGACCCTGCATTGACCCTGGAAGATTGCACAAGGGCCTCATACCTGCCCCCCGCCCCACTCCCCGCGTGTGAGCCCTACTCAATCTGGATGCCTCTTGGTTTCCTGTCCTTCAGGTTTACTCCGGGATGTCTACATCTATGTCTACATAGGAGTCCTTTCCAATTGTCCTGCTGGGAATGGTGCTTCCTCTCTCTTCTGTCTCATCGTTCCCCGCCCCCAACCCCACATAGCTCCTGAGAACTGCCCAGAGCGCCCCCGCACAAGCAGCTCCACAGACAGAGAGCATATCAGCAGTGCCCAGGCTGGGGAGCACCGGTGGGCGGTGGGGGGTGACTGCTTATTTGATACAGCACTTCTTTTTGGGGTGAAAATGTTCTGGCATTAGAAGGTGGTGGTGGCTGCACTACATTGTGAACATACTAAAACACACTGAATCACACCCTTTTAGATGATGATTTTTATGTTATGTGAATTTTGTCTCAGTAATTTAAAATCAGGTATTGATTTAAAGAAAATAGAGGGGAGGGAGATAGCAAAAGAAGGTCCTGACTTTCTGTCCCTCCATGCCATTTTTCTGACAGGCCAAGTGCAGTGAAAGACAGCAGCAGCCTGGACTCTCCCTGCCATTTTGGGGCCATCGCAGCTGGCTTTGGGGTCCCACACCCTGCTCAGCTGTCAGTTCTGGGGGCACATACTATCACTGAGTGAAGACGACCCAATTCCTGCAGAGCCTGTCTGACCCACACAGGGACGCTGGACAGTCACCAGTGGCAGTGCTCCCTCATCGCCAACCACAGGCTCTGCTCCCACACCCCAGCCCAGGAGCTGCCAGGATGGTCCGAGGTCGCCCCAGGGCCCTGAGGTCTGCCTACAGCTGGAACCCCTCTTCCAGCTGAAGTACACTGTCGCCTATAGCTGATCTGCTTTTGATTGAAGAAAAAAAAGTGTGTTTGGTCTGTGTGAGGTGATGTTAAAGAGAAAAAAGCTTATCAAATACGAAAAAACACACAAAGAAAAAGCCCTGACTTTCCAGCACTCAAACAATACTGTGCTTTATTGCTCTCTGAAATAAGCTGAAAATGGGTAACTTGCCAGCGGGGGCCTGTGGGTCAGGGTCTCTGGTTCACAAGACAGCAAAGAACTTTGAGGAATGGGGGAGGTGACAGGGTCCTCGTCACTGAGATGAGGGCTTCTCAAGTCAGTGTCCTGCTGACCAGGATGCAGGCAAAGCTCAGGAAGAATCCCGAGACCCCCAGGCGCAATGCCCTATCTATCACCTCCTCGATCGCTTCATCAGGTAAGATGTCCCGCTCCACATTGTTGGGTCCTCCTTGATTGCAGTGATTATTATTACAGCAAAGAACAAAATAGAAACTATTTGTCCTCAGGAGGTGATAAGGGGCTCGTGGAGGCATTTGGGCCTCATAGACAAACGTGCAGTTGTCTGTACAGGTCTTGTAAACGAGTAGTTCACGAGGGCTCACACCTAATAAAGAGATGAAAATCACTGATTTCACGTTTTCTGCTTGTAAATACCAGAGCACATTCCCATTCAAAGGAACTAGCTCCATGCCCACATCCTACATCCTCAAATGTTACTACATTGCTAGAGACAGAGGAAGGGAGAGGGGGAAAGAGAGAGAGAAACATCCATTGGCTGCCTCTTGCACGCCCACTACCGGGGATCGAGCGAGCCCACAACCCGGGCAAGTGCCCTGACCGGGAATCAAACTGGCAGCCTCTCGGTGCATGGGACCATGTCCAACCAACTCAGCTACAGCAGCCAGGGCCGTTGCTTGAACTCTTGACTGAGGGAGAATATCCAAGTCCACCAGAGGGTCGGGTTACCCCATGAGCAACTTGTCCTGGAGATGTTCTCTCTGCACCGCCAGATCTCTGCTCAGGCCCGCCTCAAATAGTGTATGGGACCTTGTCACGTCGATGCACTAATGAAAGGTCCTGCTCATTTTCTTTAACCCTCACCCAAGGATATGTTTATTGATTTTAAAGACAGAGGAAGAGAGAAAGACAGAGAGAGAAACATCGATTGGATGGTTGCCTCCCATACTCACCTCAACCAGGGAGGGGACCTGCAACCTGGGTATGTACCTTGACAAAGGAATCGAATCCTCGACCTTTCAGTGCATGGGGGTGACACTCCAACCAACTGAGCCACACCGGCCAAGGCTCCAGTATTATATTTTAAGTTCACCAATAAAGAATGAGTCCTAGAGCCCAGCCGGCGTGGCTCAGAGGTTGAGCATCGACCTACGATGCAGGAGATGGAGGTTCGATTCCCGGTCAGGACACACAGGCCCTGGTTGTGCGCTCGATGCCCAGTGGGGGGCGTGCAGGAAGCAGCCGATCAATGAGGACTCTCATTGATGTTTCTGTCTCTCTCCCTCTCCCTTTCTCTCTCAAATCAATAAAGACATTAAAAAAAGAAAAAAAGGGAATGAGTCCTAGAAACCTTAGCCTCCCCCCAACCGCAATAAAAGCAGAACCCCAGGCCCGTGCTTGCAAGCTCTCTACCTACCCACGACCTCGCCCTCGCTGTGTGCCCCCACCTGCCCTGGAAGTTCCAGGACTTGTAAGTAATAAGCCTCATTGTTCAAGTCTCCTCACAGTTACTGCTAAAGGGTGTCTTGCGATCATAATAAGAACCACAGGGCTCGTCGAGCCACACACTGGATGTTGACAGGCTGAGCATACACAAAAAAAGGTGCCCACTGTAGGAACAGAGCACATGCCCTCAGCTCCTGCCCGCGTCCCACATTGGCAGATGCCCACAGGGTGATGGCAGTTGGTAAAAGGGAGAGGTGGCAACCAGAGAGTTGTTCTGCACACGGGCTGGCATGCGCAGGGACAATGAGCTCACAGATGCTGAGGAGAACGGGCTCACAGATAGGCCCTGAGCAGGCCCCAGACCAGCCTCCCTGCAGGGTTAGTGAAATACTTGCTGGTCGCTGGCTGTGCATGTTCTTCTGGTTAGGGCCCTGGGGAGAGGGACTCCTTTCTCAGAGCATGAGTGCCTCTGAGTAGGAGCCAAAAGCATCTTGGAAGTCAGGCTCTGCCCTGACCCCAAGCTTGGCCTACTGTGTGGTAGACATTGTTCCGAGGAGTCCATGGTGCAGCCACTCCTTAGGCCTGCTTAGCTGGAAGCCCTTGCAGAGACCAGAATCAGTTGGTCACCAGGAACCGCCTGGCCGCTCTGGGACATCTGCTTGCATGGCCAGGGACTAAGCAGGGTGGAGGCCTTGAGGGTCGGTTGCACTCCCAGCCGCTGGGGACCCGTGGAGTTGTGTCCTCTGCCCCCACACCTCACAGGGCACGTGTCTGCAGGGCGGCTCACACTGCTCTGTCCTGGGCTGAGCCTAGCGCCTGACAACATGCTCTCAGGATGGGGACAGAGCAGGCCGGGGCCATCAACTGAATGCAGAGAAAAAACAGACTGGCTCTGTCCCCTGAAAGTGCTCAGGCAGGTGACTAATTCACAAGGTGTAGGAAAGACAAGCAGGTACTTACGAATCGAGACTGTCAAACAGCGCCTAACTTCATAGTCGCATATCGTAACTCGTCTACACTCAAAGGAGTTTATAATCGAACAGTGGTAGCATTTCAGACTATAGGTCCCTGAGAGAAAGGAAAGCAGCACGGGGCTCCTGCTCACACAGGCACTTTCCACCCTGGTACCAGCCCACTGCCCCCTTCCCTGGGCCTCTGAGGATGTCCTGAGGCTCACAGGGCTCAGGGCTCCTGGGCTCCGAGTCCCACCACAACTAGCTCCCTGGGCAGAAGCCAAGTACACCAGGAGCTTTACCTGTTCCCAGAGACAGGCTCTAGGGAACGCCCCAAGGCGGCCAAAGCCCTATGCTCTGAGGATGCGGTCCACGTGTCCAAGACGGCCTGACAGTCCTAGGAGGCCAGCACCCTCCCAGCTTTCCTGGGACTCAGCCGCTCCGGCCTGCCTGTAGCTGGACCGCCCAGCAGCCCCCCGTCCCCCGCCGGCTGCTCTGGAGGAAGGCTTTCTCCCTCCTGCTGCTCTCCTTGCTCGGGGACACTCTCCAGGTCCCCCCTGTGCCTAACTACTGCCCTGACAGCGGCGCTGTCGGCCGGCAAGGTGATGGGAAGTCCATGCCAACCCTTCCAAAGACACCTGCTCACTGGGTGCAGCCTCACCCCTCCAGACCCGGGAAGAGCAGATACTTACACCCCGCCTGCACGACGAGCGCAGACCTCAGGACCAGCAGCAAGGCACAGAGCAGCATCATTTTGCGCAGGACCAGGAGCCTGTAGCCAAGGAAACCAGGGTGCAGGCCAGCAAGCGCGTGAGGACAGCGTGCCGTGCGGCTGCGCGGGTGCGGGGGCCCCGGGCGGGGCGGAGGCTGGGGTGCCAGCGGGCCGGGGCTCCTGCCGCGGGCGCGGGCCAGCTCCGCCCAGGCGCCTGCCCCAGGGCCGCCCCCAGGCCCCGCACAGCAGCCGGAGGCCCGGGGCTGAGCCCGGGGCCGCCCGCCCGGCTCGCGCCCAGGCCTTCTGGAACCTTCCGCGCCCCTCTGCTCCCCAGCTGCCTGGCCTTCCGGAACCCCGCCCTCCCGCTCCCTGACCTTCTGGAACCTACCGCCCGACCTCCCAAAGCTCCCAGGCCTCTGGAGCCTTCCGCGCTGGCCCAACGGTCGCCGCCGCCACAGGGACTCCGAGCGACAGATCCAGGAGCTGCGCGAAGCATGATGGGAGCTGGGCCGGCCCGGGAGGCCCGCCCCCGGGACGCCACCGATCCCAGCAGTCCCCGCGCCTGGGCCGCCGCCGCTGCCGGGCGCGCTGCGGCCGGGCCTCGGCGCTGCTCAGGGCCCGGAGTGCGGCGGTCAGCTGCGCGCTGCGGCCCGGCGGCCGCAGCCTCACCCGCCCTGTCCCGATGCAGGGCAGGGGAAGCACAGCCCCGGGGCGCGTCATGCTGCGGTCTTGGGGCCTGGGAGCCGCGCCAGGTCTTCTGTGTATTTTCTTGTCAGGGGCGCGCGAAGTTTGTTTCATTGTCGGTCAGTCAAGTTCTCTGGACCATCGCTGCGTGTTCGCGTTCATGTCAAAACGCTTAGGCCTTCCGCGCGCGGACTCCTGCCCCGTGGGCCTCCCGGCCCGCTGCCCTCGCAGGTGAGGCCTCGCCCCGTCCCCCAGGCGCCCTGGGCCCGCGCTCCCGGCGGGGGTGTTTCCGCAGCTGCCGCCTGCGGCGCCCCTCCCTCTCCCCCGCCCTCGCTTTGTTGTTGGTTTTTAATCCTCATGGAAGGATATTTTTTCCATTGCTTTACTCAAAGAGTGGAGGAGGGGGTGGGGGAAGCATGGCTGTGAGAGAGACACATGGGCTGGTTGCCCCCCACGCCCTCGGACTGAGGTGGGGGTCAGCCTGCAACCATGGTAGTGCCCTTGGCCGGAAAGGAGCCCAGGACCCTTCAGTCCGCAAGCCCACGCTCTAGCCAATGAGCCAAGCCAGCCAGGGCTGAGATCAGTTTTCTTCTGCCTCCTATATTTTTCCCGAGTGGTACAAGGTGTTATCCTCTCTGAGATTGTTTCTCTGAATCTGTCTTCACCATAGAATTGTGAAGGACATTCTTGTTTTTGTACAAAGTCCTAGATTAGTAGTTATTTCCTTCCACTAGCTTGACATTCTCATTCCATTGTCTTCTGTCTCTCGTGGCTTATTTTCTCTCTTTGGGTCTCGGTTATTAGTCGTCCTGTTGCCCCTTTAGCAGTGTGACTGTTTTCTCTGGCTGCTTCGAAGGTTTTCTCTTTGTCTTTGGTGTTTAGCAGGTTGACGACGGTGTGTCTGGGTGTCACTTTTCCCACCCTGCTTCAATTTCTTAAGACTGTCTTAAATCTATGGGACTGGGTATTGATAGCGGGGCTGGGTATTGGAAAACTGTTAGCTCCTAGACCTTGAAATGCTGTGTCTGTCCATCTCTTTCTCTTCCTCTTGGTGATGCTCCTTATCGTTAGTTTCTTCGGCCCACCCAGCAGCCCCAAAGCCCCTGAGGGAAAGCATCAGTCATTGTCACCCGTGTGTCTGTAGAGAAGCTGGGTTCAGCTGGGCAGATCTACTTCTCACCACAGGTCTTGGGTCAGCTGGGATGGTTCTGCTACACGTGGGCCTCCTCCTCCTCCTGCTACCGGCGGGTGAGTGGGCATTGCCTTCGCGGGACAGCGCTAGAGGCATATGACGGCGATCCCAGCCACACAAGCTCATGTCAAGGCTTTGCTGGGTCACATCTGCTAACAGCTCATTGCCCCCAGCAAGTCACACGATGGAGCCCAAAGTCAAGGTCAGGGAAATAAACCCAGCCTTTGGTTGAAGGGCCTGCAGAGTTATGCCACAAAGGGTGTTGACAGGGTTGGTAAAGAAACGTGCCAGTGAGGACAGCTGCACACACATCTGGTAGCCCTTCTGCTGCGCGTTGGTCCCCAGGATCCAGCTGGATTCTGTACGTTCCGTTCTTTTAAAAAAGGTCCTGGTCCAGCCCTGGCCGGTGTGGCTCGGTGGTCAGAGTGTCGGCCCATGCAACGAAGGGTCGAGAGTTCGATTCTCGGTCAAGGCCACTACCTGAGTTGCCGGTTTGATCGGGCCCTGGTCCGGGAGCATACAGGAGGCAACCAATCGATGTGTCTCTCAATCTGTCTCTCTCCCTCCCTCCCTTCCACTCTCTCTGAAAATCAACGGAAAAAGTACCCTCGGGTGAGGACCAACAACACGAAACAGCAGCAGCAACGCAGCCGTGCTCCACTTGGATGATTTCTGCGACCCACTCTTCTTGTGCACTGAATCCCTCTCTTGGGTTGTGTCTCATCTGCTGTTAGTCCAACTCTCATTCCTTTCATCGTGTCCTCGAGTTTTATTTCGTTAGTTTCTGCCACTTTATAATTTTCTCTGAACTGATTTCCATTATTCTTATTACTAACTCTATCAGAAGCATTCACCTTTGGAAGTGGTTATCAGTTTCCCCCTGGATGTTGCTTTAGCTTTATCCCAAAAAGTTTTGGGGTTTTGTTGGTTTTCTGAATTTTGGTAACTGTTCCACTTAAAGTACTTAAAATTGTCCATGATGGTGTCTTGTGTTTGAGAGGAAAGCCTGTTCTGTAGTTGTTGGGTGCAGGGTGTAATGTCCGTGTATTAATTCAGTTTGTTGAACAACGCTCTTACTGAACTTTTGCCTTCGGGTCTATTATCTGGAGAGATGTGTTTCAGTGTTCTGCTGTTTCTGGGTTGATCAGTCTCTCCTTGCAGGGGTAACACTTTCTACTCTATCCCTTTTGAAGGGCTTCTATTACATATAAATTCTCAATTGTTAAAAAACAGGTTTTTCCTGGTGAGTTGAACATTTAGTCATTTATGCCTGTAAGTGATTTTTGCCTTACAGTCAGTTTGAAATTAATAGTGTAAGTCTGCTGTCTCTTCTTCCCTCTTTTACGGTGAACTTTTCAGGGGTCTTATGTTTTTAGTGTGTCTTTTTCTGGATTAAGACAATTGCACCTGATAATCTCTCTGAGCTGGTGATATTACGTATTGTGGCTGCTCTGTCATCAACTATTTGATCATTTTTCTTTCTTCGATCCGTTTTCGCTCAGTTATTCACTTCTCATTCTCATACACATGCAGAAGGTCAAAACTCCATTTCCATCACTTTGGCACCGACTCAATGTCTAAATTCTATAGTATCTACTACCTCCCTGTGAACGACACACAAAAAACAGAGAACACTTCAACTTACTTACCTGCCGCCTTAACGCTATTTGTATCCTATTTCTCTATCTTATTTTCTTTCCCCTCCCAAAACAGGAATTATTATTATTGTGCTAGCTAGCCAGGGTGCGTTTTGATTGGCCTTGACCCACATGGCTTAGGGGGCTCCTCCGGTGGCTACAACGAAACCTCATAGATGGGGTGGTGGAAACAACAGGCCTTTATTTCTCACATTCTAGAGGCTGCAAGTCCAAGATCAAGGTATGGCTGGTTCAGTGTCTGGTGAGGGAGGGACCGCTTCCTGGCTTGCAGACGGAAGGAAGCCTTCTCCCTGTGTCCTCACGTGGCGATGACAGAGAGAGCTCGCTGCTATCTCATCTTCTAAGGATACTAATTCTTTTTTCTTTTCAACCCTCACCCAAGGATTTTTTTTTTTTTTCATTGCTTTTCAGAGAGAGAGACAAACATCGACGTGAGAGAGAGACATCGATTCGTTGCCTCCCTGGATGAGCCCCGACCGGGGCCAGGGATCGAGCCTGCAACTGAGGTATGTGCCCTTGGCCGGAATCGAACCCATCGAACCCGGGAACCTTCAGTCCACAAGCCAGCGCTCTAACCACTGAGCCAAACTGACTAGGGCAGGATACTGATTCTTTTGGGTTAGGGCCCCACCCTCATGACCTCATTTAACCTTAGTTACTTCCTTACTCCAAATACAGTCACACTGGGGATTAGGACATTCACTTATGGATTGGGGGCGGGGAGGCAATTCAGTCCATAGCCCCTCCTGTTAAGCCAGTTCTTTGTTTATGAACCCTTTCTGCGTTCCACCTTCCCACCAGGCTTATTTCACCCCCTTAAAGAGTGTTTTGGGGGTTCCTTTAGTGATAACGGACCAGTGGTAGGCCATCTCAGTCTTTCATTTATCAAAAAGCACCACTCTTTAAGTATTTAATTACAGACCAATTTCTGGTTAATTTCTTCTGCAAGGTTTTATAGTCAACAGTTACGTTTTTCATTTCTAGAAGTTCTCTATACTTTTTAGGGGTTTTTTTTGTTTGTTGGTTGGTTGGGGAAGTCCACCTGAGATTTCTTTGAGGGCATCTGTTTCTTTCCTCAACTTTTCCATGTTGTTTTCTTTCTTTCGTATTCTGTCATTTCCAACGTTTGAAACCTTCGGTGTCTGCTTCTGCTTACTCAATGTTTCTTTTTTTCATGTGTCCGTTGTAAATTTTGATTTTTTAGAAGATGTCAATTGAAATAAAATCTGTGAGTGTATATTCCTACAGAGCGTGTTTTCCTGTGTTCTTCCAGGTATCTACAGAGTGAAACCAGCCCATGACCTCTTGACATTCATCTCTTGGCTTGGAGTTTGTTGGCATCAACTGGTAGTGGAAATCCAAACCCCAGAGGCCTCTCTGAGTTTCTGAATCCTCAGGACAGACTTGTCTCCATGTTTTCCTCCAGGTGGCGCCAACACTGACCCAGAAAAGTCTCCTGCACAGTGTGTCTTTTTTCTAGTTTAATATTTAATGTAGGGCATATCTCTTCTGAAGTTCCTCATTTATGATTTTTACTTTAACTTCCTCTCCTATGGCGACCTAGTGCCTTGTCTCCTCTCCCACCTGTGGTTCTAGGTGACAAGAGAAAAAAGCAAGTGTCCTGAAGGCAGCAGCCTTGGCAAAGTTCTTCTGCACAGAGGCAGCTTTCAGCAGAGCCCGCGTCCCTGTCAGGACACACAGCTCCGCTGCTGACCTCTGCATGACCTTCACACACACAGAAAGAACACTTTTTTCTTGCGCCTTGGGGATTTCCATCCCTTTTGCGCTGCTGTTCAGGAACACAGCAGCCTGCTTAGCAGAGTCCCTTACTGAACGTCCCTTTCCCTTTGTCAGCTTTCATGCCGCTCCGCCCAACTCGAATGGCTCTTGCTGACGACAACCCCCTACCCTTCACGCTCCCACTTCCATATGGCCGAGATGCTGCTCTAAACTCCCAGGTGCTGTCCAGCGCCTGGCCTTGTACTGCTCACCTGGGTTTGACCTTCTCCAGCCAGCCAGGTGTCCACAGGTCATTACTCCATTGCTCTCCAGAGACGGACTGCACTTCTCTCCTGCCCTTGTGCCTGCCGACTGGCTCAAGCCCAGGTATCATGGGCCCCTGGCCTTTTCTGCTCCTGCCCAGGGACTGCTCCTGGGCACAGCCCTCCAGCAAGCTCTGCTGGGTCTCTGCAAGAGTAATGTTGCCTGTGCTGTCTCAGCCAGGACCTCCTTCTCTCTCGCCCGTCAGGACTGTCCCGAGCTTCCAGCGTGCCACTGAAGACCCAACCCGATTCCTGCTGCCATTCTCCCGTGTTCAGCTTCACCGAGAAAGCGAGGCTGTTGGGAACAAATGCTTTCAACCTGCTGCCTCCTCCTTACCACCCTCTGTCTATGTGCCTGGCCCCGGCTCTGCTATGTCGTGGGAGGCAGTGCAGCCTCTGACCAGGGCCCTGTTCCTCTGTGCCACAGAAGGACCCTCTGTGAACACCCAGTTTCTGCGCTCTCCGTGAAGCACCCCTGTCCACCCCGATCCTTTGCCCTGCACTACCCTCTTTGTCTCCCTCCTTCCACAGTGACTTTTCCAGAAGGAGTCTCTGTCACATGGTACCATTATTCCTCAATCCATTTTCACTCCTCATGCTGTGATGATCTGATGTCTCCCGCCATTGAAGCACTGAAAGTGCTCCTAATACGTCACCAAAGACCCTGGCCCTCACTGAGGGGCCCTGCATACTCCCATCCTTGCCCATACCTGACCTGTCCGACAGGCTCCACTGTTAGGCTGACCTCTGCTTCTCTGCTCCCCCTGGGGCAGCGCCCCTGTTGGCCTGCCCTAACCACAGTGCTGCTCCCCAAGTGCAGTCCCAGCTGGGACTCGGAGTAGCTGGGCAGCACTGTTCCTGGGGACGGCATGAGCAGCAGGGCATGAGCACGGAGGCTGAGCGTGCAGAGAATGAGCACACGGTGGGAGCCTAACAGATACTGTAAACGCTCTCCAGTCCTGGGACTGCTGGCCAACCCTCAGGAGCCATCCATACTGTCCCCCAAAGGGACTGAGGGTTCTGGTTTGGAGGGTTCAGATGTGACAGAGATGGCCCTCCTCCGTGTCTCACGTATGGCACGGAAACTCTCCTCTGCCTGCTCCACCTGCCTTCTTCTGGGGCCACTGAGACTCTTCTGGAAGGTTCCCAGGCTGCCCCACACAGCCCACACCACAGGGGAGAAGCATTTATTCTGTGCAGAACTTGCGCCTGACGTTTTGGCCCCCTTTGCATGGCTGCACTTTAAATCAAGTGTGAAAGATGTGCACCGCAAAGCTGCCCACCTGGCCCAAGGTTCAGATGAAGGACAAAGGCAGTGGGAGAATTTGTGAGCCCGCGCACCTATGCCATTGGTGGGTGAAGTCCAAGTTCGTTCGATAGAATTCCTTCTCTTCTGTCTCCTGGAATCTGGTAGGAAGAACAGCCACAGGGTCTCCCTCACCATAACAGGGTGCCCTAGGCTGATGTCCCACTACCCCCATGCTGAGGGTCCTTCACACCCAATTCACTCTGCCTCCTCCACTCACCCTGTGACCCCCAAAGTTCCAGAGCCTCTAAATGCACCCCTCCCCTTTACTGCAGCCCTGGAAGGTGACGAGGAAAGAGTGGTTGCTAGCCATAAACAGTCACAGGGCTCGATTTCAAAGAGACACTTGTAAACAAAACTGCTTCCAGGAGGGCATGGCCTTGCTCTGAATGCAAGCTGCAGGCCAAGCCCCAGGGATCCTGTCCTACCTCCAATTCCAAGGCCCCTCAGAAGTCAGACCACGAGTCAATCAAGGGAAAACAAGTTTAATGCTATAGCCTTCCACCATCTGCAGGAGTCGACTTCACTTCTGCAATGCAGGAGGCCCACTCTGTGCCTCAGGACAGTCCAAAGCCCAGGGACACAGAGGTGAGTGTCAGGAACAGCACCAGCCCAGCACTGCCGCCCCGCAGGTCACCTGCTCGTCCTGCTTCTTTGTAGTTTCCTTCCGTCTCGCTGATGTTTGGGGCATCTGTGTTGCATAAGTCCGTCCGACAGCAGCTCGCATAGAGGAAGGGCGTAGGCTTTAAGAGTATAAAAGACTTGGAAAGCACGTCAGCTGGTTTAACTATTGGACAATACTTCGTGCACTGCCTTGAAACATAGAAGAAACGTACAAATATTCCTGACAGGAAATAAAGACAGAGAGAAAGGAACCATGTGAACTGAAAGCAGTGGCACCAGTGCTGTTTCTGTCTGTATCTGCACAACCCTGAGCCTTCTGGTGCCCTCACCCCCACCCAGAGGCCCACATGAGAGAGGGCACCTAGGGGGCAGGCAGGAGCCATCCCCGGGCAGGAAGAGGGTCAGACCTTTGTGTTCCCAGCTGCTTCTGGGGGCTTCTGGCTTGTGTGTGTCAGTTTTTGTTATTTCATATGTCCCACTGAGAACAGCTTTTATAGGGGATGTACATGTTTAGGGGCAAGGGCACACAGTGTGTTCTGAAAGGAGTGTGCACGCTTTAAAAAGTCTGTAGCCCTGGCCAGTGTGGCGTCAGACGCCTCCAAGCCTGGCCTGTCCATGTGCACGGGGAACCTGGTCTGGGGTCTCCGTTTGGGAATGTACTGGTGGCTGAGGCCTCAACTTCTCTCACACAGGGCTGCTCAGGCCTCAGTGACCACAGACAGACACACGGGAGCCAGGGACTCCTGGCCATTCCGGCCATTGCCCAGGGCTTGGAGCTGGCCTCTCAGTGAGGCGCCCGCTGCCCAGGGCCTGGGTGTGAGTGCTGTGACTGCAAGCCTGCTGTGGGCACAGCTCGGTGCTGGCCTACTCGTCAGTCTATGACTTCACCTCATCTTGAAAATCACTTCAATCACTTCTCCGCTTAAGCGACAACATCCACGGGAGGCTAAAGTGAGGCTTAGCCTCATCGCAGCCTCCACATATTTCCTGGAACATGGAAGCCCCCATCCCCGCCCCAAGGGGCTAAAGAGCTGAACCTGAATCTCCAGCCCTGACAATGCCACCGTGGGGGGCAACGCCGATGCCAGGCCTTCCAGAAGTTCTCAGGTGACTCACAGATGAGTCACTGGGGGCAACAGGCTTTTACTTTTTTAAATTTATATTTTATTAATTTTTAGAGAGAGAAAAAAGGACAGGGACAGAGAGAGAGAAACGTGGATGTGAGAGCAGTGCTTTGGTCAGCTGCCTCCTGCATGTCCCCTACCGGGGATGGCGCCAGCACATGCAACCCACTGAGCAACACCGGCCAGGGCTACAGGCTTTTTAAAGTGTGCACACCCCTTTCAGAACACACTGTGTGCCCTTGCCCTAAACATGTCCATCCCCTGTAAAAGCTGTTCTCAGCAGGACATATGAAATGACAAAAACTTACTCTTTTCTTTAAAATTGAATGACCAGCACAGCTGGTGTGGCTCAGTTGGTGGAGCATCGTCCCACACACCAAAGGGTCTGGGGTTGGATTCCGGTCGAAGGCACATGCCCTGCTGCAGGCTCGATGACCAGTAGGGGGCGTGCAGGAGGCAGCTGAAGGATGTTTCACTCTCACATCGATGTTTCTCCCTCTCCCTCTCCCTCCCTCTCTCTCTAAAAAATCAATAAAAACATATTTAAAAAGCCAAAAGTGAATGTACAGAATCTCTCCTATTCTCTTCTTACTCCCCATATTCCATCCTGACTGACCAGCGACGTGTGCTCTTAAGTCATCACCATCCTACACAAGCTGGCTCCCCCTCAGCCCTGCTTCCACTTCTGGCTTCTCAGGACTTGGTTCTTCACATCCAAATGAAGGGTCATTTTCATGTTAGTTACTCTCTATTGACTAAAACGAGACAGACCCTAAAAAAATGGACCTGCCTCTGGAACCCAGGGTCATCTGAAACACAGATGACCCTTAAACAAACTCTGGGGTTAGGTGCACAGACCCCCTGTGCAGTCAAAATCCATGTATAACTCCAGTCGGCCCCTTGCACGCAGATGTCCAAAGTGACATCTACACTTGACCAGCATGGGTTTGAACCGCACGGTCAGTTGAAATATCCCTGTGTAACTGGACCTTGAAGTTCAAGCCCGTGTCGTTCAGAGTCAGCTCTACTTACGCACAACAGCAGTAACACAAAATGTACTGTCTGCTTCACACTTCATCTCGCTGGTGCATGTCAAAGTATCGTATTCCTCACAAACGTGACACTTCAGTACACCTGAGAGGAGGAATAAAAAGGAAAGTGGAATGTTACAGTTCTCCAGACTGGTCAGGGAAGCACCCGCCACACACTCCCTCCCCAGTGGGTCCCATCTTTCCCATGCCCCACAGCCCACCCTGGCCCCCGAGTTCCTTGTCTTTTTTCCTGAGCTTCCCACATGCACCCATAGGGTGTGTCTCCCTCACACACCCACACCCAGACACACAGCAGGGACACAGACCCACAGGCATGCATACCCACACCTTACACAGGAACACACACACACACACGCCCCTGGCATCTCACATTCTGCTGCTCTAGGAACAGAGGCCCCCCCAGGGCTATGGGTCTGCTTCCCCGTGCCCTTCCCATCCACCGTGCCGGCCCACAGAACCTTCTCCCGCTCTGGGTCCCCTCCGGGTTCCCGAGCCCCGGGTTCTTACTCTTGCACCGTAGCCTACTGTTGGGTCTGTGTTACGGTAGGACTCACTTTGTCTTCCAGTCACGGTGACATTTGTCTCCACCCATGGCAGGCCCATGACCAGGAGAAAGGCAAGAAGGACCGTCATCTCCAGTGGTGTCTGGCCCTGGACATGAGAAATAGAGCCGCTTGGTCAGCTTTGGCACGTGTGTGTCCATCACCATTCAAAGCCCAGTGCCACTGGATGCTGGGGCAGACCACCTGCTCCTCACCCATGGGACTGCGCCTGGCGTGCCCTGTTGGTGTTTGGTGGCCTGTCACCATTACCAAGCTCCCTCCATCCCCAAGGACCTCACCGGCCCTGGGACTCACCCATCCCCCAGCACACCTCCTAGGCAGGTGTTCCAGCTGCCCCTCCCCAAAGGCTGCACCAGGTTTCCCGCGCCCCTGCCCTAGCTCCTGCTCTCTCAGCACCCCACGGGCCCCTTCCACCCAGCAGCACCTCCCTTCCTCCTCCGCCTTTGGCTCCCTCTCCACCCATCGCCCAGGTCATCCCCACAGGGCACGGTGCCCTAGTGCACAGGAAGGCTGGGTGTTTCTGCAGCGCCCCGGCCAGGGCAGCTCCGCCCAAGGGCCCCTGCACGCCCCTTCCTGGGCCCTGGGTTCCTTCTGAGAGGTTCCTCGTCGCGCACCCCCTTCTCCCTGCTGTCCGGCACGTGCTGGCCTCCAGGTGGAGGCGCCCGCCCTGGGTGGGGGAGGCGGCAGCCGAGCTGTCGGGCGCCGAACCTTTCGGGACAGCCCCACTAGAAACGCCCCCAAACGAGCCCCGGGTTCTCTGGTGAGGGCCAAATGGCGCGCCCCGCCCCCACCTGCTCTTGTCCCTCGGGCTCAGGAAGCCGGAAGCCTCAAGGGGAGGGGAACCTTCCAGAAGCTGCGCGGGGCACGTCGGGAGGCGCTAGGGCCGACGGGAGGCCCCGCCCCCAGGGCTCTGAGGATCCCAGCATTCTCAGCGCTCACGCGGGAATGTGGCCCAGCTCCCCAGCCGCGCGCTCCCAGGGTTCCCGAGCCCTGGGTGCAGCTGGGGTGGGGCGCAGGCTCGGCCGCGGCCTGGGGTCCGTCGTGCGGGGCCTGCGGGCCGGCCCTCCGATGCTTGCCCGGTGGCTGCGGTCCAGGGCCCTCAGCAGCAGCACCCCCGGCCGCCCCCCTGACACCCCCGCTGTGCTGACGGGCTCCAACTTCGAAAGCGGTCCTGCGTCCTGGTAACTACCCGCCGCCGCTCTGCTCAGCCCGCTTCACCGAGACCGCGCCGAAGCCACGCCTTCCGCACCTGGGGCTTCTCAGGTGTGTGATGGCACCGGGCCTCCGGGCTTCCGCCCAGAGGGCGATCCAGCCCCGTGTTCAAATAGGTCCTGCGGCTCTGATGGTTCCCAGGATGAGGTGGGTCCCAGCTAGAATGTATGGAACACATTTTCAATCTCTGGCATTTTATTTAATTTTTTTTCTAACAGGGTGGAAGGACAACTGGAGGCCACCATTAACATTATTTTTCACATATCAATCCATCTGTTGTTTAGGGTGTCTTCTTGATTCATTTCAGAAATCACTGTACTTTTTGCCTTGTGTGATTCAAAGTTTGTGTCTTATCTAAAAATTCTTTGACTAACCCAAGATCACAATTTTTTTTTTGTTCCCTTCAGGAGGTTTTATGGCTTTGTAGTTAGCTAAGTTCTAAAGCTTGTAGTTAGATCTCTGACCCATATTTCAAATTGACTTTTGCATATGATAAGATGCAAGGGGATATTCAAGCTGTTTTTGCTTTTTAAAACTTTTTTTGCATAGTTTGCATATGGTGGCTCATTTGTTACAGAGGTGATCCATTCTTCGTTGCACCTTTGTCAAAAATTAGTTGATCAGAAACCAAAAGCTGGTTCTTTGAAAAGATAAATAAGATTGATGCACCTTTAGCCAGACTCACTAAGAACCCAAATAAATAAAATCAGAAATGAACGAGGCGATATAACAGCCAACCCAACAGAAATACAAAGGATTGTAATAAAATACTGTGAGCAACTATATGCCAACAAATTGGACAACAGGGGGGAAATGGAACCTAGAAGCATACAACCTTCCAAAGCTGAATCAAGAAGAGGCAGAAAACCTGACTAGGCTGATAACAACTATTGAAATTGAAGCAGTAATCAAAAAACTCCCAGCAGCCCAGCCGGGCATGGCTCAGCAGTTGAGCATCGACCTAGGATCCAGGCAATTGGGGTTCGATTCCTGGTCAGGGCACATGCCCGGGTTGCAGGCTCGATCCCCAGTCAGGGGTGTGCAGGAGGCAGCCAATCAATGACTCTCTCATCATTGATGTTTCTCTCTCTCTCTCCCTCTCCTTTCCTCTCTCTGAAATCAATAAAGATATATATATATATATATATATATATATATATATCTTTAAAAAAACAAAACAACTCCCAGCAAACGAAAGTCCGGGACCAGATGGATTTACACGCAAGTTTTACCAAACATTCAAAGAAGAATTAACACCTATTCTATTCACACTATTCCAGAAAATTCAAGAGGAGGGAAAATTCCCCAACTCTTTTTATGGGGCCAGCATCATACTAATTCCAAAACCAGCTAAAGACACTACAAAGAAAGAAAATTACAGGCCAATATCCCTGATGAACATAGATGTTAAAATCTTCAACAAAATACTAGCAAATCAGATCCAGCAAGACATTAAAAAGATCATACACCATGACCAAGTGGAATTTATTCTGGGGATGCAAGGCTGGTACAATATTCCCAAATCAGTAAATGTGATACACACATAAACAAACTGAAAGACAAAAAATCACATGATCATATCAGTAGACACAGAAAAAGCATTCGACAAAATCCAGCACCCATTTCTGATAAAAACTCTCAGCAAAGTGGGAATAGAGGGATCATACCTCAACATAATAAAGGCCCTATATGACAAATCTACAGCCAGCATCATACTCAATGGGCAAAAACTAAAACCATTTCCATTAAGAACAGGAACAAGACAGGGATGTCCACTTTTACCACTATTATTCCTCGTAGTACTGGAAGTCCTCGCCACAGCCATCAGACAGGAAGAAAACATAAAAGGCATCCAAATTGGAAAGGAGGAAGTAAAACTGTTTTTATTTGCAGATGACATGATATTGTACATAAACCCTAAAGACTCCATCAAAGTACTACTAGATTTGATGAACGACTTTGGCAAGGTAGCTGGATACAAAATCAACATCCGGAAATCAACGGCATTCTTATACACCAACAATGAACTTTCAGAGAGAAACTAAAAAAACAATAACATTTACCATTGCAACTAAAAAAATAAGATACCTAGGAATAAACTTAAGGATGTAAAAGACCTGTACTCGGAAAACTACATGACACTGAAAGAAGAAATAGAGGAAGATATAAAGTGGAAAAATATACCATGGTCATGGATTGGAAGAATTAACAACATTAAAATGTCCATACTACCCAAAGCAATCTATAGATTCAGTGGAACACCATATTTCACAGAGCTAGAACAAACAGTCAAAAATGTATAAGGAACAAAAAAGACCACGAATAGCTGCAGCGATCTTAAGAAAGAAGAACAGAATGGGAGGGATCACTTTACTAGATATCAAACTGTACTATAAACCATCGTAATGAATACAGCCTGGTACTAGTACAACAACAGACATAGAGATCACTGGAATAAAACAGAGACCCCAGAAACAGATCCATGCAATTATGATAAATTAATATTTGACAAAAGAGGCAAGAGTATACAATGGAGTAAAGGCAGTCTCTTCAATAAGTGGTGCTGGGAAAATTGGATAGGTAGCTGCAAATAAATGAAACTAGATCACCAACTTACTCCAACACAAGAATAAATTCAAAATGGATAAAAGACTTAAATGTAAGTTGTGAAACCATAAAAATCCTGGAAGAAAACGTAGGCAGTACAGTCACAGACGTCCCACATAGTGGAATTTTCACTGATACAACTCCTAGGGCAAGAGAAACAAAAGAAAAAATAAACATATGGGACTACATCAAACTAAAAAGCTTCTGCACAGCAAAAGAAAACAGCCTCAAAATACAAAGGAACCCCATGGTCTGGGAAAACATATTTGCCAAGGATGCATCTGATAAGGGGCTAATCTCCAAAGTGTACAAAGAACTCATAGCACTCAGCAAGAGGAAGACAAACAACCTAATTAAGAAATGCGCAAAGGACCTGAATGGACACTTCTCCAAAGAGGACATACGGATGGCCAAGAGACTGGGAAAACATATTTGTCAAGGATGCATCTGATAAGGGGCTAATCTCCAAAGTGTACAAAGAACTCATAGCACTCAGCAAGAGGAAGACAAACAACCCAATTAAGAAATGAGCAAAGGACCTGAATGGACACTTCTTCAAAGAGGACATACGGATGGCCAAGAGACACATGAGAAAATGCTCAATGTCGCTAATCATCAGAGATATGCAAATTGAAACCACAATGAGGTGTCACCTCACATCTGTCAGAATGGCTCCATCTACAAATCAACAAACGACATGTGCTGGCGAGGGTGTGGGGAAAGGGGAACCTGGTGCACTGCTGGTGGGAGTGCAGACTGGCGTAGCCACTGTGGAAAACAGCATGGAGGTTCCTCAAAAAATTAAAAATGGAGCTGCCTTTTGACCCAGTGATCCCACTTCTAGGAATATATCCTAAGAAACCCTAAACACCAATCAGAAAGAATATATGAATCTCTATGTTCATAGCAGCACAGTTTACAATAGCTAGGATCTGGAAACAGCCCAAATGCCCATCAGTAGATGAGTGGATAAAAAACTGTGGGACATTCACACCGTGGAATACTACGCAGCTGTAAAGAAGGATCTCATACCCTTTGGGACAGTATGGATGGACCTGGAGAATATTTTGTAACCTTTGGGACTGTATGGATGGACCTGGGGAATATTATGTTAAGTGAAATAAGCCAGGCAGAGAAAGACAAACATCACATGATCTCACTTATATGTGGAATCTAAAGAACTTAATAAACTGATGGACAGAAATGATTCAATGACATGGAAGCATGGATCAGACTGAGGAATCTCAGAGGTAAGGAGGGCCGGGTGGGTGGGGGGCAAGAGACTAACCAAAGAATTTATATGCATATATGCATAACCCAAGGAGACAGGCAATAGTGTGGTGAGGGACTGGGGAGGTGGGTGGGGCAGGGTGGAAGGGGTCAGTCGGAAGGAAAGGGGACATCTGTAATATTTTGAATAAAAGAAAAACAAATGAAACAAACCAAAAAACTATTCTTTTAAGTCATGGTAATCTTGGTTTTAAATTAAAGGTCAGCATACCTTTAATTTCACAACTTGATATAATTTCAGATTAAACACACATAAAAATTTCTCTTTACCTTAATTTAAGGAGCAACTGAGTCACCCACTTCTTTAACTTCGATCTCCCAAATGAAGTTTTACTATGGTCTAAACCCTAAAATAAATTTCCTTTGGTTTTCATATCAGTCTAAGAAAGATCAGAAAACAAACAAGTTTTACTAACTAGATAATTTTATTTGTACCAAAATCACTAGTTGATTTTGCGGTCTAATTATTCCATGTATCAAAATTTTCAATGTCACATATGCCTAGTATAAAGTATGGCTCATAACGGGTGTTTACTTAATGTTGCCGAACAAATACATGTGTATATACACACACACAAACAGGCCTTTTTCCTGTTCTTACAGTGCGGACAGAACTGACCAGTCATCAGAAAAATCCACACCTGAAGGATGAGCTGCATGTAGACCTAAGATTTAAATGTTAAAAGAAAAAGAAAGAAAACTCATGGAAAGGAACCAGGAGAAAATGTGGTAGAATTCATTTATCATCTTGCTTTGGGGAAGGTTTTTCTGTTTCTGACTCCAAATCCAGACCCATAAAACAAATGATGGTGACAGACATCCCTTCTTGACCAAACTCTAGCCAGGCTCCTGAGTCTTTCTCTGCTGGGCCTCAACCTTCGCCTGCAAATACTTCAGCAAACACTAAGGTGCATCAACACCTTAAGGCCACGTACCAAAGATGACCCTGGCCAAAGGAGCAGAGAGCCGGCCCTGGACCGGGCGCTGCAGAAACACCCAGCCTTCCTGTGCACTAGGGCACCGTGCCCTGTGGGGATGACCTGGGCGATGGGTGGAGAGGGAGCCAAAGGCGGAGGAGGAAGGGAGGTGCTGCTGGGTGGAAGGGGCCCGTGGGGTGCTGAGAGAGCAGGAGCTAGGGCAGGGGCGCGGGAAACCTGGTGCAGCCTTTGGGGAGGGGCAGCTGGAACACCTGCCTAGGAGGTGTGCTGGGGGATGGGTGAGTCCCAGGGCCGGTGAGGTCCTTGGGGATGGAGGGAGCTTGGTAATGGTGACAGGCCACCAAACACCAACAGGGCACGCCAGGCGCAGTCCCATGGGTGAGGAGCAGGTGGTCTGCCCCAGCATCCAGTGGCACTGGGCTTTGAATGGTGATGGACACACACGTGCCAAAGCTGACCAAGCGGCTCTATTTCTCATGTCCAGGGCCAGACACCACTGGAGATGACGGTCCTTCTTGCCTTTCTCCTGGTCATGGGCCTGCCATGGGTGGAGACAAATGTCACCGTGACTGGAAGACAAAGTGAGTCCTACCGTAACACAGACCCAACAGTAGGCTACGGTGCAAGAGTAAGAACCCGGGGCTCGGGAACCCGGAGGGGACCCAGAGCGGGAGAAGGTTCTGTGGGCCGGCACGGTGGATGGGAAGGGCACGGGGAAGCAGACCCATAGCCCTGGGGGGCCTCTGTTCCTAGAGCAGCAGAATGTGAGATGCCAGGGGCGTGTGTGTGTGTGTGTTCCTGTGTAAGGGTGTGGGTATGCATGCCTGTGGGTCTGTGTCCCTGCTGTGTGTCTGGGTGTGGGTGTGTGAGGGAGACACACCCTATGGGTGCATGTGGGAAGCTCAGGAAAAAAGACAAGGAACTCGGGGGCCAGGGTGGGCTGTGGGGCATGGGAAAGATGGGACCCACTGGGGAGGGAGTGTGTGGCGGGTGCTTCCCTGACCAGTCTGGAGAACTGTAACATTCCACTTTCCTTTTTATTCCTCCTCTCAGGTGTACTGAAGTGTCACGTTTGTGAGGAATACGATACTTTGACATGCACCAGCGAGATGAAGTGTGAAGCAGACAGTACATTTTGTGTTACTGCTGTTGTGCGTAAGTAGAGCTGACTCTGAACGACACGGGCTTGAACTTCAAGGTCCAGTTACACAGGGATATTTCAACTGACCGTGCGGTTCAAACCCATGCTGGTCAAGTGTAGATGTCACTTTGGACATCTGCGTGCAAGGGGCCGACTGGAGTTATACATGGATTTTGACTGCACAGGGGGTCTGTGCACCTAACCCCAGAGTTTGTTTAAGGGTCATCTGTGTTTCAGATGACCCTGGGTTCCAGAGGCAGGTCCATTTTTTTAGGGTCTGTCTCGTTTTAGTCAATAGAGAGTAACTAACATGAAAATGACCCTTCATTTGGATGTGAAGAACCAAGTCCTGAGAAGCCAGAAGTGGAAGCAGGGCTGAGGGGGAGCCAGCTTGTGTAGGATGGTGATGACTTAAGAGCACACGTCGCTGGTCAGTCAGGATGGAATATGGGGAGTAAGAAGAGAATAGGAGAGATTCTGTACATTCACTTTTGGCTTTTTAAATATGTTTTTATTGATTTTTTAGAGAGAGAGGGAGGGAGAGGGAGAGGGAGAAACATCGATGTGAGAGTGAAACATCCTTCAGCTGCCTCCTGCACGCCCCCTACTGGTCATCGAGCCTGCAGCCGGGCATGTGCCTTCGACCGGAATCCAACCCCAGACCCTTTGGTGTGTGGGACGATGCTCCACCAACTGAGCCACACCAGCTGTGCTGGTCATTCAATTTTAAAGAAAAGAGTAAGTTTTTGTCATTTCATATGTCCTGCTGAGAACAGCTTTTACAGGGGATGGACATGTTTAGGGCAAGGGCACACAGTGTGTTCTGAAAGGGGTGTGCACACTTTAAAAAGCCTGTAGCCCTGGCCGGTGTTGCTCAGTGGGTTGCATGTGCTGGCGCCATCCCCGGTAGGGGACATGCAGGAGGCAGCTGACCAAAGCACTGCTCTCACATCCACGTTTCTCTCTCTCTGTCCCTGTCCTTTTTTCTCTCTCTAAAAATTAATAAAATATAAATTTAAAAAAGTAAAAGCCTGTTGCCCCCAGTGACTCATCTGTGAGTCACCTGAGAACTTCTGGAAGGCCTGGCATCGGCGTTGCCCCCCACGGTGGCATTGTCAGGGCTGGAGATTCAGGTTCAGCTCTTTAGCCCCTTGGGGCGGGGATGGGGGCTTCCATGTTCCAGGAAATATGTGGAGGCTGCGATGAGGCTAAGCCTCACTTTAGCCTCCCGTGGATGTTGTCGCTTAAGCGGAGAAGTGATTGAAGTGATTTTCAAGATGAGGTGAAGTCATAGACTGACGAGTAGGCCAGCACCGAGCTGTGCCCACAGCAGGCTTGCAGTCACAGCACTCACACCCAGGCCCTGGGCAGCGGGCGCCTCACTGAGAGGCCAGCTCCAAGCCCTGGGCAATGGCCGGAATGGCCAGGAGTCCCTGGCTCCCGTGTGTCTGTCTGTGGTCACTGAGGCCTGAGCAGCCCTGTGTGAGAGAAGTTGAGGCCTCAGCCACCAGTACATTCCCAAACGGAGACCCCAGACCAGGTTCCCCGTGCACATGGACAGGCCAGGCTTGGAGGCGTCTGACGCCACACTGGCCAGGGCTACAGACTTTTTAAAGCGTGCACACTCCTTTCAGAACACACTGTGTGCCCTTGCCCCTAAACATGTACATCCCCTATAAAAGCTGTTCTCAGTGGGACATATGAAATAACAAAAACTGACACACACAAGCCAGAAGCCCCCAGAAGCAGCTGGGAACACAAAGGTCTGACCCTCTTCCTGCCCGGGGATGGCTCCTGCCTGCCCCCTAGGTGCCCTCTCTCATGTGGGCCTCTGGGTGGGGGTGAGGGCACCAGAAGGCTCAGGGTTGTGCAGATACAGACAGAAACAGCACTGGTGCCACTGCTTTCAGTTCACATGGTTCCTTTCTCTCTGTCTTTATTTCCTGTCAGGAATATTTGTACGTTTCTTCTATGTTTCAAGGCAGTGCACGAAGTATTGTCCAATAGTTAAACCAGCTGACGTGCTTTCCAAGTCTTTTATACTCTTAAAGCCTACGCCCTTCCTCTATGCGAGCTGCTGTCGGACGGACTTATGCAACACAGATGCCCCAAACATCAGCGAGACGGAAGGAAACTACAAAGAAGCAGGACGAGCAGGTGACCTGCGGGGCGGCAGTGCTGGGCTGGTGCTGTTCCTGACACTCACCTCTGTGTCCCTGGGCTTTGGACTGTCCTGAGGCACAGAGTGGGCCTCCTGCATTGCAGAAGTGAAGTCGACTCCTGCAGATGGTGGAAGGCTATAGCATTAAACTTGTTTTCCCTTGATTGACTCGTGGTCTGACTTCTGAGGGGCCTTGGAATTGGAGGTAGGACAGGATCCCTGGGGCTTGGCCTGCAGCTTGCATTCAGAGCAAGGCCATGCCCTCCTGGAAGCAGTTTTGTTTACAAGTGTCTCTTTGAAATCGAGCCCTGTGACTGTTTATGGCTAGCAACCACTCTTTCCTCGTCACCTTCCAGGGCTGCAGTAAAGGGGAGGGGTGCATTTAGAGGCTCTGGAACTTTGGGGGTCACAGGGTGAGTGGAGGAGGCAGAGTGAATTGGGTGTGAAGGACCCTCAGCATGGGGGTAGTGGGACATCAGCCTAGGGCACCCTGTTATGGTGAGGGAGACCCTGTGGCTGTTCTTCCTACCAGATTCCAGGAGACAGAAGAGAAGGAATTCTATCGAACGAACTTGGACTTCACCCACCAATGGCATAGGTGCGCGGGCTCACAAATTCTCCCACTGCCTTTGTCCTTCATCTGAACCTTGGGCCAGGTGGGCAGCTTTGCGGTGCACATCTTTCACACTTGATTTAAAGTGCAGCCATGCAAAGGGGGCCAAAACGTCAGGCGCAAGTTCTGCACAGAATAAATGCTTCTCCCCTGTGGTGTGGGCTGTGTGGGGCAGCCTGGGAACCTTCCAGAAGAGTCTCAGTGGCCCCAGAAGAAGGCAGGTGGAGCAGGCAGAGGAGAGTTTCCGTGCCATACGTGAGACACGGAGGAGGGCCATCTCTGTCACATCTGAACCCTCCAAACCAGAACCCTCAGTCCCTTTGGGGGACAGTATGGATGGCTCCTGAGGGTTGGCCAGCAGTCCCAGGACTGGAGAGCGTTTACAGTATCTGTTAGGCTCCCACCGTGTGCTCATTCTCTGCACGCTCAGCCTCCGTGCTCATGCCCTGCTGCTCATGCCGTCCCCAGGAACAGTGCTGCCCAGCTACTCCGAGTCCCAGCTGGGACTGCACTTGGGGAGCAGCACTGTGGTTAGGGCAGGCCAACAGGGGCGCTGCCCCAGGGGGAGCAGAGAAGCAGAGGTCAGCCTAACAGTGGAGCCTGTCGGACAGGTCAGGTATGGGCAAGGATGGGAGTATGCAGGGCCCCTCAGTGAGGGCCAGGGTCTTTGGTGACGTATTAGGAGCACTTTCAGTGCTTCAATGGCGGGAGACATCAGATCATCACAGCATGAGGAGTGAAAATGGATTGAGGAATAATGGTACCATGTGACAGAGACTCCTTCTGGAAAAGTCACTGTGGAAGGAGGGAGACAAAGAGGGTAGTGCAGGGCAAAGGATCGGGGTGGACAGGGGTGCTTCACGGAGAGCGCAGAAACTGGGTGTTCACAGAGGGTCCTTCTGTGGCACAGAGGAACAGGGCCCTGGTCAGAGGCTGCACTGCCTCCCACGACATAGCAGAGCCGGGGCCAGGCACATAGACAGAGGGTGGTAAGGAGGAGGCAGCAGGTTGAAAGCATTTGTTCCCAACAGCCTCGCTTTCTCGGTGAAGCTGAACACGGGAGAATGGCAGCAGGAATCGGGTTGGGTCTTCAGTGGCACGCTGGAAGCTCGGGACAGTCCTGACGGGCGAGAGAGAAGGAGGTCCTGGCTGAGACAGCACAGGCAACATTACTCTTGCAGAGACCCAGCAGAGCTTGCTGGAGGGCTGTGCCCAGGAGCAGTCCCTGGGCAGGAGCAGAAAAGGCCAGGGGCCCATGATACCTGGGCTTGAGCCAGTCGGCAGGCACAAGGGCAGGAGAGAAGTGCAGTCCGTCTCTGGAGAGCAATGGAGTAATGACCTGTGGACACCTGGCTGGCTGGAGAAGGTCAAACCCAGGTGAGCAGTACAAGGCCAGGCGCTGGACAGCACCTGGGAGTTTAGAGCAGCATCTCGGCCATATGGAAGTGGGAGCGTGAAGGGTAGGGGGTTGTCGTCAGCAAGAGCCATTCGAGTTGGGCGGAGCGGCATGAAAGCTGACAAAGGGAAAGGGACGTTCAGTAAGGGACTCTGCTAAGCAGGCTGCTGTGTTCCTGAACAGCAGCGCAAAAGGGATGGAAATCCCCAAGGCGCAAGAAAAAAGTGTTCTTTCTGTGTGTGTGAAGGTCATGCAGAGGTCAGCAGCGGAGCTGTGTGTCCTGACAGGGACGCGGGCTCTGCTGAAAGCTGCCTCTGTGCAGAAGAACTTTGCCAAGGCTGCTGCCTTCAGGACACTTGCTTTTTTCTCTTGTCACCTAGAACCACAGGTGGGAGAGGAGACAAGGCACTAGGTCGCCATAGGAGAGGAAGTTAAAGTAAAAATCATAAATGAGGAACTTCAGAAGAGATATGCCCTACATTAAATATTAAACTAGAAAAAAGACACACTGTGCAGGAGACTTTTCTGGGTCAGTGTTGGCGCCACCTGGAGGAAAACATGGAGACAAGTCTGTCCTGAGGATTCAGAAACTCAGAGAGGCCTCTGGGGTTTGGATTTCCACTACCAGTTGATGCCAACAAACTCCAAGCCAAGAGATGAATGTCAAGAGGTCATGGGCTGGTTTCACTCTGTAGATACCTGGAAGAACACAGGAAAACACGCTCTGTAGGAATATACACTCACAGATTTTATTTCAATTGACATCTTCTAAAAAATCAAAATTTACAACGGACACATGAAAAAAAGAAACATTGAGTAAGCAGAAGCAGACACCGAAGGTTTCAAACGTTGGAAATGACAGAATACGAAAGAAAGAAAACAACATGGAAAAGTTGAGGAAAGAAACAGATGCCCTCAAAGAAATCTCAGGTGGACTTCCCCAACCAACCAACAAACAAAAAAAACCCCTAAAAAGTATAGAGAACTTCTAGAAATGAAAAACGTAACTGTTGACTATAAAACCTTGCAGAAGAAATTAACCAGAAATTGGTCTGTAATTAAATACTTAAAGAGTGGTGCTTTTTGATAAATGAAAGACTGAGATGGCCTACCACTGGTCCGTTATCACTAAAGGAACCCCCAAAACACTCTTTAAGGGGGTGAAATAAGCCTGGTGGGAAGGTGGAACGCAGAAAGGGTTCATAAACAAAGAACTGGCTTAACAGGAGGGGCTATGGACTGAATTGCCTCCCCGCCCCCAATCCATAAGTGAATGTCCTAATCCCCAGTGTGACTGTATTTGGAGTAAGGAAGTAACTAAGGTTAAATGAGGTCATGAGGGTGGGGCCCTAACCCAAAAGAATCAGTATCCTGCCCTAGTCAGTTTGGCTCAGTGGTTAGAGCGCTGGCTTGTGGACTGAAGGTTCCCGGGTTCGATGGGTTCGATTCCGGCCAAGGGCACATACCTCAGTTGCAGGCTCGATCCCTGGCCCCGGTCGGGGCTCATCCAGGGAGGCAACGAATCGATGTCTCTCTCTCACGTCGATGTTTGTCTCTCTCTCTGAAAAGCAATGAAAAAAAAAAAAAATCCTTGGGTGAGGGTTGAAAAGAAAAAAGAATTAGTATCCTTAGAAGATGAGATAGCAGCGAGCTCTCTCTGTCATCGCCACGTGAGGACACAGGGAGAAGGCTTCCTTCCGTCTGCAAGCCAGGAAGCGGTCCCTCCCTCACCAGACACTGAACCAGCCATACCTTGATCTTGGACTTGCAGCCTCTAGAATGTGAGAAATAAAGGCCTGTTGTTTCCACCACCCCATCTATGAGGTTTCGTTGTAGCCACCGGAGGAGCCCCCTAAGCCATGTGGGTCAAGGCCAATCAAAACGCACCCTGGCTAGCTAGCACAATAATAATAATTCCTGTTTTGGGAGGGGAAAGAAAATAAGATAGAGAAATAGGATACAAATAGCGTTAAGGCGGCAGGTAAGTAAGTTGAAGTGTTCTCTGTTTTTTGTGTGTCGTTCACAGGGAGGTAGTAGATACTATAGAATTTAGACATTGAGTCGGTGCCAAAGTGATGGAAATGGAGTTTTGACCTTCTGCATGTGTATGAGAATGAGAAGTGAATAACTGAGCGAAAACGGATCGAAGAAAGAAAAATGATCAAATAGTTGATGACAGAGCAGCCACAATACGTAATATCACCAGCTCAGAGAGATTATCAGGTGCAATTGTCTTAATCCAGAAAAAGACACACTAAAAACATAAGACCCCTGAAAAGTTCACCGTAAAAGAGGGAAGAAGAGACAGCAGACTTACACTATTAATTTCAAACTGACTGTAAGGCAAAAATCACTTACAGGCATAAATGACTAAATGTTCAACTCACCAGGAAAAACCTGTTTTTTAACAATTGAGAATTTATATGTAATAGAAGCCCTTCAAAAGGGATAGAGTAGAAAGTGTTACCCCTGCAAGGAGAGACTGATCAACCCAGAAACAGCAGAACACTGAAACACATCTCTCCAGATAATAGACCCGAAGGCAAAAGTTCAGTAAGAGCGTTGTTCAACAAACTGAATTAATACACGGACATTACACCCTGCACCCAACAACTACAGAACAGGCTTTCCTCTCAAACACAAGACACCATCATGGACAATTTTAAGTACTTTAAGTGGAACAGTTACCAAAATTCAGAAAACCAACAAAACCCCAAAACTTTTTGGGATAAAGCTAAAGCAACATCCAGGGGGAAACTGATAACCACTTCCAAAGGTGAATGCTTCTGATAGAGTTAGTAATAAGAATAATGGAAATCAGTTCAGAGAAAATTATAAAGTGGCAGAAACTAACGAAATAAAACTCGAGGACACGATGAAAGGAATGAGAGTTGGACTAACAGCAGATGAGACACAACCCAAGAGAGGGATTCAGTGCACAAGAAGAGTGGGTCGCAGAAATCATCCAAGTGGAGCACGGCTGCGTTGCTGCTGCTGTTTCGTGTTGTTGGTCCTCACCCGAGGGTACTTTTTCCGTTGATTTTCAGAGAGAGTGGAAGGGAGGGAGGGAGAGAGACAGATTGAGAGACACATCGATTGGTTGCCTCCTGTATGCTCCCGGACCAGGGCCCGATCAAACCGGCAACTCAGGTAGTGGCCTTGACCGAGAATCGAACTCTCGACCCTTCGTTGCATGGGCCGACACTCTGACCACCGAGCCACACCGGCCAGGGCTGGACCAGGACCTTTTTTAAAAGAACGGAACGTACAGAATCCAGCTGGATCCTGGGGACCAACGCGCAGCAGAAGGGCTACCAGATGTGTGTGCAGCTGTCCTCACTGGCACGTTTCTTTACCAACCCTGTCAACACCCTTTGTGGCATAACTCTGCAGGCCCTTCAACCAAAGGCTGGGTTTATTTCCCTGACCTTGACTTTGGGCTCCATCGTGTGACTTGCTGGGGGCAATGAGCTGTTAGCAGATGTGACCCAGCAAAGCCTTGACATGAGCTTGTGTGGCTGGGATCGCCGTCATATGCCTCTAGCGCTGTCCCGCGAAGGCAATGCCCACTCACCCGCCGGTAGCAGGAGGAGGAGGAGGCCCACGTGTAGCAGAACCATCCCAGCTGACCCAAGACCTGTGGTGAGAAGTAGATCTGCCCAGCTGAACCCAGCTTCTCTACAGACACACGGGTGACAATGACTGATGCTTTCCCTCAGGGGCTTTGGGGCTGCTGGGTGGGCCGAAGAAACTAACGATAAGGAGCATCACCAAGAGGAAGAGAAAGAGATGGACAGACACAGCATTTCAAGGTCTAGGAGCTAACAGTTTTCCAATACCCAGCCCCGCTATCAATACCCAGTCCCATAGATTTAAGACAGTCTTAAGAAATTGAAGCAGGGTGGGAAAAGTGACACCCAGACACACCGTCGTCAACCTGCTAAACACCAAAGACAAAGAGAAAACCTTCGAAGCAGCCAGAGAAAACAGTCACACTGCTAAAGGGGCAACAGGACGACTAATAACCGAGACCCAAAGAGAGAAAATAAGCCACGAGAGACAGAAGACAATGGAATGAGAATGTCAAGCTAGTGGAAGGAAATAACTACTAATCTAGGACTTTGTACAAAAACAAGAATGTCCTTCACAATTCTATGGTGAAGACAGATTCAGAGAAACAATCTCAGAGAGGATAACACCTTGTACCACTCGGGAAAAATATAGGAGGCAGAAGAAAACTGATCTCAGCCCTGGCTGGCTTGGCTCATTGGCTAGAGCGTGGGCTTGCGGACTGAAGGGTCCTGGGCTCCTTTCCGGCCAAGGGCACTACCATGGTTGCAGGCTGACCCCCACCTCAGTCCGAGGGCGTGGGGGGCAACCAGCCCATGTGTCTCTCTCACAGCCATGCTTCCCCCACCCCCTCCTCCACTCTTTGAGTAAAGCAATGGAAAAAATATCCTTCCATGAGGATTAAAAACCAACAACAAAGCGAGGGCGGGGGAGAGGGAGGGGCGCCGCAGGCGGCAGCTGCGGAAACACCCCCGCCGGGAGCGCGGGCCCAGGGCGCCTGGGGGACGGGGCGAGGCCTCACCTGCGAGGGCAGCGGGCCGGGAGGCCCACGGGGCAGGAGTCCGCGCGCGGAAGGCCTAAGCGTTTTGACATGAACGCGAACACGCAGCGATGGTCCAGAGAACTTGACTGACCGACAATGAAACAAACTTCGCGCGCCCCTGACAAGAAAATACACAGAAGACCTGGCGCGGCTCCCAGGCCCCAAGACCGCAGCATGACGCGCCCCGGGGCTGTGCTTCCCCTGCCCTGCATCGGGACAGGGCGGGTGAGGCTGCGGCCGCCGGGCCGCAGCGCGCAGCTGACCGCCGCACTCCGGGCCCTGAGCAGCGCCGAGGCCCGGCCGCAGCGCGCCCGGCAGCGGCGGCGGCCCAGGCGCGGGGACTGCTGGGATCGGTGGCGTCCCGGGGGCGGGCCTCCCGGGCCGGCCCAGCTCCCATCATGCTTCGCGCAGCTCCTGGATCTGTCGCTCGGAGTCCCTGTGGCGGCGGCGACCGTTGGGCCAGCGCGGAAGGCTCCAGAGGCCTGGGAGCTTTGGGAGGTCGGGCGGTAGGTTCCAGAAGGTCAGGGAGCGGGAGGGCGGGGTTCCGGAAGGCCAGGCAGCTGGGGAGCAGAGGGGCGCGGAAGGTTCCAGAAGGCCTGGGCGCGAGCCGGGCGGGCGGCCCCGGGCTCAGCCCCGGGCCTCCGGCTGCTGTGCGGGGCCTGGGGGCGGCCCTGGGGCAGGCGCCTGGGCGGAGCTGGCCCGCGCCCGCGGCAGGAGCCCCGGCCCGCTGGCACCCCAGCCTCCGCCCCGCCCGGGGCCCCCGCACCCGCGCAGCCGCACGGCACGCTGTCCTCACGCGCTTGCTGGCCTGCACCCTGGTTTCCTTGGCTACAGGCTCCTGGTCCTGCGCAAAATGATGCTGCTCTGTGCCTTGCTGCTGGTCCTGAGGTCTGCCCTCGTCTTGCCGGCGGGGTGTAAGTATCTGCTCTTCCCGGGTCTGGAGGGGTGAGGCTGCACCCAGTGAGCAGGTGTCTTTGGAAGGGTTGGCATGGACTTCCCATCACCTTGCCGGCCGACAGCGCCGCTGTCAGGGCAGTAGTTAGGCACAGGGGGGACCTGGAGAGTGTCCCCGAGCAAGGAGAGCAGCAGGAGGGAGAAAGCCTTCCTCCAGAGCAGCCGGCGGGGGACGGGGGGCTGCTGGGCGGTCCAGCTGCAGGCAGGCCGGAGCGGCTGAGTCCCAGGAAAGCTGGGAGGGTGCTGGCCTCCTAGGACTGTCAGGCCGTCTTGGACACGTGGACCGCATCCTCAGAGCATAGGGCTTTGGCCGCCTTGGGGTGTTCCCTAGAGCCTGTCTCTGGGAACAGGTAAAGCTCCTGGTGTACTTGGCTTCTGCCCAGGGAGCTAGTTGTGGTGGGACTCGGAGCCCAGGAGCCCTGAGCCCTGTGAGCCTCAGGACATCCTCAGAGGCCCAGGGAAGGGGGCAGTGGGCTGGTACCAGGGTGGAAAGTGCCTGTGTGAGCAGGAGCCCCGTGCTGCTTTTCTTTCTCTCAGGGACCTATAGTCTGAAATGCTATGAGTGTTCGATCATAAACTCCTTCGAGTGTGCAGAAATTAAGACTTGCGAGTATGAAGTTAGGCGCTGTTTGACAGTCTCGATTCGTAAGTACCTGCTTGTCTTTCCTACACCTTGTGAATTAGTCACCTGCCTGAGCACTTTCAGGGGACAGAGCCAGTCTGTTTTTTCTCTGCATTCAGTTGATGGCCCCGGCCTGCTCTGTCCCCATCCTGAGAGCATGTTGTCAGGCGCTAGGCTCAGCCCAGGACAGAGCAGTGTGAGCCGCCCTGCAGACACGTGCCCTGTGAGGTGTGGGGGCAGAGGACACAACTCCACGGGTCCCCAGCGGCTGGGAGTGCAACCGACCCTCAAAGCCTCCACCCTGCTTAGTCCCTGGCCATGCAAGCAGATGTCCCAGAGCGGCCAGGCGGTTCCTGGTGACCAACTGATTCTGGTCTCTGCAAGGGCTTCCAGCTAAGCAGGCCTAAGGAGTGGCTGCACCATGGACTCCTCGGAACAATGTCTACCACACAGTAGGCCAAGCTTGGGGTCAGGGCAGAGCCTGACTTCCAAGATGCTTTTGGCTCCTACTCAGAGGCACTCATGCTCTGAGAAAGGAGTCCCTCTCCCCAGGGCCCTAACCAGAAGAACATGCACAGCCAGCGACCAGCAAGTATTTCACTAACCCTGCAGGGAGGCTGGTCTGGGGCCTGCTCAGGGCCTATCTGTGAGCCCGTTCTCCTCAGCATCTGTGAGCTCATTGTCCCTGCGCATGCCAGCCCGTGTGCAGAACAACTCTCTGGTTGCCACCTCTCCCTTTTACCAACTGCCATCACCCTGTGGGCATCTGCCAATGTGGGACGCGGGCAGGAGCTGAGGGCATGTGCTCTGTTCCTACAGTGGGCACCTTTTTTTGTGCATGCTCAGCCTGTCAACATCCAGTGTGTGGCTCGACGAGCCCTGTGGTTCTTATTATGATCGCAAGACACCCTTTAGCAGTAACTGTGAGGAGACTTGAACAATGAGGCTTATTACTTACAAGTCCTGGAACTTCCAGGGCAGGTGGGGGCACACAGCGAGGGCGAGGTCGTGGGTAGGTAGAGAGCTTGCAAGCACGGGCCTGGGGTTCTGCTTTTATTGCGGTTGGGGGGAGGCTAAGGTTTCTAGGACTCATTCCCTTTTTTTCTTTTTTTAATGTCTTTATTGATTTGAGAGAGAAAGGGAGAGGGAGAGAGACAGAAACATCAATGAGAGTCCTCATTGATCGGCTGCTTCCTGCACGCCCCCCACTGGGCATCGAGCGCACAACCAGGGCCTGTGTGTCCTGACCGGGAATCGAACCTCCATCTCCTGCATCGTAGGTCGATGCTCAACCTCTGAGCCACGCCGGCTGGGCTCTAGGACTCATTCTTTATTGGTGAACTTAAAATATAATACTGGAGCCTTGGCCGGTGTGGCTCAGTTGGTTGGAGTGTCACCCCCATGCACTGAAAGGTCGAGGATTCGATTCCTTTGTCAAGGTACATACCCAGGTTGCAGGTCCCCTCCCTGGTTGAGGTGAGTATGGGAGGCAACCATCCAATCGATGTTTCTCTCTCTGTCTTTCTCTCTTCCTCTGTCTTTAAAATCAATAAACATATCCTTGGGTGAGGGTTAAAGAAAATGAGCAGGACCTTTCATTAGTGCATCGACGTGACAAGGTCCCATACACTATTTGAGGCGGGCCTGAGCAGAGATCTGGCGGTGCAGAGAGAACATCTCCAGGACAAGTTGCTCATGGGGTAACCCGACCCTCCGGTGGACTTGGATATTCTCCCTCAGTCAAGAGTTCAAGCAACGGCCCTGGCTGCTGTAGCTGAGTTGGTTGGGCATGGTCCCATGCACCGAGAGGCTGCCAGTTTGATTCCCGGTCAGGGCACTTGCCCGGGTTGTGGGCTCGCTCGATCCCTGGTAGTGGGTGTGCAAGAGGCAGCCAATGGATGTTTCTCTCTCTCTCTCTTTCCCCCTCTCCCTTCCTCTGTCTCTAGCAATGTAGTAACATTTGAGGATGTAGGATGTGGGCATGGAGCTAGTTCCTTTGAATGGGAATGTGCTCTGGTATTTACAAGCAGAAAACGTGAAATCAGTGATTTTCATCTCTTTATTAGGTGTGAGCCCTCGTGAACTACACGTTTACAAGAACTGTACAGACAACTGCACGTTTGTCTATGAGGCCCAAATGCCTCCACGAGCCCCTTATCACCTCCTGAGGACAAATAGTTTCTATTTTGTTCTTTGCTGTAATAATAATCACTGCAATCAAGGAGGACCCAACAATGTGGAGCGGGACATCTTACCTGGTGAAGCGATCGAGGAGGCGATAGATAGGGCATTGCGCCTGGGGGTCTCGGGATTCTTCCTGAGCTTTGCCTGCATCCTGGTCAGCAGGACACTGACTTGAGAAGCCCTCATCTCAGTGACGAGGACCCTGTCACCTCCCCCATTCCTCAAAGTTCTTTGCTGTCTTGTGAACCAGAGACCCTGACCCACAGGCCCCCGCTGGCAAGTTACCCATTTTCAGCTTATTTCAGAGAGCAATAAAGCACAGTATTGTTTGAGTGCTGCAAAGTCAGGGCTTTTTCTTTGTGTGTTTTTTCGTATTTGATAAGCTTTTTTCTCTTTAACATCACCTCACACAGACCAAACACTTTTTTTTCTTCAATCAAAAGCAGATCAGCTATAGGCGACAGTGTACTTCAGCTGGAAGAGGGGTTCCAGCTGTAGGCAGACCTCAGGGCCCTGGGGCGACCTCGGACCATCCTGGCAGCTCCTGGGCTGGGGTGTGGGAGCAGAGCCTGTGGTTGGCGATGAGGGAGCACTGCCACTGGTGACTGTCCAGCGTCCCTGTGTGGGTCAGACAGGCTCTGCAGGAATTGGGTCGTCTTCACTCAGTGATAGCATGTGCCCCCAGAACTGACAGCTGAGCAGGGTGTGGGACCCCAAAGCCAGCTGCGATGGCCCCAAAATGGCAGGGAGAGTCCAGGCTGCTGCTGTCTTTCACTGCACTTGGCCTGTCAGAAAAATGGCATGGAGGGACAGAAAGTCAGGACCTTCTTTTGCTATCTCCCTCCCCTCTATTTTCTTTAAATCAATACCTGATTTTAAATTACTGAGACAAAATTCACATAACATAAAAATCATCATCTAAAAGGGTGTGATTCAGTGTGTTTTAGTATGTTCACAATGTAGTGCAGCCACCACCACCTTCTAATGCCAGAACATTTTCACCCCAAAAAGAAGTGCTGTATCAAATAAGCAGTCACCCCCCACCGCCCACCGGTGCTCCCCAGCCTGGGCACTGCTGATATGCTCTCTGTCTGTGGAGCTGCTTGTGCGGGGGCGCTCTGGGCAGTTCTCAGGAGCTATGTGGGGTTGGGGGCGGGGAACGATGAGACAGAAGAGAGAGGAAGCACCATTCCCAGCAGGACAATTGGAAAGGACTCCTATGTAGACATAGATGTAGACATCCCGGAGTAAACCTGAAGGACAGGAAACCAAGAGGCATCCAGATTGAGTAGGGCTCACACGCGGGGAGTGGGGCGGGGGGCAGGTATGAGGCCCTTGTGCAACCTTCCAGGGTCATCATAAGCCTGGTGACAGTGACATTGTCCGTTTATGCTTAGTGCTGTGAGAAAAGACCCACATATGTTGATGGCTCCAGCATGAAAAACAGTTCTCATATAACATCTAAAATAAGACTTTATTGTCTTTCTTTTTTATTGCTGTCTGAAACTATTTCCGCTTTATTGAGATACAACTGTCATATAAAGTGTAAGTTTAAGTATACAATGTGTGGATTTTATACACTCATATCGAATGATACACTCATATGGTAGACACCATTTGCGGCTACTATAGCATTGACTGACACCTGGAACCCACAGCCCTTTGTTAAGAGCCATCCTGGCTCCACTTGATACAGTATCTCCTGCCCAGAAGGTCCCAGTAAGCCTGGGACAGGTGGCGCGGCACGGTGGTAATGGGGGCAGGAGCACCGAACCCTTACCTGTGGTCATCAGTGATGAGGCATTGCAGGGAAGCTCTGCTGGGACCTGGCCTAGTTTTCAAGCCTGAGGTCTGGGCTTTGGTGCTGGCACCTCCGGGTCACAGCTGTCTCCACAGCTCCTCTGGGCAGGAGAGACCGGCTTCTGGTGCCAGTTTTCCTTAGGCCTGCCTGTGCAGGGACACTGAAAGCTCATGCATGTCTACATCCCCAAGAGCCCCAAGAACAGGCCAGGAGACCAGGAGGGTATGGGTGGTCAGCAGGGCGGCCAGGAGGAGAGGCATCCAGCGAGGCCTAGGCTGGTGCACCTGCACACCAAGGTCAGGCTGCATTACAGCCTATGTCCCTTCCCAAGGACAACTGTGACACCATTTGTGGCTGAGGTACATCATACATCTCATCTGTCTGAAGGGACCTTGGTGGGGTCTGACTCATTGCCTCAGCTGAATAGTTCCCAAGGAAAGCTCAGGAGGGGGAAGGATTAAAGTAAAATAAGAAACAACACTTGGACCGTGGCATCCCTGCTGAAACCTGCACACACCTTCTGTGCTGTTCTAGAGTCTGAACCAAGGGCCCCCAGTGCCCCATTCCCAAATCAGGGTCAGGACTGGTAGGCACAGCTCTGGGGCCCTCTGATGCACCAGGGGACCTTGCAAGGTCACAGGACCCGTGGGCCTCAATCTCCTTGTCTGAAAATGGGAACAGTGATATCAAGATCCACCTCGAGGGATGGCTGCCAGGCACTGGTGAGACCACAGGTCCACCCTCCCAGGGTGGGCAAGAATCCCAGGAGAGTGAGGAGCCCAAGACCACTTCAACCTCCGCTGTTGGCCCGGGGCCCCTGAGAGCCCACTTCAGGACAAACAAGGAGGGTGAGGGCACTGGGCACAGGCACAAGGGGCAGACACAGACACAAGGGCCAAGCTGGGTCTCATTTTTCAGCCTGAAGAGCAACCCTCATCTCCTGGGTATTCACTGCTCCTTAGCTGGACCAGTCAGATAGACAGACAGGTCCCTGTCCGCTCGCCCCCATAGAGCTGAAAGTCCTCCCTGGGAGAGACCCTGGCTGGCTTCTGTCTCCACTTCCTGTAGCCAGCTTGAGGCCTGGAAAGCGTCAACAAAATACACGTGAGTAAATGGAATTAATGCACAGCCACCCTCCCGCCCACTCCTTCCTGCTCTCAGTCTTGTGAAAAGGAGATAAAAATATCCAAGGCCCCTCTCATCTCTTGATAAGATAAGAGGCCCATCCATCCCGCTCCCTTCCCAGCGGGAAGATGGAGAAGGTTCCCGCCCATCCCAGACCCATTCAGCCCCCAGTCTCCACCCCGAGCCGACCTCGGACACCCACCCAGCCTACAGCAGGCCATGTGTAGTTGTGGAACAAGGCACCCACCTATTTCACTCATCTCCTTTTGGCTGGACACCTCCAACCCTGACCTCTCCATCCCTGACCCCTTCCCCAGGCATCCTGGCCTGGTCCAGGGACACTTTCTCCCATGACGTGATCAGCTGGCCAGTCAGGCCTTTGAGCGAGATAAAAGGATTGGGGTGAGGGGGCAGAGGGAGCCCAAGCATGGCATTCCGGGCCAGGGCAGAAGTGTGGATGGCAGGATCCCAGCTCTCCCTGCCCTGGGCGCGAGCACTGGCCACCCACACCCCTCCAGCTCCCAAGGCAGTGCTCCCCTTCGAAGCCATCCCCCAGTGTCCTGGCAACAAGTGGCTGAGGGTGCTGCGGATCTGGAGGGAGGGTTCTGAGGACTTCCACCTGCAGATGCAACAGACCTTCGAGGAGCTGGGGCCCATTTTCAGGTGAAGCCCTCCTTGCCCACCTTGCTGACACACCCTAACCCTCTGTCCCCACTGGCCATTGAGTCCTTGCTGGGTGACCTGTGCTGCCACACCCCAGCCAGGTGCTGGTGCTCAGCACCGTTAGGAAGGTGGGTGAGGATACTCAATGAAGCTTCTGTGGCCCGGACTGGCACTAAAATTGGGGCACTATAGCCGGTTATGAGGTCGGAGCAAGCTGTGGCTCGCTGCTGATGGACAGAATGCAGACACTAGAGCAGAAGAGGCTCCAGTTAGACTGCGGGAGGGACTGCCTGCTCGGAGCCAGCCTGGGAGAAGGGAGAGGTCAGTAGGAAACAGTCTGGATTTCATCAGCCAAGGACACGTCCCACAGCAGGGCTTTGACTTTGTCCCACAGGTATGACGTGGGAGGGAAACACATGGTGTGCGTGGCGCTGCCCGAGGACGTGGATAAGCTGAAGCAGGCAGAAGGCTATCAACCCCGTCGGATGGTCCTGGAGCCCTGGCTGGCCCACCGACAGCATCGCGGGCACAAACATGGCGTGTTCTTGCTGTGAGGGCGAGTCTGGATGAGGAGGGCAGGGAACGGGCAGCCCGGGTGCAGAGCCGAGGCGAGACAGGGAAGACCCAAAGCAGGCCTGCCTTGAGGCCTGTCTGGATGAGTGGAGAAAATGTGACCACAGGGCTGTGCCAGGGACCTGGGGCTGTGCCCATCCTTCCGCGCGAGAGGAAGAGCAGCTACTGTTAGGGAGCACCCCATCTGCTCAGGCCTCCTGGGGTGCTCTTACAGCCTGGACGGCTGCCCTCCTGCAGGCCTGGAGAAGGGCCGGCACTGGCCAGGAGCCCCTGTCAGCACATGCTGGAGCCTGAGGGCCCACCAGGCTGCAGCCTCCGCATGGACCCCTATGGGTCCTGAGTGACGCAAACTTTGCTTAGGTGGGGAGAGTCCTGGGGCTTCAGAGAGGGTGGGCGGCAGGTCGATGACACCTCTGCTCAGAAGCTAAGTTCTAAGTTGATGCCTGTGTGAGCATGTGTGTATTCGTGGGAACTGTCTGCTGGTGTGGACGTGTTTGTGCTTGTCTGTGTTTATGCGTGTGTGCACACGTGTGTGGGGGGTGTTGTTATATGTATGTGAATGGATGTGCTTGCCCATGTTGGTGTGCTAGCATGTGTGCTCATGCATGTGAGTGTGTTCATACCACTGTGTGTTGTACAGAGGTCATCACGTGTTTGCATGGGTGCATGTTTTTGCTCATTGTGTGTGCATGCATGTGGTGTGTTTGCCTGCGTGCATGGGTGTGTCTGGATGTGTGCATGTTTTTGAGTGTGTTGTGTTTGTGTTCATGTGCTTCCTGCATGTGTTCTCTGTATTATTGTACACATATGTGCATGTCTGTGCTTGTGTATGTCCTTCTGTGAGTGTGTTTACCCATGTCCTGTGTGCATGTGTGTGTGATCATTCTCAACACCTATAGACAGCTGGCCTTAAAAAGAAGGTGTTTACACTTGACTGTGGCTGAGAATGCAAATCTCCCCTCGTACCCTGGGGATACCCCTAGAGCCCCCAGGTGCCTGGGCTCCTTTGGGAGGATATCATGAGAGACATGGTTTAGTTTGTGTATAGAGGAGCTAGAGACCCCAAAAGGAGAGGAATAGGTGTGGTTGGTACAAAGGCAGCACTGTCTGGCTGAGGGGGGGTGGGGGGGTGAGGGTCACTCAGGTCCTGTTCCACTCTAGGGTGTGGTGTGAGCAGGGTGGGCATTGCTTGACAAGAGGGCCAGCCTCCTCCTCAGAGAAAAGGCCTCCATACCCACTGAAGACCTGGATGGGGGATGTGAGTGCCAGGCACGGGGCCTGCAAGTTGGCAGCAGCAAACTCAGTGAACCCCATGCACGGTTAGGCAGAAGCCTGGTCTCAGCCCCACTGTAGGCTTGAGCACCCTGGGCACAGCACACTGGGGCCTCCTTGAAAGGAAGCTTGCAGCAGGGGCAGAAACATGGGCAGCTCCCTGCCCACCTGTGTCCCTTTAGCGATGAGGAAGATGGGACACAGGCGGGGAGACTGCCGCTGACTCTCGCTGAAGCTCGCTCTCTGCTCTACAGAAACGGGCCCGCATGGCGCTTGGACCGCCTGAGGCTGAACCCAGACGTGATGTCGCGACAGGCAGTCCAGAAATTCATCCCCATGGTGGATAGGGTGGCGAGGGATTTCTCCAAGGCCCTGATGGCCAATGTGCTGCAGAACGCCCGGAGGAGTCTGACCGTGAACATCCAGCCCAGCATCTTCTACTACACCCTGGAAGGTGAGGGATCTTGAGGGATGGCACTGGGCCAGGGAGGGCTGGCAGGAGGCAGCTGTGAGGCCCTGGGCTGCCTGCCATACACTCAGCAGCCCCATCCTCTCTACAGCCAGCAATTTGGTCCTTTTTGGAGAGCGGTTGGGCCTCCTTAGCCAAAGCCCGAGTGCAGCCAGCCTGAACTTCATCCACGCCCTGGAGGCCATGCTGAAATCCACCATGCAGCTTATGTTCATGCCCAGGAGCCTGTCCCGCTGGACAAGCGCCAAGGTGTGGAAGGAGCACTTTGAGGCCTGGGACTGCATCTTCCAGTATGGTGAGGGCCAGGGCCCAGGCTGTACTGTGTGACAGGGACACTGGGGTCCACAGTACAGGGGAGAACTGAGGCCAACAGAGGGCCACAGGGCCATGGCTTCTTCTCAATCCCCGAGACAGTTGGTGTTGAAGTGGGGCTGGGCTGGGCTGACCCAAGGGCTTGGGCGGGAGAGGGAGACAGGTGCTGATAGCTGACGCTAAGACAATAGGAGGCAGTGGCTCCCAGCACCAGGCCCAGGGCTCTGTTTCTGTGCCCACAGCCAACAACTCCATCCAGAAAATCTACCAAGAACTGGCCCTTGGCCGCCCACAGCACTACAGTGGCATCGTGGCAGAGCTGCTCCTGCATGCAGACATGACCCTGGATGCCATCAAGGCTAGCTCCATCGACCTCACTGCGGGGAGCGTGGACACGGTCAGGCCAGCCACCAGCCTTGCCCATAGAGCATGAAGCCTGTGTGGTCCCAAGCAGTGTCCTCTCCAGCCAAGGGTCTCCTGCATGCCCCCTCCAGTCTATGTCACCAAGACTTCCCATCTTGGAGCTCAGCTTTGAAACTGATAGAGGCTCTGAAGGAAGGGCACATGGGAATGACCTCAAAGGGGAGGGTTTGCCATTACTGGTGGGAATCCATGCTCTGGCAGCCTGCAGAGTGACTAGGCCTGGGAACACGCAGCACAGGCTCCATTCAGACCATCAAGGTCCTAGGAAGAGGGGCACGCCAATACCCAGATGCACCTGGGACTCTGCCCAGTGATAGATTACATTTAGCTTTCTTTAAAGATCCTGTGGAGGTGGCAGGCTGCATGGTGGGCAGGGCGGCACCCAGGGCTGGAATGCAGCCAAAACTTCCTGCCTCTAGACCCAACCTTCCCCTGTCGGCGTCTCTGGGCTGCTCTGGGCCTGGCACCTGGGATGCTAAGGCACAGATTGGTGGTAAGAAGCTCCCTGAGCAGAGAGTGGGATGCTGTCATGAAGCAAAAGAACCCAGGGTAGGGCATGTGCCTCAGGACAGCTCTAGGCAGGCTTCCTAGAAGTGGGAACTTCCAGTTGGATGTGGAAGAACCACAAAGAAGTTAAGCCATGAAGAGGAAGCATGGAGGGCAACAGTCCAAGGGTGTAGCGGCAGGCAGCAAAGAAAGGCAGTGAGACTGAATGGAGGTAGATAAGAGCAGAGAGGTCAGGGTCCCTGAAGGCAGGGCCTCAGGCACCAGGCCTGTATCCAAGGCTGGAGGAAAGCAGTGAGGGGAGGACTGGATCAGACTGATGCTCCCTTAAGGTCCCCCATATTACCACAAGGTGCAGCATGGACTGAAGCAAAGGGGACAGCAAGCAGGTCACTGCTCCATGTCTGGAGATGCCAGGGGCATGTTGTCATGGGGATAGGATTTAGTAGTTTCCCAGATCTCAGGGTGGGCTGGGGGTGCCTCTCCCTGCACATAGAAATGACCTTAGGAGGGGAACTTGTTGGGGTCTGAGCTGGCTGCAGATGCCCCAGGGAGATAATCCATTGGGAGCAGATGGACCTGGGGCTCCAAACCCCACACCAAGTAGATGGGGAGGGTGAGCCCCTTCTGGAGCCCATAAGAGAGTGAGAACCAGGCCTGAAGTGGCAAGGCCTGGGTCTTCCCTGAGATTGGGGACACCTTCTCTGAGGGACTCATGGAAAGTAGAGGAAGTGGGTTTTAGGACCTTGAGCTCTCAGCTTCCTGGGCTCTGTCCTGCCCTGGGCATGCACTCACCATGGATCTGAGACTACCTGCCCAGAGAGTGGGGCCCTGGGGGCTGAGGTGCATAGCTTGTGCCAAGGTCTGAGCCCTGCACCCATGGTTCCTGCAGACAGCCTACCCCTTGCTGATGACCCTCTTTGAGCTGGCACGTAACCCTGAGGTGCAGCAGGCCCTGCGTCAGGAGAGCCTGCTGGCCGAGGCCAAGATCTCTGAAAATCCCCAGAGAGCAACCTCAGAACTGCCCCTGCTACAGGCTGCCCTCAAGGAGACCCTGAGGTAGGTGTGTCTCACCCAGCTGTCCCAGCCACCCGGTTCCACAGTCAGGAGAGCAGCGCTCACCAGGGCTCGAACACAGATCCTGGGGCGGTAGGCAGCTTTGCCCAAGATGCATCCCCACACACCTCCTCTTCCTCTCCCTATAGGGACAGGGGCTCTTTGTTCTCTGAGATCTCACTTCAATGTCCTGGGCGCCATCCTCTGCAGCGCCCTCCTTAGCCCACAGGCAACTCAGGCTGGGGGAGTTTTGGCTGAGCTCAGGAGGGGTATGGACACTGCTTCCCAGTCCCAAAGGGACCTGTGAGGTCAGGGAGCCTGCCCCTGGCTGCTGTACCCTGTCCCAGCTGGGCCCTATCCCAGCTGAGGATGTGTTGGCTGCCCCTGTCCACAGGCTGTACCCCGTGGGCATCTCTGTGGATCGGCAGGTGAGCTCGGACTTGGTCCTGCAGAACTACCACATCCCGGCTGGGGTGAGTGAGGCCCACCGCCCTTCCATCAGACACCAAGCCTGGTGGACCTTCCCCAGGGGCCAGCTGACCCTGCCCCCTCCACCTACCTGCAGACATTGGTCACTGTGCAACTCTACTACCTGGGTCGCAACCCCTCGGTGTTTCCACGGCCCGAGCTCTACCATCCGCAACGCTGGCTGCACAGGGGCTCCAGCGCCAGGCTGCCCCACCTGGCCTTTGGCTTTGGCCCCCGGCAGTGCCTGGGGCGGCGCCTGGCGGAGGCCGAGATGCTGCTCCTGCTGCACCACGTGAGCGCTGGGCCGGCGGTTTGCGGGCGGGCGGGGCGGGGCGGCGGGAGGGCGGGGCGGCGGGAGGGCGGGGCGGCGGGAGGGCGGGGCGGGGCGGCGGGAGGGCGGGGCGGCGGGAGGGCGGGGCGGCGGGAGGGCGGGGCGGCGGGAGGGCGGGGCGGCGGGAGGGCGGGGCGGCGGGAGGGCGGGGCGGCGGGGCCGGGCGCCGGGCCCGGGCGCCGGGTGGTTCTTCAGGCGGGGCCGCGCCTCTGTCCTAGGTGCTGAAGCACTTCCAGGTGGACACGCTAACGCAAGACGACGTCAGGATGGTCTACCGGTTCGTGCTGATGCCGGCCAGCACCCCGCTCCTGACCTTCCGCGCCATCAGCTAGTCCCCGCGCCGGCCACCAGCCGCCTGGCCCGGGCCTCCCTGCTTCTGCCTCCGGCCCTGCTTCCTCGGCCACACCACTGTCCAGCCAGCACCCCGCACAAATGGGATAGCCCAGACCCGCTGGGGAAGGCCGTGCTAGGCAGTGCGGCAAGGCCCGGGCAGAGCCGGGGGAAGCCTTGGTTGCAGGTCTGGATTATATGCCCAGTTCCACCAGCTCCAGCTCCTACAAGGATCACCATCCGAGGGCCTTGACCCCCATCCCATCACCCAGGACTGGCTCCAGGTTCCTCATGGATCCATCCAAGGGGCCTCTGGCCCTGTCCCTCACCTCCCTGTCCAGTCTCATGTGCCCCCTGTCCTCAACTCTTCCCCCATGCGAGAACTGACAACACAGGTCCCCTGTCCTGCTTGTGGCCATTTCAGATGCCATGCTCCCTGTCTGGAATGCTCTTGCCTAGAGTTGACCTTCAAGCTGGGTTGTTATTTGCCCACCTACCTGTTCTTCTCAGCCCATGCAGCTCCTCCTGGCACCGTTAGTCCCCTGTGGTTGTGGTTGAGCCTCCCAGCCAAGGGCCTGGATAGACGGTAGCATTTACTTGAAGAATGGCTGCCAATGGGGCAAATTGGACATCTGGTCCAATGACATACACCTAAAAGCAGGAAGGATGGTGAACTCCACAGGCTGGCATCAGGGTGACTATAAAGAAGCCTCTGGAAGAAGGGGGTGGGGCCATCTCGGCCACATGCAGCCAAGTGCCCCCTTTAATAAAGTCCTCCATCAGTCCAAAGTGCCAGCTGCTTCTTCACACTGACACTCAAGATTGGGGCCCTTGACCTTGTGGGTGGAAGAGGTTTTGAACAGCTGGGAGCCGGCTGGGGTCTCTTAGCTGGCAGGCCTGCGCAGTCTGTCCCACGCCATTTAGGGTCAGGTGACACCTTCCATGTAGAAAATGGTCCTGGCAGCAAGATTGGCGGTGGGGTTGCTCCACTCTCCCTCCCCACCCCCATCTCATCTGGTAAGAATCAGGCACCCAGGTCTCACCAAAGGCAGTAAGAGAAGGGCCCAAATTTCTGGCTGCACAGCCCTGCAGGCACTGAGCTACCCCAATGGCACCATGTTTGGTCCTCAGCTCCCTTGATGAGAGTCTGTATATGCCTCACCACTCCACTCCAGCCACAGCAAAGAGGCCTGCTGCCAGGGCTGTGGTCTCTGCCCTGCCCTGGTCAGGCACTGTTGAAGGGGACTTGAGAAGTCACAGGGAGGAGAGGAGGTTTCAGACTCCAGTCACACAGACACAGGCTGGATCCCTGGCTCACCACGTTTGTCAGCCCTTAATCCCTCTGAGCCTCAGCTCTTCACAGGGGAATTCTGTGTAATAAGTCCCCTTTCATCAATAAGGACACCACAAGATGGGTATTTGGAAAGCTCCTAGCTCTCTGCCTCTATGGGCACTCAATAAATGGGAATTTCTTCTTCTGCCTCTCAAAAGCTGATTCATGCCATGGCTGGTGTAGCTCAGTTTGTTGGGTATGATCCCATGCACCAAAAGGTTGCTGGTTCAATTCCTGTCAGGGCACATGTCTGAGTTCCAGGCAAGATCTCTGGTAGGGGGCATGCAGGAAGCAGCGTATTGATATTCCCCTCTCACATCTCTCTCACTCCCTCTCCCTTCCTCTCTCTCAAAAAAAAAAAATCAATAAAAAATTATTTTTTAAAAAGCCGCTTTAGCCCGGCTGGGTGTGGCTCAGCGGTTGAGCATCGACCTATGATCCAGGAGATCGGGGTTCGATTCCCAGTCAGGGCACATGCCCGGTTGTGGGCTCGATCGATGACTCTCTCATCATTGATGTTTCTATCTCTCTCTCTCCCTCTCCTTTCCTCTCTCTGAAATCAATAAAGATATATAAAAAATAAATAAATTTTAAAAAGCCGCTTTGTTACATGTGGCTCCACTCTGTCTCCAGTAGTCAACATGTAACAGCAGCAATAGAACCAATTAATAGTTGCCCTGCAGTGAATGTGTGTCATTCTGCAGAGCTTGGCACAGGTGTTCACTTGATGTTCATGGGAAATCTAAATGGGAAGCACTGGTTCTCCATGTTCCTTCACTTCCACTATACAAATTCTGCAGAGGAGTCCCTTTTTATCCTGCTTGGAATTCTTGTGCCTTTTCACTGTGAGTGCCCATTTGGCTCTTTTAAAATATTTGCCAGTTATCCTGACAGTCTTGTTTAATAGTCAGAACTCTTACACCTCTCACTTCTTTCAGTGTGGAAATAGTATTGCCTTCAAAATACACCAAAAACTAAAACATCTGTGATGTGTGCAGGTGGCTCCTGTTTTGAGTCTGTGGTCCTCCTGAGTGTTTCTGTTGCTTGTTCCAGTTCCAATTCTGTTGCTCGATCACTTTCCCAGGGCTCTTTGTGTAGTAATTATGTAGCCTAACCCTTCCCCCAAGAGGGACACTAATCCTAAACCTATGTGGGGCCTTTGCCCTGGTTCTCAGCCTGGTCTTAGGAAGTCCAGCTGCCTACTCAGCACTGGTTTTGTTGCATAGAAACTTCTGCACTGTGTTATCAGTGATGCTGTTGTGTTTTTAAAGTGCTGCCTTTCTGTGGCATTGCCATTGCCACACTCTCTCAGTATTTAGCTCTGAAATATTTAGAACAGTCCAGACACAATTACTTGCAGTGGTGTGTGGTCTTCACCAAGGTTGAGATTTAGCCTCTTAGCCTTCAGCATATGACAAGGACACTTCCACCCACAGCAACAGGGCTCCTGGACATTTGAGGCTCCCTTAGGTGACCTCAGATGTTGCCTTGATGACAAGCTGTGGGCATCTCAGCTGGAAATACCCAGAAGCCCAAGTCGCAGTCTTAGCTACAACTGTGTGAGCTTAGAAAAGCAGTTCATCTCCTTCTGGTCCTCCAGATTCTTCCTAATCTGCAAAACAATGCTGAAGAAATAGTAGTAACAATAGTCATAACAGCGTCGCTTCAATGTATCCACCACTGACAATATCAAGCTCATGTGTGTTACCTGTCTCATATTTTATCTTTGTTCCATATGAATTCAGCTATGAGTGAGGATCTGTCACTGTCCCATCTTATCACTCAGCAAATGGAGGCCCAGGAAATGCAGAACTTTGCCTAAGAATACAGGACTAATCCGCGAAACCGTGGGGATTGCTGAGGCTTCAGGGTCCAAGCTCTTGCTGGACTTTCCCATATGCCAGGCAAGGGGGGGTTGCTCTGGTGGGGAGCATGGTGAGGAGAAGCTGGGGAGGCCCTCCCCATGTGGACGGTAGGTATTCCGCACACCTACTATGTAGGCTTGGGATACAGAACAGAGTCCAAAGCAGACAAAACCCTTTGTTTCATGAAGTTGGTATTCAGGGAGACTCAAACAGACAATTAACCAGGATATGTCAGGTGGTGAGTGCTCTGAAGACAAGGGTGGGGACCAGGGGTTGAGTATAGATGGAGCACCCTAGCTCAGGTGAGGAGGTCACCATGCTCTCTCCAAAAGGTCACCATCTTTTTCCTATTTCCAAGTTTTGATATTGTTTCCTTAACAAAGAAGAGATTGGAGCTGGAAATACATTATTTAAAGAGGCATTTAAAGCCACAGGACTGAAAGAGGCCACCTGGAAACTCAGTTACAAATAGAAAAGAGAAGCCTGAAAACAGCCTGGGCACTGCTAAGCAACAGACAGAGAACATGGGGACCAGGAGCGAGATGAAAATGGACCAGATGCCAGGCAGGCCGACCATCTCCAGGAAGTGCTGTGCTGCCAGCAGAATACGTGAGCTGGAGCCAAAACTGACCACTGCATTTGCAACAAGGCAGCCACGGGCAGACGAAAAGTTGTGTGGCGGCGTGGTGAGGTCAAAACTTTCCACAAGCAGGTTCTAGAGAAGGTGTAGAAACTGACCACGGTTATGTGCCTGGGCCTGAAGACATCGACGTGAGGGGGGCGGGAGCCTTTTAACAGGTTTATTGCCACCCAATTGCACCAGCATCAGGCCAGCACTGGCCAACCCCCAGGCCACGTCAGCACCCTGGACAGCAACAAGTCTCTTGCAATGCCCCACATTTGTGTCTGTTCTGTCCTGGAAACTTCCCTTGTGACAGTTGGGGCCTAGGAAGGGGAAGTGTCATGCCTGCAATGGGAGCATTCCTGAGACTGAACTCTTGCATGCTGTGGAGGCCCCGGGGCACTGTGGCTTGCTGTGCTATTGCAGCGATAGGAGCCTAGGAAAAAGTCAGACTCTCTTGGAAGAAGTCATAATTTTATGACTATTGTTTCCTGGCCTGGGCGACCTGAAAATTGCAGGATAGAAGTTATTTACTGAGACCTGTGAAATCCACTCCTTGCACCTCTGAGCAAGCCCATGCCTCACGAAAGCCTGCCTGGACCCCTCCACATTATTTCCCCATCCTACAGAGATGCACAGCAAGAAGTAAGCTAGGTCAGGGCTCAGCATGTGACCAGGGTCAGGGTTCAGAGTGTGATCAGGGTCAGAGATCAACTTCCCTAGTTGCTATCCAAAAGTCAGCTGTTGTGTCAATGTCACTCCTTAGAAGGTGATCTGTCTTTTTCTCTAGCCGATAAAAATATTTTCTTTTTATTTTATTTATTAATTTAAGAGAGAAAGACAAAAAATTGTTGTTTTGCTTATTTGTGCATTCATTGGTTGCTTCTTTTTAAAAAATATATATCTTTATTGACTTCAGAAAGAGGAAGGGAGAGGGAGAGAGAGAGAAACATCAATGACGAGAGAGTCATTGATTGGCTGCCTCCTGCACGCCCCCCACTGGGGATCGAGCCCACAGCCCAGGCCTGTCCCTGACTGGGAATCGAACCTTGATCTCCTCGATCCTAGGTTGATGCTCAACCACTGAGCCACACAGGTTGGGCAGTTCATTGTCCTGAAGGGGGATTGAACTCACAACCTTGGAGTATTGGGGTGACGCTCTAACCAACTGAACTACCTGGTGAGGGCAAAAAAGATTTTTTTTTGTCTTTGGTTTCTGCAGTTTCGTGGGTCTGGGCAGATATTGATTGATTTGCCCTGCTGGGAGTGTGGTGGGCTGGTTCCAAGATTGACATCCTTTGTCAATTCCATGTCACCTCTGTGTTGTTCTCCCAGCCATCAAGGCCTTTCTCAGCCTCCTGCTGTCTTTCTCAGCCTCCCCTCCATCTTTTCACTTTTCCTGTTTTTGAGGCTTAGCTGGGGCATTGAAAAGAGGAATCCACCACAGATTTTCTGCAGCCCCCTCTGCTTTGGGGAGCTGACTGCCCCACAGGGTGTTCATGGGGGAGGGGGAGGCAGAGAGAGGCCCCCTTGCCAATTTAGGCTTCAGACCATGTGAGAAGGCCGTGATCCAGGCGGGTGGGTGCATAACACTCTCAGAAGGAAAATGGAAAGGGAAATGTGAGTTCATCACGCGCAGTAAGGAAACGGTTGCTTCGCTTCGGACTTTTTATCCAGTCCTAGAGGTTCCTGCTTTGCTCTCTCCCGCCTCCCTAACCCAGCACCCCTGGGTCTCGGGACTTCCCTTACACTTCCCCTTGATTCTCGCTTGTGAGAACTGTAAGATTGCCGCGGGGCGTATCTGCAATCCTTTGAGATTTTGCTTCCAGGCCAGGTCCTCTGCCCTTGGCTCAAATAATTGCTTTAACCCTTTCTTTAGGGTTGGACTGGCTTTTGGGGACAATCTCACACATCTCTTCCCTTTTGCCCAGAAGGACCCTCACCGGGGCCCTCTTTCCCTTCACTCAGCTTCCAGCGGTTGAGGCCACGCTGAGGTGGCCGTGCTGAGGATGGGGAAGCCACTCAGCAGGGCGCCGCCCCGCAGGTCCCAGCACTCAGTGTGCGTGCTCCAAGCCGGCTGCCGTGGCTGCTCGTTTGCTGTGCAGCGGTATTTCGGCAGCACACGCGGGCCAGGCGCCACAGGGAGAGCAGCGAACTGAACAGTCGGCCCAGCCTGGTGGAGCTCACCTCTAGGGGGACATAATTCTAAGGGAATAAGCATGTCACTGGCAGTCAGGTAGCACTTGAGCAGTGGGCTAGGGTTGGCAATGACGAGGCGGGGCTGGTCTTTCCACTTTTTAGGGGAGGAGGCAGCATTCAGCCAGAAACTTGAATGAACTGAGAGGGGGCTTCACCTACTGGACCCCAAGGTTCAGGACATTGGAGAGAGACCTGCAGGTGTAGCTGAGGTGCCGGAAGCCCGTGTGAAAAGCAGGAGAAAATGGGACAGGTGGTGTCCTGAACCCAGGGTGAGTGGTGGCTTCAGGAAAGGGACAGAGGGGCACAGGCAGGCTCTATAAAATGCAGCACTGCACCAGGGGTTGGGAGGGGGTGGGGAACACTCAGCCTTGGTTTACCATCCACTTCCCTTGAGCTGAGCCCAACGGGAGCGGGGGGGGGGGGGGGGGGGGGCGGATCCTGTGCCACTTCCCAGGCACAGAGCAGCATGGAGAAGGGGGAGAGTGAGGCTGGAGGGCCAATTGGCACAGGTCTCATCATCACACAGTGACGACCACCCTCTCCCAGGACAGAAGCACAGCTGTGCAGATGCTGCAGACAAGACAGGAGGAAGGAAACCAGGCTGGGTGCTCCCTCTGTCCAGCTCTGTACTTATCCCAGGACAAGGTTGTAACCAGAGCCCCTTTCCTCCCCTTTCCCACACTCCCCTCGCTGTCGGCTGGCACCTCGGCCTCCTCCTGGCAGAGTCGGAGCTGGAGTCCTAGGCAGCCCTGTGTTTGTAGGGTTTCTCCACTTCCCACTAGCCAGGGTAGTTGGGCAAAGGAACACCAGGGGGCAGAGACCTCTGTGACTCCAGAGCCAGGACTTAACCCTTCCCCCCACTGTGAAGCTGCAAGCTGATAGCCCGAGGTAGTCAGGAAAATCACCCACTCGTACAGCAACCTGGTCTCTGTCGAAGGCCCAGCAGCTGGGGAGGGTCTTGGCTCCTAGTTTAATGGGACCTTGACCAGGTTTCCGTGGTCTCCTTGTACATGTTGACCTCCAATCTCATCACACCCAAGGATACAGGGTGGCAAACAAAAATCCCATAAGTGAGAAAGACCAACCCCCTCCCACCCTTGGTTTTGGACCTGTGCCTGCTGGCTTTGGGGACCCAACACTAAATGTTGGCCACTGACTCAATTTGCTGCTCCCTGAGGCAGCACCTCAGAGGCTGTGTGTCTCGCTGGGACTGTGCCCAAGCCCCTCTCCATCTTGTGAGCCAGGCAAATGGTAACGTTGCTCGATGACGACGAGGAGCTTGGCAGGCAGTAACTGAGTGGGACCCAGTGTCAATGGGTAACAAACCCAGAGTTCACAGCCAAGAAAGCAGACCCCCCTGACACACATCCTGGTGGCAGGACACTGGTGTGGACTTGACCAGGTTCCCTATGGAAAGAGGGGATAAATGCCACCCAGGGTTGTCAGGCTTTTCAAAAGGATGGCGTCCGAAGAATCAGAACTAAGGAGAGAGATTAGGAAATGTGCTGGGTCCAAATCAATGCACAATTGATCCCATTCCTATATGCAGTACACAAACAGTGAAATGAGAATGAAGGAAAAACGTGGAAGCTCTGTGCAGAGTAACTGTTCGCGTTGCAGGTACTGCGGAGCTGTGTGAGAGCCTCACAAAGCACTTACCACACTCTATTAGAGATGTGTTTAAGGACCTGAATAAGTGAAGATATCAATCATAGTCATAGGTTGAAAGACTTTGCTTTTTAAAGTGTCAGCTCTCTGGGTCTTTAGATGGCATGGAATACCAGTTGGAAGCCGTATGTGGGTGTGTGTGCATGTGTGAAGTTGATTCATTAAATCAGAGGGCTTTCCACAACATTGAGACATATGTGGCATCACATTAAGCAATATCATTTTTGGACCAGGATCAGAGAAACAGAAAGTGAGATGGGACAGGAAGTCCAGAAGCAGACCCCCACAGAAAGCACACGGGTCCAAGCAGGCATGGGAAGGGAAGGGAAGGGAAAGGGGGGAGGGGAGGGGAGGGGAGGGGAGGGGAGGGGAGGGGAGGGGGAGAGGGGAGGGGGAGAGGGGAGGGGAGGGGAGGGGGAGAGGGGAGGGGGAGAGGGGAGGGAGAGAGGGGAGGGGAGGGGAGGGGAGGGGGAGAGGGGAGGGGGAGAGGGGAGGGAGAGAGGGGAGGGGAGGGGAGGGGAGGGGAGGGGAGGGGAGGGGAGGGGAGGGGAGGGGAGGGGAGGGGAGGGGAGGGTTCTGATGAGTGTTACTGGTCAGTTAAGGATCCAGAAGGCAGGAACTTTCTGTGCAGCAGTAAAAAAAAAAAAAAAAAAGCTTTTAGCACTTAAAATGTTTCAGCTTTTGTGGGGGTTTTTAGTAGTCTTTATTGAGGAATGCGTGGAGGATCAATGACGACAAGACTGTGGGACTGGGGACTCAGTTAAGAAAAGAGAAGGGAGACAGGTCTCACTTCAGAGCTGAGGAGAGAGGCCAGGGGCCACAGGGACCTGTGAAGAGGACCACCACTTCCCTCAGGGAAAGCCCCCAGAGCACCTGACTTCTTGTGGAGAAGAAATTGCATTTCTGCCAATCACCCTTGCCTGCAGTGTCACCCTAGGTAACCCCTCCTCTCCTGGACTGGGACTCCAAATCCTGGGTGAAGTCTGACAGCTAGAACTACAAAAAAAGTAAGCCCAGCCTTAGGAGTGGGGCACAAATGTTTTGGGGACATATATGTGGGCCAGCAGGGAGGCTCCAGATGCTGTCCTGCTAAAGTGAGACTGAGGCTGGCAGTGAGTCCACAGTGAGTGGATGTGGGAAGGGACTGGGGGAGGTGTGCAGGGGGAGTCAGCCATGGAGGGCCAGGGTTGGGGAGGGGAGGTCCAAACCTGAACCTGGAATACCCCGTAGTCCCCTCCTCACATTGCAGTGTCCAGGAGCCGTGAGAGGCCTCCATCTCGCCTGTTGCCTGTCCTGCTGTGCTCCAAGTGCCAGGGCACCTGCCAGAGACCTGTCCTGGGAGCGAGGTCGAAATCCCCTGTGAGAGGCTGTGTTCATGAGCATGTGAGGGGTTGGAAGGAGCAGCAGTTCCTAGGGAAGGGCCTGGAGGCTGCTGCCCAGAGTCCAGGCTCCATTTCTGGTTGTGGTTCTGGTCTGCGGGGGTGGGATTGGGGGTATCTAAAGCTAACCTTCCTGTGTCCCCACTGGGCCCCAGCCCTGAGCCAACATCCAGACAACCAGCCAGTGCCAGGTCACCCCCTACGCACATGGAGCCGATGTCTGCTATAAGATAAACATAATTTTTGTTAACGTAAGAAACATTCAAACCTGTGAAGAATTTTTGTGTGTTTATTTGAGCCACTGTCGACACATGCCAGGAAGCAGAATCTCAACAGTTTGAGATGATGCTCTGGAGAATGGCAGTTTTGCAGTTTTATACATTACAATCAAAAGAGGAGACCTAGGTGGGTTACATGAAATCCATGAGTGATAGATCAGGGAGGCGGGAGAAAGAGAAGGGGGGAAGCTCTGGGATTGGATAGGAAGTAAAATGATGGACACACACGGCTTTGACAGTTAACAGCAATTAACTCAATAACAATGAGGGGATTTGTGGTCTCTGCAGAGTGGTGCCTGTGCCCTGAAGGGTCCAGAAAAAGGAAAATCACTCTGACATTCCAATGACATGTTATCATAGATGCAAAAAGACAATAGACAAGCTCAATGAAGGTAAAGATTGACCTTTGTCAGGGAAGATACCAGCCTAGGACATGACTACCCACCATAAATTGCTTTTTAGTTAAGAAGTTTTAATTTCAGACCATCCTTTGAGTTTGCAAGGCCGCCACACAGGCCTCCCGAGAGTGGCAGGTTAGCATGGGGCCCCTGTTTATCCACATCTCTGCCTCACAGGACGGTGAGTTCCCGGAGCCCAAAACGTGGGGATGGTTTCACAGGGGCTCCTGGAAAGAGTGTGGGTGTGGCAAGGGCCGGTATCTGCATCACCTGGGGCTGCATCCTGTCCCTGCTCCAGCGCCCCTTCCATACAGAACAGCCTGCAGAGGCCCCCTGGAGGAGAGGAGCCTCCCAGCAGAGGAATGGACCACTGAGGGGAGAGGGTGACCCCGGATGGCCCCAGGAGGGTCAGAGGGGAGGGAGCCTCCCACACCAGGCACTTCCTTTCTTGCCCACAGGGCAGAAGATCGTCTCATTACTCTTGTGGTGCCCCTTCCTGTAATGAGGCTTCAAGGATGCTGCCGAACATCACCAACCCAGCGGCCGTGCTGGGTCAGCTGGACCTCAACCTAGCAAAGTGGCTGGGTCAGCTGGTCCCCAAGTCCCAAGTGCAGGGTTCCTCTTACTGTGAAAATAACTTCTGAAATGAGGTGGCCCAGGCAGGGCGCAGCCTCTGGGCCTTAGCCAAGGGGCTCCTGCTCAGCCTGGGGCCAAGCCTCCTCTGGACCCTGTTGTGAAGACTCCTCACCTTCAGGCACAGAGAAGGGGGAGGGTGATCGTGTTCCCTGCAGAGTGCACAGAGGTCACCCCTCCCCCTCAGCTCCCTGTCCTGCAGGCTCACATGCTCAGACCTGGGAGTGCTCAACTGGACTGGTCCTGCTCCAGGGGCCCAGGGAGGGAAGCTGCTCCACCCTGCCCTGAACCCCAACCACTCCTGCTGTGCCACCAAGCCTGTCACATCTCACCAACACCTTCAATTAGCCGCTGACACAAGAGGCAGAGATCACCGAGCCCTGGCTGGACAGGGGCATCCAGGAGAGCAGCACCCACAGCCCCTCCAGCCAGTCCTGCTATCAGTATGCCAGCCACGGGAGAAAATAAACGCTTTCCAGCACAGAGCTGCTCTTTATAAGCCATTCGGCCCCATGAGGGAGGGGGCAGGGTCTTTGAGACCTCTTCAAAGGGAGACTTGGCTTCCACCTGATCAGGCAACTCTGATGGCCTGAGAGGAACCGTCTCTGCACCTCATGGGGAAGCTCCCCACATATTCCAAGAAGCATTTCCTCCAGCTCCTGCCCCCCCAGGGGGACCCCACCAGGACCCTCAGGGAGCGGGAGCTTTCAGGGCCCTGAGGTGGTTGAGGTGCTGGGCCACCCTTCAGGGCAATCTGGCCAGGTTCCTTCCCTCTGTCGTGTCTCTCACACTTTTTTCCCCTCTGAGCACCTGTCCCCCAGGAGGACCCTAGGATCCTAGAACCCTGCTCCTTGCCATGGGGTAGGGGTGGTCAGAGCTTCACCTCCTCCCCAGGTCCCCCAGCTGCATCTTCCAGGGAGAGAAGCCCCCCACCCCTCCCTGTTCCCCTGGCGCTGAGGACTCCCTGAGTGTGGGTCCAGGAACTCTACACAGACCACCAGGATGGGGCCTCAAGACCAGAGTGGCACCTTCCCAGGTGGGGAAACTGAGGCACTGGGAGTGGACAAGTGCCGAGCAAGTGCCCTTTTCCCTCTGTTGGCGGCTGGGAGATGACCCCTGGCCCAGCTCAGTTTTCTTCCCAGAAGCCGGGAGCAGAGCAGACCAGGGATCCCTCCCAGGGGTCCTCTCACCACCTGAACTGAAAGGGAGACTAGGCCTCAACCCCGAACAAGGGGGGGCCACTCCTCCCCAGGCTTTGGGGGTTTCAAGGAAGTACAGAGCCTGGGGGTATACATGCGGGACCTCTGGAACCAGGAAATCTGAAAGCTCCAGCACTCCTCCTTCCTGTGCCTCCCCAGCCCCAATGCAGCCCTCATGCGAGGGGCCCTGACACCATACACCCGACCCTGTGCGATGGGGGTAGAGGGTGCCTTGTGGGCAGAAGAGCCTAAAGACCCCACCTGGCTCCCCCTCCCACCCTTTACAAACATTTTTAACTTTCCATTTTGAAATCAGTTCACACTTACAAAGAAGTTTTGCTTGACCAGTGTGGCTCAGCAGTTGAGCATCGACCTAGGATCCAGGAGACCGCGGTTCAAGTCCAAGTCAGGGCACATGCCCAGGTTGCAGGCTCCATCCCCAGTGAGGTACATGCAGGAGGTGGCCAATCATCACTGATGTTTCTCCCTCTCTCTCCCCCTCCCTTCCTCTCTCTGAAATCAATAAAGACATATTTTAAAAAAAAAAAGAAATATCAAAAACAGCACAGTTTTATGTGTTTCACCCAGCTTCTTACAGAACCGCATCTCCAAGGTCAAACACAGGGAATCAGACTCTCACAGACCTGGGCACAAACCACGTCCACATCTCCCCCACTGTCCACAGTGTCCTGGCCTCAGATCCAGAGTCCAGGCCAGGAGCTGGAGCTGCATCTCCTGTCATGTCCCCTGGTCTCCTCACCCTGGGACAGGCCCTTTCCACCGGTCCTTGGCTTCCTGTCCAGGGTTTTCACTCCACCACGTCTGAGACCCTTAATTACCCACCACTGTTTGTATTCGTGACAGTTGACACTCACTTGGGTCCACCTGTGTGTTTGTGAGCTAGAAATGCCTTGGGCCTCCAGGTGCTACCAGAGGGAGTTCTAGGTGCCACTTCTGCAGTCCGCCCACATCTGGGGCACCCGTGGGCACAAGCCTATACAGTGGTGGCCTTGAGAGAGCTGGTTGACTTCAATCGAATTGGACCTTTCTGTCTGCCTGTTGATGTCTGTCCTGCCTGGACCTGTTGCACAGCTGGGGATGAATGTCCCCCAGGCCTGCACCTAGCTCTGTTTTCTGTGAAATGGGTGGGTGGCTTCACTTGCCTCCACGGCCCAGCAACTGGTCACACTTGGTAGGGAAGTACACAGAGACTAGGAGCAGTGTGCATGTATAGGGGTGTATGCACATGTGTGGGGGGGTGCATGTGTGTGGTGTGTGTGGTGTGTGTGTGCTGTATGCGGTGTGCATGCTGTGTGTCATGTGTGTTCCGTGTGGGGGATGTGGGGGGGCAGTGGGGGGGTAGAGTGTGTGTAGGGTGTGGGGTGTGGTGTCTGGTGTGTGTGTTATGTGGTGTGTGTGTGGGGTGTGGTATGTGTGTGTTGTATGCGGTGTGCGTTCTGTGTGTCTCGTGTGGTGTGTGTGCAATGTGTGTGATGTGGTGTGTGGTGTGTGTACTGTGTGTGCTATGTGTGGTGTTTGTGTGGTGCGTGTGCTATATGCAGTGTGTGTGGTGTGTGTGGTGTGTGTACTGTGTGTGTGCTATGTGTGGTGTTTGTGTGGTGTGTGTGATGTGTGTGTTTGTGTGGTGTGTGGTGTCTGTGGTATTTGTGTGGTGTGTGTGCTGTATGCAGTGTGCATGGTGTGTGTGATGTGTGTGGTGTGCCTCGTGTGTTCTGTGTGTGGTGTGTATGATGTGTGTGGTGCATGTGTGGTGTGTGGCGTGTGTTCTGTGTGTGGTGTGTATGGTGTGTGGTGTGTGGGTGCGCTGTATGTGGTGTGCATGCTGTGTGTCTCATGTGTGTACTGTGTGTGGCATGTGTGGTGTGTGATGTGTGTGGTATGTGTGATGTGTGTGGTGTGTGTGGTGTGATGTATGTGGTATGTGCGCTGTGTGTCTCATGTGTGTTCTGTGTGTGGTGTGTGCGGTGTGTGTTCTGTGTGTGCAGTGTGTGTGGTGTTTGTGTGATGTATGCATGCTGTGTGGCTCATGTTTGTTCTGTGTGGCATGTGTGGTATGGGCCGCATGTGTGTGCTGTGTGTCTAGGGAGAGGATGACACACCAATGGAGCAGCATGACTGGGCATCCGGTGTGTACAACCCTGGCAGCTCCCCAGTTTCTATTTCCCCAGAATTGCAACTTGACCCCACCCTGGGGCTAGGCCCACGCAGGCAACAGCCCCAAGATAGGTCTGTGCCTTTAGCCCCTAAGGCAGCAGGTGAGGGGAGTGGGGACTCAGTGGCAAGGGTGCCCCTAGCTCACCCAGAACAAGAGGACCTGAGGCAGGAAGTTCCCCCTTTCCTGGCTGTACACAGCGAGAGGCTTTCAAGGAAGAGATAAAATCTACCAGGAAGGGAGAGATCATTCCTGGGAAAGAATACAGACTTCCACCCTCAAAGTTACGGGGGCCTGGCCTCCACCAGCCCTTCCCCTCAGCTGCCTCCCCTTCCTGAGTGGGTTGCCCAGCACTTCCAAGGAGCAAGGGATGGGCAGGAGAGGGTGGGGCTGGCTGGTGAAGACTCTGACCTCCCTCCTGTGAGCCACACAACGCTCACCCAGGATCTCCATCAACTGGAGAAGAGAACAGGGACCAGGGACTCTATCGCAACATAGCAGTGGGCCCAAAGGGACTACCCTCCCCAAAAAGAGGACTCAAAGCTCAGCCAGACAGGGGAGGGAAGAAGAATGCAGAAAAGGCTTGGGACAAATTAACTGAACCTAGCGCCTTAACCATGCTGGCAAGGCTGACCTTTGTGTATGTTCAGTCACACCCAGCAGCAAATGGCCGTGTTGTAAAATATAACTAAAAACACGATCTCCTGCCAGCCCAGAAAACTGTCCTTAGGACCTGTGTTATTGCATCAGCATCACACCACGTGTGATGCACGTCCCAGGCAAGTGGCTAGGAGATGGCAAAGATGGACAGAAATCCCACCATACACTCAGGTGCAACCTGACACCTGGTTCTCCAGGTGAACACTGGCTGGCCTCCAGGGAGAGGATCTGGCAGCACCACCTGTCACAAACAGTTCATCCTAAACCCACCTTTTTAAAAGATTGAAATACATCTCAAAGGGGTAGAGAGAACACTCACAGTAACACCTTTTCTGAAGGTAAGGCTCTAAGAATAGGGGGTGGGAAGCCTGTTTCCTCCCCTGTACTCATTCAATTACTCACTCATTCGCTCACTCACTCACTCATTCACTCATTCATTCACTCACTCACTCATTCACTCACTCACTCATTCACTCACTCATTCACTCACTCACTCATTCACTCACTCACTCATTCACTCATTCATTCACTCATTCACTCACTCATTCACTCACTCACTCATTCATTCACTCACTCATTCACTCACTCATTCACTCATTCACTCACTCATTCACTCATTCACTCACTCACTCATTCACTCATTCACTCACTCATTCACTCATTCACTCACTCATTCACTCACTCATTCACTCACTCACTCATTCACTCACTCATTCACTCATTCACTCACTCATTCACTCATTCACTCACTCATTCACTCACTCATTCACTCACTCACTCATTCACTCACTCATTCACTCATTCACTCACTCACTCACTCATTCACTCATTCACTCACTCATTCACTCACGCACTCATTCACTCACTCACTCATTCACTCTGCAAAAGTTTGCTGCCCACCCAGGACTCCTGTCTCAGCTCACCTGGCCTGTCTCTGCCCCTTTCTGACTTGCCCCATCTTTATTGCCTCTCTCCCCCATTCAGAAGGCCTCCCCCAACCCTGCCCCAGACTATGCTGGCTCCTTCCCTGAGTCACCCTGACATCTCATGGGGAGGCTGAAGTTGACCCAAGTCTGTCAGTCTCCAGGTGGACACTGGTCCCTGCCCCATCAAGGCCCTGAGCTCCATCAGGACAGGCGGTGGTTTCACTACTGGATACAGGAGCTCCTCAAGGGAAGCTGAGGCACCAAGAGGCATTCCAGAGGCTTCCTGGCTCCATTCTGCACCAGTCACTCACACGTGTGCATATGTGCACAGGTACACACACGCGAGCCTTCTCCCCAGTCCACTGGCAGCATGGAGAACACAGGAGGGTCCCAGGTGTAGGCATCTGTGGGGTACTCCTGAGTCAGGCTGTGGTGATCAATGAAGCCACAGGTGGGGAGATGGCCTGGCAGGTGGTCAGGTCCTATCTTCTATGGCCTAGATCAGTTCATTTCCATTTAACATTCCATTTATTTCTCAAACTTGATGCTCTGTTACAGTAGAATCACTTCTATTCTCTGTAGAAAGTCCTGAGAAGTCATCCAAAAAATTAACGTCTTGCTTTCCAAACTGTGGGTGGTAAAATCGATATAGTGGCTTTTGACTAGGTTTTTTAAAATAAAAAATAGAATGGAATGAGGTAACCTGGACAGAATAGGAAAATACAAAGTGCACCCATAGTAAGAGTTTATATATATAGGTCATAATTTTAAAATATACTTCTTACAGTAGATTTTGCTCAAAATTTCATAAAAGTGTGCTCGCTCTGGCATGAGTCTCCCAGGAAGGGGAGAACTGTGGCTGGGTTGGGTGGGGTGGTGGCCAGTCCCTGACCACGGTCATGGGGTCACTGACCAAGGCTTGGCGTCATCCGCAGCCTGAGTTCCATCCACAGTTCAGAGATAACTGTCCAGGGACCCAGGCTAAGGCCTGGCTCAGGACTGTCAGGGACCCAAGGAAACTCTCTTCTGTTGCCTGACCCTTAAGTCGTGAGGTGAGTGAAAAGTTCAGAGCCATGAGACAGACAATAGATTAAATGTTGTTACAACAAAGCCATTTTAAACACTTTCCATCTTCCCTTCCATGGCATCCAAGGAAGTCCCTTCAAGTAACAGCCTGTGTGAAGAAGTTATAGCAGCCCTGTCCTTCCTGTCAGTGCTGAGCAGGCACAGGAGCCAGGCCTTCAGTGGCCCCCATCTCCTGCCAGATTCCATCCAGCTGCTCTCCAGCCCCAGGTTTCTTCCCCAGTCTAGTCTTCTTCCCTCCCTCCTTCTGGGGGCTCGGCCCTGCAGCCCTGCATCACAGCCAGCAGGCTCTCTCATCTCCCCCAGCCCCACCATCTTCCTTGCCAGTCTTCTCCTGTACCTCTCACTGTCCCCGTGCCTGCTTCCCAGAGCACCTGAACTGACACCCTCCCCACCCTTCTGTCCTCTCCCCTTACTTCCCCTCCCTTCTTTGTGGTGTGGAGTAGTCAGCTGGAGATACGGGGTGGTGTAGGGAGCCATCCAGTGGGCCCTGTGACCAAGGACAAAGGGCATGTAGCTTTGCACTTCCAGGAACACCAACGGGTCCTCTGGGAGGGCAGACTCTACTCCATCATATCACCGAGGGCTGGGACTTGAGGACAGCCTGTGGACTTTCTCCTTTCCCATTTGGGATGCTGAGGGGTGAGTCTTCTGCATTACCTAGCAGAAATTTTACAAGCTCTCATCTGCAAAAATCTTGTGATGCTAGCAGCTCACAGCTGTTGCCCCCTGCTGGCCAAGTGTGGCGGCCACAGAGCTCATTCGTATTCTTGCTCAGACATTGACTGGGCCTGGAGGGTGCTTGAGCCCGGCCAGCTCTGCCCAGAGTGAACCTCTTCTGATGGAAAACTCACTGGCCAGGCTGAGGGTGTTGAGAACTGAACTGAGATCAGAGTCTGGAGGGAAACTGCTGGAAGCAACAGTCTATGTAAGAGGCACGTCCAGCCTCCAGCCATTTGGGCTCCCAGTGGCCACAGATGGAGGATTTCTGCCCCCCATGTGGTGCAGGATCAGTCCTGGCCTTTGGTGGCTGCTCTATTGATGGAGCCCAGAGCCACACAAGGCTCTCCAGTGAAGCTGGGACCCAGGCCAAGCTGCAGTGTCCTGGTGTCAGCCTTTGACTTGGCATCCAAGGCCCACTCCCCAGCAGGATAACAGCAGGCGTCCCCACAGACGGTCTCTTTCACACCCCAGGACACTTTGTGAAGCTTGAAGCAGATTTGCTTGTGTGAGGGGAGGAACCCCAAGACTCAAGTTGGGGGGACCTGCTGGGTGGCCTGCGGGTGCTGACCAGGGCCCAGGGCAGGAATGGCCTAGAGGCCTCGGAGATGAAAGCAGCTGCTGGCCAGTCCCTGGGGCCTTGTGAGAGAATCCACCGAATACACGGAATGGAGAGCCAGCCGGCCTCCCAGACTTCAGGAGGGTGTAGTGAGCGTTTGGCCACTAAACAGCGCACGAGAGTCCCGGGAAGGGTGCTAGCGCCAGGAACAGGGACACAGTTCCCGCTCTCAGGTTGTCGGAAAACTGGTGCTCTGCGGGGCCTCCCGGACCCTCCCTCAGGGGCCCGTGGGACCCCTAAGAGGGCTGAGAACTTGGTGGAGGTGGAATCTGGAAGGCCACTGCCTGGCTGAGATGTGGGAATATAGGACTTTTGCCTAGTAAGAGGTGGTGTCTTCTCCATGCATTCCCATGGGCACTGCTATAAGGGAGGCCCTGACCCTCTGTTTCCATCCCCCATCTACAAATGTAAGCCTCCAGGTCCTTAGCCCCAGCAGGCCTCTCTGGATCACCATCTCTATACAGGTAAGCCAGCTCCACCATCACCATTTTCCAATCTCTTTCCTTAACCAGGAGAAATTTACAATGTAGGTCTCCACTCTCAAGATCCTTAACATCCTACTAGGACAACCCGTCATCTAGATGAGGTGTCTTCGTTGTCTTCTGGGAAAAATACCCTGGCGGATTGGAGCGTATTATCAGCTCCTCTCTCAGAGAGCTGTGCTGGGTGTGCAAACTTACAAAACCCAGCTGTCTCCTTGCTGAGCCTCATAGGACTCCTACACCCAGCTGGCCACCAGGCAGTTCTTGGAAGGTCTCAGGTTATGCATACAGGAAGCCAGTGGCCTTAGGTGAATAAAGGAACTGCAATGCCATCCTCTCAAATACCAAGCTTCTAAATTCTCAGTTTGTGGCTTCTTGTCCCCACAACACCATCTCTCAAGCTGTATTTCACTCAAATGTCCTCACCCAGCTACTGACGGAGCACGTAGTGCACACTAGGCAGTATTCAGAGGGGGGAGAAGTGCTGGGTTTCTCCACGCAGGAGGGGGAGGGCTGTCACCTGGGGAGCTGGAGAAGGCCTCCCTGAGGTGGATGCCTGAGCAGAGAAGTGAGTACACAGGCCAGGGAGGTCTGGAGTGGACTTCTTGTTCCAGGATTGAGAACAGTCACACAAAGACCCTGAGGTGAGAGTGTGAGTTGAAGGAAGAGCCTGAGGCCCTGGTGGTTGGAGCCGAGGCTCCAACCAAAGTCACGGTAACACGTTGGACTGTTTTCTGAGAGAGGTGGGAGCCAGCTTGAGACGAGTGTGCTGAGGTTCCCCTTTGAGACTGAGAACTAGGCCCACAGAGATTGGGCAGGGAGTTCAAGGTCACACTGTCAGCAAACCTTACCGGCTCCTCAGGCTGCTCCCCTGCACACTGAGCTGCCAAAATGGCCTTCTTGCTAGCTAGAGCCAAAAGTAGCAGGGTCCTGCCCAGCCAGGTCTAAGGCCTATATGTCTGGCTCTAGGGTCCCTGCTCAATCAAGAGATACAGGCAAGGGGAGTAGAAATTTAGGGGCCAAAGAGCATCATTCCAGGGCCTCCTGGACCAACCTGGCTAGCATGGGGACCCAGGAGCAGGCAGCCTATGGAGGGGGGGTGGGTGCTGGCACCAGGCAGAGCTGCAGGCAGGGGCTGGGCCCTTTGCAGATGGGGGAACACCAGCTCCTAGGAAGTGCCCATGTGGGAGACATTTAGCCAAGGCTGCACCAACCTCCACCCACTGAGCCATGCTCAGGACCGGGGCTTTGAGGCAAAGCAGGGTAGAAAAGGAAAAAGCATTCTGTGCTAAGGGGCTGGGAGGCAGGGCATAAGTAGGCAGTCAGTTCTCAAAGCCCAACGCACTTGGCAAGCCCAGAGCTTCCCAGGTACCTAAAGGAGAGGGGACCGGCAGTGCGGAGGGTGACCCCGGGGACCAAGGGTGTGCTGGAATGGAGCCTGTAGCCTTCCCACTGCCCAGTCCCACCTTGGGTGTGCATGGGGCCCAGCCAAAGCTGCTGCACCGGCATCAGAGCACAGAGGAGATGCTGAATTCCTCCTGGTTAGAACCCTGAAATCCGGAGGACGGTGGGCACGGACGACCTGCCACACTTCCAGGGAAAATTATATTCTGCCTGTGAAAGGTTAGTCTTAGGGACAAGAAATCCTCAGAGAGCACATCCTCAGGCAGGAACTGGCCCAGATGACAAAAGGCTAAAGCTACAGGGTGCTGACAGAACGTGGAGACCAAACCCAGATCTCGAAGTGAGACAAAAATCAGTGAAACCAACGGGGGCAGGGTACTTGGAATACCACCCCACCCCTGGGCTTGAGTGTGCCATAGTTCCTCCCGTCCACCCCAGGGACAAAGCCAGAGTGCCCACACCCTCCAGGTCACTGCTTGGCAGGTCCCCTGTGACCCTGTAAGGTGGGTGGTTCCATGCCCCAGGGGAGATGGAAAGTTCCAACTCTGATCAAATCTCACCCCAAAACTCTCCACCTTATGGTGGCCACAGAACTCTGGGCCATGACAAGACCACTGACTAGCTCCTGCCCAAGCCACACCCTGATGGCCACTGTCCCACACATTTCCAGCAAAGAGACCCAGGCAACCAAATCGCCTACTTACATACCTAAGGATGTGCAAACCAGACCTAGGTGACTGGAGAGTACACACCTGGCGAGTTCAGACCTGTCTCCCCAGCTTCAGAGGCCTGGTTACAAGAATGTCATCCCCAGCAGGGAAGCATTGGTTGGCAGGCCGGACACCTGGGTTGTGGGGAACAGGTGACAGTGAGTCTGAACTGCCTCTATGAGATACAAGAGCACTGCAGGTGCTGGCCTGGATGTTCAGAACTCCTGGGGTTTATGACCCATGGCCCTGGAGCACAAAGTCGGATGTTAAGGTCTGTGTGGAACAGAGAGGCCACAGGGTCACAGCAGGGTCAAGTTGGAGGGCAATCTGAGGGCAGCGGGCTAATGTGGTCACAACAGCCACCCTCTCAGATGTACCTGCTGGACTGCATGCCAGGATCACCACCACCCTGTCCCCCATGATTTTCCAAATAGCCCCACAGATTACGTAATAACCTGGCATCGCACAAACCGGGGGCTCGGCCATGCAGTCAGACACATTTTCAAAGGATGCCTGAGTCTCCTGTCTGATCCATGCCAGGGACCTTGGGGACACTGTGAATTGACCTTGGTTGCTCAAAATCATGAGAGCCCCCTCCTAATGTAGCTTGTTCTGCAAGCCACAGGGTCCTGTGAGTCAAAGTGCACTCATGCCTTCACCCCACACATCCCTGCTGAGCACCTGCCACGGGCCGGAGGTGGTCTGCTTGCTGGACACAGAAACAGCATCCTCTGGCCTCAAGGGCTGATGCTCTGGGGGGAGGCAACAAGCAAGTAGCCCAGACAAACACCAATGGGCAGTGCCACTCCAGCCTAGACAGGTGGGCAGGGGCTCCAGAGCGCTCCTCTCCCGGGGAGCACCACATGCCCACTGAAGAAAAGCCCAAAGCTCAGGATAAGATGCTAGGCGGCCACTGCATGGATGTGGGATGTGGCAGCCCTGCCCAGACTCAAGGCCTGCTGGACGGGCAAAGGCCCGCTGCACATCCATGTCCCTGTGGGCAGCGGGGCCCTCACCCCCAATGCTATGGAACCACTACAGTGTCACCACACCTGGGCTGGGAACATCTTGTGACACACACAGAGCCTAGACTTCAGCCTCCAAAGGAAAAGCCCCAAAGCTTTCCCAAGCCAACCTTTCCCATACTCCTGTCATTCGAGGTCACAGAAGACCATGGAAGGAGCTGACCTGGATCCCAGAACTCCAGGACTCTGAAGACACACTTATGCATGTGCCACACACACACACACACACACACACTCACACTCACACTCACATTCTTATGCACTCTCATGCACTCACACACCCATGCACACTCCTCACATGGTACCCAACGTACCCCTAGACCTTGCCCATGGGACTGGTGCCGTCACAGGGTCCTTCCCACCCAGCTCCATCCTGCCATCCTGCCTCAGACCTCTCCTCTTCCCCTCGTCTCCCCTCCCCCTGTGTACAGTTAAGAAACTCCTTCCCTTTGTCACTTTCACTGTGGCCTTTGTCACTTTCACTGTGGCACAGCCAAGACCCAGAAAAGCTGAGCAAAAAGGTCAGGGTGACAGCTCCTGACAGGCGATGTGCTATAATAGTGTGAGGTGGTTTCCTGTTGTTTTAAGTGTGAGGTGCGAGTTTCGGGGAACACACAGGTGGCCCAGACTCACAGACGTGTGGAGGGGGCTGGTCTCGGTCCCTGCCAGCCAGGAGCAGGAGCGGCCGCTGGGCACGGGGTGCGGGTGCGGGTTCAGGCCACGCGGCACACAGCAGGTGCTCCGTGACTATGCGCTGGACAGGGCCCTGAGTGGGCACCTGGGCACACAGAAGGCCTCGCAGTCGGGCCGGGGCCGCAGGCGTCGTTCTAACCGGCCTGTGGGTTCTGCGCCGGGGTCAGGGCAGGCTGGCTTCGTGAGTGGACCCCTAGCTTCAGACGAGGCGGGTCCGGCGGGTACACAGAAGGCTGGAGTCCATGGGGCAGAGGGTCTTGGCCCAGGCGGGAGCCACAGAGGCCCTGCCCGCAGGGGCGGAGCGGCCGGAGCCTGCCAAGCCGGACGCCGGTGTGGCCGGGTTTCCCGGGGATCGCTTCTGCCCACGCCACGGGCCAGCAGCCGCAGAAGCCCAGCCCGGCTCCAGGTCCTGTCACCCGCCACGCCCCGCGAGGGGCCAGCCCCCCCAAGGCCTCCCGCCCCCGGCCCGCGGGAGGAGCCCTGTGACGGCCCCGCCGGCCTCCTCCGACGCATCCCCGCCCGGTGCTCAGCCCTTCACGGCCCGCACCTGTGCGTCTTCGAGCCCGCGTGGCAGCGCCCCCCACCCCCGCAGGGCCCGCGGGGGGCCAGGAGGACCGGCAGCTCGGGCGGGGCCTGCGAGCCGGGGCCCGACGGGCCGCCCCCGCCCGCCGGCGCCAGGAAGCCCGCCGCGCCCGCGCCGCCCGCCCCGCCCCGCCCGCGCGCCCGCCTCCCTCCGCCCGCGCGGCCCGCGCGAGTCAGGCCGAGCTGCTGGTCCGCGCCGTGGGGCTGCGTCCTGCGGGTGAGCGGCGGGGCCGCGCCGGGGCGGGCGCAGCGCGCGGGGACGGGGCCCAGGCGGCGCGGGAGACGGAGGGGGCGGGGGGCGCGAGCGGGGCGGGAGGCTGGGAGCCGGGCGGCGGCGGGCCCGTGCTCGGCCCGCTGAGCCTGCGCCCGGACCCCAGCCCGCGCTCCCGCTCCCAGAGCTCGGGGGCGGCAGCGCGCAGACCCCGCCCGCGCCCCCCGGCCGGCGGCCCCGAGCTGCGCGGGCACCGGGGGCCGTCACGCAGCCCTGGGCGCCGCGTGACGCCTTCCGTGGGGACTGGGGAGCGTCAGCCTTCCCGGCTTAGGACGGGGCTGGGATCTAGGCGGCGGCGGGGAGAACTGCGCCCCTGGATCAGATCACCCTAGGGCAGGAGCCTGCCCAGCAGCGCCGCCGCCCCGTGTGACATAGGTTACGCCGGCGCGTGGGGCGCCCAGGGGCCGGGCGTGCGCGGGGCCACCTCCGCCCTTCTCATCTCTGGGGACCAGGACAGGCTCCTACCTCGCCTGCCGGCCGAGTCACTGATTGCCCAGCTTTCCCAGAAATCAGCCCGCGAGCCTGGGGGCGGTGAGGAGTCTGGCCCCGTCTGGCCCCGGAAGTGCCCGGCTGCCCCCTTCCTGACCCTGCTAGTGCCGATCCACTCCAGGCCTTTCCACCCACTTGGCCAGGGGCCTGGCTGGGGCTGCGGGGCTGCGGGGCTGCGGGGCTGCGGGGCTGCGGGGCTGCTGGGGCTGCTGGGGCTGCTGGGCTGCTGGGGCTGCTGGGGCTGCTGGGCTGCTGGGGCTGCTGGGCTGCTGGGGCTGCTGGGGCTGCTGGGCTGCTGGGGCTGCTGGGGCTGCTGGGGCTGCTGGGGCTGCGGGGCTGCGGGGCTGCTGGGGCTGCGGGGCTGCGGGGCTGCGGGGCTGCTGGGGCTGCGGGGCTGCTGGGGCTGCTGGGGCTGCGGGGCTGCGGGGCTGCGGGGCTGCGGGGCTGCTGGGGCTGCGGGGCTGCGGGGCTGCGGGGCTGCTGGGGCTGCGGGGCTGCGGGGCTGCGGGGCTGCTGGGGCTGCGGGGCTGCGGGGCTGCGGGGCTGCTGGGGCTGCGGGGCTGCGGGGCTGCTGGGGCTGCTGGGGCTGCGGGGCTGCGGGGCTGCGGGGCTGCTGGGACTGTTCGTGGCTGTGAATACCAGAGCTTCCCTGAGGACAGCTCAGGGCTCCTCCACGCCCAAACCTCACTTCAGGGAAGACGGGAAACAGGCTTCTTCCGCCCGCCCACCTGGATCCAGGGACAGGTCCCAGCTGGGCCTGGCATGTCCACCCACTCCAGGGCTGGGCAGGAGAGGCTTGGGGCCCATTCTCAGGGGCACCACCAACCTCTCCCGAAGCCTGTTCTCTTTCTTCCTCCCAGTGCCTAGAAACTGCCTCCCCAGGCAGGGAATGCTCTTCCCCTGCCCACAGCTGCCCCCTGAAAAAGGCACCATACTCCTCCTCCCACTTTGTGCCTCCTACTAAACCGGACCAGAACCTCAGCTAGTTACATTCAAAGTGCTTTTTCCACCCACTGCTACTGGTCTCTGCCCATTGGGTCGGAAGGCACAGGGCAGCCCCTACTGACTCACACTCACAGGCGGAAACTCACCTGTGCCCATTCCCACCTGTAACATGCCACTGGCTCTCCCTGAGCCTGTTTCCCAGCCATGAAATTGGGGAATAGCAGGTCCTTATGGGGTCATGGTCTCCAGCATTCAGTAACACACAGAAGGCTTGAGCTTCCCCATTGCCAAAGCTGCCCTAAGCAGGTGCTCAGCTCAGCCCCTGGGTCCCCATGGCAAGCGTGGAGCTGGCCTGTGGTAAGTTCTAGAAGCCAGTTAGCATTTCTGATCACCATCCCCCACCCCCAGGACCACAGGCAGCCACTCTGGCTTCCCTTGGTCTCTACTGATGCTGTACCCCCAGCAGCAAGAGCCACAGGTTTGGGGAGGGGTCTTAGCTAGGAGTCCGCACTGCATGAGGAGAGAAGGATGGAGCAGAAGGGCCCTATGTTCCCTTTCTACTGCTAGAAGCTGCAGCCCCCCTACAAGTGGGGTCACCAGGCTACTTGTGCTGGTGGGAGCCAGGGTCCCAGCCTCCAACCAGCTGTGTCTCTTCAAAGCAGGGGGCTTTCTTAGCGTGTGAGACCTACACAGGAGCCTGTGCCCCCCAGAATGAAGGTCTTCCTGCCTGTACTGCTGGTGGCCCTTCTGGGTGTGGAACAAGGTGAGATGCCCTGGGGCCCCTGCCTTTGGGTGGCTGTGCTCTCCTCCTGGATTCCCTCTACCCCTCTCTCCCGAGTGGTGTCCACACATCCTTCGAGCCTGTCTCTCTGTGACCTGTTCTGTGCAACCTGGGAGGCCCCTCTCCCCCTCCAAGCCATTCCTCCTGCCTCCTGCCCCTACACCCTGCACTTGGATATCTTCTGCAGCCTCTCCCCTTCTTCCACAGCCCACTCCCTGGTGTGCTTCTCTTGCACGAATCAGAACAGCAACTTCTACTGCCTGAAGCCCACCATCTGCTCTGACTCTGACAACTACTGCGTGACCATATCTGCCGCTGCTGGCGTCGGTGAGTGCTGGCCAGGCAGTCAGGCCTCCCCCCACCCCATCCTGTCCCTGCTGCCTCTCCACTCACCCTCCTTTTCCGGTGCAGGGAACATTGTGGATTTGGGCCACAGCCTGAACAAGGGCTGCTCCCCAGTCTGCCCTGCGCCCCCCAGCATCAACATCGGTGTGGCATCCATGGGCACCCACTGCTGCCAGAGCTTCCTGTGCAACATCAGCGCAGCTGATGGCGGGCTGCGGGCCAGCACCACCGTGCTTGGCCTCGGGCTCCTGCTCAGCCTGCTGTCAGCTCTGCTGCGGCTCTGCCCCTGACCACCTGGACCCTGTGCCGGGCCCTGACTCCCACAGCTCAGGAAGGAAAGCCCAGCCCCAGCCAGACCCCTCGACTCCTCACCCTGCCTGATCCCACCCCCTCGGCCTCAGTCCCCACCATCAGGCCTGTCCCCTGCACCTATACCTGCCCCCAGAGGGGCCAGCTGCCCTCACTTCCAGGGTCAATGATGTGACCTTCCTCAAATTAGGGTCCTCCTGGAGCCTGTGGGTCCAGCAGTCATAGCTGCATCACTGGGACACACTGGGAGGGATACCTAAGCCCCAGGCCGTGTCCCCATCCGGGCCCTGTCCATCCTAGACAGTGGCTTGGAAGGGGGAACATGCTGTGGGTGTGGACACCCAGCTGTATGGACAGGTGTGTCTGTATAGCCCTTTTGGCCGTGCTTGGGGGATGGGTGAGGGTAAGCAGCCCTAGAGCCCTGAGCTCCAGCACCAGAGCCCGGTCTTAGGCATTTCTGTACTTCACTTTCCACTCACTTCAATAGCCGCCTCCAGGTCTCCACTGTGGGCCTGGGAATCAGCTCCCACCCCCAATCCAGCAGTAGCACCCACCCATGCCCCACCCCACACCCCCACACTGGAGCCCTCCTGCTTCTTTGGTGCCTCAAATAAACAGCTGTTCCCACCCACCTCTTCCTGTTATGCTGTGGCAACCCCCATTCCAGCTGTGTCCAAGTGTGGGGGGTCTGGGGATGCCTCTGTGGTGCAGCTCCTCACTGAGATCCACTTGGGGACAGTGTGGGAGGAGGGACCTCCAAGTCCAGAGCTAGCTGCCCATGGTTCTAGAAGGGAGCTCACCCCATGTCTTCCACTTTCTCCTGCCCCAGGCTGAGCAGGGCCATGTGGGAAGTTCTCTCTCAGATAGGACTGGTCAGAAGCAGGGAGGGAAATCAGCGTGCTTCTGGGAAGAGGGGAGGAATCAGGTTGGACAGAAGAGAACTTGAGGGGACCTGGGACTTGGGGCCAGAATTCCAGGGCCTATTGGGCCAAAGAAGACAGAAAACCTGGTTGGGCAGGAGGAAACTCACTCAGTGAGTGCATGGCCAGGACCTGCCCCAAAGGCCTATGGGAGCAGGTTGGGGGCTCCCCTGGAGAAGGCCTTAGACCTTGGCTGGAGGGCAGGGGTGCTGCCCCCAAGCCCCCAGCCATCTCTGCTGCACACCCATTTTTTCTTGGCAAACCTGTTATGGGTGTAAGGACCCAGGGCAACTGTCTACGGACTCTGCTGCGGGGGACGTGTGTTCACAGCCAAGGGGCTTTGGCTGGGCCGGTGGGCAAGAGCAGGATGAGTGAATGAGGGAAGCAAGGTGCTCTATCCACTCAGCTCCCAACCCAAGCCATCCCAGGCTGGCCAGAAGCTCCGATGTGCCTGTGTCCAGGGGCATGGGACGGTGGTCACCATGGGGACCAAGATTCTGGCCTGTCTTTCAGGATCCCTGAGGTCAGGGGCAGGTGAGGAGCTTTGCACAGGATGGTCGCTGTGAAAGTACGAGCTCAGTGCCTTTGTCCCCATGGCCACCAAAGGGGGACGGCCAGTGGCGATGGGTCGAGAAGGGGTCTGCCCCAGGAAGTTGGGGTGACCCAGAGGGAAGACTAAGGGAAAGAGCCTCAGGCCTGGTCAACACTGGAGCAGGCTGGTTGAGACTCATCAGGCAGTGAAAATGTGAATCACTTGAGTGGGCCAGACCAGCACTAAAAACAAAAGAATTCAAGGGGCGAGGGATCAGAATGTCCTCCGCCAGGACCACCGGTGATTGTCAGGCTATGACCATCCAAGTTCTGAGTCCTCACGTAAAACGCAATCACCACATTGTTCACTCAGACCACAGGCAGCTTTGCTGAAGGGGCTGAGGCCAGTGAGGCCATTGGGCTGGGCAGTGGCCTAGTTGGGAGAGAGGAAGCTGCACAGGTGGACAGGAAAGTCACTGTCAGGAATTTGGAATTGACTCTGGGGACCCAGGAGCCACAGGGCTGGCCTCAGTGGCAGAATACCTGTGTAACAACTCTGCCTGCTGACACTAACCTAAGCTCCTACTCCTACCCAGGTGATACTAACCTGTCAGTTTGCTTCCTGCAACTACAGTGAGAGGTGGGTACAGGTGTCCCCGGTTTGCTCAGTGGAAACAGGCCCAGAAGATTGCAGCCACTTGCTCTGCTGTGTCTGTGACCCTGGAGGCCTGGTGCTGCCTCTGCCTGGGTGGGCGACTGAGTCCTTCTAGGGCTGGGGTTGAGGTGGCCCCGACCTTCTGGGGCAGCTGGTGCCACTCCAGGTTCTGCTGCCCCTCCCTGGGGGGGGGCTGTGTGCTGGGGTGAGGGAGGCTGGGTGGGTATGGGGAGGGAGTGGAGGAGGTGGGAGAGGGAGCCCAAGGCCCTGAGTTTTGATTACCTGCAGCCTGTGGGAGGAGAGGAAGACAGAGGAGGGGGAGAAGGGGGGAAGGGCAGGGGAGGGGAGCCTGTGCAGGGCTTCGTACCCCAGTCTCTTCTGTTCCGGTATCTGCCCAGGCTGCCATGAGGGGCCAGGCACAGCACTATCCAGCTGGGCACACTGGTCAGGAGCCCAGACTCCCCAATCTCAGTGCCCAGGTGATACCCCCACTTTCATGCCTCCACCCACAGATGGGGTCTCTGGGAGTGAATTGGCGTGTCCAATGGGGTGGGGGGCTCACAGCCCCTGTCCTCACAGGCTGCTCCATATCCTCTGGCCCCTGCCTGAGGACCAGAGCAGTCCTGACCAGTCTCCCCCTGCTCCCATGGTGCCCACACCCCTGACGGCCCTGTAGAGCCCTGCACCACCTCCTCCCAGTCCTTAACATCCATCTGCCTCTGTGTTCCCTGCCTTGCTCCCCACTGGAGGGGGTGGTGCCAAGACCATCCCTGGGGCTGCTGGCTCAGCCACAGCACAAGCACCCAGAAGGGGTCCATGGGCAGGGGTGGGCAGGCAAGCCCTCTGAGCCCTACCCCAGGGAGTTTCCTGGGACCCCTTAGGTAATAACCTCATAAGGGGTGATTTGAGGAGTGGTTTAGGAAGGGCAGCCCCCTGGAGAAATCTGAATGAAATGTGAATTCTTTGGGTGGAAAGGATTTAACATCTGGAAAACAGGTGGAAAGCACAGGGTGAGGGGTGTGAGGATGAAGTAAGCACCCACAGTTCTAGACCTGGGGGTGGGGCAGCTGGGACAGGAGTGGCCAGTGTGGCCACTGTCCCCTGGGCATCCACATGGCATCAGGTGGATGGAAACCCTGAGGCCTGTGCACAGTAACATCTGCCTTCACCCCTCCAATACAACAACCAGGGCAGAGTGGGTAGGAGGCTCATGGCACAGCCCAGAGGGGGCAGGCCCCAGGCTGAGCAGAGCCCTCCCCACTCCTACCCTTTTCAGGTCCTTTAAACAGTGGTCATTCAGTGTTTCAGTCTCCCAGTCCATTTGCCATCCCACTTTTGTACAGGGAGGTTTCCTGGAACCTTTCTGTAATATTGGACAGAAAGAGCCCACCCCTTCTGACATAGCTGGGCTCCTTCCTGAGCACAAGGACACCGGCACTGAGGGCCTTCAGACCCTCTCACACCCAACCCAAGGCCACTCCCCTCCCTCTCATTCCTCAACTTCTCTGCTGCCTGCCCCCAGCCTCATGATCCCTCCTCCAGAAAGCCCAGGAGCCAGTGGGGACACTAAGGCAGCTAGTGCAGAGCAGCCACCTGCCCTGGGACCCAGCTGAGGCTTAGGTCAGCCATACAGGTCCCTGAACTCTGCCCCTAGGCCAGGCTTCCACTAGACAGGGGGGCTCAAAGCGGAGCCCCTGGAACCCCACCCATGGGAATGTCATCGAACACTAATCTACCCACATTGACTGTCCCAGTGACCATGGGAAGGGCATCGTGGAGCATAGGCCAGGGTATAGGACGGTACACTCTTGGCACTCCAGGCCTGAACTGGGGGGCAAGAGGAGAGGGGCTCAGAGGCTGGAAGGGTGGGTTCCAGTCACTCTTACCTACACAGGTACTGGGGTGTGGGTCTGGGCCTCTTCTCACATTAAGCCCTTGAGGGAGCATAACTCTGGGTCCGGAGAGATGTGGGGCTCAGACTCCCCCAAGTGACCCTCCACCCTTCCCTGGAGGGCTGGGCAGAGGCAGGAGTCTTGAATCTCTCCCTATTAATATACAGCCTATTGACCTATAATAACAAAACAGCAAGTTATTTTACCAGCAAAATGGGTTCACTCAGGAATAACAGGAATTGCAATTCGGGACATGCAAGCTATGGTGAACCCATAGGCAAGTCTGAAGAACAAAGGAGAGGAGCATTACTTTACAGAGAAAAAGGTGAGTTGGAAAGGTTGTTACAAACAAAATGTCCACTGGAGGAAACTGGAGTTCTAAGTGTAGTGGCCACTGTCCACTGAGTGTAAATTATTCAGGAGGCTTTGGCTACAAATAAATGATAAATATTTATTCAAGGGCCTTAGGGTTTGCAAACCAGAAGCACAACTCAGCAATACCCACAGTATTCCCAAGAAGAAAGAAAAGCTAAGAGTTCTTATAGAAAAAAGTACATTCTTGAGAAGACTCAGTCCTTCATTCTTTGCTTCAGGATTGGTCAGAAATGGTGATCTCTCAGATCTCAGGTAGTCTCAGGCAGTCTGGATACAGGAATAGTCTTTCCTGATGTGATAGGCAGTTAGACATGAGCAGAGCAAGGACAATGGGCCAGGTACATAGGGCTTTTTATAGGTCCTCACTCCAAGGGTGACCTTTCCTCCCCTAGCATATCTCTGGTCCTTCAGTTTGGACCCCCTGATATTTCCTCCCTAGAGATAATGTCTAGGCCTCCTTTGTATTTCAGCTCCAGGCCCAGAAAAGCAGCAAAACCAGACAAGCAACACCAATACTGCCCTCAGGACTAGCTGCATTGAATAATGACCCCCTATCCTGGCATTGACCAATCAATCAGTGGTGACCTAGACCCTGAAAAGACACACCTGGAAAGCTGGTGAATATTCTGTTAAGATCTTCCCCTGGGACCTCCCCTAAAATCTCCACTCTTAAAACCCTTAGAACCAAGGACCCAGAGTGCTCTCCCTCCTGAGAATATGCCCTCACCTTTCCCTTCCCTGCCCCCACCCCACCCCCTCCAGGCATATTACCATTACCTTCCTCACTCCCAAGCTCCAACAATGGCCCTTCTTTTGCCTCTATAACTTGTTTCTTCAGTCCAGTTCTTCTATGAATTACTTCTCCTACCTCTGTGATTTTATAAATAAATGTCCTCTTATAGTTTGAGTCTTGTCTCTGAATTCTTTCCTAGCCAGAACTAAAGTACCAAGGTTGCTAAATCTAGGTCCAGTCTGACCTCACTTGTCTAACATCTGGTGCTGTTCCTGCCACCTACAATACTAAGACCTTCAGGAGGTAATCAGAGGGTTATCTATAAGGTGATAGGTAGAAGATGATGATAGATGATTGATAGATAGATGATTGATAGATAGATGATAGATGATAGATAGATAGATAGATGATAGATAGATGATAGATAGATAGATAGATAGATAGATAGATAGATAGATAGATAGATAGATGATAGATGATAATAGATAGATAGATGATTGATAGATAGATGATAGATGATGATAGATAGATAGATGATAGATAGATAGATAGATAGATAGATAGATAGATAGATAGATAGATAGATAGATAGATAGATAGATAGATGATAGATGATAATAGATAGATAGATGATTGATAGATAGATGATAGATGATGATAGATAGATAGATAGATAGATAGATGATAGATAGATAGATGATAGATAGATAGATAGATAGATAATAGATAGATATAGATAGATAGATAGATAGATAGATAGATAGATAGATAGATAGATAGATAGATAGATGATAGATAGATAGATAGATAGATAGATAGATAGATAGATAGATAGATAGATATAGATAGATGATAGATGATATAGATTTCCTAGCATAACTGGAGACTTCAAAAGTTTAAGTTCCCAGGCAGTTAAAGCAAGAGTAGAATTGTTTCCTTATGCCTCTGCTTACTTGATTTCAGCAATTTAGCAGCTTGACCATAGTGACTCCATTTCTCCACTCTGTTCTCACTACCTATTGGCTTAGTCATGGAGGTTTCTCGTTGGCTGGGTCTGTTTCCAGGCAAAGAGAAAAATCTTCCTCCTGCTGGAGTAGTAGAGACACTTCCTGTTGGAAATTTGAGGCATGCTTCTTCCTATTGGGAGCTGTAGTTGCCCTCAAGTGATACAGTGTGAGAGCCCCCCCTTCAGGCCTCCTGACTCCACTTTGGTGAGGTTTCCTTTAGTCATCCCACAGCCTTTCCCCAGGACTGCAAAGACTGGACAGAGGGACTTCAACCCTGCCTCCCCACATTTCTTTTGGGACTCTGGGGGGACCCTGTTCCAGAGTCTCCTCCCTGTGCCTCTATGGGGCTAAGCATTACCCACTCCCCATTCTGTCCTCCATGCGGATCCTCTGAACTCGCAGCCCTTGCCAGTTGGGGTGGCGAGTCCAGAATTGGGTTCCCAGTGGTCCGTGTATCCTCTGGGCCCCAGCTCCAGAGCCTGGTGAAGACTGTGGTTCCTATGGGACTATGGAGAGAGGCACCCAGCAGAAGGGAATACTGAGGCCATGGGAAGACAGGGATGACCCAGCCACACTATGAGGGTGAAACCCCAGCCCCCCCTCCACCCCTGTCATCTGAGGACCCACCAGAACCACCAAGGTCAAGGACGGCAAAGGCCGCTGTGGAGGGAAAAGTAATTGTCCCTCTGCCCTTCTGGGTTTTTCGATGAGACCTGCCCTCTGATAAAAGACAGATTAACAGGAGAAAAACCAACAGACATTTAAAACATGGGTACCTCCAGTATACATGGGAGAGACCCAGGAACACCAAGTAACTCCTCAGAATGGCCCCCGCCACCACCTTCGATACCATCTCCAGCTGAAGACAAAATCTGTGTGTGGGGGGAGAGGGGGGTCAGTTACAGGAAGTTTTCTGGAAAAGCACAGTCAAGAGGGTGTGGTTATTATGCAGATTTAAGTCCAGCCTTCCCCACTGTGAAGGTTTTAGAGATTCAGGTCTCTTCTGATGGGGAGGGAGAGACACCCTCTACAGATGGAGATTCCCTTATAGATGTAAATGTCTCCTACAAAAGGGTAACTACTCAGAACTTCTTTTTTGCCTCCTGTTTGTTAAAAATAGCCTGGCTATAAAATCAGAGGTGTATTTTGGGGTGACAATATCTGTTCTCCTTCACCCCTAGAAAGCCCTGAAAACATTAGCTCCACTCCCTTCTCGGGCCCTTCCCCTCTCCTGAGCTGGCATCCCTGCACAGGCGTGGCTCCGACTGTTCCGGGACCCTCCTGCTCACTGTGTTCATCAGTCCAGTTACCTCTCTCTGTTTTTAATCCTCGCCCGAGGATATTTTCTCCGTCGCTTTTTCAGAGAGAGTGGGAGAGAGAAACACCGATGGGAGAGAGACACATCAGTGGGCTGCCTCCCACACGTGCCCCAACCAGGGCCAGGGGTCGAGCCTGCAACCGAGGTGTGTGCCCTTGGCTGGAACCGAACCTGGGACCCTTCACTCTGCGGGCTGACACTCTGACCCTGAGCCAGAAAGGCGAGGGCGTTTTTCTTCTTACAGGGAGCCTGCTGTTTGTGTGACATCATCCATGTAGCTGAAGACCTCCCCCGGGGCCTGCCTGGGCTACCAGAGCAAAGCTCCAACCTCTCTAGGTCAACCGGAGGAGGCGGGGCTCATAGTGCCCTCAGGGAAGAGGGCAGGGCTTCAGTGAGGAAGGGGCTGTCCCCTGGGTGCGAGGAGGAAGCTGTGTTCCGCGGAGGGCGTTTTCCACGCAGACTCATGACGGAGGAGGGGCATGGCTCAGTGAGCCTAGGAGTTTCAGTTTCCTGGAACTCAGGGCATGAAAGAAAACTGGGCCCAAGGCCAGAGGGCATTGAGCCAGTGAGGCCAAGTGCTTCCTGCTACTGACTACAGGGGCACAGAAACTGAAAGCCATTGGTGGGGCACCTCATACAGGGTGTGGGGTGTCAGGGAAGCTTTCTCCAGGAGGCCCAGCTCTGTTTTCTGTCTTGTCTGCTTGTTACCGGGAAGCCTCAGTGGGGCTCGGGCTGCCTGTCGCTGTATCCAATTCAAGGGAGGCAGGGTTGAATCATATAAAGCATTTATTGAGAAGGCCAACCAAGAAGACAAGGAGCATACAAGCATCCAAAACGTGTCTTACAGAGTGGCCTGAGGGATCGGGTTATATGGGGCAAACTAGGCTGGGAACGGAATGCAGCTATGAGCAGCCCCTGAGGTCCGCAGACGTCATTCTTTTGTTCTTGGTCGTCTGGCGATGTCTCGATGAGGTGATATCTGGACTCCTGGGTGGGTCGGCCTGACCATGCATATTGGTTGTCTTGATAAGATGATACCTTGATTCCTTGTTCTCAGCTGCCTCACCTCCTTAATTGCTTCGTCCGAGATCAGGGGGAGTGTACGGGCACAAAGGCCTAAGAGAAAGAAACTTAAGGAAAAAAGGAACGTAAATCCCTACAATTTTATAAGTAATATAATTATATTTGAGATTAATTCAGGTGCTCAATCTTTGGACATTGTAAGTGCCCTTTCATGCTCCCCATCCTATCCCTGCCCATGCACCCCCATCCACATGCACACCACACTTACACTCTGCTCCTTAGGAAGACATCAAAAGACCCAGGAAGTGGGCAAGGGTGGGCCAGGGGTGACCACGGCCCTGCTGCAAGGTACTAACAGGAGGGTGGGCTGTCTGGGATGAGGGGACCGAGCCCAGGAGCAGTGCCCCTGGGGGCCCTGCTAGAAAAAGAAAAAGCTGGTTCTTGGGGTGGGTTCTCCCACATGGGCCCTGGGAGGGGGAGGGGGTGGTGAGCAGGCCTGGGAGTGGATGGGGGGGTAAGAAAGCCCTGCAAACAGCTCCTACCACCCAAGTAGGAGCGTGGGTGGCAAGGAGAAAATTCTGAGATGTTGTAAATTAAATTACAGGGGCCAGATGGTGGGAGGAAGAGACAGGTTCAGGGGGTAAGCTGCTGATTCGGTAAAACCAAGGGTTAGATAGGCCAGCTACAGAAACCCAGGTACAGAAACTCGGGTTTGCAGACTCAACAGGGCAAGAAGCCCTGGATGCCTAGCAAGGAGCAAAACTGGGGAAACAAGAACCTGGTCCCCAGGGTAACCTGTCCTCCCCCAGAATATTCCTGCTTGTGCAGTTTAGACCCCCTGAGCTTTCCTCCCTAAAGAGAACATCTAGAGCTCAGCTGTATTTCAGCTCCAGGTCAAGAAAAGCAGCAAAACCAGACAAGTGGCTGCCTCAGGACCAGATACATCGACTAATGACCCCCTGCCCTGGTACCAACCAGTGGAGACCAAGACCCTGAAAAAGTACATCTGTAAAGCTGGTGAATATTCTATTGAGACCCTCCTCTGGGACCTCCCCTAAGATTCCTGCCTGCAAGAAAGAGATAAATATGCTCAGGACAAAGGACCCAGTGCATGCTTCCCACCAGGGGAGCACGCCAGTGCCATCTCCATCCATCTGAGGGGACCCCACCAGGCTTGCAACCAGGAGAGCAATGGGCAGCAGCAGCTCATCCTGGGCTTACCCCCTGAACCTGTCTCCAAGGCCCCCGAACCTGACCCCTTCTCTCCGACTTCTCAGGGAGCCAGAGCAGCCTGGCCCAGGCTCTCCTGTTGCCTCTTCTATGCTCGTCCTTGTCTCACTGTCCCAAGTACACTTTTGCTGACATCATGGACCCAGCACCCTTTGGCTCAGTGTTGCCCTTCCCTTTGGCTATCCCCACCACCTTTTAATAAATTTAATTTTTCTTTACTCACCATCTGAGATGCCTGTTTAGCTGCCCGCTCATCACCACTGACCCCTAAACTTTCACCAGCAAAGACCATTCACATTCCTATGTGTGTAGGAGCTAAGTGTCCAGGTGGCCGTTCCTGCCATTATCTAGAGAGAATAGCCAGGTGCCTTTGGATCCAGGACCTGGATCCCCAACCCTCCCGGGCAACCAAGCCTTCTTCAGGGACTGCGCCTATCCCAGAGCCGGTCCTTACCTTTCTCACCCCTATCTGTAGCCAGTGCAGATTCTCTCCAAACAACTTCATCTCTGTCCCCACTTCATGTCTGAAAGAGCCTGTCAACTTCACATTGGCAACACCTAGTCATCTCCTCCTGGCTCAGGGGTGGAAGTGGGGGGTTATACTCCTACCCCAGGACCTGGTCTCTTTTTTTCTTGCTAGCAAGGGCCCCATAAACCTTTTCTTTTAAAAAGGCATTCAGGCCCTAGCCGGTTTGGCTCAGTGGTTAGAGTGTTGACGTGAGGACTGTAGGGTCCGGGTTCAGTTCCAGCCAAGGGCACCTACCTCGGTTGCAGTCTCGATCCCCAGCCCCAGTTGGTGCACACGTGGTGTCTCTCTCATGTCCATGTTTCTCTCTATCTCCCTCCTTCCACTTTCTCTGGAAAGCAATGGAAAACTATATCCTCAGATGAGGAATAAGGTAAATAAATAAATAAATATAAATAAAAAGGCTTTTAGCCCTGGAAGTTAAGTGTGTGTTTTACAGGCGGATGAGAGTCTGTCCTGGGTGGCCTGGGCCCATGTGGCATGGAGGCCATCTGATCAGTGGGGAGGAGGAGGGCAGAGCTGGAAACTCGGGAATGTCACAGCAGCTCTGGCTGCCCCCTGGGCCTGCAGAGACCTTACTGCCCTGCCAGTCACCACAAGACACTGAGACATGACTGGCCATGCCAGCAGACCAGCTGTGCATGGGGCCCTCTGCTGTGTCAGGGCTGCATTGCTCGGATGTCTCGGTTCTGTCTGTTGGCTGCAAAATGGCACCAGAATGTTACCAGTGATTGGACCTTGGTTCAACCACCTTAGAACTTGAGTTCTGGCTGAGAAAGAATTCAGAGTCAAGACTCAAACTATAAGAGAAAGTTTATTTAGAAAGTCACAGAGGTAGAAGTCAGCCATAGTAGCAATGGGCTCAGGAAATAAGTCAGAGTGAAAAAATAAAAAAGGCCCTTGGAGCTTAGAAAGAGAGAGGCAAGGAAAACCTGCCCAGGGGTAAAGGGGTAGGGAAATGCGAGGGTGTGCTCCATAGGAAGAGCCCCGCTGGGTCCTCCATCCTAAGGGCTTTTGGGGGGCTATGTGAGGTTCCAGGGGAGTGTCTCAATAGAATATTTATCAGCTTTCCAGGTGTGTCCCTTCAGGGTCATGGTCTCCACTGATTGGTCAGCACTAGGGCAGAGGGTCATTAGTCCTCATATCAGCCCTGGGTATTGTTTCATCTGGTTTTGCTGCTCTTCTTGGCCTGGAGCTGAAACACAACTGAGGCCTAGATGTTATCCCTAGGGTTTAATGCTTAAAGAATGGTTGAGCAAGGAAGGATCTACATGGGAGTCGAATGAGGCCACTCTTAAGCACCTTGTTCCTCCTTCAACAGGGTCTGTCCCGTGACTAGTCACATTTCAGGGGAAGAGAGGTCATGGGGTTTAAACCGAATGACCAGCAATATGCTAGGGGAGGAAAGGTTACCCTGGGGGTGAGGTCCTTGCTTTCCCAGTTTTGCCCCCTGCTAGGCACCCAGGGCTTTCCACCCTGGTTATCTTCTGTACTTGGCCCATCGTCCTTGCTCTGCTCATGTCTGTCTAACTGCCCACCATATTCCCCCTGAAGAATTCTTGGTTCTGAATTCTTTAAGGGAAAGGGGCACGGGATCTCTTTTGTAGCTGCTTCCTGCTGAAGAGGGGTGGTGTTTTCCTTCAGAGCCAGGAGATCCTTGCTCTCTGTCAGATGGACCATGAGGCTGAGCATGGGAGGAGGTGACAACGATGCCCAGAGTTGGCAAGGGGCGGTATTCCCTGAGTGCAGGTAGGGCTTGTAACCTAGTGGAGACAAATTGTGTTACCAATCTCTATCATTGGGGCAAAAGCTAGAGCAAGAATTATGACTAATAGTGGGTGGGAGGAGAAAAGTTTTAGTTCTCAATGATTCCAAGTCAGAGGATGGGGGGGAAATGAAACAGTAGTGTGAAGGGTTGTAGCCAAATATTTAAGAAAACTAGAAAAACTCAGGATCCAATTCAATTCAAAGGTGAAGAACAAAACTTTGAAGATAATTAACTGAGCTAGAGCCTAATCTCCACAACTGTGTATTATAAATTCTATTGAAACATAACCCCCTTAAAATCACCCTCATTTCTATCAATGAGCCAAATTAAGACCAATTCATTTACTGCATTAAGTCTAGTCCCAATTTGGCCTGATTATTTGCATAAATACAAGAATAGCAATTGCTCATATAAGCTTTCTTAAATCTGCTTAGCTAGAATCTCATAAAGAATGTCCAGAATGTCCTGGCCATTGTGGTTCAGTGGCTGGAGCGTTGGATCTTGGGTTTGATTCTTGGTAAAGGGTCCATACCTCAGTTGCAGGTTCGATCCACGGCCTGGTCTGGGCACATGCGGAAGGCAACCGATCAATGTGTCTTTCACATCAATGTTTCTCTCTTTCTCCCTTTTCTCTTCCCCTCTCTAAAAATCCATGGAAAAAATATCCTCAGGTGAAGATTAACTGGTCCGAAACTGGAGATGTTCACCTTACAAAAAGACCAAGCAGCACTCAGAGGCTCTAGGTTCAGGAGGTTTATTTTCCGCCCGTGACCCCAGAGGAGTCCAGCTCCAAAGTCTGAGCCCTGAGCACAATCGGGCAAGGAGTTATACACCGTCCATGCTTCTGCCTACATGGCAGTTATACCTTGCTTAGGGCAGGGTAAAGCCCTTTCTGGTTTGGCACGCACGGGATCATAGCAGGATGGCAATGGGGGGGGGGCAACTGTTGGCCATTTTAGACCGAGTTTTCCCTTATCATTCCCCTCTTTGATGCCCCGGAGGTGGCGAGCCTCAGAGGGCATCATTAAAGTCATCTAGTGGCCGATACCCTCGTAAAGCTAAGACCTTGGCTGTGGTTAGGTGGAAGACTGAATTTTCTTTCTTTTTTTAAAAATTTATCTTTATTGTTGAAAGTATTACAGGTGTCCCATTTTCTCCCCCCAATTGACCCCCTCCACCTCGCTCCCAACCCCTTGCCAGGCCTTCACCCCGTTATTGACTATGTCCATGGGTTATGCACATATGCATATAATTTCTTTGGTTAATCTCTTCCCACCCTCCATCCCCCTTCCCTCTTTCCTCTGAAATATGATCGTCTGTTGCATGCGTCAGTGTCTCTGGATCTATTTAGTTCGTCAGATTCTTTTGTTCATTAGCTTCTTCTTAAAGAAGACCCTTCAACATTTCCTGTAGTGCTAGTCTGGGGGTGATGAACTCCTTTAGCTTTTTCTTATGTGTGAAGCTCTTTATCTGACCTTCAGTTCTAAATGACAGCTTTGCTGGGTAGAGCAATCTTGGTTGTAGTTCCATGTTTTTCATCACTTTCAATATTTCTTGCCACTCCCTTCTGGCCTGCAAAGTTTCTGTTGAGAAATCAGCTGACAGTCGTATGGGTGCTCCCTTGTAGGTAACTAACTTTTCTCTTGCTTTTCTCTTGCTTTTCTCTTGCTGCTTTTAAGAGTCTCTCTTTGTCTTAACCTTTGGCATTTTAATTATGATGTGTCTTGCTGTGGGCCTCTTTGGGTTCCTCTTGTTTGGGACCCTCTGTGCTTCCTGGACTTGTAAGTCTATTTCTTTCCCCTGGTAGGGGAAGTTTTCTGTCATTATTTTTTCAAATAGGTTTTTAATTTCTTGCTCTCTTTCTTCTCCTACTGTCACCTCAATAATACGAATGTTGGGCCACTTGAAGTTATCCCAGAGGCTCCTTATGCTATCTTCATATTTCTGGATTCTTTTTTCTTTTTGCTCTTCTGGTTGGGTGTTTTTTGTTTCCTCAAGTTCCAAATTGCTGATTTGATGCTCAGCGTCCTCTACTCTGCTGTTGATTCCATGTAAATTATTCATTTCCGTTTGTGTAGCCTTCATTTCAAATTGGTACTTTATTATATCATCGATTTTCTCAGTTATTTTCATAATACTCTTACTAATATGGTTGAGCATCCTTATAAACAAAATTCTGAACTCTGTATCTGTTAGTTTGCTTGGATCTATTTCATTTAGTTCCTCTTCTTGAGATTTCTTCTGTTCTTTCCTTTGTGACATGTTTCTTTGCCTCTGCATTTTGGCTGCTTCCAGGTGTTTGTTTCTATGTATTAGGTAGAGCTGCTATGTCTCCTGGAATTTGTAGAGTGGCTTTGTGTAGTAGGTGTCCTGTAGAGTCCAGTGGCTCAGCCTCCCCAGTCACCTGAGCTGGGCCTTCTAGGTGCTCCCCTGTGTGGGCTGTGTGCTCTGTCCTGTTGTAGTTGAGCCTTGGTGGCTGTTGGCGTCACTGGGAGGAATTGACCCCGAGGCCAATTGACTGTGAGGACCAGCTGCAACTACAACCAAAGAGCTGCTGTGCTGGAGACACCCCTATGGAGCAGGATTTACTTCAGTGGAGCTTTGGTGTTCACCAAGTGCACCCCTTGAATGTACCACTCGTGGATGTGGTAGGGTTGTAATCCAGCGTGGTCGAGTTTGACTACCAGGTGCACTGTCTCTGGGGCCTCCCAAGAGGTGCAAAGTCAGCCTCTGCCAGTGCCTTGACCAGGGCCACCCAGCATGAGCTACACAGCAAACCGTAGTTGGCTGCTACTTGTGTTGGGCTTGGCATTGTCCAGGAGAGGCCAAGCTATGAACCAATGTAGTCTGCTGCTAGTGCCAGGCCTGGGGCCACTTATCAAGCCATATGGGGCATGATGCTGCTTGTTTGAGAGATTTTAGGAAAGTCCTAAGCATAAGGCTCGAGAGGCCACTTGCATAGAAAAGCCACTGGAAATGGCCTGCCTGAGCTTGCAGGTAGGGAGTGGTGGCGTCTCTGGGAATCACCGGGGCAGGGCCAAAGGTATGAGTCAGGTCCTGGAGATTCAAAGGGAGACTGAATTTTCAATGAACCTCATTAGTAGGTTGAGGAGGCAAAGACCTATTGTGATAAGGAGGGCAATGGTGATGAGTGGCCCGGAGAGGGAAAGTAACCAGGAGGACCACTGCCCTTGTCCGCACCATCCCTGGCAGTTTCTTGCTCCCTCCGTTGATTCTCTCCCTGAGTTCCTTTACTTTGGTAACTACTATTTTGCGAAGTAGCAACATTCCTCTCCTAAGAAAATGCATGATGCCAGGGTACAGTAAATAGTAAACAATACAACTCTAGTAAGTAAAGTCCAGTCAGGAGGGGCTGTTGCAGCAAGTCCAAGTCCAAGGACCAAGGTGATGAATCCAGCTGCAACTAGGAACCAGAGGTCTTCTGTGCTCATCAGGTTGCTGTCCACCTCAGCCAGATCTTGAGGGGTCACCTGGGTCTGGGCTGGCTCTCCAGTCGTCCGAGCGCTCCTCCTCAGGAATGTTGTGGGCTTTCTTGACTCTGGAATGCAGAGTCAAGACCCATGGGGTGATACCTGTAACTTTAAGAGCAGTGGGGGTGGTGCTGTCCAATGTGGCCTGAGGGGTCCCTTTTCCCAGTCCATACTAGGTCTCCAGCCCAGAATGGATGGACCAGGGTCCCTAGAGGGATGGGGGCCCTTTCGACTGTGTACTGCTATAGTTCTGACAGGGTAGTTCCCAGGGCCTGGAGTTGTTCTGTCAGGCTCCGGTCCTCTATTTGATGTAGGTCTCCCGGGATGCTTCCTAAACTTGAGGGAGGCCTTCCATATACTAACTCAAAAGGGGAAAAGCCTAACTTTCCAGGGGTGCAACAGGTATGTAGCAGGGCCAAGGGCAGTAGATCTACCCAGGAGAGACTGGTTTCTTGGCTGTATTTGGCTAATGTTTCCTTAAGGGTACGGTTCATGTGCTCTACTTTCCCTGAGCTCTGAGGCCGATATGGTGTGTGGAGTTTCCATAATATGCTGAGGGCCTTCGATAGGGTTTGGATGATTTCAGCTATGAAGGCCGGTCCATTGTCACTGTGGATGCTCAGTGGTAGGCTGAACCTAGGGATGACCTCCCATAGGAGGGTCTTCGAGACTTCTCTGCTTCTTTCAGTGGGAAATGCTTTGGCCCATCCTGAGCATGTGCAAACTAAAACCAGGAGATACTCTAGGTCCTCAAAAGGAGAGCTTCCTGTTCCCTGGGCTCCAGGAGAGGGCCGAGGCATGGAATGCACGTTGTTCCTGGCACAGGTAGCACGCCGTTCCCCTACCGCTCGGCACAGCGCCGGCAGGTGGCTGATGTAATACTGTTTTTTCAGAAGGGCTTCCAGGGCAGTTTTTCCAAGATGAATGAGCTGATGGTACTCAGATACCAGGTGAGGCCTGAGGGTTACTGGAACTATGACCAAGGGTGAGTTTGTCAGCCTCCTTGATGAGGAGGACAGTAGCTGCTAAGGCACGGAGACAGGGGGGCCATCCAGTGGCTGCTGAGTCGTTTCTTAGACAATGGGCCTTTGCCACGAACCAACAGGCTACATGAGTACCCCTAGAGCTATCTTGTCCTTTTCGTGGATGAACAGGTTGAATGGTTTTTCAGTGTCAGGCAATCCCCATGCAGGGGCTTATCCGAGGGCTGATTTGATGCTCCGGATTGATTTGATGCCTCCTCTGCCTCCTCTGTCCAACGCGGAGGACTCCGATCGGGACCGGCTAAGGCAGCATAAGCTGTCTCGCTATTGCTGAGAAGCCTGGAATCCAGATCCGGCAAAACCCTGCAGCCCCTAGGAACTCTCGAAGGCTTCTCTTCGTCTGAGGCTGTGGCAGCGAAGTGATCACCTTCTTTCTCTCAGGTCCTAGGGCTCGGTGGCCTTGTGAAAGGAGGAACCCGAGGTACTGGACTTGCAGTTGGCAGATCTGGGCCTTCTTCCATGAGACACAATACTCAGCTTCTGACAGTAATTTGAGGAGGGCCCACGTTCCTGCCATGCAATCTTCCTTGGTTTCGCTGATGAGTAGGTCGTCCACGTACTGAATAAGGGTACATTGAACAGCCTCTCACCGGTAAGCGGCTAAGTCGGCGGCTAGAGCCTCCCCGAACAGGGTGGGTGAGTTCCTAAAACCCTGTGGTAACCGGGCCCAGGTCAGTGGCACCTGTCTTCCCGTGTCTGGGTCTGTCCATTCAAAGGCGAATAAGGGCTGGCTCTGGGGTGCGAGCCGAAGGCAGAAGAGGGCATCCTTTAGGTCTAGGCAGGTGAACCACGCGGCGGTGCCAGGGACCTGGCTGAGGAGGGTGTCTGGGTTTGGAACCACTGGACGCAAGGAGACAGTTACTTTGTTGATGGCCCGGAGGTCCTGCACTGGCCGGTATCCACCCCCAGGTTTCTTGATAGGCAGCAGGGGACTGTTCCAAGCCGATTGGCATTCGACCAGGGTACCAGAGTCCCTGAGCTTGACTAGGTGGCCTCGGGTACCCAGGTGTGCCTCTCGGGGGGTGAGACACTGCCTTTGCCTCTGCGGGCGAGCTCCGGGTGTTAGCTCAACTACCACTGGGGCCCGGTTGAGGGCGAGTCCAGGAGGGTTATCTTCAGCCCAGAAGAGAGGAAATTCCACCTGGAACCCAGGGGGGGCGTCACTCCATTCCGGAGTGCTGAACAGTCTCCACTCTTCCTCTCTTGGGATGACGACTGCCATAAGGAGGGGTGTGGCGTCTTCACTACCAGGGTGTAGCTGCAGGGTGGTAGCCCCTCCTGGTCCAAAGGTGTCCTGGTCCCCTAGCTTAGAGAGGAGGTCTCGGCCAAGGAGAGGGATGGGGCATTCAGGCATGTACAGGAACTCATGCCACACCCGATGGCCCCCGAGTTCACACAGCGAGCTTGGCAGAAGGGTCGCTCCAAGTATTGTGGCTGTCCTCCTGCCGGGTGCCACAGGCATAGTGGCTACCGAGTGTTCTGCTCCGGTGTCTACCATAAAAGTCACGTTTTGGCCCCCAACATCCATCCTGACCTTGGGCTCATGGGGGCCGAGGGGTATCGGGCCCGATCCCTTTCAGTCAGAGTCTATGCCGACTAACCCAACAAGGTTGCCTTCTTGTGGCTCCCCTTGATATTTTCTAGGTTTCCGAGGTTTTCCTTTATTGGGACACTCATTTTTCCAGTGCCCAGTCTCCTTGCAATAGGCACACTGGTCCGCCACCAATGGGGTCCATCGATTTCCCCCCTTTGGCGGGTGAGTCTTCTTTTGCCCTCCCAATCCCTCCTCTCTGAGGGCCGCTTCTAGGAGGCTAACTTTCTTCTTCATCTTCTTCGTCTCCCGCAAAAACTCGAGGGGTCTGTTTTCCTTCAGGCTGAGCAACGAAGACCTCAGCCTCTCCCTGCCTATTGGTGCAGAACCGTACCCAAGGGGGGAGAGTCTGCGCTATTTCTAACCAGGAATCTATGTAAGGAAACTGGTCTGGGTTTCCAGGGTTTCCAGTGACAACTTGCCAGACCTGGCGGATTGTGGGGACATCCAAGATTCCCCCGAGGGCCAACCGACCCTGAAGGCGGTCCATTCAAGTTCGCACAAAGTGTGAAGTGTGCAGGGAGTCATTTTGATGCCATAGTCCCCGGAAAAGCCCTTCTCGAAGTTTTTCAGCATACGGTCTAGGACGGTGGGCTTTCCCTGAGGTCCTCCCATGGTCCCGTGTATGGTATCGGATACAGACAAAGGGTGGGGGGGTCCCCGGAGGGACCTTTCAGATGCCTGGCTGTCCGCTGCCTCGCCGCAACTTGGGCCGGCCTTGACTAAGGTGCACCCGTATAATCCCCGGGCCTGGTCAGCAAAGCTGAATCACCGTTACGTCGTTACAGCCGACTACGGACACGGATTGGAGCCCACTCAGATCCCGTGGCTATTGCCGTGGGACCACAGACACATTCACTCTCACAGTCACTCTCACAGTCATTCAGAGGTTGTCACATTCCCTCCCTGATTAACCTTACCTGGGGACCACTAGAGGTCCTTGGGAGGTGATCAGGCTCCCCTTCCACCCATTCGGGACACCTAACTCAGTCGGGCCCTGGGGCTTTGCCGTGTCCCACGCGTGGTCCTGGTCTGTCCCGCCTGGCCTCCTCGAGTCCGGTGGGGACTGTGGTGCGGGCGAGTGGAGGCAGCGGGCTGGGAGACTGCCAAGTCAGGGCAGGGCGCCTTCTCCTCTGCGACTCCTCCTCCTCGTCCGCCACCCAGCGCCCTCACGCAAACCGGTGGCTGCAAGGGGCCAGCGCGGCTGGGCTTCCCGGTCAGGGAACCAAAATGTTGTGGAACCGGAGACGCTCACCTTACGGAAAGACCAAGCGGCACTCGGAGGCTCGGGGTTCAGGAGGTTTATTTTACGCTGGCAGGCCCAGAGGAGTCCCAGTCCAAAGTCTGAGCCCCGAGCACAATCGAGCAGGGCGTTATACACCGTCCATGCTCCCGCCCACGTGGCAGCTACATCTTACTTAGGGCGGGGAAAAGCCCTTTCTGGTTTGGGGCTCACAGGATCATAGCAGGATGGCAAGGGGGGGCACTGTTGGCCATTTTAGAGACCGGGTTTTCCCTTATCATAACAACAAAAATGTCCAGAATGAACTTTAAGTAGCCTCTCAGGGCAAAGAAGCCAAGCCACACAGTTGCCATCAGGTTTTGCCTGCAATACCTATAGGTTTAGGTGAATTCCTGGAGTTTTTGAGGTCTCCCAAAATGTCTTGAGGTTCTTTCTTTGCCATTTCCCAGAAAATCAACCTTTATTCCTTACCTGGAAAGACAGTGATTGTGTACATTCCTTAGACTAGAACAGAATTAGGGAATCTACCTAAAGATTTCCCCGACTTCCTCCAGAGCCTTAATGGTTACAAAGAAATGTATTTTAACTGTTAGAGAATATGGGCCTGGTTATTCTGACCTTTCCTAATTAATATACCTACTGGCTTCTGGGAACAAAACAGAATTACTAAAGGGGGTTTGCTGGGAATCTCATGCAGAGGAGTCTGTTTTTATTGTAGAGAGCCAGGCCACCTTAAAAAGGGTTATAGAAGACAGAAGTGGGATTTAAGAAGAAAAAAGAAAGAAGGAAGACTAGAGTAGACTAAGGTTACTCTAAGGACAATGCGTTGGTGCTCCTCCTTCTCACTAATAGTTTAGGAGCAACTGAAATTACCACAAGAGGGGAAGCTACTAAGGCCCTTGCAGATCCTGGAGCTACTTTATAGGTTCTTAACCACACCCAACTGAGCTGCCTCCTCCCTCAGAGTAAAGCTTCTGCACAAATGGCAGAGAGATCTAATGAATGCCTGCTTTTTAATCAGAACCTGTTCCCTTCCAACTAAGCAATGTTGTAGGACAAAATATATATGTATTTTTACCCTGGCTTGAAGATATTTTCTCCATTGCTTTTCAGAGAGTGGAAGGGAGAGAGAGAAAATCAGTGTGAGGGAGACACATCGACTGGTTGCCTCCCATGTGCCCCAACCAGGGCCAGGACCAAGCCTGCAGCCGAGGTGCGTGCCCTTGGCCAGAATCCAACCCGGGGCCCTTCAGCCCATGGCCAACTCTCTAACCCCTGAGCCAAGCCAGCCAGGGCACATTATATTTTTTTAACCCTCAGCCAAGGATATGTTTTTTTTATTTTGGGGGGGGGGGAGAGAAACACTGATCTGTTGCCTCCCCTACACACCACAACCAGGGATCGAACCAACAACCTTATTGGTGTACAAGATGATGCTCCAACCAATTGAACCACCTAGCCAGGGTGACAATATATATTTTTGCTAATCAAATCTACCCCAATTCACCTAATAGGGTGAGATTTTCTTGAAATCAATGATACCCACATACCTTTGATGACTTTGTAAAAATTGATTGACCATATATGTGTTCGTTTCTTTCTGAATCCATATTTCTGTCCCGTTGATCTATATGTCTACCCATCCTCACGCCTAGAACCATGGTTTTGTGTACTAGCCTTGGAGCCAGACTCCGGATTGGGTGGCGCCTCCAGACTCACCCCTCTTTTTCAAAGCTGCCCTGGCTGTCTCAGCCCCTGTGCACTTTCATGGAGTTTTGAGTGATTTCTCTCTCATTTCTCCACAAATGCCAGCTGAGGTGGGCAGGCGGCACTGCAAGGAATGTGCAGATCAATTTGGGGAGAATTTAAACCCTAACGGTATTGAGTCTTCCCCTCAGTCTAGAACCGCACCCCTGTGCCTCCTCTTGGTGACTTTCCATCCCTGACCCCACTGTCCGCTTGGCTGTCAGTTCCCACTTGCCAACCCTCGCAGTGGTCCCCACACCCACCACAGAAGCCCTCTTGCCTAACAACTGTCACTGGATCTTCTCAACACTAGTTCCTGTGAGGGCAGGCTCCTGAGAAACAGGAATAAAGGACAGGACAGAGGGAAGAATTTGTAGGGACTATAAGGTGAAGTGGGGTGTGTGTGTGTGGGCTGCCACCCCTCTGCAGGGCCCCGGGGCCTGCGGAGTCCTGGATGCGGCACAGCTCTGTCGCGCCCAGCTGCGGACCTGTGGAACAGCGGGGCCTCAGGCTGTGCCTGCTGGAGCCAGGTGATAGGTGCTCAGCGGAGCTCAGCGCTCTCCTCCCTGCTCTAGGGCCTCCCAGACCACCGTTCCCACGGGAAAGTGGCCCCAAGCACTCAGAAGGAAAAGATTCAAAATTCAGTACTTGTGATCTGATCGCCTCCTCCCCCTGCCCTCCCTCCCTCCTTCTTTTCTTTCCCCCCACCCCCACCCCCTGGCCCTGAGCACGGTCCTCTCCCGGGTTCCTGCTCTGGGTCAGGTTCATGGTGTTTCTGCCACTGGACTTAGTTTCATCTCTAATCGTCCCAATGTCACCCCTTCTCTAGCTCCAATGATCTCTCCTCCCCCTCCTGCTCCCTCCTCCCCCTTGAAGCCCTCCCTGTTTCTCCACCGCCTCCAACGCCAGACCACTTCCCAGCCGCCCCTGAGGGAAGGCACCTCTCTGTCTCAGCCATCCGTGGGCTCCAATCTGCCCCCGTGTCCCCACGGCGAGAACCAGGCCCTGCCCCCCAGGGGCCTGTTACGGGAAGGAAAAGGTGCGGCAGGGCCGACGCGGGGCCGGCTGGGGAGGGGGCCGCGGGGAGGCCGTCCCTGGCCGCCGCCGCTCCAGGGGCTGGAGGCTGAGGCTGCCGCCCCCCGGGGCCCCAGGAGGCCCCCCTCGAGCAGGAGCTGAGGTGCAGCCAGAGGGCGGTGGGCACTGGAAGGAGGGGCAGGGAAAGACCGGGCCCAGGCGGGCGGGCCGCGGGGAGGGAGGTGCAGCCGGGGTGTCGGGCGCTCAGGGTGCAGCACCCCTCTCGGTTCCACCTCTCCACCCTCAGGCTGAGCCCTCCCGCGTCATGGAGAAACTGGCTCTAGTCCTGTGGGCTCTGCTGCTGGGCCAGGGTGCAGTCCTGGCCCGGCACGACCCTGCGGCTGCCCCCCAGGACCCTGCTGGCGGCACCACACGGGCAGGTAAGGGGTGCGCTGGGCGGCCCGGGAGCCGCGGGGCCCTGGGGTCTCCGGCCCGGCGCGCGCCTCGGGCTCTCTGCGCTGGTGCGCTGGGCACCCCGGCGCGCCCAGTCCTTCCAGCGGGGCCGGGGTCGCCCCGCAGATGTGAACCTGACCTGCTTCCGATGCTTCAGAGTCACCTCGGAGGCGCGCTGCAGGCCGGCCGCGTGCGCCCCGGCCGACCGCGTCTGCGTCTCCCACGCGGTCCTGTTCCCGCTCGGTGAGTCCCGGGAGCGCGGGCGGGGCGCAGCGTCTCCGGGACTGGCACTTGGCTGGATCCTTGGGCTCCTTGCAGGGATGGGGGCGAAGGGGGTGCCCTGGGACCTTCGGGCAGACAGCACCCCTCCAGCTCTCCCCCGCGCGGATTCTGAATCTGGGCTGCGTTTTCCCCCTCCTTTTGAAGGGCGATTTACCAAATGTCACTTCCCCAGGACCATCAGCAGGCCTGAGGCTCTGGGGTAACTGAATTTACCGGAGGGCTGGACGGGCGGAGGGACGGCTCCGGGAGCAGGGGCAGCCAGGCTACTCTGCGCCCAGGACCTGCTCGCCAGGCCACCCACCCACAGGGCTGGCTGTGGGCTCACTTGGTAGGAGTCCACTTCGAAAACAAGCCTTACAGGAGATTATAAACCCAGGCCTGAACACGTCCTGGAGCCCACCGAAATATCACTGGCAAACCACTACAAGTGTACAAATGTCAAGACATCCAGAGGTGGGCAGACCATCTATTCCTCCAGAATCCGTGATCATGGTTTGCTGGTGCTGGTTACATGGTGCCAGGTCCCTGGGGACCTGCCAGCAACAGCAGAGCTGCTTCCTCTCTGGCTGCAAGTCCCAGGGGCCAGGCTGGGCATCATTCTTAACTAATTTCCTGAATGCACCTCTCATCTCCCGCCCCCTGACTTTCCAGTACCCATGCCAGAAAGTGCAGGTTGCTCAATTATTGGGCTCCCTGGAGATAAATCCATAAGTGGAAGGGCCCATGAGAAATGCAGGCACAGTTAAGGTTGTGGCCTTGCTGTGGAGGTGGCCTCTGTCTCCGTGGCACTGGCAGACAGGGCTGTCCACCCCTATGGCCAATATCACACCAGTGTCATGGGTAACATGCTCCTTCCACCTTTACCTTTCTGTTAAAACTCAAGGTGGACTTGTACCAGCATGGAGGCCCCGCCCCTCCTCCTGGTCCTGAACGGTCTCCACAGGATGCCTGTCTCTGAGGGCATGCCTTTGGAAGCACCCCCTGTCCTTATTGAGAGAAGGAATTTGCTGATGGCTGACAGGGGCACAAGCTCTTTGACTAAGTATCTGCACCTTTCCCCCTCCGGTTTTGTTTTCTTTACCTGTGGTCCCACGGGAGTTTTCAGTTACAGCTTCTCAGCCTAAATGGCGGTGGCTGGAGGCTGTGTCATGGTGCTTCCTAAGAGTGGGGACTCTGGGATTCAGGAGGGCTCTCTTCAGACCCTTTGCCTGACCCTCACCTTTGCCTGACCCTCACCTTTGCCTGGAGATCTCCACCCTGAGCCTTGGGGAGGGGAGGCAGCTACTCAAGGTCGGGCCTTGGGGGGCTTCTGGAGGAAGTGTCCTGCCTCTTGCCTGCCTTCAGGTGAGCCCAGAGCCCAAACCACAGCAGCATCCTCTGTAGCCTGAGAAGAGATGTCATAATGAATTACCATACAATACAGTAATTCAGCGAAACAAACATAACATGATACAATGTAATAGCAGTGGATTCCACCCAAGGTGGTCTCTCCTACTATAGTTTGGGTTGTTTTGAGTGTTTTGCTTCCCCCAATGGTTCCTTCAAAGTCTCTGCCATGTCCTTAAAGGAGCAGTGGGGAGATCCCAACTGAGCCCAGGCTGAGCACACAGCTGGGTCTCTGTGGCCCCCATCCTGTCCTCTGCTTCTCTCTCAAAGCTGGCTGGGGTGGCCAGGGCCATGAATGGTTTCAGGGAAGAACCCCCAGCAGGACCAGTAGTCCTGGGTCCTGTCTTTGCTGTGACTTTAAGGTGACAGCCATGGACAGCTTGGACAGCCATGTTGCTGTGCTCCACAGGACTGGCCTGTGAAAGCGTCAGGAGGAACTGTCTGGTAGTGCTTGTGGGGACAGCTCTTCTCTGATTCCAAGGGCACTGGCCATGTGGACAGCACACCTGCTGGCTCCCCCTGAGTCCTCCTTCCTGGAGGCCAGGGGCCACCTGCCCTCTCTCTTCTGCAGGATCAGGGATGAATGTTTTGCTCAGTAAGCGCTGTGCCCCCCGATGCCCCAACACCAACATGGTATATGAGTGGCTGTCGGGCCACCGGCTGCTCAGGAGGATCATCAGGCAGTGCTGCACTGGGAGTTTCTGCAACACGGCGCCCCCCACCCCAGGGGGTCCCTGGCCCCTGCCAGGGGGGCTGCTGCTTCCACTGGGCCTCAGCCTCCTCAAGGCCCTGCTGTGAGTGTCTTCCCTTCAGCCCTGCAGGCTCAACCTGTCTTCCTGCCCAAGCCTTGGTCCTGTCTCCCTCTCTTTTTGACACTGGGTGGGACATTTGCCTTTGAGGTAGTGGGAAGGGTGCCATTGCCTCCATCCAGGACCAGGCTACTTCTTCCATCCTTCTTTCTGCCTACATAGCCTGGAGAATTTAGCCCTTGGAGGAGAATGAACCATCCCTAGTTTAGGGTAACGGCTCCCTGTATAATGTTCCTTGCCCTGAACAGACTGCCCAGGGCTGGTGAGGGACAAGAATAGCCTGGGCAAGGCCAGATGGTGGCTGCAGCTTGCTCTGTCTCCTTGGCCAGCTCCTCCTCCATCCTGGCCACCTCTGTCCAAGGAGGCCCAGGCAGATTTATGCCATGGGTGTCACCCAGGCATTGGGACCACGACCTTCACTCCTTCCAGAGGCAATAAACTTATTGTTCAACCTCACCCCCTCTAGCTCCTTCTACCATCTCCACCCACTGTGCCCAAACCACATCCTTCTGGCCCAACTCTCAGCAGACCTCTGTGGTCATGTGCCGTTCATGCCTGGATCTTGGTTGCATCTGGACAAAACCATCCAGCTGGGCTTTGGGCAGCCAAGCTCAGGCATAACCCCTGCATTCTGGGCCCATCACGGGGCAAGCAGGAGTCACAGTCTCAGGTCAGGTTCTCAGAAGGACCAGCTGGCCTCCGTGTGGAGGAGGAAGGGGGACTGGAGGGTTTGGGGCACATGGTGGGGGTAGGTGGGGCCCATCTAGGGTGATGGGATGCAGAGACCCTGGGAGGGGATGGTGGGGCCTATGGAACCCATGTTTGGTGTGCAGCCTGGTTGAAGGCAGTGAAGGCTGATGGAAGGGCTGGAGGTGCCCATGACGGCCCTGCACCTGGCCTGGGGTGGACCACCTTGGTGAGGGACACAGGTGAGGACCAGGTCGGGACAGGTGAAGCTAAGGACCAGCTCACGGCTGTCCAGGCTGAGCTGGGTCACCCATGGAACATCCTGGAGAACAGAAAGACAGAGGACAAGGCAGAGAGTAGGGCCCTCAGCATAGTGGACGAGCAGGGGTGTCTGAATGAGCTCTGGAGGTGCAGTGAGCACCAAACTGTAAAGGTGTCTTGAGACCAAAAACCTTAGCGGGTAACTTTGTAGATTATAGAAGGATTTATTGTTGGGTAGTTACTTCCAGGGATGGAGCAGAGGCGACCCAGCACTCTGCACAGGTCACCTCCCATACACAGCAATGGTTACATAAATGCTTTGCAGTAGCTGACTTACTGGTGATTGACAAGGCAGAGAGTGCAGGGTAGGCCAGGAACTCACCTTCCTTCTGGTGGTCTTATGGCAGATAAGTGCATAGAATTGATGCCAACACCAGTTTGATATTTGTCTCAGTTGTTCTGCCTTTTGCACCGTTCCTGACAGGAACCTGCATTGGTTACATGGCATAGGCTTACAGAACCTAGCTAATCATTATCTATGAGGCCTGTGTCTGCTGGCTGGGACCAGTCAGGTTAGTCAGAGTTGAAGCTTGAATAGAGAGAGAGCGGGGTCCACAAAGATGGAGTCAGTCTGTTCACATCAACATCTATGCAGTGGGGCAGGTGGCATGTCCCCAGCACGCAGGAGGGCTGGATCCACACACCTGCTAGCCACTCCCATCTCCTCAGGCCACCCATTCTTGAGTCCCCCTACATGCACACCTCTCCCCAGGGTCTGCACACCTGCCCCCCCCACAATTGCACACCTACCCCCAATCTCCTACTCGCCACCATTCCCCCCATGGACTGAGGTGGGTTGGCTGCCCCTCAGTGTCCCACCTTTGCAGTTCAGTGCGGTCCTGGACCTTGGCTCCCTCTGTGCCAAAGAGACTTCTGGGGTTGCCTGCAGCCCTGAATTCCTGGCTTGAAGCAGGACCTCTCTTCCCTTCACTATGATTGTGAATTTTCATGCTGAATTTAAGTGCTCCTTGGTCCCCTGGACTGGCTAGGAAGGCCTGTCACCATCTACTGTTACTGTTTCTCCACACAGGACATCAGGAATTTCTGGTGGCCTAAGCTTTAGTCAGTGCTGAGGGGAAAGGATCACGTGGTGGAGGGACAAGGGGTTAGGGGTCTTCCCTTAGAGCTGTGCTCTCCAATCAGAATAGCTGTGATCCCAAGAGGATGAGCTAAGGCCCATTGATGTTTTTCTCTCTTCATCTTCCCACCTCCTGTGGCTGCAGGAGTGGGGAGAATGCCACACTGTGGACTAGCTAAGCTCCAGATTTCTGACTAGATAACAAAAAGAGGAGCCCCAGGTAACTGGAAAGTCCTGGAGGAAGTACAGAGCTTGGGAAAGAAACTCCATAAGGAGTTTTTGAAAAGCCAGGCTCACTCCTGAGCTGTGCATACATGGATTTGGCCCTGAACAACACAGACTATAAGAACTGAACTATAACCTCTACCTAGGTATTGGGTTGGCCACTGGGTGCCTGAACACTGCAAAGCCTCTAAAAACTGAACTGACATAGAAGCCACAACCCACAGAAGGTTGATCTGCACTTTCAGCATAAACCGAACCACTCTTCACAAGATGGAAAGGAGACTTGGTGTCTCAGAACATAATATTCCAGGATAGAAACCAAAGTTACTCTGTACACAGAAGATAAGAAAAAATAAAACTATAAATTTAAGAAGCCAAATGAATACAGCATAGGAAAATCCAAATGAATACATGCTCAGACATATCATAATCAAACTGCTTGAGTACATGATGTCACAAGTCAGGATTCTCACTGTGGGAGAAAGGAGATAAAAAATATGGAAGGAGAAGGAATTACGTGATATGATGGTGACTGGAAAGAGGTATGAGTAAGTATACATATGCTTGGAAAGAAGCATCCAACAGCAAAAAAGCAAGCATTGGCCCATTTCCTTCTCAAAGGAATCTAAACTTGAAAAAATAAAAAATAAAAAGTTCATCCCAGGGTATGGATAGGAGAAAGAGAGTAAAATGCATTAGAACTCCAACCGTTCAGTATAGAGAGAAGGGTAGAAACAAACAATCAACATTTGGCAAAAATCCACGGTAATAGTTGTTTCAGGAAAGAAGTCAGCTTCACTTGTCCTGTGATGTGCTGAGAACACAACCACATTTAGGTGGCATTTTTCCAAAACGCTTAAGCTGAAAGGAATCATGAATAAACAGCAAGCCCAAATGATAAGACTTCCTACAAAATAGTTGGCCATTACTCTTCAGAAGTGTCAAGGTCATGAAAGAAATCAAGACAAACAACTAGTTCCAGGTTGGAGGGGACTAAGAAGGCAAGGTAACCACGTTCTAAGCAGAATATTGTCTTTAGTCTTCAACTGGAGGGCAGACTAGAGAAAGGCATTGGGGGGACAGCTGGTGAAATCAGAAGATCTGTAGGTTAGATAATAGTCATATCAATGTTAACGTTGTGACCTTGATCATTATAGTATAGTTATGTAAGGTGTTAAACTTTGGGAAATCTGTGTAAAGGAGTTACACAGAACAGTTCTTGCACTTGTTTGCAACCTTTTAAAGATTTGAAATTATTTCAAAATGAAAATCTTAGACTGAGTCTCTAAGCAGAATATTGTCTTTAGTCTTCCTTCATATAAGTTCTGAAGGATATAAATTTTGTCCAAACCACCACCCTTCACTGCACCCCAAACATTTCGAGAAGTGGTGTTTTTATCTGTTGTAGGTATTTTTTTTTAATATGAAAGTTACTCTCTTTTTTTTTTTTTAAATATGTCTTTATTGATTTCAGAGAGAGGAAAGGAGAGGGAGAGAGAGAGAAACATCAATGATGAGAGAGTCATTGAGTGGCTGCCTCCGACTGGGGATTGAGCCCGCAACCCAGGCATGTGCCCTGACCAGGAATTGAACCCCGATTGCCTGGATCCTAGGTCGACACTCAACCGCTGAGCCACGCCCGGCCGGGTGAAAGTTACTCTCTTTTTAAAGACTGTGTTAATTTGAAATGTGCTGCTTTTTAATTTTTACATGTAAAAAAAAATGTGTTCATCTTTTCTTTGACTTCTAACTTAATTGTATCTAAGTCAGACAATATGGCCCCGAAATGTGAGATAAAGACTTTTGAGAAATGATAAAATCTGGACACTTTGAACAAAATCAAAGACCAGAAAGTCTTGTTCATGTTTCGGTTGAATGTCCGAATGCCAGGGGCCTGAGTGCTGAATCACTTTCACGGGGGGGGGGGGGGGGGGGTGCCCGAGGGGGGCGGGCAGGGGGCTGCCCCCCAGGGTGGAGCTTGTTTGCTCCTCCGAATACACCAGGTGTGGGCGTGGGTGGACCGCGGAGAACGCGTGGCCTGTGCCGTCGGGCCCCCGGGCCTGGCCGCGGAGGGTCGGGAGCGTACGAGCGCCAGGACGACCCAGGGGCCCCCGGCGGCGCCCCGCAGCGGAGCCCGCCCTCACGGACGCGCTGTTGGCAGTAGACCGCGCTCCCGCACTGAGCGAGCTCTGCCCATGTTGGGTGGCACAGCATGGACGCCGGGAAGGGTAGGACTGCCCCACCCCCAGAAGTTCGAGAGGGATTTTAGGGTTTGGTCTTGGGGCCAAATCAGACGGAAAGAGTGTTCCTGGAAGCACATGGGAGGACTTGCTATCCCAGGTACGAACAGCAGAGGGCGCCCTCTCCCACGAGACCGGCCTCCGGGGCGGGCGCTGGGGCGCGGAGCGAGCTGTGACGTCTGAGGGCGCCCCCGACGTGCCTCTAAGGTCAGTGGCCAGCCTGGCGGTGGGGTATTGGACACTACGGGGAGACCGAGGCAGGGAAGGGCATCGCTGGTCAGTGCGGCCTCCGTCGTGGTTCTCTGATGACCCGAGAGCCGCTCTCGTACGACTGGCCGCGCCGAGCTCCCGGCCCCGCGGGGCGGACGCCAGCGCCCAGCGTCCACGCCCGCCTCTGAAGGCCGCGCCTGCGGACGCCCACTGCAGCCCCGGAAACGCCCGGCCCGGGCCCGAGGACCGCGGGCTGGCGGGGCGCCCGGCCCGGTTCCGGGCGCGGGGCTCGCGCCAGGTTCCCGGCCGCTGCGCGCCGACGGAACGGAGGCTGCCGCCCCCGGGGTCCCGGAGCAAACGTAGGTCTGACCCCGCCCCCAGCTGTGCGGAGTGACAAAGTTCATGAAGTTGCTGACAGAGGAAGTGAAAACGAAAACCAAAGAGTGCGCCCGCCGGCGCTGGGCGGCCAGCACCGGGCGGCCGCTGGGTGCCCCGCCGTGCGGGCCTGCGCGGGGGCAGCCGCCGTCGGAGGTTCCCTCCCGCACACCCTCCCTCCCTCCCGCTCTCTAAAAATCAGACGCCCTCGGGGAGGACTGAAAACACGCGCAGGCCGGTGCCCACACCACCAGGAGGCTGCCCCGAACCCGGGGTCGGTGCGACGCCTTCGAGGCTGGTCAGCGAGGAAAGACGTGCACTTGGGCTTTGAAAACTCACGCACACGACTAAGTGCTGTGTGGACGCGGAGCCCGCCGCGAGCCGCTGCAGCTGCGCGCGAGCTGTGGGGCCCAGGCAGCCGCCGCGTCGCGGGAGCCCCCACGGGAGCCGCGTGCCCTCTCGGGCGTGTGGGCCCGGGGTTCCACCCCCAAGCTCCCCGCTTCTCACAGGAAATTCTGACCATCTTCCAGCAACTGTCAAGAAACCTGAGAGAGCGGAGGACGTTTCCCCCGTCAGGAAGAGGCCGCGTCAGCTGCTCCACGCCCACCCGAGGGCGGCAAGCGGAGCCCCGAGAGCTCGCCCCCGGCTCCCCACCACCGGTCCCGAGCCCAGCTGTCTTAAGCCGGTATTTCGAAGGACTCTCCTTGGCTGCAAATAAAGTCACCTCCCATGTTTTGAGGTTAGTTCTGTTCTTCGAAGTCACCACAGGCACTGAATTATCCAGCGATGGACGCAGGGGAGGTCCCTGCTAGCCTAGGGCCATGTTTTCACCAAAGAGTCAATACATAAATATTTGCAAACTACACATCTGGTAAAGGGTTGATATCCAAATATATAAGAAACTAACACAACTCAATAGCAAAATAATAATAATCCAATTTTGAAATGGGCGAAGGATCTGAGTAGAAGATACTCAAATAGCCCACAGAACCTGAAAGGAGCTTAGCATCGCTAGTCACTGGGGAGCGCTGACCACAACCCGCGAGCGCCCCCTCGCCCAGCCGCTCTTGCGCTGAGCGTCGGCCGGCACCGAAACGCTGCTGGTTGGGTTCCCGTCGGGGCGCAGGCCGGGTTCCGGGCTCAGTCCCAGGAGGGGGCGTGCAGGAGGCAGCCATCAGTTTCTTTCTCCCCTCTCCTTCCTCTCTCTAAACAGCGATGAAGCTCGTTTAGGGGAAAAGGCGAGGACGAAGTAAGTGTCGGCGCGGGCGCGGCCGCGGGCGCTGGTGAAGGGGCGCTCCGGCACTGTGGGTGCGGGCGCTAGCGAAGGGGCGCTCCGGGCACTGTGGGCGCGAGCGCGGGCGGAGGGGCGCCCCGGGCACTGTGGGCTCGGGCGCCGGAGCGGGAGGAGGAGAGCTCCGGGCACTGTGGGCGCGGGCGCGCTGGAGCCACGGAAAGCAGGACGGACTTTCCTCAAAAAGATTAGAAACAGAACTACCAGGTAGATCAGCAATTCCACCTGGGTGTTTACCCAACGGAAATGAAAACACCATGTCAAAGAGATCTCTGCGCCCCATGTTCATAGCAGCGGCATTTAAACCACCAACACCACCCGGGAATATTACTGCCGCTCCGCCACACTGGAAGGAAGCCATTTGCGACAGCATGGACGGAACTCGAGGGTGTTGCTCTAAGTGAAATAAGTCAGACAGATAAAGACAAATACTGTATGCTCACTTATACCTGGAACCAAAAAAATCATAGAAACAGATCAGTTTGGTGGTTGGCAGAAGCGAGGGCTGGAGGGTGGGTGAAATGGCGAAGGTGCAGACTTCCAGTAATGAACTGGGCAAGTGCAGGGCCCTGAGGCACAGCATCATGAGTTCGGCTAATGACACTGCGCTGTATACTTGGAAGTTGCTAAGAGGGTAGATTTTAAATGTTCTCATCGCAAGGGGGGAAAAATGTGTAACTATGTTAAGTGATGGATGTTACTAAACTTACTGTGGTGGCCATTTCACAATATATACATGTATCAGTTCAATGTGCTGTACCCCTTCAATGTATACAATGTTATATGTCATGTATCTCAATAAAACTGGAAACAAAAGCAACCTTGTTTTATGTGTGTTTTTGTTTAAAGACACATTACTTAGTTACATTGTAGCTTCAGGAGCCTTGAGCTCAGCCAACAGCACTAGAACTGGAGCCTGAATGAAGCTCATCAAACACCCATATTTCTCCATTAGACACATTCCAGCCTCCCCTGCTTAGGAAACTAGACAGCACTTTAGCCCTATGCCTGGGGGCTATTTTAACCAGCAAAATAACATACAAAAAGCACAAAAATGTGGCTCCAAATAGACCATGAAAAGCACACTTGCCTGCAGTAGAAAGCATCTCCTTGTTCAGGCTCAGCTGGGAACATGTGTGTTGGGTGACTCAATTTTTTTGCCACTCTACCCATGTTCTCAGGTGGCCATGAAAGCCAGGGCAGGGGTTGGTCCAAGAGGGAGGCAGTGGGCATGTGATTGCAGGCAGAGTCAAAATATCTGAGGAATGAGGGAGTGTGGTGAGAGTGAGGTGGGAGGGGAACCAGTGGGGACAGGAAGGTGCCTGTCCCTATAACTTAGCTGGGCCCTCTCATCACAGGGGCTATGCTTTGACCCTGAGGGCATCCTGGGCACTGTGGAGCCAGGTACGGCCACTGCAGGGCAGGGTGGACAGGTCAGAGCGGGGAGGCAAGGTCTGATGGCCCCCCCAAGTGCTGCTGCTCAAGGGCAGGTGTGTGTGCGCAGGTTTTTGACCAGCACAGTTTCTACCTTGTGCATGTAGAATATATTGCTGTGCATTCAGGGAGTGGTGTGCCCACAGGTGACAAGCGTGTGCTCTCAGTGGTGAGCCTCTGCTTCCTAAAGCACCTCGTGTCCCCCTCAATCTTAAGATTGGCTCTGAGCTGGGGGGGGGGGGTGCTGAGATGTATGCCACAGAGAGATGATGGATGAGGCTGTGACCAGGATTGGTTCAGGGAAGGTGTGACAAGGAGCTGATTCTAGAAATGATGGATCTCCAGGTGTTGCCACAGACATTTAGGGTCATAGTGCACAGGGCACTGAGGCCACACACCCTCTGCACTGCCCTGAGCCCTCCTGTTCCACCACCATCTCACACACCCACACACTCATGCACGCTCACACACCTGCCCAGCCCAGAAGGGTTCCCCACACCCTCATTTCAGAGTCCTGCCTGCTCCCCTGGCTACCTTTCTTCCCATTTGTTCCTGGAGGATGCTCCTGGGACTCCAAATCTGGCCTCTTTCCCACCTGCTTGCTGCCCCAGTTCTCTAAGTGGCTGTTTATTGCAGTTGTCAGCAGATCAAAAGTGTGAACAATCTTGTGAGGCTCCATGGAAGTGGAACTGTGAGCAGGCAGGGTTTTCTCAAACCAAAGGAGATATTCTGGAACAGTGGGGTCCAGCCAGAATGGGGAGTGGATTCAGAGGGAGCATCAGGGAGTCAGAGGGATACCTGTCCCCAAGGCACATGGCACACCAAGGGCCACAGGCGTTACTAGAACATCACGAAAGTGAGAAACACACTTAGATTACATGGGAGATATTGTGGTTCAAGGGTGTTATACCCAGCAAAACTGACAAGCTGTTTTCAACCTCAGTGAAATTGGGGAATTTTGTTCCCATGAGTCCTTCCTGGGGAATCTACAGGAGAAAATACTGCAGAGAATGGGTAGGAGTGGTGTGAATGTGCTTGGAGGGAGCTAAAATAATACGTAGTGACCCTGCTCCAACAACATAGACACAGCACAACCACAGAAATGCAAAGGGAATGCAAAAATGAACTTTGAATGTTCTCAGTAGTTAGATTGTGGGCAATGGCTTTAGTATTGCTACTTTGAGACTATTGTGTCTATGATACAGGATAAAATAAATGAGTAATTATGAGATACCTAAATTCTAAAAACTCCTAATTTTACTTCCTCCTGTGTCCCAGGATTCTCAGTGTGGAAGATGAAATATAAAAGCAGAATGTGACCTTATTTGGAAATGGGGTCTTTGCAGGAGGAATTAAGGTAAAGACTGAGGTGAGAACATCCTGTATTAGGTCCTAAGTCCAATGGAATGTTGTTGTAAGAGATAGAAAAGAACTCACAGAGTCTCAGGGGGAAGGAGGCCACATGAAGATGAAGGCAGAGGTTGGAGGGATGCGGCCACAAGGTAAGGAACACCAGGAGCCCCCAGAAGCTTGAAGGGATGGGGAATGACCTGTCTCTGGAGCCCTCAGAGGGATCTTGGCCCTGCCGACACCTTGATTTCAACTTCTGGACTCCAGAATTATGGGAAAATAAATTTCTGTTGTTTCAAGCCCTCTCATTTGTGGTCATTTGTTACAGCAGCCCCAGGAAGCTCATACAACAAGCATCACTATGGCTGGACCTCAGACATCACTGTCCTGAGCCCACCACAGGGTGACTTGTCCTCATACCCATGGTCCCTGCTCCTCCCCAGGGCCCATTCTGTGATCCATACTGCAAAACCCTGCTCTCCTCCTCCCTGGAGGTGACATGTGAGGGGGTGGGTGGATGGATGGATGGATGGATGGATAGATGATAGATAGATAGATAGATAGATAGATAGATAGATAGATAGATATAGATAGATTAGATAGATAGATAGATAGATAGATAGATGATAGATAGATAGATAGATAGATGATAGATAGATATAGATATAGACAGATAGAGATGATGCTAGATAGATAGATGATAGATGATAGATGATAGATAGATGATAGATGATAGATAGATAGATAGATAGATGATTGATAGATGATAGATAGATGATTGATAGATAGATGATAGATAGAGATAGATAGATAGATAGATAGATGATAGATAGATAGATAGATGATTGATAGATGATAGATAGATGATAGATAGATAGATAGATAGATAGATAGATAGATAGATAGATAGATAGATGATAGATAGATAGATGATTGATAGATAGATGATTGATAGATAGATGATAGATAGATAGATAGATAGATAGATAGAGATAGATGATAGATAGATAGATAGATAGATAGATAGATAGATAGATAGATAGATAGATAGATATAGATAGATAGATATAGACAGATAGATAGATAGATAGATAGATGATAGATAGATAGATGATAGATAGATATAGATATAGACAGATAGATAGAGATGATGCTAGATAGATAGATGATAGATGATAGATGATAGATAGATGATAGATGATAGATAGATAGATAGATATAGATGATTGATAGATGATAGATGATTGATAGATAGATGATAGATGATAGATAGATAGATAGATAGATAGATAGATAGATAGATAGATGATTGATAGATGATAGATAGATGATAGATAGATAGATAGATAGATAGATAGATAGATAGATAGATAGATAGATGATTGATAGATAGATGATTGATAGATAGATGATAGATGATAGATAGATAGATAGATAGATAGATAGATAGATAGATAGATAGATATAGATAGATGATAGATAGATAGATAGATAGATAGATAGATAGATAGATAGATAGATGATAGATAGATAGATAGATAGATAGATAGATAGATAGATAGATAGATAGATGATAGATATAGATGATAAAGAATGAGAGATAAGTGGATAAGATAGGTAGAGGACAGACAATATAGTGTTTTATTGTCTATAAAGCTGTAATTTTTCTATCACAGTTACATGCAACAACAGAATAAAGAACTTTATGTGTGGGTACCAGCTGTGTGTAGTCTGTCGAGACTTGTCCACTCAGTCCCATTGCTGGCATTCTTCCACACTCTTTTGTGACACTGTGGCTCCTTTGTTGCAGCTGCTACTAGAAATGGAATGTTGGGCCTGAACGGAGGGCTCTGCGAAAACTCTGGGGGATCTGAAGGCACGGTAACCATGGTGATTCCTGCGTGGTGCACTGGGGACAGTCACCAAGAACAGCTTAATTTGATTAGCTAATTGCAAGTCTCCTACTCAGCCTCTGACACAACAGCTCTCCCCTCGAGGCCTCCCCTGTATCAAGACTCCAGATCGTGTCACCTCACAAAGGTGAACGCTTGTCTTTCTGTCCATCTTGAAATCTGTCCATCTCCTTGCCCGGCTGGGGCAAACATGTTCCTCGGGTCCCCAAGTTAGGGAAGGAGGGCTCAGGATGGATGGAGCAGGGACCTGGCACTTCCCTTAAGAACAGGAAGCTCTGGGGAGGTGGAAAGAAGGGGATTGACAGGAAATGCTGACCCTGGGGGCCCCAGCCCTCAGAAGGGGCTCCTTCCCACCATTCCCAGCCCCCCGCACACACTGTTCCTGTGTGGTCAGCACGCATTCAGGAAAACCTCTTCTCACTAACTTGTGATTCAACACTTATCTGTCTCTCACCCCTCACCTATTTCATTTTTATTACATTCATTCATTCAAAATTACTGCCTGCCTGCTGGGGGCTGGCCTGAGAAACCTGGTTCCAGGGGTCTCTGTCCAGAGCTGAGGCCAGGGTCCCTGCTCCAAAAGAGCAACTGCCCACTTGCAGCTCACCTGAAAGAGTGGGGGTGGGGGGACAGGGTGGCACTGAAAGGTTGCTGGTTCAATTCCTGGTTGGTTTTGGACTTGATCCCCAGTAGGGGGCATGCAGGAGACAGCCAATCAATGTTTCTCTCTCAGCAATGTTTCTTCCTCTCCCTCTCCCTTCCTCTCTCTCTCTAAAAATCAATAAAAAACATCTTTTTTTCAAAATTAAGTAAGCAACAAACATATTGGGAAAGGAGAGTCAAAATTGCCTTCCTCTGTAGGTTATCTGGTTATATGCCTTGAAATCTAAGAGACTTTGTTGATAACAGAATTAGGAGGAGATGAGTTGAGAAGCAAGGAGCTCTCCCTTGCTCTGGCGGTGGTGCAGTTTGTGGCTGCCTCAGCACCTCAGCACCCTCTGCAGATCTTTTACAGTTCCTGCATCACAGACCCCATTTTTCTGGAATTCAGAAACTCCATTCTGCAGTCTCCTAGCTCCTAGGGTTTGTTACCTGGTTTCAATTCTGCCAGGGAGACACATCCAGACACCAACAACAGGAGCCATGGAGGGGCAAGAGGCAGTGCCCAGTCTGCCAGCCCTCCTGCCTGGAGCAGCTCCTCTCGTCCTCCCAGCAGAGACCCTCATGAAAGCCTCCTGCTGACCAACTCAGGGACCCAGCTGATACACCTGAGCATGTGAGCACAGCCCCCACTCTCAGGTGAACAAGGTAACTTTACTCTTTCTATACCCATTTTTCTCTCTAGACCCATCCTACCAGGCTGGCAGAAACTTGACATATTGGTCGATGAAGAATACATCTTTTCCCCCCCAGAGTTGTGTCCAGTCAAGGGGCCACAGTACAGTGTGGTGGCCTGAGGCTATGTATGGCTCACCTGCCAGGACCACCCTCACCCATTACCATGCTGAGGTTTTGCTCCTCAGGACCCACCCACCCTCCACTCCTTCCAACCCCTCTCCCCACTCAGCCCAGTGGATCTCTTCTAGGTTTGAGGGAGGCCCCTCCCTCCCACTTCATCTAGAAGTGTTTTGAGTGGCTTCTCTGAAGACTTGCTCCTTCTGCCTTGGAATTTGTATCAGAGATGCCCTGTCACAGTGGGCTGAGGCTCCAGCAGTCAAGCACTCCACCCGTCATCTGCCCTGTCCATTCCTCAATCCCTCCTTAGTCGTCCTGCTTCAGTAGGACCTGGGGGGGGGGGGGGGGAGAGACAGGCACTGCTGGGAAGAATGCCATGAAGAAAATGAAGGGCATCAGGCCACACACCAGAAAGGACTAATTCCATCTAAAAAGGAAAGGGAGGAATCCCACTTATGGCACCACAAAACTATCAACTAGCAATAAACATATTAATGAAGACACAAGACGTACACAAAGAAAATTAAATTGTACAGAGGAACATTATCAGGAGGCTAAATAAATGATGGGCGACATTGTGTTTCAAAGGGGGAGACTTACAACAGTGAAGACAGCGTCCTTTCCCAACTTCATACCCAATGAGTGAAATTCCAATCAAAAGTCTAAGAGCATTATTCTGGAACTGGACAAACAAATTCTACAGTTCATCTGTAAGAATAAATTGTGAGAAGTAACAACAATCATTTAAAAAGAAGAGCATGGGCTTTGCAGAAGCTGTCACCTTGGAACCCCCCTTGACCAGCCATGGTGAACCCCACCATGTTCTTTGACATTGCAAGCTTGATCCGAGTCTCCTTTGAGCTGTTTGCAAAGTCTTAAAGACAGCAGAAAATTCTCGTGCTCTGAGCACTGGGGAGAAAGAATCTGGCTATGAAGGTTCCTGCTTTAACAGAATCACTCCGGGATTTGTGTGCCAGGTGGTGACCTCGCAGCCATGATGGCACAGGCACAAGTTCATCTATAGGGAGAAATTGATGATGGGAATTTCATCCTGAAGCTCACTGGTCCTGGCATCTCATCCATGGCAAATGCTGAACCCTGTTTCATCTGCATTGCAAGCCTGAGTGGTCGGACGGCAAGCATGTGGTCTTCAGTCAGGTGAGAGACGACAGGGACATTGTGCAGCCATGAAGCATTGTGAGTCCAGGCTGGCAAGACCAGCAAGAAGATCACTGCTGACTATGGACAACGCTAATAAACTTGACTGTGTTTTATCTTAACCAGCAGACCATCCCCTCTGTAGCTCAGGAGAGCACCCTCCACCCCATCTGCCTGGAATGTTCCATAGTCTTCACGCTCTCGCCACAGTTCGTTGGGTTCCGCATTCTCCTTACCCCTCCAAGTCCAGCTGGATCACAGGGTTAAGTTTATGATTATGAAACAGAAGCTAAACAACTGTCATAACAAAGAGAATCTGGGTTCCGCATTCTCCTTACCCCTCCAAGTCCAGCTGGATCACAGGGTTAAGTTTATGATTATGAAACAAAAGCTAAACAACTGTCATAACAAAGAGAAGGAGGGGTGCAAGGCTGGCACTCGCCTACTAGGTGTCAAACCTGCTGTAAATCTGCAGAATCGAAACAGCACGGCAGGCACCCTGTGGCAAAGTGCCCGGTGGGATCCCTCCCGGCTGTGGATCAGAAACATGCAGACATGTGAGGGAACACATTCTACCATCAAGATGACACTTCAAGCCAACGGGGAAAGGACTATATACATAATCAATGGCATTGAGAAAATTCGCCATTTCTCTGGGAAAAGTCTCTGCCTCCTGCCACATCCTAAACTCTGGGTGGACTGGATATCTGAATGTAGTCACTACATTTGTAACAATGTTAGAAGAAAATATAGAGACTATTTTCATAAGTTAAGGGCAGAGGTGTTTCTCCGAAGATTTGAAACCCAGAGACAGTAGAACAATTAGATTAGGCCATGTGAAACTTGAGGACATGCTTATATATTCAGTGAAGACACTAAAACAAAGACACATGGAAATATTTGCAAAACACACACAGAGAAGACTGTGTTCCTAACAGTCTGCAGATGTGTTCCCAATGGTCTACAAATCAGTAAGAAAAAACAAGCAGCACAACAGAGGATGAGCTGAGGATGCGATCAGCTGTTACAGAAGAAACACAATGGCTGACAAACATAGAACATGGTCAATCTCACTAATAATTTTTTAAATGGCAATTTGGTAAGGTTCTAGTTTTGTCTACCAGACTGGCCAGCACTCGGAGTTGGGTCACAGCCATTGCTAGTGAGGGTGGGAGGGTCGGCAGGCCTGGCACTCGACACAGCCTCCTTTGAGGGGTGTTATGTTACCAGGTGGATCTCCTTTCTGACCCAGCTGCCCACTTCTTGAAATTGATCTGGTGGAAATTATCTCGTGAGTCCAGGACTGAGGGTGAAGATGGCCATGCAGTGTTGCTGAGAGCGGATCCCTGTGCCCCAGGGACTGGCGAGTAAGTAAATCTCAGTTCATTCGTTCAAGGGAACAAACACTCAGCAGACACCAAAAACAAAAGGTCCATCTAGGTGTGCTGACCTGGCACATGGCTTATGGGCACATCCAGATGCCTGCCAGACCAAGCATTTCCCCTGGTCTGAACCCCACCCCAGGGTGTGGCCAGTTGGCCTTCTTCCAGGACCTCATGGTTCCCAGCTCCCATCACTGGTGCCAGCTCCCAGCCCCCTCAAACCCTCCACTTCTCTCCACATGCCCCCTGAGCAAGTTGCCCTAGGTCACCAGCAGCAGCACCATCCTGACAGCCCCAAAGCACCAGACACAAGCGTTGGGTAGCACACTTTACTGAGGCTTGGGCAGGGGCAGGATGGGGTACATTGCAGAGTGGCAGAGCAGACTTCAGAGCACAGACACCCCAACCAAGCCCCTCGGCCACTTCCACCAGCAGGAAATTGACACCAGTCTCCAGTGACCTTGCTGTCCTCTTCTCTCTGGTTCACTCACCCTGGACCCCCAGATCCCTCTCCATGGCTCATCAGAGGAACCTGGGAGGGGAGGTCAAGGCCAGCTCTTGGTGGAACCACTGTCCTTTCCAAGGAGGCCAGGACACAGAAGTGCCCAGGGCCTGGGTCAGCCGCACAGGGACGAGGGAGAGCCAGTCGACAACCTGGCCCCAGAGGAGCCCTGGAGTGGCCGCTGAGCACCACATGGTGAGCCTGGGCACGGGACAAGCCACATGGCCAGGGGGTGCGGAAGGCTGCGCTGGACTCGGGCAGGGACAGGACCACAGACCCTCGGTTGGAGCAGGAAGGGCCAAGATAAGTAGAACCTTAAGACCTACCTCCAGGGGTCCCCTCCTGCCTCCCCCACCCAAAGTGCCCCAGTCCATCTGTTCCACCCCACACAGAGGGTGGGCTTCCTCAGCCCCTGCTTGGGGAGCTGGCCTTCAGGACCACCTGCCTGAGGGGGGCGGGCTGGGAATCTCTAGTTAAGAGGTGGAGTCCAGACATGTGAGTGTGTGTGCACGCCTGTGGGAGTCAGAGTGTGAATATGTGAGCATGGGTGTGTATGCAGGTGTCCCACACTGCAGGCAGGGCGGGCTGTGTGTGTGCACAGCACTATATTTGTGTGAGCTAAGGTGAGTCTGCCTGCGTCTGTGTGTGACTGGTGTCCTCAGTGTGCACATGTGGTTATGAGGCCTCACCCTCAGGCCTACCCTGTGATCTGTTCATCTCCACACTAAGCACCCCCCCACACACCCTTGCTCTCAATCCTCACCAGGCCCGAGGTTCCCCAGGCAGCCCAGCACCACAGACCTGGGTGCCCACCTGTTCTTCCTCAGCACCTCACTCCCAACTCTCTGCTGGGAGCCCCGCCCCCACCCCCAAGTTCAGACTGAGGTCTCCAGACTCAGAAGTGACTTTATTTGTAGAAGACACTAACAGCTGGGCTGCTCAGCTGGGCCTGGCTCCTCCTGTCTTCCCCTCAGAGACCTGGTGGTCCCAGCCCCCTGCCCTCACCCCCAGACCTCCTGCCCACCCAATGGATGCCTGTGGCCTGGAGGTGTCCTGCTGGCTGGGACTCAGAGCTGGTAGAGAAACGGAGTAGGGCAGGGGCCACAGATGGTGGAGCCAGGCCAATGCTGCCCCAGCCCCAGCCAAGCCAGGCTGAGGAGGGGGCAGCCATAGGTCCCAGGGAACAAGTTCAGAAGCCCTTAAGGAAGGAGACCTCAGAGCCCAGCCCGGAGGAGGGTAGGCCCCAAACTGAGCAGGAGCCCCCCAGCCAGGGCCCAGGGGCTGCCCCCAGCCCCAGACACCCCATTGCACAAATCTTTCTCGCAGCAGTCCACGTCTACTTTTAAGATCCCAGAGTTAATGAAGCCCATCAGATAATCTGAGAAAAAGTGCCGCTTAACGAAGTCGCAGGATGAGGCACACATCCTGTTCACGGAATGGTCCTTCCTGCCTGGGGAAGAGGAGGGGGAGCCTGAAACTGGAGCCCTACCTGGATCCTTCCTGCCCCTGCCCAGGGCCCAGCCCAGGACCTGGCCCCGGACCCCAGAGCATTGGAGATGAGGCCCTCAACCCACCCACACTGTCCCCAAAGACATGGAAAGGGCCGTGGAGGGGCCAGGGCAGGACAGGCACCTTTTGCTCTCACACAGCAGGCCAGAGGGGTTCAGACCACCCCCAAGCTCTCCCCCCTGGGTCCAGGTCCTGGCTTACTGCTGCTGGGGTCAGCGATGCGGACGCTGGCGCACACCGTGTCCGACGGCTGGCACTGCTTCGGGGTGCAGTGGCTGGAGTTGGTGGTCAGCGTGCAGTCCTGGCACCACAGGCCATGAGCTGGGTGGGCCCGAGGAAGGGGATGACCAGGGAGTGGAGGGCCAGCAGCCAGCCCCCGCACCTCCCCACCTGCCTGCTGCAGGCCATCCTGCAGAGCCATGGGCTGTGGGAGGCCAGGCGCACGCTGGCCAGCAGTGACCAGGCCAGACTGGCACCTGGAGGACAGGTCCTGGACCTGTGCCCCTTCCCGCTAGTTTACAGGGAGGCTCCTCCCACTGGGGGTGCCAAAGCCCCCGGGCCCCCTCCCGCACCGCGCCTCCTCACGCACCCTCCCTCCCAGAGTTCAGCTGGTTCTAAGCTTTCGAGGACCAAACGGGACTTGATGGGGTCCAGGCGGGTCCCCTGCACTGAGGAGCTCCCAGGCAGTGCCAGCTGGTGCATTGTGCCCCCAGGAGCGGGAGGGGGGCTGGGCCACAGGGGTGAGGGCCCGCTGGGGTCGCGGGGGCCCCGGAGGGGGCGTGGGCTTGACGGGCGGTGGGGGTGGGGGCGGGTGGCCCAGAGCCCGGCCCTCCTGGCAGCCTGGTCACCCGGGCGGGGCCCGGACTCACCGGGCGCGGAGCAGAGCAGGGCGGCCAGCAGCGCCAGGCCGAGGCCCGTCGCGGCGTCGGGCAGCATGCTGCGGCCGGCTCCTCCGGGGCGCGAGTCTGGCAGGGAGAGGTCTCGGTCAGCAGACAGCCCCCGGCAGGGCCCGAAGAACGCTCTCCTTCCCTGGCCTCCAGACGCAGCCTCCCGCCGGGGATCCGCCGCCCGGGTCGCCCGGAGCTCTGAGACCCACCCCCGACCCGGCCCAGAGCGCCCACCGTCACAGCATCCCCTGCAGCGGGCACGGCGCCGCCCCAGACGCACCCACCCTGCGCCCAGCACCTGTGCGATGGGGGCGGTGCGGGGGCGCGTCTCCTACCCGGGGAGCGGTAAGTGCGTCCGGAGAGGAAAGGGCGCGCCGGGGGCGAGCCCACCGCACCTGACGGGGGGAGGTGCGCACGCCGCGTCCGCACCGCCACCCTGGGCCGGGGCCCGGGAGCCCCGCGCCGAGCCCTCTCGCGTCGCCTCCCCCGCGCAAGCTCAGCGCTCACCGAGGATCGGAGCGTGGGGCGCAGCCAGGGTCGGGGGGCGCACTCACGTCCCTGGGGCGTCCGCACTCGGATGCTCTGGGCAGCGCGGAGCCTGGTGTCCTTCGGTCTCCCTGCGGACCGGAACCGGGCGCTGCTTCGTCTTTCGGGGAACGCAGCCGCAGACGCGGCCCCCGCGCGAGGGGCGGGGCGGAGCTGGGGGGCGCGAGGGGCGGGGCGCCGGGCTCTGGGGTCTCGGCCGGTCGCTGGCCTGCGCGGGCCCGTGCCCAGAGCGGGCTCCCGCCCTCTCCAGTTCCTGCTCCCTCCACCCCTCTGCCTGGCTGAGATCCCTTTGGAATTTCTCGGAAGGACGTTTACTGAGAGACGGAGCAAAACGCACAAAGACGCAGGGAGGGAGGGAGGCAACGTGCGAGGCGCTGGTGCACTCGCCGCCCGGGGCCCCTCCCCTCCTCAGCCCCATCCGGGCTCCACTCGTTCGGGGCTGTTCTCTCTTGAGCACCCCTGAGGACCACCACCCGCAGCCCCAGCTACCCCTAGGACTGCCCTGTCCAGCCCCCCCCAACAAGTCCCAGTTTGGGGCAGGACATCAGCGCCCTCTGCCGCCTGGGCTGCGGTCTTAGCCGTGTCTCTAGCCTTCCGGCCCAACAAAGCTATTACAGGCGCTGCGCCTGCGCCCCCGGGCCCGAACCCGCCCTGCTGCGCCCTGAATAAGTACAGCTGAGGCGCAGGTGTGGGGGTCGTTCCTTTGGTACTGTCCTCATTTATTATTATGGACTACCCACTGCTGGCCTAGCGCCACCCTGGGGACCGGACAAGATGAAAAGAGGGTTTCTGCCTCCCTGAATATATATATACTTTTTAATATATCTTTATTGATTTCAGAGAGAGGAAAGGAGAGGGAGAGGGAGACAGACAGAAACATCAATGACAAGAGAGTCATTGGGGATGGAGCCCGCAGCCCGGGCATATGTCCTGACCGGGAATCAAACCGCGATCTCCTGGATCCTAGGTCGATGCTCAACCACTGAGCCACGCCCAGCCAGGCCTGCCTCCCTGAATCTTACATTAGACAATGATTATCTCTGATCTGTCGTAGTGAGATGTGCCAATCATAGCATTCACTGAGCACATACTGTGTGCTCTAAACCCTTGATGTGTATCTCATTACACAACATCCCTACAGAAGGTGTCCTCATCATTACTGCCTTATAGAAACCACAGCGCTGAGAGGCTGAGCTCCCTGCCCAAGGGCACACAATGACACAGTGGCCAGGGACACAGCTGATGTTGGAACCTAAGCACTTGGCTCCAGAGCCTGTACACCTCACCGCTCTCCTGCTGCTCCAGCAGAGTGAGGGCAGAGGAGGGGATGGACAAGCAGCCCTGACTTGGGGGTTGGGGTTTCTGCAGATCCAAAAGAACTCAAATATGACCCCAAAGTCAGAAGTCAGCAAACACCCAAAGGGAATAAGCTCCAAAGTGAAACACAGCAGAGACAGTGATGAGTGGCATTTAAATCCCCACAAACTTTCTAAATTGAAGGTGTCAGATATAAAATATAAAATCCATCTGTTTACAGGCTTAAGATATATTACAGGCAGGAACACTATCAGAACTGACCGTGCTCACCTGAAAAAATAGAGCCTCTAGGAATGAAAATCTTTTCACTGAAATTAAAAGGTCAACAGAAACCTTGAAAGAGTTATGTTAAGTGAAAATTAAAGTCATTAAGAAGCACATATTGTATGGTTCTCTTTATATGAAATGTCCAGGATAGAGAAATTCAAAAGAGACAGAAAGTAGATTAGTGGTTGCCTGGGTCTGGGAGAAGGAAAGAACGAGTAGTTTCTGCTGATGGTCAAGGGGTTTCTTTTCCAGGGATGAAAATGTTCTAAAAATAGATGGTTAATGATGGTTGCACAGGTCAGTGAATATACTAAAAACCACTGAATTGTATGCTTTACAAGGGTGAATTTTACAGTATATGGATTATATTTCAATAAAATGGCTGTAAAAAAACAAACCCTCAGCAAATGTGTTAGGTAGCAAATTAGACACAGTTGAAGAGGGAATTTGTGAACTGGAATATAAATCTAAAGACATTATCAAGAATATAGCACAAGGGATAAGGAGATGGAAAATAGAAAAGAGCAGTTAAGATACAAAAGATAAACAGCAGTGTGGTGGTTGTCAGAGGGAAGGAGGTGGGGAGTGAAGGGGGCCTAAATATATGGTGAGGAGAGAAGGTATGACTTTGGGTGGTGGGCACACAGAGCAATATACAGGTCTTATAACATAGAAACCCACACCTGAAACCCATGTGTTCATACTAATCATTGTCACCCCAATAAATTAAAAAAAAAAAATAGTATGCCAAGAGCTAATGTAAGTCTGGATGAAATCCCAAAGGACAGAGAGTCAATATTTGAAGAGATTATGTCTGAAAATATTCCAGAACTGGTGAGACATAGGTATTGATAGAGAAGCACAATGTATACTGAATAGAACAAACAAACAAAAAATTCTCACCTAGGTACAGCATAGTGAAATTGCAAACCACCAAAGGCAAAATATCTTTAAATCAGCCAGAAAGGAAGGGAGATCAACTCTAAAGGAATAGCAGCTGGGCTGACAGCAGAAATTCTTTTTTTCTTTTTTTAAATATGTCTTTATTGATTTCAGAGAGAGGAAGGAAGAAAGAGAGAGATAAAAACATTGATGAGAGAGAAACATGAATCTCTGCTTCCTGCATGCCCCCTATTAGGGACTGAGCCCACAACCTAAGCATGTGCTTAGACCCGCAATCGAACCAGAACTTCCTGGTGCATGGGACAATGTTTAACCAACTAAGCCACTCCAGCCAGGCACAGTAGAATTTCAACAGCAACAGTGAAAGCCAAAAGACTGTGAAATAGCATCTTTAAAGTGCTCAGAAGAAAATAACTGAGATTAATATTTACATCGGTGGACTTTGAGTGAAGCAGATTGCTCTCCAAGGTGTTGGTGGGCCTCACCCAATCAGTTGAAGGCCTGAATGGAACAAAAGGCTGACCTCCCCTGAGCAAGAGGGAATTCTGCCAGCAAATGGCCTTTGAACTTGAACTGAAACATTGGCTCTTCCTGACTCTCCTGCCTGCTGGCCCACCCTGCAGATTTTGGACTTGCCAGCCTCCATAATCCCATGAGCCAATTCCTTAAAATAAATCTCTCTCTCTCTCTCTCTCTCTCTCTCTCTCTCTCTCTCTCTATATATATATATATATATATATATATATATATATATATATATATATATATTCATTCACCTACAGGAATTTTCTGAAATGTAAGTCTATGATGTCCATCCTGACCTCAACCTTTCTATTCCCATTTCTGCAGACATCCCTGATCACTGACCTTGAAGCCATTCCCAAGTTCTCTTTATTTGCCCAAGACACGGTGAGGCCATAAATAGTGTTGTTTTAAGTCCCTACATTTTAGGGTAATTTGTTATGCAGCAAAAGATAAGATAGGTGGGTGGAGCCTGGTGGGGGCATGATGGGGGCTGTGGGAGCAGAAGCCCCGTATTCAAAGAATAACATCCAAGGGGTTAGGGCCAGCCCTTCGGGAGTGCAGCTCTGGGCCGGCTCCCCAGAGCAGAGACTGAGCTCTCCCACACTGGGCTTGGTTGCCAGGGAAACGGATATTCCTATCTTGGTTTCCAAGCTACTCTGCCTTCCTCCCAACAAGAATAACAACCCCTCATGATTACAAAAGAAAGGGAATGGAAGCGGAATGAGTCCGTGCAGCCGCCCTTCTGTCTGCACAGCTCTGCAGGGAGCTGGTGGCAGCTGCCTTGGCCTCCTCTTCCCAGCTTGACCTGGCCCGGAGGCCCGGATTCTGGTGAGGGAGCACAGAGATCTTGCCCTGGCAGGTGACACTCTGGCAAGTTCTCTGCAGCCTGGGGGGACTCTGTGGCCATGGTGCATGTCTGATGTTGTGCTCAGGGTCCAGGATGATTGTCTAGCGTGGCCCACAGCACAGTGGCCTCCCGGGTGGTCAGAACCAGGGACAGTGTCAGAGGCCACTGCTCTCCAGCCATTGGCCGGTGCATCTTGGCTGGCACATCTGGTACTCAGAAGTCCTAACAGGCCTCTGGGTCATGCCCTCGTGGGGAAAAGGGCGAGGGTGGGGTCATGGAGAGATGTGCAACTGGGCTTCTTACCTGGTATTTTTGGTGACACCATCAGAATCCCTTCACACCTTGGTGACTGCGGATGTGGGTGCCGGCTGTGTTACAAGGAAGGGCCATTTCCCAAAGACCGACTCCCTGGCCTCACTGAGAGGGCCAACCAAGGGTCTGCAGGGACACTCTGTCATTCACATAGCACATTTCCTGAACTGCAAGATGGAGACCATCCCTGACCCCCGGGGCCCCCAGAATAGTGAGGGGACAGGATTGTGCTGGGCTGAAGGGTGGTTCCTAAAAGATGTCCAAATGTTAACCCTTAGACCTGGAATTGTGACCTTATTGGAAAAAGGGTCCTTGGGGATGGGATTAAGTTAAAGATCTGGAGATGAAGCCCTCCTGGTGTCCTTATAAGAGAAAGGAGCCGCAGCTCTCAGGTGCAGACACAGGGCGCGGCCATGTGTAGACAGAGCCAGAGTCTGGAGAGGTGTGGCCACAGCCAAGGACCACCTGGAGCCACAGAAGGGGCAGGAAGGACTCTCCCTGAGAGCTTTTTTGTTGTTTTAAGCCACCAAGTTTGTGATTTGCTGCAGCAAGAGGAGCAGGCAGGAGAGAGGAGAAAAGGCACAACCCCAGTGGACATGGGCAGGAGGGACCCCTGAGTTGCTGGCACCTGTGTGTTCCTTGTGGAGAAATCTGTGTGAGGCCTGGGGGCGGAAGGTGCCCAAGGAGGAAAGTTTTGGAGAAGAAAAATGAGGAGGAACTGGATTGGTGTCTGCTGGGAGCAGAGGAACCTTCTCTATGGTAAAGGGTATACCAGAGGGGCTGGGGAACAGCAGGCAGGAGGGGGGTCCGCGCTGGTGTAGGAGCATCTCTTCCGATGGTCCGCGGTGTCATTTGGTGGCAGAACAAGTGAAAAGAGGGCATAAAGGGACTGCTAGACTGCAGGAGGGAACAAGGGAACTAGCTGACCACAGCCTGCAGGGAGGGCTACCAGGAGACCACGGACCTCCACCCTCAGAGGTTTGAGGCCAGTTGGCTGGGCGTGTAATTTTCCTGGGGCTGCAGAGAAGGGCTGGAGGGGGCTGGAGGTGTAGTTCACCAGGAAGAAGAGGGATGATAGCATTGACGACAGGTCTGAGCCAGGAGGGAGTGGGTAGTGAGGGACAGGGGGGCAAGTAGTCTCCTGAGATCCAGGAAGGCAGGGACTCCCTCCCCCTGTCCTTCCTCTGAGTCATGCCTTCACCTCCTAACTCACTGAGAGCACACAAGCACCTTACAAACCTGAGGTTGAGGTTTGGAGGCAGAGCTGTGGGTGGCCAAGAGTGGCTGTGCTAATGTGACCACGGGAGGGGCTGGCGAGGTGAAGCAGAGGGAAGGGTCACTGGAAGTGAGGAAGTCAAGGACCCGAGAGCCGACGCTGGCTGGGGAGCAGAGTGGAGCAGAAGACCTTGAACCCACTGGGCTCATGTTCTGACCGAGGGGAGTGACCAGGACAGCAGGGGGGTGGTGACCTGGAGCAGAGAGGGTGGCAGAACTGATGCATGGACATCAGAGAGTGGGTATTTGGGGGCTTAGGGAGTGGGCAGGAATTATCTGGAAGGGGCATCTCAGGGCGAAGATAGGCACAGGCAGAAAGCACAGAACTTCAAGATTTTTTAAAAATATATATCTTTATTGATTTCAGAGAGAGGAAGGGAAAGGGAGAGGGAGAGATAGAAACATCAATGATGAGTCAGTGATTGATCGGCCGCCTCCTGCACGCCCCCTACTAGGGATGGAGCCTGAAACCCAGGCATGAGCCCTGACCTGGAAATGAACAGGGATCTCCTGGATCCTAGGTCAATGCTCAGCCGCTGAGCCACGCCAGCCGGGCCAGAACTTAAAGATTTTAACCAACTTCATCACAAGTGTATTTCATGCAAACAAACGACAGGCTCACCTTGGCTGGTTGGGCTCAGTGGTTACAGTGTCAGCCCGTGGACTGTAGGGTCCCGGGTTCAACTCCGGCCAAGGCACTTAGCTTGGTTGCAGGCTCAATCCCTGGCCCCCGCCCGAGTGCGGGAGACAACCAATCAATGTGTCTCCCTCGCCCTCCCTCTCTCTCTCTCTTTCTCTCTCCTTCCCTTCCACTCTCTCTGAAAAAGCAATGGAAAAAAAATATCCTCAGATGAGGAGTAAAGAAAAAAAAAGAATGACAGGCTCCACTGGAAAGACAAATTGTCCTTCTGGAAAGAAAGCCAAGTATACACTTGGGAGTAAAAATAATTACTCAGGTAAAGAAGGTCACTTCACCACAAAGAGTTCATTCTGTGGGAAGATGCTGCCCTTAAATGCAAATATTAGAAGAGGTGGCTGAAAATTTATTAGCTATGCACCCATCTCAAGAAGTTAGAGAGAGCAATATGAATCTAAAGAAATAAGAAGGAAGGGAATAAAGGTGATTGCAGGGGTTAGTGAAATAGAAAATAGTTCCAGTAGAGGGCGGTGGAAGCTGGAGGCTGGAAGCTGTCTCTTTGCACCTGACTGATCCCCTGGTTCAAGGAGCTGGAGGTCCACGGAGACTGGACTTGGGGTGAGTTTAGTTCAGCTGCTCAGTGCCAGCATCAGGGACCCTGTTTCTTTCCATTTCTCTGCTCAGGTTTTAGTCTTATCAGCTTCATCCCAAACCCAGGTACTTAGGCAGCCGCATCCTGGCTCCTGGCTGCCAAGAACTCGGGGCGGCAGATCTGCTTCTCTGTCCATGGAGGGAACATTTCCCAAAGATCCTGGAAGCCCCCACCAGAGGGCTCTGCAACACTGGGCCAGGTGGTGTCCAGAGCTGAGGTGGGGAGATGCCAGCAGTGGTCTCAGACCTGAGCCCCCTCCCCAGAGCTGATGCTCCCTGGGCTGGTGCGTCACCAAGAGGAGGGGTATGGATGCTTGACGGACAACCTCAGCGCTGGCATTTACCCAGAGGAGATGAAAACTTATATCCACACAGAAACCTACACAAGGATGTTTATGGCAGCTTTATTCATAATCGTCAAAACTTGAAACAATCAAGACGTCCTCCAGCAGGTGATGGATAAATATAAACTGCGGTCGTTGGTCCAGACAATGGGATGTGATTCAGAGCTAAAAGGAAATGAGCTCTCAAGTCATGTGACTTGGAGGAGCCTTAAATGCCTGTTACTAAATGAAGAAGCCAGTAGGAAAAGGGAACATAGTATATGATTCCTACTACAGGACATTCCAGAAACTGCAACACTGTGGACACAGTAACAGGATCAGCAGTTGTGGGGGCAAGTGGAGGTGGGGCGGGGGTGGGGGATGAGTAGGTGAGCATAGAGGATTTGGGGGGCAGTGAAAATCCTCTGTATGATACTATAATGGTGAATGCGTGTTATTATACATTTGTCCAAACCCACAGAATGTACAGCACCAGGAGGGAACCTGATGTAAACTGTGGACTCTGGGTGTTATAATGTGTCAGCGCAGGTTCATGGGTTGTAACAAAGGTCCCACTCTGACTGGGATGTCAATACTGGGGGAGGCTCTGCATGGGGCGTGGTATATAAGAAATATCTGTACCTTCCTCTTAATTTTGCTGGGAACCTAAAATTGCTCTAAAAAAGGTCTTTTTTCTTTTTTAAGTTTAAGAACTGAGGGGTAAAAATCAATGCTGGCCTGGGCATATGGGGCTTGGTCAAGGGCCGCTCTGAGCTGGGCACTTCTCACCTAGGCACTGAGTCTCCTTCCATAAAAGGAGGGCCTGGGACTCTCTCACCTGTGAGGTCCACCAGCTCTAACATCCTAGAACTTCAGACATGCTTCCACCAGTCAGGTGGCCTCCGTCGCCCCTCGGTGTGCTCCGGGTGCGGCCCTCCCAGCACCAGCACCCCTGTTTTCCGCCTCACTGACCTGTGGGCAGGGGTGTGGCGACCCTGAGGCTGCATTCTCTTCCACACCTACAAGTTCCACTGTGACCAGACCCAGCAGCCAGTGGGGCACAAACACAGACAAGGTCAGGCTGCCCTCAGGGAGCTCCAGCCTGCTTGGAGAGACAAAGGGGTCAGCAGTTCTCCCCAGCTCAGTGTGGGGACCCGCAAGGTGAGGGTTAGGGCGAGAGGCAGAAGAGGACCAGGCACTTGGGCTGTGCTGGAGAAAGAGGAGAGTGGGGCCTAGGGTGTAAGCAGAAGGGTCTGTCCAGCTCAGAGGACAGGACTTGTGGGGCGGGAGGTGGAGCCTGGTCTGAGCCTCAGTGGCCCAGGGCTACAGCGGATGGACCAAGACCAAGACCCCATCCCCTTGGTTGGGACTTGCAAGAGCCGCCCAGCGGCCAGCTTTCTGGAGGTCCTGTGCTGCCTGTCCTGCAGCTGAGGAGAGGCCAGCGTGGCCTGGAGAACACCGGGCGGGTGGGCACAAAGTGCGCAGCCCAGGCATCCTGCGGCTCTGTAGCTGGGCCCGGGAGGCCGGCCTCCAGCTTGAGCGGAAGGGTGCGGAGCCCAAGCCTCGCGGGCCCAGCCCGTTTCCTGCCCTTGCACACAGAGCAGCACATGACGCTCTCCTGCGCTTCATCTGCTTGAGTTTTCTGGCTCAGCCCATGAGCCTCTTCCTTCCTTTCCATGGCTACACGGATCCCTGCCGTTATTCTGAGGATTTTTTGTTTGTTTTTTAGTAAACCTCACCTGAGGATAGTTTTTCCATTGATTTTAGAGAGAGTGGAAGGGGGTGGGAGAGAAACATCAGTGTGAGAGACACATCGACTGGTTGCCTCCTGCACCCGCGGTGCGGGGCTGGGGGTCAAACCTGCAGCCCAGGTACAGGACTTTGACGGGGAATCAAACCTGCAGCTGTTTAGTCCACAGGCCGGCACTCTAATCACTGAGCAACACAGGTCAGGGCTAGCCTGAGGTTTTTAACGTCAGTTGAAGGAGATTGAATTCTAATGCAGTGAAGTAAAGGATGTGGGCGATATGCTTTTGTTGTGCCCCAGAGAGCTGGGGGCCAACTCAGCACCCCTCAGTGGGGGTGGAGGCAGTGGGGGTGTCAGTGGGCCAAGACGGCAAGGAGCCCAGGCCAGTGCCTGGGTGCTCTGACCCACATGTCTAAGTGGAAAGCCTGGAGTTGGCAGCAGGGGAGATGGGGCACTGGGGGGGGGGGGCTCAGCTTCTGGCTCAGGGAGATGTGCCACAAGGAAGGAGAAGGGTAGAAAATTAAGGAAAGGGGAGTTTGTTTTTATTCTTTTAGTGTGAGGCACTCGACTGTGTTTACATGCAGAAGCAGAGGGCCGGGCCCAGAAGCAGCACAGCCTCCCCATGCAATCCAGCAAGTCCGCCAGGACTGCAGCCAGAGGGCTTGGAACAGGCCTGCAGGGAGCCTGCATGTTGGGAGCCGGTGACGTGTCTGGCCCGGTCCATGCCACCTGAGGGTCTGGAGTCAGGGACTCGACCCTCCCCACAATGACCCTTGATATTGAGAGCCCGCTATGTGTCTGGACATGGTCCACGTAGCCTGAGGGCCTGGAGCCAAGGACTTGTCGCTCCCCACAAGTTCCTGTAAGGATCCGAGATAAAGATAATTACCAAGGTCTGGGCTCATGCGGGAGGCAGGATGTTTACTCTGAAAGTGTGTTTGTGCGGCCTTGAAAGAACTACTTTGTGTCCCCCTCACCTCATTACCAGCTGTTTGTTACTCACTCTATAATAAAGGCGTTGAAGCCATTTGGGGCTGCCCCTCATCGGAGGGCAGCCTCCTGATCCCATAACTGCGTTTGTCTCTTTCATTCCCACCCCTCGCACTCAGGTGTGTTCATCTTTCAGGCTGGTTCTGACACCTGCACACCGTGGTCACAGCAGTGCCCGTCAACAGATGGGCAGATAAACAGAATGCGGCCCAGCAGTACCCCGGAATTGTATTGTTCAGCCTTAAAAGAGAGGGGAGTTCTGACACACTACAGTGTGGATGAGCCTTGAAGACATGGTGCTCAGTGAACTAACCAGTCGTGAGAGAATGAATCCCGTGTGTTTTCACTTATACAAGGTCCCTGGATTAGTCAGATTCGAGACGGGCAGGGGGAGGGGAGGGGAAGTCAGTGGAGCGTCTGTCGGTTTGCAGAGATGACCACGGCCTGGGGATGATGGTGGTGATGGTCACACGGCAGCGTGACTGCTTAGTGCCACTGAACTGTCCATGCAAACATGGTTAAGATGGCAAATTTTATATTATGTACATTTACCACAATTTTTAAAAATTGGGGAAATAAAAAATCAGGAGGCAGAAGAGGCCTCTCCCGCAGTCCACGAAGGGTCACAGGAGGGCAGAGGAAGGCAGGCTAACCCTGGACAGCCCAGCACTGAGAGCAGGGGCACCCTGAGGTCAGGGTGGGTGGTGGTGGGAAGGCCATCTCTGAGGAGGTGACAGCTGAGCAGGTAAGGGGAACAGCATTCCAGGCAGTGGGTGAGCGAAAGGTGAGAGGTGGGGTGGGTATAGTGGGAGGACTTTTATTGTGTCTTTATTTAAAATACTCTTCTGAGACCATGGAATGTCAGTGAGCTGCCTCAGGGTTGAAGGCACCTGGTCAGTGGTCTGCAGCTGGAAGGCCCGTGACACCAAGCTCCTGGGCAGGGTGTTGGCTGGGCCAGGCTTGCAGGCTTACTGCAGGGCTGAGGCATTGAGGCCAGCGGGCCAGGCCAGGGCAGAGCAGCACAGATGGACAGGACTTCCCAGGCCAACCACAGTGACTTCCCTTCCCTTGGTTCCTGAAGTCCAGGAGGAAACCTGTTCAATTGTTTGAGGCTGGAGCTGGGGGGGCCAAGACCCAGAGCCTCCAGGAAGCCCCCAGCAGTGCTCTTTGTCACACTTCCCACGGATCCAGGGCCCCAGCAGGACAGAGTGCAGACCCATGGCCCCGAAGGATGAAGGTGCTCACCGCTGTGTTGCTCGCCCTGCTGTTGTGCAGGCAGCCAGGTACTAGGAGCAAGGGGGCAACCCAGCAGCAAGGGGCCTGCGGAGACCTCCAGCCTGGGGAAAAGAAGTAGCTTGGAAAGAAAGAGGGCTTCAGGCTGGAGTCTGAGGCCAGAGGGAGATGGATGGTGTCTTGAGCTCCCACCGGTCTCCAAACCTCCACAGCCCCAGCCAGTCCCTGGGGGTCATGGATTCCCCTTCCCTCAAACCTAGGCTAGGCCTCTATGAAATGCAAGCTTTGGGGTTCCCTCTCCTTCCCCAGCCTCAGTTTCTTTCTCTGTACAATGGGCAGGCCACCCTGAGGGTGTGGGTGGGGCTGCTCTCAGCAGCTGGTGGTGTGAGGACAGTGCCCGGCCACTCAGTAAGCAGGGCCAGGGCACGCGGAGACCCAGGGCCCTCACGAGCTTGGAGCGGGGGGGGGGGGGGGGGGGAATGCAGTGGAAGGGGGGGGAAAGGACGGGTCTGGGGGGGGTGGCACTGGGGCCCCAGGTAGCAGAGGTTTACTCCTGTTCCTGTGCGGCCAGGGAGAGGACAGGCGCCGGACGAGCAGGACGAGGGTGAGGACGTTGGGCCGGAGGACTATGACGACGACGACGACGAGGACGAGGAGCCTGAGGGGGGCGCCGGCAACAAGGACGGAGGTCAGGCCCCAGCCTGGCCTAGAGCACACGCTTCTCTCTCAGCCCTGCTCGTGGGTGCCCCAGGTGCTGGGCTAGGTGTGGGGCTGCAGCGATGTGTGCGGGGAGCCTGACACTCAGCAGCCCCCGAGTGCCCTCAGCTGCCATCCAGAGAAGGGAGCTCAGAGGAGTCACTATGGGGAGGGCAATGGTGCTGGGCAGAGAGGTTGAACAGGAGTTCACCAAGCAGAGGGGTGCAGCCGAGCCTCAGCATGGAGAGGCCTGCGGATGCACATGCCCTGGGCGCTGAGTCCGATCAGAAAGAAAGGAGCTGTCTGGCCCTGGTAGGCAGAGTGGTGAGGGGAAGGTGGGACAACCCTGGAACCAGGTCTTGGATAGGTTCCTGCAGGGAACTGGGAATCAGACAAAGGCTCAGAGCAAAGTACCAGCAAGAGATGAGACCGTCCTGCCCCTCACCCTGACACAGCACCCCAGGTGGTTGAGGCCACCCCTCCTGTCCCGCCTGTAAGGGTACTGCCAAGGGCATCGCCAGCCTCCAATCTGCATGGCCTGGGGCTCCCAGCACACCCTTGCCGCCCATACCCCCGCATGTCAGTCCCTACACCCAGCATCCTGACCGCGACCCCCAGGCCTCAGCCAGTGTGGGCTCTGCTGGCCAGTCACCAGGAGGGGTGCAGGGAAGCTCCGCAGGGCGGGCTCTGCAGGGGACCAGTGTAGGGGGAGTCCGGGAGGTGAGCTGGGGGCTGGAGGACTGTGGTCTCGGGCTGAGCCCGTCTGTCCCTAGGGCTGCGGTGCTATTCCTGCCACGCCCTGCACAAGGAGGAGCAGTGCCACCAGATGCGCAGCTGCCCCCTCGGCCAGCGCTTCTGCAAGACCCTCATCTCCCACTGGAACACGGGTGAGTGGCCACGCTGGCCAGCAAGGCACATAGCCCTTGAGGGGCCTTGTCCTGTCCTGACATCCAGCATGATTTGCCCTTTCTCCACCCCCCCCAGAATCGGGTCCTCTGACCACCTACTCGGCATGGTGTGCGGACATGTGTAAGCCTGTTGCCAAGGAGGTAGAGGGGACCCTGATGACCATGACCTGCTGCCAGACCACCCTGTGCAACACCCCACCCTGGCAGGGTGGGCTGGGTGTTGGGGCAAGAGGTCCCCAGGGCAGCTCCAAAACGGTAGCCCTCCTGCTCAGCCTCCTCCTTGGCCTCTGGGCAATGGGGTCCTGAATGGAGCCACCCCTCTCCACCCCAGCCTGGCTCATACCTGGCTGGCCAGCACCCATTCAATGTCGTCCTCTCCTGTCCCCACCTCTAGCACCCCCCCAGCTTTGGAAAATAAACTTGGAGGCCAGCACTGGCTCCTCTCAGCCCATCTACATTTCCTCAGTTTCCCCGTCTGCCCTGCTCTCCCACTGCCTGTGCTTGGTGGGGTGGCCAGTGCATGGGTCTCAGGTCCAGGCCTCAGCCACTCACTATATGCCTGGGGGAGCCCACCCAATTCTCTCCCCAGCTTCCCGCCTCCATCCACTCATATGCCACCCAGCGCACCTGCGGAAGGCTTTGGGAGAGAGGCTGCAGAGACTGCATTGGGGGGTGGGGTAAGGTTAATCAAGGGGGGCTGGGAGAGGGGGAGAAAAGGGGGAGGCAGGAGGGTGGACTGAGGTGTGACTTTTCAGCCAGCCCCTCAGCCTGGTGGGCATAGGTTGAGAGGAGTGGGGCTGGAGGTGGGGGAAGCCTGTCAAGAGGGGGCTCAGAACGGGCATGTGGGTTCTTGAGCAGAGGAGGGGGGCAGTGAGAGGGGGCTGGGTAGGAGAGCCCAACCCTGCCTGGGCCACGAGGTGACCTGGTCCTGGTGGGCTCCCCAGGGTCTGCTCTGGCTGTGCTGTGCTGTGTGCCGGCTGCTGAGTGCTTGGCCTCCTTGACCGCACCAAATGCTGCTTTCACCAACCCTTGGCCTCAGTTTCCCCATCAGAGCAGTTATGGAACAAGCTTAGAGGACTCCTAGATCCCCACCAGCTCAACATCCCTGGGTTGGGAAGTCCAGAGTCCTCTTCTGCTAGCTGTGTCCTCAGCAGGCAGCCTAACCCGCCCCCTCCATTCCCTCCTTCCCTTATTCATAGAAACCTCCAGGTCTACCTGGAGGAGGGGGGCAAATCCCTTAGATGAAGGTGGCATGTCTCCTTCCCCTTCCTCCTTCCTGCTGGTTGGAATGATGGCTGGAGCTCAGCATCCACCTTGTACCATGAGGCAGCACACTAAGAATGACAGGGCAGCATGGAGGAAGGGGCATGGATCACTGATGAGCTGGAGCCATTATACCAGTGGTGGGGGGGGGGGATAAACTTCTGTGCTGAAGCTAGTTATTTTAGGTTTCTCTGTCACTTGCACTTTCACACTCACCCACGCACATGCACACACTCATGGACACACACACACACACACACACACAGCCCCTGCTAAGGCACAGTAGGTAAGAGCACAGCTCAGGGGTCAGCCTGTCTGGGCTCAAATGTTAGGCCCACGCCCTGCAGCTCACACTCCAGGTGAACCTCTTCACCTCCCCAGGTGGCTTCCTGCTCTGCCAAGTTGGACGGTGGGTGAGCCCCACAGCAGGGCCACAGTGAGGAGAGTAAGCGTAAGCGCTTAGCAAACAGGAGCTATTGCTGTCATTATGAATCCAGTGACCCCGGGTACCACCTAGTACATATTGATGGGGAGTCACTTATTATCAAAAGCCTCATTGGCCTTACCTGCCCACCTTAGAAGTACTGGGCACTGTCACCTACATTCACAGAATTCTTCTGTGGCCCCTGCAGAGGTCTGAGTGCACAGACCCCGCCCACCACACCCTCAGAGCCAACCTCCCTCAAGGCCCTCCTGGGAGAGGGGCTGCAGGCTCAGTCGGAGGGGCTGCCCTGGCCTGGGGCTCCTACTTTGGTGACAGCCTCTTTTGCAGGGTCCTGGCATGCTGCTGGCAGCTGGGCCCCCAGTGCTGCCCTGCGGAAGCAGAAAGTACAGCCCCCAGTCCTCACAGGGCTCTAACCAGCCCCTGCCTGAGGGAGCAGAGGAGGCAGGTGACCTTCCAGAGCTTGCCCCTCACCCTGGGCACATGCAGGTGCTTGCCCCTCCCAGAGCCTCCTGGCCTTGGGTAAGGGCTCTGCCCCGAAGCACCGACATCGCTAAGGCTTCTGTCCTTCTGCAGTGTGACTTAGGGACCCCAACGGTAAAGGGGCCCATAGGTCCGAGGGCTGAGGTGCTGACCAGACCTCTGAATCAGTCGCTTCCTGGCTGTGATCTTGGCAATCTCTGTGCTCAGGTCCCTGCTCCGACCCCTGGGGCCGGCCCTGGGGGGCTCAGGCTCTTGTGCTCTTACCTGTGGAGGCACCTTTTGTGCGTTCTGTCCCTCTTCCCAGCATTGGGTCAGCCCTCTGGCCCTGCTCCCTTCAGTGACCCCCACCCCCACCCACTTGCCCCTAAGTGAGGAGGAAACAAATGAACCATTTGGGCTGAAGTACCCCTTCCATGCCTCACCACCCTCACCCTGAAACCAGCCTCTGGGACCACATCAGGGCCCTGTGTCCCCCACCCAGCCCTGGCACTGGGAGTAAGCTCAGGGAGGACACTGTGTTCCCTTCTTTTCTGGGCCCACAGGGCCTGTCAGTTGGAGCCAGTGGCCTCTCAGGTCCCCTTCCTTCCTCCCACCCTCACCCAGACCCATTTTGTCCTGTGTGCCTGTGTGCCTCCCCGCTTGGGTCACTTATTTATTTTTGTTTAACCTCACTGGAGGATATGTTTGCCATTGATTCTTAGAGTGGAAGGGATGGAGGGAGGGGGCAGGAAGAGAGAAACATCTATGTGAGAGAGACGCCCGGACGGAGCCGGGAATGACCCTTGGGTGCGCAGGCAGACGCTCTAACCACTGAGCACACCGGCCAGGGCCACCTGCCATTCTTTGCTCAGCCCACCCCACCCAGTCTTGGCTCCTCAGGAGTTCCTTCTGCCAGCACAGGAAGCAGGTGGCTGAGGTGGCATTTCTGGTCCTTGAGAATGGGGTGCAGATGAGGCAGGACATTGCTGAGGAGGGAGGTTCCGAGCAGCGGTCCCCACTCTCCGTGGCAGCCAGGTCTGCAGGGGCCCATGGACCTGGACAGGTCAGCGCACCCAGGTGCTACCGGGAACTTCCCGGAGCGGAGGGGCAAATGCCGGCTGCGCTACTCACAGCCCCTGACCGCGGGGCAGGTCCGCGGGTCACAGCCCCTGACCGCGGGGCAGGTCCCCCGGGTCACAGCCCCTGACCGCCGGGCAGGTCCCCCGGGTCACAGCCCCTGACCGCCGGGCAGGTCCCCCGGGTCACAGCCCCTGACCGCGGGGCAGGTCCCCCGGGTCACAGCCCCTGACCGCCGGGCAGGTCCCCCGGGTCACAGCCCCTGACCGCGGGGCAGGTCCCCCGGGTCACAGCCCCTGACCGCCGGGCAGGTCCCCCGGGTCACAGCCCCTGACCGCCGGGCAGGTCCCCCGGGTCACAGCCCCTGACCGCCGGGCAGGTCCCCCGGGTCACAGCCCCTGACCGCGGGGCAGGTCCCCCGGGTCACAGCCCCTGACCGCGGGGCAGGTCCCCCGGGTCACAGCCCCTGACCGCCGGGCAGGTCCGCGGGTCACAGCCCCTGACCGCCGGGCAGGTCCGCGGGTCACAGCCCCTGACCGCCGGGCAGGTCCCGCGGGTCACAGCCCCTGACCGCGGGGCAGGTCCCCCGGGTCACAGCCCCTGACCGCCGGGCAGGTCCCGCGGGTCACAGCCCCTGACCGCGGGGCAGGTCCCCCGGGTCACAGCCCCTGACCGCGGGGCAGGTCCGCGGGTCACAGCCCCTGACCGCAGGGCAGGTCCGCGGGTCACAGCCCCTGACCGCGGGGCAGGTCCCCCGGGTCACAGCCCCTGACCGCGGGGCAGGTCCCCCGGGTCACAGCCCCTGACCGCCGGGCAGGTCCCCCGGGTCACAGCCCCTGACCGCCGGGCAGGTCCGCGGGTCACAGCCCCTGACCGCGGGGCAGGTCCCCCGGGTCACAGCCCCTGACCGCGGGGCAGGTCCCGCGGGTCACAGCCCCTGACCGCGGGGCAGGTCCCCCGGGTCACAGCCCCTGACCGCGGGGCAGGTCCCGCGGGTCACAGCCCCTGACCGCCGGGCAGGTCCCCCGGGTCACAGCCCCTGACCGCCGGGCAGGTCCCGCGGGTCACAGCCCCTGACCGCCGGGCAGGTCCGCGGGTCACAGCCCCTGACCGCGGGGCAGGTCCCCCGGGTCACAGCCCCTGACCGCCGGGCAGGTCCCCCGGGTCACAGCCCCTGACCGCGGGGCAGGTCCCGCGGGTCACAGCCCCTGACCGCGGGGCAGGTCCCCCAGGTCACAGCCCCTGACCGCGGGGCAGGTCCCGCGGGTCACAGCCCCTGACCGCCGGGCAGGTCCCCCGGGTCACAGCCCCTGACCGCCGGGCAGGTCCCGCGGGTCACAGCCCCTGACCGCCGGGCAGGTCCGCGGGTCACAGCCCCTGACCGCGGGGCAGGTCCCCCGGGTCACAGCCCCTGACCGCCGGGCAGGTCCCCCGGGTCACAGCCCCTGACCGCGGGGCAGGTCCCGCGGGTCACAGCCCCTGACCGCGGGGCAGGTCCCCCGGGTCACAGCCCCTGACCGCGGGGCAGGTCCGCGGGTCACAGCCCCTGACCGCGGGGCAGGTCCGCGGGTCACAGCCCCTGACCGCGGGGCAGGTCCCCCGGGTCACAGCCCCTGACCGCGGGGCAGGTCCCGCGGGTCACAGCCCCTGACCGCGGGGCAGGTCCCCCGGGTCACAGCCCCTGACCGCGGGGCAGGTCCCGCGGGTCACAGCCCCTGACCGCGGGGCAGGTCCGCGGGTCACAGCCCCTGACCGCGGGGCAGGTCCGCGGGTCACAGCCCCTGACCGCCGGGCAGGTCCCCCGGGTCACAGCCCCTGACCGCGGGGCAGGTTCGCGGGTCACAGCCCGCAGGGGTGTCCGGCGCGCAGGCCTGCAGCGCCGGGGGCGCAGCACGCGGGGGAAGCCTGGCCCTTGCGGTCAGCACTGGGCCTCCCGGCCTCGGAGAATAAGGGGTGAGGGGCCGGATGGAGCAACATGGGAAAAACCTGCGCTCGTGGTTCCCCGTTACTCGCCTCGTTCTTCCCGCCAGAGGGAAACCCGGGACGAGCGGCGCGGGGTGAGCACGGAGGGAGGGAGGCGCGCGGCCCCGAGGGGAGCGGGAGGGGCCGGCTGGGGCGCAGCACCGGGGCGCGGCCGTGGAGGGCCCTTCCCGCGCCTCCTTCAGCCGGGGGCTCCCGCGTCCCTCCGGGCTGCGGGCGGAGCGCGCCGGGGGCGGAGGGCGAGGTTGCGTCCCGGTGGAGGCGGCGCCGCGCGCCCCGCGCCCCGCGCCCCGCGCCCCGCGCCCCGCCCGCGAGGCTCCGTGGGTGGCGCGGCGCCGGCCTGGCACAGCCCCGGGCGCTGCAGGCCAGGGCCGCAGGCTGGGTGCGCGTTTGCCCCTGGGTCTGAGACGCGCTAGGGACGCGGCCTCTCCCCGAGACCCGGGCTCCTGCGCGCGTCGGAGGAGGGGCCGAGGGTGGTCGAGGCCGGGAGCCCGGAGAGCGGCGGAGCGACCCGACGTGGCACAGCAGCGCCCTCCTCCGCTCCGGCGGCCTGGACTGAGGGGCCTGTGCCCTGGCAGTCACCTGTGTCTGCAGCCTGTGGTGTGCGGAGACCCGGACGGTGACCTGCGGTCCGCTCCGTTTCTAACAAGGATTTTACTCCTTGGCGTGCACGGCACTTAGAGAAGCGAGTCAGTCCGGCCTCTGCCATTAAACGCTGCCCCCTCCCGTCGCGCAGACGATGCTCTAGAATGCTTCCTGAGGACCCACCAGGTTGGCTCCGGACGAGCGACTAGGGGTTCAGGGGTACAGAGGGCACGACCCTGCCCTCCGCAGCCGCCGCACAGCGTGGGGAAGCCTGGGGCAGGGGCGGGGCAGGCGCCCGCGGCAGGTGTCCAGCCCGAGGGCCAGGGCCAGGGGCCGGGGGATGGACAGGAGTCTAGGCGAGTTTACACCTGCCCCGGAGAGCAGCCGGCGCTGCGAGGGCACCGGGGTTCATTGCACCTTCGTATTGGTTCTTGGTTTTCCCTTAAAACTGGACCCCAGCCTCGAACTGCAGCTGGTTGAGTGGGGCTGAGATCCTCTGCCCCCTTCTTTCTGCGTGCTTCCCTGGAACAGGCCACCTTCCTTCACCCTCAGCTCTGGCTCCCACGAGTGCTGAGAACAGCCTCCTCCCAGGAGCCAGCTCCAGGAGGTACCTCAGAGCGATGCTGGTCTGAGGCCCAGCCAGGTGTATCTAAACATTTCCTGTAGCAGAAACCAGACTCTCGCTCCTTGCCAAGGCGGGGAAGCAGTGTGGTCACTTTATGCATTGTGGCTATGTGTGCTAGAGAAGGGGAAGCCAGGCATCCCCTTTTGACCTAACAGAGGATCCAAAGTATTTATACCTTAAAACACATATCACTTGGAATAGTACCTTCTAGAGCACCACATTTGGGGTGAGAGCCTACCAGGATTATGGACCCCTCGCAGAGAAAGGTAACCAGCACAGTCATGAGATGCCTTGGCTAAGAATGCCTCCTGCAGGAATGGATTAAGGACTCAGAGCACATTCTTTCTTCAGCACCCAGAGGACAGTGCTGTCTCCTAATCTCATGTAGGTTACTCTCAATAGCAGTTGCAGAGCCTGAGTCTGTGAAGGCTCAATGCTGGAATTCCACAAGTGGGCACAGATCTGAAGAGACAGATGAACATTCTTAACAGATGCTGTGTGAGCTGTGCTGGTGATGCTTCTACAAGCACCTGGGCCTGACCTGTCGCTGGGATCAACCTATTCCTGTTTGAACTTGTGAAATTGAGATGCTTTTAGATGGAATTAGGGAGCAGGAATATCAGATTTTCAACAATGCAAGATCCCAGTTGGTTACCTGGGGCTTGGCCTCCCTAGATAAGTTAGCTCAGGTCAAGTGCTACAAGGGAAACTAGAGCCGAGCAAAGGAGCAGTGCGTGGGGCAAGGTGTGATCAGGGACAACGACGCTGCTGAGAAGGGCCAGGCTCTGAAGGAGAGCAGGGCCAGCCCACCGATGCCTGCTCTTCCTGTTTCCAGAAGCCACGAGGAGCTGAAACAGGAATGACTGAGCATGTTTGGGTACCTAAAGAAGGCCGGATGCCTGGAGGGGAGGAAGGGGTCAGCCATGTGATGGGCCAGGCCAGAGGGGGCAGGAGTGTGTGGGGCCATTAGGGATCTGGGCAGGGCATGATGGGGCCAGCTGGCTGCTGTGCAGAATGCACCGTGAGGGAGGGGAGGGCGGGGGCGAGGCTGGAGAAGGGGCAGCCACCAGGGCCCATCCTACTTTCATGCAGCTCAGAACACAGGCCTGAGGCGAGGGGCAGCACCTTGACAAGTGGAGCGTGGCTCCCAAGGCACACTGCCTGGTGCCACATACAGGCAGTGGAGAAGGGCCGAGGAACTCCCGTTTGGGGTCCACAGAATAGGCATTGGCCCATGGCACACATCCTGGTGCCTGACACAGGTGTGGAGACCTGTCCTCTGGCAGAAGAAGATTGTTCGCTTAACTGAGTAAACGCTGATGCTGGTTACAGAGAAGAGGAAACCAGCCAGAGTGAGTGACTGGTGTGGGGTTCTGGGGAATCAAGTATTCTGTTTAGTCATGTCCTGTTTGAGACGCCCGTTAGGTGTCTAGGTGGAAGTACACACGCAGGGGAGGAGAGGGGCCATGTCCCCATACACCCCGTGTCCCCCCGTCCCACAGGGAGAGCTCGTTCAGTGCGCACAGTCTTGCTTCTGCAGCCACTGAGGGGCGGTGCCCCTCCCCCTTCTGGTGCAGGTTTCCTGCTCGAGCCTTAACTGCAAGCTCAGGAAAGTGAAGAGCTGTGTCTAAAGCAAGACCTCTCTGAAGAAGGGGTCACAAAGAAAGAAACTTGTGAGGCTGGAGGACTTTGTCCCAGCCTTTTTCCTTAGTTCTTACAGGAAGCTTTCCGTGGTCCTTCCTCTCCTGGGAGCAGAGAGATGGAAAAGCTCACAGGCAGAAAAAGGAAGACACTGAGCCCCAAGGAGTCAGTTGTACAAAGGAACCTGCTGAGGATGAGCAGGTGTCGAAGGGGGGGGGGCAGCAGGTGAGCTGCTCTGGCTAAAAAGCACAGCAAAGCCTGGCCGAGTCCTGAGGACGCAGCCCACATATTCCACACCTTTGATGCTTCATTTAAGGATGACTTTGAGGGGGTTCCTGTGTTCATTCCTTTTCAGAGAAAGAAACCCTACGAGTGCAGCAAGTGTGGGCTCATCTTCAAGCACAAGACCGATCACATTAGCCACCACCGGGTGCACACGGGAGAGAAGCCCTTCCAGTGCAACCAGTGTGGGAAGACGTTTCGGCACAGCTCCAACGTCACGAAGCACCACAGAATCCACACAGGAGAAAAGCCCTTTAAATGCGGTGAGTGTGGGAAAGCCTTTAACTGCGGCTCGAATCTCCTAAGACACCAGAAAACCCACACTGGAGAGAAGCCTTACGAATGTAAGGAATGTGGGAAAACCTTTGCTAACAGCTCGTGTCTCATTCGCCACCGCCACCGGGAAGGGCGCCCAGGGACGAAGCACTGAGCGCAGGGGAGCTATCCGCTCCACACCACTGCCGCCTCTGCTGTAGTGTCCACTCTGGCAACGGCTTTGAAGACGTTGGTCTGCATGCTCTTGGCCACCGGGTTCTGAGCCCTGCCCCGTGCAGCCTGGTAGAAGGCCTGTAGCCCCGAGCCAGACAGCAGTGCTTCTTTGAGGACCCAAGTACCCTCTGGACCAGACCTCCGCTGTCCCCGATATGCTGGCTTCAGTGACTGTCCTTCTTGGGCTGGAGCACCAGCCCTTGAACTCAGTCCCCCATCCCCAGGAACTGGACCCCCTGTGTATCTTCCTGGGCCAGCCATAATCCCAGATAAGTGTCCTGACTTACCCAAGTGGACCACTTGGGACACAGCTCCTCAGGCCTAAGTGCTGCCACATGAACGCTTCCTGCCGGGCCAGATGCTGGGGTCCCGGGATGCTAATGGACTCTCCATCCAGCCTGCACCTGCCACACAAACTCCAGCCACCTGTTGGGTGAACCGCAGGGTGGTCCTTTTGACCAGGGTCCCATCAGGATCCAGGTTTCACCAGGGGGACCGGGCTGATGCTGCTTCCCAAACTCACCTGCAGACCCCGCAGATATGGGTTTCTGAGTCTGAAGTCACCATTCCCTCCAGGTGAGCACCCGCGGTGCCTCAGCTCTAGTGCATGCCTTGGTCTTGGCATTGGGGGTGCCCAGTATGGGTTACACAGACCACTCCACAGCACCCCCGTCATACCATGTGTGCCTCGGGTCACTGCAGCCTTACCCACATGGCATTCTGGCTCTCTTTGTTCTTTGTGTACATGCCTCTTGGTGTGTGTATGTTTGTTTCCTGGTGAGCTTGCATACTCAGCGTATTGGCTCTCACCTTGCATCCCCTGGGAAGTGGGTTTGTGAACACTCTCACATACAGCTGGTGGCCTTGGGCCTGTGGTGGGGCAGACACCGGTCTGGTGTTTCCCACTGTTAATTTATTGTCCAGAAATTTAACTCTGCAACTAGTCAAAGCTGTTGAACTTTTACTTTGTGATCCCTTTACTCCTTCAGTCAATATTAAGCAAGTGTGCTCTACCTGGGGTGGATGTTCCCTCCTTTTTGTGGTTTCCTGTGGCCTAGTGTCCATGTGGCCTTCCAATGCAGATGGTGCTGCACTGGTTCCTGGTTACTCCCCGCTGCCTCCTGCACTCCTCATGATGCCTCCTTCCTGGGGCCTGTTGGTACCTGTTTTCTCTAACAATAAATATCTGTCCTGGCCCCTTCACTGCATTCTGGTGATCTCTCTGCAGCTTGGGGTGCAGTCGGGATTCACCGGGGAGGCACTGCTGCTTCCCCCAGAGAACGCTGGCCTGGGCCAGCAGAGCCAGAGACCCGGCTGGTCGTTGCCTTTTGTGGGTGTCTTGGGGGGCAGCCTCACATAAACCAAACTCCTAAGAGACAACACATGAATCAGAAAAGGAGGTTGCTAACTTAGGACAGGAGTGGCCCCCTGCAGCGACAAGATACTGTGTCCCTCTGCAGATACCACCTTTTTCACCCATCATACCTGGGAAACTAAGTTTGGGTTTGCTGGTTGCTTGGTTCCTGCAGTCCCAACCTCTGGAGGGGTCTGGGACGCACTGGGCCTGCTCCCAGGGGCCTTGGGACTGCCTGCTTCAGGCCTTCAGTTCTGAAGAACTGGAGTCAGCCCCTTCTGCACCCTTGCTCAGTCTACCTGCTTTCAAGCCACCCAGAAGCAATCAGAGACAATGTCTAGGGATTTTGGTTTTGGTCGTCAAACTGAGGGGAGGTGCTACTGGCACCTGGTGGGTGGATGCAGGGAAGCTGCTGGTTATCTCACAGAATGAGGACCAGGCTGTGGGGATCCAAGTAGACCAGGTGTCAGGGGAGCTGCTGGCCAGGTTTTAGCAGCTGAAAGTGTTAGGCTTGTGAGGAGGTACACGAGGCCAGATGAGAAGGTAAAGGCAATTTTATTAGGGCTTCTAATACAGATGGGCTGATGCCCCAAGGGTGTGTCCCAAAAAAGCCCAATTATCTACTCCTCAGGTCACTTACCTGGGACTAGCCCTATCTCCCTGACACCGGGCTATTACCCTAGACAGAAAGAAACTCTTAGCCTCCCTTTCCCCTCCCTCCTCCAAACAGGATCCTCTATCCTTTTTAGGACTTGTGGGTTACTTTCACACATGGGTCCCTAACTTCAGCATCCTGACCAAACCCCTCTACCAGGTCACACGGGGACCCCTAACAGAACCTTTAGACCCAACCATTAATATCAAGCCCCATTTCCAGAAACTCCAGCAGCCCCTTATATCATCCCTGGCTCTCTCCCTACCCAATCTTTCTAAACCTTTTGAGCAATACACAGATGAAGGGGAGGGCATGGCCATCAGCCTTCTGGATCGGGATCAGGGTCCAGACTTACAAGTAGTAGCGTATCTCTCAAAACAGCTAGACACCACAGTCCGCGGCTGGCCAGCCGAAGGGCACTGGCCGTGGCTGCTCTTCTAATGCAGGAAAGCAAGAAACTTACTTTTGGGCAGCCGACCACTGTTTTCTCCTCCCACAACCTCTCGGATCTCCTGTCACATAAAGCTCCCCAAGCTTTACCCCCATCCAGGTTACAAGCGTTCCATACAGCGTTCATCTCCTCGCCACGTCACCCTAGCAAAATGCCCAACGCTCAGCCCAGCTGCTTCCTCACCCCTCCCTGACACGGAAACATCTCATTCATGCAGTGAAATTCGGGACCACAGAGGACCCCACTTCCCACACGTCACAGACCGACGCTGCCAGACGCCAGCCGTGCCGGCTTAGAGATGGCAGCGCGGGCTCACGGGGGAAGGGCAGCAGGTGCGGTGGCACCGCCGGCAGAGCCTGAGGCAGAGCGCCTCCCTGTGGGCACTGTGGGCACTGCTTCTCAGAAGGCAGAACTGACTGCTCCCCCCACGCTCTGACCTTAGCCGCTCATCCAAGGGCGAATAGCTGCACAGACTCTCAACGTGCATCCCACATCTCACACTCACATGCCCACTTGGGGAGAAAGGCGATCCCTGACAACAAAAGGCTCTCCCATCACTAATACTCCCTTAATTCTCAGACTTACAAGCAGCATGCCTTCCTCGAGCGGAGGCTGTTACACACTGTAAAGGGCATCAGATTGGAAACAGCCCCATAATACTGGGCAACAACAGGGCAGCCCCGAAGCTGGACAGCGGCGCAAAAGGAGCCCCAGGGCCTCAGCTCCTCGCCGCGGCCCGCCTCGCTCCACAGCCCGTCCCGGGAGCAGGAGTCCCTCCTTGCTCAGGGGGCTGTTCAAGAGCCACCTTGGCCAAAACTTCAAGGAAAATATATCCTTCTCCGGATCAGGCCCTCCAAATCTTAACGACACAGTTCCCTACACATAGGCCACCAGCCTCCTTTACAGCCCAGGAGCCCCGCGAGCCTGCCCAGGACGCCCGCCCGGCCGCTTTCTCTGCTCCCTCTCGCACCTCCCGTCGTCACTCCATTCCTTTCTTCCACGCTTGGCCCCTGTATTCTGCGCCAAGTCTCCTCGTTTCTCCAGGGTCGTCCACGAAGCTTCACGAAGGAGTCTACTGGGGAAATGATGTTACTGCAAACCTCGCGCCCGCGGGACCCTTGCCGGGACCTCAAGGCGTCCGCGCGCCCACCAGCCGGCGCCGCGAGGTCGCGCTCCCGCCGGTTCCCACGCTCCCTTGCCGCGGGCGCGGCCTCCGCCCGGCCCCTGAGAACGAAAGGCTGGGGTGCGAGGCTTGGACAAAAACGTCCCGCTCCTGAGCGCCCCCCGCGTGAGAAGGTCACTTTCGGGTGAACTCCAACCGCTCTCCGCTCCCCAGGCTCGGCGCGGGCCGTCGCGGGCCGCCGGTCGCACCGCGGCTCCGAGCACCGCGTTCGGCGTCCTGATAAAACTGCCTTTGCCCCCCTCCCGGCCGAGCGGGGAGCCGGGAGGCAGCTTTCGGCAGAAACCTGAGCACTTGCTCGACGAGATGCCCGCTCAAGCTGAAGAGCCTGGGGCCCGGGGACGCGGGCGGAAAACTCGGGGATTGTCTCCGCAGGGAGTAACTAGAGCCCCTAGGTCTCCCCCGCCCACCCCGCCGAAACGAACCCCAGGGGGACACAGGGTGGCCCGGCATGTAGCGGAGGGGGGACAGACGGAAACGGGGAACCGGCGGGGGCGGGCCGCGGGCGCTCGGGTCCGCTCTCGTGGACAACGCGCCCCAGGCGGCCGCGCGGGGCGAGCGCTCCCATCGGAGCCGCGGCGCCGGCGAGCGGCGGTCCTCCGGGCGCCCAGAGCGGCCCGGAAGTGCGCGCGCTGGGGCGGGGCGGGCTCACTTCCGGCCGGCGCGCGCGCCGCGGCCGCCTCCGGCTCGGAAGGTGAGTGGGCACCCGGCGGGGTGGCGGCGGCTGGGCTTCCCGGCTCCGCGTACGCTCGCGCGTCGCCGGGCGAACCTGGCCCGGCAGCCGGCGCTGCCGCGTGACCTTGACTCCGGCCTGGGGGGCGTGGGGAGGCGCCCCAGAGCGGAGAGGAGGCCTCCGCCAGGTGGCGGGCGCCCTGGCCCCTGGCAGTCGCAGTGTCTGTGGGGCGCCTCCCCACGCGCCCGGAACCCGAGGGACGGGAACCGTCATGGCCACTTTGCAGATGGTAAACTGAGGCTGAGAAGTCCCGGATCCGAGGTCCGCGGGCAGCGAGTGGAAGCGCCTCCGCCGCCGCCGCCAGGCGCCCGGAGGTCGGGCCCTTTCCCACGGGGCACAGGCTCCAAGCTGGGAAGAGAGGGGCGGCGGAAGGTTTGCTCCTGGGCGGGTGGCTCGCTCCGCATTCAGCCGTTGCAGCAGCGTGGGCATGGAACCTGCGCTCAGAGTTTGTGCTGGTGCCCCCTGTGGGTGTCCTTTGTGACCGCCACCTCCACTCAGCTGGGGTGGGGCTGAGCATGCTGCTTCTCAGATAAATCCCAGGAAGTGAACCGAGTTACTTCAGCTTAGGGGGTTGAAGACCTGCACCCAGATGTCATGACTGCAGCCCCACCTTTTGTCCACTCACCTGGCTGCCCGTGACCCTTCCCATCATTAGGGATGAGGCGGCCGGTGGCTGACCGAGAAGGCTGCGCACTGGCGCGAGCCGCCTGGGCCTGCCTCCTCACTTCCTCGGAGCAGGTGCTGTCTGCCACCATTGCAGAGCCTGCATTGACTTGTCCTTCCCATGTTCCCCTGCTTCACCCCCAAGTAAGGAAGCCTGCTTCATCACAGTGTGAAAAAAAATCCTCACATTGCACAAGCTATGCTTGCAAACCAAATTAAAGTATCTTTGACCCCAAAAAAGGCTTAGTGCCATGGGCAGGGACAGGAGGTTACCTCCTGCAACCTCTCAGGGCTCTACTGGGTCTGAGGAAAAGTGTTTTCCTCATTGGGAATGTCTCATTAAGATTTAATCTAGAATGTTCATGCTCCAGGAGACAAGATTCAGTTCTTCAACCTCCCCAAGGGCCAGCAGCCCCCCATTGTGGTGCAGGAGGTTTTTCTGGGAGAATCAGCATGCATTGTCCTGTGGGTGGGGCTGTTGGTTGGGTGGCATTCCTGGCCATTTTGGGGGCAGAGCTTTTTGGTTGGGTTTCTGCAGATGTGCTGATCCCATGGAGTAATGTCCCAGGACCCGAATTGTCTCCCACCCCAGCCCCACAGGGTGTCTCTGGGTTTCTTGTTCTTCCCACCTGCTTCCTGTGGCTCACAGCCAGCTACCTTTGCACCACCACCACCCCCGTACCCCACCCCTCCACATCCCTCTCACCCTCTCACCCTGCCGTGGTCTTCACTTCCCCAGGTCCCAGGTGTGCACACCTTCATCAGGCTTTGGGGAAGATGGCAGCCCTGGGGGAAAGTCAGGAGTCCCCTCGTGTCCTGTCCCCTGTTAGTCTCAAGTCACCGGGGACAGCTGGAGCCCACCACCAGGAAGCCCAGCTTCACTTCCACAGTCATCAAGACGGTATTTGCCTGGCACCATCGCCCACCAACCCTGTGGGCGGGACCCAAGGCAGCTCAATGTGCGCTGGGGCTCCTGCACCCTCAGGTTCGGGTCGGGGCTTGGGCAGCATTGGTTAAGGCTGGAGGCCGAGCTCTGTGAGCAGTGGTTCCTCTGGGACTGTTTTTTTCAGGAGGGGTGTCAGGGGCAAAAAGAAAAGCAGGTTCAATGCCTGGGTCCTGTGACAGGAGCAAGTCTCTCATCTTCCTTCCTGAGCCTTTGAAAATCGCATCCAGAATTCTAGGCAGGCGGTTTGGGTGGGGGCCCCAGAGACCTTGTTCCATACCCCTGGCAGGGTCTGGGGTTGTCAAGGTGTGGAAGTAGCCAGTGGGGGATGACGTCTAAGCCCCATGCACATGGTGCCCCTGCTTGTGCTCAGGCATCAGGGAGCCCCAGGGTCCTGTCCATACCCTATGTCCCATGCTCCTTGCCTCACCACTCACAGCCGAGGACACAAATAAGCTGAGGTTTGTGGAGCAGTGGCTGTGCTGAGTGCCAGGCTCTGGGTGGATCACGTAGCCCAGGGGTAGCCTTCTCAGGTGGGCACTAACAGATGAGAGAGGTTGGGTAGCATGAGGTCACACACAGCTGAGGAATACAGGTTACTGTCAGGTCAATGCAGGACCAGAATGGGAGCTCCGAGCAGCACCCTGTGCTATGTCTGGCCCCCTGCCTATCCCTGTGGTGGGCCAGGCTGGGGATGTGGGGTTGGGATGTACTGGGTGCTGCCTGGAAGGAGCCCGGGCACCACCCAGCATATATGCTGCAGAGTTCGTTGTTGGACCAGCTGCTTCTCCCTGCACAATGGTGTTGGGACCGTGCTCAGGGCTCTCAGCCCCTGCCCCTGGGGCTATGTTCTTTGCCCTATATGCAGTCAGCACTTTGAGGCCCATGCTTTTCCTCCAGTGTTTCATGTCACCCTCAAAACAGCCTGGCAAGGTGGAGCCTCCCGTCCCCATGTTTTTGATGGGGACATGGAAGCTCAGATATGAGCCAGTGGAGGCCAGCAGGATTCAGATCATATCTGTCTGACTCAACATGCTCTTGACCTCCAACTGGGCCCAGCAAAGCTGTGCTCCTCCTGTTGGGCAGGTGGACCAGCAGGACACAGGGCTGGAGAGGGGCTGTCCTGAAGGCCGCGCTGACCAAGCCAGCCCTGCAGAATAAGAAGGCTAGTGCCCAGGATGAAGTCCCAGAGCCCATGCAGAGTGGGGCTGCCCTGACCCGGGCTCCACCAGCAGAGACCAGCCATGGACAGCAAGAGTCCAGAAGGCCCTGAGCCACGTCCAAGTGCCCAGGGACTTTGCCCAATGGGAGGCAGTGTGGGCTGCAGTCTGCAGCTTTAGCCCTCCCTGTGCTATACCAGAAACAGAAGTGGGGGGACCATGCCTGCAAGGAAAGCAACCAGGGTGGACCCCAAAGAAGAGAGATGTTGGGCCCCCAGGCAGGTCCTTCTACCTGGCACTGGGCAGGCCCTGGAGGGGGTGCTCTGGGGGGAGGATGTGTTGGGTGTTGGGGATCATGACCTAGGAGCAGGGGCATCCTGCAGGCTGCTGTGAGAGCCCTGGATTTGAGAGGAGGGGTGATGAGCCCCAGCCCCCCTGTACCCCCAGGCTCCCCTGGCTGCAGCCCTGGGGTGTTCTCCCAGCTACCACGGGAGGAGGAGCTGTTGGACCTGGATGTGCAGGGCGTGGAGGAGGTCCAGATGGGCAGGGACACCTACTGGCCAGGTGAGTGAACAGAAGCTTCCCTGGGGTCCAGCCCAGAAGCACATTTACTTGTGGCTGCTGCATACCAAGCTCTGTGCAGCCTCACCATTTCAGACACCACCACTGCTAGGACCCCGGGCCCCACTGCCCCTGGTTCAGAGCTCACTTCTGCCCCCCAGGCCCCTCCCCCACTCAGTTGCACTCTTCACTGACACTTCCGAGGCTGAGTGCAGCCAGAGCCCTCCCTGAGCCCCAGACCACCACAGCCACCTGCCTGTTGGACTGGGATCCCTGACTCAGCCCTACTGCCCCCTAGGCCAGCAACTAGGGAGTCCCTGGGCCCCTCTCCTCCTGCTGTGCAGTGCCCTCAGCCTTCACCCCCACCTCTCTGCCCATGAGAAGCCCTGGTGGTGTTGGCTGGGCACAGCTCCCGCCCCCCGCCCCCCCCCTGCCCCCAGATCCTGTAGGTGTCAGGTTGGGTTCCTGGGAAGGAAAATGGGGAAGCTGGGCCCAGAGGCAGTTGCCACCTGACCTTGGCCAGCTCCTGGAGGAGCTGTGGAGTGGTGTGGGCCTGCACAGCCTCGGGAGAGGCACTACTGTGGAGAGGGGCACAGCCTTCTCTTGTGGGGGTCTGGGCCCCACCCTTTAGAGCAGGGGGCTCTGTACTTCCCTGAGTCTGACTCCTATCAGGCCTTTGCCGGGTCAGCTCTCAGCCTGGTCCCCAGCACCATGGCACCCCCTGCAGGTCTGGTCACCTAGGGTGGCATAGTAGGGCCCCAGGGGCAGATGGACTGGTGGGTGGGTGGCTGGGTGCTATCCTCCTCTCCCACTTGTCATTTCAGATTCCCAGTCAGAGCCCGAGCAGGCTCTGTCATCTCCCCACCTGCAGGACCCTGCAGACGAGGTGGACCAGGGTGGTGGGGCGCGAAGGGCCCTGCTGAGGGGTCTTCCGCATAGACCCACGTGTGCAGGCAGCTTTGCACAGGAGCCCAGCTTGGAGCAGCCTGCAGGCCCGCTACCAGAGGCCATGTCATGCCCACAGAAGAAGGGCACCTGGCACATGCCACAGGGAGCCTCTGGGACCGAGGGTGGCCGAGAGCTAGGGGACAACTTTGGCCGGGGCTCAGGCCTGCGGAGTGGGAAGCCTCATCGGTGTGAGGCCTGTGGCAAGAGCTTCAAGTACAACTCACTTCTGCTGAAGCACCAGCGCATTCACACAGGCGAGAAGCCCTATGCCTGCCATGAGTGCGACAAGCGTTTCCGTGGCTGGTCGGGTTTCATCCAGCACCACCGCCTCCACACGGGCGAGAAGCCCTATGAGTGCGGCCAGTGCGGCCGAGCCTTCAGCCACAGCTCGCACTTCACGCAGCACCTGCGCATCCACAATGGCGAGAAGCCCTACAAGTGTGGTGAGTGTGGCCAGGCCTTCAGCCAGAGCTCCAACCTGGTGCGGCACCAGCGGCTGCACACGGGCGAGAAGCCGTACGCCTGCAGCCAGTGCGGCAAGGCCTTCATCTGGAGCTCCGTGCTCATAGAGCACCAGCGTATCCACACCGGTGAGAAGCCCTACGAGTGCGGCGACTGCGGCAAGGCCTTCCGTGGCCGCTCCCACTTCTTCCGGCACCTGCGGACCCACACGGGCGAGAAACCCTTTGCCTGTGGTGCCTGTGGAAAGGCCTTTGGCCAGAGCTCGCAGCTTATCCAGCACCAGCGGGTCCACTACCGGGAGTAGTGGCCACAGACGGGCCTCTAGGGGGAGGCTGCAGAGTGCCGGACGCTCCAGCCTTCGCACCCTTCCCAGTTGGCACTGCACACCTAGTGTCCCAAATAAATTCTTTTTAATTGATGGAAACCAGAGCCACCCCTGCATGGGTGAGGCCATGGGGCTGCTTCCTGTCCCAGAGATCCTGTCTCTGGGGGAAGAGTGACATGGGGCCCTAACAGTCTCCTGGAGCCTTGGAGGTCTGAGCTCACCAGGGACTGAGGCCTGGAGGTGTCATGACTTACCTGGAGCCATACCCAGTGTGTTGTCAGGCACCTCAAGATGGGTGTTTCCAGATGCAGAGACTCCAAGGGAGGCTGGGAGAACAGGCTGGCTGAAGCTGTCCCCTCAGATATCTAGGAGAGTGTGTGAAGCTCATTCTCTGAGCAGCAAGCCCCAGACCTGCTCTATTTGCCTTCTTGCCTCAGCACTGTCCCAGGAAAGTGGGGGCCCAGGGTGTTCTCTCTTAACAGGTGTAAGTGGTCTTCAAATCTACTGTGTCTGCCTTGTATAGATCAGACTTCCAGTTGCGGGAAGAGCTCAGCTGGGTGGGAATCGTCCTCAGTGTCAACAGCATGTGCCCACTCCCTGTCCTGGCTGCTCCCTCCTGGATAGGGTGGCACCCTATTTTTTGCCTGCTGGGACCTGGTCCATGGGGCCCTGTGGTTGAACCGCCTCCCGTCTCCAGGCCACACTCCTGGGGCCGTCAAGTGCTTTGGACTTCCCTACCCTGCACCCTCACTGGGTGAGAGCCTCTCTAGGGGAGGGCTGGAGGCCAGGCTCTCTCTGGACATCAGCTTCAGGGATCAAAGTGCCTCCTGGAGTCGTACTTGCTGATGTAGGGCAGCAGTGGTGTCCTGGAATTCAGGCCCTCTGGCCTGGAAGACAGGCAAACATCACTGCCTGCCTTCTCCCCACTCCTCCCTCTCCAGTACAGTGTGGCAGTGCCCCCTGGGCTTCACGGCCGGCAGTGGTGGAGTCAGTCTGTGCTCCAGGAGGTCACCTGCAGCCTCAGCGCCAGGGCTGGGCTCAACGCCCACACTGCAACTGGACCTAGCAGCCCATGCTCACAACAAAGAGACAGCAGGGGATTCACCCCAAAGTTGGAGAGGAGGCTCAGCAGGCCAGAGAACTTTCTTGGGGCCGTGGCCTAGAAAGGGGACATGCTCTTTGGCGACTTGGTCCATGGTCTGCATAACTTCTGAAGCCTCATATGCAGACATTGCTGGCTAACAGATCACAGAAATCTCAGCATAGTCTGTGTGCAGAGCGCAGAAGTCCCTCTGGTGCTCAAGAATGAGATCCTGAAAGGGCTGTGTGCCTTACCCACAAGCTGAGTCCAGTATGACTTGGTTGGGAGAGAGGTTAGGAACTGCCTCAAGCCTGACCAAGAAGTCCAAGGGAGCCCTGGCTGGTGTGGCTCAGTGATTAGAGCGTTGGCCCACACACTGAAGGGTCTCGGGTTTGAGTCCCAGTCAAGGGCATGTACCTGGGTTGCAGGTTTGATCCCTGGGCCCAGTCGGTGCATGCAGGAGGCAACCAATTGATGTGTTCCTCTCTCTCCCACTCTCTAAAAATCAACAGAAAAAATATCCTTGGGTGAGGGTTTAAGAAAGAGTCCAAGGGAAGGCTTCCCTGCAGGGTTTTTCATGAAGCCCTTCTTGGAAGGCCTGTGAGTCCCCTACCTTGGTTTGGAGGACTCCTGCTGAGCTCAGCCAGTCCTGTGAAGCACTGGCCTCTTGTTTTGCATTTTCTAGGACCTTGTTTCATGGGACATGAGAACCCACTAAGGGACCACCCAATTCTATCACCCAGTGAGCTTCCAGGCCCCACCCAGGGGAGACAGACTCCATAGGCCTGCAGTGGAGCCGGGGAATCTAGATTTCATTCCAACACCCCAGTGATGCTGACAGTGCAGGTTTGGGAACTTCTGGCCTCATCTGACCCTCAAAGCAGGTGCTACTGCACAAGCAGTCATCTGCTTCTACTCAGACACCACCTGCCCAGGCAGCTCAAACTGTGGGACAGCTCTGGCTTGGTCCACAATCTGCCCGGTCACCTTTAGTTGTTCCTGGCTCTGCCCTCTGGGCCTGTCACATAGCCTGGCTGCGCTCGTCCATAGCAAGGGCCCTCAGGATTTGAAGGTAGTGATCATGCCCAGGGCCCCTCTCCTGCCCTCTCTGGTGGTTTTCTAAGCACGCAGTTCCTTCAGCTGGTTGCAGTGAACTTGCCTTAACAGTGGAAGGTAAGGTTCTCCCCCCAGTTAGAGCCAGTGTCCACCATCCTTCCCTTGGGCCACTCCAACCACCCGGACCTCGCCCACCATAGACCAGAAAAGTCTTCTAGAGTCCTAAGGTAGATGCCCCTCGCTCGCTTTCCAAAGCCCTGCCTGCGGCTCGGAGCCCTACGCGGCTTGCAGGGCCCCTTGCTGCGTCGGGGCAATTGCTGATTCCCATCGCCCCGTCCAGCACCTCGGACAGCTCCGGGCCGGCCTGTCCTGAGGCTCGCCCAGCCTCGGAGTCGTCCGCCTGACCAGTACCCCGAGCTGCCCCCGCCGCCCCCCCCCCCAGTTCTCCAGCGGGTCCCCGGACTCTTCTAGAGTGACCGGAGGTGCCGGCAGCGCGGGGCAGGGCGGTGGAGCTGCGGACTCAGCTCCGGGTAGTGAGCGCGGGTTGGGCCGGGAAGAGCACCTTCCCCGTTAGGCGGTGGGGAAGGGGCAGGGCAGGCCCGGCGTGTGGAGAACGTGGGAGTGGCGGTGGGACCGCCCACCGGGGGCGCTGGCTGCCTCGGGGGCGGCGCAGCCGTGGAGACCAGAGACCCCCGCTGAGATGCCCAGGGAAACCCAGGTCTACTTTTAGATCGCCCTTTAAAAAATTTTTATTTTTACGTGCTTTGTACGATTTGTTACAAATAAGTAAGTGTGGTAGGTGTGAACACACAATGTTTCCTGGTGCAGCCAACAGTGATGCGGGGCCGGGCTGGCGGCAAGCCAGTGCGGAAGCTGCGGGACTGGAGGAGAGGTCGCAGGTCCGGAGAAAGCTGCGGGGCTGCTCCCGCCTTCTGCCGTCCAGGGAGGGCGGCCTCCAGCGCGCAGCGCGGTGTCCTGCCCTCAGCCACCCTTTGCGCCTTGGGCTGCTGCCGTCTGTGGTCTGCATTCTCCGCTCCTGCTTCCCAAAGCTATTTCTGGGCCCGAAGAGGTAGCTGCGCGGACACTGGGTGGGGGCTCAGGCTGCCCTGGTCCTTCTCTCCTGGCTCCGCTGTTGACCACCGGCCTAAGGGCCTGTCCACTGCTGTCTGGCGCCCTAGTCTTTTCCTGGGACTTGCACGCCCCCGTCCTGGCACCGGCGGCGCCTAGCACGCTCTGGGCAATAACAGGGGGCCGGCAAGACCCCCGCCCACGGCACCAGCGCTGAACGTGGAGCTCTGTGGACTCAGCACAGTGCAGACTGGCTGGGGGAGGGGTGTTGCTTCCCTTACCAGCTCCTTTCCCTGGAAACCCAAATTCCTCGTCTGCACAGCAGCTCCAGATACCTGGGTATTAGTGTCAGACCAGGTGAATCCCACGGTGCGGGGCTAACGGTGCGTGTGCGGGTAGTGGACACGAGGGCCCAGGGCTGAGCAGCGGGGATGCGCTCGCGGCGCGGGTCTCTGCCCCACCCGCCCGCCCTGCCGATGTTCTCCTGCTCTTCTCCATGGAGAGGCTTCCTGAGTCCGTGACCTCCTTCCCCCTGGCGCTCTCCTGTCTCCATTGCGCCGACTTCGTTCATTCGCTCACTTCGCAGTCAGCTCGATCACCAAACCCAGACCTGCTTCCCTGACCTCACCCTCGCACCTGGCTGGACGCGGTGGAGCCCACGTGGAAGACGGTAGAGCTGCCTCCGGCAGGTGCGCGGGGAGTGGAGGCTGGCAGAGGGCCGGGGAGTCTGGAAAGCCCGAGGCGGCGGGAAGGAGGCGGGGTTGCTATGAAGATGGGCTGAACAATACCTGGAGAGGGGCCTTGCACTCGAGCTAGGAAACCCGCCTTTAAGACTCTCAAAAGAAAGCCAGCGCCGGGCGACCAGCCCGCCTGCCCAGCGGCCTCCAGGAGCAACTGAGCTCATACTCCTCCCGCAGCCTAGGACGTCGCCGGAAGCGCCCGTGCCACGGCCTCCCGGGCAGCTGAGAGCAGTCATCCGGCCGCCTATAGCGTCGCCGGAAGGGCTCGAGGGGCCGCCTCTAGGGCAGCCAAGCGCACAGTCCTCCGTAAGCTTGGAGCGCCGCCGGAAGGGCTCGAACTGCCGTCTCCAGGCAGAGCGCAGGGGGCTTTTCCTGGCGCCCCAGAGCATCACAGAAAGTGCCCGTGTTGCAGCTTACAGGGCAGCTGCACTCAGGCCGCCAGAGGTCTAGAGAGTCGCCGCAAATGCCAGCGCCGAGGCCTCTAGGGCAGCTGAAAGCATAACTCTTGAGTTCTAGAGCGTCACCGGAAGTGCTCGCGCCGCGGCCTCCAGGGCGGCCGAGCGTTGTTTTTTTTTTTTCTTCTTTTTTTCCGGCGGCCTAGAGCGTCGCAGGAAGTGCCCGCGCCAGGGTCTTCCGGGTAAGTAAGCGCACAATTCTCCCAAACCCTATAGTGTTGCCGGAAGTGGCTGCGTCGCGGGTTGAGGGGTAGGACTTGCTCCGGCCTGGCTGCGGGGACTGCGAGTGCGGGCTGGTTTGGGGGCGGCTGACGTTGGGCCGGGCCGCGCGATCGTGAACCGGGGTGCAGGGCGTGTCAGTCCTGGGTTCTCGCTGAGAAAGAGCCGCACTTCCGCTGAAGAAAGTGGAAGCGGGGAGACGACACTGCGGCTGTGGCCGGGGACCGCGCTCCCACTACCAACGTGACGGCCGCCAGGGGTCGCTGCGTTCCCAATTGCCGGCGTGGGTGAGCCTCCCTAGTTCTTTATTTGAAATTACGTAATTCACAGGCTTTCCTGTGTAAGGTTGGAGACGAAGTTTCCGTGTAGATAAATCACGGCAGTGGGATCGGTGTGATTTCAGCGCCTTTGCAAGTTGTCCTGTGACCGCCAGGCGAGTAGCGGTGAACCAGGTGAAGCTCCTTGCTCGCGGGTGCTGCCGTTTTTAAGTCTTTGCTACTCTCAGAGTAAAAAATGGTCTTTTTCTTTTTTAATTTCTTTTTCCTTTTCTCTTTTCTTTTATCTTCTTTTCTTTTTTTCCCTTTCCTGGATAGTAATTTATTTATTGATCGCCATAAGCAATAGTGGATAAAAGTGGAGGGACCCCAAGTAAGAGGTTCTTCAATAGTTTGAGTGACAGGCAGCTTGAGCTTTAATATTGGCTTAGGTTTTGTTGTTTTGTGTTTTTAAAATTTATCTTTATTGTTGAAAGTATTACAGGTATCCCCCTTTTTGCCCCCATTGACCCCATCCACCCTGCACTAGAGATTAGCCAAAGGACTTATATGCATATGTGCATAACCCATGGACATAGACAAAAAATGGTGTTTTAAACTCCATTTCTTAATTGCTAATGAGGTGGGACAAATGTGGGACTTATGGTGGGTCACCTGTTCATGATTGTTTCCAATTTTTTTTCCTTTTGCTTCCTCAGTGTGTAGTGGTCTTTATACATAAGGATGTGAATCTTTATGATGCAAATACTCCTTCCCTCTTTTTGTTTTTAACACTAAATTTTTTTGTGTGGGTGTGTTACACTTCAATCCAAAATTGCACCATTCACATAGTGTCTTCTTACTTTTATATTCAAGTTGTTATAAGTATTAAGAAAATTAAAACTGTGGATATTTCTCTAGAGGACTGGTTGAAGGTGCTCGGCCAGGTCCTCATGGAGCAAGGGGCCAGCAGGTGGTGCACACCCATCTCTGCTGAGGCTGTGGTCCCTGAGGTGTCTGTTCAGTTAGAACCTTGATCAAGCAATAGATGGTCCTGCAGGTGAGGTGGCTCCTTCAGAACCTCAGAGGCTCTTACCTCCCCCCTTCCCCCCCGTCACTTTCTCCCCTTTCTTTTGCCCAAGCAGGTGTCCCCACTCCTGGTATGTCTGCAGGGAGGGGAGCCCTGGCCTTGGTCTCTAGGCATTGTGAGCAGGCTACCCTGATGGACACATGCACAGGTGAGGGATGGGCAGCCAAGCCCAGAGGAGGCAGGGGGATTGGTCTGGGGCTAGGGAATGGGGACAGATCAGAAGTCAGGGCTCCCCAAGTTCATCCGCAGGCGACATAGCTGCCACTTCATTCCTGCCACAGCACTCGCAGGCCTCGCCACCTCCACTCCATCCCAGCTCCCCTGCCATACTCTGCACCCTTCTTTCTCAAGTCTCATGTTGGAGATTTCTGAGAACAAGAAGATAGATTCTGGGCTTGTTTCCCAGGCCCAACAGTGTCAGCTCAGAGCAGGTAACAGGAAGAGTTTGAGATTTAAGGCCACGTCGATCTGTCAAAGCCAAGGACTCATATTCAGTTTTCTGCTGTTGCTGTTAGTCCACGATTACGTGACCAGAGCTAAGGGCACGACCACCTCCCCTCACAGAGAGGTGTCTTCATGTCGTCTTTGATCCCATGACTCGTCCTGCACGTGCTCCCGCCTGTCCAACTTTACAGTCCCCTTGTTAGAGGTCAATGGAAAAGTTCTGTGGGCACCTACCCATCCCCACCACCCACCCTAATCGCCCAGGAATCACATCCGGCCGGCCTGCGGGTGCCTTTGTCACATCTGCTGTCTGATTCCTGGGGTGTGTGGCTGGTCAGATTCCTGCCCGTAGGCAGAAGGCCTTTCTCTTAACCTGGGTGCCATGTTGCCCTGGTAGCCCTGCCGTCCTGACCACCTCCCCAGATGCCCCCTGCAGCAGCTGTGACAGGAGAGCCCGATGATCTCCGTGACTGCCTAGCCTTCCGACGTCCCCATGTTATGCTGCCATATCCCTGATGCTCTGGTCTAAACTGGCACCTTCTCTGTGCTGTGAGCCATGGGGACCTCACTAACCAGCCGCCCCTACAGCTGCCTACCCCTCTGGTGCTGGTATCTGCAAGGAACAGAGCCTTTTGAGGTCAGCAGGTTGGGGGGATTGTGAAGGACAGTGTTGTCTTGGGGAGTTCAGGGTCAGAGTGATAGGTGGGACCAGGACACATGCTGTCAGGGCCTTTGTTTCTGCACCTCCCGGCACCTCTGCTCCATCCCAGGCCGGGTGGCAGGATGGGTGTGCAGGGCCGGGGGTCAGGGAAGGAGCCTGACTCGTCGTCCTCCAGTCTGTCCATTCCTTGCCCCATGTAGGTCAGAAGGGAGGGAGACCTGGGTGGGAACCACATGCGGTGTCTAGTGCACACTGACTTTGTGCTGTTACTCCTGGCGTTGCCATGGGCCACCGGTGCTCTCAGGTTCACTTATGACTGTTTATAGTTAATAGTCTTCTCACGTCTAAAACCACACCCCTGACCCTCTTTTCCAGCTTCCTTCACACAGGCATCAAGTGGTGGCCAGGCTGCTGAGCAAGGGGCTCAGAGCACAGGGTTGATACCACAGCAGGCAACTTTGGAAGAAGGTGAATATCTTGGAGAGAGGGCGCTGGGACTGTGCCCAGGTCCTCCCCAGGCTCTGGAGTTTCTGGACCTTTGTGGAAATGAGGGAGCTGGAGAGAGGCCTAGAGATGCTCCACAGGGACTAGTCGTTTATGAGAAAACTGAAGAGCAGAGTGACCATGAGGACAGTGTGTCCAAGTCGGGCGTCACCCTGAACGCAGGCAGAGGCCACTGGAACAGACGGCCTTATCAGTGCAGCACGTGTGAGCGGAGCTTCAAGTGCTACTCAGACGTGGTGAAACACCAGAGCATCCACTCCGGGGAGAAGCCCTATGAGTGCAGTGACTGTGGGAAGGCCTTCATCCACAGCTCGCTCGTCGCCCGGCACCAGCGGGTCCACAGTGGGGAGAAGCCCTATGTGTGTAAGGAGTGTGGGAAAGCCTTCAGCCAGAGCTTCAACCTTATTAGACACCAGCGAGTCCACACCGGAGAAAAACCTTATGAATGTGCTGAGTGTGGCAAGACCTTCAGCCAGAGGTCAGATGCCATTAAGCACCGGAGAATCCACACTGGAGAGAGGCTGTATGAATGTCAGGAGTGTGGGAAAACCTTCATCCACAGCTCAAACGTGGCTCGGCACCAGAGGATCCACCATGGAGAAAATCCCTACGAGTGTAAGGAGTGTGGGAAAGCCTTCAGCCAGAGCTCCAACCTCATTCAGCACCAGAGGGTGCACACCGGGGAGAAGCCGTTTGCCTGCCAGGAGTGCGGACGTGCCTTCAGCCGCAGCTCCTTCCTCAGCGAGCACCAGCGCATCCACACTGGCGAGAAGCCCTTCAAGTGCACCGAGTGTGGCCGCGCCTTCCGGGCCCTGTCAGGATTCTTCCGGCACCAGAGGATCCACACAGGCGAGAAGCCCTTTGCCTGCACCGAGTGCGGCCGTGCCTTCCGCCTGAGCTTCCGTCTCATCCAGCACCAGCGGGTCCACAGCAGAGAGTGAGCCTGGGTGCGTGCGCAGGTGGAGGGCTGGGTGCAGCCCCATCGGATCTCTGCGGCACGGAGCTCTGCACATCGCTCCACACACAGTGAGGAAGGCAGGGTGGCTGCCCCGGCGTGGGTCAGGCTGGGACCAGCGAGAGGAGAGTGGAGTCTCAGGACGGCCAGCTCTGCATGGAGGCCATGCTTCCCAGAGGACAGGGCCTGATGCTGATGTGCCCACGGGAATTAATTTATTTTCATAACATGGGGTTTTTTCCTGAGGTGTGGCTTACACGTGGTGACGTGTATAGATCTTGAGGGTTTGCTATTAGAAGACAGATGTAACCTGTTCCAACCTTGTATCCACTGCACTACTGAGATGCAGTCTGTTCCATCCCCGAGGACACTCCTCATGCCCCAAGTCAACTTGGTCCTCAGAGGAGGCAGCGAGTGTCTGTCACCGTAGTTGCTTCTAGGATTTCACAGTAACGGGATCGGACAGACGCTCTTGGATACACACCTTCGTTCCCTCTGCTTGTTTTGAGGTTTGCCCACCTGGCAGTAGTATCTGCACTTGAGGACATTAGATGGCGAGGCAGACAGAGATTGCGGTAAGACCCAGAACAGTCCAGTGGAACTGGCAGGTGACTGGGAGCCCAGGAGAGGTCACAGGAGGGCAGGGGAGGGTGGAGACAGGAGCTCCTGGGCAGAGGGGGGGATTCCTGAGTGGGGTCCTCGAGACAGTGGTCAGTGGACAGTGTGATGCATGCGAAGCAGAGGCCGCCATGTATTAGGATGTGAGTGTGAGGAACACTTCCTCCCATGACTATGGTCGGGCTGGAGAAGAGAGGAGGAAGGTGGAAACTGGTCTGTGTGGACTAGGCCTCATGTCACAGGCAAGGGGGTGGAGGAGACGTCTGCCAGACAGGAGGGGACAAGTGTCTTTGTTGGGGAAATATTTTGGTGTGTGTCATAAACTTGGCCATAATGAACTGAGGTCATGTTATTGGAAGTTTATTGTAATGACTAAGACAGATCTGGGCAGTTGCTTGGCTGAGTCCTGGGTGCAGCGGCACAGTCTGTCTGTCCTGGTCAGGCTGTGGTTTGGGGCCACCCTGTGGCCATTGTCAGCTCCAGCTGAACTACTGACAGCAAATTATTTGGGGCCCTGTAGCTGCTGGGATCCCCCAAACAGCAGCACAGTTCTAGGGCTGTTTTTGGCACCTATTTAAGATGTGAGATCAGGTCACAGGGCTGAGCAGTATGTGGGGTGGAGTAGCCCTCAGAGTGGGCTCAGTGTTGACCTGCTGGTGAGGTGGGAGACAGCCTGGGGCCTCCACCTGAGCCAGGACCCTCAGGGTGAAGGCTGCAAGGCTTGTGGAGCCTCCCAGGTACCCAGGAGGAGCCAAAGCAGTTGCTCTTTGGAGGAAAGCTCCCCCACTGAGACCCTGCAGTGCTGCTGTGAGCAGACCCAGCAGTGAACTCCAAGGGTACTGAACTGCCAGGCGATGCAGGCACAAGAACAGTGACATCTGATGTGTGTAAAGATGGTCACAGTAATGAGAAAGCAACAAAGACTGCCAGGCACAAATAGGGTTTTTAAAGGAGAATTTTTTGAAATGAAAAATAACGATTCTTGAGCGAGAGCTTGATGGGCAGGTTTAATAGCAGATTGGACACAGCTGAGGAAAGCACAGTGCAGCAGAAGGTGCGTCCAAAGAGACCCAGACCCATACAGGCCAGGAGTGGAAAACAGCAGCACCTGGAGGGCCTGCTTGGCCCTGACAGGAGTCGCAGGAGGCAGCGTGAGGAGAGGAAGGTAGGAAAGCCCCAGGACCATGCACATTCCAACTTGACTGGCAGCCGCTCCCACAACCCCAACCCTTTCTCCAGCAGGGCCAAGACTCTGGTTTTTTCTTTCCTTTTGTTTTTTGTGGGTGTTTTTTTAAAAAAATATATCTTTATTGATTTCAGAGAGAGAGAAAGAGAGGGGGGGAGAGAGAAACAACCATGATGAGAGAGATTCATGGATTGGCTGCCTCCTGCACGTCCCAGTGGGGTATCAAGCCCACAACCAGGACATGTTCCCTGACTGGAAATCGAAACACGATCTCCTGGATCCTAGGTCGATGCTCAACCACTGAGCCATGCCAGCCAGGCAAGGCTTCAGTTTTCTGTAGGGTTGAGAGTAGAGGGAAGGTGAGGGCAGGGCACCCTATCTGCACCCGCAGTTTTAACCTGGCTCAGTCTCCCTGTAATCAGGCTAACAAAATAATCACAGGAGAGGATGTTGAAATTGTTATTGACATGCTGTAAGTCCCAGCCATCTTGAGGCCCAGAAACCATTGCCTTCAACATTTAAGCCAGAACAGACAGCTTGCAAACACGGAGCGCCCGCCCACAGCCGAGGCTGCTGCACGGGGCCTGACTGCTTGGGTCAAGCAGCTTCCACGCGTCTGGCTACACCTGTGCAGCCTTGTTTCACTGTCTCCTCCACAGGCTTCTTCACTGTGCAGGACAGCCATGCTCCAGCAAGGCCTTTCTCTAATTAAGACATTGCAGCCCAGCGGGCGCGGCTCAGCAGTTGAGCATCAACCTACGATCAAGGAGACTGCGGTTCGATTCCTGGTCAGGGCACAGGCCCGGGTTGTGGGCTCGATCCCCAGCAGGGGGCGTGCAGGAGGCAGCCGATCAGTGACTCACATCACTGATTCTTCTCTCTCTCTCTCCCTCTTTCTGAAATCAATATATATTTTTTAAAAAAACATTTGCAGACTCAGGAAGTCAGTGCATATGGAGCACACAGAGAAACCCGCACCTAGACAGCACTGAGAGCACTGCCCGACCAGCAAGACAGACACCTCAGAAAGAGCCGCCAGCTCAGCAGTCAGGGAAGGCTGCCCCCGAGATCAGCAGACTTCTCAAAGCAACAAAGACAAAGGACAGCGGGTTAGTGTCCAGCGTGCTGAGAAAACACCTGTCTCCTGGGAGGGGACGCCCAGCAAAGTGACTTCATAGATGGTGAAATCAGACATTTATAGATAAATACCACCTGAGCCCATTTATCACGAAGGGCTTTCACCCGACAGTGGCTGCGGAAGGGAAAGGGCTCTCCGCGTGCTAGGCTCTCATATGAGACAGAATCGTGTCGCCCAAATACTGGGCAACAGCATGTAAGTTTGGAGGGAATTAGATGGTCTAAGACCCTCCCATTGTTGGGAATGGGTTTCAGACAAATTTTCTTTAACCCTCACCTGAGGATATGTTTTCCATTGCTTTTCAGAGAGTGGAAGGGGGAGAGAGAGAAACATGGATGTGAGAGAGAGACGTCGACTGGTTGTCCCCACATGAGCTCTGACCAGATCGGGGGTCAAGCCTGCCACCGAGGTTGTGCCCTTGGCTGGAATCAAACCCTGGACCCTTCCGTCTGGGGGCCAAAGCTCTAACCACGGAGCCAAACCAGCCAGGCTAATATTAGACTTAAATAAACTAAATATGCATAGTGTAATCTGATGTTCATTACTAAGTGTAACTATACATTTCCAACCCAGTAGGAACGAAAATGCAACAATTTAAAATGAACAAAAAGTGTCAATTTAAAAATAAGTAAGAGGAGAGCAGGAGAGCTGGGTAAACGGTCCCCAAGGTCCGTAATCCCAGGGGCCCGGCCTACCAATGAAATTCCAGTCAAACCATGGGAGTCAGCAGGAGGAATCCGTTTCTCGGAACCATACGTAAGTCCCTGAGGTTGGCCGCAGGTGCCTGCAGAGGTGAGAAGCCAGAGCTGTGCAAAGCTGGGAAGGCCAAGCCCAGGAGAGCGCGGGAGACAGACACCCACCTCCAGGCACCTGCTTTGTGGTCACCACCTCGGTGAAGCACACAGCTTGTCACCTTCACCCCTGTGCAGACAGAAAGCCAAAGTCAGCAGACGTCTGAGGACCGTTTCTAATATGCAAGTGAGAAATCAAGCCACAGAAAAAAGTTTTTTACAGACTCCAAGGAAATAGCATGCAGAACATGTAGAAAGGGGGATGAAAGGACAGTGGCGTCAGTGAGGTAGGAAGTAACTTACCCACTGAGAGAAGACAGGGTAGCACTTCAGGGGAGACAGTTCAAAAGAAATCACCTCAGACGAAGCACGTCGCCAAAGTTGAAAGTAAAAAGAGGTTTGTTGACAGGTAAAGTTGAGCAAACCTTTTTAAAAGAATGAAAAGACGAGGTGGGTGATAAAACTGATTGAGACGAGCGGGAGTTGGGGTGGTGGGAACGCAATTACCAGAAATGACTTTAAGGATCACAACAGTGAAAGCGCCCACCAAGGAGGGGCCCACACTGAGGTCTCCGAGCATCTGATACAGAGAAGATCTGAGACCCAGCAGATCCCTGGGGGCTTCTCAGTAGCAGAACCATGAGTTAGAAGACAATGGAATGGAGCTTTGAAATGACAAGTGAGAAAATTATTTGCAGCCTCCAGGTTTGCAGGGGTTTGAGCTGTCAAATGCGGAGGTGGTATGACAGTTTTCATACATGAAGTGCACCCTGGTCTTTTTCATTACTTTTCATGGGACTGTTTTCAGGAGGCCACTCAGCCAAGACCTCCAAACAAAGGAGCCCTAGAGGACTGGCCCCAGTGCACAGGGCAGGGGGGCTGCACATGGTGGTGCAGAAGGGAGTCCGGGGATGGACACACATTCCATTCCCTGTGGGAGGGGCTGCAAAGATGTGTGACCATTTTTAATGTATTTTTTGTTTTTGTTTTATTGATTTGAGAGAGAAACATCAATTTGTTGTTCCACTTATTTATGCACTCATTGGTTGATTCTTGTATGTGCCCTGACCGGGGCTCAAACCCACAACCTTGGCATTTTGGTACAACACTAACCAACTGAGCATCCCAGCCAGGGCCGATATGTGATCAGTTTTAATTTCCTACAGTCTACACAGAGCCACAGCTGTTTAAGCTCCTTCCGTGCACAGCACACTTACCCTCAAGGCACTGGAAGTCTCACCCGGTTGTTGTGCTGGCTCAAGGCTGTGCACTCAGTTTTCATCTGGTCAGACCTATAAACTGAAAAGAAAAATTATCCCCAATATAGAATTTAATACACCTCCCAAACCACACCCCCTGCAGCTCCAGGAGCTGTGGGCAGGCAGTGGGGGCCTGGCCACAGCAGGGATGTCCCTTCCACCCTGCATGTTGGTGATAGTTCCAGTCCACCCATGGCCAAACCTGCGTGTCCCAGCCATCAGGCACACCCAGCTGGGACTTCTACTGAGTGACTTTCAGCTGAGACGGCTGCGTGCCCTTTGCCCCATGCCAGGTCAGGTGCTCACCTGCACACAGGATGCCCCCAGCTGTTGTCACTGTTTGCTTATGCACAGGTGGACTCGCCCACCCCGCCAGGCCACCCCCTCCCTGCCCCGGGGACAGCCAGGAGGGAGAGCCTGGCTGCAGGTACTTAGTGAGCCTTCCCAGAGGACAGGCTCTCTGGGCCCCGCTGTCCCATCTGTCTGGGGAAGTGGTGCTTTTGCCTGAGGGGTCCCAGCCCAGTGTTGGGGTGGAGGGTGGGGGTAGCTCACAGGCTTCTCACAGGACAGTCAGGCCCTTCCCTGAGTTGGCCTGGAATCCGTCCTCTAAGGATCCTTCCACCGGCTGTGCCTGTTAGTGAGTGCTACAGACAGGCACAGAGCCCTGCCCTCTGCAGAAACTCCAAAAGACAACAGAGGCAGCATGGGCACCTGCTGGGGGTGAGGCATGCTTCAAGGGCAGGGCACAGTGTTGAGGACCTTCCATATGACAGCAAATACCTACAGCAAAACATTTCACTCCAAAAATTCTGATGTAGATTTAATAGTGAAAACCTACAAAATCGGTTCCAATGAAACACAGCTTGTTCAGAATTAAAAGTCCTCGCCGCCCTGTCGAGTGCCCAGATGAACTTCTCCCTCTGCGTCTTGTAGATCTTCTCCATGGACACACCAAGCCTCTTACACCTGTGGGGCAGACCGCGGTTCTCAGGAAGAGCACAGGAGGCCAGGAGGCCCTAGCTGTGCCTGGAGCACGGCCACCACCTGGATGTCAGGAAACCTCAGTGCAGAAGGCACGGAGGAGCGGCTCCCGACACAGGCCGGGTGTCCCTGAGTGGGAGACTCGGAACACGCCTGGGTGCACAGACGACCTGGCCCTTCCACCCACCGCAGGCCTTCCGCTGTCCCCAAACTCTGAAGGGAGGGCTCGTGACATGGGACTCAACATTAGACACACCGGTCAGTTGGACCCCAACACAGAAAGGACCCATGCTGACCATGGCACAGAACTAAACTGGGGCCCACGTACCAGGTGATGCTGATCTGGGGGTCCAGGTAATTGAGCTTGGATGTGCCCAGGTCCACCTGCTTGCTCTCCTTGTCTGTGGCCTGCGTGCTCGGTGTCAGGAGCTGCTCCTCCAGTCTCTGCAGCAGCCTCTCCGTCTTCTGCAAGAAGCTGGAGAGAGAGGCCACATCTCCGTCCTGCACCGGAAGCTCCGGCAGCACCAGCTCACTAGCAGGGAGTGAGTGCAGTGACCAGGGAGGCCAGTGCTTCTCCCAAGAGGTGGGGAAGCCCCAGCAGGCTGGAGCCCTGGGCAGGAGAAAGGGAGCCCACCCGTACCTGACGCCCCAGAAAGCAGGTCTGCACACATGGACAGTCACACCACCCAACTGTCACGAATGCTGCTCTGCACCCAAGACACCTGTCGTGAAAACACCGCACGGTTAAGAACCGTAGCCGCAGGGATCGGGGAGAAAGGGACATTGACCAGCAGGGACAAGGAACCTGAACAAGTGAGCACAGACAAGACACTGGTGAGATAGACACCCAGGGACACAAACCAGGACCGACTCAGGGAGACATGAGTCGGTGAGGTGACTGAGTCCCCCAAAGGAGAGCCCGGCCCAGACAACTTCACTCTGAACTCTTGACATGTTTAAAGAAGAGTTAACACCGAGTCTTCACGAACTTTCACAAAATGAGGAAGAAACGCTTCCTTTCTTATGAGACCAGCACTGCCTGGCACTAAAGCTAAGACCACAGGGGAACCACAAAGCGTTGGCCTCAACACAGTGCTAGCGACGCAACCCACTCCGCGCCAGCTGGAGAAAGACCACAGTCACCTCCACAGATGACACCGTCTGTGGAGGAAACAAACCTCTGCCAACTAGGGACAGCAGGAGGCATCCTCGCCCTGATGAAGGCAGCTAAGGAGCCCACTGCTGACACTGTCCCGAAGGCGAGTGAATCCCCCAGGACTCTCTCACCTGTGTCAGCACTGTGCTGGAGTCCAGTCAGTGATCAGCCCGGAGGGAAGAAGTAAAGGGTCTCCACCTGCACGTGGCACCATCGAAAATCCTGAAGAATCCACTAAAAACACTGGCGCCAGCAGAGCAGCTCAGCAGCCACAAGACAGGAGTAATCATCAAACATAGGCCGACTTCTACACGGAAATGTGGGGACAGTCACAGCAGGCCTGGCCACCTAGGTGTCAGGAGGGTCCCTATCACCCTGATGTGCGTGATGTGCTGAGCCTAAACTTGCACAAGCGAAAAGGTCCCAAGTCTGGTCTGCTGTGTGCCAGGCAGAGGAGCCCACATAACCAGCCCCAGGAGCGCTGGCACTGAGGCCCTAACGGGCTCCCCTGGTGACATTTCACGTGCTGTCACAGCTCGCAGGAGAGAAACCAGCACATCCATGTGACTCCAGGAGCCCAGGTCTGTCCCCTTTGCTGGTTTGTCTGCACCCTTTCACTAAGTCATAGCCGTGGCTCTGCTGACACTGTACTTTCTAAAACCACAAAATCATGACTGGAGAGAATGCCAGGGAGTTGAAGTTCACAGTCACCCATCCTGACTCCGAGGGGCTGGACCCTCAAGACACTCACTTTTGGACCTGCCGTCCTCCCTGGACTCATGGTCCACCCTCGCCTTCCTTAGCTCCACCTGGGCCTCGGCCACCTGCTGCTGCTTTGCCTTGCTCTGCAAGGAAGAGGGACCCCATCAGGGCTACTCCTGTCCCCAACTGGACCACCCCAGGGACCACCGTCCACAGGCTGCTGACCCCAGCGCCCTGAAAAGGCCCAGCTGAGCCAGCCCTGACAGGTCACTGTGGCCAGGGACAGGGTGAGGCCCAGAGGCCCCACACGTACCACCTGCCCTACCGGCCCCCTGCTCATTGACCTTCCTAGACCAGAACTCTTTCCACACCAGGCCATGCTAGTCCCAGCCACTGGCCCTCCCCTTGCTGGTTCTCCCCTCAGCACCTGGCCCTGGGCGGCCTGATTCACAGGAGTACCAAGCAGCCCCCACGGTGGGCTTCTGTGTTCATGCTCACCTTTGACTAGAGATTCTGCATCAACTTTGAAGGTCTTGAAAGTTGCCCGCTGATGGCTGCAGAGAATAGCCATGACTTGGTTCACTTGGCTGTAGGACAGAACCTTGGTGGCCATGCTGTCTTCAGCTGACACATGGGAGTGGCCACAGGCCAACAGGGGTGACCAGTGCTCCTGTCAGCACTTCACATGGCAGCCCTCCCCTCGCATGAGGCCTGGGATCAGCTGAGGAGCCTGCCTAAGGGGCCCATAAACCAGGGCAGAGCTGGGTGTGAGCAGATGATCACCACCAACCAGGCATCGGGATGCTGCCCAGGAGCCTCCACCGAGGGGCCCAGAGTGCAGGTGGGCGGGGGCAGTAGGGCCGGTACTTAAAATCTGACTGCTGAGCAGACACTGGGCAGGGGGCCCAACTGCAGCTGTGGGGCTGTCACAGACAAGGGAGTGCTGGGCCGAGGCAGCCCCGGGGAGACCTGGCCATAGCCCAGAGCAGTGGGCCCTGAGGAAGGGCCCGGAGGATGCCTGGGTCCCCAGGGCACATCCTTGACCCTACTTGGCCCAGAGCTGGATGGTCCCTTCAGGCCAGGTGGGCTGCACTCCTCCCCAGACCAGTCACCTCTAGTCAGGGCACACAGCTGCTCCTGCAGCCTGGCGCTGGTGCTGTAGGTCCAGAGCACCTTGGCCTTCAGGCCACCCGTCAGGCCCTGAAGGTGCTTGTTCAGGCTGGTAGTCTGGACACTGGGAGGGTAGGGGTCTAGAATCATGGTTTCCTACAGGGCCATATCCTAAACATCTTCCAGCCTCCCATCCTGAACGTCCAGGAGGAAGGATTGGGATTTGGGGGGGCTGGGACAAGGGCGACCCTCAGCCTTCTTGTGCAACAGGACGTGCTAGAGCCAGCGCTCGGGCTCATGCCGCTGTCAGACTGGCCATCTGGACACAGGCCGAGCCGCCCGGGGTCCCTGGTCCCTCCAGTGGACACGGCATTAGGGAGCGCAGGCTCAGTCAGTCTGTCAGAGAGGGCACCCCAGGCCCGCGTTCTCTGTGAACAGCTGCACGTTCCTGTACACCTGCGGCAGACGGTGCAGAGAGGATGCGGCCCACAGGAGCAAGGACCTGAAGGCATGTTCGCAGGCGGGGAACCCAGAGGCAGCTGGGCTGGTTTTCTCTTAGGCAGTCTGAGCACACGACCTCCTGCAGGGTCACTCAGCCCCAGTTGCTCCACTGGGTCAGTCACAAGGCTGCCACTGGCTCCCACCCTCCTCCCTCCACTATCCCACTGGGCTCCTCCCAGGCAACCCCAGGTCCCCAGCCTGCGCTCCTGACGCTCCAGGGCCCCAAGGCCCATTTGTCCAGTTTCCTCCACCAGCCACTTCCAGGAGAGGGAACCACTTCCTCCCGGAGAGGCCAGTCCTGCCATGAGAGCCCTTTGTGGGCTGTGCCTGTGCACCCTTTCCTCCAGGCCTTCTCGGGGAGCGCCACGGCCTCCCAGCTGCATCGGCCCAGACCCTCTCTCCAGCAGACACGCTGCCCTCCAGCATGGGGCACGTCCCATACAGCACTCTGTGAACCTCGCTCGGCTGGACACCAGGGGACCAGCTACAAGTGACCAGCTTGGCCCTCACTCTGCAGACACGGAGGGAGACCCAACACCAGGTCTTCTCATCCTCCCAACAACCGGCAGAGGTGGCTGGTGACGGCATTACTGCCCGAGAGGCCCCTAGAGCACTTCCTCTTGCGCCCCCCGGCCCCACCCCCACCCCCGCCATGTGAGGACACAGCAAGAGGGCGCCTGTAATTAGTTATGACGTGGCCACAGTGGGGTTGCATGGGTTCTAATCCAACATGACTATCCTCACAGAAGAGAACAGACACAGGCAGGAGACAGCCGTGTGAGGATGGAGGCGGAGGCTGGAATGACACTGCATCCAGCCAAGATGCCAAGGACGGAGGGGGCACCTCCAGATGCCGGGGGCACAAAGAGCTCTGCCCAGAGTCTCCGAGGGAGCTTAGCCCTGCCAACACCCTGTCTCAGAATCCCGGCCTCAGGACTGTGCTGTGGCACCTGTTCCAGCGACCTGGGCTGACACCGTGAGTGCACGTCCCCCCTCAAGAACCCCTCGCACAGCAGGCTTTGCCCCCAGCAGGACAGGGCTCGGCACACAGGCCCACACGTGTTTCTTTCAGGCCCCTAATGACTCAGGCAAACAGGGAGAGCACCCAGAGCTAAAGGGCAAGTGCTGAGGCATGAGACCCACAGGTCTTCACATCTGGGGCCCTGCGGCCCCACGGGAACACTCAGGCTTCTCCACGGGCACTCTGTTGCAGTAGCAGATCGAGTCCTTTCCCAGGAAGTCGAATCCCACACACGCTGGCAGCCTTCAGTCTCTAGGTGCAGCTGGGAATGCTCCACGGAGAGGGAGCAGCAGCCCACCGTGTCCACAGTCTCAGCCTCCTCCTCATTCCTGGCCCTCAGTGCCAGCCAGTGAAGTTGGCTCAGTCAGGGGCATGGTGCGTGTGCATGTGCGCACACGCATACACACACAGACACACACATGCACATATGGGCAGGGGTGCGCACACAGGCACATGCCCCTCCGTCAGCCCAAGGTTCCAGCTCAGGACACAGATGTCCTGCCATCCCCACAGCTGCCCATCCAGCCAGGTCTCTGAGGAGTGTTTCTAGGAACAGCAGCCAAGAAAGCCTGGGAGCCCCACCTTGTCAACGAAATAAAGGGCCACTGCCCACTGTCACTTCATCTCCCATGACTTCTCGTCTGCCCAATACGGACAGCGGATCTGGCCCACAACCCTTTTCAGGCGTCGAACCACTTTGTACTTCTGCCAGTCTTTCTCGCCCTAAATGAAGAGAATAGCAAAGAAAACCCTCTGCACTCCTGTTAAATCAAGGGAACTGTTGACCCCCAGCCCCCCAGGAGTTGGGGTCCCTGGGGACCTCTGCCATCTGTACCCCTGCTGGGCAGGGGCAGGGGCAGGGCTGGGAGTAGAGTCTAAACTCAGTAACTTTAGAGTGTAAAATTTAAAGTCCTGTGTGTTTTTTTAAGAAAAGTGGCTGTGGGGCACAATACAATTTTAAAATTGGCTTGTTAATTCCCGCCAATTTCAGGCCTGAGAAGGCACTGGCCTCCTGCCCACCCCACCAGCGGACCCTAGTGGATGGCGTGGCCCCAGCCGAGTGCATAGGGCAAGGAGCCCAGGCACTGGCCTCACCTTGAGCTTGGAGCTCAGGTTCAGCATGAGGTGCTTGATGGAGTTGTCGATGTTCTCCGTCCACGCCACCAGCCACGTGACCGTGTGATTACTGCGCACCTCCTTCCACAGGTGGCCTGCCAGGGGCTCGGGGATTTTTGAGTCCCTGCAGCAGAGGAGTGACCCAAGCACAGCAATGTCAGGATGTTGTTCTTGTTCTCTGAATGACCCTCCTGAGTGACTGGTGCTATGTGTGCAGGTCAGGGGGCAGGTCAGCCTGAGTCTCATCCCAGGGCTGCCCACCTGGCTTCCCAGACCACACCCCATGGTGCCACCTCTTCCTTCCTCAGCTCTTGCACTGCCAGGCATGTGGCAGGTCATTCAGAGCTGTCCCAGTGCAGGAAGACCAGGGCGGCCACACATGCACACAGGCCCAGCCTGGACAGCAGCTTGGCCACACTACCTGCAGGTGCAGCACAGATACCACCAAGGAGCGTAGCCCCTGCACTCACTGGAACCTTCCTACAATCAGTTCCAAACATGTTATTACACTATCTCAGAAATTTGAACTATGGAAAAATACATTGGAAACATGCAGACAAATGTTCCGGGTGGGGTGGGACCTCACACAAGAGCCACACCTATGGGCACAGTGACACTCCGAGATGTGCCCAGTGTGGGACATGTTTTAACCCCCCTCCCCCTACAGGTAGTCAGGGTCAAACAGGAATCAGCCCGTGGCCACACATCTGCTGCAGTTGATGGTCATGTGCTCGGGCAGGACTCTTCTCTTCAACATCCCCATCTTGGGGTGGTCGCCATGGCCCCAGAACAAGTCAGGGGGCTCGGTCTTGAAGTTGTCTATTTCCTCACGGTGTCCAGTCTAACATGCAGTAACCAAACTCCTGCTGAAGCTTTTCTGCCTCTTCCTTCAGCTTCTGTGTGAAGAGAATGCGACACAGACATCAGTGGTGGAGAGAGACCTCAGCACCCAGGGCTGGCCTGGACCTGGCCCCACCTGGCTGGGCTGGCTGGGCTGTGAAGGCCCCAAGGCCAGGCACGCCCATGGCCACCCTGAACCCACATCCACCACGCAGACCTGTCTGAGGCCCCTTAGCTACAGCTGAATTCCTGGGACTCGACTAGCAGAATCCCACACACAGCGGATTGTGAGACCACAGGGTCGGTCACTCGGCCTGCATGTGACAGTGCCTCCCACCCCAAGGCCCCAGGATCCTGGAGCACACTGAGCCCTGGCCTGGCCACTTGGCGCCCATGGCAGGCTGACCTGCTTCTCCACCTTGGGCAGGGCCTTCTGTGCTGTGGCTTTGTCCATGACATTCTGTGGACCTCTGTGAAGTTGCACTTGTGCAGGTGCCTGATTACTTTCCTCTCTTCTGCTGTCATTTCCTGCCCAAAACCAGACCAGGAATGTTCATGATAGGACAACACTGATGTCAGTCACACAGGCAGAAGGGACCCCCCCCACCCTCGAGACCCCATTCCACAGGGACAGGCGTGACATCCTGGGAGCAAGAGGAATAGACTCTGGCAGAGAGCACCAAAACGTGGCCACCAAGCTCTTCACAAGGCTGAGAGACAGCAGCCGATGGTGTGACAGGTTCAGGACAATTGCCCAGTCGCCCACAGTACGTACCTTTCACCAGTCACAAGAAGTTATTTTGGAAAACTTTAGTAGTATATTCATGATCCAACTTTTTCTCATAAAATGTGGCAAACTCCTCAGCTGCTAAGATCAACTTCATGGGCTTTCCTGTGGACAGAAGACACCAGAGGCAGGGAGCCCACACCTCCTCCTCACACAGCACGTCAGAAACCAGGCTTCCTGGTCTTTTTTTTTTTTTTTTTTAAGTCTTCACCCAAGGATATGTTTCCATTGATTTTTAGAGAGAGATGAAGGGAGAGAAAAACATCGATGTGAGAAACGTTGATCAGTTGCCTCCCGCACGACCTTGACCAGGGGTTGAATCTGGCAGGTGTCCACAGCTGCCTTTACTCACGTCTTTCCTGCTTTAACATTTTCTTTTGCTGCTATACCTACATGGAAATTTATGGTCAACAATTTTAAAACACATTTTCCACATAATTACTGAAGCAAAATAAAAGTTAATGCTTCAGCCCGGCCAGGTGTGGCTCGGCAGTTGGGCATCAACCTAGGATCCAGGAGATTGAGGTTCAATCCCCGGTCTGGGCACATGCCCAGGTTTCGGGCTCGATCCCCAGTGGGAGGTGTGCAGGAGGTGGCCGATCAATGACTCTCTCATCATTGATGTTTCTCTCTCTCCCTCTCCCTTCTTCTCTCTGAAACCAATAAAGACATATATTTTTTAAAAGTTAGTGCTTCAAAGCAGAGACCTGAGTTAATGTAGGTGCTGTAACCTTTAAACACCACCACCTCCTGGCCCACTGACTCCCTGTGTGTTACTGTGGAGCAAGCAGGTATCACAGAGATGCTTCCAGTGGCCCAGTGGCTACAGCAGGCGATGTGCTGTTCACAATGAAACTCTTTCAACTTCTGTGTTTGAAAATTTATAACCAAGTGTTGGGAAAATAAATACATACTAGTTTGATATTTACAGAAAAGGCACTCATGATACAACAGCACAATTCTCAGAATAGCTTCTCAGGAGGACAGAGGATACTCCATGAATAGCCAAGGCCCAAGGACTCAGCTCCCGCCCAGCTCAGTCTGTCCACGTAGGCCCAGCTCCTGGCCCAGGCCTCCCTGGCTGCCCACCTCCTGCCTACCTGGATCTCAAAGGACAGTGGGTGCTAAGGGCTGGATCGGGCACAGTGTGCCATCAGTAAGGCCCCGCCTGCAGCACTCCTGTCCCTACGGCTACCCACACAGTTCCAGCTGCACAGCCAGTCACGGAGTTTACTTCTGGCTCAGAGAAGCAGATGCTAAACCAAAAATTCCACCAACAGCCCTGCCCAGTTTGGCTTTGTGGTCAGAGTGTCGGCCCACAGACTGAAGGGTCTCGGGTTCAGTTCCGGCCAGGGGCACGTGCCTCAGTTGCAGGCTCCATCCCCGAGCGCAGTCGGCACGTGCGGGAGGCAGCCCGCTGATGTGTCTCTCACATGGATGTCTCTCTCCCCCCTCCCGTCCACCCTCTAAAAGGCGATGGGAAAATATCACTCGGTGAGGATTAGAAAAACTCCATCAACAGGGCAACAAAGAAGGAAACGTGTGATCCCAGCTGGCCGTCTGCTGGGGCAAGTGTGAGTGTGACCGGCAGGAGCCCAGAGGGCTGCAGGGTCCTCGGGGGAGGAGGGACTCACATGTCACGGCATAGTAGAAATGAACTCCTTCGGGTGCAGGCTCGTAGGAGGGTGCAGTACGGCCCTCTGGGCCCAGCTGCTTCCACCTCACTCCCTCAGGGCTCCTCTCCTCCTCCACAAGACCAGGAGGCTCTGCCCTCATCTCCCAAGCAGGCCAGGTCAAGCCTTTCCTGTGTCCCTTCTGGACTCCCTCCTGTGTGACTTGACGTAGGTGAGCACTGAGGTCTCTACCTCACAGGTGAGCATGGTGAGGAGCAGGCAGGAGGTCATCTGCTGGGGGGAGCTGGCTGGGACTGACCTTCCTGGCCTCAGCACCCCTAGTCACGTAACCACACCTCCCCATCCACAGGGCTCAGATCTGCTGGGAAGCTACTGTTACGGAAGGTGCATGAGCCTGACTGGGTGGGAAAGGCGCAGATAGGCTCCTCCATGGGCCTTCTCCAGCTGTCCCTTCAGAGACGCCCCCAAGTCCTAGAGAATGTCTAGACGCCCCCACAGAGCTCTTCCGGGAGCCACAGCTGTTTGTACTTTCGAGGCTATATGCTGGAGAGCCCTGCCTTCCAGGAGCTGGGCCAGGAGGAGAGGGCAGAGGAGGCCCAGGGGCGCCAGCCTGTGGGATTCTAGGGAGGGGCGTGCTGTTCACTGTGGGGATAACTTGTACGGCCTGACACTGGACATACATAATCCCCAAGGCCTGCCACTGAGGTCACCACCTGTTTGTCTCCAGATCTTCCTGAGACAGTGTTCCACCACAGATGAGAACTGGTTCTGCGGACAAGCAGACAAGGCCCAGTGCGGCCAAAGCAGAGCCTAACTCTATTCCCCAGGACCCACATGTCTACCAAGAGCCTGCTCTGGGTCATGGCTACCAGGTCCTGGGGTCACAGATAACCAATGAGTGCTTTCCCAAGGAGCTGTAGTGAGGAAGCAGGGCTGGAGCTCCAGGAGTGAGGCAAGTTTCTGCATAAACTAATAGTTCTCCTGATGCACTCAGAGCTGGGAGGGCTGGCAAGGCCACAGAAAGGTGCCCTCCTGTCCCAGGGATTCCTGTGCACAAGGGTAGGGGTGTTAACCCACCCAGCTCCCAGGAGAACCCCACCTCCCAGGAGAACCCCACCTCCCCTATACCTCACCCCCATATCCCCCAGGAAGGAGTTGGAAGCACCGCTGCAGAAATAAACCTCAGCATAGGGCACAGTGGCCACTAAGGGAGACTGGACACAGTTTGTGCCCCTCAATGCTCCAGGAAACATGGAGGAACTGAGACCCCAGGAGGACGAGAGGGTCAGTCTCTGGCCCCACACAAAATTCTAAACCAGTCCAGACGGGAGTAGCTCAGCTACTGAGCATCGACCTAGGATCCAGGAGATCGCAGTTCGATTCCCAGTCGGCACATGCCAGGGTTGCAGGCTCAATCCCCAGTCAGGGGCATGCAGGAGGCAGCCGATCAATAACAACTCTCTCATCATTGATGTTTCTCTCTCTCTCTTCCTCTCCCTTCCTCTCTCTGAAATCGAGATATATTTTTAAAAAATAGTATTAAAAAAATAATAAATAAATCATAAATAAATAAATAAAAATAAACCAAACACTGCAGCGCTCAGGTCCACACACAGCTACATAGTGAAACTTAGGAGGAAACAAGACGGAGGCTTAAGTAACAGCTGCACACACCACCTCCCGCAACCACATCAAAATTACAACTAAAATACAGAACCACCATCACCCAGAACCTCCTGAAATCTGGCTGAACAGAAGCCCTACAAGCAGGGAAATGAAGAAGCATCCAGACTGGTAGGAGGGGCGGAGACGCAGGCGGATTGGGGCTGAATCGCAGAGACGCGGCTGCGGGCCACACCTGGTGCCGCGGGTTAACCCGCAAGGGACATCTCGGCCATGGGGGTGTCCCGGAGGAGTGAGGGGTCCCACCCCCACAGCAGGCCCCCAGCCCAGGGCTCCAGGGCCGGGAAGAGACGTCCCCACAACTCTGGGCTGTGAAACCAGGGGGGACTGTCCCTGAGGGTCCCAGAGGCTGCGGGAGCCCCAGGCTTTACCCTTAAAGGGCCAGCGCACGGGCTCACTCGGACGCGCTCCCTCTGAGCCTAGCCTGAAAGGACCTGGGACACTCGGGGAGGAACTAAACTGCCTGAAATCCGGGAAAGAGCTGGAGGGACAGCTTCCTCCCAGGCAGAAGGCTTGGCGGAGGCCATGGCTCCTTTGGCGAGTCCTCCCCCCACACAGCCCGCAGGCAGGCGCCAAATTTGAATCGCCAGCACCTGACTCGCACCTTTGGCCCCGCCCCGTGATTCCCGGAGGCCCCGCCCCTCCCCACCTGCAGCTCATCCAGGCCATTTCCAGGGGCTTTTCTGTGCAAGTGGCCTCTTGAGCCTCATGCTTAGGACTTTCCTAAAATCTCTCAAACAAGCAACAGCTGCCCCATACAGCTTGATAAGCGGCCCCAGGCCTGGCACGAGCGACAGCCTGCATTGGCTCCTAGCTTGGCCTCTCCTGGGCACCTCCAAGCCCAGCACAAGCAGCAGCCAACTACAGTTTGCTGTGTAGCTCATGCTGGGTGGCCCTGGGCAAGGCACTGGCACAGGCTGACTTTGCAGCTCCCAGGAGGCCCCAGAGACAGTGCACCTGGTGGTCAGACTCGACCACGCTGGATTACAACCCTACCACATCCACGAGTGACACTCAAGGGGCGCACTTGGTGAACACAAAAGCTCCACTGAAGTAAATCCTGATCCATAGGAGTGTCTCCAGCACAGCAGCTCTTTGGCTATAGTTGCAGCTGGTCCTCGCAGCCAATTGGCCGGGGGGTCAATTCCTCCCAGTGACGCCAACAGCCACCAAGGCTCAACTACAACAGGACAGTGCACACAGCCCACACAGGGGAGCACCTAGAAGGCCCAGCTCAGGTGACTGGGGAGGCTGAGCCACTGGGCCCTACAGGACACCTACTACACAAAGCCACTCTACAAATTCCAGGAGACATAGCAGCTCTACCTAATACATAGAAACAAACACCTGGAAGCAGCCAAAATGCAGAGGCAAAGAAACATGTCACAAAGGAAAGAACAGAAGAAATCTCTAGAAGAGGAACTAAATGAAATAGATCCAAGCAAACTAACAGATACAGAGTTCAGAATTTTGTTTATAAGGATGTTTAAGCAGACTATTAGAGAAATAACTGAGAAAATCGATAACATAATAAAGTACCAATTTGAAATGAAGGCTACACAAACGGAAATGAAGAATAATTTACAGGGAATCAACAGCAGAGTAGAGGACGCTGAGAATCAAATCAGCAATTTGGAACATGAGGAAACAAAAAACACCCAACCAGAAGAGCAAAAAGAAAAAAGAATACAGAAATATGAAGATAGCATAAGGAGCCTCTGGGACAACTTCAAATGGCCCAACATTCGTATTATTGAGGTGACAGAAGGAGAAGAGAGCAAGAAATTGAAAACCTATTTGAAAAAATAATGACAGAAAACTTCCCCTACCAGGGGAAAGAAATAGACTTACAAGTCCAGGAAGCACAGAGGGTCCCAGACAAGAGGAACCCAAGGAGGCCCACAGCAAAACACATCATAATTAAAATGCCAAAGGTTAAAGACAAAGAGAGAATCTTAAAATCAGCAAGAGAAAAGCAGTTAGTTACCTACAAGGGAGCACCCATACGACTGTCAGCTGATTTCTCAACAGAAACTTTGCAGGCAAGAAATATTCAAAGTGATGAAAACCAGGGAACTACAACCAAGATTGCTCTACCCAGCAAAGCTATCATTTAGAACTGAAGGTCAGATAAGGAGCTTCACAGATAAGAAAAGGCTAAAGGAATTCATCACCACCAGACCAGCACTACAGGAAAAGTTGAAGGGTCTTCTTTTCGAAGAAGCTAATGAACAAAACAATCGGACAAACTAAACAGATCCAGAGGCATTGACGCAGGCAACAGACAATCATATTTCAGAGGGAAGAGGGAAGGGGGGTGGAGGGTGGGAAGAGATTAACCAAAGAAGTTATATGCATAACCCATGGACACAGACAATAACTGGGTGAAGGCCTGTGGAAGGGGTGGGAGTGAGGTGGAGGGGGTCAATTGGGGGGAGAAAATGGGACACTTGTAATACTTTCAACAATAAAGATAAATTTAAAAAAAACAACAAAAATCCTTGGGGCTCCAAAAGATACCATCGGGAAAACAAGCAGACAGACAACCCACAGAAAGGGTCAAAATGTTTGCAAACCATGTATCTGATGAGACTCTAGTGTCTACAATATATAAAAAACTCTTACATCTCAATATAAAAAGACAACCAACCTCACCAAAAAACGTGCAAAGGATCTGAAAGGACATTTCTCCAAAGAAGACATACAAATGGCCAGTGAGCCAGAGAAGGCACTCAGGGTCATCAGCCATCAGAGAGACTCAATCCACCCACAAGGAGACCCCTCCACACCCACCCCAAGTCACCCTGCACAGGTGTCCCAAAACTGAACAGTAATGCTTCCCAGCAGGTGCCAGTAATCCCATTTCACACACACAAGAAACAGGCTCAGAAAATTTAAGTAATTTCCCCAAAATCAAACCACTGCTGAATGTGGAGCTAACGCAAGCAAAGCCCTTTCTGACCCCAGGTGGGTGGCCCCACGCCCAGCACTGACGTGAGAGCCACATGGGGAGTTTACCTGTCTAGAAGCCAAAAGAAACAGGAATGTCATTTAAAAAACATAGTTAACTTCAACCAATGTATTCAAAATATTGTCATTTCAATATGAAATGACACATTGAAATATAAAAACTGACATATAAACTGACAATATAAAAACCGACAAATTAGCATGTGTTCTCTGTTTCATGCTGTCTTTCAAATCTGTGAGCTTTTTACACTCACACACGGTCTCTGTTGGGACCAGCCACATGTTGGGTGCTCACAGTCACGTGTGGCTGGTGGCTGCCATATGGGACAGTGCAGGTGTCCAACGTCCACTGCTTTGCTCAGTGGCTGTGTGACGATGGACATGTTACTTACCTTCTCTGTACCTTGTTTCCTGACCTGAGTGATGGAGATAACAATATCACCTCAGCAGGGATGAACCAAAAGCCCCATAGCCAGAGCCAGCACACACTGCCTCAGTGCCGGCTCTCACCGGTACCTATAAATCCTACATGTTAAAGGCTGTCCCCCTCGAGAACATTCTGGAGTTCACCACGCCTCCCCACAGGCCTACAGCAGGCACCGAGGACATACAGAGTGTGCACACCTCTTCCCCTCACACGCACTGCCTAAGCCTCCCAGAGGGCCCTGAGGATCCCGAGGGCCCTGGGGAGGGTGGGGCCTACCAGCCCCACCTGCTGCTGGCTCCCTCCGTGAGCCGCCCCTTCCTCCTCTCTCCCTCCAGGCAGCCGGTGCCCACCAGCTCCGCCTCGGTTCTCACCTGCGCTCCCCTCCCGGCTTCTGGCCACACCCATCCTCTCTCTGCGCTTCTGCTGCGTCTTCTTCCTGGGCAGGCTCGCAGTGAGGACGCCCCCCCTTCACCGTGTCCCCTCTGCGCCTCACTCCCTGGCTCTGCCTCTCCTGGCCTCTGAGCCTCGGTTTCCGGAGCTGCGTCCCCTGCTGCTGTGCCCGGCTTCCTTTTCTGATCTTTCCTGGAAGCCACAGCCTCCAAGTCGAACGTATCGCTCTGTGTCCTCTCTCCTTCCTTGGTGCCACCACCCAAATTTTCATTTCTTAATTTTTTCAACCCGCATGCCTTTTCCCTCCTCTGCATCTTCGCCTCGCATCTGTTTCCTCTTCATGACGCCTTCGGCATGTGCAGATCAGCAGCTTCTCCCTCCTGCTGCAGCTGGTTCTGCGTCCTCCGTGTCCTGTCTGCAGTGCTGGGCTTCTGTCTCCTTGTCACCACTTGGTGCCCCCTCCTCTCTGGCCCCCGCCCGCCCGCCCTTTCCTCCCGCCTCCTCTTCCTGCGGCTAGTGTCTGCACTCACACCCCTCCCACTCCTGTGGGGACCCCCTTCTCTGGGGTCCACGCTTTTGTACAGCTCCCACATCCCAGCATGGGCCGCCTCAAGCCCTTTCTGCCTTTTCTCTTCCGATTTTTTTCTTTATTTTTCTTCTGTTTATTCTCACTTTCTTCAGGTCCTCTCCCTGGCTGGTTCCTACCCCAGTGCCATCTCTCTTCCCGAGGGTGCTTGTTGGCAGGGCTGGCAGGGACCCCTCCTCAGGAACCACCTCACACATCAAGAGCCAGCTCATCCTGTCTCCAGCACCTCCTCATGGTCTCAGAACCTTGCCCAGAACAAAGAGAACCCATGAGTGGGCCCCACGTCACAGGCAGCACACACCCTAGGTCACCGAGGTAGAGGGGCGCACAATGGGGCTGGCTGTCCGCCTGGAAGGGAAAGAAACCAAAGAGCACACAGGGCTCTGCAGTGACAGCCTCACACTGGGGCCCCGCGCACACCCTGCCCCTTCCCACAGGGACCGTCTTCAGAGTGGCACCCAAACCGTGTTTCTATCGCCTCCGACTGAACTTCGGAAAACGTCCCTCTGTGCCTCAGCCCTATGGCCCATGTCAGGAGTGGAACCTACAGCGTGCGTGGGTGGACCCTCCCCCAGCTCACCCACCCTCAGCACAAACCCCGGGCAGGGCATCAGGAAGAACTGATCTGACGCCATTTCCCCATCCCTCCAGGCTCCACTGACTTATTTCACAATAAATTCCTAAGTTCATTCGCTGTCATAGCTACACGAACAAACAACGCATGCGTACAAAGCTGGTCCTGAAAATCCGCTGGGAGACACTCACCCAGCCTTTTTTCTTGGAGGGCTTTTCACAGGTATTTGTCCTCAATGACTTGTTGGTCTGTGTGCACCTGGAACACAAATTTATGCACAAATATGTAAACCTGCTGCTCACTTGGAAAAGATTAAAAATAATCTTGTAGATTCTCCAATCTTTTCAATAGATTTCTTTGTCTTTTTGAAATACACATAGGAAATAGGATGGTAAGGGTCCGAGCAGGGGGTGGACGAGCGCAGCTCCAATCTAGTCACAAGCCAGCAGCGGAAGCTGCAAGAGCAGCTGGGCACAGCTCCCACCTACAGGAGAGCGCAAAGCCAGCCCCTGCCATCCACATGCCCACCTCTGTCCACTTGCCAATATTACCACTGCCTGGAGTCATCAATTTAGCAAAACAGTCATCAAAAGTAACCACTCAGAAACAAAACCCAAACTAAACAGAGAGACCAGACGTAATCAGCCAGAGCAGAGTGGCCACTCAGAGACACACACACCCAAGGGCCCTGATGGGGGAACCCTAGGCACTAGGTTACGGGGCGTCAGGCCTGCCTAGTCCACTTCACACCCACTAGGATGGATAGAGCAAAGAGGAGAAAATACATCTGGCAAGGGGAAAGTGAACGTGCAGACTCCACACAGACAGTGGCCCCAGCCGGGAAGACATTTTTTTCTTACTGTAATAAAATACCATTGAACTGCCCGGCCTGGTGTGGCTCAGCGGTTGAGCATCGACCTAGGATCCAGGCGATCGGGGTTCGATTCCTGGTCAGGGCACATGCCCGGGTTGCAGGCTCGATCCCCAGTTGGGGGTGTGCAGGAGGCAGCCGACCAATGACTCTCTCATCATTGATGTTTCTATCTCTCTCTCCCCCTCCTTTTCTCTCTCTGAAATCGATAAAGATATATTTTTTTAAAAATGCCATTGAACAAAATGATGTGATTCAAGGAACTGCTGTACATGAATGTTCACAGCAGCAATATTTACAGTAGTCCAAAAGCAGAAACCCAAAATGTCCATCAATAGATGAACAGAAAAGCAGAACGTGGTATCTGCAACGGCTGACTCTTTCAGCCACGAAGGGCAGGAAGAGCTGACACGCTACAATGCAGACGAGTCTCGAAAACATGCTAAGTGAATGCAGCCAGACACAGAGGACAAACACTGTCTAGTCCACTCGTGTTAACTGTTCAGAATGGCGATCCAGAGACAGAGAGCAGGCTGGTGCTGTCAGGCTGGGGGAGTGGTGTGAGCGGACAGGTTTCCTCCTGGGGTGGGGAAAAGTTCCTGGAATTAGTGGTGATGGCTGCACAAGACTGTGAATGCATGTAGTGCCACTGCAGTGTACACCTTAAAATTATTATTATTATTTTTAAACATATCTTTATTGACTTCAGAGAGAGGAAAGGAGAGGGAGAGAGAGAAATAGAAACATCAATGATGTGAGAGTCATTGATCAGCTGCCTAACCCGGGCATGTGTCCTGACAGGGAATCGAACCCTGATCTCCTGGATCCTAGGTCGATGCTCAACCGCTGAGCCACGCCTGGCCGGGCCACCTTAAAATTATGAACTTTATATTACATAAACTTTATCACAATAAAAAGAACACAAAAGAAAAGTTTCCTTAACTTTCTGACATTTTCCATGAGAAAAAGAGCAGACTTGGAACAGAACGTCAGGCACAGAGAGAAATCCTGCCTCTGTCCACAGCATGGAAGCTCCACGCTGCTGATTTAACTCATGGGCCACTCATATTTCTGTTTGGCTGGCCAAGCATTTTTGTAAAATCTCAGCAACATTTAACGCTAGAAACTTTTCACCATAAAAACCCCAATTTCTGCAACCTGAGCTGCCTGCAACCTGGAATGTGTGGGCCTGGGTACCCATGAGCCTACTGAGAACGGACCACACAGCTCACAGTAGGGCCAGGGAAGGACAAGGCTGGGGGTGGCTGAAGCACCACATGGTAGACATGGAAGGACCGACCAGCCATCCTCTCCCTGGAGAGCAGACTGCAGGAAACTAGTGACCACCATGTGATGTGACTCAGAGAAAACATCAAGTCAAACAACTCCTGTATTCCAAGGCCAGGGTCTTCAGTCAAAAATGGAAATCCTACTTGACACAACATTGCCCAAACCCTCTGATTCTGAAACTTCTGTTCCAGTCACCATGAACAGAGACACAAAGCCTATCACCATGCTATGGATTCATTTATGGCACCAAGTTTCTCAAAAGCAAAACCTACCAGTTTCCCCATTGGGTCCTTTCTTTGTCTGTGGCACAAAGGAAGCTGTGTCCACCACCACCTGAGGCGAGGGAGGGAGGGATGGGCCGCAGGGGAAGGAAGGCCAGCACAGCCGAGTGCCTAATGCCTTTTAAACTATTTTTGGTTCTATTCTTTGAAAAGGATGTGGTTACATTGATTGTTACCAAGTTTACAATGGTTTCTGACAAGATCATTTACTTAAAATAAAACCAAACCACCAAGAGGACAGAGGGCCCCCCACCAGTCCTCAGGACATTGGCCTCAAATCTCTCACTCCCGTGAATGTGCCAGAGATTGATTTCCTGCACGTTAGACAGCAGTTCATGTTACCAACCATTCTACAGTTCACCTGGATTTTTAACTCCTGCTTCAGGAAAGTAAAAACCAGGTTAAAACAGGGCATGCAGGTCCCGATTCCACTGCAAAAGCCAGACTCGGGACAGGCTGTGATGCTGCTCACCTCTCACAGCACTCCCGGCACTTCCTCCCCAGCCCCACTTCACCTCCTGCAAAGGAAGAAGGCAGAGCACGTGCTCACCTGACAACAAGGTCACCCCGGCATGAGTTTCCTTTGAGGTGGAGAACGTACTTTCTTCTTTCAAGTCCTGCTGCAAGTCACAAAGTAACAGAGTGCACGGAGAGCATTTCCACGTCAAGGTAAGTGGTTAGGCCTGCTGTTAAGACGCTAAGACCACCACTAATGTGTCCTGCATGTGGCCCTTGGGAAGACCGAATGTGACACTCAGTACGCGAGCAGACCAGCGTCTACGGCCATACCACCCTGAACACGCCCGATCTCGTCTGATCTCGGAAGCTAAGCACGGTCGGGCCTCGTTAGAACTTGGATGGGAGTATGTGAGCAGGTCAGGTCCAGGCCACCCCGACATCCCCAGCCAGCCGCTGCCCATTCCCTAGAACTCTGCAAGTGGCTGCAGCTGTGTCAAGGATGCCAAGCTGAATGACCAAACCCACCCCTGAACTGCCTCTAAGTGTGCGGGAGGCAGCAGCCTTCTGAACACAAAGTACATATTTAAAAATGTATCAAAATGACGTGAACACTCAGAAAGACTGATGGGTAAAAAAGTGAAGAATGGATTATACTGAACACAGTGTGTTTGGCCCTGATTGGTGTGGTTCAGTGGTTAGAGCATCAGCCCCCAGACCGAAAGGTTGAGGGTTCGATTCCCAGTCAAGGGCATGCACCTCGGATGCAGTTCGATCCCCGGGCCCAGTCAGGGTGCATGTCTCTCATGTCCATGTTTTTTTCTCTCTCTCTTCTCCCTCCTCCCTCCGTCCCACTCTCTGAAAATCAATGAAAAAATATCCCTAGGTAAGGATTAAAAAAATAAATGAAGATTGTGCATTTAAAAATGAAACATTCACAGCACATAAAAGATTCAAACTTGGTCTTTCCCACGACTTCCCTGATTTTCTTGGTTTGACTTCTGCACTTTTTGTTCCTTTGAGTTTTCTACCTTCATCTGCTCAGTATTTTCTCTTTTCCTTTAAGAAAAAAAAAAAGTAAGGTGACTCCCAAGGGAGGAAAAGCAAGAAACACAAACTACACAGAGAAGCGGTAAGATGGCCTCTTCCTGCAGCCTGGTACCAGACGGCGGGCTGCAGGCGGTCTGCCCTGTGTCTCTGTGCGCACCCGCTCCTGTCTTCCTCTAGTGGGGGGATGTGGCCAGCTAGACCAGGCTAGGACAGGAGCTGAGCTACCCATTAACAAAAGTGACAATGCACCCAGCAAAGGCCACTCCTTCCCCAAAGTGCTCTATTACCTTGTGAGGGCAACTGTATCCTTCACCGAGAACCGCTGCAAACCATGTCCCTGACCATCTCCCATCGCCTTTTCTGTATCTGCAATTGTGTGGCCCCAACTGCAAGAAAACACACAGGGCAGCAGCAGGTGGGTTCTCAGGAGAGCCTGGGCTGTTTGGCAGTGACAATCTGTGGCTGGCCCTACCAGCAGCTGGCTGTCCTGTGGGCAAAGTCCACACAGCAGCACAACAGCAGCCATCCCAAAGCCCAAAGAACAGCCAAGGCCAGCAGCTCTGAGGTTTCCAGTGGTCCTGACACTCCTGACCCCAGGATGTAATTAGTGTGTCCAGGAAGCTTAGTGAATGGGTATGAGCCTTTTCCCTGGTTTCTTACATCATCATTAAATATCACAGGCAGTCTGCAAGCAGGCGCAGAGTGAAAAACCTGCTTGCTAATTCTAGCTGAGTGCTATGGCTTTAAACGCGTCTGACCAAAAGTTAAAACAAGAAAGAGCTGTGTGCTCGACATGTAACACGATGGGCCCTTGAAGGTGGCACAGAGGAAAGCAGGCGGGAACTCAGGGGACGAGGGCAGCGCTGTGGCTGCAAAACCCACCCAGGGCTCTCAGGGGCTTCAGGGGCTCGGGTTCCAGGGCGGAAAGCCCTTGGGGGTAAGGGGTGCGTCCACAGGAGCCCCCAGGGGCCACGGAGAGTCGTGCAGAGAGGGAGACATGGAAGGAGAGGGGCACCCCGAGGGAAATGGGGGACCAGAGGCTGGAGACTCAGCAAAAGCGCAACCTCGGGGACACTGAGAGGAAGGGACTGGTGCAGAGCAAGGCCGGGGTCACTGAAACGGGGTCACCGAGGGGAAAGACAGGGCCTCATTCGCACACACCCCCACCCCCGCACTGGCCCCTGCGCCCTCAAGACACGTTCCACCTTCTGTGCAGCTCTTCGGGTCACTCTGGGACCCAAAAGCGGCCGCACCAGCGCTAGAGACAACCACCCCGCAGCCTGCGACCCGGTCCGCGAGCGCGCAGCTGCCGCCCCCGCCGCCCCCGCCGCCCCCGCCGCCCCCGCCGCCCCCGCCGCCCCCGCCGCCGGCTCCTAGAAGACCCGCTGCCCCGGGAGCGCGGAGGCTGGCGACTGGCGGCGCGGGGGCGCTGGGGGCGCGCGGGGCGGACGCGGGGGGCGTGCGGGGGGGACGCGGGGGGCGTGCGGGGCCGCGCGGGGGTCTCGGGGGGCGCGCGGGGGCGTGGGGGCGCGCGGGGGGGCGCGGCGGCCAGCTCAGCCCCCCAGCCAAACTGCAGACTCGCCGCCGGCCCGGGGCGCGGGGCGTGCGGTGGGGCCCGCAGGGGGCTGGCCGCCTCTGCTCTCAGACACTTGGCTTCACCGCCCTCGACTGTTAGAGCCCACGGGGCTTCAGTGTCCTCAAAAAATGGAGACGCTCCCACAGTTTTGCTATTTTGAACGCCGGCCGGATGTTCGAGAGAAGCTCCCCTAGCTGTGGGACGCGGGCTGTTCCAGCGCGGCCGCGGCGCGCGAGTTCTCACGCAGCCCGAAGCGGGCCTGCGCGGGCGCGGGGCGCGGGGAGACGGCGCGGCCCGGACGGGCGCCCGGGGCGCGCGGCGCTGCGTCGGGGAGACGGCCGCAAGCGCTGACCGCAAGCCGGACCCGGAGCTGAGCGGGCGCTGGCCGGGGCGTGGAGAACGGACTTCAGGCTGTCGCGGGCGTGTGGACCAGGGCACCGCAGCAGATGGGGCACAGGGACAGAGCTGTGTCGGGCCGCGCGCGTCTCAGCTGCGGAGCCTTCATGCAGATATGTACTTCATTTGGAGGGTGGGCCCAGGAAGCCCAGGTAGCAGCGTGGGAGAGTGAAGCAGGAAAGAGAAAGAGGCCAGTCCCAGGGGTGGTGATGAGCACCTTGTGCTGGGGGCTCTCCCACCTTGGGACCTCTGGGAGAACTCAGGACACACCTCCAGCGAGGTAGCTCTGACTGTCTCCTGCCTCCTGTTGCTCATTGGCTGGGGCTGCTCCGGGGCCATCAACTACCCAGCACTTCCAGCAAGCCCCGGGCACAGGCTGGCACACCTGGGCACTGTGGGAAGCCTGTGGGGAGAAGTGGGAGTGTGTGTGTGCGTGCTCCCGTGTGCGTGGGCGTGCGTCTGCGCGCGGGGGCCTGTGGAAGGGCTCGGCAGGGTGTGGGTGTCGTCACGCAGGCACGCGGGCGCTTCGTCAGGTTCGGTAAGATACTTGCTTCCATTGCATTTTAGAGATGACTGGGCCTCGGTGAGCTGGACGGCCTTGGAGCAGGAGGCCTGTGGGGACCTGGGTGCCTCTGTCCAGTGGGAGATGGCGGTGGGGATGCCTAGATGAGGGTGGTGGGAGGTGGGAACAGAGAAGCTGCGTGGCGAGGTGGGTAGGGCTGTCCTCTGACCCCGAGACCCCATCACAAGACAGGAAACCTGCCTAAAGCTTACACCTGGGGAAACGGGGGGCTGTTACACACTTGCTCCCTTACTTTACAATATGGTGGTTTTATCAGTTCTAGTGCCTTTGTTTGAGGTTATTAAAGATGCCATTTTCCTGCCTTCTTAACAAATGGACGTTAGGTAAATAGCTGTTTTCTTGCTCTGGTGACTAATGGCCAGATAGCTGCCTTCTGCCGAGTAGACGGCCTCTGAGCATGTGCCATGGCTGCTTTGCATAAAGATGGCATCTAATCTACAATTGTTCCCAGATTTACTAGAGCCCCATGGAGGCTGAACTCATTTTATTCAGAACGCCACAGGAACAATAACCAAAAAAAGGACACCATGAAGGCAACATCTATCATATGCTTCTTAAAAAACCCACTGTCAGCATCAGTGACAATGGCATCACCACTCAGTCACTGAGATTAAAAATTAGTCAGACGTGGAAAATAGAAACAGGTTTTCAGGGAGAAGGAAGCTTTGGTTCCACTGAATAATGCCCCCTTTTTTGCTTGGTAAATAAATGATGCGTATTTTCTGATGATATATGTCTTTGAGGGTAGCTATGTCTAGGTGGTCCCAGATTTGGGGTAAGAGCCTTGTCAGTTGACTGGCTGAGCAAGTGTCAAAAATATTTTGTAAATTATATCCAAAACTGTCTAACAGCTGGTATCCAGTAGTGATGGCAGAGCTCCCTCACCCCAGAATCTGGGTTAGGTCACAAATGAGTGAGTCCTTGGAATTAAGTTTTTTCCTTGTACTTGTCACAGGCTACCAGGGAGGCACAGCTTATCCCAGGCTCCCTCTCACCCCTGCAAACCCTGGTCAAACCCAGCCCTCCACCTTCTGAGCAGCCACAGAGCGCCTACCTGCCAGGAATCCCCACCCCAGGCCTGACCCATCCTCCCATCCTGGGGCCTCCAGCACCCTCCTAGGCCACTCTCCTTGGGGGCCTTGCTTCCTGTGTCACCAACACCCAGAAACAGCTCACAGGGCGTGTGTGTACCCTCCCAACCCCACACGTGCCCTGCCTGTGCCCCATTCCTCTGCCTTCTGTTACTGTGGTCAGACCATTGGTAGCTGTGGGAAAGCCAGGCTCCACCCCCAGCCCTCTCCTGATCCCACAACCAGATGTCCTGTCAGTTCTCTGCTCCCCCTAGAGCAGAACTCCTCAGACGTGGGTGGGTTTACTTGTGATCCTCATCAAAGCAGCTCTTAGTGCACACACCGCAGGCCCACACATGGCCGAGTACCTTGCCCCCATCTGGCCTCTGCCCCTCGGGAGTGCTCTGTCTCCCCCAGCCCAACGTGGTCTTTCGGCAGTGGGATGACTACAGAGGTTGAGGAAGCCAGTGGTCAGACCAGTCTCAGCACCTTGGTGTCCAGGAGGGTTGAGAGCACAAACAGGGCCTTCCCAGTCCCTCCTGCCAGGGCCCCTCAGCAAGGCATCCCTACAGAGAGGGCTTTAAGGCGTTCTCTCTGTTTCAAAGTAGCGTTTTATACTGTCCCCACTGCAAGCCCATGCTCCCGGTGGCAATTCCCCTACCCCCAGATGACTGTCAACCTGTCTTCAAATAAGAATAAATATGTGTGTCTGTTCTCTGGGGCCTTCAAAAGCCCTGAGCTGCCCCATGACTTGGGTGGAATTAATGGCCCCATCTCACCAGGAAGCCAGGTGCATCTTTTACCAAAGGTGGTTTCCAAGTGATAAATGGCTTTCTCGGGAACACAAAATTGTTGATTGTATTTACAAACAATTCATTTCTCACGTTCTGTTGACTCCTCTACCTCGGCTGACGCATGGCCAGCTATTACCACCATTGATGAAGGCCTCCTCGGTCCTGGGCCGCCCGTTACTCCATCTGTCCCTGACAGCTGCTTGCACACAGCGCTCTGTCTTGTTCTCTTGATGCCTCATGGTTATTTATTTTTCCGTTTACGTCATGTACTCTCTAAGTAGAGGTGCCTTCCAGAACTCCGGGGGCAGTGGGCAGACAATTGTGAGGTGAAAGTCTGGCTTCCCCAGTTCTGTGCCTCATTTTGAAAAAGTGTGAATGTAAATAGCACTGTTGCCTAATTGAGACTTGGGACCTGAGAGTCGACGCCATTAAGTGCCACCAGTTTCCATCGAGTCACCAGACCTTTAGGACTGAACCCAAATTTTTCGGCATCTTCTGGGGAAGCCATCTAAGTGGCCAAATCCAGGCCTGGTGGGAACTTTCTAGAGTCAGCTGCTTCCTCCATATTCTTCTGTCTCGCCCACCACCTCCTGATGGCATTTTTTGTTCACTTGTGGCATCACCCATGGTTTGTCCCCACCAGGAGATGGGCTGATGTACGTCATAGGTGCTGGGCACTGTGAGGTCCCACCTCCAATCTCCCACCGCACAGCCACTGGGTCTTGGGCAAGTCAGCAAGTCCAGGGACAGCCAGGTCCTCATCAGAGACTCGGAGAAGAGACGGAATTGCCTCTCAGCTCAAGAATCTGGACATGCATATTCGCACTGAGAGCCTATTGGGCTCATATTTGCAAATATTGATCATTAAAGTGTCAGGCAGGCCCCGTCAGCACTTCCTGCCTGCTGAATGTGGGAAGCCCCTCTGCCGACCTGCGCCCCCTCCGCCTGCTGCCCCGTTTGCTGCTTTTTTACACCAAATGCTCCTCCACTTTCACAGTCTCCTCGTGCCTCTGCCTTAAAGTCCGAGGGCAGCTGTGCATGTTTGCTCTGACAAGTCTGATGGTACAGAAGCACCGGCCCCGCCCTGGCCAGCGTGGCTCAGTGGTTAGAGCGTCAACATGTGGACTGAAGGGTCTCGGGTTTGATTCTGGTCAAGGGCACATCCCTTGGTTGCAGGTTCGATCCCCAGCCCCGGTTGAGGGGGGTGCAACTGGCGTGCAAACCATTCAATGTGTCTCTCTCACGTCAATGTTTCTCTCTGTCTCTCCCCCTCCCTTCCACTCTCTCTAAAAAACTCAATGGAAATATCCTTGGGTCAGGATTAACCCAAGTACTGGCCTGAGGGAGCCAGATGTGGCAGTAGGGGCGGAGCAGGCCCACCTTGGCCTGTGCCCTGGCAATTGCAGGAACAGGTGCATTCGGAGTTTCTTCCATGTCTTTATTTTTAAAATACAACGTGGGCTTTTTTCCACATACATGTTTCAGTTTGTTTTAGTTACTTAACAATATCACGTGGATTTTATTTAGGACCATCACATTAAGCTCTAATTCTAAAAGAACCTCATTATATCCCAAAACATGGAGAGGCCACTGTAGCCTTGTTCAGACCTGTTAGGGGACACTGGTGTTATAGCCAGGTTTTGATTTTGTTTTGTTCTACTAATTTTGACATTTTTATTTCAGAAGGCTCAGTTTCTAAAGCAGGTTCACTGAAGCTGAGACTGAGTATTTTAGACATTAATAGCTTTCTTGAGGGCTTTCTCTCCTCACACGTGGACGGCCTGCTCGCCTGCAGCTCGGCCAGCGCCGAATGCCAGCAGCTTTGCAAATGCCTGATGGCCTGATGCCTTGCAAAAGGCGGCCCACTGTTGCCAGGTGGCCTTCCCCTACTCTCAACATGGGAGAGCATGTCTTCACGTGGGACACTTTGGGCTTCAAATATCAGAAAGCCCAACTCCAAGTATCTGAGCTGATAGGGAGATTTGCTATCTCACCAAACAGAAGTCAGAGGAGGAGCAGGGCCAGGGCTCTCTGCCACCCTCAGTACACCTGTGGCTTCCCCCACAGTCACAGGCAAGATGGCAGTGCAGGTCTTGGTGTTCTGCCCAGTCATGACAGCATCTGGGGGCAGGGGAGACATGGTCTCCTCCTGCGGGACTCTCCCAGGAGCCCCCTGAACACTCCCTTCTTGCCCAACTGGCCAAAATGCATCGTAAGCCTATGGGTGTAGATGAATTACTGGCAAAGGAATGGAGACCAGGACGACAACTGTGGATCATTGTGTGCTGCTGGTGTCTGAGCCCATGATCTCGTTAAGCAGCTTTGCAAGGGTGCTTGGCGTCACAGGCCGTCTCATATCTCTGCCTCTGATACACTGTGCCCCCCCTCAAAGTTCCAACACCCTTTGGTTATCACCATTGGTCTACACCTTCTGGGGCTGAGACTGGCCCTCTTTCCCTGGAACAAATGACTTCACGGAGGAGGAAAATGGGATTCTATAATGACAGGAGGACAAGCAGGCAGGGCTGGGCCACCCACAGGGCCAACAGCTCATGTGTGTGGGTGAAACGAATCCACAGTGAAGAGAGCATGGCCTCTCTCTTCGTTAGATTTTGGCATTTTAGCTGGGTGAGTTGTGCTTCCCCTTCACAGTCTGGGGTGGCTGGACCAGCCCAGAGAGCACCTGTCTCTGCAGGTCAGAGCGACTCCCTGTGGGATGAATAAAGTCCGGTGCCCCTCAGCAGTTTATTCCATAGTCTCTCCCTTTCCTTGGGTCAACTTTGGTCATTTACACTGGATGCGGAATCACCCATTCTCTCTAGGTCTTCCAATCGCTCTCACAGTGCTCTCTCACAGCTCTCACCATCTCCTGGGCTCAGTTCTCACTTTGCCTTTTGTGTATTTGTGTTTTCCGTTTGAGCCAGCCACTACTCCTGGCCCACCCAGAACCCTTCTCCTTCTCCTTCTCCTGATGGACAGAGTCTCGACCGTGTTGGGCATGGCGATGCATCAGCAGGAACGACACATTCCCACCCCCCGAAGCCACCTGCAACCACGTGGCAGAGTTCTGAGGGCAGCTGGAGGCATTTTGCTTTCCTCTTTTCCTCCCTGAACATAGAACACCCAGAGGAGGAGTAACCACGTTTCCATTGTGAGGCTGAAGTCACATGTTGAGCTAGGCGTGGGTGCCCTTATGGCCACACCGCAGCCTCCACCTCTGAATGGGGGTCTGGGGAAACAATGAACACCTCACTGGCCTGGCTAAGCCGCCTCCTTGCATCCCAACCTTGTGCAGCCAGAGACAGATCCTAGCTTAATCTCTTTTTTCCCTATCGAGCCTCTTGGGGGTTTATCAACCTTACTTTCTTCCCCAAACACTCAGCTTTTTTGCTATGTGACTGATGTTAACTTCTAGTAATTCCTTCTACTACTTCCTTTTGGTTTGGTTAATTTATTATATATGTATGTGTGTGTGTATATATATATATTTGTTAGCAACAAACTCACCTTTTATAGAATTTTCTTCGGCTTATTCCATACATATATAATGCTACTTATATATCATTATTTATAATATACATATTGTTTATATATGTTATTATATATTGTTATTTATATATTACATAATGTTATATGATGTTATTTACTTGCTACTTTTTAGGTAATGTGCTATTTTGTCCTTTTATTTTCATTCAAATCTCATTTAGAAATATATTTTCACTTCCAAATGGCTAATGTTTTATTTTGTATGTTTTTTGTGGTCAATTTCTAGACATTCCCTCTTTAAAAAACAAGTTCTGGGATCATATTGCTATGGAAGGGACTTAATTTCATAAGACCTGCTTAGCAAAACAGCAGCCTCCCCTAGGGCCCCACCATCTCTCCCCAGGGGCAACCCCTTTAATAACTCCTTGAGCTGATGACTTGGCATTGAATTCCACAGTTCTGAACAACATGCTTCTGCTTGAGGAATTTCACTTTCTAATTTAGGTCTCGTCTACTGACTTAGCCTCAGGAGGGTGAAGGTTCCTGGTCTTCCCCCTTCCCCCTCCCCTCCTCCTAATACACTCCCGGTGTAACTGTCCTGGGGGTCGGGAGGCCAGGGCATCTTGATTACAGTGTCATGGTGATGGTAGGAAATGCACAGCTCAGTCAAGTAACATTCTATGATTACTTTTTACTTCCTGCACAGCTATCAGCTACTTCCGTTCCCTGGAGTTAAAAACCGTCCTGTTTGGCTGCGGCCAGGTGGGCAGGGAGCTTAGCTCGTAGGACTTAGCTCGGGAGACGCAGGACCCGCGGTGCTCGCGGCGCGGCACCAGCCTGGGCGCAGCGCCACTGCGGGGGGCGGGCGGATGAGTCCGGCTGGAACTCTAGAGGAGCCTGATAACAGATTAGCTTCTGGCTATGCTCTGGCGTTCCTGCCCCTATACCGGTGTGTGTTCTAAGGTAAGGTGAACCCACGGGGAATCTGAGTTGCCAGGAACATAGGGAAGTCAGGAGAGCCCTGGGTGGAGGCGCGTGGCTGGGGCGACCCTGCAGGGAGTGCGGGTTCTGGAAGCCGGTTCCGGAGAGTGCAATTCTGGAAGCAGGCCAGTTCTGAAGTCCGTTCTGATGTAGGTTGTGGACATAAAGTGATTCTGGAAGCCGGTTCCGGAGGCAGGTTCTGGGGCGCGCTCTGGGCGCACGACGGTGGCCCGTGCGACGGCACCCACCGCGCGCGGAGCCGGCCGAAGCCCGCGCCCGCGCCGGAGAGAAGGCGCTCGCTCCTTCAACACCGTTAAAAACTCCACTGTGAGCATTTGCGGACACGCCTCTTGGAAGGTCCCTGCGGCCGAAGGACCGGACAAAACCGCGCGGCGGCGGACGCGGGAGGCGCGCAGGCCGCGGCCCGACGGTCGGAGGCCCCCTCCTCGCCGCGCCCCCAGCCGCCGCCGCGCCTGCGCAGCGCGCCCCGCCTGCCTCTCGGCGTCGGGTCCGGCGGTTGCCAAGGGCGACCGCATTCCCCCGGGACTCCGCGGGTGGGTGGACGCGACCCGACACGCGGAGCCACCTCCCTCGCTCTCTGGTTGGCAGAAGCTGCTGTCCGTCAGGACTGCCGCCGTCGCCGACTGGGCAGCGGAAAGTTTCGCTCGCTCCGCGGGGGGCGCCCCTCCCCTCCCCGGCCCGCCCCCGAGGGGAAAGGACCGCGCGCTCCCCCGGGCGTCCGGGAGCGACTCGCGCGGGCCTCGGCTTCCAGGCAGGCCCGGCCCAGCGGCGAGCGGCGATGGTCCCCGAGGAGAGGCGAGACGGCCCGGGAGCCGGCGGGGAGAGCGCCCGGCTGCAGGCTGCGGGCGGCGTCCGCAAGGTGGGCGCACCGCGGGCGGGTGGGCGCACCGCGGGCGGGTGGGCGCACCGCGGGCGGGCGGGCGGGGGCGAGACGGTGGAGCGCGTCGCTTCTCTGGTCCGAGCTCAAGGCAGCGCTCCCAGGTGGCCCCTCCCACGCCTCGCTTGTCCCAAGAGGCAACCTGGGCGCACCGCTGGGGAAACTGAGGCCCGGTGGAGGGCCATAACCCACGGCGCTTGCCTGCGCTGGCTCCTCTCTTGCCTGCTCAGGGTCACGTGCGAGGAGGAAGCAGAGGGCCCCTCCCGCGCAGCACGGGAGTGGGAAGAGCCCAACTCCAGCTCACCGTTTTCTCGATGCTCTGGGTTCCCTTCCCTGGCAGGTGTTGGGCTCTGGTCTGTGACAGCCAGGGTCCTTGGCTGTGTTCTTGCGCCTCTCATTCCACCTTTCCTAAAACCTCCCTCTCCCCGGGGCTGTCTAGCTTTGCCCTGGGCGCCCAGCTCTGTATTTGTTGAAACTTTGAGCTGCTGGCGGCTAAAGGCTCCCAGCTACAGGGAATGGCTGGAGGATTTCACATCTGAGGAGTTTGTCCCTTCCTCATTTCCCTGCACATCCACCCCCTTGTGAAGTCCCTAACCCCAGGGCGCTGACTGTGGACCATTTCCAGGGGTACTGGGGAAGCTCCAGAAGGGCTGTGGGGGTGGAGGCCTGCGGAATCTGCCTGGGAAAAATGGGGCGCTGTGGCTGCCTCACTCTGCAGCCCAGAAATTGAGTGTCACCTGGGGGTCACCTTGAGGCTGCCCCAGTGTTCATGACAAGCATTGGGCATCCATGCCCCCAAGATCATTCACTCTTGAGCCACCAAGTAGAGATGGCACCTGCACCTGCAATGGTCTTTGCCCCTTCCCTCTCCCATGTCAGACTGCACAGAGGACCTACCTCCTCTGCTCTATTCAGCTTTTGTGTGCCTGGGGCCCAGGCCTTCCAGAGAGGAGGAGGGGGGTGTCAGGTGGAACATGGGCTCCAGGTCACTGGCCACGTGATGTTGACCAGACCCCTGGAGGGGCAGGCTCCTCCCTCCTCACCCCCCAAGAGATGCCAGGTGCTGTGGCAACTATGTTGGGGAGAACACTGGTCAGTGGTCCCCCAGCGTGGGCACTGGAGAGGCAGCAGGCCTTTCACCTGCCCTTTGTGAACTCACTTCCTTGCAGTGCAGCCAGGCCTTTAGAGAGCACATGTTGTTTTGGATGGAATGTTGGGGAGGTTGCTCACACAAGATGTTCCAGAGGGCTCAGTGGACAACACTTTCAGGCTCTCTGCCCAACTGCCACCCTGGGTAGGGTGCAGAAACTGTTTCCAGCCTTCTCTCTGGGATGACCCAGTAGTCAGAGTGTCCTATGTCCAGACAAGGCGACCCTGGGCTCGGAGCAGGTTGGTGGGGTGTAGACCGCAGCCCTGCACGGCCCTGAGTGACACTGCATACCCTCACTCACTCCTCTGAACCACTTTTGCCCTGGTGGTTCTTGCTACCTGGAAAGTCTAACCTAATCCCTGTCTCCAGACTGAAGAGAGGCTGACCCCTATACTGGTTATAATACTCAGAATCAGGACAGGACTGGTTAGCCATTCCCGTGAAAGCCACACCTAGGTCAGGGTCCCTGTGGACAAATGTGGGTGGTGCCTCTGCCCCAAGAGTAGTGAGAGAGGGTGTCCAGGGGGTACCCCCTTGGCCCTAGTGTTGAGTGGGGGCTCACCACACCAGGTAAATGACCACTGAAGAGAAGCCCAGCCCAGTTAGGGGCTTCGGGGGTAGGGTCTGCCTGAGGGCATCTAAAGATGACCAGTGCCCAAGTGAACATCACAGAGGGCGTGGGGGGGGGGTATTACTCGGCTGGCCTGCGTGGCCTGATCTGTGGTCCATCTAGTATGTGTGTGGTTGCAACCACCATGTCCTGGCAGCAGTGCCCCTTGGGGGATGGCAGAGGTGGAGGGTGGGGGGGTGCTGAGTGTCCACCCTCCTGGAGAATCCAGTTCCTCTGTGTTCAGGTAAGATCAAGGGGGGGCGGGAGCCTGAGGCTGGAGGACATCAGCAGGCAGAACCAAGGGCTCTGAGAGGAGGAAGCTGGTCTGCCAGGCCTGAAGACCTCTCCCTGGGAACCAGCGGAGGTAGGGGGAGCCTGGGGAGGGCATGGGGCCCTTGCTGTTTGTTCCTGACTTGTGCTGACATAACTGTCTTCCAACCTTTCCCGTTTAGCCACCGCCCATGCTGTTTCCTCTTGGGCTGTTGGGGGCCATGGGCCTTGGGCTTCCAGGCAGCCAGAGCCACCAGACCTGTCCTGTCAGGGCCATAGTATTGAGATTGTGAGGGGACTTCTCCATTCTCCACCCCTTTCCACCCCAGCTGGGTTCTGGATGGGTGAATGCTGATTACTTGGCATCTGTGCCTCTTCCCGCTGGCAAATTCCTTCACCATAGAGCCTAGTTTCACCCAGGCATGAGCAGGGTTTTTGGATCCGTCCAGCAGTGGAAATCGGACTTCTGTTGCTTGCTCCCATACCTCCCACCCAGGTCACTCCAGCTGGCCTGGCCTGGCGAAAGCATTAGGGTCAAGGTCATGAGGGTGCTGCAGATCTCAGAGTGGGCCTGGCTCAAAAGCTGGGGTTCTCTGACTCCCAACATGCCTCGCCAAGAGCATGAGCCGTGTTGTGAGGACAGCCCTGCTGAGTCCACAGCCGCTGCCCAGCACAAGACCACCCCCACCCCTGGCAGACAGCCATGGCTGCTCCCCCAGAACACTGAGAACCTGCTGGAGGTTTACAATTGGACCTTCAGAAGGAGAGGGATGCAGCTGGGGCTCTGGCTGCCCCTCGCTCCCTCCCCAGAGTCTCAGGCCTCCTCCTGCACAGAGGGGGCATGGGGGGGGCTCTGTGGAGAAGAGGCACCAGCCAGCAGGAAGCCAAATACTCAGCCAGCAGAGTGGATGGAGGAGAGCCATGTTTCATCTTATTCCCTCCTGGGACCACCCTGAGACTAGCCCCCCCACCATCTACATATGACACAGTGGGGAGTCCTCTGCCACCACGGCTTTCTCCCAATGTTCATTGAGGGACACGTCCCCTCTCCCCAGTTATCTAAGGACCACTTGGCAGCCTTTTGTCCTTCAAGTCTCAGAAGAGTGCCTCCTACAAGAAGTCTTCCCTGATGACCTTTGTTGAGAATGCTAGAGTCTGGACACGTTGGGCTGTAAACCCAGGTGGCTATGAGCCAGCAGCCTTCTTTATGGGAGGGTGTGAAGCCATTTTTAGGGAGCCCTCTTCAAGTGCTGGGGCAAGCTAGAGTCCCCAGGTCTGAAACTGCCTTGTGGGTGACAGTAGGGGGCATACCAAGGAAAATAAGCCACATCTTCATATAATGTGGAAGAAAGTAGACACTGCAGGGAGGCTGAGCGAGGTCAACACTACATGAATAAAACCTTCCTCCTGCCCGTGCCACTGGGGCCGTGGCCTGTGTGGCACTTGGTCCTCACCTCTGTGCTCTGTGTTCAGGGGTGGAGTGAACACCCATATGGGCACTGGCAAGGTGATTCTGAGAAGTCCTTCCTGATTCCTGGGCTGGAAACTAACCAAAACAGGAGATCCCTAAATGGCTAGGAGGAGGCATGGTAGCCATGGCTGTCACCGGTAGGTCCCACTGGGGCACTGAAAGCCTTGCAGGGTTCCACTCCCCTTGCCTGCCACTGCAGAACCCTTTCTCCTTCCCTGGCTGGAGCTTCACCCATCTGCAGCATCACCACGGTGAGGAGTCCACACGTCACTGCTTTAAGCTTTCTCAAGGATCTTCACCTGGGGCCCCGAAACATGGGCAGCCTGGCATGATTGCCCACTTGCAGTGAGGAGCCGCAGCCAGGGCAGGCAGTGGGCAGTCGGAAGGCCTGGCTTGCTGCCTGTGAGCTGAGCAACCCTGGTTCTGTGATTTGGGCATTTGCCAAAGGGTCCCACGAGTCATCAGCCAGCTGGAATGGAGTCCAGCAGCAGCAGCAGCATGGGCAGAGCACCACACAGAGGGGTGGACCCAAGAGCCAGCCTCCAACTACCTGCATGCGCCCAGTCACTGCCCTCCCAGCACCTTTCTGGCCTAAGAGTGCTAGAATAATTGTGTGTGTGTGTGGGGGGGGGTGTTGTTGGGGCTTGGGAACAAAATTCCAAAGTGCAGAAGGATGCATGGTGAGCAGTTGGCCACCTTCTACCCAGGACTGACTGAGTGTCAAGGCTGGGCTGAGACCCAGAGCCCCATCGTGCTGCTGCTGGGCCCCAGTCAGCCCAGCTTCTTCCTGGTGCCCAGTGCCAACTCTGTCCCATACCCACTGTGTCGCCTGCCCACTGCCCTTCTTCCTGGCATCACCCTCTGAGCCCAGGCTCCATGCTCACCTACCCCAGCCAGGTGGGCCAGCTCACCCCCTTCCCCACAGGCAAGAGACCCCTCGCCCCGCCGCAGGGGCGCTGTGCAGTTGTGAGGGGCAGCTGGCCTGTGACCTGTGCCTCTCTGCAGGGCTCTGATACTCTGGTGCAGACCCAGCGCAGCCACCTGCAGAGCCGCAGGGCCCATATCCACCAGCAGATCAACAAGGAGCTGCGGATGCGGACAGGCGCTGAGAACCTCTACAGGTGAGCACTGGCCACCTGAGGCCCTCCAGAGAGCAGTGCCTCCATCCCCAGAGGTGCCCTGCGAGCCAGGACCCACTGGGCAGTGAGGGCATGGTGGTGACCCAGGCAGTGCCTGCTCTTCCGGTCCGGCCTGGGAGACTCAGGAGCAGGTCATCGTGGCCAATGCAGACTCCTAGGAATTGGGGCTGGGCCTCCCACCAGGATCTGGTACAGCCATGCTGCTCAGCCAAGACCCTCACAGACAGCCCAGGCCCCCACCTTGACGGACCTCACTGGCAAGGGTCAGCTCAAGGCTAGCCAAGTTCCATGCTGGGCTGGAGCAGAGCTGGAGGGGATGTTCATGCCTATGTGCAATGTCTGATATGCCTGTGGTGACCAGTGGGGGCTTCTCAGGAGAGGCACTGTTTAGACTGAGCTCTGGCAAATGACCGGTGTCCTAAGGTTGGGGAACCGGGAAAGGCTCCTCTCCATTAGGGCATGTGAGCTGCATGTGTGCTCGGACCTCACACCTCCATGAGCCCGCTCTATGAGTGATGGCCTGAGCCACGGCCAGTGATTGCAGAGATAGCCAAAGGCTCCAGGATGGGGCTCTGCTGGGTCCAAAGGGCCCCTCCTTTAACTTGGCAGCCTGGCCTCTGTTCACCCAATCCTGCCCCAAGCGTGGCCTTCCTAGGGACCCACGGACCCTCTGCTGGGCACCCAAATGCAGGCACAGAGGGTCTAACCCATCCCTTCCTGGGAAGTGAGTTTGGAATATCTGCAGAGGTCATAGCCTGTGTCCGGGGGAGAGGGGCAGGGGGAGGGGAAGGAGGCTGTTTCCTGGAAGCCCTGGGCCAGAGTCAGGATATTCACACATGGAGAGGAATTTGCATGAACCACAGGGGACTCAGGGGAAGGGGGAGGGCACCTCGCGGGCCCTGGACCCCACTGCTGCCCCCTGGAAGTGGGTGCTGGAGCTCAGGGTGGGTGAGGTTGCAGTATGGCCCAGGGGTGTGTGGCCCACCTACAGGGCTGGCTCTTCACTTCAGCCTGGCCTCCCTAGAGCCACCAGCAACACCCAAGTCAGAGAGACCGTGGCCCTGGAGCTGAGCTATGTCAACTCCAGCCTGCAGCTGCTGAAGGAGGAACTGGAGGAGCTCAACTGTGACGTGGACACGGACAGGCCCTGGAGGTGCATGTGTGTGTGTGTGTGTGTGCATGTGTACATGTGTTTGTGCGTGTGCATGTGTGGAAGGTGCATGATGCAGGACAGCACCTGTGTGGCATGTGTGGGGATGCAAGGATGTATCTCAGAGTCAGGGAGAGGTGTGTCATGTGTAGCAGGAGTGATAAGGGGTGGACTCCATGGTCTCTGGGGACAATAGGGTCCACTCTTAGAGTCTGGACTCAATGCTTTTGGTTCTAGTGAAGGTATCACTGTCCCCATGATCCCCCTGGGGCTGAAGGAGACCAAGGAGGTGGACTGGTCCACAGCCCTGAAGGTGAGTGTTGGCCTGTGAATCCTGGGGTCTGGGGGGATCTTGGAGGCTTCCTGGTCCAGCCATCTCATTGAACAGATGAGGAAACTGAGGCCCAGAGGGAGAAAGGTCTGACCTGGGGATGGCCAGCTTCCCTAGAATGTAGGGGATTCTGACTGGGTGGGCTTTGGAGAAGAGCCCACCTAGGATGGGTGTAGCAGAGCTGGTCATCCTGCTAGAAGCCCTAAGATAGCCACAAGTTCCCAACTCTTGCTCTGAGGGTCCCACTGGCTGGGGGCCGCACCCCACAGTCAGAGCCTGTGTTGTGAAAACCCACTGGCTCCCTGGGTCCTCATTGGGGCTCAGGAACCAGGCTGTCCTGAGCCAGCTTGCCATTGCCCAGCAGGCCCTGTGCAAAGGTGCCTCAGTGTCCTCACCTGTGGCATATAGTACCTGCCACACAGGGATTAATGAAGGAATTCCAGTAGAAACAGCACCGAGTCTGGTCCCACACCTGTGGTGATGGGGGTTCCCGTGGCCAAAGGGGAGGACCCACGTCAGCCCTTCTCCAGGAGCTAGGGCCTCCCCTCACTCTGGGTCTTCCCCATGTTGGGCTGGGAGACTCCAGGGAAGGCCAGTGCCACCCCCATACCCCCATCAGGAGCTGATCTCTGGGCACTTTGGAGAGGATGGCACCTCCTATGAGGCGGAAATCAGGGAGCTGGCAGACCTTCGGCAGGTTGGTGGGCCCCACCCTGCCCCACCCCACCCCACAGGGACACCTGCCACACCCAGTGTACAGGTGAACTATTGGGAACAACAAAGTGGGGTTTATTTGTAGACGTTTACACCACAGGACTCTACCTTGGGGCAGCTCCAGGGACAGTGGGCACACAGGCACACTGTGGGTTCGAATGTGTGTCAACACACCCTGGCATGCAGATGGCTCTGTGTATGCCAGGCACTGTAGCCTTTTGGGAATGGCTGCTCCATGCCTGTCCCCTCCCTGTGCCCTCCAGTCTCCTGGGGCATATGCATGGCCCACGACCGCCCAGGAAGAACAGATGTGCCCTGGTGTGACCCTGTCCACTCTAGACCCTGGCTGCTCTCGTGGGACTATGATGTCCAAGGAGGTTCCCAGGGTGGTGTGCATGTGGTGGGATGGGCTGGGATGGGCCCAGATGGTGTGGCCCAGCCAACTCCTGCCCTGCAGGCTGTGCGGACCCCCAGCCGGAGTGAGTCAGGCCTGGAGCTGCTCATGGTCTACTACAACCAGCTCTGCCTCCTGGATGCACGCTTTGTCACCCCTGCCCGGAGCCTGGGACTGCTTTTCCACTGGTAGGGCTGAGCGGGGTGCCTAAGACCTCCCCTGCCTGCACCCCATTTCTGAGTCTTCTGGGTTGTTGCATTGGAACTCCACCCAGCCTGACCCAACCCTGTAGGTATGACTCGCTCACAGGGGTCCCCGCCCAGCAGCGGGCCCTGGCGTTTGAAAAGGGCAGTGTGCTCTTCAACATCGGAGCCCTTCACACCCAGATCGGGGCTTGCCAGGACCGCTCCTGCCCTGAGGGCACCACCTGTGCAGTGGAGGCTTTTCAGAGGGCTGCTGGTGAGGACAGCCCCAACCCCACAGCCATGGGCAGGTGCATGTGTGTGCGTGTCCAGGTGCCAGCTGTTCTCTGGGGCCAGAACTGGGGGGGGGGGGGGGGGAGGGGGGAAGACAGCCCTCAGTGTGAGGGGCTAAGCCTACAGCCCCTATGTGAGTGCACAGGTGCTGTTGGAGCCAGGGCTGAGGGGTGTGGGGCAGCCATGCCGGGCCGCTGTGAGCACCCCTTCGCAGGCGCCTTCAGCCTCCTGAGAGAGAAGTTTTCCCATGCACCGAGCCCTGACATGAGCCCTGCCTCGCTCTCCATGCTGGAGCAGCTCATGACCGCCCAGGCCCAGGAGTGTGTCTTCGAGGGTCTCTCGCTACCAGCCCCCATGGCCTCTCATGACTGCTTGGCTCAGCTGCGCCTGGCTCAGGAGGCCGCCCAGGTGAGGACGGAGAGCCCTTGTCCCAAGGGAAACCTGTACAAGCATCTTGGGCCTTCAGTCTGGGCCTGGACAAGCTGCGGTGACTCAGTGGGCAGGAGGGCCTGTAGTAAGTGCCTGGGCAATATGCAGCAGCTGTGTCTCCTACTGGTTCCCAAAGCCAGGTATTGTTCTGGTCTCTGGGGGGCTGGTCAGGACCCAAGGTCCTGAGTGTGAGGGGCTCTGGGACAGCACTAATCAGAGCAGGAACTGGGCAAGGGGCAGTGCTGCTGGGACTTTGGCCAAGGCCGGTAGAGTCTGGTCCCTAGGGTGGGGCCTGGTGGGGCTTGTCCTGGAGTCCTTTCAGAGGTCCCACTGTCCTGCCCTGTGCACTGGCAGGTGGCAGCCGAGTACCAGCTGGTGCACCGGGCCATGGTCCAGCCACCAGTCCGAGACTACATCCCCTTTACCTGGACCACCCTGGTGAACGTCAAGGCAGAGTACTTCCGCTCCTTGGCCCACTACCACGCAGCCACGGCCCTCTGTGATGACCCCTGTGAGTGCCCAGCCCCAAGAGCCTGTGTGCTGGCAGAGACCTCGATGCAGAGGGGCTCACACCCCTCTCTGACCCCCAGCAGCCAAGGCAGAGCTCCTGGCACTGGAGCAGGTCTTCCTCAGGTCCCCAGCTCCATCTGAGCCCTGGTACCCCACACTGCCGCAGGTGCCTGAGGAGCGCAGGAAGCTTGGTGAGGCAGCCACAGGAGGGTGCTGGGGCCCCCTGCAGGGGGGCTGAGTGGCCCACCCCACCCAACCATTCACAAAACGCCCCTCTGGGCACTCCTGGTGTCTCAAAGCTGGCGGGTGGGGTAGCCAACCTGCTTCCTGGATGCCCCCCAGCCTGCTGGGTGACTCCGAGAGCAGGGGCCCCAGCAACTGCGGCAGCCTTCTTGGCAGGTGGAAGCACACCTAGGGGGCTTTCCCCCAGCCCAGCAGTTCACCCCTGGCAGCTCCTCATGGACTGGCCGTCAGGATGGATCCAGAAGCTGTCAACTGCCCTCTTCTTGTCACATCTGGGGCGGGGGAGTTGGGGTGCAACCTGGAAAGGCCAGATGGGCAACCTGGAAGGGCATGTGAAATGCGTGTGCTGGCCATATCCCATATCCCATACAGGCAAGGCCCACCTGAAGCGTGCCATCCTGGGGCAGGAGGAGGCGCTGCGGCTGCACGCTGTGTGCCGTGCCCTGCGCAGGGTAGACCTGCTGCAGGCTGTGCTTGTCCAGGCACTGCGGCGCTCGCTGGCCAAGTACTCAGAGCTGGACCTTGAGGACGACTTCTTCGAGGCTGCTGAGGCCCCTGAGATCCAGCGTGAGCAGCCTGGCCCCGTGGGATGGGTGTGTCCTGGACCTGAGGGTTGGGGGAGCTGAAGCCCTGCAGCTGCTGGTTCAGATGCAGTCACCTTCCACAACCCACAGAACTGTGAGCTGAAGGAGCAAGGTATTTGGGGGACACCCACGCTGCAGCCCCCTTGTTCTGTGTCCCCCACTCTGCACCTGATTCATGCCCAGCACCTCCTGCACCAAGGCAGGAACCACCTGAGTCTCCTCCCATAGTGGGGTGCAGCCAGGCCGCGGATGTCCAAGAGGGACCAGTGTCACCCACTCTGCTGTGGCTGAGCCACATCCAGCTGTGTCCCAAGGGCTTGGAGGCCCATGAGCCTTGGACTTAACCATACCCTACCTTTTCCTTTGCCCTTTCAGCTAAGACGTACCAAAGAGCGGAGGTCAGGGTTCCCAGCTTCTCCCGGGTGAAGGTGGCTGATATCTTCCACCGACTGGTGAGCACCCTTCCCATTTTCACTGCCCTGGGCAAGTCCCCCAGACAGGCCCACAGTGGTGATCCAGCCCTGCCTGGCACCTCATTGGTTTCTGTCCCAGGATGTAGAGATTGGGGTGGCAGTGTTACAGGCGGAGACTCCTCCAAGAGAGCTGCCTAGCCAGGCCTCTGACCTGTGATGCCCCTCAGGGGCCCCTGTCCGTGTTCTCAGCCAAGAACCACTGGCGGCTGATGGGTCCTGTCCAGGTGACCCGAGGGGAGGGTGGCTTTGGCTTCACGCTGCGGGGAGACTCGCCCGTCCTCATCGCTGCAGTTATTCCTGGGGGCCACGCTGCGGTAAGGGCCCAGCCCTTGGGCTAAGTGGAGGTGGCTTGTGTGGTGGAGGGAGACCAGACTGTGGCAGGGGAAGGGGGTATTTATGTGGGACTCCAGACTAGACTGTCCTGTTTCCCTGCAGGCAGCTGGCCTACAGGAGGGCGACTATATTGTGTCTGTGAATGGGCAGCCGTGCCAGTGGTGGAAGCATGCGGAGGTGGTGGCCCAGCTGAAGGGTGTGGGTAATGAGGGCGTGAGTCTGCAGGTGGCGACCCTACTGCCCAGTGCTGAGCTGCCCAGCATGGTGAGCCCCTGGCCCTTGGGAGGGTGTCCCCACATCCTTGTCCCACCCGAACCTAGTCCTTCAGGCCCCAGACATCCACAGATGCTGCACGGGCTTTGGAAACAGGAGGCTGACGCACAGGCGCCCTCGTTGGGGTGGTCTCCACCCCTCCCAGGGCCTGTGAGTCCACACCCCCTGGAGGCTCCGGGCAAAGGTGCTGCCTCAGGAGCTCTGTCTCACGGCTTCCACCCACCCCAGCGTGGCACACCTGTGGGGACCCCACTGTTGGGCTGCCCTCACACAAACCCCCAACATGCCCTCAACACACCACCTGCCTCCTCCCATCACACACACCAGACTGGCCACAGGTGGGCCAAGCCAGGCCTATTGACCACTGCGTATCTCTTCCCAGCTGCAGGGGGACCACAGGCCAGCCCTGCGGGGGCTTCTGAGGAGTCAGAAGGACTGTGGCTGGGAGACGCCAGGGCCTGCCAGAGCCAGCCCCAGGCCCCTCCTTGGCTGGAGCTGCAAGGCCAAGAGGGGCAAGACTGGAGGGAAGCTGTCCCCAATCCCCAAGCCCTGAGCTGCCACCCTGGGTGTCCAGGGAGGCAGTGAAGGGTGGGCTCTCCACACAGATGGGCCCCAACATAGTCTTCAGCTGGCTGGGAGCGGGGACCCCCTTGTGTCCTCCCCCGACCCTGGAGGACCTTCAGGCCAGATTGCTGCCCAGCCTAGTGCCCAAGCTGCCCATTAAAGACAGTGTCAGATAAGGTATGTCTGAGCCCAGTGTAGGGGCTGGCACTGCACCCACACGGAAAGTGTCACTGTCACTCTGAACACATAGTCCAAGGGCCAGGAGGCTGCGTCTGAACTGCCCTGGCCCAGGATGAGTAGGGAGTGTCTAGCTGCTTGTATCTGAGCCTGAAGGAGCCATTCCCCACGAGCTGGTGCAGGGTGGGACGGTGTGTCAGCAGTGCACCCCTGCAGCCCAGCTCCTCGCCCTCCCTGCAGTGGGTTCCCAACATCCCTCAGCTGGCCTGTCTCCCTCCTCCTGGCCCCCAACATGCCATGCCCTGTCCACACACCCCCTCTGGGCTGGGTTCACCCCAGGTGAAGCTTCTACCTGGCCCACAGTGATCTGCCAGACAACCCTCCACCAGCCTGCCAGGCACCCATAGCCTGGACAAGGCTCAGCTCCCTCCCTGGCTTCCAGGTCTCCTTCTTGCCCCTCCCTTCAACCAAGGTGCTGTGCATGGCCTTCCCTCTGGGCAGGGTTCCAGTGAAGGCGCACTCCTACAATACCTATTACTGTCCCCCTTTGTGCATGGAACAGGGACCCCCCCCTTCATGTTCCCTCATCCTGACATGTCACACCCCCTTTTGTGTTGAGGGCCTAGATCTCATACCGGCCCCACTTGCTGCACAGTGTTCCCCTGCAACCCCTCCCAGCTGCCTTGCCCCCCCCATCCTGGCCCCCGCTCTGCAGCCCTGCCTGGGCATCCAGGCTGCTTCCTCACTCGGAACCTGCCATGAGGCCATCTCATCCTCCTGGGCTCAGGGCCTACTGGTGAGCCTGCTCTCGCCCCCTCTGGCTCCATGTTCACTCTGCTCCTGTAGCACCAGCTGGGCTCCTCAGACTGTGAGCCCTCAGTGTCCCCAAGTTGCATATATGAGGGGGACTGCCCCAGGTCCTGAGGAGGGTGGCTCAGATCCTGGGCCCAAAGGGAGGGGTGAGGCTCTGGCAGGATGGCTCAGTTGGTTGGAGCATTGTCCAGGACACCAAAAGATTGCCAGTTTGATTCCCAGACAGGGCATATACCTAGGTTGCAGGTTTGATTCCTTGGTGGGTGCATACGGGAAGTCAACTGATCCATGTTTGTTTCTCACATCTATGTTTCTCACTCTCCCTCTTCCTTCCTCTCTCTAAAAATGAATTTTAAAAAATCCTCAGGTGAGGATTAAAAGGGGGGGAGAGAGGTGAGAAGGGCTGCTTGGGGCAGGTGGGAGTGGCAGGCTGGGTGGAAGCCCGGTGGAGGGAGGGCTGGTCCACAAGTCTGGGCAGATAGGAGTTTGGGGCTGAGCGGATAGGCCACCAGGGGGCAGCCACTGCCCACTAAAGCTGCCGCAGGAGGCAAGATCTGCGGGGGTGGGTTTGGGGCGGACCCAAAGCAGACTAGAGAGCAAGGAGGGCTCCCCCTAGGCCAAGACCCCGCCCTCTCCCTCCTCCCGCCTTCCAGGCATCCTCACTGTCTTCTTTGTGGAGTTCACAGACAGGACCAGCCTGTGGGACCTGGCCCCTGTGTCCACCACCTCTCTCCAGCCTTAGTGCTATTGTCAGGGTACTGAGTGGGGGTTGGGATGGGCATGGGTGAGTGGGAGCCAGTGTGTGAGTGCAAGGGTGAGTGGGTATGGCTAGGGGTACAGGTGTGTTGCTCAAAACCCACCTGCCCCTCCTGGGAGAATACCCCTCTCAGCAGAACCAGTCAAGGTCACCTCAGCCCGTATTAATTTGATTAATAAAACTGTGCGTCAAGGAGGCCATTACCTGCTAATCAGGAATGACAGGGCTGGCAGATCCTGTCCAGGAGACACAGTGACTTCCCCACCTCCTGCGGCCCCTCTGGACCCAAGAACACTTGGGCCTGCCACCTGCCTCTTGCTTGCACCAGGCTGTCAGGGAGGGGGCTCTTCCCAAAGACCATACCCCACCCCTCTCTAGACAGCTGGAGGTGCCCAACCTCCCAGGCCTCTCCCAGTCCCTCCGCTGCACCACATTCGGCCTCTCTCGTGACTGAATCCGCTTTGGGCGGACTGCTCCAGGAGGCTTAGGAGATGAGGTTAAGGGCATGTCTTTTGACCTGGCAGAACCCACAGCTTCACTCCAGCAGTCAGTCATGGCCTGCACCCCACCCCGAGTGCAATGCTGCACTCCCTGAGGACCAGGACTTGGAGGAGAGGGCAGTGGCCTTGCGCTGGTACTGTGGGTGATCCTTGCCACGAACCTGTCTCAGCAAGTGGGGTTCAGGGTCGGGTCAGTGCCTGCCCTGTGTGTGCTGGGGGTGGGGGCCTCTCCAGCCTGGGCAAGGGGACAAAAGTCTTTTCCAAGTGGCAGTGGCTGCCTGGACTGGGGCCGACTCTTGGGTGTGCACGTGTGGATGTGCATGTGTGAAAAGGGGTGTGTGCCTGCTGAGCCCGTCCGCTGCACTCTGCTGTGTCAGGGAATCTGGTCTCTTCCCATGCATCTGTCCCCACACTGTAAGCTCCAACCCGATTCCTGCCCTCCCTGTGCTCTCTGCCCCTCCTTGGTTCCCGGCTGGCACCTCTCAACTTTCACCAGACACGGGTACACCTTATGTCTAGGGCTTAGCCCCCATTTTATGGCCCAGTCACATCACCGTTTGTCACTGTCACAGACTGGCCGTGGCCCACTGCATCAGCTCATCCAGAAGCTCCATGAACACCTGGGCGGATCCCGTGACCTGGCGGAGCGCCCCACACGCGTGCGGCCCGTGGAAGCGGCACCGAGGCACTTGCCTGGCCCTCCGGCGCCCGGTGCGGAGCAGGGCCCCTGGGCAGCCCCAGGGCTGGGCCTGCAGGCGGCGGTCGGGGCCGTGCGCCCCGCGCCCCGCGCCCCGCGCCCCGCGCCCCCGCGCCCCACGCCCCGCGCCCCCGCAGGCGCGTCTGCTTGCAGAGCCGTGGCCGTGGGCCGGGAGGTGGGGCGAGAGCGCGCGCGGGCCTCTTTGCTTTGCCAACAGAACACTGGAGGGGGAAAGGCAAACTCTGTTTCGCTGGGTCAGCAGTGAGCCAGGAGCAGAGATTAACTGAGGAGAGCGGACGGAAGTCGGAGACCTGGGCGGCAGCGGCGGGCGGGGCGCGGGGGCGCGGCGCGGGGGGGGGGGGGCGCCTTCCGCGGGCGGGGCCTTCCCGGCCCCGCGCCCCTGCCCAACGCGCTCTCCCCCGAGCTCCCGCCTACCCACTCCTGGCCCTGCATCCCCTCCCCCGAGGCCCAGCGGCCTCAGTCCACGCTCCAGGCCCCTAGACGTCAGTCCGTGGGCTGAACTCGCGGGAAATGGCACTGGGGACCACAGCCAGTCTGAGAGGGGATGAGACGCCCCGAAGCTGCACAGCTCCCTGAGGGCCAGCCAGGGTGATCCCCTGGGCCAGGGGGTCCCGAGGGGAGGTTCATGGGAGGTGGTTCTCCACGGTGCCGAGGAGGGCGGTAGGAGGCCCTGCCCCAGGGGCCAGTCAGCCAGGACAAGGCTGGAGAGCTGGACAAGGCGGACCCGTACTTCTCAGAAATGTCAAGGTCATCCAGAACAAGGAAAGTCTAAGAAACCGTAACATCAGAAAGCCTAAGGAAACATGATGACTTAAATGTAATGTTTTATCCTAAATGGGATTCTGAAACGAAAGAACATTAGGTAAAAACTAAGGCAATCTGAATAAATGATGGACTTTATTTAGTTAACTTCTAAAAAATAAAATATATTTTAAAAGACTCCAAGTTTATGGTAACTTGTTAGAACAGCCGCAGGAAACCAATACACCAACCTCACACAAATCCTGTGTGTCTGCACCTCAGTTTGTCCTTCTGTAGGATGGGCATAATCGGGGTTGGATTAGAGTGATGGGCTCAGCCCAGGCTGCCGGAGAAAAAGAACCCCACATTGGGAAGGCTGCCCCTCCCCCTAATTCTGAGGAGCATGGCTGGGCCACCCTGAGTCACAGTGGCCTGAACACCTGTATTTCAGGGCTGTCTAGCTGGAGGCTGACTGTCCCCACCTGCCCCAATGCCCCACCTGCCCCACCCCCTATCCCAGAGCCTCCAGCGGCATCATCCAGGGAACTGCTTGTGTGTCTGGGGCTGGAGGGGGGACAGTCTAGAGACCCCAAGAAAAGGCTGGGAGAAGAATCTCAAGGAGAAATGCCCAGAATAGGACAGTAGGGCAATGTCCCAAAGAGCAAAGGCTGGAGCTGCTGGGGCAGGAGAGAAGCTGGGAGGAGGGGGCAGAGAAAGTGGTCAGCTCTGTGTTCCCACCTCCAGGCCCCCGGAGCTAGCCCTTCTGAGAGTTGGGGGCTAGAGCTGCAGGCCAGGTGAATGAAGGGGCCTGAGGTCTCTGGAGGATGGAGGTGGGCGTGGGGCCCAAGAGGGTCAGGGCCCTGCTGCTCAGGTAGCTGGGGGCCAGGGTGCAGGTAGGCCTTCCCAGGCCCGAGGGGCCCCTCACCTGGTGGAAGGAGGCTGGGCCAGAGGCCTGGGCAGCTGGCAGTGGAGATCAGCCCCTCTGGGGTCAGGGGGAAAGCCAGGCAGGCCACTCTGCTGGGAGTGGGGTCTCCCTGCCTCAGTTTCTTCTGTCTCCAGCTGTCTCTGCCCAGTGTTGTGTCCTCAGGGGTCCTGGCGGTGAGGCCCACCCTAGGAGAGGGCCATGCACAATGCAGTGTTTACCTGGGGAGGACTGCCAGTCCCCCAGGCTCCTGCCTCCTCCCCCCCCCCCCCGATGGATGGGTGAGCCAGACGTGCATTAAGGCCAGAGTGACTTATCGAGCTGTCAGGGGGAGCGTTTTAAGACAGAATTATAGGGGAGAGGAAAAAGATTTTTACCAAATTAATGAAAAATCAATCTGGCTTCAAAAATCCATTAGCCTTCATAATGTGCTGGTTACAGGCGGAGCAGCGGATCCATAGCTGCTGTTAAATACCCACCCCTCCCTCTGCCATTCATTACCCCTCCGTGTTTACTTTTGAGACTGACACCTGCTACCCCGCCCCCAGCATCCAGCCTCCTGAGCCCAGACCCTCTGAGACCCCAGCCCTGCACCACTGTCTGGCTGAGTCCGCCATTGGCTCCCCCAACACACAGACCAGGGGCCCCTGTAGGCTGGGTGAGGTGGTGGTGTGGTGAAGCTGGTGTTGACAGATAGGGACATGCTGATGGTGGTGTGCAGGTAGTGGTGTCTGTGGCCACAAGGGCAGAGAGGCTGACTGTGGTGTTGGCTACAGTGATGTTGGTGGCTGGGGGTCGGTGTTGATGACATTGCTGGCTGTGGGGAGAGGGTGGGTCTGTGTGGGTGACAAGGGAGGCTGATACAGTAGCTGTGGTGACAGCCTGTGGCATACCTATCCCTCCCTCCCACCAAACGGGTGGCACTTGGGCTGCAGGGCCCTGGGGAGGTCTGAGTGGAGGCCCTTCCCTGTCCCACTGTCCCACATCACACAGCAGGCAGGAGGCCTGGGGTTCTGTCAGGCACTGGCCCAGGGCGCTCCCTACCCCTAAGAGGCAGAGGCCAGGCCTGGGGGAGTGGCTGGCTGCGATGATCTGTGCCGAGGAGGGGCCTGCATCTTGGGGAAGGAAGGTGGTTGGATTTTTATCAAATTGGCAAGTCTCTCTTTTCCTCCCCCCTCTCCTGGAATCCTGCCTTAAAACTCTGCTGCCCTGGCAGCTGCACTGTCAGCAGCCCCTCTCCCTCTGACCCCTCTTGGGGAGATGAGGCTAGCACCCCTCCTGTCACCCCCACATCCAGCTCCCAGAGAGGCATCTTCTGGCCTGGACTCTAGCTGGACAGCAGCTCTGGCAGCCCCTCTCCTGGGTCCATTCCTCCCCCTGGCCCCACTGCACCCCTGTGCCCCCACCCCACCGTACAGTCCTTTACAAGTGGGTTCTTTCCTGAAGCTGTCATTCCCAAAGTTGCCACCTTCCTGAGTTCTCTTGGGTGTCTTCTCACCTCATTCATTCGTCCATTCATTCATTCATTGCACTTTTCCAGAGCCTCTCCTGGGGTCCTGCCCTGTGGGGTGCTGGCTGCCCAGACAGATGAAGCTCAATCCCCAACCCTGCCCCCTAGGAATGGATGGGCTGCCGGGGGTTAGCAGGAAAGAGGCAGGTCCCACAGCGGGGGGGGGGGGGGGGAGCCCAGGACTGGGGCAGGAGGCTGGGCTGGGGGCAAAGCCCAGGGGTGGGTTTGGGGCAGGTGCCATAGGGACACCGGAGATGTGGGTAGAGGATGGTGCTTGGAGTCCCAGGTCTTGGCTGGGGGAGGGCGGGCAGGGCAGAGCCCAGGGGGGGCTAGGGAAGTGGTGGAGCCTGCAGGCCCTGGACCCCCACCTCACCCACCCACTGGGGCTTGCTGCAGGAGGCAGCCCATGGGGAGCCACAGCCCAGAGGGGTGACTTTGCCGTAGGCCATGAGCACAGGGGATATATACAACATTAGCTTCCCAGCCGGCAGGACAGTCCACTCAGGAGGCTCAGGGCATGGCTCCAGCTACCCACCCCTCACCCAGCCCTGTTGGAGCCAGACAGTGGCAGCTGCGGCGGGCTGTGGTCTTGTGGATCAAATCCCAATTCATTAGTGGTACAGGTTGGGGCAGGAGAGTGGATGTCGGCAGGGGACTGAGGCCCGTCTGCGGTTTCCCGGTGGCCTGGCTGCCTGGCTCCAGAGGCTCCCAGATCCTACTAAGCCAACCTGCTTCCAGTAATCAACCTGCTGGGCGGCATGTGCCAACCGTCAATCATCAGGCAGGCAGAGGCCGTGGGTGGTAACGGGCAGGGCAGGGTAACCTGTCTGGTCCTGCCTCTGAGGGATGCCCAGGGAGGGTGGGGACCCAAGTCACAGCACAGCCCTTTCCTGGGACCTCTGCTGCTCCCCAAACTCACTGGTGTGCCTCGGGTTCCCTGCTCCCTGCTTCTCCCCTCCTGGCCTATGTTCTAGGAGAACCTCTCCTCCCTGCAGCCCTGTCTCATGGTATAAGGTCTTCCTCCCTCTGTTATTGGGTACTCTCCTGTCATGGTCTCCTTTGGGGGCACCTGTCTCTTCTCAGTGTCTGTACCTTCCCACACCCTCAGAATGGTTTTGCAGCCTGCCCACTAGGGTGCAGAGGTCACAACCCCGTACTACCTTGCCTGAGGTGAGGGTCCCCCTGCCTAGCAGGAACAGTGTGCTAAGGGTGTCCTGGGGCCGCTGCCAGGCTGGGGGGCTGGCCCCCTGCAGCCAGAGGAACTTGGACTCCCCCGTGCAGGCCAGGCCAGTGTCTGTCAGATTAATGCCAGGCACATCCTGAGCCCCAGCAGATCTGCTGACCCAGGCTGCCTGCCCCATAGCCTCCTTCCTTGTCAATAGTAGATTATCAGGGACCGTGTGGTCCGCAGCCCCCTGGGGAGCCTGGCAGGATGGTGAAGCAGTCCTGCAGCCACACTGGGGGGCATCCCCGAGAGCCAGGTGCCTGCTCCCAGCTGGCGGCTCACAGCCTCTCCACCCAACCCAGCTCCCCAGTGGCCTCCAAGGCCCAGCAGGGTGGGCCTCCCCCAGGTCTCACTCCCAGGACTCCTGCATGGCTTTTGGAACAGTGACCTCCAACCTCTAAGGCATTGCCTGTCAATGCAAAGGCCTCAGAGTCAGACCTGGGCCCTGGGAGGAGCTCCTGTCTGGAGAACTTTCCCATAGGTGGGGCCACCCCAGTTAGTGGGACCAGGGAGAGTGAGCTCCCACCACAGGCATGTCCACTAAGAGGCCAGGGCCCTGCCTGGTCAGAAGGCCGCCACCCACTGTCCCCAAGAAAAGGGAATGGAGCTCCCCACCCAGCTGCCCTCACTTCCCCCACTGCCACGAGTGGGGCTTCCTGCTCATGTCCCTGAGGTTAGCCAGCCTGTGGTCAAGGCTGGCTCAAGGCAGGAGCTGGCTGGTGCTGCCCTGGCGACAGTGGGGCTGCGGCCAGCACTCTTGATTGAGCCTGGAGGCCTCCCTCCAAGGGCCAGTGATAAGTGGGTCATAGCCAGGGCAGTGGGGCAGTAAGGCATGGACCGTGGGGGGTGGGCAACCTCAGTTAGTACCAGCCTCAGGGCCCCTGCCACCATCCCCTCTGGTCCTCAGTGCTCTCCCTCCCTGAAGTTTCTCATGCTCTGGTTCTCCTGTGCTGGGCTCCTGTGGGTGGGGGCCAGGACCTAGCAACCCCACTCCTGCCCCCTGCCTTGCCCCTCCTCCTGCCTGACTTACTACCCAGGAGGCGTCTCCAGCACAAGAGTCTGGGGGGAGTGGTCTGTTGGAGAAGCCCCAAGGCCTGCTCACAGCTGACCTTTAAGTTCTGCCCAGGCACAGCCCCGGCCACTCAAAAGCAGAGACGTGGGGTGGGGGGGGTGAGCCGGGGCTCCTGTGCTCCCTCGTGTAGTGTCTGGGTTTGTGTGGCTCATAACCCACGTGATAGCTAGTTCAGCAGACCAGGTAACACTTCACAAATAAGATAACAAGTCAACACTCTTGGGACTGGTTTACTGACTCCACTGGGGACCCTTGGTCTCTGCTCAAGGGGGAGCCTGGACCCCCAGGTGCCTATTCAAAAAGCCCCCCACTCCAGTGGGCTGGGTGTGTGGGGGCAGATAGGGGGGCTATGCAGTGACAAGTATGGCCTCCGGTGTGTGGCACACAGGCACCAGATGGACTCACCCCAAGGGGAGACACAGTTTTGCCTGGGAAGAGACACCAGCAAAAGTTTTGAAGAAAGACTAGGAGTTCTCAAGGCTAACTGGAGAGGCTTGAAACAACCTGGTGCAGGAAGGGGGAGGGTGGAGAACGAAGGGTCCGTTCATGGGGACCCAAAGAAGAGGGTCCATCAGGGCCAGGGCAGCAGAATGTGGCTTGGCCACTGTAGGGGTAGTGGGTTGGAGGGGCAGCTGGGGGTGTCCTAGAACCCTGACACAGGCACTCAGGTCTGTGGGGCTGGTCTTGGGCTTCTGTTTTAGTGCCCAGAGATGTTCAGAAACCTGTCCAGGGTAACACAGCACTTGGGCAGGGCTTGGTGGACTAGACACTCACCTGGGCCCCTTCAGGGCACTTTGTTGGGGTTTGACTGGGAGCGCCCAAAGGCAGACCCAGCCTCCACCACCACGTCCCCTGCATGGGTGACACCCCTCCATGTGTGCAGCATGACCCTGTGCTCTCTGCCCTGGAGGGAGGCTGTGGAAGGGCTAAGATTCACCCATTATTAGGACCAGTGTTCATGAATATTCTTAAAGAGGAAGATCAATCGATTGTCCCGGACTGTGGCCATCTTTCTAACTGGAAGGACAAGCCGTTTTATTCACCTTGGAAGAGCCGCAGAGCGGACCAAGGGCCAGTGAGCTGCCCTCCAGGCCTGCAGCTGGCAGCTGCCGCCCGGCCTCTGAGGGCCGCCTTCCACCTGCCCAGGCACCACTTGCACTGCAGGTCAGCATCCCCTCCTGCCTTGCGCCCTGTTCTGAAGGGGCTACCCCCCCCCAACAGGGGTGGCTAGACTGGGAGAGTGGCCCTGACAGTCAGTCTCAAATACCTCTGCCAAGGTCCCTGCCCCCAGCCTGAAGACCCCCTATGGCCACCAGCTTGGGGGTGACACGCCTGGTGAAGGCACCATGGGGAGGACCTTAACTGCAGAATTGAAAACTCCAATAACCCAGCTAAAGGTCAGCCTGCTTTTGATCAGCACTGCACCAGTTCTAAACACTCTCAGGAAGGTGCCCGTTCCCAAGGACTCTTCCTCTACCCGCCCCCACACTGCTCCCTTCTGTGTCCCAGCGCTGGCTCCCCAGTGCCTGGTCCAGGGAAGGCTGACAATCTACTCTCTTCAGGAGCTACAGTCTCAGCCTGGCCTAGAGCCCCCACCCTTCTGCACCCCCAGGGCTCCTCTATGTCTGCCACCTCACCATGACAGTCCTCCAAGGAGGGCTTGGCTAGGACAGGGGTAAGAGTGTATGGCGCACCCTCAGTCCAGTCTCCATAGATGGAGGTGGGCGGTGGGCCTAAGTGTGTGGACATGGGACAGTTAGAGTTTGTGGTAAAATCTATTGCCTTAGCCACTTTTCCGTGGGCAGTACAGTGGCACGGAGCAGTCAGCTCCAGGACTTTATCATCTTCCCGAAGGAAAACTGCCCCCATTAAACAACTCCCAGCTCATGTCTGCCCCAGGCACCCTTCCTTCTTGTCTCTGAGCTTGACTGCTCGGGGAGCCCACCCAGTGGGGTACTATAGGGTTTGTTCTTGTGCAGCTGGCCTCCTGGATCAGTGGCTTGTCCTCCAGGCTGGTCCACATGTGGCATGTGTCCATGCCATTTGGAAGGAGGGACAGGCAGGTCAGAGAGCGGGTCTCACCCAGGGAGGGCAGGAAGACAAGGAGACCCCAAGAGTGGAGGGTTGCTGGAGTAGGCGGGGGGAGGAGAGGCGGCAGCAGTAACTACAGTCCAGCAGCAAATTTATGTCTCCAGGCCCAGTAGCCGAGAGGGTTTTTAATGGTCCCTAAAGCCCTTGGTCAGAGGTGCTGAGCTCAGCATCTCCCTGTGAGGCCGGAAGAGGCCCACCTCAGCGCTCATCTCCCATCTACCCCCTCCTTGCTCAGGGCCACCAGAACCTCCAAAGAACTGGAGGGGGCAGAGCCCTGTCCTGTGGGTCCCCAGACCCCTATGTTCACCCCTTCCTGCTGCTGAAACTGCCCTGCCCTCAGGCCCTGCTGGTGGGCAGGGACAGATTGGAAATTCCCCCAACACCCCTGTCCTATTTGTCACAGGGCCCATTAGGTGGTGACAGCTGCTTCCCTGTCTGCCCAGCTTGGGCTGGGCAGCAACCCCCAGGTCCCTATCAATCATGAACCTGCAGTCCCCTCCACCTTGTCTGGTCTGGGGCCTCTGAGGGCAGCCCCCACTGTGGGCCCCTGAGAGAACTATTTGTCCAGGAAGGACGTGTGGCAGACTGGGGAGCATGCCAAACGGAGGTAGCAGCACGGCCACCCCCTCCTCACCCTCTTCACCCCTTAACCCCCACACCACAGCTCAGTCCTGGTAGCAGCCGGAGCAAGTGCCTGGGCCCTAGGGAGCCAGGGTCTGGCTGGTCAGCAATGCCCCCCTATGACCCACCCACTAGAGGGGCCTGAGGTGGACCCTGCTGGGGCTCTAGGCCTGTCTGCTCATTACCTGGGCTAGAGGGTGCATGGGAAGCCAGCCAAACCCCAGGGGGCTGGGACTGGGTGCAGCACTTGCCTTACTGGCCTGAGCAGTGGGGTGCTGGCCAGGGAAGAGGGGCTGGTGGAAGTCTGGCAGTTCCTTCACTCTTCCCGGAGGCCAGAGGCCAAGGGCAGGCCTTGGGGGCAGGAGATGGCCTGACGGGCACAGCAGCTGCCCCAGTCAGGACTGCCCGGCAGGCTGTGGTTTATTTATAGAATTCTCCTTGGGCGGTGCCAGCCCCAGAGTGGGAACTCCTGGCCACCAGAGGGAGATACTCAATGCCCTACTGTAGAGGGGCCCTCTGCAAAGGTAGCCAATGCCCACCACCCCGGGAAGCATTCCCATGTGCCCCACTGTGGAGAAGCAGGGGCCACATAGGTGAGGGCCACCGAGGGTGTCAGGCCACAGAGGTGCTGAACTGCCACAATTATGACAACAATCCTCCAGGACCATGTCCAGCTCATCTACTCTCTGGGCCTGTTCCCTGTGCTCTTGGTGGCCTGCTGGTCATCACTCTGAGAGGGTGGTGGAATGAGTGGGGGCCTGGGCCCCGCCTGGCTTCTCCGTCTTAAGACTCCCTCCTGCTCGAGTCTCCAGATCAGACACAGACACTCCTTGGCTGTGTAGTGAGGCTCATTTTTAGTGTGAGTACTCCTCAATCGAGCCCAAGACACCCACTAAAATCCTGTTGCTGATCCAAAATCTGAATGTAACTGGGCCTTGGGTTTTTCTTCCCTGAATCTGGCCCTTTGAACCTGCCCAGGACCCTGCTGAGGAGAGAAGGGCCAGCACCCCCCATCGCCACCTGGGTAAAGCCCAGGGTTGGTTCCTGCCTGTCCTGCCTACTTCTTCCCATATTTCAACCTCCCACTTGCCCTGTGCCCCTCCCCTGCTGCCCGGATTAATTTGGGAAGGACAATGTTTATATTAACCATTCATTTATCGACGTCTGCTTGCTTGGTCAATGGCCAAATTTATTGTCTCACAAGATGGGCCTTATTGAGCTGAGTGCCCTGCTCCTTCCTCCACCAGACTGGGTGGACGGATGCTGTCAATATGCAGCCGCTGACCTTGGGCCTGCCAGCTCTGGGGGGGCGGGGGTCTCCAGGGACAGGCTTTGGAACAGGGGAGGAGAGCAGGCTGCTGGACCTCACCCTGCACCCTGACATTGCTGTGGCCCTCTGAGGGCTGCGCCCTCTCTCACAGCAGGGGGTGGCACTGCCCACAGACGAGGGGTCTGACTCCAGGGCCAGGTCAGAGGCTCCAAAAGATGGAACTCTGGGAGATCTTAGACCACAGGCTCACTGGGCCTCTGCCCAGTGGTGGGGAGCAGCGGCAGTGGCCCCAGGAATCAATGTGTAATTACAAAGTTGGTTAGTGCAACTTTGGGGAAGGAACTGTGGGGAGGGCCCCTATGGAGATGGCATCCACCACTGGGCAGGAGGGGGCAGAGGAACCAGGGAGTGCAGAAGGCCTAAGACTGCCTGGCAGGAGTGGCTCAGTGGTTGAGCATCGACCTATTATTATATAGGAGATCAAACCGATTCCCTGTCAGGGCACATGCCCAGATTGCGGGCTCCATCCCCAGTAGGAGAACTCTCTCATCATTGATGTTTCTCTCTCTCTCTTTCTCCCTTTCTCTCTCTGCAAAATCAATAAAAACATTAATAAAACAAACAAAAAACAAGAAGCCCTGAGACCTGGCTGCCCACCTCTCACATGACTGTGTGGATGGCCAGTGTAGACACCCATGTCAGCCTGAGCAAAGAGGAGCACTGAGGGTCTGCGGAGACAGATTGGGAGGGTGCAGGCCTCAGGGACACCTGTGCCTCCGGGCCGCTGACAGGGGGGCAGGGGGGCTATCTCCTCCCTGTCTGTGGAAATCCTGTGGGGCTTATGAAGGTGGTGTGGAGAGCGTTCTGCAGGGCACTTGCAAGTGGAGGTAGGAGCTTGTCTGCAGCACAGTAGAGCAGAGTGCGAGGGAGGCATCTCATAAGCTTCGTCAGATCTGCTGGGTCTGAGAGTGGACAGCAGGCCGAAGTGCTGGGCACAACAGGGTGAGGGGGCAGTGCAGTGTTGGAGGTGAGTTCTGAAGTATTTTGAAGGGAGAGCATGTGGGTGTGAGGGTGGCAGGCCCTGTGGCTGGTGGTGGGGCTGGCCTGAGATGGGGCAGGGTTGTTGATGGACTCTGCTTCTGCTGGAGGCATAAGCAAGCTGAACCTCGGGCCCACACCCTCACCAAGCCCCTTGCAGGTCCTCCCTGGGGACTGTTCAATGGGTTTATTTGCCAGTGGGCAGGCAGTCGATGGGCCTGGGACAACCGATGGGCCTGGGACAGCCGAAGTGCTGATTAAGATGCCACACTTGACTTAGAACCTCCTGTGAGCAGTGATGAACAATTGATCAGCTTGTCAGGGATCAGGGCCCAGAGGCGGGAAGAGATGAAGAGAGTAAAGAGGGGCCAGGGACAGAGATAGGGAGACAGACACTGAGGGACATGGTGAGAGAAACAGAGACAGAGAGATGGGAGAGAGAAGAAAAGAGAGACAGACAAATAGAAATTCAGAAACAGGACAGAGGGAGAGAGAAGAGGGAGGGCCATATCCAGCCCACCCCTCCTAAAGGTCCCACCTGCTGCCTGTGTCTCCAGCTGTAACTCCGGGATTGGGAGAAGGGTTGAGTCCCCTTGGGGAAGGTGGATCCCAGCTCCTCAGAGATCCCCTCCCCTCCATCCCTTCCAGTTGGGACAGGGCCATCCTTTTGCTATTTCCTTTTATAGGTATAGATAAATATATAAAATAAATGGGCTTTTAAAAGCAGTTATATTTATAGGAAAACAAGCAGAAAGTCGTTTCCATGTACCCTCTCAATCCCTTCTCAACATCTTGCATTAGTGTGATTCTTTTGTTACCATTGATGAGCCAGAATTGACACATTATACTAACTAAAGTCCATAGTTTACATTAGGGTCGCTCTTGGTGTTGTCCATTCTGTGGGTTTTGGCCAAAGTATGAAACATGTATCCACATGTGACAGTGTCCACAGAAGAGTTTCACTGCCCTAAAAACCCGGTGCCCCACCTGCTCACCCTCCCCTCCCTGAGCCCTGGCCTCCACTGATCCCGTTACTGTCTTCATGGTTTTGCCTTTCCCAGAATGTAATTTGGTTGGACTCAGTATGTAGCCTTTTCACATTGGCTTCTTTCATTTAATCATATGCACTGAAGGTTCCTCCATGCCTTTTCATGGCTCCACAGCTCATTCCTTTTTCGTGCTGATCGTATCCCACTGTCTGGGTAGACCAGTTTGTTTATGCGTCACCTGCTGAAGGACATCTCCGTTGTTTCCAAGTTTTGGTGATTATGAATAAGGCTGATATAAACATTCATGTACGTTTTGTGTGGACATAAGTTTCCACTTCCTTTGGGTAAATACCAAGGAGCACAATTGCTAGATTGGATTGTGAGAGTAGGTTTAGTTTTGTAAGAAACAGCTAAATGGTCTTCCAAAGTGACTGTGTTCCCACCAGCAATGGAGGGGGGTTCCCGTTGCTCCCCGTCCTTGCCAGCACTGGTTGTTGTCAGTGTTTTCTCCATATTTTTAAGAACCTGTGAATGTGGCTTTGTTGATTTTCCAGCTTTAGTAGGTTCCTGTTGCCTTCCTCCCACACAGCAGGAGTCTCTGCCCAACCCCTGGTTTGCGCGCTTCCTCATCATTGGCAGTGGTGTAAGAGCCCCATTTCTTGTTCATTGCTGTGACAGTGTGATCTATCCACAGCTGAACACCGTGGTGTCCCAGGACTCACAATTCTGGGAGTCAGTCCCTCTCCTCCCCCCTACTGTCTCTGTCTCTCCCTCTGTTTCTCTCTGTCTCTCCCTGTCTTTCTCTTCCCCTCTCCCCCCTCTGTCTCTTTGTCTATCTCTGTCTCTCCTTCTCACCCTATCTCTCTGTCTCTCTCTGTCTCCCTCTGTCCCTCCCTCCCTCCCTCTCCCTGCCACTTACTCACTCTTCTGTGTGGCCCTCCTCCCACACTTGATGTCAGTAGCGTGAAGCTCCAGTGAGCTTTCCTAGGCCTTACTTCTGGACCTTCTATCTGCAGTCTGTCTCTCATCTTGGGACGACCTGCCACTGTCCTGTGGCTGCTTCCCTGGGCCTCTCTCCTGGAATCCATGTCTTCCCTCTTCCCTGCTGTGGGCTCCTTTCCTCAGAGGGGACACAGGGAGGCAAACTTTTGGGGACTTTGCCTGCCTTAGAATGCCCGTATCCCACAGCCCTGGAGGGTGGGTGAGGGAAGGGGTGCCCTGCTGTCTGATTCCTTTGGGTGTGACCTGCGCCCAGCTTTGAGGGTCTTCTCTCTGTCCTCAGTCTGGGAGAGTCTGGGCTGGCGTGCGCCCTCTTTCACCCAGCGGGCCAAAGGTGGGGCACATCTCAGGATCAGCAGAGCTTGGCACCGTCCCCTCCTGAGTGGTCTGGGGAACAAGCCATAGAGACTTTGAGACCCACCAGGGAGGCCCCACCTCTCTATGGAGAAGGGGGCTTCCCCCCCTCTCCTGCCCCAGCGGAGGCCAGGGCACAGGTGGACCGACAGCCAGCTGCATGCTCAGACAAGGACCAGGACTGGGAACCCTGTGTCCTGGTGGACAGGCAGGAGGTTTGGGGGTGCCCCCACCCCTAGGCTGAGGTCACCTCCAATCTCAGCCAGCTGCATTATTCATGCCAGCAGAGTGGCCTGAAACCCAACCCCACAGCTCCAGTTCCCAATGGCTTCCAAAAACAGCTGCGGGAAGGGGGTGGGGGAGTGGTGTGCCATCTGGGGCCAGAGCAGGTGAGGCAGGCAAGGGTGAGGTCAGACATCATGGGGCACTGCCCACAGTCACTTAGCCAGGGCCCTGACATCTCCATCCACGGGCTGGCCTCTGGTTTTTTGGCCCTGGCAGTAGGCCACCTGGGAAGTCATTTCAAATGCCTGGAAGCCTCTTTCTTGGCCACTGTCCCTCCACCTCCTCAAGGCCCTTGTGATCCAGCCACATGGTCAGCCTGGCCCCTGTGCATCCCTCCCCAAACCCCCAAGGGCACATTCTGAGCAGGTCCTTGGCCTCTGGGCTGTCCCAGCACCTGCCTGGCCCCCCTGGTCCGGAATCTCCAAATGTTCCTTTGTCCATCTGTTTGTCCATGGACACCTCCCCCAGCAAGACCAAAGTTCCTTTCCATTCCAGACTGCCCCTCCCACTCACCCAAGGTTTGGCCTCCCGTAGGCCTGGTCTAAGGACAAGTGTCCTCATTAGAGTAGGTGGCAAGATCTCTGAGTGTCTGTAAACATTCACATTCTCGGGCCTGCCCCTGGGCCTGGGATGAGGGGGCAGGAGTGTGCACCTCCCATTCCTCCTGGTGTGGGGTGGGCACTGGGTGGGTGCCTCCGAGGAAGCCTGTCATAGCGCTCCCCAGTAACTATACTCGGCCAAGGACCCCTACAGAGCCAGAGCCTCCCGGAGGCCAGGAACCTGTGAGAAGCCCTGGCTGTGGCTGAAGTCCCCTCCCTTCCTCCAGCCACCCTTCTCAGCCCTGGAGCACCCCCACCCCAGCCAGATTGTGTCATCTGTGGTCACCTTACTCCACTTTGTTCAAATGGATTTGACTGGGAAAATACAGAGCTGTTTCACTGTTTTGAGAAAACATAGGAAATGTGGGCTAAAATTTAATTTATTTGTTTCAATGAAAGAGTATTGGCCTGAGTGGTTTTTAAAAGAAGGCCGCACCCCAGAGACCTTCCCAGCACTCCTCCCTTCATCTGCAGCCTCCAGGATGTACAACAGTGCCCCCACTCAAATGGGTGGCCAGATAATTCCTGGCTAGGCTGTCTGTCCATAAGCCTTGTCTGAGGTTTCCCCCTATCACAGCCAAGGGTCATAAGACACTCCACTCAGGAGCAAGCTCAGGATGAGGCCCCATGTCCCTTTAGACCCTTCTGCAGCCTGACTCGAATGACCTCACCCCACTGCCCTCAGTGGTCACCTGGCTGCAGCTCCCCCAGTGCCTGCCCTCCTCACCTCCCGCCCTGTCCAAGTGCTGCCCCCCAGTGACACTGCCACCAGCTCCTCCAGGGCCAGGTGGCACGCCACCCCTCTGGGGATCCCGCACCTCCCAGGCCCCCACCCCTTCACCTTGCCCAGGGCACCCAGCACAGGGCCCACTCACTGCCTAGGAGGGTAGGAGGCAGGAGGGAAGCTTCCAGGAGGTGGGCCCTGGGTTCTGCCTGCCCCCCACCTGGCCTCACCCTTCTCCTTGGTGTTCAGCTCCACTCCCCACACTGGGGGCCTCACAGGTGCTCATAGACAAGTGCGCAGCAACCTCGGGGAGCTGAGGGGGCTGCCTCCCCTGCGGCCCTAGAGCCATCCCACAGGGGCAGGGTCACTCCCGGGACTCCCACCGTCCCCATGGAGGTCCCCTGCAGTCATACGCTGGCCACCTGCGCCCGCTGTGCCTCTCAGCTGCGTGCACCCCACGCCCATCCTGGGCATAGCCCGCCTGGACCCACTGCGGACTCGAGGCCCCGCCCACGTCCCGGGAGGGCGGGGCGCCGGCACCCCACTGACCGAGCATGCGCACTGGCTCCCGCGCGCGGCCCGCGGGCCGCGGCCCCGCCTCCCACGGCCGGCCTCAGGCACCCGCGGTGGCAGCTCGGGGTGTCACCTGCCCCGCCACCCGCGCTGCGCAGCGGGCCCAGCAGGCCTCCCGGGCCACCCAGCCGACACCCCTCCGCCTGTCCCTACACCCCGCCGCCCCCAGCCCCAAGCCCCCGCCCCGGGCTAGAGGCGGAACCCCTGCCCCTCCCGGGGACACCCTGCGGGGGCCGGGACGCGGGGACGGGAGGAGGGGCGCTCTGACCGCCGCGGGACCGAAGCAGTTTGGCTCCGGGCCTCCTCGGGCCACGCTCGAGCCCGGGCAGCCGGGCGCCTGTGCCCAAGGGGCTCAGGCCCCCCCGCCCGCGGAGGCCCGTCCTCGCGGCCCACTTGACAGACGAGGGGAATGGGCTGGGCCCGGCCGGGCCAGCGCCTGGAGGGGTGCCCCGGGCTGGCCGACGCAGCCCAGGGATCCCGGGCTGGACAAGGGGGCAGGAGGTCTCCGGACAGACCCCGCCCCTCCCGCCGCGCCTGCCCCCAGCTGCTCCTTGCCCCTTCCTCAGCAGCCTTCCCACCCCTACCTGCTCTACTCACTCCCTGAGCCGGCGGGGGAGGGGCTCCGGCGAGGTGGGGGTCTGGCCACAGTCACCTGCCTGTCAGGCCACTGTGTCCAGGCCCCCCATGGGTCTGGGGCTGCTTGGAGTGGAGGAGGGAAAGCCAGGGTTCGGAGGAGTCCAAGTGATCACAGGTGAGCCAGGACCCTAGAGGGGGCAAGAGGCCTGCCATGAGTGGGGAGCACACGGCCCTCATGTCCAGGATGCCATCAGGGCCGGTGGCCAGAGGTGCCAGGACACAGTGATCAGAAAGGGAGTGGGCTCTGTCACTGAGGAGCACAAGTCCCACCAGCTGTCCTTTGGGCAGGGACGCTAAGGGAGAGTCAGAGTGGCCTGGTGCCAGGCCCATCCTGTCTGAGACAGTCAGAGAGGGACAAGCAAGGTCATGGGACTGTGGCCAGGGGGTGCAGGGAGAGGAGCCATAAAGTCAGAGGGGCAAGGACCAAGGCTGGGGCCCAGCCAGGAGACACAGAAAAGGCCAGAAGATGACAGGGTGAGCAAGACGGCCCAACTGGGCAGGACAGGGCTGGGGCTGCAGAGAGCAGACCCAGCAGGAGAGGCATGCTCACTGCCAAGGTTGCCCTTCACCCTCCTCCGGTCTCAATCAAGTGGCTAATTAGCATCCTGACCACTCAATTAATTAGGCTGCACATGCCTAATTGTGACAGACTGTGTCTGTGGGGGTGGGACAGTGCTATCAGGTCCCAGGTCTCCCAGCAGGCAAGGTTTATTGACCAGAAAAGACATGAAGAAACCCTGGCCATGCAGTGGGGGATAAATGGAGAGATATGAGAGGCAGGCAGGAGACCTTCAGTTCTGTGTGGGGCATTCTGGCATCCTCCACCAGTCCCCCCAGGTCCCTGGAGGCGAGTCCTCCTCAGTCCACCTCTGGCTTCCAAGTTTTCACCTATACCCACCTTCCTGCAAACTGCAGTTATCTGAAGTCATCCCAGGCATGGTGGGTGCATGGTCTGGACCCCCAGAATGGAGGCCACACCCCTGCCCAGCCCTCTTCTTTTGAGGCCTGTGTGCCTTCTCCCTGAAGCCTGTCTCAGGCCACTCAGGATGCCTAGAGTGCCCTCCTCCTGCACACTCCCCCGACCTGTCTGGTCATGCAGTTCAACTCATTAAATATTCTTCCTGACCACCAACCACAGTGGCCATGTGCAAGACCCTCTCAGAAAACCCCATCCCCAGTGACACCTCTCTGTTTACTGCTTCATGGGCAAAAATAACCAATTTGCTATTTAGTGTTTCTCAGAAATTAAAGAAGTTGTATTTTATGATGTTGGTGATGGTGCTGATGGTGGTGATGGTGATGGTGATGGTGGTGATAGCCATGGTGATGATGGGGTGATGACGATGGTGGCGATGGTGGCGATGGTGGTGATGGTGGTGATGGCAGAGGCGACAGTGGTGATAGACGCAAGGGTCTATGCCTGTGGATGCTCCTCACAGGTTTAAGTGGTGTGTGTCCTGAATATAGCCTCTTGTCTGGGGATAGCAGGGCAGGGTGTCGGCCCCAGGGAACTGGGAGGATGTTTGGTGGGCTGGGGATCCTCAACAGAGATTCAATGGACTATGGGTTCCTATGTCTCCAGAGAACTGGGCCTGACATCACCTTCTGCGTGAGAAATCACAAGGCAGAGCTCTGCCTGACCTCTGACACATCCCAGGCACACAGTACAGCCCAATTACTGCTGGAGACCTCAGTGCCCTCTGCCCAGCTGGGTCTGGGCGTGGTATGTGACAAGGACCAGGAGAGACAAGAAGGGGAGAAGGAAAAGTGGAAATACTGGGCAGGGTGAGGGAGGAGGCAGGAGCCCTGGTGGGGGCCTCCGACACAGGTCGGAGGGGCTGGTGGCAGCTCCTAACAAGGGAGGCTGGGGCAGCAGTGCCCAGGTGTCTGCCTTGCAGGACCCTGTAGTGACTGAGGCTGCCCATTGTGTGACTGGGCCTGAATGCAACAGATCAGGGTTTGGAAGTCCCTGCTGGTGAAGCTCATGTCTTAGCAGAGATGGAGGCCAATGAGGGACAGCCTGTGAAGCCAGGGGTCCCCCATGACAAGGCCCTTTGAGGAATCACAGAGGCCAAACCAAACCCAGATGGGAGCCACCCTGGAAGGGAAGGAGGGATAGGGTGCCCTGTCCTGCGGTGTGCAGCCCCATCTGGGCTCTGATAGGGGTGCTATGAAGCGCTGTCTTGGGAAGAGGTCCTATAAGCTTTGGGAAGCTGAGAGCCCAGAATCTTGTCCTTGGAGGCCTGTGTTCTCTAGATGGCAAGCCAAGGAGGACCCCTGCACCAGGGCCATGGGCTAGAGGCCGGTCCCAGGCAGAGGGCAGAGCTACTTGGGCTGAGAGGGCCACACTAGGCCCTGTGCTGCCTACCCCTCCATGGTGGGCACTGGAGTCAGACACAATTACTCACTCAGTGCATCATAATTACTGCAAATAGCCCATTAAAGAGAAATTATCATCAATATGATATTAGCAGACAGCGGGGAAATGAAGAAAGAAAAGTGCTTACTCTCCCATTGTCCCCTTAATGGGGACAAGACATGGGGAGGCAGCAGCACCCCTGTTTACTGACCTGACATCCTCCCTTCTGCCTGCAGCCACGAGGGAGGTCCAGTGGCCACAGCCCCTTTAGACCCCGGAGCCCAGGCTTTCCTTAGATGTGGGGTATGGGCGTCGCTCCTCCCTAGAAGCAACCGAAATGACAGAGAGGAGCAGAGAGGTGGGAAAGGGACAATTGTGCTCCCGTCCCGGCGAGAGGAGGAGGCCCCTAGAGGTTCAGCAGCGGCCTATTGGATAGTCGGTTGTCTTGGTCAGAGCCACTGGTCCCGCCCAGTCACAGGGAAGCAGAGATCTGCTGTCGGGGAGACTAGACCTGGGCCTGGCTCAGAAGAGGGCTGGAGGTTCTGCCAGAGCCTCGTGCCCAAGTAAGCCTGTGTTAATGAGTAGAAGACAGCACAAGGGCCACCTGGACCCAGGTGGTATTTACTGGGTGAAGGAACCCCCTGTGGGCATGGAGCAAAAAACAGGCCAATGTGGGGGTTGTCCGGCCCTGCCAAGTGCCCCCACCTGTGTGCGAAGCCCTGGACCTGGCCAACTCTGGTCGCAGGGGTGGAAGCGGGCTTGGGTGGAGCCAGGCAGCAGTGGGTGCACCTCTGAGGGACAGTGACTCCGGGAGCCCTCAAGGGGGCAGGCGAGGGCAGGGGCAGAGAGGGAGGGTCTCAGGAGAGCTTGAGCGGCGGGGCCTGTTCAGAGGGACATGGGAGCCACAGACCGGCTGTGGGGCAGTGGGGACAGCCATGTGGAAAGATGACCCTGTCAGGGAAGGGATGGGGCTGTTACAGGGTCAGCCCACCACTGCACCTTTCTTCCCTTGCTTCCCCTCCAACTACTTACTCAGCACCTCCTCTGCCAGGCTCTGCTTTGGGCTCCAGGGAATGGGCACTGAAGGCAGGCAGACCCTGCCCCCTGGAGGTGACATTCTGTGGTAAATACACAGGAGAAGCAAGCATGGGAGAGGAGAGAGAGCAATAGGGGTCCCATAGGGTGATACAGGTTTCTTGAAAATTGAGGTGCAAGATTTGAGGAGGGCTCAGAAGAGAGGAAGGAAGGGGAGATATGTGAGAAGGTTCCTGTATGTGAACCCTACTTTTGGAGTTTGGCCACAGCTTTCTACAGCACCCACCTACCTTCCATCACCTGTCCATCCATCCGCCCAGCCACCTCCCTATCCACACACCTATCCCCCATCCATCCAACCATCCATTCACACATCCGTCTGTTCACGCACCCACACATTTGTCCACCAACCCATTAGTCTACCCGTCATCAACAGCTTCTATACCCTGCTATTCAGCCACCATCCTCCCATCTCCCCACCCATCTTTCCTATTTCCCCATCTAGCTTTCTGTCTGTCTTTCCATCCATCCACCTCTTCTGTGCACCCCAGGGAGCCAGTCCTGACTCCAGGTTCCAGCTGCCACCCCAATGGTGGTCTGGGCTGTGATGGTAGGAGTTTTAGGGTCTGGAGTGGCCCCAAGGCATAAATTGTGGGCCAGTTGCCCAGGGCTATAAGTTATGCTTTCCTGAATCATAATCTCAACATAGTCCATGTGCCCTGTTCACACCCAGGAGTCTCTGGATTCAGCTTAATTCAGATGCCCAAACTTAGCAGGAAGTGTCTGTCCCCTGAGCATAGCCCCTGATGCATAGGTCTGGGTAGGGGCAGTGCAGGGACAGACCCAGACTGGAGGTGGAGGCGATCTGAGGAGCAGAGGGCTGGGAGCTCTGCAACCCCTCCAAGCATCCTCCTTCCCTGCCCCCTCCCGCCAGGACTAGAGCCTGAGGTGAAGCGCCTGCGGGCGACGGCTTCCACGTGGCCAAGATGTCTCTGGCTGTGGATTGGGGACAACCCCTCCCCTGCAAGCCCCAGTGCTCCTGAAGAGGCATGTCCTGCCCCTGTACAGGAAGCCTTCCCAGACTGACAAAGGACTTGCCTTTTCTCATTTGTCTCTCACAAGGATGGATGTGGGGGTGGATGGGGGGAGCTTAGTGATCTTTTTACAGGTGAGGTGACTGAGCCCAGAGCAGTTAACTCCCCCCACCTCCAGATGGTGAGGGGAAGAGCTGGGAGGGGCAAAGCTGGGAGGGGCATTGGACCGGATTCCAGCCCAGTGAGCCCTGTCCGTCCACCACCTTGGTGTGGGTCGGGTGGTGACTGAGCTGGAGGAGCCTGGGGAGCTGGGGAAGTGTCCCCCAAACCCTACCAGGCCCCTGGGCCTGGCCTCTGCTTACCCCACACCACCATGACCACCTCCAAAGCCTGGGCAGCCCCCAATCCACTGCAGAGAAGGGGAGTTTGCCTGAGTCCTATCCTGACTCACCACCCCTGCGTTTCCTGAGCTCTCAGGGTGTCATGGTGCTGGGAGGGTGTCCCTAAGCACCCAGAGAAGTGCTGGAGGGGCTGCCCTTCAGGAGTTTCCAGACCAGCCTCCTGCCTTGCTCTCCTCCAGCCCGGGGGGCTAACAGGGTGGAGGAGATGGGCACTGGTCACCAAGGGGGTGGCAGCTCTGGGACCAAATTTAACCTCAGGACACCCCAAGGGGACAGGTTCTGTGTCACCCCAGGCTATAGATGAGGAGACTGGGGTTAGACTAGGGGCAGCCTTTAGCCCAGGTGTCAGTGCAGGTAGCCTGGGCAGGAAATGAGGCTAATATGGTGGCCCTGCCCTGGGTGCCACAGCCCCAGAAGCCCAAAGGCTGAGGTGATGGCAGGTCAGGGGATCCCCTGAGTGCCTGCCCTCAGTAGGAACAAGTGGGTGAGGGTCCAGGCCATGTGCACCCAACCTGCCCTGCCAGGCCATCCCTCACTGTTTATCCCTAAGCAAGCAGGTTCTATTATAGCTCCCCTGGGAAGGCTTTGCGCCTGGGCTAGTCTGAGCTACAGGGCAGGTGACAGTGGAAAAAATCCTGGCCCCGGCCTAGCCAGCCTTCTCCCTAAACCAAGGCAGTGGCCTCCAGCTCCAGCTCTGAGCTTCTGCACTGAAGCAAAAGCTCATGCACTGTTCCCACCCCCACTGGGCCCCTGTGACCTGCCCTGTTCCTCCCTGCCCTCCCCTGCCCCCATCTTCCCAGCACCTCCCACCACATGATCCCACCTCCCCCTGCACCCAGCTCAGGCCAGGCCATGCGGGCGGCACCTGGGCACTTGCTGCTGCCTCCGCCTGGGAGGGCTCCCACGTGCTGCGTGCATCCTCTTGGTAACAGCGCTCACACCCACCACCCAGGAGTAACAGGTTCAGCGTCCTGCGGCAACACAGCCAGAGCGTCCCGCACACCCAGACACATCTGGAAGTGCATCCTCTTGACACCCTCTGCCACGCGCACTGCAGTCCCGTGCCCTGCCCTGCAAGGCGCAGCCTCCGTCCTCACCCGCAGGAAGGAGGAATCTCAGGCCTGTGGTTCCTGGTTACTGCTCCCCACAGCAGCCCAGCCCACATTAGATACCTCCTTCTGTACCCACCAGCAGGAGCCCCCAACCCACCCACCCACCGTCCACACCCCAGTCATCTCCCAAACCATGGGGTCCCCTGAGCATAGGGAGGTGTCAGCTGTACTGTGGCCCCAGGCAGTGGGGATGGAGCTAAGGTTGAACCAAGGTGGGGGTGAGGTGAGGGGCTCCTGCGATCCCCCTAAAGGAAAGCCATCAGGTTGTGGCCTCTACCCCTGCCTGTGGCTTCAGACCAGAGCACCTTCCAAATGCCGGTTCTTGTCGGAGCTCAGGGAACCTTCTTTTTTTAAACGGATTTTAGAGAAAGAGTGGGTGAGAAAGAGAACATCGCTTGGTTGCCCCCAGCACAGGTACCAGAGGACCTGCCAACCAGCTGAGCCACACCAGGAATCTCCTTTAGGGCAGGGTTTCTTCCTCGCACCACTGCTCCTCCCAGGGCGGCGCCAGACCCGTGTGCCTGGAGGCTTCCTGGAGAAGGGGGTGAAGGAGGGAGCGGACAAGGAGGAGATGGAGAAGGAACGAAAGGAGGAGGGTAGGCGCCCCCAGCGGAGTGGGGACTGGTCAAGGTCTGGGGCACCTGGCTGGCCCCTGTCCCTTCCCCCACCTCACAGCTGTCACGTCCAATTCCGCCCGGCCTCGGGCCCCTCAGTCCCCTCAGTCCCCCCACTCCTCCAGTGCTCCCAGCCTATAGCCTCTGGGTGACAGCGGGAGCCTCAGCAGCTGAGTGGTGTCACTGTGAGTTAGGAGGCGCTGAGCCTGCCAACAGCGAATTGCTTGTTGCCACTCCACTGGTGCCCGCGAGCACACGTTGCTCGTGGTGGTGGCTGTGGACTTGTGAGCTTGTGAACGTGTGTGTGAACGGGCTCCTGAGTTGTGGGCATGTGAGCCAGTGGGAGTCTGAGGGAGAGGTCGGAGTGTGGATGCAGTGACCGGCAACCTGGCTTCCTTTCTCTGTCCCGGAATCTGGCCCTGTGTACCCCCAGCCTCACCCCTCCTTTCTCACATTCCGCTGGCATCTCCACTCTCCCTACCCCTCCCCTCCTGCCCCCACCCCTGCCTTTTCCATCTTACTGCAGACCCTCACCCCCCACCCCAGCTGAGGGGATCCCCCCTTCCCCCTTCTCTCCCTCATCCCCAGGTCAAGCCTCCCATGTCTGCTCTGGCCCCTTCTTCTAGCTGTGCCCTCCCAGCCCCCCAGCCCCATCTCCCTGCTCTTCTCCTAAAGTGACCTAACCCACTTCTGCTCCCCAGCCCTCTCCTCTCAGGTGTGGGTGCACTCATTTCATTTAGGCCCTGGCTCCTCAACCTTCTCCCGCTGGTCCCTCCTCCCCACAAGTGTCCTTGTGACCCTGGAGCACAGACCTGCACCCTGTCCTGGGAGAGCTCTGGCTCTAAACACTCTCTCAAAGTGGACCTAGGGGGTGCTGCTGGCCGCCCCCAACCTGAATGCACAAGGTCAGGGCCCAGCCCAGCTCCACCTGCCTCCACCCGCACTCCTCCTGCTGCTTCCTACCCCAGGTCTCCCCTCTCCCAGGCACCAGTTGGCTCCTTCACCACAGGGACACCCAGCAGTGAGCTCTGTCCCTCACATTGCCAGTTCTGTCCCCACCTCTTAATGACTCTTGGCACACAGTAGGTTTCCAGTGAATGAATGAGTCCCCTTGGGTGTCAGGGCTGTTAGGCTTTGCTCCACGCTGACCCTTCCTGGATCCTGGGGTGAAGGTGGGGGTTTGGGGTGAAGGTGCGCCTTTGAGGGCTGGGCTGGGCTTGAATCAGGGCGGGCAGGACCCCCCATCCCTGCACTCCAGCAGGGCCTCCCTGGCAGTGGCCTCAGGAACTGCTGAGCCCAGGGAGGTGATAGGGCTGGGCCCAGGGAGGTGATAGGGCTGGTCCTGCACCAGAGCAGCAGGAAGGTCTGGGGCCCTTCCCTGTCCCCCAACTATCTCCTCAGGCTCTGGAAGCTCCCACTTGTCAGTTTCCACCGGGGTCTGGGTGGAGGTCAGGTTCTTCCCGAAGCCCACCTTGTTTCAAGTCCCCAGGCCTTGGCTAGTCAGTGGCTTGACCCTTCCTTGGGGCCCAGGAGAAGGTGTCAGCACCAGGCTCCTGACCCTGCCCAGTGGAGGTCACTCTGTCCATTCCCCACAGGCCCTTTCAGACCAGCCCTGCACTGCAAAGGCCCAGCTCAAGGCCAGACCTGTACCCACTGAATCAAGGAGCCCTGGACACTGAGTCCCCCAGCTCAGTGCAATTGGTGATGTTCCCAACTGAGGCAGGGTCTGGGCAATGAGAGGGGAACACCTCCATCCTGAAGGACATCTAGATCGTCACTGGTGGCACTGAGGACCTGGGTTCAGAGGATGAGGGGAGGAGCTGTGCTGTGTGTGCCCTTGTAGGGTTGGGGGGACCCTGCAGGAGTGGGAGATGAGGCCCAGCTGGTACTCTGTGTGGGGTCCGAGCCACTGGAGCTGAGCTGTGGGGTGCTAGGAGTGGTCTAGCCCAGGCAGCCTTCCTGGACTGGGAGCAGGCAGCTGGTACAGGGGTGGCCCTGGCCTGATTCTGGGGATTCTAGGGACACTGAGTATAGCTGGGGTATGTGAAGGCATGGGGGTAACCTCCACCCTGGGCTGATGGTTGTGGCAGGGCAGCCACACATCTAGTGTGAGTGTGTGAAGTGTGCTCATGTGGCCCTGTCCTCCCCCAGGCCCACACAGCCCCTTAGGCCTCTCCCACCAGTCTAGGCCAGGCAGCTGCAGGGAGGGACAAAAGGTCCTCATGCCACTCTCCAGGCTGCCCCAATGTGTTCTAATGTCCCAGTCACCCCCGAATATGAAAACCCCAACCCCCGCCTTCACTCCCGGAGTCTCAGCAGTCTGACCAACTCCAGTCTGACCCACTGGTTTCCTGGATGGATTACTGGCTACCTCCCTCGGGAGCTCATTTTGGTTCCTGCTGTGGTCCTCCACTGGGCCTGGCAAAGAGAAGGGACTCAGACTGAATAAAGTGGTAAGGGAAAGAATGAATAATTCCCCTCAGAGGTAGGGTGGAAGTTGGGGGTGGGGTGGGGTGGGGGTGGTGCTGAGGAGACCCAGAGTGGTGAGGCCTGGAGGACAGGAAATGAATTCTGAGAGCAAGATGGTTCCTGGAATTCCTCAGGGAGGGCACAAGGTGGACCTTTGAGCTGACAGGGCCCAAGGTGCCAGGGGCAGCCCCTGCCAGGGGTGACAGGCAAGGATGCCACCATAGCCCCCCTTACACATCCAAGCAGGGGCTCAAGGGCCTCAGTGCTGAGCGGAGGCTCCTCCTGCAGCCTAGATATTGCTGTCACCCAGCCTCAGAGCCCAGGCTGCCCTGCCCACTCCCTCTCACACCTGTAGGTCCAGGTGGCTCCTAGCTGGTATCTCGATCTGCACACACCTGCACAGACACAAGTGCACATCTACACAGTCACACATGCAGAGGCAGGTGCAGACAGAGGCACCTGAGCAGTCATCTGTCTCACTCCTGGAACCCCTGTCCCTCCCCCACCCCACCCTCCTCCGTCCTCCCTCCCCATCCCCAGCCTCAGCCCAGCTGCAGCAGTTCCTTCCAAGGGAGGCCTGGTGGGGCTGTGGTGGGAGTCCAGTGGAGGCTCAGCTGGCACCAGCAGGCACCTGGCAGTGGAGGAGCGAGGTGGGGCCTTGCTCTGTACTCCTGGCCAGACGGGCACTGGACGATGCGGGAGCCAGAGGTGCTTTCCACAGCTGGCTGTTCTACAAGTTTGTGGATTCCCCCAAATGCTTTCGGGAAGGATGTGTCTCTAAGCACACAGAAAAAGCACTCCTCCTGCCTCCCGCAAGTCCAAGTTCTCCGTGTCCCTTTTCCTTCTCTGAGTTCTATCCTGAGGGAAACCAGGGAAGGAGGGAGAGGGGGCAGGAGGAAGGAGAGAGGAAAAGGGAAGAGGGAGGGAAGCAGGGAGAGAAACTAGAAGAGGAAGGTGGAGTCAAGCCCAGCAGCCAACCGGCCCAGGCTGGAGCACTGAGAACATGAAGCTCCCCTCCTGCCCACCCTCCAGCCTCATCCTACTCTCTCTGCCAGGAGGAAGGCTCCCAAAAGACCCCTCAGGAGGCAACAGTGAAAACTAAAGTGTCTTTGTCAAACACAAGCCAGTGGGCCCCGCTGTGCGTGTCTAGGCTCCCACCCCTCCTTGGTGAGAGACCACCTCTGTGCCAGGACGCTTAGGCTGGTGGCATCCTCGGGTCTGAGCCGGCCGGGCTGCTGTCCTGAGGTTGGCTAGGACCTGCTGGGTCTGGCTCCCCCCCTCCCGTCACCCTGCAGCCCCTCTATTTAGTCCCTTTAACATCCCCCCCCACCCACACACACTTCCCAGACCTGCAGCAGCCTGCTCCCCTCCTGGGGGCTGGGGGTCTCAGCCTCTGGGTTTGGGGGTTTTAAGCAAAGCATCTCGCTCTAAGTTTTATTCTGAAGCGAACGTGCAGCAGCAGCCTCACCTTTTCTCTGGGTCTCGGGTTGAGACAATAAAACAAACTGGCTACACTCACAGAGAACCCGTCAGGGCAGAACCGCTGTCTGCAGGAAAGCAGCAGCCTCTCCCGAGAACATCGGGGGTGCTTCTCCAAAGCACCAGTGACGGAGCTGCCACAGCTCCGTCCATCCTCTTGTGCAGGGAGGTGACCGGCAGCTAAGCCCTGCAGCCGCCTGGCCCCTTCAGGGCGGCCAGACTCCAAGGTGCTGCTGCCCCTCCGTGGCGGGGGCCCGGCCGTCCACGCCTTGGCCCTTCAGGGGAGGAGGCCAGGCCACCCCTTCAGCTGGGAGGCCCCGGCTCAGAAGAGCTGGGAACAGTGCTCTCCACCAGGACACCACGGCCCTGCACCTGGGGTCACCACCAAGGGGGGCTTCATTCTGGGGGCCAGGGGCTCCCCCCTCAGGGCAGCCCTGGAGGGGAGGGCGGGGGCAGGTCCCCTCTGTACGCTGCAGCCCGGTTTCTTCTGCTGCCCAGGTCAGGGCCTTCCTTCCTTCTCTCCTGCCAGGGAGATACGATAAAACGAAACCCACAGAAAAACCAGCCAGGCTCCAGTGACTTTTTGGATCTATGCGGATTTATTGTTTGTTTTTCCCCCTTTCTTCAGTTTCGTAGCAAATGGAAACAGAGCACAACAAAACTTTGAAGGAGTCGCGGTGGGTCCTGCTCCCCAGGCCAGGCAGGAGCCAGGGCGGCAGGAGTCCCCCAACTGGCCAGCGGGGGCCTGGGCACTGGCCTCCAGCCCTCTCTGGCTCGTCCAAAAAGCGATCGGACTTTTTAAAAAAGATCCCACAAATAAAACGAAACACAATTTAAATAAAAATAAAAACACTGTCTTCACCCACCCCATGCCAGGAGGTTCAGGCCGAAGCCTCCTCTTAAATTGTTTTTCTGCTAGAAGTACTGTGCATACTTTTTTTTCCTTTCACGTCTCATGAAGGTTAAAATAAGATACATTTCCCCGGGGTCATAAACTGGATCCGGTGCATAGAGAGCGGGCAGCAGGGCCCGGGGCCGAGCCGCGCCCCGCGCTCCGGGGCTCCCGCCTCCCGCGACCGGGCGCTGCGGGCGCGGCGGGCCGGCCGGGCGCCTGGGAGCGGGCGACGCGCTGGGACGCGCGGGCGTCCGAGGGCGCCCCCGGTGCGACGGCGGGAGCTTCTTTCGGGGCCTTCTTTTCTAATCACCAAGCAAAGTAAATATAAATACTTCGAAAATAAGAGCGCTTTTAAAAGGGGTCAAAAAGGGCGAGGACGGGAGGCGAAGGGAAGACGGAGGCGGGCGGGCGGCCCCTCGGCGGCGTCGGGGCGGACACCGAGCGCGGGCCGTGCGCCCCCGGCAGGCTCCCCCGCGCGACCACCGGACAGCTGGGCGCGCTCTGCGCAGAGGCCGCGGGCCCCGCCGGGCGGGCGCCGGCCGCGAGCGAGTGGGCCGCGCCGGGGAAGGGGGCGCCCCCCGGCGCCTGCGGACGTGGGGTGGGGTGCCCGGGGCCCGCGCGGCCTGAGGCGGCGGCCTTGACTCCGGGCAGCTTTGGGCCGCGGAGTCCGGGCCTCTTCCCGGCCGCGGCGCGGGCTCGGGTCCGGAGCTCACAGGAAGAAGTCGGGCGCGCCCTTGGCCCCGCAGGGGCCGGCCCGGGGCGGCGAGGACTCCCGCGGGAAGCCGGGCCCGCCCGCGCCCCCGGAGCCACCGCGGCCCGCCAGCTTCTCGTATTTCTCCTTGTACAGGTCCCGCTCCTTGGCCAGGCGCCCCACCTCCAGCTTCAGCTGCTCCACCTGGCTCTGGAGCTGGCACTTCTCGCTCTCCAGAATGTGCCGCTGCTGCACCCGCTTGAAGCGGCAGGACTGCGCGTAGCCGCGGTTCTTGAGCGTGCGCCGCTTCTGCTTCAGCCGGATGACCTCCTCCTTACTGAAGCCGCGGAGCTGCCGGTTCAGCTCGCGCACCGACATGGACACCAGCTGGTCGTCGGAGAAGCGCTCCTCCAGGCGCACGTGGTGGCCCGCGCCGCCGTGGTGGTGCTGGTGCTGGTGGTGGGCGGCGTGGTGCGCGCCGTGCTGGTGCTGGTGCTGGTGCTGGTGCTGGTGCTGGTGCTGGGCGGCGTGGTGCGCGCCGTGGTGGTGGCCGGCGCCCGCGTCGTCCGCGCCGCCGGCGCTGCCCGCGAGGCCCGGGCCCCGGAAGACCTCGTAGGCCGCGGCTGCGGCCGGGTGGTGCGCGCTGTGGTGCCCGGCGTGGTGGCCGCTGCCGATGAGCGCCTCCACCGCGTCCTCGGGCGTCAGGTTGAGCGCCTCGGGGTTCAGGTGGTGCTGGTAGCCGCTCATCCAGTACAGATCCTCCAGCGCCGGCTTCCCCGCGCCGCCTCCTACGGCGCCGGGGCCCCCGCTCGCCGGCCCCGGGGCGCCCCCGGCCTGAGCTACGCTGCCGCCGCCCCCGGCGCCCCCGGCGCCCCCGGTGCCCGGGCTGGGCGCGCAGAAGCTGGGCGAGGAGGGCACGGAGGAGCAGGGCGTGCTGAGCGGCGTCGAAGACAGGGAGCCGGGCGGCAGGCGGCGGCAGAAGCGCTCGGCCTCGGGCGGCTCCTTCTTCACCTCGAACTCCATCAGGTCGAAGTCGTTGACGTACTCGATGGCCAGCGGGCTACTGGGCAGCTCGGCGCCCATCGCCAGCTCCGCGGCCATCGCCCGGGGCCCCGGCCCTGCTGTCGCTCCTGGTCGCGCCCCGAAGGGGGGCGGGGGGCGGGGGGAGGCGCGTGCCTCTCTCCTGCTCCGATCCCCGCGGGCGTCGGGTCCGGGCGCGCCGGCCGCGGGCGGGAGGGGGCGGTCAGCTCCCGGCCGCCGAGCCCAGGCGCGCGTGAAAAAGTTTCGCACAGTCAACTCAGGGACGGCCCTGGCGGCACCGCTGGCCGGGTCTCTCGGGCGGCCCCGGACCGCTTCCGAGCGGGCGCAGGCCAGACGCGCTCCCCTGTCCCCGTGCCGGCGGCCAGGCAGGTGGCCGGGCCGGTGGCGGTGCGGCCGCCGCCTGGGGCTGCGGGGACTCCCCAGCCCTCCGCGCGCGCTTGGCCAGCCCCGCCTACACAGCCGAACGCGGCGCGGCGCGCTCCCCTTTTATGGAGCCGGGCCCTGGGCCCGCCTCCCCGGGTGGGGCGCGCGCCCCCGGACCAATCGGAGCCCCAAGCCCGCTGCCCTCCTTTGCCTATCCCTATGGCAACCCGGAGCCCAGCTGTCAATCTGCGAGGAGCAGCTGTGGGAAGGGGTGGTGAAGGGCCGCGGGCTAGAGGAGGGGGCAGGGCCCTCTGGTGGCCAGCGCGGGGGACTGCAGGGCGAAGGACGCTCGGGGCGCTGGGGCCCGAGGCAGAGGGGCGCCGGGCTGGGGGCCGGCTTGCGGCCTCTGGGGCCTCGCGTCCGCGACGGGAAGTCAGGGGAGTCCTGGGGAGCAGAGGACGCCCCACGGTGCCTGGGTGCCCCGGCGCCCTGCTGGCCGTGACCCCGCACCCCTTCTCTGGCCCTTCCCAGCTGGCGGGGAGGCCGCGTCCTGCCCGCTAGTGTGGCCGTGCGGGGACCTGCCGGCCGCTCGACACTGTGGCGCTGAGACCCTGCGGGCGCTGCGCGGGGCGCCCGGCTGTTCTTAGCGCGCGGTTCAGGCGGGTTCAAGAACTCAGTCACAAAGTTGCTGGCACCTCGGCGCGGCGGGAGCCGGGCCGGGCGCGGGTGGGCGGGGACACGCGCGGAGGGCGCGCGGAGGAGGTGCTGCAGGGGCGGGGCTCCGCCGGGGAATTAGGAATCCCGGCCCCAGCTGCCCACGGGGGAATTAGGAATCCCGGCCCAGCTGCCCACGAGCCGGGGCTTGGCGACAGCGATAAGAGCGGTGAAGCCGCGGGTGCCCCACAGCAGGCGAGGTCCCTGACACTGCCGCTCCAGAGTCAACGGGGATGGGAGGGGCCTGACACCCCCAATTCTCTATACTTCTGTTATATGACTTTTACAATTTAAAAGTCAATGTTAAATATAAGTATCTATGCGTAGAAAGAAAAGTCTGGAAGGATGTGGACAGGAAGTCACCAGTGGCAGCCCAGCCACGTGCTGGGGGCACTTAGCTGCCAGGGCCTGTACCTTGTTCCTGGTTCAAATATCTATAATTTATAATAAAAATGTCATACAATTGGAATTGAAATCCACTTCCTAAGATATTGTGGGGGTGGCCCAGCCCCAGTGTGCCAGTGGGCACCTCTCCGCCTTCCCCCTTGCCTCCACATCCTGCAGGCGCAGGGACTTTTTGTCAGGGCCAGCAGAACACCGGGGCACCCCACAGGGATGCCCAGCAAGTGGCAGAACGGAGACCCCAAGCCAGGTGTTTGGACTCCAGGACACACAGGTTGCCAGAAGTGTTGCAGGGTTTGGGGCACCTTTTAAGGCCCTCAGTGTCCAGAGGGAGGCCCTCCTGACTCAGAGGAGTAAGGCATTTGTGTGTCTGCAGGGGGAGAGTGCCTGCATTGGGCTGCTGTGCCCTCCCTCTGCCTCTCTCACTGGCTCCAGCCAGGCTGCTGGACCAGGCAGGGGTTTCCTCCCAAGCTGAGGAGGACGCTGGGGTGGAGTAATCCAACCCCAGAGACCAACGTGGCTCTCCTCACAGCTCCTGGTCTCAGACTGAGGGGCACGGACCCACAGCCATGCCTGGGCTCTGTGGCACCCTTCCCCCCAGTCTGCCTAAGCGCCTCCCCTTGTCCTGGGAGGTGCAAGCAGGCAGCTGAGGCCAAGGCGGCCTTGCAGAGCAGCCTGACTCACCCACGAAAGCCCACCTTGAATCACCTCAAGTCCAGTGCTCAGCTACCACCAAGACAGTTGCCCCCACAATCTGCCCCAAAACATGATGTGCAGGGATGCTGGGCCCTGCGCCGGCCCGGAGCCAGCCACCCTCGTTCACTCTCACACACGCATGCGTTCGCCTTGTCCAGTCATTCATTCCTCCACAGCCAGAGCAAGGCGGCAGCATTCGTACGTGGAGGAGAGGCACGGGGACATTCAGGGGTCAAGTTTCCCCCAACCCAGAGTAACCCGGAAGGAGAGTGCTGCCTGGGGCTGAGCAGGGCACTCATGTCCCCAACTGGCTTAGGCACCAGGTAAGCTCCCCAGCCCTGGACTTGCCCTCAGGTCGGACTGGCTTTCTAAAAGTTCTCTGGGTCAGCAGGCCTGCCCTCAGCTCTTGTCCTCCCCTGAGTCTGGGGAGGTCCATGACCCTCCTGGGCTCTTGCCAGCCTCTCCATTCACTCCCTGGCCTCCATGTGGTCTCAGTGTCGTCTGTTAGTCCCAGCCAGCCTGGGTGGAAAAGACTCAGTGAGCCCCTGTACACAGGCTTCAGAGGGCCTGCCCATCCAGCTGCCCAGTAAGCCCCTGTGGGTAAGCATGATGGGCTCTCCCAGCCTAGGGAAAGTGCCAACCTCGGTCAGAGGGATGGGACTATGAGGGGGCCCTCAGCTGGTCGGGGAGCAGAGGCTGGGAGAGCCCAGGTCCCCCTCCCTGTCTGCCAGGAGTGGCCAGTAGAAGAGCCACAGGAAAAGCAGACAGGTGTGTTGTGTGCCCTGGGCCACAGCGGTGTGCCAGGGCAATGCTGTCCTGTCTGCTCCCTCAACAGTCCGTTCTGCCCTAGAAAAAGCACTTTTTCTTTTGGTCCAGCACCAGCACGCCCTCCAAGGCCTCACACCCATCAGTCAGCAAGCCTAGAACCCACAGAATGCCACAGGGACCAGTCGCGTGGCTAGTAAACATACCCCATGAGTCTTTATTGAGCAGCTACTATGTGCCAGTCTGCCTGCCCCAGGGGCACCTTCCATCAGGGAGGTTGCCCAGGGATCCCTGGTTGAAAACAAGCCCTCAAAGCGTGATGGTGGAATGCAGCATTTCAGGAGGTTCCGGGATCTGTGGCGGACAGTTCATCCTGGGTGCAGGGGATGGCTGGTCTCTGACACCAACAGCTGGGAGAACTTGAAGGCCAGCTGATGGCTGGAGCCATGGGCAGTCTTCAGGTCCATGCCTGGCAGATGATGGCAGCTGTTGGCTGGACCAACTCCGTGCAGTGTCTCCACACCTGGCTCACAAGGGCTGGCTGGGCTTCCTCTCAGCATGGCGACTGGTTTCCTGAGTGAGCAAGTGTCCGAGAGAGCCAGGTGGCATGCCTGGCATTTCTGTGAGTCCTGAGGGGCACTGTTGGCCGAGGTGTGGCAGCGGCCTGTCCAGGTCCCAGGGGAGGGTACAGATGTCACCTCCTATTGTAGTATTTTTTTGAAAACAGTCTTCCAGAGTAGAGGTCAGAGGGCAGAAAGTAACCGTAAATAAGTAAATTATTCAATGTATCAGTTTCCTGTTGCTACATAAGGAATTACCACTGTCTGACCACTTAACACAGTTATGTCTCAGCTGCTGTGTCAGGAGTCCCAAAGGCTGGTGGGGTCTCTGCTCAGGGGATCAGGGTGCCAGGGTCTCTTCTGGAGCTTCCTCTGGAAGCAGGTCCCAGGTCCCTCTGGCTCTTACTATGAGGGGGCCATACGAGGGCAGGAGCAGCAGCACTGGGGGACACCATGGGCCTGTCCCCTCCAGCAGCATGTGCAGTGAAAGGTCAGCAGGAGCAGGAGGGACCTGATCTGATGTGAGGAGGGATCAGGAGCTCCAGATGGGGTGCCCCCGCTGCAGGCCCCAAGGCTACCTCATGGAGGGGACACAGCTCCATGCACTTGGCTCTTAGTTATTCCACATCTGTCCTGTTTGCAGGGCATGTGAGTTTTCTGATCCTCGCTGCACAAGGCTCCATTGGAAAGTGTGCTGCCTGAGAACCAGTGCAGGGAGTCTAGATGGGTCATGTTTGTCCCTGGGAGGCAGCTCCTGAGCTGGGGCCACCTGCATGGAAGTTGTGATATAAAGCTGCGCATCTCCTTTGGCCAGCAGGGCCTAGCTGGTCTCTTCTTGGCCGCACTTCTTCCTCCAGGCATTTCTTCCTGGGCTCAGTGGCCACAGGGCCGGCGCCCTCCCTACCTAGGAGCTTGCTGTATGCCAGCTGCCATTGTGGGGGTGCATATTCAGCAGCCACAGTGGGGGAAGCAGGGGGCAGGTGACTCCTTGGGAAGGGGATCCACTGCCACCAGTACCCCCTTCCCAGTCCACGCCTCCTCCAGATCTACATCCGGAAGTCATCTCTGTGTCTTCTAGGCCTATTGGCCTCCACCCTGCCCATTGCCCCAACTCAAGCATGTTGCCTCTCCAAGACTAAAGGCTCCAAAGAGTTGTCCAAAGACCTACCAGCTTGGAGCTGAGACATGAACCAGGGCTCCAGGTCTCCCCTAACTGAAGCCCCTCACCTCTAGCCTAGAGTCGTCGAGGGCCCCTCTGCCTGCTGCAGGCTCCCAGCCCATGTGGTCCACTCTGCTGGTTACATTCAGGTCTTACCTAGACAGCTGGTCTGTGGATAGCAAGAGAGCCAGAGTGTGGGTACCTCACTGCTCCTGGCCACTGCCCTCACATGAGGCTCCATCCTTGAGAGCCACGCGACCTGCTGCATGGGCAGTCCACAGGAGGGAACAGCCCAGCGAGGATGGTGGGATCCAGAGGAGGGGGTGGCCCTTCCCGGGCGAGAAGTGTCTGCGGTACCCCCCTTTAGCCTGGGTTGGGGGGTGACCTGCACCTTCATCCCCAAGGGTTTTCATTGGCTTCCTCTTGGCGAGAAGAGCCCAGAGTGACCAGTAGGCACGTTTGGCTTCCACCCAGGAGCAAGGATGTTGACCCGGCAGAGTCTGAGGATAAGCAGGTCTCCTAATGGGTCACAGGAAGTGAGGGGCAGTGGGCACTGGGCCCAGGAGCACAGGGCAGCCATCAGCCTGGCATCTCCCACTCCCAGAGTGCCAGCCCTTCCGAAGCCTTCCATGCTGGCCTCCGCTGACTGGCTACTTCTGGGTGATGGCCTACAGCATGGGCAGTGGGTCTTGGTCCCACTCCCTTTACCACCAGGCCTCACTATTTGCAACCCCAAAGCGTTGGCCTTGCTGGAGGAGAGGGTAGAGCGGCTCCCTAGTAAGAGTGGGGCTGTTAGGGCTAACTCTGGAGAGCAGCGGTCGTCCTGGGGGGAGAGTGGGAGTCCTGCAGGCATGGTCCAGCTGCCCACAGTGGACACACCTGCCCACCTGACCTGCTAGTGCCCACCTGGCAGCCTGAGGGGCAAGCATGTGTACCCTCACTTACTGAGGAGGGGAGTGCAGAGAGGGTCCACAGCTCCCATCAGGCCAAACCAACAACTGTGTCCCTGTCATTTGTCTGTCCAGGCAGTAAGTAGAATTTATCCCCAGCCCCTCCCATTGTCAAAGCTTCACTCTTTGTAGAGAGCTCAAGAAGGGCATCAAGGGATGCCCGGCTGGTGTTGCTCAGTGGTTGAGCATCGACCCATGAACCAGATCACAGTTCAATTTCCGATCAGGCCACATGCCCAGGTTGCAGGTTCGATCCTCAGTCAGGGGTGTGCAGGAGGAAGCCGATCAATGACTCGCTTATCGTTGATGTTTCTCTCCCTCTCTCCCTCTCCTGTCCTCTCTCTGAAATCAATAAAAGTATTTTTAAAAAGGGCATCAAGGGGGCCCCTGGAGGAAAAGGCAAGAGGCTGAGGTATCCCAAAGGTTCTACAGCCCCCTTTGTTGGCACTGAGTCAGGACCCATGGCTCCTAATGGGCCAAGCCGCCCTACACTTCTGAGGGCCTGGAGGGGGGGCAGCCTGAAGGGGTGGCTGGGTGAGGACACCGGCCTTGCAAACATGTGGCCTTTGGGCCAGGCCAGGGTAAGTGAGCTGTTCACAGGGAGCTTTGTTTCCTGATGGGGTGGGGACCCTGTCTTCCCAGCCGGGTGTAACTCCAGAACCCATCACCCTGCTAAATTAGCTGTAGTGGCGGCCATGGTCACTCACCAGGCCCCAGGGACATCAGCATGGGATCCTGGGCCGTATACCAGTGACAACCACCAAATGACCTAAGACAGCTCCTCTACTTGATCGAGACATGCGGTCAGCCTTGGTTCTCATCGCCTTTGGGGCTGGTGTGAAGACACCCCATCTCACACAGGGCCTGGTGGAGAGAGCTCCTGGGTCCTCTGTGGTCTCATGGGGGTGGGGTGTCTGCCCCACCTGAGCATGGGCTGGGCTGAGGGACCTGAGTTGTTTCTTAAGTACTCACCCAAGGATACTTTTTCCATTGCTTTTCAGAGTATGGAAGGGGAGAGAGAGACATTGATGTGAGACACATTGATTGGTTGCCTCCCACACTCACCCTGACCTGGGGCCAGAGCATCGAGCCTACAACGGAGGTGCATGCCCTTGGCTAGAATTGAACCCGGACACTTTGGTCCAAGGGCCAACGCTCTAACCACTGAGCAAACCAGCCAGGGCGAACCTGTGTTCTTGAACTTTGGACAGGGCTGCCCCTTATACCTGGGCCCAGAGGGGCAGGTGGGATGAGTGGCTGCACAGCAACCCCAACTTCAGGCAGAGGGAGGGGTTTTAGGCCAGGGACCCACAGCCTGAGGGTGCTTGGTTAGGCAGAGATACAGGGCGTAGTTGATACAGAGGGAGGCTGCCGGCTCCTGATCACCAGGTAGAACCACCTACCCTCCTCTGCAGGGAACGAGGCAACACCTTGAAAGGCCCTGTGCCCTCTGAGGCTTGGCCTTGGCCTCCCAGAGTCCCTGTCACACCAGACTCTGCCCCTGGCCCCCAAGGTAAGGCCACAACCCTTAGCCAAGCCTCACTGGGTCCCTCTAGAAATGCAGACACCTCCAGCATGGGAGGTGCATGAGCCTGAACACTCTGCCTCCGCTTGCTCTCAGGCTGCCCCAACCTGCCCTGGTCCCTGCCTTGGCCCAGCCACTCTCGAGATGCCTAGGGGACTCCAGAAGATCTTAGCTTGGGGGACCCTGGCCCCAACCTGTTGCATCCATGGCCCCAGGGCTCACTCTGGGCCTCTCCCCACAAATCACATTGGCTTGGCCATGGGGGACAGGCTGCCCCCAACCCTCTAAGCCATCTCAGGGAGGCAGGAACAAGTCAACAATCCTGCCTAGAGGCAGTTGGGGTGAGAGGGTGCACCTTTGCCCTGCCTGGCACTGTTCAGGTCTAGAGCCTGGTGGGCAGGCAGGACAGAGCAAACACTACTGGGGAGGGGACTGTGTAGCTCCCTGTGGTCTGTGGCCAGCCTCTCACCTTCTCCAGGGCATCTCTCAATCTCAGGCCTTCAGGTCCCAGCAGGGGCATCCAGAGGACCTGTGGGCATCGTATGCCTGTGAGCTGGTGGCGTGGTGACAATCAGACAGCTAAGCAGATGTAGGACAGAACCTTTATTGCTGAACTTAAATGGCTGGCAGGGAGGCCTGGCTGGCAGCCCCTTCCCTGGGCAGGAGTCCTAGGTGAGGGCTGGGGGTGCATTGACCACCACTGCCCCATCCACAGCGGGGATGGGCCTGGGGATGAGCTCTGCCTGGTATCCCTAAGAGCAGGAAGTTGGGGGCATGTTCTGGGTGGGAGATTGAAGACCCAAGGGTGGGAGATGAGGGGTGCAGAAGGGCCAGCCGGGCAGGGGCCCAGCCCAAGGGAGAGGGTGAGGCCCTAGGCTCCCACTGGTCAAGGAAGGCTGAGAGACAGGTGGGCAGAGTGATGGCTTTGAGGCCCCCAGAGGTGGCTTGGTGGCAGACGGCCCCTCCTCTGGGGCGGTGGCAGGTGCAGTCTCCTTCCTGTCCAGGGATGAGGGGCTGAGGTAGGTGTGGCCTGGCATCCTGGGCCCTCACAGACGGGGTTTGATATGCAGAAGTTTCCCTGTTCCGAGAAGGGCAGAGGTCAGGCGCCAGGAGCCCCCTGGCAGAAGGAATGCCCCCACCCCACAGCTTCCTGATGGCAAGTTGGTGGCCCAGGCCTGCACAGTGGGGGCACTAGGAATGGGGGACGGCAGCTTAAGACAGGCCACCTTGGGTCCAGATGTCTAGCCGGGCACATGCCTAGCCCGTGGGGTCAAGGAGAGATGGGGAGCAGTGGGCTGGGTAGGCCCTTGGCAGTGGATGGGCCCAGGTGGGAGCCATAGCAGTCTGTAGGCTGAGCTAGAACACCAGGTACACGCCCAGAACAAGGCTGCCAGATGCACACCTGGTGGCCACCCAGTGCATTCGAGGGAAAAGCTAGGGTGTGTGCAAGCAGTTGGCTGGGTGGGGCAGGAGACACTAAGGTCCCTGTGCAGGGACACAGGGAGGCAGCTGGTGGTCAGGAGCAAGGAGCCAGAGGACCGAGAGTCACGTCCAAGGGGGCTCTCATCCTGTGTGTCCACACTCATGGGGCACCAACGCGTCTCTTCCCATGAAGCCATCTCACAGACCATGTTCCCATGGATCACAGGCGCCTCCGTGCAGCTGCCCATAGGCAGGGCACTATCTACATGCCTCCTGCAAGCCCTCCTCTCCTCCTGGGTGCTCCCTTCAGGGCTGAGGACCCAGCAACCTACTCAGCTAAGCTAAAGCCCAAAAGTCAGGCCCAGTTAGCTGGGGCCCCAGGCCTGTGGCCTCACTAGACTTGAACCCTACTACGTGGCAGCTGGGGCAGATGCAGTCCGGCCTCTTGCCCTGGGGCGCTCCTAGGTCCACCTCTGCTGCCCCCCCAAGTTCCCAGCCCTGTCCAGGCAGTGCAAGGCCTGAGCAGGGAAGGAAGGCTGATAGGGGCCCCCAGGCCAGGGGAGGTCTCTGCAGCCTCCCTGGGCCTTGCCCCTACCTGTCTCCTCTGATTCTGGGGTTGGCTGCCAGGTTCCTGACTTTACAAATTAAGAAAGGTGACTACCTCAGAGCCCCCACCCCAGTGAGCCACACCGAGAGCGCTGGTGCCCTGCTCCTAGGGGGGCCGATGGAGGGCCAGGCCCAGCTTCTCGCCTCTGAAGTGGGGGCTGTGATGAGTCGGTGTGGGCCCAGCCCCTCCGTGGCCAGCGTTTAAGCGTGCTCAGCGGAGCTGTTAGAGGAGGCTGCGGCAAGCATCTTCCATTAACGTTACGACCGTGAAATATGACAATAAAATGATGGCCGTATGGTCACAAATTTGCAGCCCGCCGAGCTGCGTGGGGTTTATCGTCACTCAAACGCGCGGAGAGCTGTAAAATGTTTACAGAAAGGGTCGTTTGCAGCCATAAAATCCTCTTTTCTCTCCTAAACAAGGCTGAGTGGAGCCATTTACCAAGCCCCAAATGCTCATCGGGGAAAGGGAGCATCTGTTCTCTCCAGGAGTGTGTGCCGATCTTCCAGAACAAATTAACAGAAATGGGTGCTTTCTAATTAAATCAGCCCTCGGCTGGGGTGCCTCTGCTGCGCTCGCACCTCAGTGCCCCGCCCCTGTGGTGGCAGGTGCACACCTTGGGCTCTCCGGAGCCATCCGGCCACCTGGAGATTCTGACTTGGTGGGTCTGAGGTGACCGCTGAAAGACCCTCTGGCATGCTGAACTGGGCTCTGGGGACCGGCTGCCTACCTGAGTCCTTGGTGGAGGGGCTCCTGGGGGTCTGGGCCCTGGGCTGGCCTCCTGGGCTCGGCGAGGACTGCAGGGAGATGAAGGAAGGCAGCTTGGAGAGGCTGCTGGAGCCCATCACCGGAGAGGCAGCCTCCTCCTGAAGAGACAGCTCCTCCCCATCTAAGGAGAGATAGGGGGAGGAGGGGGAGGAGGGGGAGGGGGAAGAGGGGGGGGAGGGAGAGGAGGAGGGGGGGGAGGGGGACGGGGCCTTCGATGACAAGGGACAGGCTGAAGCTGCAGCTAACACCCGTGAGGAGGAGATAGGGGAGGCCTGGCCAGCAGCCACAGAGGTGGGGGAGCTGGGTATCTGCCTGGTGGGGCGCTGGGCAGCCGAGGACTTCCTGCGGGAAAGAAGGGAGAGCAGAAGTGTGAGTAGGCAGCTGCTCCGCAGGGTGGGGGTCTGGAGGCACTGGCCAACCACCTGCAAGGTGCCTGTCCCAGTGGCAAGGCTCCCAGCATCTCCCATCCACCCCTTCCTGCCCCAGCAGCCACGAGGCATCACTATCCAGGTTCAGGGTCAGCCCTCAGGGCCCAAGGACAAGCTGGTGACATCGTGGACTGGTGAGCCCTGGCAACACCCTGACCCTGTCCTTGCCTTCCGGAACGTGCCCTCCTTGTCCACACAGGTTCCCACACTCACAGGGCAGGTAAGCACAAAATGGGCCCCTAACCGTAAGCATGGCCCAGGATGGGTCCTGCCCACCCCTGGGGAGTAGGAGAGAGTGGCTGAAAATCCCCCACCTTCCTTAATGGGGCAGGGGCTGGGCAGCACCATACAGGCTGGTCTGGGCCAGGGATGCCCTTGGCTCTGTCTAGCCTGGAACCTGGGATGGGGCACCTCTGTAGGCCACTTGATCCTCAACTTTGGACTGAGGCTTCCTGTTGGGTCTGAAGCCGAAAGAACTGGGTGGGGTGCAGGGGCTCTCCAGAGAGTCCTGAATGTCCCCAGAGTGGGGAGGGCTGCTTCCTGACCACCCAGAGCTCACACACAGCACCCACTCCCCCCTCACCTGGGCCCATGGCTGGCGGAGGCCCTGCTCCTAGGGGGCGCGTTGCTGGGCTCTGGGGCTGGGGGCGCAGCTGCCCGGCGGCCGAGGCGCTTCTGGTTGCGGTGGAGCAGCTGGCACTGGGCTCCCCGGGGGCAGGAGCCCCTGCGGGAGAAGTCGGGGCACAGCAGTGTGTGCTTCTTCTTGCACTGGGGGAAGAGGGCGCAGCTGGGTGTGGCCTCCGCACTGGGACAGCTGCCTGCCAGCCCCACCTTCTGTAACATGTGCCCCGAGGAACCCGAGGGGCGAGGGTACCACCCTGCTGGGACTGAGGGCAGGGGCAGGCTGGCCTGGCCTGGGGGTCCTGCCAGGCTGGGTGGGGGTTCCCTGGGTGTTAACCCATCCTCCTGACCACAGCTGTCAGTCCTGTAGGAAGATGGGATGGGGTGGGGGATGGGATGGGTGGGGCTGGGGTTCTGTTCTCCCCCATTCCCTGCAGCTGGCTAAGTGGGCAGGCCCAGAATGTTGTGAGCCTGGACACCCTGACTGCCCCTCATGGTAGACTAGGCGACAGGCGGCCAGGGGCCCAATGGAGAAACAGACCTGGATGAGAACCACTGCAGAGATCCTGCTGAGCCCATCCAGAATCAAACTTAAAACCAGTGGTGCCAGAGCAGCCGCAGTGCTCCAAGGTACATGCCAACACAGTACAGGATAAAAGTGGCCATGGCCAGGGGAGCCCGTCCTCCAGCCCGGAACCTCCCTCCTGGACTCAGTCCTCATGCTCTGAGCAAGATCTGCACACTGGCCCATTATTGTCCCCATACCTGGCCCCCTGGCTGCCACCAAGGGACTAGAAGCCTGTCACATTGGTGCTTGGAAGCAGGCTAGAGCTAATAGGGCCCTGGACCACTGTACCCCACACGAGTTCGTCCCTGTGTGGCCAGACCCATCACTGCCCCAAGCAGAAGGCAGGCTCAGGCTAAGGCTGTCTCTGTCACTCCTTCTCCTTGGAGCCGAAGCCTGCCTGCACAGGGCCTGGCCTGTAACACAGGATCCTAAAACCCAAACATCAGGGCGGGGTGGCTGTGGTACCTGCAACAGGGGGTGAGGCATTCTGGGGAAGGAGGGTGGTTTGGGCAGGTGGAGGGGACAGGAAAGACCTCTGGGTGGGAAGGGCCCAGCACCAGATAAGGGCAGATCCACTACTAGCACACCCTCCAACAGCCAGCCCCGCTGTGGCATGCCATAAAATCCATGTCGCTGTTTTTCCCCCCTTTTAAAGGTGGCTAGTAGAACATTTTAAATCCCACGTGTGGTTCACATCTGGCTGCCCTTCCTACTGGACTGTGCTGGTCTGAACTAACCCTCTGCTCGAGAACAACCAAAAATGTAGGATCGAATGTAAAGAATTTTCTCACATCATCTAGGCGCTACCAGTAAAGTAAAACAGTGACAGCAAATCTTAGAACACACAGACACAAAACAAGTCCCAGATTTCTAAGGCCTGAGAGCTTCCTCTAGACCAAGCACACTGATGAAAGAGCAGAAACCTAACAGAAAACCCCAAAGATCTGGAAATTAAGGTCACTGGTAAATAATTCATGAAAGTTCTACAACATTTAGAACCCACTGAAGAGAACAGAACAACACTGTGAAATCTGTGGATGCCGCCAGAGCAGCTCGTAGATTAGAAAAGACCAGGTAAAACCCAAACAAAGCCTGCACTTAAGCTGGCAGTAATGCACCAATGTTAGCGTCTCAGGTTCGGTAGGCGCGTTTATGTGAGATACTAACAGCATGGAGGCTGGGGGAAGGGTGCACAGGGACTCTGCACTATCTTTGCATTTTTCCGGCAAATCTACAATTACTACAAAGTAGTAAGTCTATTGAACACAGTAACTGATAAGCACTCTGTGCCCCACCCCCAGTAGTGTACAAGCTGACAAAGGAGGCAGCAGGGTAGAGGCTGAGGACCCCAGTCCAGGTGCCGGGCTGGGTTCATGCTTTAGGGCATCAAAGGAGTGACAGGAACTGATTGCAAGAGTGGGGTCCCAAGAGTCTGAAAAGGACAGAGGGCAAGACTCTGGCAAGATGGCCCAGAAAGAAGGCAAGGAGATGCAAGTTAAATACAGACGGAAAAGGTCAAAATGCAACAGAGAACGTGACACCCACAGCTGTACACGAGCACATTGAAACCCTACAAAAAAGAGATCAATTCTGCCCAGTCGGTGTGGCGCAGCAGTTGAGCATGGACCTAGGATCCAGGAGATCGCGGTTCGATTCCCAGTCAGGGCACATGCTCGGGTTGTGGGCCCGATCCCCAGTAGGGGGCGTGCAGGAGGCAGCTCATCACTGATGTTTCTCTCTCCCTCTCCCTTCCTCTCTCTGAAATCAATAAAGACATATCAAAAAAAAAAAAGAGAGAGAGAGAGAGAGAGATCAATTCCAAGAAAAATAAGCCAAAACTGACACAATGAGAAAGAGAAGGGACTGTGTCTCCTGGAAGACAGAGCAGATGTGCTCTGCTCTGTTCTTCCACTGGGCAATGCACATATAACACCTATACGGGGATTCTGAAAGGTGGAGAGAAGGCAGACCGCAAGGAACCTGGGGTCTGAGGAGGGACACTGGGGTGGGTCTCAGGACTTCCTTTTGCCTCGTCACCCTGACCTGGAGCTGAAAAAGCTACAACCTGGAGCGTGAACAGGTACAGATAAGGGTCAGTCAAGACAAGAAATGACCTGGCCCAGCCAGACACCTCAGACGCTGTGGTGCCACCCACCCAGGATAGCAAAGGCAAGTGGGAGCCTTGGCCACTGGTATGCCCCCTACCACTAGCCCCCAGGCTAGAGTGGCTCCAGGGGAGACTCAGTGGGAAGTATATATGGCCACCTCACCCAGGAGTAACAGGGACACCCCTCCTCAGGTGTCAACAGAGGCTTAGTGGGGCGGCAGCTTTGTGCCTCCACTCTCCCCACCCCCTTGTTGGCGTCGTGTCAGAGGAAACCAGCTGAAACAGAAGGTTTAATAAGATCCAGACTCTCATTACATAACAGCCAAAACTTCCAGGTTTCAACAGAAAATGACTCATCATAACAAGAATAAGGAAGACTTCAAACTGGACGGACAATTGGTCAGTGCCCAGGAGGTGCAAATACAGCCTGACAAAGACGTTAAAGCAGAATCATAAATACTCTTCAACGCGCGATTACAAGTAGTCTTGACCTAACAAAAGCACAGAGTCTCAACAAAGAGAATATAATGGAAATTTTAGAACTGAAAAATACAGTAACTGAAATAAAATCTCAGTTTATGGGCGCAATAACAGAATGGAGGGGAGAGAAGAAAGAATTGGTGAAATGGAAGTCAGGATTAGCAAAATTAACCAATCTAAGCAACAGAGGGAAACAGACTTTAAAAAATGAATGGTGGCCCAGCTGGGCGTGGCTCAGTGGTTGAGCATCGATCGACCTAGGATCCAGGAGATCATGGTTCAATTCCTGGTCAGAGTTCGTCCCCAGGTTGTGGGCTAGATCCCCAGGCAGGGGCGTGCAGGAGACAACCAATCAATGGTTCTCTCTCATCATTGATGTTTCTCCCTCTCTCTGCAATCAATAAAAATACATTAAAAGAAACAAAAAATGAATGGTGCCTCCGGGGAACAATAATGATAAGAGCAGAAATCAGTAAAATAAGAGAAAAACAATTGGAGAAAAATCAATGAAACAAAGAGCTGGCTCTCTGAAAAGATTAACACAGGGTGGGGCAAAAGTAGATTTACAGTTGTGAGTCTGCAAAACACAGAGTTTATTCTTATATTACAATTTATTAATTATTGTATTTTCCATATGAACAACTGTAAACCTACTTTTGCCCCACCATGTATTAATAAACCTCTGGCAAAACAGACAAAGAAAAAAGAGAAAAGTCATAAATTTCCAATAGCAAGTGACACAGGGGTCATGACAGACTTTGCAGACGTCGGGGACATACTTGCAGACATTAGGGCATACTTCAACAACTCTACTCACATACATTTAACAACTTAGATTAAATGGGCCAGCTCCTCTAATACACAGTCCACCAAAACTGACTCAAGAAGAAACAGAGAACCTGATTAGACCTATGTACAGTAAGGAGGCTGAATCAGTATCAAAAACCTCTGAACAAAGAAAGGCCTGCCACCAGATGGTGAATTCCACTGCACATGTAAAGAGTTAAACACCCATTCTGCTCAAATTCTCCAAAACTCTGAAGAGGAGGTGCTTCTTCCTAACTCTGAACAGCCAAAGCAATCTGTGAAGCTAGACTTACCTTGATACCAAAACCAGATAAAGATACTATAAGAAAAGGAAATTACAGATTAACATTCCTTGTGCCAACAGATGCAAAAATCCTCAACAAAATACTAGAAAACTGAACTGAGCAGCATTTTAGAAGGATTATATATCATGACCAATTCAGAATTACTCTCAGAATGCAAGGATGGTTCAACATCCAAAAAACCAATCAATATAACTGTGATTCAATGTGGTCAATAAGATAGATTGACCACCTTAATAAAGTGAAGGGGGAAAGAACACATAATCATCTCAATTGAGGCAAAATGATTTGACAAGATTCAACACCTTTTTTGATAAAAACACCAAATAAACTAGACACCTGTAGAAAGGGAACATCTTCAACATGATAAAGACCATCTAGGATAAGCTTCATGCTCAGTGGTAGAAGACTGGAAGCTTTTTCTCTAAGGTGATGAACCAGACAATGGTGCCCCCTTTTGCCACTTTTATTTAACACAGTACTGGACATTCTCGCAGAGCAACTAGGCAAAAATAGGTTAAAAAAATAAAGTAACAGGCTTCCAAATAAAAAGGGAAAAAAATTACCTGTTAGCAGATGAAGAATCCACAAAAAAATTGTTAGTGCCACCCAGCCGGGCATGGCCCAGCAGTTCAGCATTGACCTATGATCCAGGAGATTGCGGTTTAATTCCCGGTCAGGGCACATGCCCTGGTTGCAGGTTCAATCCCCAGTTGGGGCAGTGCAGGAGGTAGCCGATCAATGACTCTCTTATCGTTGATGTTTCTATCTCTCTTTCTCCCTTCCTCTCTCCGAAATCAATAAAGATATATTTAAAATAAAAAATGTTAGTGCCAATAAATAAATTCAGAAAATAGCCGAAGAACTCCGGGCCCTCCCTGCAAGGAGCCAGCAGTGCGTGGGTATAGGGATTGGGACTGGCTGCTGACAGGCCAGGTTGGGAGGACCAGGGGCCTCCTGGGGGCTGATTGCCCAACAAAGGATCCCTGGGGTGCCTGTCCTGGAAGCCCTCCAAGGCCCTGGATCTAGCCCCCCAAGTGCTCTGCACCCGGCATTCTGGGGCTCTCCAGATGGCCCTGCTGTGGTTGGCTTGGAAGCCCCTTACTCAGCCACGGGTCTGCGTTCTAGGTGTAGCCAGGAGCCGCCAAGTCCCACAGTCCCTAGCAGCCTGGCGTCCCCTCCCACAACCCTGTCGGGGCTGCAGCTCAGCCTCTGCCCACCTTGTTGGAGCTCCTTGACTCCATTCCCCAGGGTCTTGACTCCCCACCACCAGGGCAGGCAGTCCCCTGGGGCCCTCATGGGCTTCTCCCCACACCCAGGCTCCAGTTCCTCCCAGGGGTCCCTACTAGGCCTCCCTTACAGGGATTGGATTCCTTTGCTGCTGCCTTATCTGTAGCCGGGGATGATGGGTGGGGGTGACCCTGGAATCCGGTGGCTTCAGTCTCTCCCAGAGGTCCCTACGGGCTCCTTTAGTGCTCCTGATCTGACCCCCAGACCCTGCCCCCTAGAGACCCCTGCTCCCAGGACTCAGGCCCCATCTCTGCCAGCCCCGATGTAGGGGTGGGGGTTGGGGGGTGACTGGTGTTCCAGTGACTCCAGGCCTGCGGGTATCAAGGCTCCTGGACAGTATGGGGGCTTTGTGGTTGCTGTCAAGCAAGAGTGGGTGAGGGCCTGTGAGCCAGCGAGAAGGGTCCCATGAGGAGCTGGGAAAGACACAAAAGGAGAGCCTACCAAATGGTTCCAAAGCACCTGTCACTGGCTACGTGTGCTTCCTGAATGAGTGGTGTGAGCACATTCGCATGTGTCACCTGGACCTGCCCTTTCCTGAAATCACTAAGATGTTGGGTGTGGAGTGGAGCAAACTGCAGCCCACAGAGAAGCAATGGTATCTGGACAAGGCCATACGGGAGATGCAGCAGTAGTACATGAAGGAGCTGTGGGCACACCAGCAGTGAAGAGAGCATGAGCACCCGGAGCAGGAGGTGGCACCGCAGGAGTGGCAGACACTGGCGCTGCAGCAACAACTCCAGACTGCACAGAGCCATTGAGTGCAACCCCACCCAACATGAGAAGCTCATCCTCAAGGAGATCCTGGCCCAGGTCACCTGTGAGCACCTATGAAGGTGTTAGCCCTGTGGGGATCCAGAGAAGACCAAGCTCTGGTCGTGGCCCCTATCCCGTGGAGGAGGGATGGGGGTCCACCCTTTGGGGCCAGGCCTGAATCTGCACCTTGGGAGCTCCAGCCCCCTAAAATTATTCTACACCATGCCCTAGCTTTCAACCTCCCCAGCACCCCAAATCCAGAAAAGTCACCTGCCATGCACAACACACATAGAACCCTATGGCCTCACAGGGCATGTCATACTACAGGGATGTGGGAACACCACCCATGGACAGCATAACCCAGGACACAAGGGGACCAAGAGCAGCTCTCAATACTGGTGGTAGGGAGGGTGCCAAAGGCTACAGTGGCTTTCCAGGATCTGCCCCAGGACACAGGGCAGTGAAAACCAACACTTGACACATTGGGAGGGACTCCTCGAAGGTGCTGACCACAAGTGTCCCAAACAAGCAGATATGCTGCAGTACATGCTCTCATGCTTAGGCGAGGGCCTTCTGCCTGTGGCCCTCGAATTTCTGCACCCCAGAATGGGGGAACTGGTACTGATGCCCCTGCCCTCATTCAGCTAAGGGATCCTCATGAAGGTGGCCCCTTTGCCACTGCTTAATCTGGACTTTTGTTTTATTTTAATTTTTTAAAATACGTCTTTATTGATTTCGAAGAGAGGAAGGGAGAGGGAGAGAGTGTGACAGAAACATCAATGATAAGAGTCATTGATAGGCTGCCTCCTGCATGCCCCCTACTGGGGATCAAGCTAGAAACCCAGGCATGTGCCCTGACCTCCCGGGAATCAAACCTCGATCTTCTGGATCATAGATCGATACTCAACCGCTGAGCCATACTGGCTGGGCTTAATATGGACTTCTAAATTTAAAAAAATAAAGTGCAATCTGAATTTTTAAAAATTAACTCAGCAAAATTCCAGGATATAAAATCAACACACAAAGACAATTACATTATTATACACTTGCAATGAACAACCTAAAAAGGAAATTTTAAAACTTTCACTTATAATACTTAGGAATAAACTTAACCAAGGAGGCAAAAGACTTGTACACTGAAAACTACAAAACATTGCTGAGAGAAATTAAAGAAGATCTACATAAATGGGACACGCCTTGCTTGTGGATCGGAAGACCTGCTGCTGTAAGATGCCACCCGTAGTGACCTACAGATTCAGTGCAACCCCAGCAAAATCCCAAACGTCTTCTTTTATTTTTACCTTTTTCAGAGAAATGAAAAACCCATCCAAAAAAATTCATAGGGAATCTCAAGGATCCCTGAATAGTCCAAACAATCTTGAGAAAAAGAACCAAGTTTGAAGGACTGACATTTTGTGACTTCTGAACTTATTATAAAGCTGTAGTAATAAACACTGGCATAAGGACAGACACAAAGGCCAATGGAATAGAACAGAGAACCCAGAAATAAGCCCCCACATACATGGTCAATAGACTCTCGGCAAGGGTGCCATGACCAGTCAGTGGGGGAAGAACAGCCTTTTCAGCAAACAGTGCTGGACAACTGGACATCCATGTGCAAGAGAATGAGGCTGGGCCCACAGCTAACACCACAGACACAAATTAACTCAAAATGGATCAAAGACGTAAACTTTAGGGCTAAAACTACAAAACTCTCACAAGGAAAAACAAGGGGAAAGTTTCATGACATTGAATTTGACAAAAATGTATTGGATATGACGCCAAAAGCACAGGAGGCAAAAGCAACAATAGACAAACTGTGCATCTCAGGATGACATCGAGAGAGTGACAAGACAGCTCACTGAACAGGAGAAAATATTCTGACATCATGTCTCTGATAAGATGTTAATTTCTAGAATATGCTAATTTCCAATTCAAAAATGGGCAAAGGACTTGAATAGACATTTCTCCAAAGAGGACACACTAATGACCAATAAGCACATGCAAAGATGCTCAGCATGGCTAGTCCTCAGGGAAATGCAAATCGAAGCCTCAACAGAGCCTCCACTAGGATGCTGTTTAAAAAAGGTAAGGTAACAAAGCCCCAGCGAGGATGTGCAGAGCCGCGGCCTGTACGCTGCTGCGGAGATGTCAATGGTACAATCACTACAGAGAGCAGGTGGCAGGTCCTAAAAAGCTAAGCGTAGAATCACCACACACTCCAGCAATTCCACGGTGAGGTATCTGTCCGAGAGCCAAAACCTACGTCCATACAGAGACTTGTACACAAATGTTCACAGCAGGACAATTCAAAACAGCGACAAACTGGAAACCTGATGCCCATCCACTGATGAAAGGACAGACAGACTGTGGTCTCTCTGCCAAGGAGCACTGTTCAGCCATAAAAAGGAATGCAGTCCTGAGACCACAACACAGTGACCCCCCCAAAAACCTGCTAAATCAGAGAAGCTAGACACAAAAGTTTGTGTGTCGTAGAATCGAACACACGAACTGCCCTGAAAAGACAATTCACAGACACAGCAGGCAGACCGGTGTTGCAGGCCAGGCTGGGGCAGAGATGGAGTGGTAGAAATGTTCTAAAGCGATCATGGTGACAGTTGCACAACTTTCTAAGTCTACCAAGACCACTGCGTCATGCACTGGATAAATCAGACGGTATGTAAAGTGCACCTCAAAAAAGGAGCTTTTAAAAAATTGGCATCATGAATCAGAGAGAAAAGAATAAACAGTTCATATACAGTTTGGGCGAAGGGCTCACTATGTGAGAAAGCTACATGCAGCCCTAGACTGGATGACAGCTAACAGCAGCAGATGCCATGCCTTCTCCTCACCCCAGCACCTGCGCAAAGGCTGCCGACCCCCACATGGCAGGTTCTGCCATGCCCCAGTCTAAGTAAAAGGAAACTGAGGCCCAGAGGGACTCATGGCTCCACATGGCTCCACATAGCAGGGGCAGGTGGGACTGGGGCCTGGGCCCACCTCAGAGCCCACATCACGCCTGCCTCCACTCGGCCTGCAAAGCCACATGAGAAAAGATGAGGAGGGTCCCTGTGGCCTTGGGTGGGGGTAGATCCTGGAACAAAGACTCACAGGGTGAAAATGGAAGAACTCTGCCCCCAAAATTAGTAAGGATTTTGACCTAAGGGTAAAATTACCAGGTGGTGACAGAAGGGAAATGCTGTCTGTGATCCCAAAAGCAGAGAATGACATCCAGAGGACACAAGAGCTTCTGCAAGGGGACAGGCCAGCCGCAGAGAGGAGGACATCCCTAGCAGCTTAGCTCACTGCTGGGAGCCTCCTGTAGGCAGCATGGGGAAATAAGGAAGTCCAGGGAGGACGGAGGGAGGACAAGGCTGGGCTGCAGTTGCAGTGGGAGTGCCAGTGTCACCTCAGGGTTTCTGTGCTGAGGTGGCCATGGGATTCATTCACATATAGAGCTGGATATGTGCCAGCTCTGTGCACTGGGAGGGCAGTGAGCACCGGACCCCCAGACTGAGGGTTTTAAACACAAGGAAAGGAGCCAGGCCCAAGGGGGAGCGGCTAATGCAGGGCTGGAGGGTGCAGGGCTGGAGCGGGAGAGCCAGGTGAACTTGCAGCGCCCTGCAGTTCCCCAAAAGCAAGGCGGGGCCGCATGCGCCTTAGAGTAGACAGGGACAGTAATGGACTGTAACCCATGGAGTCCACACTGATGCAAACCCATAACCCAGGAGGCAGAGGGCAGGCAGGCTGAGCTTCTTCCCTTAGTGCCACCAGGAAGCAAAGGAGAGATGATGGCAGGGCATGCACGGAGGACAGGTGAGCAGCTGCAAGAGCGGTGGGAGAGGTGGGCTTTTCGGAGTCTCTCCCCTAACACACGACACACGCATTAAGCAGAAAGGAGACACATGGGGCAGCTCGGCTAACACCACATCAAGTGATCAAGGGGAGCCCACGGCGTCGGCAGGGAGAAAGCACCCTCATTGTGACGCCAGTTATCAGACCCTAGTGGTCAGAGTCCCAACAGTCCAGAGAGCTGGAGGGCTGGGGAAGGAGCGGAGATTTCCTCCCAGCCTAAATTTTTCACAAGAAAAGGGAGATGCACCTCTTAACAAGCTGCTGCCTCAGGAAGCAAGGTTAACAATCCCACTTGATTCAGGGGGATATTATAAACTCTCTGGGGCCCATTCGAGGACTTGTACTCCAGGCGCGAGGTGCCCACGCAGCACTTTTTATATTATTTAGAGAATCAAGTTAACCCTCCCAGGCCCGGGCTACCACCGCCCGCCGCTGCGGCCTGCTCAGCGCTTTCCCATATATAGTTATGAGCCGCTATCCATCATGTGGCGGCCACGCAGTGCCCACACACCAAAAGGGGCTCAGTAAGCACTTCCACTAATAGAAGCACAACTTAAATATAGCTTTGATATTTCATTTAAATTGTAATGTTTTACAATAATCATCCACATCCTCCGTGGGGGTCCTGCCCAACCCCCTGACCTGGGCCCGGGAGTCCTTCCAGGTGTCTTGTCCACTCTGGTCAGGTCCCTAGGTCTCAGCCTAGTGGCAGGAAGGGGCCAACTCTGCACTGACATGTGATCCCTTGGCCAGTGCCCAGCCCTGTGCCCAGCACCTGCAGTTGAGTACCTGTGGCCTCCACTTCCCTGGGAGCCCCCAACTCAGACAGTAGGTTCCTGAGGCAGGGTGGTCAGTCACAAGTGTTGAGGACAGGGTGCCAGCAGGCCCCTGGGCAGGTGAGTAGACTGACTCTCAGGGTGCCAGGAACTGAAGAGACATGTCGAGGTCCCGAGACCAGGGCCATTTGTTCACGTAGCCCTCCACCCACAGGCCCATGTGGGAACAGGAAGAGGCAATAGGACATCATCACAGAGAAGGAGCCAGCCTGCTCAGCTGTGAAGAACCCTACACGTCAGCCCTCACACTGACAGGCGAGACGAAAGGCGGCAACTGCAGCACCTTGAGTGCCTTCACCACCCGGTTCCCTCGCTCCCAGCACCACCTCGGGGTTGCAGGCTCCAGGGAAGGCGTGGAGGAGACCGCTGGCCCATGGCTGGGTGCCACCTGCCCACGCCCCTCACCTTCGCACCCAGTGGGCAGTAGCCTTTGAGGAAGTCGGTGCAGACCTCTGCCTTCCGGGACACATAAACGTGGCTGTAAGGACAGTTGCTGTTGCTACAAATCCCCTTCAGAAAGTAGGAACACACAGGCATCTGTGGGGAAGGGAAGAGGTGGGTGGTGAGGGCAAGCAGAGTCCTGCAGCTCCCAGACCCTCTGCCAGGCATCTGCACCTCACTTCTTAGGTAAAAACACCAGGCCTCCAAATCCTGCTTTGTGTTCCATGGCCAGGAATGAGTCACACAGATTGTGGTTGGAGACCCTCACCAAAGACCTGCCCCGAAGGAGGAATAGACACATGGTGCCGGCCCGCAGGAGGGTGGCCAGCATGAGCCAAGGGCACCTGGGGCCCGGGCAGGTGAGGGCTGTCTGCACGGTCAGATGAGGACATGGAGTCAGGGCAGGGGCTGGCCCTGCAGAGTGGCTCAGGACAGATGTGCAGCCACCTGAGTCCATTCCCTGCTCTGAGCCTGCCCAGTTTCCAGGCTGTAGGGCCACAGAGGATGGGCGGATTTTCCTGTGACGTGATGACACCTAGCAGTGTCCTGGGCTGGAGACCTGACCCCGCCCTAGCAAGTGTGGGCAGTGAACTCAGCCGATGGGGAGTTGCCTGGGACCAGCCCAGGTCTGTGCAGGCCTGGCAGGGTGCCTGGCCCCAGTACCCTGGCCCATGGGCAGGTGGCCCAGGGGAGACCTGGTGGGGGCTGTGGAGCAGGCAGCCTGGGCAGGGCTGTGTGGCCTTAGCATTCCCTGGCCCAGGCTGGGACACAGAGATGTACAGTCCACCTTCTTTCCACTGTGGCAAACTGAGGCCTGAGAGCCAGCAGGAGGGTCTCTGACCTAACCCACCCTGACCTTTGCAGTTGCCACTTTTCTAGGCCACTCCTCTGAGGGACCCTCAGTAGCCCTGCTGTCCTGCAGGGAATGGTAACGGCCACAAGCCCACACAGGGTCACCCTGCGGTCTCACACATCCCAGGGTACTCTGCAGGGGTGGGGGTGAGGGGAGTTTGCCCTCCTCCTCCCTCCTGTTGGTAAGCACCCCCAGTCAGTCCCCAATAACTACTCACTGGCACTTCTCTTGGGGGAGGCAGGGGAGGGGAGGCTGAGGAGGGAGGGAGAGAGCAGAGAAACAAAAGGCAATTTACGTGTGTGAGTTTATTTCTAATTGTCTTTTAACTGCAGCACAGAGGGAAGAGGGGCTGGCATGCGGGCCTGGCAGTGGTGGGGCTGCAGACAATCCCCTTAATGTGGCTTTTGATCTAGTGCCCAAATTAGCTCTAATAAAAAGGGTAATAAAGCCAACTCCACACCACACGGACTCCTCCTCACCGTCAGCACAGCCACATCCCGAGGAAACTACGTTCTCATTTCAATTAACCTTGTTTGCACCCACCACGTCCACACAAATAACAATAACATTAATTCAGGGTGCTGGTGCGGGCGTCAACACTAGACAGCCCGGAAGGCGCACCGGCTTTGGAGCTAATGAACCCGAAACTCGACGTGAATTTGCAAACTGCTCACAACAGGGTTTGAAAGCTCTATAGGAAGAAAAGCGCTGATCTTCCCGAGCTTCTCGAGGAGAAAAGCTGCTGCAGCAGCACCGCCTCCACCCGATCCCACCTCCCTGACATCGCCACAGCCCCCACCCCTCATTCCCAGGGGCTCCCCGGCCAGCACCAACTCCCGACCTCAGAGCTCCCAGCACATGCTGGGATCAAAAGCCCTGCCCTGGCTCTGCCCCCACAGGGGAACCTGTATGATGGGGTCGATTCACCTCGACCCACGGGGTGGGGGCCTGGTTCCAGAGGGCCCAGCTGGGCTCCTCCCTGTCCATGGGCCTTTCAGCACACCCATGTCACATGGCTGTCCCTTGCCAATCCTGGGCCTGCACCCTACACAGCAAGGGCACTTGTGGGCTACTGGCAGTAAGAGGCAGGGGTGGAGGCCTCCTGTGTGGCATGTGGATACCCTCCAGGTCGGCTAGGGTGAGAGACAGCTGAACTGAACAGCGCCAGGTGGGGATGGAGGAGCAGAGCCTTCAGGTCATACACCCAGCTCCTCACGGATGCCAGGGGACCAGAGACTGTGTGTCCCGAGCCCAAGAAAAACTTCAGGGGTACCATCCGCTAGGAACACGCCCAGGCACCCACTGAGCTGGCACTCACCTTCTCTTTGGAGACTTGGTGGGAGAAGGGGCAGGTCCCATCTGTCTTCTTGCACGTGCCCCGAACAAACCTGTGCAAATGGTGAAGAGAGTTCGAAGGGGCTGGTGAGACCAGGGCAGATCCCACGCCAGCCCCCCCTAGAGGCCCCCGGGCAGGTCACCTGGTGCACACGGCCACCTTCTCTGGGTCGTGGATGTAGGGGCAGCGCTCGCCACGGTTGCACCGGCCGAAGCGGTTGTAGTACATGCAGTACTCCTGCTCCGTCCGGCGCCGCCTCTGCCGGGCCTGCCTCACGATGGCCAGGCTGCGCTGCACGGCCCGGCTGCAGACAGCGGGGGGAGCGAGGGTGAGACCCGGGGCGCAGGCCCACGCCCGCCCCCACACAGCCCCGGGACCTACCTGGCCAGGGAGCGGCTGCAACTGCTAGCGGGGTCCAGCCGGCCTGTGGGGAGAGACCAGGTCGGGCCAGGCCATCGCCCTGGGGTCTGCCCGCTCACAAGCTTGGGGGCTCCACCCGCAGCTCAGGCATTGCTGCCCCTCCAAGAGACCCCCCCACCCTCCCCAGGCTGGGTCCCTTCCAGGCCCCTCAGGGACACGATGCTGAGGGAGGGGAGTTGCTGGGCCACCTCCCGCCCCCTACAGGTAAACTGCCAAGGTGTCCCACAGGGACAAGCGCTCCCCCAAGGCCACACTGGTTGCTGGCCCCAGGGCTCACCTCAGGGCAGGCCTCCCTGCCACCCACTCTGCCTGGAGCAGAGCCCAGGGATACGTGACCTGAGTGGGTCCTGGAGATGCCCCCTGGCTTCACAGGAGCCAAGACCGGTCTTATGTGTTTAAAGGGTGTGAAATAAAAAGGAAGAGAGAAGTATGTGGCCACAGCCTGACATCCCCGAGCCCAGGCTCGGCAGGGAGCCGTGTCCACCATGCTGGAGAGGCCCTGAAAGCATGTCTGGCTCCCAGGACCTGGTGGCCCAAAGGGAAGCTGCTCTCAAAGGACAATAGTGACAGGAAGGAAGCAGCAGGGGAAGCTCACAGCCAGGGCAGCTGGGGTTCGAATGGGACCAGGGATGAAGGCAGTACTGTCCTGTGTGGGTGTAAACTCACCTTGCAGGAGGCGGGTCCAGACTAATATAAAGCCCCTGCCTGCCTTTTAGACACAAGAACACTTGCTAAGGAAGGCAGGACAGGGCAAAAGCCTCCAGATGGCCACCAAGTTCCCAGCTCGCTCGCGCGCGCGCTCTCTCTCTCTCTCTCTCTCACACACACACACACACACACACACACACACACAGCCCTTCCCAGACCAGATCCAATTTCCCATAGGCAACTGCTGAAATGGATCCTGTGGTAGGAGGCAGAAGTGACATCACTCAGAAATTCTAGGGACCTAAGGCAATAACAAAGCATCCAAGCTTTAAAGGGCCGTCCCCAAGCTTCCTGGCCCTGAGCTGCCCCATCAGAACCACATGGCGACTGCTCCTGCCTTTTGCTCTCCCCAGGGTGACCTTTCCCAGGGCCCATTGCCTCTGCCCAGCTCCTGAGCTCCAGATCCGGTCACACAAGCTTTGACATGCCACAAGGCCTGTCCAAACCCAAACTCCCTTGTCTCCCACAGGCTGGATCTCAAACATCCTATTGGCCACTAAGCCCTGACCTCACCTTGGGCACTCTGTGTGCCCTTTCCAGGCCTGGCCTTCACTGCCCGCTGAAGCTACACCTGTCAGTGTCTGCCCCCTCTGAGCCTCAGTCTCTTCAAGTTTAAAAAAAGGGTGTCCCCAAGCCCGGCTAGCGTGGCTCAGTTGGTTCGGCATTGTCCCGTGCACCAAAATGTTGCTGGTTGGTTTCCTGGTCAGGGCACATGCTCAGGGCTGTGGGCTTGATCCCTGGTAGGGGGCATGTAGGAGGCAGTCAATCCATGTTTCTCTCACATCAACGTTTCTCTCCCTCTCTCCCTCCTTCTCCCTTCTACTCTCTCGAAAATTAATAAAAAATATTTAAAAATAAATCAAATCAGCCTGGCTGGGCATGGCTCAGCGGTTGAGCGTCAACCTAGGATCCAGGCGATCAGGGTTCAATTCTCGGTCAGGGCACATGCCCGGGTTGTGGACTCAATCAATGACTGTCTCATCATTGATGTTTCTATCTCTTTCGCTCCCTCTCCTTCCCTCTCTCTGAAATCAATAAAGATATTTAAAAATCGATCAATCAATCAAATCAAATCAAATCAAAAGGTGTCGCCAGGGTAGGTGTGGGGTAGAGGGGGTCAATGGGGGAAAAAGGGAGACATCTGTAATTCTTTCAATAAGAATAATTTAAAAAAAAAAAAAAAAAGATTAAATTATAACTAAAAAAAAAAAAAGTGTGTCTCCAAGGCTGAAGAGCAGGACCCCCAATGGGAGGGAAGTGCTCTGCATGGCAGCCAGGCTGGTTATGGTGCAAGAGGCTGGGGGGTGGGCAGAGGGGCTCTTGGTGTGAGGGGCGAGCAGGGAGGGGGTTGTCTTAGGGCAGCCCCAGGCCACAGTGGAGTCACGGTTCCCAGGGTGGGGACATCAGTCCTGGGGGCAGCAGTGGGGCCGGTCCAGGTGGCACGTGGTACCATGCACCTGCCAGCCTGTGGGTGACAGAGTGCAATTTGATAGCTGTCAGTGATCGTGGTTCCTGGGCTGTCAAAGATGCTGCCAAAGATGCTGTGGCACCATCTGCTCCTGCCAGGGACTGCTATCATCACGTGTTCACATGTCAGACTGTGGTGCCCAGGTCTGGCTTCGGGGGGGGAGGGGCAGATTTATTACCCTTTCCACTTTTTGCTCTTAAAAAAATGCCAGTGTGGGGCTCACTTGGGAGTTTTGCCAGGAACAGGAGGCACCTTTTCAAATGTTTTGCAGTGTTAAAAAATTCATGTAAAGTAGCTGGCTTGAACAGAGGCTGAGAAGGCGCTGAGAGGTGCTGAAAAGTTCAGCTGAAACCCCCAACCTGGGAGCAGGAGGTGCTGAACCTTCGAGAGAACTTGCACTTCCCAGGGATCTTCCCAAAATAGACATGGCAGCCACAGCTCCACCCCCACTGTCAGTCCCCTGCCCAGGCAGTGTCTCTGCTCTGACAGGGCTCTGGGTCTGAGGACTGCTGTCCTGACTGTGCAACCCTTTGGGAAGAAGACTGACACCCTGGTCTGGCCCCAGTGACAGAGGGAGTCCCAGGAAGTGGCATCTGGAAGGGAGAGAGGCAGTGAGTGGGGTGCAGGCTGCAGAGAGGCGACCTTGCAGCAGCCATAGTGGGATCAGCATGTTACAGGTCACAGGTGAGAAGAGGCACACAGACCCTAGATCTGCCCAGGGGCACGTGGTGGCCATAGCAGCAGGGAAGTGATGCCACGTCTGCCTTGTTCTGGGGTGTTGGGGCCAGCCCTGCAGCCCAGGCCGAGCAAGGTGGCTCTGGCAGGTGGACTGGGGCTTCTGCTACATCACAGCGACCAACAGATTCTTGGGCTGTGACATGCGCAAGGCCCAGTGGAGCTCCTGTCAGAGCCCACACCTAACGCACCCAGGTCTCCGGGCAAAGCATGTGGGGCGAGGTCTCAGGGTTGTGCCCTTTGGTGAGTAGGCCTTGGACCTGGGAGGGAAGGGCCTGGTCCCAGGGTTCAGGGAAGCTGAGGACTGCCCCCAGGAAGCCATGGCCCTGAGGGTCTGCACTCTCTTCTCCCAAAAGCCTGGGACAGCTCCAACACCTCACCAGGAGCTGAGTCCTCGAGAAGCCCTGGAGGCCAGGAGGGGCCAGGAGAAGAGAGGTCCAAGGAGGGCTGCACTTTCTTGCTGAAGTCAAAGTTCCTCTGACACCAGAGGAGAAAACTTATTTAATCACTATTCATCTAAGTGGGCCACTGGCCAGCAGACCCAGCGACAGGGGCAGCAATTCACCCTCCTCACGGTGAGTCCAGGCATCGGTGCTGGTGTAGAAGGTAGAGCCCCAGTGGACTCTGGCTCTGTCCTGTCCTGTCCCCATCCCCTCTGCCCTAGCCCTGAGGTTGGGAGAGCTGACCCCCAGGACTGCCCCTCAGAAGCTACCAAGGCTGGTCAGCACGGTGGCAGCTATAGCCTGCTGGGGCAGGTCTGTTGGAAGAAGGCCTCCTGGGACCCAGCTGCCCCAGACCCCTGTCCTCACTTTATTGCCCGAAGGCTAGGGGTGGGAGAAGAGGGGAGGGAGGGGAGGTTCTGGAGCTCAGCACTTGCAGAAGAGCAAACTCAGCATGGCATCTGCCCCATAGTGGTGGAGCTGTACTCGCCCCCCAGCTTCTCATGTCCCCACATGTTCCTTCTCATCCTCTGGTTTCCATGGCAGGAGAGGTGCCTGGAGGCTGGAGAAGAGGTGGGTTGGCACTCACGCCTCCTCACAGACAGCTGTGCTGGGGAGGAAGGGAGAACCCCTACAGTGGCCCCTGATTCTGGCCTCTCCCGTCTGCTCTTACTGCCACCCCCCAGGCAACAACTGGGGCTCTCCCTAGGGTTGGACTCAGGGCCCAGCAGGCAGCTCTAGCCCCACACAGCTGTCTGTAAGGAGGCCTGAGTGCAAACCCACCTCTTCCTTTCCAACCTCCAAGCACCTCTTCTGCCATGGATGCCAGCAGATGAGAAGGGACATGAGGGGATGTGAGAAGCCGGGGGGCAGGTGCAGCTCCACCCCCATGGGCCCACACAGCCCACCTGGGATTGGGGTCCATGTGGAAGTGGTCCCCATGCAGCCAAGGTATGTGGGCAGCAGGTCCCCACCCAGGGCCATGATGGCCCTAAACCACAACCACACCTGAGCCCAGGGTGGTCATTGTCATGTCTGGCCAGGGAGGAGTCCCTAAGACCTGGTTTGAGTAAGCAGCACCCAGATCACTGAGGCTGGCGTGGGTGGGCATGGTGACCCCATGATGTGCCCAGCGAAGGAAATGTCAGCAGATAGGGCATCCTGTCTGCTGGACAGTGAGCTCCATCCAGGCCCCAGTGAGGATGGTGGGGAGCAGAGCCTGGGTCCTGTCAGCCAGCCAGGTCAACGTGGGGGTCAGGGGAGGACAACAAACAGGAGGGTGAGGCCAGCCAGTGCCAGGTGTGCTCTTTGCCAAGGAGGCCCCAGGGGAGACTGGGGCCAGCCGGGTCAACCCACAGAGAGGCCACCACAGGGGCTAACCAGACATCACCCTGCAGAGCGGCCCCTGAGCCAGCCCTCTGTGGCTCCATCACCCTAGGAGGAGCCCACCTCAGGGGGAGCAGCAGGCAGGGAGGGCTCTGCTTCATTCAGGAGGAGGCAGTGGACGGAGAAGGGTCTGAGACCCCTGCCTTCTGAGATGCCACTGGCTGTGTGTGGGGACCCATGTACTATGAGTATGGATGCCACAGGACTTTGAGCTCTGGGGTCAGAGGCAACCAGAGTGGTACCTGCTAGTGGTAGAGGGGCCCGTTCTGACCCAGCACAGTATCTGCGGGGCTGAGCCTCGAGAGGGCCCTATGAGGAGGCCTGGCCAGCACCCTGCACCTGCTCTTCCCCTGAGTAAAAGGATGGGGAAACTGAGGCATATGGGTAGAGCTGAGCCATGGGCTCCCAAGCACCTACTGCCTCTCCTGGGGAGCATAATGCTCCCTGCCTAGAAGAGGGTAGCAGGCTCCTGAGTCCCACAGATGCCCTGGGAGCGTGGAAGGCAGGGGAGGGGTTTGGGGGGCACTCAGGCATCTTCCCCATCTTGTTCCTTTGGGTGGTGGAGCTGGGGCTGGGGGTTGCTGGGCCTCTGCAATTCCACACCACCTGCAATCTTGCCCCTTTTTTTGACAGATAAAAAGAGGGCAAAATTGGACTGAAACCAAAATATTTTTCTAGATAATTTGTACAATAAGCAAGTCCAAAGCATTTCCTCCTGCTCAGCCTGTTTCCCCTGGCCACAGGGGCCCGTGTGGTGGTGGCAGCCGCCTCCTGACACAGTTGGGAGGTGTTGCCAATGCGATTCTGGGTGTCGTGGCCCCAGGTGTTCACTCACCTGGCCCTGTTTACCATACCTGGCTCATCTCCTTTGTCCAAGTGTGAAACACGTAAAAATCAGGGGCCACTCAGCCAAGTAAGAGCTGTCACCTGCCGGAGGGGGCCTTCCCTGGGGGCACAGAGCCCACAGGGCCTCCCTATCGGTGCCCAACCTGCTCTACCACCCTAGCTGAAAATCAGGGCAGCGACTGAGGCACTGAAGAGTGAATGAGCACTGGCTGGGACACGACCTATTTGGGGAGTGCTCATTCAGATGGGCTCCTGGGAGCATCTAGGGAGTTAGGGCTGGGACCTCCTGATCCCACTACCAGGGAGCCTCACCTGCGCGGAGGGGCCTGCTGGCCCCATCGCCACTGGGCCGGCAGTAGGTCTTGGAGAGCTTATTGGCCGACACCCTGTAGAACACCCCTCCAATGCAGCGGAGGCCTCTGTCCCGCCACCGAGGAGAGCAGGGCTGGACTCTTCCACCCCCTCGGGCAGGGCGCAGGCGATTCAGCACTGGGGACCTACAGACACAGGGAGATGCCAGTCAGCCAGGCTCCAGAGCCCCAGGCAGGAGACCTCTGTTCCCCTGCCCCCATGGCACAGGCGGTGGTGCCCCCAACCCCACCAAGCAGTCTGGGACCGTAAGAGCTTCTGAAGGATCACGGGGAGGGAACAAGCCTCCTCCTCCAACATGCACACTCCTGAGACATGACAGCCTGAGCCCTGGGAGGAGGCCCCTGACACCCTCACTTACAGACGCCCCTGCAGACACCATGGTCCCCTCAGTGGGATCAGCCCCAGGCCCCTCAGTGGCACTGACATTGGCCCTGGAACTGTCCTGCCTGCCTGACCAGCTCCCCCAGCTGTCACATGGACAGATGAGGGGATGGGGGTGTCCAGTGTAAAGACCAGTCAGCCTCATGACTCCAGAAGGGTGTGGGGCACACCCCTCAGGACAAATGTCAGCAGTAATTTGTTTATGCAAATTGAGCTTAATTCCTTATCAGCTCAGACTCTGTTCATAATACTATTACCACTGAGCCCCCTGCTCCCCACTGGAAAGTCTGGGCAAAGGAGTAAAGCTGTCTCTTTGTGCACATCCTCCTCTAGACAGCCTCCATTCGGGCCCTGCAGGGAAACAGGCTGAGGTGGCGAGGTGAGGATGGGGACCAGGCCTTGCTGAGCCTGTCCTGGGCGCTCATGCTGAGGCCCCCACATTTCTGCACATGGACCCTCAACTCTACGTTAGGCAGTAGGAGGCCCTTTCCTGGCCATCCAAGGCCAGGAAGGGGTACCCCTAGACAAAGCTCTGATAAGTACAGTGGGGACAGGCAGGCCTCAGGGTGTCCTAGCACCCAGGCACCCAGGTGCACTCACCCAGAAATGAGGTGCTGGGTTCAGTAGCCCTGCTCTTGGGCACAGCCGCCACCCCCACCATGCAGCCCTGTGGCCCCACTGGGCCTCGGTCTCTCCCTCTACAAGCTGGGGGTAATTCTCCCCAGCCTACAGCCTCCAAAGGCCCACTGGAAAAATAACGTGTGCAAGGGAGCTGGCACCAGGGGACCCGAAGCTGCAGTGTAAGTACAAACACCAGGCAGGCAGCACAGGAGGCCACCCGCCTGAAAGCACTTAACCCAGTTTCCCTTAATTAAAATTCAAGTTCACAAGCACCAATCTTGGAGGAAACAAGTCCCACCCAGGGGCCTGGGATGGCCCAGGCTGTCCCTGCCCGATGCACGCCAGCTGCTCCACACAGGGCACATCTGAGCAGCAGGGCGAGGGTGGGTGGGCACCCTCTGGGGGAGGCAGACAGACCTCCAGGCTGTTCTCAGACGTTAGGCCAGGCCAAGGTGTGAGGAGAGAAGGGCAGGGCTGGTAGGGGTCTTCTCCTGCACAGCCCCTCACCGCAGAACCCTATCAACACTAGGGGCACAGAGGTGGCTCTGGACCCTCTGCAGGAGCTGTGGCCACTGTTCTCAGGGCATAGCTTGGCCTGAGTCCTAATACCCACAGCCCAGAGCTGAGCCCAGGCCAGCAGCCACCACAGCTGGCCCAACTCGAGCCTGACAAGCCCCCGAGAGCCTCAGGATCCCAATCCTCCAGGGTCTTTGGGGGAGATTGCATTCCTGCATGGTGTCATGGGGCTGCTTGGAGGAGAGGTGGACGTACCCACAGAACTTGGGGAGGGTTGGCCAGGGCCTCAGGGAAGAGCCCACCTGCCCATGGAAAACAAGACTAGTCTGCAGGTGCACAGAACCACCTGTGTTCTTCCCTCACCCTGGCTGGTCCCTGACTTTAGACCTGTGGTAGGGCAGGCGCTGAGCAGGCAGGAGCCGGAATGGTAGGCTGGAGCCATCCGGCCCAAACGCCTGGTAGCGTCACATTGCCATGGGTGTCACAGCACTCCAGTAAATTGTTACCCTAATGGAGAGGACAGCCTTTGGAAACGAACTATACTGAGAAGAGGGGATAAAATTAATGAGATAATAGCAGGGCCAAGGACCTGGAGAACACTTCTGCCCTCGCCCACGGGCCTGGTAATTCCTTTTCTACAACAGGAGCCTCAGATCTAAAGGCTTCTCCCATCCGTCCAGTGGGCCCACACCGCCAGGAAATTTCATTAACGCTGGAAAATAGGAAAGGTATTAAGCGTGGATAATGAAGGGCAGGGAGGGAGCCGTGCCTTAAGACGGTCCTCTTTCTCGCCTTTGTAATGGGAGGCATGAACTTTCCCTTCAAATCCATTTCTAATCCATTTGAAATACTACAGCAAATTATCTTTCCTTCAGCCCAAAAGCGGCCAGCCAATTTACTCCGAATAGAAGTGACAATGCCCCAGGATTTATCACCATAACCTTGACTACACCAGGGTGAGGGCTAGGCTCCCCTCCCCTGGGGGGAGGCACAAAGGATGGGTGGGGGGAGATAACATTTTAAATGGAAAGTGGTAGTAATGGGGAGAAAGACACACATACCACAAAAGTAGGTTTAAAAGAAAAAGCTGTCCATGTGTCTGCTCCATGGGGAGCAGCTGGAAAGTTCCTGGCCCGAGGCCATCCTGCTGACCAAGGGCTCTGCCCACTGCAGCCCCTCTGACCTGCCGTGCCCAGGTGTGAGGACATCGGTGGGGCCAGGCGGGGCCATGCCAGGAAGTGGAATTGGAAGATACCAGGGAAAAGAGACCCAGAGGAAGGGGTCAGGAACTGGGCAAGACAGAGGAAGGCTTTCCCTGACAAGCCAGGGACCAGGGTAGGGTATGCAGGGCACACCTCTGGCAGATGCCAAGAGTGCCCACTGTGCCAGGCCTGCCCCACCCTCCAAGGGCTTTGAAGGCCAACCCCGGACACTCAAGCTCTGCTTATTCAATCCTGAGGTTCCCAAGGCATTTCATGGCACAGTGCGCCCAGCCCCAACCGCAGCCTGGTACACTTCTTGTGGACCAGAGAGGGCATGGACCCTCCTCCTGGGGGCAAGATCAGGCCCAGGGGCTGCTCAAAGGCTGAGCACAGACCTGCGTCCAGGGCCAGAGACCTTGTACCCACACAAGAGGTGCTGCTTTCCTGCAGTGAACCCCTTTGCACAAGTGTGGTGGTGGGTGGACTGAGGCCTCGGCTGCATGTGGGGAGACCCAGTGCTACAGGTGCTCCTGGATAGAATTCAACCTCTGACCCCCCTCGGCTGGGGCAGGGTCAATGAGTCACTAAGGACCCATCAGCCTCCAGACCAGGATGCCCAGGCAGTGGATACGGGGCAGGAGGCAGGCAGGCTGGCTGGGGAGCAGAGAAAACAACCGGGGAAGCATTTTTCAGGAAATGGAGCACGATTCTGCGAAGCTTTGAGGCGAGCAGGGAGTGCACTGTCAGCAGAAGCAGCCGGGAGGCGGCTCTGCACAGCAAATTCCAAGTAGGTCAGGCCCAGCCGCCACCGTGACAGGCTGCACACAGCTTAAGTGCGCTTTCCACAGAAACGCTGACGGCCCCCTGCCCCCATCCCTCCCCTGCTCCTGAGCCCAGCCCCAGGGCCAGTGCAGTCTGTGCCCACTCTGCCTGTCAGAGAAGTAAGTGCTCAAGCCCAGAGCCAGCCCTGCACTCCTCTTAGACACTCCAGCTTAAGGCCAGCCCAGTACAGGACCCTTCACCTCAGGAGGGCCCCCAGGCATGGAGGGTGGTCTGTAGGGCAGATGCTCACAGAAGGTTCTGGGTTCTGGAGGGAGAGAGACAAAGCTCCTCAGGTGCGCAGGGCCAGCAGCATGGGAGGTGAGAGGGGCCGCCAGAATGCGGAAGTGACATGGGGGTGGCTAGAGCAGACTCCACAGGGGCCTGAGAAATGAGGCTCAGTGATCGGGGACCGAGGCGACAGTGTAGGCCTCATGGTGGTTGTGGCTACCTGGTCTCACTCCTGAATGTGGCTCATAGCCAGCTCTGGGGGGTGGGGCCACCCACCCTGTGCCCACCTCCTGCCTCCTGCTCTTTCCTGCCACCTTGGGGCAGAGGCAGGCTGACTGCTGGGAGCTGAGGCCTGGGGGAATGTGGGACTGACTTGGGAGGCTGAGCACAGAGAGTGAAATAGGAGGGTGAAGGGGCTGGCCCCGCAGGTCACCTGAAGGCTCTCTCAGGTGCCGCTCCTTCCCGAGGGAGTTCCCCCACACCCCATCTCTCCTAGGTAATGAACAAAATGACTCTGGATGCCCTGACCAGCTACAAGCTGGTGGGTGACACTAATTGTGCTGCGTCCATCACACACACTGTGGCTCCGTCATGAGGGGTTGGACTATTTTATGTGCTCACATCTATTCAATTGGTATTTCGATCAATGGATGCATTACAAGCTTTCCCTTTAAGAGCCTAATAAACAACAAGATGGAAAGTAAAATTCTCCATAAAATGACACTTTAAAAAAATCCATTTCAGCTGAAGCTATTGGTGTTTTGTATGTTAGCTGCAAAAAACAGGTATTATTGGGCCTTAATGGCCCTGCTAGGGAGTGCAGAGTTCAGCTTGAGGGGCAGAGGGCTGGGGGCCCAGGACTGGGGTGGGACCCTCAATCCACTGTGTCCAGGTGTCACCCTCCAGGTTGGGTTGTCAGCCCAGGACCCCCTCAGCCTGTGACAGCTGATGAGCAGGGCTGGCCCCTCCTCTGCTCCCTTGCCCCATCTCTCTCCATCACCCCCTCCTCTCCCTCTCTATCCTCTGTCTCTCTGTCCCCCACCCCCATCCAGCCCTGCAACTGACCATCCCCCTGACCCTGAAATGTAAGCTCCTGAGGCAGCCCACCCATCTGAACCCTGGCCCCCAGGACCCTCTCTGGCAGGTGCTCCGCACTGGGGACAAGCCATTGGATGGACAAGTCAGGCAGCTCCTGCCCAGAGTTCTCTGGGAAGACCTCAGGAGGTCCAGGCTATACCTGGCTACCTGGATCCTGGGTGACAGTCCCTGTGGGAGATGTGTGCCAGAAGTTGGTCCTGTCCTGTACCTGCCCTACCAAAAACAGCACAGCCTGAGGATCCCACAGGGCATCGTCCCCAATACCCAGCTTCAGCTACAGGCTGAGCCTCCACCCTCCCTCCACATTCCAGCCTGAAACCTAGGGATACGCCCTCAGGCTGGACCGTCAAAGCTGGACTTCCTGCCACCCCTTCAGCCTGCATACCTGTCCACATAGCAACCCCTTCTGTGCCCTCCATCCAGATGACTTGTGTCCTGTTCTGACTCTTATCACCAGGGATTCGGGGACCCAACCCAGAGAGCACCCTGCTGAGCCCTGGTGGCCCAAGGCTCCTGGAAAAACCCTGTGACTGTGACCTCTGGCAGCAAGTGCCTTGAGCTCCTTTGAGAGTCCTCCTTTTATCTGCTTGGTGACCCATCTCTGGGCCTCTGCCCTCACACTCTGTGCTGTTAGCTAAGGTGCCCACCCAACCTGACTCCACCTGGACCAACCCCTCCCTTGCTGGGCCCTGGTGTCTTCCCACTGCTCCAGGTGGAGGGGCTTGGCTGCCTGTACCCCATTTCTCCAGCTCTGTCCCATGCCCGCCACCCTCAGCTGCACTGGCCAGGTTCCAGCCCCACAGCCACGGCCACCATCTGCTCTGCTCGTGCCTCCCTCCACCTGGAGCAGTATGACCTCTCCAACCTCAACCTCCCTGGTGACCCCCTAGGATAGTCATGCCTATGTGTGTGTCATGAGGGGCTCCAGCCCCTGGATGCGGCCCAGCTGAGGGCAGTCCAAGCCAGGGGTATGTGACAGAGTGGTGTGTATACAAGATAAAAATCCACAGAACTGACCCCTGAAGATACAAACCACGAGAGTTTTGCAAAGGGAAATCAAAGAGGAAGCTGAATTCAAGAACAAGCATTTGCACATGATAAAAGTAGCATTTTTAAACAATGGTCCATATTTAATAAATGGTCCTAAGACAACCAGGTAACCATTTTACAAAATTTAATTTGAACTTTAATCTTACACTATGTCCCCAAATAAATTCCCAGTAGATTAAAATTTTAAATGTAAAACTTGAAGCCAGAGCACTAAAAGGAAATATAATTGAACTTACATAATCCTGGGGGGGCTCTGTTCTAAGCAAATCAATACACTGCATTAAAAGAGTGACAGATTTAAGTACACAGAAAAATAAAAATTCTGTTAAAAATTCTTACAAAACTGAAAGGCAAAACTGAAGGTGAAGAAAAAGAATAGTCTACGACGAAAGGGTGACACACGGAATATCTAGAGTCTTGCAAACATGTAAGAAACATACCAGAGGCAAGTGAACAGTAAGCATAAAAAATGTTGAACTTGAAAAGAATATGAATAACACTGAAATTAAACTGGCCCGACCGGGCGTGGCTCAGCGGATGAGCACTGACCTAGGATCCAGGAGATCGAGGTTTGATTCCCGGTCAGGGCACATGCCCAGGTTGTCGCCTCCACCAATGACTCTCTAATCACTGATGTTTCTATCTCTCTCTCTCTCCCTCTCCCTTCCTCTCTCTGAAATCAATAAAGATATATTTTTTTAAAAAACACAAAAGAAAAAAAAAGAAATTAAACTGGAGAGCTTTGCTCTCTAAGTTGCTGAGAAGTTCCTGGCAGTGGTGGTTAACACTGAGGGGGATATGAGAAGATGGAAACCAGCCCTGCAGGAGGCGCTCACCTGGCTCTGAAGCCCTTGGGCTCCCTGAACACCAGACCAGAACAGGCCTGTCCTGGATGAATGGATCTCACTGGGGTAGACAAAAAAAAAAAAAAAAAAGATGAAGAGGAGCGATTTCAACAGCAGGCCCGATGTGGGACCCAAATGGTGATCAAGTTATGTCTACCTAACTGACAGGCCAAAAGTCTTCTCCTCCTCCAAGAAGTCTTCCAGGCTGCAGACAACAGAGGGCAAAGGCCATTTGTGGGAGGGAGGAGATGGAGGCAGAACTGGTAGAAACATACTGCCGTGGATGACACGCAGCTGGCACCTACTGGGCAAAGGATGGTCTGGGTGGAAAGCACTCTGCCAAAGCCCAGCCCCAAGTAGACACTAGCGCGGGGTGGGTGGAAGCTAGCGCTGCAAGGTGTTGAATTCTTCAGGAAGCCCAGGAGGCAGAGGGGCACAGGCAACCCCAGCATCCTGGGCCTGGACCAAGCAGGGCTGGGCAGGGAGGCGCAGGCCAGGGCCACCCACATGCACACCCTGCCCAGCCCCACGCAGCACACCCTCAGGTGGGGGCAGGGTTGGGACGAGGTGGGCGGGGCTCTGGCCGGCAAGGGGTACGCAAGGGGTACAGGAATCGGGAGATGCGGTCTGCCCTTGCCCCACCCCCAAGCAAGCCTGGATCACAGAGGGGACAGTGCCCCGGCCATAATTTATGCTCCCCTGCCTATGCTTTATGGCCTTTTTAATTCGGCTCCTGCTACTATTAATGTAGTTAATGCTGAGATTATATCTATTTTCTGGCGTCAGGCGGTGATTTATTCAAGCCATTTTTCCGGTGGAGGCTCCCACGCTGTTAAATCAAGCGCCTTGACAATTAAGTGCTGACTTGGGAAGTGGACGCAATCTTAACAGACATCTAACCGCAAATTAAACCGGTACTCCTTACTCTGGGGAGTGGGTGGGACAGCCACAGAAACCTTGCTGACTTCGAGGAAAGTCAGAGGAAAATAAAACCGCTCTGCACCTGCCTGCTAGCTCTCTGTTTGGTCCAGAGCCGCGCTTAGCAGGAGCTGGGGTCGGGGTTCCAACTGGCTGAGGTAATTGCCCTGCCAGCTGAGGGTAGCTGGAGGAAGGGCAGGCAGGGGTCAGTTGGCCTGTCCCCACATAGAGGTATCTGCAACTGCAGTTGCCACCCACCTGGGGACAAACATTTAAACAAAACACCCCTCAGACATCCCTACAATTCCTGAACCATATCCCAGGGCTGTACATAAAGTGGCTGGAGAGACCCTCTGGCAGCCTTTCAGCAACCCTGACCCTGGTTGGAGCCCACAATGGAAAGGGAGGAACCCCCTGAAGGGTGGGGGTGGAGGAGATCACAATAACACGGTGGCCAGGTGAGGTGAGGCAAGTACATAGGGAAGGTGGAGAGTCGGGAGAGAGGAGTAAGGGTAAAGAGCCATAGCCATGGCAGGGGATGGACAACCCCCACGGCCTAGCGCCTCCTTGGGTGCCTCCATACCTCACGGGGGCCTCCTGGCCAGAGAATCCAGGAATGGCACCAGGAAATGCATCCTGGGACGGGGCAGTGGCCAGGCTACCTGAGGCTGGCCAGGGCCTGAGAGAGGACTTGCTTTCAGGAGCCTTGGGCTTTGGTCCTCTGTGGCTGAGTCCTCCCAGACCCCATAGCTGACAGAGGGAGCCCATTTTCCTATGCCCCCAGGCTTCTGGGACAACGCCTCCCCCACCAACTGCAGAGCTCTGGCCCAACCCTAAGGGGGAATAAAGTTTTGGGGTGAGATCAGGCTGGTGGGCTGATATATGCAAAGAGTTAAATAGGATATTATCTGAATGCTGCTTTGCTACCACCTCTAAAACCAGGATAAAAGTGTATTTTAAATGGTGTTGGACTGTGTAAGACACCCAGGTACCACTGGGTGACAAGAACATTTTATTTCTTCTTGTCAGAGGCAGTATTTTCAGCTTCACCTGCCCATAATTTCCAGGGACATCCAGGGGTACCAACATGGTCACACAAGAGCCCATGGTGCTAGCAAAGTGTGGCCAGGGACACGGGGTCAACCTGAAGGCAATCTTCCACAAGTTCCAAAGGAAAACCTGAAGGGAACCTTTTGAGGCTCCCTTCTCAACAGTCTTGCTGTTTTCAGGTCAAAGCTTCTCCCGGGCAAACCAAAGGGATGAACTTCTAGTCCAGGGGTGGGGAACGTCCAGCCCATGGGCCACATACAGCCCGAGAAATCATTTGGTCTGGCCCTGCCAAGGCAACCGCAGTTCCAGCCATCACATTAGAGGTGAGTTAATTAAATGTTTGACCAAATACAGCAGGCTAATTTTTAAGTTGATAATTTTGTATGGCCCTTGGAGATTATAAATATCCAAATGGCCCATGGCAGAAAAAAGGTTCCTCACCTCTGTTCTAGTCTTGTTAGGAAACATCCCACCCGGCCTATCTGCTGGCCCACAGGGAGGCCACGCCGTGCCCTAAGGTTTTGCCGTGGTGGTGGCTGTGTCTTATAGGGCCCTGCATGGTCCTATCCCCTCAGCTTTTGCCCAAAAGGAGCCAGGCCTATGTGAGGTGCATGCCTGCCTGACCCCCTCCTACCAAGGGCTGGCCTGAAGGCTGCTGAGCAGACCTCAGCCACTCAAGCCAACTCATTAAGGGCAAAGAAGCCATCTGCATGTCAGGCAGATCAAGACTCAGTGTGGCCCGGCCAGTGTTGCTCAGTGGTTGAGTGTTGACCTATCAACCTGGAGGTCATGGTTCGATTCCTGGTCAGGGTACATGCCCAGGTTGTGGGCTCGATCCCCAGTAGGGGGTGTGCAAGAGGCGACTGATCGATGATTCTCTGTCATCACTGATGTTTCTAGCTCTCTCTCTCCCATCCTCTCTCTGACGTCAATAGAAACACCATAATTTAAGTAAATTTTAAAAGCCACATTTTTTAAAAAAAAGATACAATGCACCACAGGTGAGACAGGCCTGGCCCAGGCTCAGGGTCCCTGTGCAGTAGGGCTGCGCAGGCTGAAGAGAACAGCGGCAGGACCCTCACCACCTGCCTCTGCCCAGGGGACAGGAGGCAGTGGCAGAAAAGGCAGGGCAGAGCCTGAAGGAGGGACAAAGGCTCAAGGGCCTGAGAGACACTCACAGACTCCAGAGACCAGCAGGGCTGGGGGGTGGGCCAGACAGCGGGGACTGTCCCAGCAGGGACCTGTGATAGAGTCAAGGCCAGGCAGGCAGAGCGGCCTTAGGCCTAGTTCTTCCAGGCACCTCCTACCTACCAGTGAGACAGGCCAGTGAGCCAGGACAAGTGGAACAGGGAAACTGAGACAGATTGTTAGACAGCAGTTTGCAGCCACCTAGGAAAACCTATCTTCCCTAAACCAAGGGCACTTGAGAGTAAATGGTTTGTGTTTGGTGGCCCAGGTACAGAAACTCACCAGGGCAGGAAGCCCCGGATGCCTAGCAAGGGGAGAAACTGGGAAAACAAGAACCTTGCCCCCAAAGTAGCCTGTCCTCCCCTAGCTTATTGCTGGTCATGTGGTTTAGACCCCCTGAGTGTTCCTCCCTAAAGAGAACATCTAGGCCTCACTTGTATTTCAACTCCAGGCCCAGAAAAGCAGTAAAACCAGACAAGTGAACGTGGCTGCCTCAGGACAAGATACATTGACTAATGGCCCTGCCCTGGCACCGACCAATCCGTGGAGACCAGGACCCAGAAAGGACACACCTGGAAAGCTGATGAATATTCTATTGAGACCCTCTCCTGAGACGTCCCCTAGAATTCCCACCTGCAAGAGAAATAAAAGCCTCAAGACAAAGGACCCGGTGGCTCTCCCTCTGGGAAGCACCTTCCCCATTCCCTCTCCCCTCTTCTTCCTGCACAGGCCCCACATCTCCTAAACTCTAAGGGACCCCACGAGACTTGCTACCAGGGCAGCAATGGGCAGAGGCAGCTCGCTGAAGGCTAGTCCCCTGAACCTGTTCCCCGGCCTCCTTTCCTCTGGGGACTTCCCAGAGAGCTCGGGCAGCCCAGCCTAGGCTCTCCTGTTGCTTCTCCTACGCTAAGCCCTTTCTTGTCTTACTGTCTTAGCTTTAATAAAGCTCATAGTCATCTGGACTCGTGTTGTGAAATATTCCCTGCATGAAGTCAAGAACCCACACACTACTGGCCGGCCCTAGGCAGGTCCAGATCCCCTTTCCAGTAACACTCTGTCATCACACAGGGCCACCCTAGAGCTGCACACACAGTGGGGACAGGGGCCAAATGAGAGAACAGATCCAGGGTACTTGGTTCCCAAGGACCAGATGCCAGAGGTGGGGGTGGGGAGGGGTGCAGCTTCCGCTTGCTTTCCTCAGCCGTGGGTGTTTGGTCTCACAGTGAGCACAGATGGTCCTCAGGAACTGCAAGAGGAGGAAGGAGGCAGAGGGCCCATCTCAGTCTGTGCACCAGGTGAACCCCGACACGCAGGGTGCTCTCTGCCAGCCAGGGCCTGAGCTCTAACCTCTGGACGAGGCTCCAGAGGGAGATTGGGTCCCTTACAGTGACAGCCTCAGTGCCCTGGCAAGCCTCGTTCCCCTTCCTCATCTCGAAGACCATTGAGGGGGTGTAGGATCAAGGCCCCATGTCTCCACCAAGCCCCGCCCCTCCGCAAACCCTGTCAAGGAGCAGGGCAGATGTTCCTGCTGCCAGCAGGGAAAGCCCTGCTTGCTTCACATAGACACAGAAATAAATAAATAACCTGGGCGTGCTTTGAACTAACTTCCAAATTAAGAGTTGCATCCTCGCTGTCAGGCCCCCATGGGCAGAATCCACGCACCTCCCATGCAGAATGGTGGCTCAGTCCATCTATTACAATGATGGAGGCAGAGGGGCTGCCACGGCACTCCTTCCTTAATGAGCAGCCGAAGGGATCGGTAAGCATAATCTCACAGGCAGTAATATTTTATATAATCGCCGAGTAGTTTAAATTGAAAACCCCCAACTGAATCAATATTTACTGCATTGAAACGAAATGAATAGTAATAAGTCACTAAGTTCCCTGTCCTGTTTCATAAAATAAAAAATTATAAAAATGAGCACGGTGCATGAGGCCATCACATTAACTTTTACAGCACTTGGGGAGCCGTAACTGCCGGTTCCCATAAAACAGGGCTCTCAAAAACCTGCCAGGAGACCAGCCTCAGCACCACTCGGGGTCATCTCAGGGCCTGCCCACCAGGGCCCACCGTGTGCTCCCTCACCTCTGGCCAAAGCCTCAGGCCCAAGAGCTCTGACGCAGACACCTTGTCACCCTCAGGTCAAAGTCCTGCTCTGAGTTCTTTACCTAATTCCTCCAATTCCATCCTAGCGACCCTGGATAGATGCTCTTGGCCAGCTCACCATGGGCAGAGGAAAGGCTGTGCTCTGACCAGGCCAAGCCCTGGGTTAGTAAGGGACAAATGTGAGCGAGGGCAGAGGGTGGGGCCCAGCAAGTGTGCCCTGGGATGGAGCATGCAGCAGGAGCCCGCTCCCTGGTCAGGCTCACGGAACCCCAGAATAGCCAGGCTTCCCTCTGGGCTCCAGTCCCCCAGGGACACTGTGGCCTCCAGCGTTTTGGGAGCGCAGAGAAGCTGGCAGAGACCAGAGTCAAGTGAGAGCCCCAGGGGAGAGGTCCTTGACCTTGGTAGCCACAGGGCACACGCCCCCCCAGAGAACTGAGACCCTGCACCCACCAGCAGGCTCCTGGGCAGGAAACTAGGCCCCATCCAAGAAAGTGAGACCGACTCAGAACAGGAGGTGGTGGGCACCACCCTCAACAAGTTAAATTCACTCCTGCCAAAAACAGACTGTCAATTTAAAGATGGGCAGAGGACTTGAGAGTCTTTCCCAGAAGAAGACAAAGAATGGCCTTAAATAAGCCATGATGAGCATTCAACATCACTGGTCATCAAGGAGACACAAATTAAAACCATGAGCTGCCACCACACATGGAGAACATGAAAATTAAAGAGATGGTAACACCAAATGTTGTAGTGGGAACAGAAAGGGCACCAAGGCTGTGGGGAAGCAGCAGCTCCACATGAAGTCAAACTTTGCTGCCCCAGGTCCCTGCACTCTGCTCCCAGGCATGACTGCAGAGAAACCAAACATGGGCCTGCACAGCCGTGCACACATCGCTGGCAGCCTTTGTCCATCATTATTAACTCAAAGCAGAAATAGCTCCATTGTCATGGAGAGGATTGACACAATTGTGGGACTACCCCTGCCTGTGGGGACCATGTTCTGCGGAGACATGGCTGGTTGTGGGCTGCAGGAGGGAAGTACTAGGTGAAGCAGGGAACCCCTTGTGCAGGTGAGGGGGGCTCAGAGAATGCCAGTGCCACATGGAAAGGACCCAGGGCCAGGGTGGGGACAAACTGAGGGTTCAAAATGAATCACAATGATAACAGATTAAGCCTGCAGAATAAACTGTAAATAAATAACACATACAAAGCAGCAGGGGATGAGGGGACAGGATGAGGCCCATGAGAACCAGGAGCACACACAGGCCGGACGCATCTCCCACAAACACCCAAGGCAGAGAAACCCGTGGCCAGGGCAGCCAGGTGGTCAGGCTCCAAGGGGCACCAAGTCTCCAATCTACCCAGAAATGGTTATGCATGAACAGAGATGGGGTGTGAAAAGCAGCAGGGACCAGGTGTATCCAGTGGGTGACCCAGGTGAAGAATACAGAGCAGGTGTGTGCTGCTTTTGCAACTTTTCTGGAAGTGAAAAGTATATCAAAACAAAGTTACCCAAAAAAAAGTTAAACGCCAGAAACTATTAGGAGAGGGACAGACACTGTGCCCAGGAGCCCCAGGTAACTGTTCTCCTTCCTCCCCTGCTCCCTGACATGGGGCCTGCCCTGACTCTCCTTCACACACCCTCCCCCATGGCAGCCCCCTCACTGTCTGGGAAGCTTTTTCTGCAGCTGAGGGGTGATCGGCGGCAATGGGGCATTGCCCCCACAATGTGTTGACACAGAGAGGGGAGGGGGGCAGCCCACGGTCTACTCAGGCCACAAGCCACAAAGGTCTGCTTCAGACAGGCTGTTGTCCAGCGGTGACTACCTGCAGGGCCCTGGGCAGCTGGGTGCCCCCAGAGCAGGAGCTGAGCCAGGATCACCATTAGTTAACCAGCACTGCCAAACATGGGCTGCTTAGAGGGTTCCAGAGCCTGGGCAAGCCTCTCCTTGACTCTGTTTTGCCTCCTGCCCAGGCTTTTGGTCTCTGAGCCTGCATGCTTCCTCTGCTAGGGGAGCCCTCTGTGCCTGGCTACTCCCATGGACCAGAGGAGAGCCTGCTGGGCCTCTGTGCACACCACCAGGCCATGTAATGATTCACCCCAAGTTCCTCTAACTCCACAGCAGGTAGCAGGCTGCAGGAGCCCCAACTCCACTGGCCTGGTCAGGACAGGTCTGGGGATGAGCAGGATACTCCCTGCTATGAAGTGATGGGTGTGTCCCCCAAATTCCTATGTTTACATGTGATGGTATCTAGAGGTGGGGCCTTTGGAGGTAACTAGGGTTAGATGAGGTGGTGAGGGTGGGCCCATGAAGGATTAGGGTCCTCAGAGGAAGGGATACAGTGAGAAGGGGGCAGTATGCAGCTGGAAGAGGAACCAACCAGAGTGCCCTGATCCCAGGCTTCCAGCCTCCAGAACTATGAGAAATGAGCACGTTTTTGAACCCACCCAGCCTGCGGTTTGTTATGGTGCCTGAGTTGCCCCACACTCTGCGTGTGAACCAGAGGTGGACAGGAGTCAGAGCAGGGCCTGAGGAGGCTGTATGGGCATGCCTGGAGTGGGGTGAAAGCAGCACATGGGAACCCTGGCCACCCGGCGGGGACTCGCCATCCTTGGGCTGAGCTCCTCTTTAATGAGATGTCACTTTGGAGAAGCATTTCAACACCTTCAAAATCACAGCCCAAACTCAACAAACCGCCCAGAGATTACTTAAGATTTACCGCACAGACACAAAAATAAAATAAGATAAAGTAAGGCAGCCCAGCGAGCGGTAGTCCCGTGACAGCACCATTTGTAGCCCAAGGAACAGCCTCCAGATGCAGCTGCTTCAGCACAGGGCTTGTTTATTTCTCACTTTCACATCAAACGAATTTGGAAAGAAAAAAAAAGCGACAGGCAGTTTAGGGATATAAGTCACACTTCAGCTTCAGTGAAGATTAATGAACCAGTTGGAAGCCAGCGAGGATAGAGGCAAATCCACAAATCTTAAAACAAAAAAATTAAACCCTCACTCATCATGAGCCTCAGCCTTGCGGTGCCCTCTGCTGCCCCTGCCCGGGCCTGACAGATCCCCGAGCACCAGGACCAGTTCTGGGCAGCAGTGGTCTGGAGTCCTCGGGGCCCAGCCAAGCCACCTGTGGGCCCCGGAGCCAGTATGTAGGCTGCCACGTAGCTTCCCACGTGTTGGGCCAAAACTGACACGGGGCTGAGAACAGGGTTCTGTCTCGGTCAGGAGAAAAAGAACAAAGCCACCTCATAAGGCAGAAATGCACTGGTGCCCCCGCATGCCACAGCCAAGTGGGGACCAGCAGAGGGAGGGATGAAGTGACAGCTCACAGCATTCAAAAGAAATAGGCCTTTCCTGAAAGGGAGGCCACCAGCTCCCTGGGGAAGGTGACACTGGGTGAGGCCCCTGGGTGTGGCAGTGGCTCTATCACCTCCATAGTCCTTCTAACACCAGGTCCCTCAGGTACAGGATCAAGTGTGGTGACCCCCCACCACAATGTGGGGGTGCGTGATCCCTCATCAGGAGGGTAGGAGCTTGTCAAAGCCACCAGCTGTTAGGTGCAGGGCTTGCCAGGGATACCTGGCTGTTCCAAGCTGTCCTCCAGGCAGCAGCCTGGGGGCCTCTGCAACTCCGACCCGACCCCCAAGGCTTCCCCGCTTGCCCAGAGTCACACAGTGTGCAACACATGCCAGGGATCCTGGGATCCCCCAAGACGGCAACCCCCAAGCACACACAGCATTCCTCTGCAGTGAGCACACTCAGTGAGCATCTGCAGGAGAATGGGATCCAGGGCCACCAATGCCAACACTGCTGCTCTCAGAGACTGTGTTGTCTGCCTCACCTCCACCTGTGTCTGCCTGCTGGCCCCTCCAGGGGTGTCCTCCCTCCAAGAGAGTACAGATCAGGAGGTCCAAGAAGAGCCTTCAGTCCCCAGGTTCAGGCTGGCTGCCTGGTAGGATAGCCCTTTCTCATGGCAGCAGCCCTTGGCTCACATTGGCCTGAGTCTCACCACTGGCCCAGCCGTTCCTAATGCCTGGGGAGAGCTGAGGAACCTGCAGCTGCACAGGGCAGAGGTCAAGGACTCGGCCAAAGCCAGTCGGTCGCAGAGCCTCACTCTGGTGAAGCTGAAGGCCGCAGGTGGGTGGGCATCAGACTGGCCACTGGCCCCAGAGACAGGCCCTTTCTGCTGCCTCAACAAGCTGAGCCAAGGCGTGCACTCCTGACAGCGGGGCTGGGCAGCTGGCAAGCAACCACTGTGCTGAGAAGGCAGCCCTGGCCAGGACACAGGTGACCTTGGGCAAAGTAAGCCCAGCCCATTGGCAGGCACTCAGCCCTCGGCACCCCCCACCCACCCTACCCTGCAGGCCCAAGCCCAGGGGCCAGGTCCTCAAAAGGGTCCAGGGCTCTGTGCTCAGGCCGTGTCCTGGGCACCTGGTGACGGGTCAGACAGACCTGGGGTGAGGCAGTCAGGCCAGAGGGAGGCCCCACTGAACACCCCCCCACACACACCCTTAGTTAACATATGGCCATCCTGGGGTGGGCTCCACCATGCTTCCTCCACAGGGACAGTACTGAGGCTTGAATGCCACACCAGGGCTGCAGGAGCCAAGCCTTCTGGCACCCAGCACAGCCCTGGGGAGCTACATGGAGCCAGGGCATCCAGACAGCAAGGCAGCTGAGGCAGGAGCTTGGGGGAAGCAGTGGTGATGCCCGGCTGGCAGCTGGGCCTCACACAATGGCCCACCCCATCCACCTGACCCGAGGTGTAAACCCACATACTTGCCCACACAGCACATAGGCACCCTCTTAGCTCCCACCTGCTCCATGTGACCAGGCTGCTCTCCACCTAATGGACTTAGTGCTCTGCTAAAGGTATAGGGCAGTGCTGCCTGGGGGCGCACGTGGCCACTACCCTCCCCCAGGAACCCTCGCCCCACCAGGCCTGGCACCCATTTCACTCAGCGACCCCATCAGGCCCTAATCCCTAACCATTCCTGGTGCTCAGAGGCTAGAAGGAAAGGCCCACTGGTGCCACTCTTCACAAGTTTCCCCCAACACTGACCACCCCCTAGGAGAGGCAGGGCCTGGCCAGCAGGTGGGGCTGGAATATCTATGGCAAGAGGGGTGGCAGGAGCAAGAACGGATAAATCGGAAACTCATTCACAATGATCTGGGGCTCTTATTAAGTAAATTAATTTAAGTTAATTTAGCTCGATCCTGACTCCCGATCACAGTGATTTAGTGAGGGGGAAATTGCATTAGGAAAGGCCGTGCTCACCAGACAGAAGAACAGAAGAAAACTAGACCCACTTAGCACTGTGAATTAACATGGAAATAGCAGGTGTAAATTTAACCTTATCGAGAGAGTGAAAATTATCTTCATAAATTTGTAGGAATAGCCCCCCAGATGCTTATAAATCTATTTAAAACAAAAATATTACAAAAAGTGCAATAAAATTAATTTAAAATATACTTCCAGCTACTGCCTCCAGAGAAGCAGGCGGCAGGGCCAAGTTCACTGTGGCCTAGTGGTAAGGGAGGAGGGCAATGGGCGCCGTGGACCGCAGGGGCAGGGTAAGTGCCCACACATCTCCAGAGGCCGGCAGGCCACACCTCCTCTAACCACTGCCCCAGAGCCAGGCAGTCTCAGGTGGCGGCCCACACTGCACACTCTCAGCCAGAAGCAGTATGCACTGAGGCTGCAAGACTGCCATGTGCGGACAGTGTGGGGAGGGCTGTGGCCTCCCTTCCCCCCTTTGTCAGTATATGGATGGCAAGATAGGCCAACAGGTTCCAAAAGGGTCTGCTCAGGCCCCAGCCTCTCACTAGTTTCTTCCTGAGGGACACGAGAGCCCTCCAAGGCCAGCTGACAGCTTGCTAGGAACAGGGAAGGGCATGTGCATGTGTCTGCATGCACGTGTCTGCACGGGCATTCAGCACACAGGCTGGCCAAATATATGGAGCATAAATTGCTGAACAGAAAGATTAGCTCATTCCCCAACCAGCAAACTGGAGAACGAGCACTTCCAAGTGGCGACATCAGTCCTCCCGGCCTCAGGGCCACCATGCGGCCTTGGAGCCCCACCAGCCTGGCCCCAGGCCCATGGGAACCCAGACAAGGGCCTCCTACCTGGACAGAGAGAGCCGCCGAGTCCGCCAGGCAGGCAGGGACAGGGGGAAGGGGGCCGAGTTGAAAGGAGACACCGGGGTCTTCTTGACGATGCGGTATCGGGTCTTGATCACTTTGCTGGTGGGAGGGGCTGGCAGGGAGTTCAGGTTGGATGCTACAGAGAAAATCAAGACATAGGCAATCAGTGGAAGTTGGCAGGGACACCCATCATCCTTTATTCCAGCCCCACCCCACATGGCCCATGCATGTCCCCAGAAAGCCTAGCAACCTAGGACTCCAGGAGCTTGGCACAGGCCCAAGTTCCAAGAGACAGGACACTGGGATGCTGAGTGACACGGGTGGGGAAGCAGGCTGGTGCCCCTCAGCAACATCACCCATGTCCCCAAACTCGGGGCTGGCCCCAACTCCCCAGAGCTCCCATGGGCAGTGAGGAGGGTCCCTCAAGCGGGTCCAAGAGGCTGGGGGTGCAAGTGGCACCTTCATCATGTGCCCACAAAGATTTATATACTTAGTCACTTCTGTTTTCATAACATTTTGCAGGGTGATGTACATTATGGCTTTTCTTCCTGCTGAATGTTTCATGCAATTAACAGGGATCTGCTTTGCCTAAGGTCCCTTCCCTTGATAGCATGCAATTTCTCCAAAGCTTTAAGGAACATGTCTACTGCTTGACTTTCATACTCTACAGCTCTAACTGCCCGTATAATTAAAGCTAACACAGCACAGGACACAATGCCCAGACTATCCTGAGGACCAGATCCCCTCATGGACTAGGCTGCCTCGGGCTCTTCCATGTGGCCCCTAACCCACCTACATAGCACTTACGGCTTTGCTTGGAAAGGGGATACCAACAGGACCCCAGCACCAGGGGCTCCTCGGGGTTTCTACCCAGTCAGTGTGAGGAGGACGGGCAGAGACCAGTGGGCATGTGTGCCAGGTAAGGCCTCAAGGAAAGCACACACATGGTCTCACTGCTGGAGCATCAGCACCAGGGCAAGCCTGACCCCGGGCAAGGACTGGCCAATCCTTAGCTGAAGGCTGCCTGGTGTCCAGGATGGCCCAAGAGAGGAAGCAGGACAGGCAACAGTGGCACCAGACTCAGGTCCCCACACTCCAGCTGCGTGGTGCCTGCCCTGGTTGTGACCAGCGCCCGTGCTCCCCTGAGACAAAAACAAACGATCCATGACCTGCACCTGCTCCCCTGCGCACAGAGGAGACATCCTTCCAACACCCACAAACCCCTGACCCTGACCCAGAGCCTCTCTATTACCAGCCCACAAGGAGCTGCTACTAGTCTGTGGACAGTGACAGTAACTTACTAAACATCATTTCTCAGAGCCTGAAACCAAACAGACCTCCAGCATACAGCTGGGCCTTCCCAAGTCAGCACCTCGGCCCAGATAGCTCCTCCCCAGGCTCCCCCAGCCCATGGGCCCCATGGTACCCTGGGGGACATGTGCCAGGGAGCAGGCAGGAAGAGTCTGCCCCATAGGAGCCACTGTGGCCACACAGGCCACGTGGCTCAGGGAGTGCTGGGAACTGAGGGCAGAGACCCTCTCTCTCTCTCCCCCTCTGTCTCTTCCTCCTTCTCTGTCTCTATCTCTCTATGTCTCTTCCTCTCTCTGTCTCTCCCTCCCTCCAAGGACATCAGCTCAGGGGAAGTCGAGGAGAAGACGGAAGTTCAGCAAAACCAAAGGCACCGTGGCATCACCTGGGGTGCCTGCTCTTGCTGAGTGGCCAGAGTGAGTGACTCTTCAACTCTGGGCACCTCACACACATCAGGGTATAGGAGACAGCCTAGCTCACAGTGGGTGTCAATGAAAAAATGTTGAATTTTCAAGGTCTTACAAGCAAACAAGGAGAGACCAACAAAAATAATAGCTTGTTCCAGCTAAGAGCTCAAGAGCATGAGGTTTCTTTTAAGTTACTGCCAAGCCCACGCTGACCTCATGGCCTCTAGGCTCCCTGCTCCTGTGGCCCTGCCTCTGGACAGCCCACCTGCCCATGGCCCCCCATTGGGCCTGCCTGCCTGCCCACAGGCCCTCCCTTTCAGACCCATCTGTGCCTGCTCCTCTAGGACAGGACGAACACCCAACGGCCACATGGCCTTGGTTCTGCAGCCCGCGTGGGCCACCTCTGCACTGGGTGGGAAGGAGGACTGGTCCTTGCTGGGGCCAAGTCCCCTACTCAGCAACCTCATCACCTTCATCCTGAGCACTAGGAACCCCCCACCAACCGGGCTCAGCTCTACTGCACAACATTGCTTTTTCCCGTCCCCCAACGTGGTCAGACAGACATCACCTCCTCCAGGAAGTCCAAGCCCCCAGTACCCACAGGACTGGACTGTGCATTCTAGAAAGCTTCTCTGGGCCTGGCCCTAGTAACAGCATCAGTGTTTACAGCACATTCTTATGTGAGGCAGGCTACTATTAAGTCAGTTTTTCACTGATTTACTGCACTGCACTTACTAGTGTCCAGTCATCACTTCTATAAATAGCCCTGGCCGGTTTGGCTCAGTGGTTAAAGCACCACTGAAGGGTCCCGGGTTCGAGCCTCAGTCCCGGTCGGGGCTTGTGCGAGAGGCAACCAATTGATGTGTCTCTCATGTCGATGTTTCTCTCTCTCTTCTTTCCACTCTCTAAAAAACAACGGAAAATATCCTCGGGTGAGGATATAAAAAAATAATTAAAAATAAAACATCACAATAAAGCAGACCCCCTCTTAAAATGCCAACCTCACCCGCCCAGGTATGGCTCAGCGGCTGAGCATCAACCTAGGATCCGGAAGATTGCGGTTCGATTCCCAGTCAGGGCACATGCCCGGGTTGTGGGCTAGATCCCCAGTTAGAGGCGTGCAGGAGGCAGCTGATCAATGACGACTCTCTCATCATAAATGCTTCTATCTCTTTCCCTCTCCCTTCCTCTCTCTGAAATAATTTTAAAAAAAAACAATTTTCACTTCCCTGATGCTGTCAGCTGTTATGTCCCCCACCACCCTGGTAGTCCTGACAGGCAGAGAGAAAGGCACCCAGCCCACGCCCCACAGACCACTCCTGTCCCTGACGACGGGCAGCTCAGCCACGAGTGACGGAAGCGCTATGACAATGATCCTGGAGAGTACCATCCAGGGCACTCATGCCAGGGCACAGAGAGCTCAGCAGAGTGTCCCCAATGTCCAGCAGGAGTGAGGGCTCCTATGACCATGGGTGGCACACAGGGACCAGAGCCCTGGGATAGGATGGAAAGAGGTCCCTGCCCTGGGCCCTGCTCCCGAGGCATGACGGCAGTGTGGCAGACCTGTGGCCCCACCACCTCCCCCTCCCACCCCACAGCAGCCCACCAGGCAGCTCACTCTCCCATTCCTTGGCTGGCTGAGGGCCTGTGTAGATAATCATGTTATTTAGATAGGATGTTGGTTTAATTCTCTTCATTACAGACTCCCAGGGCTATAATTTTTTTCTCCGCATGATGTATTCCCCATGGCACGTTTCACTCAAATCAAACCCTTCTCGCCTTTATTGCCGACGAGGCCGGCGCGTTATCAGGCCCGCACACACAGCCCTCCCACCCTGCGTGCAGAGGTCACTTCTAATGACTAATAGATCTCATTAGCTTTCCTAATTAAAAACTTTACTACTGCAATGGAAGACAAACCACAAAAAACTGCTAGCATCATATCTGAATGGAATATGAGCCCATCCATCAGCAGGGTCCTTGCTCCTGCCCACAGCGGCCGCCTGGCCTCTCCCGTTCCCATGCTTCAGGCTGTGGGTACGTTGGGGCACCTGGAGGGCACCCAGGGGCCCCTCTGTGCACCAAGCATGGGTGAAGCCACAGAGGACCAGCAGTAAGGTGGCAGAACCCAGGGGGCCTGGCTGGACTCCTGGCACGTACTGCCTTCCGCATCCCAGCTGCGGATGCAGGGAGCTTGCCAGCCACTGCAGTCTGTGCAACTCCGGGTGGCAGGATCCCCAGCACACTGGGCAGATGGCAGAGAAGCAGGGGACAGTGACTGTCCTGAGCCAAGCCACCTCAGTCTGTATAAGCCCGGCCCCAGGCTCCGCCTGGCCCTGCCCCCTTCAAGGAGCCACAACAGAAGGCAGAGCCCATCAGATGAGGTCAGGCCTCTCACTCTGTTTTATTGTAGAGCGGGAGTTGAGAAGGAGTTCAGATTTTTATGGAACTTCAAAGGGAAATAACTAGGAAGAAAATGAATTACTAATTTCACAGTTCCTTAATGAGTAAAAAAATGAACCCAGAAATGCTGTGCAAAGAACCGCCTCAGGCCACTGACCAGGAGAGAGAGGGGTGAGTGTCCCTAGCACTGTCTGCCGGGCTCCCCACATGCCAATGGAAGCAGGACCATAAAGAGCCTGCCAGACGCCCTAGAGAGCAAGCCATGCTCCTGCAGGGGTGCCAGGCCAGTCCACGAGAGGAGCAGCAGGGTCAGCAAAGGTGCCTGGCCTCTCAGGGACACTGCAGTGTGGCCCGACTGAAGGGGAGGAAACGGGACGGCCGAGGAGCCGAGGGCGTTGGTCAGCCCAGGTTCCCACCTCTCCCAATACAACTCAACTTGCTCTGATTACTGTACAACAGCTGCCCTGGCCTGTGTTCAGTATCTCTCCACTGCCCACACCTTCACTGCCACTGACAGCTCTGAAGGCCGAGTCCTGGGTCAGCCTTTTCAGAAGCCACATTGATTTCTGCCCCATAAATCACTCTCCCTTCCCAGTCACTTAGGTCCCAGCGCTGGCCCATCTCAGTTGTCAGTGCCCCAAGCACACAGGAGAGGCCCCGGGCACAGGGCCCCACCTGACCAGGGTCCATGGGTCAGGCATTCTCTCCCCAATGGCGGCTGAACTGCACTCTTGGAAAAAGGCCACAGAAACAGAAACAGACAGCAGGCAGGCACTTGTGAGAGGTCTTCAACAGCTGAGCAGCACCTGCACCTGAAACACTGACATACATCTGAGATGTGCGCAGAGCCTGGGCCTGGGGGGCCCGCAGTGACCACTGGTGGCACAAGAGCAAAAGCCACATCAGCAGGATGCTGTCTCCCGAGGAGGGCTACCCAGGCAAAGCGCTGCTCCTGGGACTGGAGACACTGCCAGGAGCCCAGGCACCCAACATCTCACCCAAGGGTCAGGGCCTCGGGGCCTCCTGGAAGGCCCAACCCAGGTGAAGGGCTGGGGTTTGGCCCCCAAACCCTGCTCAACTCCACCCTGCCCTCTCTGGACAATGTCCGTCCATCAGGGCATTTCTGAAAGTTGGCCCCAACTGAGCTGTCCCCTGGGTGACCCCTATGGTCCTGGAGATGGTGAACCCAGGACTGCATTTGGGGGTAAAAAGGACCCTAAGGGACTCTAAGGAAGGGTGGCAGACCCCAGGCAGCACCAGGACAGGCTGCGTGGATGAATGCCATTTGCAGGAAGCAGCCAGGAGGAAGGCGGAGTGGGGGGTGAGCTCTGGTGTTCGGTGCTGCAGATGGGGGTCCCCAGGAGCATTCTCCGTGTCCCCACCCCCCTCCCCGCCCGGGCTCAGGCCTGCTCCTCCCCAGTCTCTGTAGCAGCAACCACCACTGAGGGAAAGCTGGCCTGGAGTCCTCACTGCCCCAGGGGCCTTCACTGCTGGCCCCCAGGCTGCCCCAACGACTCTGCATCCATCTCTGCAGCTGTGCCAGGCTGCCCAACCAAGACACATGTGCAAACACACGCATACATGCGCACACACTATGTGTGGTCATTTCTTGCTCACACGGCCTGGCTCTCAGCCCCTCCAGGACCCACTATGGTGGGACTTTCACACCAGCACCTCACCACCTCCACCTCAGGTCCTTCAGTTCTGGGCTGAGCTGGGCTGAAGGCGTATAGATGCAGGGCTAGAGACCCCAGATTCCACTCCATCCACGCTGCTGGGAATTAGCAGCTGGAATGGGATCAGCCTGGGACCTGGCGGAGGGCACCAATGGCCGTTTTTACTGACACTGGTGAGGTGGGGCAATGCAGCCACTATACCTGCCCCTCTTAGCTTAGGGTGGGCAGCAGGGTCCTGCCAGGAGACTGAGGGACAATCTGGCTATCTCTCCTCCCGGGGCTGGAATGTCCCTCTCCCTTCCTGTTCCCCAGTCCCATCATATGGGAAAGCTTCAGCAAAGGGCCCAGGTGTTCACAGGGGTGGCTGCTCAACCCCAGGAAGCCGCCAGGCTGTCCTTGCAGACCAGGGTGCTTGCCCTGCTCCCCAATGCCATTGTCGAGGCAGGAAGCCACTGTTGTGGAAGCGGGGCTGGTGTGGACACCCGTGGGGCAGGCTAGGCTCTGGCTGGTGGGAACAGGGAGGAGGGGAGGCATCTGTTCAGCTCAGAGGAGGCAGCACCTGGGGACTTCCTCTTCTTTAGCCCAGTGGGCAGCCAGCCTTCCAAAAGGAACACATAACCAGCCTGTACCCATCACACGGCTCTCTGCCTGAATCCAGAGCCAATTCTTTTTTTCTTTTTTTTTAAATCCTTACCCAAGGATATTTTTTTCCATTGCTTTTCAGAGAGTGGGCAAGGGGGAGAGGGGAGACACATGGACATCTATTGCTTGCCTCCCACACACACCCTGACCAGGGCCAGGGATCGAGCCTGCAACCGAGGTATGTGCCCTTGCCGGAATCGAGCCCTGGACCCTTCAGTCAGTGGGCCAAAGCTCTAACCACTGAGCAAAACCAGCTAGGGCTGGCCAATTCTTGAGTGAACTACTTGCTAAGGAGGCCAGCAACATGGACAGAGCACCTCCCAGAGGAGCACTCCCCAGACTAGGTGGGGCAGGCAACAGGCACTCAGACGGGGGTCCTGGTCCTGGGGGTCTGAGCCTTGTCGAGGGGTCCCCAGGAGGTAGGTGGCTCTAAAATATGCCTTGTTCTGTCCTCCCTCCACCCTAGAGAGGAGCTGCATGACCACCCCCCCAGTGCACAGGACACAGGCTCACACGGGGACAGGGCCAACATCAGAGCCCCAGCATTCATTCCGCCACATCGTCCCAGAGGCCTGAACCTCTCCCAGCTGTGAGGGTGTCCTCTGTCTCTCAAGTGGCCTCTGGCCTTAATCCCTGTGTTTTCTGTCGCTCATGTGGCTGTGGACAGCGCAGGCATGGGGAGCTTTCCCAGCCCGTTACTCTCCACCTCGCTGGGTCCTGATAGTTGGAAGCAGACAGGTTTATTTTCTTTCCAGCCTCACAGCCTTCACCTTTTAGTTACAGTATGCAGTTCATGTACAGTTTGTACAGCAAATGGGCTATCTGGATCCACACCTACATCTCACCACACGTGACATGCTCCAAGGGCTGCCCAGGCCTAACAGGTGGTGTCTGGGCCTCCCCCCAGCCCCTGTCTGCAAACTACCCTCAAGTGAGGCAGGGACAGGTGGGTTTCCCTCATGTGTTCCCCTGGATGGCATCCCCAACCTCCACAACCCCTGCCCATCTGTCTAGGCCATGAGGTGAGGTTTGTGCCATCCCACAGATGCAGTCCTTGCCTAGATTCTGGGGTCCTTAGGGAACCTCCTGGCCTTGCTGCTGCCCCAGACTTCGAGGCTTAGGAGGCCTGAGAGTCAGGCCTGGACCTCCTGCTGCTACTCCCAGGGACCCACGTCAGGCCCTTCCCAGCCACCCTTGGCTAACAGACACCAAGGAGAGTTCCTGCCTCACTCTCGCCCTCACACTGGGTACTGCCCAAGCTCGCTGCCCCATCATGTGACATGCAGACTGCCTGCCCTGTGAGGCGGACCCTGGAGGGACACGAGGACCCCGCCACTGACTAAGAGGAAACAGTGGAAGCAGGTGCCACAGGAGGCTCAGCCGCACCCCCAGGCCTCCAAGCCCCTCCACTATTTGGAGGGGAGGACCCAGGGAGGGTTGGTTCTGACCAACTCTGCTAAACATCCTTGTTAGAAGAAGTAGGCAGCCACTGTCCCCTCATCCCCACCACAGAGAACCAAAGTGCCTGCTGCACAGCATAGCTAACCACAGAGAGGCAACTCCATGCAGATGGGAGACTGAGGCCCAGAGAAGGAAAATGATTGCCCATCATACCCAGGAAGACAGAACCCAGGCTGGGCCAGGCAGGGGCTGCTCCAAGACGCCTCTGCTTTGGGGTCTCAGGAAGGATGGAGAAGGGCTCCACTCCCACTGACACCAGCCTGGAGAGCAGCAGAGAAGGCCAGGCCACTGTCTGTAAAAACTGCTAGACACACACCTGCAGACCTCCACCTACAGACTACAGACCTCCACCGGTCCTTGCAATGAGGGATTCTGGCTATGCTCTACCTGGACTCTCATACCGGTGCCGTTTACCTGGTCCCAGCCGAGGCCCACAGATGGGTGGAGCATGCAGGTGACAGGACTTGACCCTCCTGCTCCCACCTACAAGAACACATGCACAATATTACAGCAAACCCCTGCCCCGGGAACAGTTATTCATGTGCTTGCAGGGAGCCGTCCATTTCTCCAAATGAGCCTCGATGGCAGCCAAGGCAGGAGGTTGTGAGTGCCCCACCCCCACGCTAACACAGCGGGAGCTGACAGGGACTGTGCTCTAACAAGCTTCAGATGTGGGATGACTAGAAGAGAAAAGTATGAATTTTTATGAGTCTAATAAATCATTCCACTTTTCCTGGGCTTGCTTGATGGTCCCAGCATTTCAAACGACAGAAAAGCCCTGCTGCAATCAGAGCCTCGGCCCTGGTGTCTGGTGGCCGCGGTGAGGCACAGGCACACATCTCCGCTACAGAGGCATGGGAGGACCAGGCCCTAGAGGACTTCCCAGGCCCATCCCCAGGTCCTGCAGGGGCCACTCAATGCCTCCTGGGGAAGATGAGGGCAGCGCCTGCCCAACCCCTGGACCTCACACCTGCACGTCACGAGGATAGGACGGGCTCCATGCGTTGGTTCTCCCACCTGCAGCCCAGAAGCCTGAAGGCACTCGTCACCAGCCTTCCTGTAGCCAAGTCGTCTGATCCGGGCATAGGCCTCTGACAAACATTTTCCGATTATCAAATCATAGTGGCAGCCCAACTGGGCCATGTGTCACCTGAGCAGCCGCCAGCACAGCAGACTGAGGAGCATGGGCAGCTCAGTGATGACAAACAACCATTGTCAGCCGCCTGTCCCGTGGTGGCCATGTTCTCTGCTGTCCCACACTACCTGGTATTTAATGACAACACTGTCAGCCTGAGACACAGCGCCAACACCGCGGACTGTCAGGGCCCTATTAGAGGAAAGATTGAGACCCTGCTCTTCTTAAACTCACTCAAGCAACACGAGCTGCTAGTTCCTATAATTATTGTGCAGGAACCATCGATCGCACTGACACCTGACCCATCTGTATGAAACAGGGGTGGTTTGCTTCCTGACAGTGGCTGTAGATTATGGGCGGGTTCCCACTCGCTCCGCCATCACTCCATGGGAAGAAGAGGGGAGAACGAGCGCTCCACCCACCCTACCCCAGTTATTGGGCCCAGGGGGCAGGGAGCCCCAGCACATCCCCAGGCTCAGGAGACATACCCCAAAGGCAGAGGTGACAGCCAGGTGGGAACTAGGGGGACGCAGGCAGAGCACACATTAGCAAGAGACGGAGCACCCCCAAACCATGTGGTCCAAAGGGCAGGGGCTCCATGCATACAGACAGCTCACTCTCCCAGGGCCTCCTTCATAGAGAGGGGACAAGGCCACAGACCATGCCAGTGAGCAGGGTTCGCATTGGTGCAGGTTTGTCCAGATGCACAGCCGGTGCACCCCCCTCCCCCAGCAGATCCAGGCAGCTTGGGGCCATACTATTGGCCCAGGACCCTGAGGCCCACTGCTCCCTGCAGTGTCCTGTCTGACCTCCACCAAAGCAGCTAAGACAAGATATCCTGGAACTGGTGTCCTTTAACCTGTTTCACTCAGGCCTCAGTCACTTCACATCCACCTCTGACACAGGACAAAGGCCAAAACCTCTTCTGGCTTGGCAGCCCCATTGGCCATGAGGGGCCTACGTCCAGGACAGCACAAGGTGTACTCAGAAGCCGGCTCTAATCTCAATGACCTTCAAGACCCCTCAGCCCTTCTGCAGCCAACTGGCTTCTCCTTCTAATCTGCAGCCCCCTGTACCCAGAGTCATGGAGCCCCCAGGAGACAAGCACCAGGCCCCGGACCACTTGCTGGCTTCGCACCAATAGCTTGAGTGCTCAGCACTGCACCCCCTGGGATGGGTCTTTTGTCCCATGGGGGTGGGGGCCCACAGAGGGGCAGCTCATCCTTCACCTCAGACTCAGGCACTGGGCGGGGAGCCGCATCCCTGCCCCACAGTCCCCTCCTGGTCCCCTCTTGTAACACAAGGGCCTGCACTGCCCAGTTACCAGGTTTACTCCATGCTGTCCCTACATGTGCACAGAGTTGCCTACACCTGGCTATGAGTCAACAGAAAAACCAGCCCCACAAGCAGACCTCTCAGCCTCAGCTGCAAACAGCTGGCCTGGCAGTGTCCAGTGGTGTCCATGGGCAGGCCAGGGGGTGGGGGTGGCAGGTGGGCAGGCAGGTGAGCGGCAGAGTACAGCCACACCACTCACAAGTGGCAGCCACAAGCACTGCAGGTCTGAGCTGTGGCCACGGATCCCGGGAGGGAAGGGTCTTCTACAGAAGGGGGGGTTCAGGCTAGAGGGGACGTGCCGCCCAGGTGTGTGTCCCTGAGGTCCCTACAGTGCTGTGTGGCCTGTCCTCACCCCCTACAGTGCTGTGTGGCCTTCCCTCAGGGGCGGGGCCGCAGTTTACCCTGAAATGAACTCCATGACCCTTGGTCTCGGCAGAGCTGGAATTCCTGCAGTGTTCTCAATGCTTGTAACACACACTTCCCTTTAAACATGGCTGCATACTGCACCTGGGGGACCCATGGGACTCTCTTTGACTATAGTCCTGTTTCCTCTGGCTCATTAAAAACGAATTGTCTTTGATTCCCACAGGAGCTATTCTCACATCACTTAGCAGCCACGCAGGCCAGCCCTTCAGGCTCATCACACTCATGTGTCTCCTCCAGGGGTGACAGCCACGAAGGTGAAAAGAGATGGCATGCAAGGCACAGGCCCTGGTCCTGATAGTCCAGGAACTGTGGGCATGGGCCTGGCAGGAAACAGGGATATCCCTCCCTCAGCTGGCCCAGAGGCCACCCAGGCCCAGGGCCTCCGCTCTCCAGTGCTGGGCACTGCAGAAGATACTGGGGACTGCTGGCCAGGACACCAGAAATCAGTTACCATGGTCACTCCAGCCTTCCTACATCTGCTCACAGGGCCTAGTGCTCTGGCAGGAGCCAGTGGTGGACCCAGTCTGGGCCTGGCCTCATGGCCTACCCACACGCCTCCTCTGCCCACGGTGTTTCAGGGCCAGGCAGCATACGTAGGCAGCTTCCCTGCTGTGCCAGTGTGTGGGGCAGGGAGCGCACTCCTCCGGAGGCACCCCAAAAACTGGCCATTCTCCACTCTACAAGACTCTTGGGGCCAAAAGGCTCCTACCTCACACAGCACTCTGTCCAGGGTGGTTATGTCTGCTGGCTGCTCTCACAGGGGCTGTTGGAGGGCACCATGCACCCACAGCCTCCTCAGGCCAGCTGGACTCTTCCAGAGCCCCAGTCGCCACTTAATCCCTAGGCCACTGATTCATAAAGGGTAATTAGGAGAAAAGCTGCAAGAGCCCAGCACAGTCCTGCAGCTTGGGGCACACTCAGAGAGGGGCCTCGCAGCCGAGGAATTAACCTAGGAAGCACAGAGACTACAGGACAACAACAGCGGGGGTGGCAAGTGCTGGGGGGGCCCAGAGGACCTTCCTAGACTAGCAGCTCTCAAGGCAGAAGGCCATCCTAGGAGCAGTCCATTCCAGGCTGACCCATGGAGAGCGCTGGGCAGCCCAGGGTCTTCCTCTCCACATGGGCAGGAGAGGCATGAGGAACAACACAGCTCCTAGGCCCTATCATACCCACAAACTCTAACCAGCTGGGACAAGACCCCCGCCCATGGCATGCCCTTCAGATGCCCTCCAGGATCCTGGCTCCCACAGGGTATCCCTGATGGCCCAGAACATGCCAGCCAACACAGAGAAGGCCCAGGGCTGTTCCCTCAGCCCCTCCCCCGGCACAGCTGCAACAGGTGGGGACAGGCCAAGGGACAAAGGCAGACAGTGGCCTGTACCCTGCCCAGAGAGCATTGGCTCCAGATCCCACAAGGGCCTCTCCAAGCATACACCTTCAGATGAGCTGTGCTACCTGTGCTGGTGGCTGCATGACCCTGAGGTTCAGCCCCCAGGAGGCACAAAAGGGAGTTGGGAGGGCAGCACCTTGCTTCCACACACACAAGTCCACGGCATAGGGACCCGCCAGCCTCCCTGAGCTGGACACCTGGTCCAAGTGCTGAATGGACCAGCCAGCAGTGTGAGTTGGGGTGAGGGCCCTGGCAGGGCCTTGGCCTCTGCAGACCCCCATGGAACCCTGAGCCAGAGATACCAAAAGGGCTGGGGACCCTGGGGCTTATCTCTGAGGCCAGCACTCCTTCATGCCAGGCCTGGGAGACAGACACTTAGGCAAACCAACAGTCACTGGACATTCAATGATTAGGAGCTGCTGGATTTACGGGTGCTGCATTGCGACTATAGCTTTCCTCTGCAAACTCCATCAACTCTATGCATTTACACTCAATCTTCAAATAGGAAGGATACCTGTGTGAGTGATGAGAGCTCCAAGCCACACAGGTGCCATCCCGCTGGCTCCAGCGTGGCTCAGCCGGACAGTGGTGCCTTCTCAGGCTTCTCCCAGCCCACTCCCACCCAGCCCAGGCTCCCCCAGGAAAAGGTGCCAGCCTCCTGCTGGGAGCAAGGGCCCTTGACAGTCAGTCAACAATCTTGGGGAAGCCACTCACTCCTCCCATGGTCACAGAGAGAGGAGACAAGAAAGCAGGAGGGCCTTGAAGAACACAGGGCCTCATGAACACAGGCACCATTTCCAGCATCACAGCATCTCCCTGGAAGCTCCAGCAGCAGAAGAGGAGTGGCCCCTCTGCAGAGTGACACATGGCCCTGCCCTACTAGGATAGCCAAGCCCACAGGACTCCAGTCCTTCCTGTGGGGCTCCAACCCCCCGTTGCACAGACTTCACCTCTTCTGCACAGATCTGCTCTGCAGGACCAGCCTACTGGCAGTGAGTAGCCTGGCAGTGCATGGAGGGAGAGTGGAGCCACAGCCCTCCTGGGGCCCACAGCCTGCTCAGCACAGAGCTGCCCAGCACAGAGCCCCTGAGCATCCGCCCCCCCCCCCCCCCCCCGGCACGGCTCACCCCCTTCAAGGCTGCACTTAGGCTGGCCCCCAGCGGCCTGCCAGAGCATCCTCACACATTCTCCATGTTGTCTCCCCAGGGCCTACACATCCTGTCTGGGGGAAGGTGACATCATCCAGCCATGACTCCACCCACAATGAATACATCTCAACACAAAATAACCAGATATATCAGTAAATCAAACCTGACCCAGAACAAAGACAACCAGACAATAGAATAAACAGGGATTCCAATAACTGAGTGGTCAGACACGGACTTTGTAAAATGATTGATATATTGGTGCTTAAAGACAAGACTGAACATTTTGGCAGAGACCTAGAAACTACTTAAAAAGATAAACAGAGGCGCTGGTGGGGTAGCTCAGCTGGTTAGAGCATCTTCCCAATATGCCAAGGTTGCAGGTTTGATCAGTCAGGGCACATACAAGAATCAACCAATGAGTGCACAAATAAGCAAAAAAACAAATTGATGTTTCTCTCTCCCTTCCTCTCTCTCTAAAATCAATCAATCAATCAATCAATATAAAAAAACAAATGGAAATTGCAGAACTTAAAAATAACTGAAACCAAGGCCTTGATGAATGGGCTTACCAGATTATACAAAACTGAGCAGTCAATAAGTAAACTAGAAAACAGGTTAGAAGAAACTGTCCAGGTGTGGTGAGAACTTTTCCTGTAAGTGCAGCTGAGCTCCCAGAAGCAGAGGTGGGAAGGAGCAGAGGCAGTACTGGCAGATAGGATGGCTAAGAATTTTCCAAAAGTGACAAAAACCATCAAGCCACAGCTTCAAGAAATATCACCAATGCTAGCAGGATAAAGCCACAGCGGAGGGCACGCTGCCCACTGGGGAAGGGTGGCAGGTCCACGCTGTGCAGCTGAGCTTGGGGCTCATGCCTGCAGCCCAAGGCTTCCCACTCTTCAGATATTAGGGCAAAAACAAGGATTATTCAGGTAAACCTTTACTGAAAAACCGAAATGTTAAAGGAAATATTAGGAGGTGTTCTTCTGGCAGAAAGAGAGGGGGAATGCTGGGAGAAGGAAGAATGAACACATAGGTAAATCCAACTGTATAAAACACTTTGTGAACTCTCAAATATACAGAGAATTAGTCACGGGAGATGGACGGGGAGAAGGTTCACAGACTCTGAGCTCCTTGTACCATCTGGGAAGTGATCAGACGGTCATTTCTAAGCATCAGTAAGTCAGGAATGCGCACTCTGATCTCTGGGAAACCACTACAACAAGAATAAAAGTATGTCCAGTGAGCTAACTGAGCAGACATGAGATAAGAAGTATACAGTCAAAAGAAGAAAAAAGGAGGGGAAAAACAGAACAGGTGGAACGAAGAAGCAGCACAGAGTGAGATGGGATTTTACACCCGATGCCTTGGTAATTACACTGTGTGAACAGAAAATCTTTCTTATACAATTCCCGACTGCACTTACATGTGGAAAAAATACTTGCTGTACACAAAAAAACAGAAAGGCTAGGAGTAAACATGCTCTTACGTACACCCACATAGACTATGTGCACACTGTGCAACACTGACAGAAAATGATGCGGCCACACTCATCTGAGAGAAAGGACGCTTTAAGGCAAGAAGCATCCTGGAAATAAAAAAGGACATTTCGTAACACAAAGAGATTCAACCCACCAGGGAGATATAACAATTCTAAATTGTTTTGCACACAGCAGAGTGACCTCAATATACTTAATGCAAAAATGACTCCTAGGAAAATGAACAAATTCACAAGCAGAGTGGAAGATTTGAGCACAGCTCTCGGGGACTGGAAGAAACAGACTCTCCCTGCCCCCAATCAGTAAGTACAGGGAAGATCTGAAGACCAGGGTTGACACAATCACTTTCTAGAGCCCCATACCTAATGGCTAGAATCCCACCCCTTCAGCACCCACAGGGGCATGACACAGCCTTGGCAAACCTCACAGGACTGACACCACACTGCTGTGCACACAGTCGGGTTAAGCTAGAAAGCAAGAAATACAAATAACTTCAAATCCCACAGGTTTGGAAAGGAAAGAGTACCCTTCAAAATAACCCATGGGTCAAAGAAAAAGTCAAACGAAACAAAAACTGGGAGGAAAACAAAAATAATTAACTTGCAGAATATAACTCTGCTTAGAGGAAAATTCATAACTTTACAATTACATATTTTTTAAAAAGAATGAAGACCAATTATCCCACCATTTGGTTCTAGCATTTCATCCAGCTCAGGCCCACTAGCCCGTGTGGGCAGCTCAGACCCTGACCAGCAGCCCCCTTCAACCTCTGCTCTCCAGGGGCCCTCTCCCCACTTGCTGCCTCTTTAGGGCACACAGTCAAAGACACACGAACCAGCCATCCCTGGTGCCCAGGACAGCAGGAGAGGCAGTGTGGCTCTGCAGCCCCTCTGCCTACTCCCCAGTCCTTCACAATCCCAGGGGACAGTAGAGTGTAGGGACAGTGGCCTGAGCCAGACCCAGACAACGACCCCCCACTTGGCATCTCCCCCTCTAAAGATAGGAAGTGAGGAAAGCCAAGCTAGAGAACTCCAAAGGAGAAATGCTTCCAGGGTCCCTTTGTGAGGTGCCTGCCTCGGCCCCCCCAAACCTCCCTCCAGGCAGAGGGACAGGAAAGGGCAGCTGAGGCCCTCCCTGCTCAGGGCTATACTGCTGGTCTCAGTCTCAGGCCAGACTCCCAAGCCCTCCCACAGCCAGGTGTGGACCCGAGACAGAGGCCTGCCATCGGCCCCAATGTGCAAGAGAAGGAAACAGGCTGAGGGGCCAATGACCTCCTGAGGCCACCAGCCACTAGCTGGACACCCAAGCCCCTCAGCACAGCTTAGGGGTGCCCATCAATTGGGTGCTGCCTAGCCTGAGAACATGCATGCTCCACCTGGCACTCAGGTCTTGTGCTCTGGCCCCATCTGCATCTATTAGGAACACGCCCACTTAGTTCCTGGACGCCCCGCTGGGATTCCATCACCCAGGACCCAACAGGGCAGCAAGGCTGGCCATCAGCCTGCATCAGATTCCTGCCAAGGGACGGCTGGGGCTTGCACCCCCTCCTGGGGCTCTGCCTCACCATCTGGACTTCACTGGACACACAGCAGCCCCTAGCTTGCCATTCCCACCTGTCTCACTTTACTACCGATGCCCTATGTTCACCCTGTGCTGGCAGGAAGCCTGGTGGCTTGACACAGCCCCGGAGGAGTGGCTCAGCAGGCCACACAAAGGTGCACAGGCCCACACTCAGGTGCAGACTGCTGCCCACACAGGGGAAGGCCCAAGGCCACCCAGCCTCACTTTCCACCTCTGGGAAGAGCGTCTCCTGAGCACAGGGTCTGGAACAACAGTCACTCAACAAATAACATGCTCCTTGTCCTCTCTCGGCCACCTCCCGTGAGCTCAGTGCCCAGCAAGCAGCACTAATGGCAGCGAGAGTGCTCTGGTCTGCGCCAGGTACTTCCCAGGGAGGCAAAACAGAGACAGCCCCAGGAGGGGGATAGGGGTGACTCAGAGGCTCTGGAAGCCCAGTAGGGAGGTGAAGCAGGAAGACATCTCAGAGGCTGGAGAAGCAGCAGCATCAGATGACTTTGGGGCCCTCCTGCCTGGTGCAGTCATTCTCGGCATCCCCACAGCCCTATGTCACAGGCAACCCCAGGTGAAGGAAAGCCACGCCCGCTCTGACACCTGGTCTGACCCTCTCGGTACCCACTGTGCACTCTGCTCGTAAGTCCCCTCCCTGCCCCTGACACAGCCCCAAGTTACTCCACCCTCTGGCCCTCAGGAGGCCCTGCCACGCATGGCACCTCCTCCGGCCTCCCAGCCAGCTGGCCAGTCTCTCTGTCTTTTCTCTGCCACCAAGAGTCACATCTGTGCTGGCGTCATCCTTTTGTATCCCAGGCTGCTGGGGGGCCTCACAAGGCTGGCCCATTGGTCACATACCCAGCATAGCACCTGGCACGTGGTGACACTCCATGACCGTCAGCTTACCGGGGCAGAGATGGCACAAAGAGGAGTGAGTAGCAGGAAGACAAAGTGCCTTTCAGGGAAGAGGCACCAGCCAGGCTGCCTCCTCCCCACAGGCCTTCCCTTCCCCAGCTCTGCCTGCCAGCCCTGCACTGGACAGGAGACACCAAGGAGAACTGGCACTTCCTGCTCACCAGGAACTTGCCCCAGTCACCAGTGGGCCAAGACCCACATCCATGTGGAGGTCTGGCCACACTCAGTCCTGCCCTGGGAAAGGGAGGGGCTAGGCCCAGGAGAGCTGGTGGGACAGGCCACAGGACAGGGTGGCTGCAGGAAGAGCACTGTGGACTGAGGGGGGTGGGCAGGGCTGGGTGGGCAAGGAGGCTGAGCTTGACTCAGCCAGAACATAAGGTGTGACACCGTTTCCATCATCAGACTCAAGGAACAGCCCAAGCCATCCCCAACCTGGGACCCAACCACAAGGGTGCTCCCCAGACTCTCTGGGTGCAAGCTCCACACATCACCCCTGCTTCCCCAGGCTTCAGATTCTCCATGTCGGTCAGGCATAGCTCTGTAGAGGTCACGGCTGCCCTAGAGGCTGAGCCTACCCAGGCATCACTCAAGCTCCCTGTACACATACACTCCCACCCGTACAACTCCTACTCAGCTTGTGGAATAATTAATTAGCACAGCCACGACAAACATAAAACTGGAGCCTCCAATGTGCCCAGTAATTTATGCAAGACTCAGGATCTCGGTGCCTGCCTCTGGAGCCCCTAACTCAGCATTTTTTTTTTCCCTTATGAAAGCAGGACTCCAGATTTAACTGCTCTCACACCCTTTACGATGTTGTCATAGGAAAACTGAACAACCCACTGCCCACGGCAGGGAGCGTGAAGGATCACAGACCCCTCAGTGGCGGGAGAGCTGGCAGCAGCCCCAGCACCTGATGGTGGCTCCCTCAGTCCACAGCAGCCCACGCTGGGTCACATGTGTGGAACAGGGGCGAGTCAATGCCAGCACCAACCTGGAGGCTCCTGCCAGGGCTTGCTAGCACCTTGGGAAAATCTCAGGATGAGCGCAGGATGCAGGGCTGCTTCCCAGCAACCATGGAAGAGGAGGATACCGCCTTGGGAAAGTCACCTGGCCCTGGCCCTGCATCCTCCCAATAGGACCTAGCATGCTCTCCTGTCCTCCTGCCTGCCTTACTCCTCCTCAGCTTTGGGGTGGGAGCCAGGACCCTCCTGGGCTATGGCAGAACTGCTGAGTGTCCCTGCCCACCACACGGGCAGGAGAAACATCCCTCAGCTCACTGTAGGTCTCCTGCTCCCCACAAGGCTAGGACCAGTGACCTTGGGGTAACCTAGGAAAGGAGGGCTGGCCAGTGCCATGCTGTGCTCCAGAGGCTGGCCTGGGCAGGCAATGATGCCCCCACTGCCAGACTCCTCTGCTCCCACAGTGCCGAGCCCTAGAGTTTAGGCACACGCTCCATGATAGTCAGCCTCCCAGCTCACAGTACACCCAGCAGCCTGGCCATCTAAACTGGGCTCCTCTGATCCCAACCACCCCAATGCACCCTGGGAAAGCACTAGTGGTGAGAAAATGCCTCTTTTCTGTGGAAACCCAGGGCAAGGCTCCCTCTACCCACTGACCTTCTCGAAGCCCTGAGGCCAGTACAGGCCACACACAGAGCTGCCCAATGCCAAGCAGCAGGTTCCTGGGCTGTCTCCCCAGAATGATGCTGCAGTACTGCTGCCTGGCACACTGGGCACACCTGATCAGAGAGGTGGGCCAGGTGAAAGGAGGTGGGGCCTGGTGAGAGGAGGTGGGGCCTGGTGAGAGGAAGTGGGGGCTGGTGAGAGGGGCTGCCCTGGTCAGAGGGATGAAAACAGCCCTTCCTGCCCTGGCCAGTTTGGATCAGTGGTTAGAGCGTCGGCCTATGGAGTGAAAGGCCCCGGGTTTGATTCCAGCCAAGGGCACATACCTTGGTTGCGGGCTAGATCCCCGGCCCTGGTCAGGGCTCGTGCAGAGGCAACCAATCGATGTCTCTCTCTCACATCAATGTTTCTCTTTCCATTCCACTCTCTCTGAAAAAGTAATGAAAAAAAAAATCCTTGGTGAGGATTAAAAAAAAACAAAACAGCCCTTTCTGTCAACCACAGCCCTGCCCAGACAGTGGCAAGCAACTTGCCAAGCCCGCACCCTCACCCACCACGAAAGCTACATTTCTGTGCAGTCTGGGACTTCACAGGCAGAGTCCCTGGCTCAGGACAGGCAGGGGAAGGAAAGGAGGGTGAGCTACAGCCATACTTCCACTGTCCTGGGCAGGTGAGACAGTGGGACCTCCCACTCCAGCGACCTCTCACCACAATGACACCACTATCCACCCATGGCTTTTCCTTGGCACACGTCAGCAAACATTTCCCACTGGGCTATAGGAATCCCGTGGCCTTTTGCCACCATGAAGCAACCCTAGCCTGGGGCCCAGGGGGTCAGTGGGCCACCAGCCCCCACAAAGCAGGCAGGAACACTGGCTCTCCCTCCAGGCCTGGGTGTGTGTGGGCTGGGCAGCACCCTGTCTGCATTAGGGAGCCAGGCTCAGTGGCCTGTCACATCAGGGTGGCTCAAGTCACAGCACTGGGGCCCAGTGTGGCTGGAGAAGGATATGCCATGGAGCTGGTCCTGAACCCCTGGGCCGTGTGCTGAGAAAGTCTGCCTGGGCCACGAGTACTGTGAGCACCCGTCGCTGTGATTACTAATTGCCACAATTACACGGGTGGTAAAATTGGAAACCACTTTTGAGATCTATAAAAGGTTTTCTCCTCTCCTGCCTCCTCCATCAGCTGGCCACCCTGAGACAGATCACATGGAGTCTCTGTGCAGCCACAATGTGGGAGCCTGGCCATCAGCAAATTCTCTCCCCTGGGCCCCTTCTCAGGTATCCTCTCTTGATCCCCCAGTTGCCAATGGACTGTCCCCAGGAGAAAAGGGAAAAGAGGAAGGCAAGAGGCACTCTAACTGCAGAGTGGAGAGCCCGAGGCCCTCAGCTCCTGTAGCACATGTTGACCCCAGGGCCTCCACTCCACCTCCCTGACAAAGTGACTCTGAGCCCAAAGAACTAGGCCTTTCAGAGGGCAGGGGGCAGGGGAGCAGGGAGGGGAGCAAGGGGACAGACAGAAGAGGGAAAGCCAAGGAGTCAGGCTAGAACCTTCACAACTCAGTCCCCAGGGTGCCTGAGGCCGCATGCCTGCTGAACAAGCCAGTTTTGAATTCAATTAAAGCGATTATCTGTTGTGCCAAATAAATTGTGTACAGCACACATCCCGCAGCATGCTACACCTCCGGGCTCATTATTCCCTAACTGTTTCCTCCTGTTTATGCGCTCTCAAATTAAATTGCTGATAATATGAGCCAAAATAAAAAATGAGCGCACCTTGTCCCAGGAAAATTGATTCCCCCTTTCTCTGAACTGGCGATTGCCAGGTTTTATATACTCTGTTCCTGGTGATCATTAGTAATTCAATTTTCTTTTTATTAGCCCCTTATCTGCTGAGCAATATAGTGGCAGAGCTGACCTCTTTCGCACGGGTAAATGTTTAAAATCTTTTTCCTGATTAATTTTGCCAGTTAAGAAAAAGAGGAGAAATGGCCCAGCTCTTAGCCATCACAATGAATAAAGCTTAATGTTGATTGTGATGGAATTTCTAATGCCAGGGAAATTGATTGAACGTGGCAATTACACTGCAATAGTAACTCAAGGGAGATGGGATCGCCTTCTCCTGGCTGCAGCCTTTTGGTTATTTAAAACAATCCAATTTGCAAGGATAATTATGTATTAGTGTTTTATCTGCCACTTGAAACGAACAGGGGAGTTTTGATACTGGCCCAGCATCAGCAGGTTATTGCTGCAAATTACTTGATATCTGCTCTTTCACATAAGGAGGAAATTGGGCAATCAGTTACCAGAAAAAGGGGGGCTGAAGGATAAGAGAGGCAAGTGCGCCCTCTATTGGCCATCAGGCCGCATGGCAGGGCTGAAGCGGAGACAGGACTGGACTTCCACCACTAGTGACCACCATGGGGTTCCCTTTGCTGTCACCCTGGGATGAAGTCCACACTTACCAGGGTACACAGGCGTGGCAGTCAAAGAAGGGCAGGTGGGCAGCCAGTGCCCTGCAGCCTAACCTCCTCACGTCCTCCTGTGGCCTCACACCCACCCTCTAGTGGTCAGCTCCCACACAGGTGCTCAACTCTGCCAGAGTCAGTTCCTCCCCCAGCCTTCTCCAAGCCCTCAGCTGGAGAAGAGCCGCGGGGCACAGCACAGTCTTGAGGATGTAAGTCGCAAATCAACTGCCTTGGGCCAAGTCTGCTCAGACCCAAACCCTGTTACCTCCATATTTCACAGGCGTTAGCCTGGGAAGCCACCATCACAATCCCACAGCTGCTCAAAGGGGAGGAAAAGGGGATACCACAGGACTAGGTGCACCCAGGTGTGTCCTGGCTTTCCAGGACACCATCACAGTGATCGCCTGCCTCCCCTGCCCACTCCCCACAGTCCCAGACCCCCACCACTATCCCCAGCGTATGCCAGCCTGGCAGCAGTTCCCTCAATGTGCTGCCATCACCCCACAGACGCACCCCCACACTGTTTACTAAACACCAATGACTCACAAAGAGGGCAAAGCTGACCCTCAGGCCAGAAGACAGATAGGAGGCCTAGGGGAGCCCTGGGCCTCCTCCTTCAGGACTGCATGGTGGCCACCCTCTCATCTATTTTCTCACTCCTTTCACCAACAGGAATGCAGCTGGACCAACGCTGAGCCAACTCAGGGCTTCCCAGAGTCCATCCACCCGAAAGCCCCCTCCTATCCTCATACCTTCCTTGGTGGGGAGGTGAGCCTGACCAGGGGGCAGGCAGCACAGCCGGTGTCTGGTGACCTGCAGGCCCCTGGTGGGGGTCTTCTTCTGAACAGGGCCGCTCCTCCCCCGGAGGGCCTGCCTCCTTCGCAAGCTGAACTGGCTCTTAGCGGCAGCTGGTGGGGGGCTGCTCTTCTTGTCCCCAGGAAGGCTGTGGAGACAAAGAGCTGGCAGCTCAACAGGCCCTCCCCCCGTGGACGGCTCCCCCATCCTCCCTGGCCCACTCAGATCCCAGCACCATGGAATCACCATGAAATCAGCCCCAGGAGGCTGCCGACTGAGCCCCATGGGTTCCGGTCCTGATTGCTTGGCATTCCCACCTAATCAGCAGCAGCAGGTCTGCCGGCTCCTAGCCATGTTGGGGACAATCCAAGGATCCCTGAGCCAGGGCAGATGGAGAGGAGAGAGTGGCCCAGCCCTTAACCCCTACCTGGTCTGTCTCCTCTATCTCCCCAGGCCCAATAAGCCCCCAGTGGAGCTGGGGTGGGAAAAAAGGAGACGGGATGTCCAGAGGAAAAGCTGCCATAAGCATCCCCAGCCTTCTCCGCAGAAGGGGCTACTCACACAGCTCCCTGTCTGTCCATCCTGAAATGGAAGCCACCATCCAGAAAAAGATGGGGTCATCCAGACATGGACAGCAGGGTCAAAGACCAAGGTCAGGCAGCAGGAAGGACCTACAGAGGAGCACTCACAGTGAGGATGGGGCATGCTGCCATGTCTGATGGCAGAGATAGGCCCTCTGACCTTGCCAGCAGTAGCTACCTCAAATAAGTCCCTGACCCCAGACCATGCACCAGGCCAAGGTGCCATCTTTGAGCCACCTCACAATCCACAAGGGTGGAAGCTGGGGTGGGGGGGAACTTGTAGTCACAAAGCCACCATGGAGCAGCCTTCCTCCCTGGTGGAGAGGCAGCTCCTCCTGCACGTCTCATCCTTACTAACAAAGTTCCTCAACCAGGTGGTGCTTCACTTCCTCCTCCCACACCCCTGCAAGAGGGCCCTCCCACTGGCTCTGCATACCAAGGAGGGAGGGTGCCAGGCCCAGCCACACTCTGCCTGCCCACACAGGACCCTGGGGTGGTAGCTGAGACACATACTTAGCATTCCCCCGCCTCTTAATGATCTTGGTGCGGCTTTTCACTTTATAAGCCGAGAGCCCTGGGGTCTCACTGAAGAGGGGCTTCAAGCCACTGGGTCCTACTGCTGGTTTGTCCCCAGGGGGGGACCTAGATGGGACTGGAGAAAGCTGGGAGACACGGTCCTTGCTGCAAGCCTCTGATTGCCAACGGAAGGAGGAAGAGGAGGAGGCCGAGGGGCTGGAGGCCTTCCATTTGTACTTGCTGGAGGTGGCCCCAAGTGTGGAGGACATGGCCGACTTCTTGAGCTTGGCGTCTGGGTTGGCTCTGGGCTGCTGCTTCTCCACTCGCTCTGCTGTACACACATTCTCGGCAGCTGCTCTGGGACTGAGAGCCCTCCGAGAGGCCCGAGGACTCTTCGTCGAAGCAGCCACCCATTTGTAGTTGTTTTTCTGGAACTTGTTGGTTCGACAGGACATAAGCAGTGAGGTCTCCTGGGCCATTCTAGGTCTGGAAACTGATCTAGCTGGGCCTGCCACGGAGCCAGAGGGAGCTGGCTGATCTGGGCGGACAGCATCTGCTCTTCCATCCCCGAGGGGCTGTGCAGCACAGCTGGTCACAGGGTAAGAGCCCACCTTCCCAGCCAGAGCCGTGCAACTGCGCTGGGGCAGGGTGGAAGACAGGAAGCGTGTCTTGACAGAAATTGCACTCTCACTGACCGTCCGCCGGGACTCTGAGGGACTGTCACTCAAGCTGCTCACAGACTTCACCACCCGGGGCTTGCCAGCCTCCTTCTGGCAAACCAGTTGGGGGTCCTCTGTGCTGCATATCCCCTTGGCTCTTCCAGGCTTAGAGGGCTGCCACTGCCCACCAGGGGGCTCGCCCTCACCTTCCTGAGGCCTGTGGTTGCTCCAAGGCAGGTCTTCATATTCTTTCAAGGAGCCCCGAGACCCCCCTGCAGTACTAGCCAAGCTGGGTTTTGATGGTGGTTTGATCTTGATGACCATGCTCTGATCTGAACTGAGCTGGACCTGCCTCTCCAGGACATACTGCTGGGGGTTGGGATCAGGGCTGCCTCCAGCCCCAAGGGTCAGCTGCGCAGCACAGTCACCGGGCAGGTCCAAGGATCCCAGGGGCCGATTCACAAGGGAGTACTTCTTGCGCCATGCAGGCCCATGGCTAGAGGAGAAGCCCCTCCGGCTTGGACGAGGGTAGCGAGCACCGAAAGCCCTGCTGCTGTTGTAGGCTGGTGGCTGCCACCGGGCAGTGGCTGAGGTGCCTGGGGCAGGGGCATTGCCATGGAGGTTTTTGTAGTCATCAATCAAACCTAGAAGACAGAATCATAGGCTTAACCAGAGGATCAGAGTAAAATCGGCAATAGTTCCCTGGAGAAGCATCAGTTGACAAGACACCTCCCAGACTCCATCTCTCTCCTGAGCCCCTCTGCGTCTGAGCATCACTGACAATTTCGCCTAGATCTCTTAGGCCTGTCTTTTCCATGAGCTTTTTCCCATCAGTTCTACTTTAGTCCTATTTCTGGTTGCCTATCCTGAAAATGTACCCTTGTGGCATAATATTCCCTATTTGCTAGGAATATTATTCTGGGTCTACAATCCTTTGAGGAGCAGTGTCACTCGATATGAAGAAACCAGCAAGGCCCCACATTGCAAATGTCTCGGTAAGAGGGGGCCAGCCAGCCAGCCACAGAGGCACCTCTGGCTTGGTCACCAATGCAAAGGAGGCAAGATCTTCCTCCCTGCCTGTTACACAGGACAATGAGTGTAAGATGACTGACAGCCCTGGGCACTCAACACTTGACAAGAATATCTCACAGTCCTCCCCTCAGATGAGAGGCCTGATCAGCCTGAGCCCCAGGGCACTGGACTGACACAACCACCACAGGGCCTTTCCAAGGAAGCCCCTGGATAGCTGTCCTGGTGCAGGAAGGGCACAGGCCTTGGCTGAAACAACCCAGGGCTCCAGGACACGACAGCTCAACTAACGATTAGAGGCCAGCCCCTCCCTCCCTTTACGACACTCTCCCAACACAGGTCCTGCCCCCAGACCCAAAGCAAGCCCAGCCGTGTCCAGACCTAGTGACACCTCAGGGCAGGTATGATGGAAGCCCAAGAAGTGGCTCAAAGGAGGGGCCCGCATACGGAGACACTCTCCCATACACACTTCCCAAGTCCTTAAGTCTTCGCTTTGTGGGAATAGCTTTAAAGGGGATTTTTTTTTTTTAAGTATAGGGACGGGTCTAAAAATGGAAAAGTTTGGAAACTGAGGCCTGGGGAGTCTGGGTCTGGAAAATGAAGGGGAGTGTGGCTGTACGGAGGGATGGAGCGTCCAAACCGGGCGTCGGGGTAGAAACACAGCGCCCTAACCGCAGCGAGCTTCGCCACCCGCACGAGCCCTCCGCCCCGCCGCCTGCCGCCGGAGGGCGGGGCCGGGGGCCGCCGGGCCGGTTACTAAGCGACCGCCCGCCACCACCTGCCGCAGCGCCGGAAGGGCCGCGTTAGGCCCGGAAGCCCCTCCGGGTCCCCACCTCCTGCCTGGCCCGACCTACTGTGGCACCCGACCTGGCTGGGGAGACCGCGGGCGGAGAGCGACCCCCGTGAGGTGAGGGGACAGAAAGGGGCCGCGACCACAGCCCGGCCCGACTCACCCTGCAGGAGGCGGATCTGCTGCCGTAACAGCTCCTTTTCCTCCATCTCCGGAGTCCGCGACGCCCCGGCCGGCCCCGCCCCGCGACGTCATCGGCGCGCGACCGTTTCCCCGCGAGCGGGGGGGCGGGACGGAGCGCGGCGGGCTCGGAGACTGCGCGCCGCGGCCCGGCCGAGCGCTCTGGGGTCACGTGGGACGCACCGTCGCCCTGGCGACGCCCACGGGGCCGCGCGCGCGCACCGGGCGGGGGCCCGGAGAAGGCCCCACCCGGCGGCGGCGGAGGAGGCCTCTCTGCGCGCCGGGAGGAGGCGGCCGCGGGGGCTCCGGCCGGTTTCTCCGCCACGGGCTCTCGTTCCCAGCGGGACTGGGCGAGAGACCAAGACCCGGACCCCACTCCAGCCGCGGCGCGGTTCCTTCCCTCGCCTACGCCTGCCCCCGTCTCTGTACCTCCTCCTTCAGTGACCCAGCCTGCACCCCCGGGAGTTCCTCCCTCCAGGCTCTCAGGTGGGAACACGCGGGTTGGCACGCTGGGACCACTCCTCATGCTTGCCCCCTTCGCATCCATCCCACACGGAGGGGAGCGGGAAGTGACTGGGAGAGAACTGCCCTCGAGGCCCCCTTAGGTCCTTCACCCCAGCATCGCACCCCGCATCGACCCTCACTGCCAAGTGTAACCCCCAGACCCTGAGAGAACAGGTCCTCCAGGAGGAATGTTGTTAACCTGCTGTTCCCTTCATCGCGGCATTTCCTCGAGGCTCCCAGGGACCAGGACCAACGGGTGGTGTGAATTTCACCACGACAGTCCTCCACATGCCCTGCCTCTGGGCAAATCTTGGGCAGTGTCCCCCGTGCCTGGACTGCAGCAGCGGGGCTTCGGGCAGTCGGGCCGAGCCGCGAGGCGCACCGCGCCCGCGCCGGACCCAGGGGCTGCTCCCCCCCCCCCCCCGCAGAGGCCCGCGGGTGGGCTGGGCTCCGCGCCCCGCCCCAGCCGGCGGAGACCCAGGGGCTGCTCCCCCCGCAGAGGCCCGCGGGTGGGCTGGGCTCCGCGCCCCGCCCCAGCCGGCGGAGACCCCCGGGAGCTGCTCCAGCCCCGGGGACGCGGCGGAGCTGTTGGCCGGGCACGGGTTTCAGGTGGCCGGGGATCCCGGGGGAGACGTGGGCGCGGGAGGGGCGGGAAAGGGCGAAGGCGGGGCACCGGAAGGGTTACGGGGGAGGGACTGCCCCGGGCGTGGACTCTCGGGCCCGCGGACCCCCGGGTGACGCCGGGAGGCCGGCGCGGGGTGGGGAGGCCGCGAGCTGCTCCCGCTGGCGCTCCGCAGGCTGCGCCGCGCTCGGCTGAGCCCGCACCGCCCCCGCGGCCCCAGCAGCCCGGCCTCGCTGGCCTCCGAGTCCAGGTCTAGGACCCGGCCTGCCGAGCGCTCCTATGACGCGTACGTGGGTTTCTGGAGCCGGCTGCCCGCCACCAGGTCTCAAGCCATCCTGGCCCCGCTGTCCATTCCAGGCTCCGCTCAGCCGCCTGACTCCCTTCCCTAAGCCCACTGTCCCATCTCCGCAGTATTACGCAGCCGCTCCCTCCAGTGCACTCTCCGGGTTATCTCTGGGATCTTAATGACCAAGCCAGCCCCCCACTCGGGTGGGTGGAGACAGAAACCCAGAGGCACTGCACTTCCTCTTCCTCAGAGCCCACCGGGCACTGCTGACCCGCCCCTCCCCCGACGGAAGCCCACTTCCAGCCTCCCAGTCCCCGGTCACTGGGGACATGGTCCCTCCCCAGCTCTACCTCCACCCCAGGACCTGCCTAGACCTTGCCCAGGGCAACCTCATCCACCTCCTTATAGGGTGGCCGTGGGGAGGAGGTGATGTCACCCTGGAGTTTCTGGCTGTCTCCCCTTCATGAGTGCCAAGGAAGGATGGAGATGGGGTGCAGGGCCAGCCCCACCCACTTCCTTCTTTCTTTTCTCCCCACTAGGCACACTTCCTGCCCTCTCAGGCTGACCTCTGTTCTCCTTTGTGAGTCAGGAGCTGAGGCAACACCACCACTCGCCAACACAGTGCTTCTTGTTTTGGTTATTGCTAAAGAACTGAAGATGTGAAAAGAAATAGCACCAGCCAGACCGGGTCCTGCCCTACCCAGCCTGGGTCACAGCCTCAAGGCAGGTGGGCACAGATGGCACCTGCTTGGCACCTCTGCCTCAGACCAAGCCCCAGGGCTGTGCCACCACTTCCACCCAATTCTCCCATGCAGCAGCCAAGGCCTCCCAGAAAAATCAACGAGGCTGGTCACACCCCTGCTGGAAACCCACAGCAAGGTCACCCCACTGAGGAGGCTGCCACCTCCTGACCTTGGCCTGGAGCCAGCCCACTGGGGAAGTAGTGATAAGGAGCAGCAGGACTGGAGGCCACACAGAGCTTTGCCTGGGGAACAGGGAGAAGCAGGCCTAGCTGGAGGAGGGGGATGTTCTGGTGGGACCAGCATGCAGCATCGGTGGCCCCAACACACATCCACATACAACATGTACAAATAGTCCCCCACATACACAGCTGCATGCACAAGCACACTACATAAAACATACCTATGAATACACATACATGTGCATACACACATATGCACATATGTGGACACAAACACATACACACTCAGCCCTACTCAGGCTCTTGGAACCTCCTGCCACCACCAGCAAAGATGTCCTCTCACACCAGCAAGTGGCTCCAGGGTCTGGACCAGAGCTGGGAGCCCCTCACCAAGCTGCCCCACAGGCCCTCAGCCAGCAGAGGTCACAGGCCTCCACCCTAAGCCCCCAGCATGAGGAGAGACCACAGGCAGGCACTGAAGCAGGCCAGCCACCTGCCTGCCCCCCCCCCCCACTTCCCTGGAGAGCTGCACCTGGCTGAGTCTTGCCCAGGGTATGCAGCAGTTGGGGACTTCTGCTTGTACAAGACAATGTTTCCTTTCTGTTTGAATTGGCTTTTCCAGTTACTGCAGTTGCTACATGCCAGCATGGGAAGTCACCTTCTGATTCACAGTGACAGCCCCCATGGGTATAGCACCTGAGTTAGGTGCTGATACACACGTGTTGATTGAGTGAACAAGTGTGCAGAGCTTTCAGGGTGAGTGTCAGGCCAGCAGCCCTCATGCAGGCTGCAGAGTATCCTGGGTTAAGGGCTGAGAGGCAAGCTGTGGAGCAGAAGGAGGGGTGTGGGGCCCTCTGCCTTGCACCAAGTGTGATTCGCTAGTGACCCAGGACAGTAAGGGTGCAGAGGAGCTTGTGATGGGCCTGGCTGCAGATTGTCTAAATAACAGCCTCAGTAAGATATAACTCAAGTACCATATAATTCACGTATTTAAAGTGTAAAACTCCTTGGGTTTTAGCACAGTCAGGGTTGTGTAACCTTCAGCACAATCAGAACATTTTCATGACCCCAAAAGAAACTATGTCCCTATAGCTGTCACTCCCCCCTCAAGCCCCTGGCAACCAGCAGTGTACTTTGTCTGTATGGATTCTCCTGCTGTGAAGATCCCATATGCATGAGTCTGGTGACACATGGTCTTCTGAGTTGGCTTCTTTCAATTAGAATGATGTTTTGAGGTTCATGGGTGTTGTCCCAGTACCAGAACCTGGCTCCTTTTGGGGGCTGACTGCCATTCTGTCCTGTCCTCCACAGAGTGGGTTTGCCCCACTTTCATCATCAGTGCTTTGGCGTATGAACTGGGCTGTTGCTGCATCCTGCTTGTGTTCAGGCTTTGCAGTGATGTGTTTTCATCTCTCTTGAGTACACACAGCGAGGATTGGACTGGATGGGGCAGGCAGTAACTGTCTCACTCACTGAGGAACTGCCAGACGGATGTCCTGCTGCTGAGTTTCTAGCACAGCAGAGCGAGGCCCGTTCCTGCTCCCTCCCCAGCACTTGGCCAGTCACCTAGTGGGTGTGACATGCGTCTCCCCGTGGTTTGATTTGCACCTTTCCATATGCTTGTTGGCCGTTTGTACATTTTCTCTGGAGAAATGTCTGCTCACCCCTCCACCTGCCCCGGAGATTTGGAAAGAAACCACGAAGAAGGCTCAGCTGGCGGGGCGAGGCCTGGCTCTGGTCATTTCCGGGAGCGCCGGGCGGTCCCACGTAGCGTCTGCAGGTTTCACTTTTGGGTCCGCAAGCCCGCGGGCTGAGCGCTCATTTGGCAGCTCCAGAGCACAGGCACACAACTCCAGCCCAGGCCGCAGCCTGGGTGCCAGTCACGGTGAGCTGCGCCCCACACCCCCCGGCACCCCGGTGACCCTACTCACTCGCCCTGGGTGGGGGGGTGCTGGTCCTTCTGGGCCAACCTGGTCTCAGCACCCTCTCAGGACTCCCCACAATCCCAGACCCACTTGGGGAAGCCCAGGGGCCCCGGGAAGGCAGCCCCTTCACCAGCTGGACTGGGTTTGGGCTTGACTGCAGGGTGGGCCCTCCAGGCACCCCTTTGCCCACTCTCTGATTTCAAGCCAGCCCTGAGGCTCAGAGAGCTCCTACTGGAGGGGAACTGGCTGGCAGCTCCTCTCTCTGGGGCCCAGGTCTCCTGCATCCTGGGTCAAGTTAGCTTTGGTCTCTAACCCCTGAAGCCTCAGCCTTAGAAAAGTGGCTCATGAAGCTCCGGACAGAGAAGTCCGATGTTCTGGCACATGTGCCAGGTACCCGGGAGGTGGGACTTCTGTTTCTTCCCCCACACTCTGGACACCTCAGCTAGGGAACAGCGACTAGAGCAAATAGAGCAACGGCCTAGGGGTCACCTCAAAACCCCTCCCTTGCCCTGCCCTCCCTCAGTGGTGTCCCTAAGCCGTGTTGGGCTGACAAAGTGATAGAGGCCTTGATGGGTGGCCCAAAGCTGCCCTGTCCCCCATCACTGATGGTCTAGGACTTTATTGGGCTTTGTCTGGGCACTCTGGTCCCAGAACAGATAGTGTGAATGGCCTGAGTCCCACTGAGGGTTATGAGTGACGTCCCACCCCAGAGGTGCTTATAGCCTCTTGAAGAGGTGGCCTGGTGGATGTCAGGGAGAACAGCATTTCTTTCTGTGTTGGGTGATGGTCAGGGGCAAGTGCTTTCTGTCCGTCAGAGCATCCCAAGACTGACCATGCAGGGTTGCTTCGGGAGAAGAGTTCCCCATCATTGGAGTCATCCAAGTGCCAACTGTTTTCCCATCCCTACTCCTGCCCTTCCAGCCCTGAGGGTGCAGTGTCTTACCCGTCTGCCCTTCCTAGGAACATGGCGTCAGCCTTTGAGCGGGTGGTGAAGAGCGTGGTCCGGGAACTAGACCACAGCGGAGAGCTTATCCCCGTGGATAGCCTGCGGAGTTCCACCAACTTCCAGCCCTACTGCCTTTTGGGCAGAAAGCCCTCGAGCTCATGGTTCTGGAGACCCCGCTACACATGTGTCAACCTGTCCATCAGAGACATCCTGGAGCCCAATGACCCAGAGCCAGGTATCCCACCTGGCACTGAATCGGAGCCCTGCTGGTTAAGGAATGGGACTGCCAGCCTTCTGCCTGCTCTGGGCTTCTGGGCGCTCTGCTCCCAGAGGGCAGTGCCTTTTCAAAGGTCCTTATGCCTGGGTGGGACAGGCCTGGTAGGCGGGGGGGGCCTCAGCTCTGGTCTTGTTTCAGCGGTAGAGTGTGTCGGTCCTTTCCACTTCCAAGATGCTGTGGATGGGCAGCTGCAGGGCAGCATGGAGCTGGTGGGCCCAGGACAAGGGAAGCTCTCAGGTGGGGCTTCGGTGTCTGGCAGCTCCAGCGCCTCCATGAACGTGTGCACCCTGCGAGTGGACCCCAACACCTGGGTGGCCATGCTCCAAGAAAGGTGAGCCCCCAGGGGCAGGCTCTGCTGACCCCAAATAGCCCTGTGTCACAGGGTGTCTGTGCTAGGTGGAGAGTCAGTGCAGCGGGAGGGGAGTCCCAGGGCTGGGACCTGCAGTGAGGAAAGAGGCTGCAGAGGTCATGAGGGCCTGCATCCTGAGGACCAGGGCAGCCAGGCAGTGCCCAGGGAATCTGGGACAGACTGAGCCCCAGGCCACTGAGAGGAGGCTGGGCTGCTGGGGTGGAGCAGACCCGAGGGACACCAGTGAGGAGGAGTCACCTCAAAGTGGAGTGGAGGGAGAGGGCAGCCCAGTGAGCAGCTGGAGGAGGGTACCTCCAGGGCCAGCAGGTGTCCACTTGTCCCTGCTAGACCTCGTCCCTCCTCCTTGCACCCTCACCCCCATCTACAAACACTGTCAGGAGTTCCAAGGGAGGGAATGACAGCCACCCGTACCTGGGCATCCACAGAGCTCCTGGTCCCCTCAGCCCCTGTTATCCCTGCTGATGGGCACAAAGGCTGAGGTTTGAGGAGGAAAGTAGGGGGCAGGGAAGTGGGTGCACACCCTGAGCCTCATGTGTGCCCCCCCCCCCGCATCTGCCACAGGCGCCTTCGGCAGCCTGAACACAAGATCCTGCAGCAGCTGCGCAGTCGTGGGGACGATGTGTTCGTGGTGACTGAGGTGCTACAGACACAGAAGGAGGTGGAGGTCACCAGGACCCACAGGCATGAGGGCTCAGGCCAGTTTGTACTGCCCGGAGCTGTGTCCTTTCAGGTGCGGGCATGGGCTGTGCCAGGGTGGGGAGGGGCAGGAGGGCCTGTTGCCAGGAAGATCCCTCCACCAGCCCATTCCTGGCCCCACAACCCAGAGCCCAGTTCTGAGCCCAGATCTACCTCTCAGGGCAAAGGCCAGGGCCACCTGAGTCGGAAGAAGACGGTCACCATCCCTGCAGGCAGCATCCTCGCATTCCAGGTGGCCCAGCTGGTTATTGGCTCTGACTGGGGTGAGCTGGGATTGGGGTGACTTCTGGGGCCCAGACTCTGTGGCAAAGATGCAGGGAGGCCTGGGAAGAGCCATAGGCTAGCTGGGGGTGCTGCAGGCATCCAGCTGCACAGCTACCTGGGTCAGGCAGAGGGTCCTGTGTTCTGGCATGTGGGAGGTTGCAGTGCACTTGGGGAACTGTAAGGGGAGCCCCAATAGGTGAAGGGAAGGCCGGGAGCCTCCGCCAACCTGCCTCCCCCATCTCTCCTCCCACCTGGCTGCCAGACATCCTCTTCATCCCAAACAAGAAGCAGAGGACCTTTGAGCTGCCACAGACAGGTGAGGTCTGCGGACACCCCCAGCCCCCCCTGGGCAACGGGACAAGCTTCTGGCCACTGAGGCCATCTCCTGCACAGCACGGTGCAGCCAGGATACTCCTGAGGGCTGGGCATATCCAGGGCATATCCAGAGTGTGTGCGCGTGCACACATACAAGGGTGACATAGGTCTGGCAAGGCCTCACCCCCTGCCCTGGGCCACCAGTGTTGGGGTGGTGGTGAGGGGCTGTGGGCTGTGAGGGCCCAGGGCAGGACTCAGCTCTCTGACTCAGGGACCCATACCCTGTGCTGACAAACTCTGCTCTGGCCCGGTGGTGCAGGTGGCCAGTCACAGTGGCAGTGCCCCAGCTTCTCCATAAGGTCCTCAATTGAACGCCTCAAGTTCCTGTCAGGTGAGTACCGTCTTGACCACCCCTGGGACACCTGGTGGGCTCCCCTTCTTCCTCCTGGGGGAGGGGGTCTCACCTTCCAGGGCTCTATGGACACTAAGACAATGCCAGCCCTGTCCCCACAGATGGGTCTGATGAGGACAGGTTGGCACCCACTGAAGACTTCCAGGGCCTGCAAGCAGAGGTGAAGGCCTGGGCCAGGGTCCTGGAGAACTTGTCCAAGTCGCTGCGTGAGCAGCTGCTGAGGGGCCTGGGGCAGGTGCTGCGGGATGAGCTGGCCCTGGAAACCCTGGAGGAGTCGGTGAGCAAGCCCCTCAGGGTGGAGGCTTGGGGGTGGGTGGGGCCTACACAGGCCAGCCAGGCTCACCTGGCCACCTGTGCCCCCAGCTGGAGCAGGGCCTGTGCTGCGGGAGGATGGAGCCTCTGCACAGCCCGGCGGGAGAGGTCCTTGAGTGCCTGGTGCTCCCCTGCAGAGCGCCAGTGGAGGAGCTCGCAGGCCCCATCACCTACCTGCTGGGAGCACTGGCTGGTGAGGGGCCTCTGGGGGCGAGGCAAGTAGGGGCAGGGATGTGGGCTTCTCAGCTGGGCCTTCCAGCCCCTCTTATCCCAGGTCTTTCCCCAGCACTGAGTGAAACCCAGCACATGCTGCTGGCCGAAGCACTGGAGGCCTTGGCCCTGTCAGAGCCCTTCAAGTTGGTGAGAGGGCCCAGATCCTGGGGGAAGGAGCTGTGGCTGTGGGCTGGGTACATCTGGGAAGGGGTGGTAAGGGGGCAAAGGCTGGATGCCTGGGGGCCTCCAATGATAATCTCCCACCCTGTCCTGGCAGGTGGAGAGCCTTTTGGAGCAGAGCACCCCATGGCAGGAGCACAGGGCCCTGTCCCTGCCACCTGAGCTCCTGGGGAACAGCTGGAGCTCAGAGGTGCCCACCTGGATCCTGCTAGAGGCATGCGGCCTAGAGCTACAGGTGGGCACCCCCCAGGTGTGCTGGAAGCCAGAGGCCCAGGGCCGCACATGTGCACTCTATGCCAGCCTGGCCCTGCTGTTAAAGCTGAGCCAGCTCTGCTAGCCTGCCGGCCTGCATGCCTGGGCAGCTCTCCAGGCAGGGAGAGCTCGTGGCCCGCCCAGTTGCCAGTCCTGGCAAGAGGAGAGCCCAACATAGCCCAGCGGGCAGTTCACCATGGGGAGTTGGGGAAAGTCAATAAATATGATGCACAAAGGGAAGATGGGTCATTGAGTTTTTGAGGGGCCCTAGATCTGGAATAGGGGGCAGGGGTAGGGACTTGCCCACACAGGATAGGGAAGGATATGGGGACCAAGAGCAGGAGTCTCCCCTATGGTTTTATTCCTGTCACACCATGGGGCTAAGGAGAGCCTGCCCTGTGCTTGGACCTGGTCCCTCCAGAGTGACCAGTCACATGGCTGGACCCCTGGACCCTCCCCAGTGTGCTAGTCTGTGAAAGACCGAGGGTGGGGGTACAGTTCCACCAGGACAGGTCTCCATCTGCCTCAGGGACCTTGAGGTAGGGGGCCCATCCATCTAGCAAAGGGGGCTAGAGCATGTGTGGCTGACCAGCACACAGACCCTATACTCCTGGAGCCGACTAGAGGTTCCCAGAGAAGCAGTGACCCAAAGCAAAGCAACTGACCTTGGTCTGCACCTCATCCAAGTACATCTGCTCAGAGGTCACTGGACCCAGAGCCCTGCAGGGACCCTGCCAGGGGGGAAGTGGCCCATGTGTGGGGACAAATGGTAACTGATCAGCAGGGAGTTTACTCATCTCTGGGAGCTCGAACAGCCAGGAGCAGTTTGCTGTTCCGCAGGGCAGGGGGCACAGTCTACCTTTCTCCCCTTGGTGGAGGAGGAGCCACTCAGAGGTCATGGCAGTCCACAGACACACAGCTTCAGGACTTGCTAAAGAGGAGGACCAGTAGCTTCAGCTGGGACATTAACTCCCACAGAAACCCAGGATCCAAGCCCAACAGTGACATTAACATTAAAACAAAAGACAGCACTCCCCAAACACGCCAGACCCAGTGACAGAAACCTGCTAGAAATCGACCCCCACACAGTGAAGAGCCTCCAGGCCTCGGGACTATCTGTCTCTCCAGAGCCCCTGGTCCTCCTCTGGGAACCCTTGTTAGGGTGGCTTGAAAGGCAAAAGCCAGGTGTGTGGGACAGGAATAGCCCAGGCCTCAGAAAGCATTAAATAAGCAGGTACAGAAGCGATATTTCTGGAGCCCTGAGATACTGCCCTGAAGGTCAGCGGAAAAGGCAGGTCCTTGTCAGCCCCACCCAAGCCCCATCTGGAGGGTCCAACTGTTGGCCCTTGGGTTGTAGGCCCACCAATGGCCTGAGGTCCCTAGTGACTTGAGATTATTTCAGTATCAGGATCAAAGCAGGAAGGCAGTCCGTGGAAAAGTATGCTCAGATCCGCATCCCACCAGATGCCACAGCTGTGGCTGGCAACCAGATGGACCTGGTCAGCCTGGACACTCGCAAACAGGAAATGCTCACCTGGGGTCTCCCAGGAACCCCAGCAGAGAAGTCCCCAAGAGGGGTCACACTCCCAGGGCCCAGCAACAGTCTGGCCTTCATAAACCTCAACCTGGAAGGTAGGGCATCCAGCTGGCTGCCAGTTACTGGATGGGGACTGGAGCATTGGAGGGGCAGACACATGACGGTGAGCAGGCACCTGTGTTGTGCAAGGACAGCCTGCTACAGAGTGGGGTGTGGGCTCCTGGCATAGGAAGCCCAGGCCCCACAGAGGCGGGGTGAGAAGAGGCAGGGTGCTGCTTGCCTGAGCCCTGACCTGAGGCGGGCTCTCCTTTCCCACGGGCATCGCTGTGGGGTTTGCTGCGGGCCTGTCCAGCTGTGCTCTGCAGTGGGGACAAGCATGTATTTGGTGGGCAAGAACACTCGCCCTGGGTCTGGCTTCTGGGCGGCAAGGAGGCAGGCTTCCACTGAGGGGGTCCACGAGGCTCCTGCTGAGCCCAGCCCCAAGCCAAGCCTGAATCTGGGGGCTCCTTGCAGACCTACTGCAGGATGAAAACCCAGCCTTGCATTGGGCCGGGGTGGGGTGGGGGGGAAGCATCCTGGGAGCTGTAGCTCCCTGACAGGTGACTGGCAGCTAGGACAGACATCCAGAATGTACCCGCCACCTCCTTCCCTTCCCCTTCATGGGGGTCTGATGTTCATGTAGTTTAATCTCATCTGGCATCTGCTTTGTGGAATCTGAACTAATACACCAAACCATAATCCTGGCACCACACAGACAGTGCTCTAGGGCTACCTACAAGAGACCTTGACCCCTTCCTGACTGAGCTCCAACCTGGTCACTTTGGTGGGTGTTGGACCGAGACACAGCTTCTCCATTTTGTCTCAGCATAAACTCTAACCTTGCCCTGGCGACCCTTACTCCTGCCACACACTGCCTTATCTATATTCCCAGCCTGAGCCGATCTTGGACAAGGCCCAGAGCATCAAAATCACATTCTCAGCCCAGATCCAGGCCTTAGACAGATGTGGATCCCTTTGATCCATGTGTGTTTACTTCAGATGTTTCCACTGGGAGCAGGCCAGACCCCAGGCCTTCCCCTGAGGGGTCCCTAGCTGGAGGGACTGCCCCCAGCCTTCCACAAGGCTGTGCATGTCGAGGCCTCTCTGAGGCAGCAGCTTGGAGGAGAAGGGGACTTGAAGGGTGGGAGGACATTTCAAAGGGGGCATTCTGGATGGAGGAACCTGTCCAGTCCAGAGCCCAGCGGGGCTCAGTCACAGCTTGGGAGGCCTCCAGAGGGGCTTCTTTCCTGTACATACAGTCACGCCTTCCTCAATTCAACTCCGTGCAGGGCACTGGGGTGCCAGCATGCAGGCTCAGTCTGGTGGGGGTACAGATGCCAGCACCCCACACCTGAACCCACAGGTATAATCCCAGGCCTGTGGTATCCAGTGGAGAGGCCAACGACGCCTTCTAGAGAAAGCTCAGGTAGGGTCTGATATGGTGACCAGCAGTGGAAAAGTGTGCAGGAAACGGTGCCAGGCTGAGGGGCAGCAGATGTGGACAGGACGACAGACCAGGAAGCTCAGAACCTCAGGCTAGGACAAGGGATAGGGCATGGACTGGCAAGGAGTGGAGCACAAGATGGGGGATGCAGGGCTGCTGGGTCGCTAGCAGGGCCAACAGGCAGGGAATGGAGGCCAGGTGGGGTGAGACCCAGGAAGCTGCAAACCATCGCAGCAGCAGCTCACAGGGCTGTGCCAGCTTCCCAGTGTCCTCCACCAGAAGCCAGCTTGGGAGGCCAGGTGTGTTCAAGCCCCAGCCGGCCAACTCCAGGGGCTGGGAGAGCAACAGGCCCTTGGAGGGACAGGTAGGCCCGCAGGTGCAAGAGACAAGGGGCTGAGGGTGAATGGTGCTCAGACAGAAGCGCTGATGTTCCTCTAAGGAACTTAGACATTACGGAGGTGAGCTCCTACAGAGGAGTCTGTGTGCAGCAGGCCTTGCAGCGGCTGGGAGTGGGGTGGGGGTGGAACACGGGCAGCTAGCACCAGGCCCAGGCTGGAGCATGTCAGGGCTGTCCACAGAGCGGTGGGCCGAGGGATTCAGATGCCCAGCCCTAACAAGACTTGGTCAAGCCCCCCCCCCCCGCCCCCCAGGACAGGCACAGGGTCAGGCTCAGCCCTGTGCGCCACAGCAGCCCCACCGGCCTGCGAGGCTTCGGCGCTGGAAGGGGTTGTCTGGGTAGACTGGTGGAGGCCGGATGGGGAGGGTGAGGCGCAGGCGGAGGCGGGGAAAGCTCAGGCCCTGTTGACAGCCCAGCGCGCGGGCCAGCAGTGCCACCTGCTGGGAGGATACTTGCGCAGCGGCAACGACGGCAGGCTCAGGGTCGCTCTGCAGCTGCCCTAGGTCTGCAGGGACAGGGTGGCTCAGGCAGGTCGGGAGGGCTCTCAGAAACGCCAAGGGCCCCAGGACTCCAGGTGCATGCATTCCCACCCACTCTGTCCAAGCACCCACCACCTCTCCAGGATCGCACAATTGGGCCTCACCCTGGAACAGGGAGTCCAGCAGATCCTGGTCGAAGCGGCTGGGGTTGGTGTGATGGACAAGGAAGCCTGGGTGAAAGCAAACCTGTGAGTGCAGGCTTCACCCCCCAGCAGGCAGGGGATGGCCCAGCTCCCAGAACTCTGCATGCAAGGGACAATTTGACAGCTGGACTGCTTCACCTATGAGCACCACGGCTGCCCGGCGCACGGGGTCCTGTGGGTTCCTCAGATAGCTCTGGGTCTGGCTCAAGAAACTGGGCACATGGCTCGGGTACCACTGAACCTGGGGACATAAGGACTCATGGTAGGAGAGGAGAGCCAATCCTGTGTGAAGAGAAGTGGCAGAGGCGACCCCAGGGGCTGGAGTCCCCTGGGGAGTGCCCAGGGCAAGGGGTCAGGGCCTGAGGTCTTAGACCTCCCACCACCTTGACTGGGAGGGTGGGGAGATTCAGTTTTGGGGACAGTGGCTCCAGTGTATACTGGACCAAATGGGAAGTTGGCCATACCCCATCACTGTCATTGTCCTCCCCCTACTGACCAGGCAGTGGCAGATGCGACTTAAGGCCTCTGGGCTGTCGTAGTGGGCCACAGTCACCACCTCCTCCAGCAGGCCCCAGCGCAGGGCATGGTCACAACGGGCCAGGGTCCACTCTGAGCTCTGGGACAGGGAAAGGGGGGAGGATTAGGGGTCCAAAAAGTCGCAGAGGTGACTTGGGTGTGGCCAGCATGAGGGTTGGAGAGGTCCAGGGCAGTAAGCCCAGGAAACTGGGAGCCATGAGGCTTGCACCTGAGGTCCTTGGGGAAATCCATGACCTGCCATCTTCGGAGAGGTAGTGGGGTGGGGACGGGTGGGGTTGGATGGGGACAGCAGCAGTGGGACAGTCTTGGGGGGCGGCTGACCTCAGCAGCATCCAGGCTAGGGTCATGCAGGCGCAACAGCAGTGGCACCAGACTCTTCAGCACAAGCTTCCGCAGGGGGCCTCGGAGCCCCACCCGGAGCCCGCCCCGGCCCCGCCGCACCAGCGTCCCCAGGAGCCCCACCGCAGAGGCGCGCACCGGGTCCCGGGCCTGTGTGCGAGGCCGCGGTCAGGGCGGAGTCAGGAGGGAGCCGTCTCGGACGCGCGTTCGGGGGAGCGGTCTGGGGCCGGAGCGGGAAGGGCGGGCCTTGCTGGGGCGGGGCCTGGGGCGGGGCCGGGGAGAGGGGCCGTCCCTGGGGCGGGGCCGGGGAGAGGGGCCGTCCCTGGGGCGGGGCCGGCGGGGGATGGGGAGGAAGCCCGGCCCGGGACGCTCACGTCGTCCAGCAGCGCCGGGAGGCGCGAGGCCAGCTCGGTGCTCAGGCCCCTCACCGGCGCCCGCGGCCGCAGCAGCACCCTCCGCAGCGTGCCCAGCGCAGAGCCCACGAGTCGCGCGTCGCCCTCGCCCAGCGCGCCCAGGAGCGCGGGTAGCAGCGCGCCCACGTGCCGCACCTGCGGAGTCAGGGGTCGTGGGTGGCTGCCGCGGCCCGCCCGGCCCGCCCGGCCCGGTCCTCACCTTCCCGCGGCTCAGCGCGAGGTGGCCGAGACCAAGCAGGCCCAGCCAGCGCACGGTGGGCTCGGGGTCGCTCCGCCAGACGCGGAGCCGCTCCAGGATGACCTCCTCCCGCAGGGGCCGCACGGTGGGCCAGCTCTGCAGCAGCTGGGGGGGACCCGCAATCAGCACGCTTGCGGTCCCCTTGTTGATGGCGACGCTTAGGGGCCAAGTCCACGGTCGCCCCTCACCACCCATCCTGGACATGGGCTCACCCCCGTGAAGAAGGCCATAGCCGTAAGGCGCTGAGTGTCATCGGCGCTGCGCAGCCGAGGCAGCAAGTCAGCGAACAGGCCCCGCAGGTGGTGGTCCGCGTGGGCCACCATGGCGCTGGGATGGGGTGAAATGGGAACTCTCCTGCTTATGGCCTCAGCCCGGGAGAAGCCCCCAGCGACCACCCTCATGCTCCTACCTCTTTCCCCATCCCCCTGCCTCTCACCTGGCCAGCAGCAGGACACCCTCTAGGTGGGTGTGGGCTCCCACCAGCCGCCTCCAACCTCCAGCCTGCTCCATGCACGTGACCACCATGCGGCTGCCGTCCCCGGTGAGCAGGGCCTTCAAGGCCTCCACCGCACAACTGGAGGTGGGGGCAGCAGGAGTGAGGGCAGAGGGGACCCTGGTCCAGCCCTCACTTTCCCCAGTGTTCGCCCTCACCTGGCATGGTTGTGTGGTGGTCCACAGTGGGATGGGGCCCAAACCTTGTGGGTGTCTGGGGAGCATGGGCCCCGGGCCAGCGCATGCAACTGCGTGACCAGTGCCAGGAGGAGGTGCGAGTAGAAGCCCCGCGTGGCACCCACAGAGCCAGACACAGACAGCATCTCCCCAAGGGCATGAGTGGCCTGTGGAATAAGCAGCCAACTCAGGCTTGGCCACACAGGAGGCAGGAGGAGGGGACAAAGCCTCAGACATTTGAGGGGCATTAAAGATGCCTGTGACTCAAGTGACACCCTCCTGCCCAGGTCCCCCTGTGGCCTGCCTTCTCCCACCCCTCGAGGCAGGGGTTGGGGGTGGGTCCCCTGGCAGTGCCAGCTGGAGTCACCTACTGCCAGTGCCTGCTGCTTGGGTCCAGCTGCACCCTTTAACACCCACAGCAACTGCACCAGCACCTGCCCGTTCACACGCTGGTTCCTGCTCAGGCTGTGCCACAACTCGGCCGCCGCCCTGAGGGTAGGGGGTTTGTGAGACTGGGTTCCTGTTGGCATATCAGGATGGAGGTCAGGTGGAGGTGGCCACTAAGACTCCAACAGGGGGGAGGGGCTGGTAAACCATCACCCTTCGCCCTCGTATGCATCCCCAGTCACAGAGAAACAAAGTAAGTGGCATCTGTGCAGACCACACAGAGCAGGGTTGGCAGGATCAGCTGTTCAGAACCCTGTCAGGCCAGTGACAGTGAAACAAACCTGGAACTATAAACAATCATGTAGCCCCAGCCGGGTGGTCAGTTGGTTAGAGCATCATCCTGAACACCAAAAAAGTTGTGGGTTTGATTCCCAGTCAAAGCACATACCTAGGCTGCAGGTTCTATCCCCGGTTGTGGCAATGTTTCTCTCACACTGATGTTAGTCTCTCTCCCTCCAACTCTTGATGTTAATCTCTTCGCCCTCTCTCTCTCCCTCTTTCTCAAATCAATAAACATATCCTCGGGTGAGGGTTAAAAAAAACCCACCCCAGCAACAATCATGTAGAAAAATGTAACCAGGTAACTTCTCCTGGAGTGGATTAAACTAAAGAGCCAGGGGCATGGGACACAGAAGCCACTAGCTCACTGACCCCACCTTGCAGCACACCTCCAGGCTGGGCTCCAGGGTCGTCCAGGAACCCAATAGGTTCCTGAGGTAGGAAAGGGAGAGGAATAGAAGAGGGCAGGAGTGGGTGTGGGGAATTAGAAAGTTTTGCTGCTTCCACGACACACACCACTGGGGGCCAGATTCCACGGCCAAGCGGGAAGGGGGAAGGAAGCCGTGTGGGGACATAGGATGCGGCCCTGGCTGGGTGGGACAGGGTAGGTTACCAGTTCGGGGGCAGCGAGCAGGGCAGAAGTGCACACACCACGTCTCTCGAGTGCTCCAGAGCCAGTGAACTCAGCACCCGCAAGGCTGCCTGTCGGGGCCTCCCCTCAGCCAGGCGGGGCACCTGCGCCAGCAGCCCGAGCACCAGGGCATGCACCTGGCGTGGAGAGGCAAATGTCAGTGATCAGGCCTCCTTGACTCCCCAACATTATTCTGTATCCCCTCTAGTCCGTGCAGCCTGAAAGGGACATGTGTCAAGCTGCTCGCTCTAACCCCCCAACCTTGGAGGGGACTAGGCAGGAGTCTCTGGGGGTAGGAAGGGGGTGGGGGCTGACCTGGTCCTCCAGTCGCTGCCCCTGGGCTTCCAGGGCTGAGGACAGGGTGAGCACTGTCGCCTGTGTCCCTGAAAGGCCAGCCTCTTCCAGGCAGGCAGCTGTGTACAATGCCAGGTCAGAGAGGGCCCCTGCCTCCCAGGAACTCTGGGGGACCTAGGGAGGGGTGGGTGGCGTGTATGAAGTCCCCTTGCCTCTCCTAGCTCTCCCCAGGTCTGCTCCCCCTCCCACAAGTCCTGTGTCCTTATTGTTACCCACACAGATCAGCTCCCATGCCTGCCCCTAGATTCCCCCCTTTTCAGTTTCCCTGTCCCTCAGGCCCTTCCCTCAGCCTCCCTTCCCTCTCACTCACCTCGTGGGGTCCCTCAGGGGCTGACTTGTGCATATGGGGAGGGGAGCAAGGCTCCTGGGCAGCTGTAGGGATGGCTTCGGCTACACTTCTAGGCTCTGCCTCAGGTTCAAGCTCAGGTTCAGGCTGAGGGCCCCTGGAAGGGGGTCTTACGGGCTGCCCCTGGTTGGCCCGGATCCCTTCAGCCAGAGCTGTCAGGGTTAGGGCCCCGACAGGGCCTCCCCGGGCCCTGCCCCACACACCCCTAGCCATGGCTGCCGTACACAGCCTTCAGCAGGGCCCAGCCAGCAGAACCTGCCAAGGGTCCTCCCAGGAAGTCATGCTGGGGCCTGACCTAGAAGCAGGCTCTGGGTAGGCAGGCGGGGCCAGGGACAGGTGTGGTGGTGTGTGAACGGTTGCTCTAGTATGTGGGGGGTTGGGGAGTCACACAAAGGTGTTCCCAGACATGGTGCCCTCTTGAGGCTTGTGAAGGACCCTCTGGGCTTCTGGTGGTGAGTGGCCAGCCTGAAGCCTGAGCCTCTGGGGTCTGGCTCCCCCCCCAGGGCCCAGGGGGAGGGGCAAGATTCCCAGGCAGTCCATCTGCAAGTGGAGGGGAAGAAGGGCCCTTGACCCCGACCTCAAACCCTGCTAGGCAGGGGGACCCTGGCAGGTGCAGACAGCCCTAAGGAGGCCCCAGCAGGGAATAGGTCTGGGCCTAGCCCTGAGCTGAGTCAGGTCCAGGCTGAGCCACTGCATTCCTACCCAGCTGGACATTCTGGGGATAGGGATGGCTGGGAGAGCTGTCACCACCACTGAGCTTGAGGCGGCCCTGGGGCAACGCAAAGGAGGCAAGAGGAGATGCACCTGCCGCTTCCTCAGCACTCGCGGTGGCCCACTGTCATTGGGGTGGGCCCTCAGCGTCCTGGACAGTTTGGCCTGACCAGGCCTCTGTCCCCAATCACCATTGTTACCCTAAGCAAGTGACATAGCAGGCATTCCCCAGACTGACCCCAGGGAGCCAGAAAAGCTGGTTGGGCCAAATACCTGGGCAGGCGGAAGTATTCTGGGAAGCATCCCAGCCAGCCAGCATTCCCCATGCACCCACCTACCTGTGCCACCTCCTGCCTAGACACGAGAGGACAGGGCCTTCACCCTCTGTGCCCCACAGAGCCTAGAACCTCCCTCCTGAGCAGTTCCTCTGGAGTCCAAGTTGCCAAAGCCAGTGGAGACCTGACAAGCCTGCCTGCATAGGCACAGCCAGCCCAGAGCCACTGGCCAGGTGCCCAGGGTGGAGCCACCACCTGGCCCCTCAACCTCTTCACAGGCTATAGTGCAGGCCCTTGACCTCCTCCTCTGCCTTCCCAGGGCTACTAGGTCTCCAAGGCCCAGGCCTGGATGAACCTGTGACAGATACCAGCGTCTGCAGAGTCAATAGGTGGAACCCAAGGACACAGCGACCCCAAGCAGAGACAGGCGGGGCTGGCAGCAGCAGTGGTGTGGGAGCCCAGGGCCATGCTTGGACACAGGGAAAACTGAGACTCTGCCTGGCACCTGATCCCCACCCCATGGCTCCTGCTCCCAAGAGCCTCTAGCAGGGTGAGGACTTCCTCAGTAACTCCAACTCCTGGGTGGGTACCAAAGCCCTCCCTTTCCCCGAAAACTGCCCTGGCCAGCCTCAGATCTGCCCGAGGCCCAGCTCTCAAACCACAGACACTCCGACCTTGGCCTAGCTCCTGGCCTCCGTACAGGGCTTCCCCACCCTGGCCGAGCCTGGGCCTTCCTGGAGCAGGAACCCTCATCTGATTCCCAACTACACCCCACCTGGGAGGCCCTGGGAGTTGGTAAGTGGTAGGCTGGGAGAAGAACTGACACGTGACAAGTTGTGGGGGACAGTGAGTGATTCATGTTAACTTCTGGCAGCCCCACAATGGGGCTCTCACAGGGAAGCTCCAGCACTCAGTCTGTGCACGAGGGCCTGCAGCTTCTCAGACAGCGCCACCTGCAGAGAGGAAAGGAGTGGACGTGAGGTGGCTGTGGGTGCAGAGGGCAAACAGGTGAGCTGAAATGTGGGTCCTCCACCCACCTGGTACAGTGCAGGCTGTTCTAGCTCCCTATGTGCGGGGCTGAGACGGCTCAGGGACAGCTGGGCGAAGGCTCTAGATTCAGCCAGAGATGGGAGGGGCTCACATAGCTACAGGAAAGGAAGGGATTGGCTCAGGGTCAGGGGTCAGGGCTGGATTTGGGTTGCAGATGCAGACTAAGGAGGTAGGTGGAGTGGTCACCTGCCCTTGCTGGACCCAGAGTCGAAGAAGTGGCTCCACATGGGCCGGCTTCACGGTACAGGACTCCTGGGCCCCTCGAGGCCAGACCCTCAGCTCCTGGCCAGCCTGGGGTGGTGGCTCCTCTGCCAGCTGCAGCACGTCCAACAGCAGAGACCCTGTGTGTGTATGGGGGGTGGTGGGGGGGAGGCACCAAGAATGACGTGGGGCCTGGGGCCTTGAAGGGGGCCGCAGAAAGGTTGAGGGGACCTCACCATCAGAGCCCAGGAGCCGGAAGGCAGCCTTGCTCCCAGGCAATGTCTGCTTCTTGGGGTCCTCAGTCAGCTTCATTCGTGGTTGGCCTCCCACAGACACCAGCTGCAAGGACAGGGTATTGAGAGAGCTGGACCCTTCTCCCCCAACCCATGATCCCCATGGCCCACCCCCACTTGGCCCAGTCTCTGTCTCTACCTTGTAGACGCAGCCCAGGGAAGGCTGGCGGGGGCAGGTGACCACACTGGTACCAATGCCAATGACATTCACCTCACTGCCCTGGAGGATGGGAGCAGAGGTGCACTGAGCTCAGCTAGCATTTTCAGGCCTAGGGCCCTCCTAACCACCCTCCGCCTGCCCTGCCCCATCCCACCTCCTGGGCCAGCCGGGCCAGCTCCTCCTCATCAATGTTGTTGCTGACAGCGATAGAGACTGACTCCAGCCAGGGCACCTGGAACCTGTGATGAGGACAGGCCCTCAGAAGTTCCTGATTCATCAGGGCTCCCTCCCTCCCCAGTTATGCCCCTCTCCCATGGGAGAATCTGCCCTCAGCCACATGGGCACTGGCCTCCCCAGAGGGCCACAATGTCACCACTGAGGTAGGCCCAGACCAGATCTCCTCAATGTGGGAAGGGCAAGGTATCTCCCCCCCTTTGCCCCATCCCAATATTCATGCCCCAGAGGGGGTCTATCAGCAGACACAGCCCCTCCTGGACTCACTGGGCCGCAGTGGTCCGGAAGAGCTCTCGGATCTCCTGGGCTTGCTGCAGCAGGTCGCCGCTGTCCAGCCGCACTCCCACAGCCTGATAGCCCAGCTCCCCCAAGGCCAGGGCTACCGCCAGGAAGTTGGGAAGACCGCTTCTGCAGGCAGGGACAAGGAGGTCAGGATGATGCAGCTTTTCTGCCGAGCCCCCCGGGGGGTTCCTGGGCCTCACCTCCTCACACTGTAGGTGTCCAGCAGGCCCTGGAAGGCCCGGGGAAAGGCCAGGGCATAGGCCACAAAGGCCGCCCGCTCCCCCGGGTGTGAATCCTGCACCCCCAGCCCCAGGTGGGCACACACACGTTCCAGCCACGCCTCCACACTGGTAACCAGGTCCACCCTGGGGCCCTGACCTGCAGCTGGAGCCAACATCTAGGAAGAGGGATCAGTGAAGAGTGGGGGACCCCAGAGTGCAGGGTAGGGCCTGGTTTGCCTCTGGCTGAGCGTCTGAACAGGGGTAATGCCGCCTGCCTGCCACCTTCCCAGTGCAGCACTGTGGCTCCCTGTCCAGGGTGACTTTGATGGGCCTGACATGGCTTCTGCCTTTGTGCAGAGCAGGGACTTGACTACTCCTCCTCCAGGCAAGGACAGGCCTTGGGGTCTGCCCTCTGGAGTTCAGCCTGGAAGAGAAGGGTACTGACCGGGTCAGGGGGCACTTCGGTGCCTGAAAAGGAGGTGACAAAGGAATGCGCGAGGGTTCCCGCCACTGGAACGCCCCTCAGCTGTCCTGCCAGCATGTTGCTGCTGCCATCGAAGCCTAGACCAGGGCATTGGGCAGGGTTGGGGGATTTCAGGCTGTGTGGAGGGGGGTTCTCAGGCTGGGCCTCCTCCTTTGCCTACCCTTCCCTCCCTTCCCTGGCCCTTACCCCCCAGGTAGCTGTAGGTGGAGGCCGTGAGACCGCCGTCGGGTCCCTGAGCGCGCCGCAACCCCATCTCCAGCAGCCGCTTCTCTGGTCCCGCGATCAGACGAAGCCGCGCCGCGTTGGTAGCGATGAGGCTGTGAGGAGCAAAAGGGCAGGGGCTCGGGGTGAGGGTCACGCAGCCACCACAGCCCGCCCCCCGAGGCCCCGCTCTTCATCCACGGGCTCGCGCAGTCACGCCCACACCCAAAAGGCGCCTCCGGAAAGTCCAAGGTCCTGCTCGGGCGCGCCGAGCCGGGCCCACCTGGCGTAGCTGACCAGGCAGAGGAGCGGCGTCTCCAGCAGCTGCACCACCAGGAGAGGCCCAGACACCTGCAGCAGCGGCACCTGCGGGGAGGGTGTCGGTGGGCAGCCGCAAAACCTCCCTCAGGCGCCCCTCCGGCCCGCCCCGCCTGCACTCACGCCGGGGAAGCTGAGGGAACCCTCCGGCAGGGCCCGCACCGTCACCCCGGAGCAGTCAAGGGCCCGGAGGTGCTCGAAGAACGCGGGGTCGGTGTCCGGGGGCAACACCGAGGCCAGGAACTGCACGTCTGGGGGCGACAAAGGATCGCAAGGGCTGGGGCAAGAGCACAGCAGAAGGGGGCTCGCCGGGGCTGAGACAGCTCCTTGGCCGAGGGGGGCTCGCGGGAGCGCGGAAGGCGGGCTCGAGGGGCGTCTAATGCGGGCTCGAGGGGGCGCTGCTCCGTGAGAGTCCCGCCGCGGGCCGCGGTACCTGCGTCACGCAGGCGGAAGGCACGTAGGAAGCGCACGCAGTCGCGCAGTCCCGCAGCCAGCACGAAGGAGCCGCCGAACGGGCACCGGCGGAAGAAGAGCTCGAACTCGGCGGGCTCGCGCGCCCGGCCCGCACGCCAGTAGCCCAGCGCCATGGTGGCCTGGTAGAGGTCTGTGAGCAGCGGTCGCGCCGCCGCGCGTCCCTCGGGGTCCTGCTCCGCCGCCATCTCTCCAGGCTCCCGGACTCGGCTCCCCACCCGGCCAGCCGGCCCACGTGGCACCGCACTCCCCAATAGCTGGCGCCCCAGACCTGCTTATCATGACGCCCAGCGAACCCGGAGCCCGGAAGGTGGGGACAACCGGGAAGGAACCGCCTTTCCCGGCAACAGGAATGGGCGAGGCTACCAGCCTCTGGACAGAGGGGTCGGGAGGCCGACGGGGCCAGTGGGGAATGTGTCTGCTGTCCCGGCTCATCCCAGCTCCTCGAAGCATGGCCCCCTCCCGCCTGTCCCCAACTCTGCTTTTAGTGCAGAGGATAGAAGAGGGCAGTGGTGACTCCACCTCCAACTAGACTCTGTCTCCACCCCACCTAGAAGCCAACTCAGGTCTGGGGAGGGTCAAAAGCGATTCTAAAGTCTGCTCTGGCACTTAGGTGTGGCCCAGTGTTCAGGAACCAGCCAGCCTGGTGCCCACGCCCAGCTGGTACCAAGGCTTTCAGGTTCTGCACCCTAAGCCCCACAGGAGTCCTGTAAAACTAAGGGTAACCTCAGGTTCCCCACCACCAAGGGGGGCAGTCCATCTGTGTGGCTCAGGGACGTGGAGGACACCAGCTCTGACCAGAAGTAACTGCAGCCCACACCTTTCTCCCAAATACCAAGAACAGCTGTCTCACCAGCTATGCTGGCCAGTCCAGGAGGAACCCTTCGAGGCACAAGTACTGATAGATGGGGTTTGGGGGAGGGGGCAGGTATGGCTCCCCCATGGAATCTGTCATGGAATCTGTCCAGGGACCAGGTCTTCAGCAGGTGGAGCAGCCAGTGCACTGGGGAGGGGGAGTGCCCTCTGAAGAATGAATGAGAGGGCCAGGGCTGAGAGGCAGGGGTGCCGGAGCCAAGACCACAGGACACTGGCAGGGTCAGACCTGGTGGGGCAGGTGACTGGTCACAGCAGTAGGGCCACGTTGGCCTCTAGGACCTCTCTTTACTGGACAGCTGCAGGCTGGCACTTTTGCTCCCAGAGTCAGCCAGCCAGGAAAAGAGCGTGAGGAGGCAGAGTGGGGAGAGTGGATGCCTCCTGGGCCCCAGTGGATGCTAAGGGCATGCTTTCTTCCTGGCTTCAATAGTTTGGAGTGGACATGGCACCTGATGGATGAGTGAAGACAGGAGGATGGCCAAGAGATGGAACAGAAGGGGCAGGCAGGAGATTGAGGTAACACAAGCCACAAGAAGGCTGTGCAGAGGCCAAGAAAGGGGAGGAGATGATGGCTTCTGGGACCACTGATGTAGGACAGGTGGGGGCCCAAGTGGGACACCACTGAGGCCTGGGGCCTGGCAGAGTGCTGCTCACTGAATGCTGCCCACCCACAGGGCCCAGACCAGGACAGGAGGCAGACATAAGGAATCTCAGTCTTTAATGGTGGCAGGGTCTCATGCTCAGGCCCAGTGCTAGGGCTTAGATCTTGTTGAAAGCAGCAATGTCAACGCTCTGCACCTGGAGAGAGGAGGGGGGCAGTGGTCACGTGGGGCCCAGTTTCCCAAAGGCCCACCATGGCTGTGCCCTGGGCCTGTCCACTCACATGCTCCTGGAACTTGGTGACCTCCTCCTCCAGCAGGTCAGTCCCCACCTTGTCGTCCTCCACCACACACTGGATCTGCAGCTTGTGGATGCCATAGCCCACGGGCACCAGCTTGGAGCCCCCCCAGGTCAGCCCATCCAGCTGGACAGAGCGCACACAAGCCTCCAGCTGGGCCATGTCTGTCTCATCATCCCACTGAGGGATCAAGGGGAGAAGAGGCTTGTTCAGGAGCCTGCAGACTCCAGGAGAGAGTCGCTAACCGGCTGCCTTCTGCACGCCCCCGACTGGGGACCGAGCCCGCAAGCCCAGCATGTGCCCTGACCAGCAATCAAACCCAGATCTCCTGGTTCCTGGGTCGATGCTCAACCTCTGAGCCATGCTGGCTGGGCAGAGCCCACTTCTTATAAGGCCCTACAAACAGTCCCAGCTTACTCCTGCCCCACATTTCTCTTTTTAGCACAAGATTTCTGAACCCAGGGCAGGGGGAGGTCAGAGGTGGGCCACTCACAGGCTTGACATCCAGGAGGATGGAGGACTTGGCCACCAGCACTGGCTTCTTCGCCTTCTTCTCCGCATACTGCCGCAGCCGCTCCTCCCGCAGTCGGGCAGCCTCCTTGTCATCCTCCTCGTCACTGCCAAACAGGTCGATATCTTCATCCTCGTCATCCTCGGCAGCGGCAGCTGCCTTTTGGGGGGGGGGCTCCACTTGGCGCATGGGAGACACGTGCTGCCAAAGGGGAGGGGAGGCTGAGACTGAAGTACCCTGCCTGGCAGGCCTGGAGGACACTGGGACCCAGGTCTCTTGCCCTCACTGCGACCTGGGCCAGCCTCCTGCTCCTCTGCAGTACCAGGTATGGGGACTCTGGTCAGTGCTGGGGGGTTTGTGGGGTAGGGACGGGTGCTCACCTGGGTCTGCGGGGCTGTGGCCCGGTGGGTGGGTGAGCTCTTCTCCAGCACACTCAGTCGGGCCTCCAGCTTAGAGATGGCCTGCTGCAGGTCCTGCACCACTGCAGGAGTGAAGGAGATGCTGGTCAGACAGCAGGGGTTGGGCTGGGACCCTCACCCATCAGGCCCAGGGCCTCACCTCCTCGCAGACTCTGGTTCTCCACTTCCAGGCTGGCAATCCGGACAACGAGCTCACTCTGGTCTCCGCTGGGCCCGCTGGAGGCCCCCGGGCCTGAACTCTGCAAAGCAGGGGGAGGGTGAAGGTTTGGCACCCCAACCTGCTCCTAGAATCCCCCAATCACAGCCACTGAGAAGCAGAGCCCTGAGCTGGATGAGAGGCCTGAGAGACACCAGACAGCAGGTCCTTTCAGCCTAGCTCCTCCATCCAGAAGAGAAAGAGGCAGCCCTGTGAGCATGAAACCACGGTGACATTCTCAGCCAAGCAGAAAGCACAAAAAAGAAAGCAGAGGGCCCAAGGCAGAAAGCTCAGAGTTATGGCTACCACTGCCTGATGGGGTGGGAAAGAGCAGGACTTATGGTCCCAGGGGCAGCCTGGCCTTAAGCTGGAAACAGGAGGGGAGAGTAGTTGAGGGGCCAGTAGGGCAGGAAGGAGCATGCATGCCCATGCAAAGGACAGCCACCTGCAGCAGCCAGCACAGTGCCTTGCCACGTACCCACCATCTGGCTAAGTCTGCCCTTGAGAGCTCTGAGTAACTTGAGAATTGAAGCCTGGTCCCCATCTTCTGACCCTTGCAATGCAGCCCAAGGAGCCCACCCACAGGGCGTCACAGCTCAAGCCTGAGTTATACACCAGTGGAATGGCTCTGGGAACACAGTGCACCTGGCTCTTTCCTCAGGGCCACTATTCCCCTTCAGAGTCCAATCATGATAAAAGACCTTGGCCTGAGACTCACCCAAGCAGCCATAGGACAAAAGCCACTGTTCTGCATACCCCCAGGCCATGGACAGGCTAAAGGTCTCCAGAGAGGACAGGTTACCAGGTGCCTGGCTCTCTGCCACTGACCTCTGTGCTATGATGCACCAACTAGCATGCTCCTAGCAGAGCCAGCCCATGTCACTCCCCTCCTCAGCTCAACTCAGTGCCCTAGTCAGTAAACAGTACACCGTCCACCCTGCACCTCATGCTGACAGCTGTGCTGAACCCACCCACCACCAGCACACAGCCCCCATGCCATTCCCACTAAGACCTCTGATGGCCTCAATCACACAGGGATGAAAGCCAGAACCTCCCACTCCTGCCCATTTGGTTGGGCACCAGCTGAGTAGGCTTCTCTCCCAGGGGCTTAGTGCCCGAAAACAAGTGAACTAGGTCCTGGCAGCAGGCTGGTGCCTCGAGCCCTGCTGAGGCTCTGCTGTGCCTGCTGCCCGGCATGCATAAGTGGTGGGGAGACCAGGGTGCTGGGGGCCAGCGGGTCCCTGGTGCCTGGCCCTGCATGCCACTAGGCCTCTCCTTGAAATCTATGCCCTGGCCCCACCCACTCCACCCTACCCCAACAGGAACTCATGTCCAGGCAGGGACAAAGAAGCCAGGGGGCCCGGGGCCCTTACCTCAGCCTCAAGGAGATGGGAACAGGCCACCTGGTCACTGCCCAGCAAGCTGCAGGCAGCCACCTCATAGCCTCAGGGAAGGGCCACACACTAAAGTTTTTACTCTAGAACCCTCCATCTCCACCTGACCCTGTGCCTGGTACCAGGCAGTTCCCAGGAACCTCTGGGTGCTGTAGTCCCAGTGTCTGCTGACAGCGGGGCTGGGCCAGCACCATTCTTCCTGGGTCCCTGCTGTTGGTTGACTGACGTTCCTGAATAAGGCTCATGGAAGCCTCAGCACCAGCACCTCAGGTGGGGGCTCAGCTGGAGCAGGGTCTTCACAGGGTGACCGTTACGCTGAGGTCATTAGGGTAGCCCTGACCCAGTGGCTGGTGTCCTTGAGACAGGCAAGGGGATGCGAAGAGGGAAATGGCCATGTGCACGCCAGGGAGAGGCCTCAGAAGGAACCAACCCTGCTCACACTTCAACCTTGGACTCCAGCCTTCAAGCTGTGAGAAAGTGACTGTTGTTTAAACTGTGTGGCCTGTGGTGCTTTGTTACCCAAGCCCTAGCAGCATGCCACAGCTTTCCCCAAAGACCAGGACCCAGCATCTGACTAACACAACCAGGCCCAATGGTGGGAGGAAGAAGTCTCCTGGGTGCAAAGACCTCCTGCCACCCAGGTCGTGTCTGCCCAGGCCAAACCTGGTCGGGGAGAAGGCAAAGCAGGAAGGAGCAAGTAGGGGCCAAGCACAAAGCAGGGCCTGCTGCGAAGATGGTGGTAGCACCACTTCCCAGGGGACACCTGCCCAGGGCTGCCCAGTCTATGGCCAGGAGCCACTACACCCGAACCAGCTGTGCAGGCAGGTGACCTCACATGGCAAAAGGGACTTTGCAAATGTGATGAGGGTGAGATGGGAGGCGATCCTGGATTATCCAGGTGGGCTCAGTGTCATCACAAGGGTCCATAGAAGAGAAAGGCAGGGAGAGAGAAGGAAATGTGACAGGAGCAGAGGTCAGAGTCACTACACTGCTGGCTAGAAGCCACAGGCAAAGGAATGTGGGTAGCCTCTAGAAGCTAGAAAAGGCAAGGAAATGGATTCTCTCCCAGACTCTCCAGAAGCAGCACAGCTATGCTGACACTTGGCCTTCAGAGCCAGGACACCCCCATGTCCCAGAGGGATAAAGAGGTCCCAGGTCCTGTGGCGAGGAAGGTAGAGTACTAGGTCTGTCACCTCCTAGGGACACACCAGGCAGGGACAGAGGTGGACATGGTACTGTCCTCTCCTGATCTCATCTGGGACTAGGGAGCCAAGCTGGGCTGTAGGGTCCCTGCCTGGGCTTCAAATTCAAAATGGTGTCCATTCTGTGGTTGGAACTCCACACCCTATGAACCTATCTCTTTGGGGAGGTCAAGGCCTAGGAGGGAAAGGAGGCTTCCCTTAGCATGGAGCAGGCAGGTGAGAGGTGCAGCAAGGATGCAGAGTAAGAAGTCCCCTGTGGTCTGGGCCCAGGTCCATGTCCAGGCAGGAACAGCATCACCCTGACTTTGCTCCAAGGGCAAAACAATCAGCAGTACTGAGGCAAAGTCAGATGTGCTGTTGGGTGTGAGGGCAGCGGCAGCAGCGCCAGCCTGTGGGTGCTTGGGCCGCAGTACTCACTCCGGCCAGGGACTTCTGGATGTTCTCTCTGGCTCTCGCAATGTCCCGGAGGATCACGCTTGCGCCATTCTCCTGCAGACAGTGCAGAAAGAACCAGTCTTTTTTTTCCATTAAAAATTTTTTTTTTAAAAAAAGGATCCCTATGTCCCTTATATGGAAAATAAGGAAGTGATGCGCAGAATGAAAGCTCAGTGAGCAAGAGGCAAGAAGTGTAAGGTGCCTGAGTCTTGCAGCAGTGACAGCAGGCCCAGCCCAGATCCACATTTGTGTGCTATGCTGCCCAGTAGCCTGGGAGACAGTGGGGGCATGCTGTCAAGCGCTGAGACAGGAGCGGATCCAGCACCCCAGGAGTCAGCCAGGGCCAACCCTCCAAAGACCCACCACCAGCACCTGGAGCAGAGCTACTTGGGCAGAACATGCCTCTGCCCTCTGGGCACTGGTACAGCTACCTAGCGGCCCCAAGTGCAGCCTTTACCTGGCATGAGGAGCCAGTCACAGGCCCATTCATCTGCTCGTAGAATTTCCTTTCTGCATCATCATATCTGAACTTGTCAAACCAGATCTTCTCGTGCATTAGGAAGTTTGTGGCCATTTTCCTGCTGGGAGAAAAAGTTGAGGCTAAGACAGCCTGGAGTGCATAAGTGCCCCTTCTAACAGCCCGGATACCAAAGGTGCAGGGTAGCCATCCCAGTCCTTGGGAGACAAGGCCTCCAGGCTCCGCGCAGAGCACATAAGCTCCTCACCCACACCACCCCTGCTCCCACTGTAGGCTCCATTCAGTGCTCGGGCCATAGTCCCAGGCCTGTCCCCAAGACCAGTGGCTCTCAAAGCGTGGCCAGGAACTTCTGGGGCACCCGAGGTCCCCCCCCTTTTCCAAGCACGCATCTATGCAAGGCTGGATTTGTGTCAGACAACACACACCCACATCTGAACACAGAAGCAAGTGGGACTCCACCGCTTCCTATTAAGCTAGATACTAAACATTTCAAAATGTAAAACACGGCCACTTGCTCACTGAATTTTCTTACAGGAAAATTGTTTCTCATGTTTTTCAATAAACACTTGTAGTACTTCTGCTAATGTGGTGCAAATCCACAGATAAAACAAGAGCTCTCTGGTGTCCCCAGACCAGTAAGTTTGAGAACTGTTGCTCTAGCCCTAGGCAAGCAAACTACAGCCGGAGAACCACATCTGGCCCATTGTCTGTCCATGCACATTGCTGCCCTCACACTGACGCCAATCTGCTGCTTTCCCTCAGCTTGACAAGGTGGGGCAGCTATTGCAGACCTGGGCCCACAGAGCCCCTCCTACTTCTCACTGAATATGACAAAAATGGACCCTGTCCCGCCAATTCTTGGGCGAGGAACCCAGGCTATCACTGCACTTCACCAAGTGTCTTCTTGGTGACAAGAGGAAATGGGTCTCGCCCCTGTGAAAAGCCAGCTCCATGAAGATGGTATAAGCTCCATGGCCCCCTACCCCCACCACACAGGGACACCCCATCCCCATGATGGGGCCCGTACCCTGTCCCTCACAAGGCCAGATCCAGTCAACTCATCAGATCAACCCCACAGAAGGGCAGAGTGAGAGGGCTCCTGCTGGAAGTCTGGGGACCAGGCTGGTGCCACTTTCCTGTAGATCCAGGGAGCCTCTCCAAGTCCTACTGGCCCAGCCTGGGGCACAGCCACATGCACCCCAGGGTCCCCAGCTCCCCACTGTTTCATCTTCCCTAGAGCCCAAAAGTCTTTGCCCACCTGCCTGGGAACCCCTTTTGTGGCCAGGAACTGGATGCCCCCACCCCTGGCCGCCTCCAGGCCCCTGGCCTCCAGAGACCACTACTGGTACTGCATGAAACTGTCCTAGAGCAAGGCCCCTGGTCCCCAGGATGAAAGCAAGTCTGCCTCACCAAGTGGGTGTCCTTCAAACTAAGGCCGATAGATGGCCATGAGCTGGTGTAACTGACACCCACCTTACCTCATAGGGAGACGGGTGGAACAGACAGGAGGGACAGGCAGGCATGCTAGCTCCCAATGGGGCCCAGGAGTCTTCAATGTTCCCCAAGGAGCTGCCTCGGCAAGAATTACCCTGTATGGGGCAGATTCAGCACGATGCTGACCCTCTTCCTCCCCCAACAGCTCAGAACTTTGTGACCCGAGAGGTGACCCTGGAGGCTACATTGCACAACCCACTCCTACATTCAACTTAGCCGGGTCCAGGTGTCTCAGGGAGAGCCCCTCAGGTGCAGGGGGGCAGGGGGGAGCACACAAGGCCCCAGCCCGGGAAAGCCCAGGCCAGGCATCTGTCCTGCATGTTTCTCCTACTTGGGTCTCAGGCTGGACATGGATGGGCCAGACCGGGCACTGGGTCGGTGAACCAGAGATGTAGATTCGAGGTGCCAGGCCACGCGCAGGGCCTCAGCAGCATGGTGGCGGCACTCCGCACTGTCGTAGGTGGGCTTGGTGAGCCAGGGGGCCTCGGCATCTTTGTGCAGGAAGTACCAGTAGGGAAGGGCAGACGTTGGGACCCCCCCATCAGCACGCCTCAGCTCAGCCCGCTTGTTTCCCAGAGTGTTGCGGCCCCGCCGATCTCTACGGGCCCGCTTGACATTCTCAGCCTGGCTGGCTCGCTCCTGCAGGCGCACCTTCCCAGGGGGGTGACCATCAAACAGGGCCTCGTAATAGCCCCTCTCGGCTGCGTCGTACCGGGGCTTCTCCAGCCACACCTCCCGCACCAGTGCCTGCAGGCTGCCAAGAGGGGGCTGGCCATTGGCTGGTGAACTAGGCTGGTGGGTGAGGGCCAGGTCAAGGGCAGGTGCCCGCTGGCCTGTGTCAGGAGCCCCCTGCCTGCTGCTCCCCTCTGTGGCCAACAGCAGAGCCTGAGACCACTCCACAAATGCCCGCTCAGCCTGGTCGAAGGCAGACTTGTTGACCCAGATGCCCCACGTCACATGGTGGCAGGCCATCTGGCTTCCGTGGGTGCAAGGACCCCTAGGGGCCAAAACCAGTGGCTGGGCTGCCTGGGCAGCCAAGTCTGCCAGCCTCTGGCGGTAGGAGCTCTCTGCCTGGTCGAAAAGCAGCTTGTCTAGCCAGACATGGTCAGCTGAGAGGCCCACAAGGGCCAGGTCTGCCCCACCGAGCCAGCTCTTCGGGGAGCGCTTCCTCTTCTTCTGCAGGGGCTGCCTCCCTTTATGGCTCTTCCCAGGAATGCCCCTGCAGCTGTATGGGGCCTCGACCTCCTCTGCCTCCTTGGTGTCCTCCTGACCTGGCCCGTTCACGGCTGGCACCTGGCCCAGAAGCTGCTGGGCAGCGGCGGCGGCTCGCGTGGCCTCGTGCTCGTGGAAGCGCTGCTCAGCCTCCCCATACTTCTGCTTGTCTTCCCAGACGGTCTCCAGGGCACAGGAGGCCTTCCCGCTCCTCATCTTCCGCACAGCATTAAAAGCAAGCACAAGAAGGCAGTTGAGCACAGCGAGCCCTGGCTGCCAGCGTCCTGCCCCTCCCTTGGCAGCCTGGCTGCAGGTCAGAGGAGCCTGGGGACGCTTCCCAAGGGGGGGGGGGGTGCCATCAGGCAACATGCAAGGACCCCCAAGTCAAATCCGCAGGGACCTCAGTAAAGCAAAAACCAACATACACGTATGAGTGTGTAAATATATGTATTCTTTTAACTGCAAAACTTTTCTTTCTTTTCAAAACTTTTCTAATCCAACATGCACCCAAACTCTCCTAAGCTGTCTAGAGGATACTGTTTTCCAAACCTCAGAAACCTTTTCTTATAGAATCTCCAAACAGGATGCCAGATAAAACAGAAAATGCACTCAGTTCATTTGACTTTCAAGTGAACAACAAATAATCTTTACAGTAAGTACATCCCATGAAATATTTGAGACTCACACTGAAAAGTTATTCATTGTTCATCTGAAATTTTAACAGAATGTTCTGTGCTTTTGCTAAGTCTGGCTACCTCCCCTGAGGCACTGGTTTTAAAGAAAGCACTTGGCAATCTCTGAGGATGGCCCATTGTGGTGTGCCCATCTCTGAGTCACCCACACCTACCACAGCCACACCACCATCCAGAGCACCACACATTCCAAGGGGAGCTACCTAGGGTCTCAGTCAAGGTACAGCCTCTCAGTGGGCAGCTGGGAGCAGAGGGTGAAGCGCCCTACCTCCACAAAGCCACATCAGGGAAGACAACAGGGCAGATGCTGGTGACCCTCTAAAGGGAAGGAGCCCAGTGGCTCAAGGGAACGAGTAAGAACCATGCTCCTTGGTCAGCTGCAGGTGCCTCCGACCAGCAGGCAATCAGCTCACACCTGTGGGTGCACTAAACTGAAAGGGCCAACAGGACTCTCTGAATCCCAGGACATCAGGACCCCTCCCCTTGTTTCAGCACCATTACTGGGACAGTGAGAGGCAGGTGAGGGAGTCTGAGCCCCACTGGAGGTGGCCTTAGTCATCTGCTGCCCCTGTGCAATTTCCAAAGGGTGCTAGACTCATAGCAATGGCCTCGCCCCCGACTCTGCTCCCAGGTGTGGTGCTACGGAAAGGCTGGATGGCACTCTATTGACCAGTCCAGAATGCTGAGGCAGTTCCCCCACTCGGCAAGAATGGGGGTCTAGGCCACTGCAGCCTGACTAGGAGGGGCTCAGGCCAAAAAAGCCCCACAGCCAGTCTGCTCTAAGGATGTGCCTAGGGGTCCTCAAGCTCACACTCAGCTGGACAGTTCTACACAGGCGGCTGTGACCAGCACAGCGAATCCCTCCCAGCCTCAGACCCAACTCCGGGCCCTGCTCCCCAAAGTAGAGGGGGGCATCCTGACCAACATCCAAGTGCTAACTTGCCAGGGGCTGAGCAGCTATCCCTCAGGACACCCCCGCTGTCCCCTGCTGCCCCCTCACTGGTGGAGCCTACGCAAGGGTCGACCCACTGGTCCTCACACCCAAGAGGCAAAGTCTCCAGAGGCAGGGCAGTCCTTTAGCCTGGATGGTAAACCCTCCCCACTACTCACCATGGGATCTACAGCTCTTCCCTAACACCCCAGCAAAACCAAAACCCAATTCCAATTACCCCATGGGACGTGTGGACTAAGTCTCACAACCACCTAGCACTTTGGGGAGAGTCCTCCTTATACTCTGCAAGGCTATGTTGGAGGCCTCTAATGACACATGCCACAGGCCTCTTATGAGGTCTGAGCAGGTTCCAGAAAGGTTCAGGGGTAGTCCCCTGGCACCTTCCTGTCCAGGCTGGTGGCAGCACTTACCAAGGCCAGGCTGACGGCAGAGGCTGTGATGGGAGGCAGGAGCGTGTGCCCAGGAGGCAGGGCATTGTGACATCACTCACTGTCCCTGAAGGGGCAGCAGGCTGACCAGGCAGGGCTTATGTACCCTCTGACTGTTCTGATGCCTAGTCCCTTTGGCCCAGCATATAAGACTGGCCCCTAGTGCCCAAGTCCTGCCAGACCCTGTTGACCTAAACACTTCCTTGGCTCTTGACACCAGACCAGGCTGTGCTCAGGGCTCTGGAGGCCACAGTTCAGAGGAGGGGAAGCCAGTTCTCCAGATGCTGAAATGAGGAACAAGGCCTGAGGCACAGGACTTGCTGGGGCCATAGCTCTATGCCCTGCCCACAGCCCTAACCAGCTCAGGAGGTGGGAGATGGCTCTGCCCAGGGAAGTATCTGAACTTAAGGGATCAGAGGTTGAACCCAACAAATCCAGCTGCTTTGTGCTCCAGAGGAGGAAACAAGCCCAGTTGCCTGGTGAGCTAGGTCCCACATGCCCCAGGGCAGTGCTGGCTACACTGGGGGTTCCCTGGCTCAGGTGAAGGGAGCATGGGTGCATAGGACAGGTGGTACTTACTTTCGCTCTGACTTCCTAGGACAGCATGAAGAGAAAGCGGCAAGGTTAGAGGCAGTCAGACAGGGTGGCCTGAGAAGGCTGGAGGGCCCTTCAGAAGCTGCTTGGTGAGGCAACGTGCAGGTGAGTTTGGTGGAGGAGCAGAGGTGAGCACTAGACAGACCCACCACCAAAATCCCAGGAGGAGATGAAGTCTACCCCTCAGGAACCTCTGTCACACTTGAAATGGGCAGCTGATGGATGAGGCACAAGATGACAAGGACCACTCCAGGGGTCTCAGTGTCACCAGAGAGCTCTGTCTCAAGGACACAGTCTCCCTGCTGTGTTCAAAAGGACAGGGCTTTCAACGCATTCCCAGATAGGACCAGCTAGGTGCCACGCCCCAGGAGCTGAGAGACTCAGCCCTCTGGACACAGACAACAAGACCTGCCCTTCCTGCCACACACCCCCCCCCCCCCACTCGCCACCACTAGAGCCCTAGGAATCTGTCTCCCTTCTCCAACAGGAGCTCTGCCACCCAGGTCCCTGCATAGCATCAAGTCACTGATGGCCAGGGACACACAAGGTGCCCTGTGGGAGTGGACTGACAAGAAGCTGGTACCAAGGGGAAGCAGCTGGCCTGCAGGAGCAACACCCACTTGCTGGGCTTCTTAGGAGGTGAGGCTCCTGGAGGGGACATGGAATATGGCTCTGGGGGGAGAAAGGAAGCTAGCCACAGTGGAGGGCAGTGGAGAGCCATTTGGGTATGAAGCCAGTGTTGGGAACAGGGCCAACAGCACCCACAGGGACGCTCCTGGCTCCCCCTGCCCTACTGCTAGATCTCCCAGGACAACCGAACAGCCCCCAGCAGCTCAGACGCAGGAGCCCACCTCTATTTCCTCAACACCCCAGATTCCTGATGGCCTGCATTCCATGAGGTCTTGCTGAACAAAAAACCCATCTCTCCTGGAAGAAAAATGAGTTGGAGTTGGAACACTTCCCTTTGAGGACACAAATATGCAAATCTATAGTTTTCCAGTAAGGATGCCGCATGGGCACAGGAACAGTCAGACCCTCCACTCCAGAGGTTTCTACAGGAAGCAGCAGCCACAGCTTGAAGCAAGGGGAGAAAAGCTCATAAACACCAGAGCAAGGACCAGAATGGCCTCAGGAGTTCCCACCAGCTGCTGACATGCACATCTACAAAGCAAAGAGCCAGACTGCCTCCCACTGTCTATCAGGAACACTGAAACTCTTCCATGGGAGGGGCACTGCCTTACTGAGCTGCCAGGGTTCTCGGGCCCACGGTTTGGGATTACGCCATGTCGGGCCACTAGGCCCAGTGGTAAAGGAAGCTGACTCAGTAGGGGCGGTCCTGGTTAGAGATGACCCCTCTTTAGTGACATTCCCAGCCCAGAGCCTGGAGCATACACACTCTTGGCTGCACTGAGGGGGACATGTGAACCAAAACCTACAGGGCCTCTGGGTCCCAGAACCCTTCTCAGCCTCTGAGGAGCCAGGAAAGCAGTTCCTGTGATACCAGCACAGAGAACCTGGCAGCAGCCCCTGCCCAGGACAATACTGGCTGGAGGATCCTGAAAGAAGGTGAGGATGTGTTATGTCAGGGTGCTGGGGGACCCGTGACAGTGAGGGAACAGGGGTTTCTGGGAGGGGTGGCCCCTCCCCTAGCCCCACTGTCCATACCACCTTCCCATCTTCCTCAGATAGCCCTTTGCCCACATCACCCCACTGTAGTCACACAGGGGAGCTCCCAGACTGTACACCCAGGGTTCAAAAAAAAAAAAAAAGCCCACCTTCCATGGGAAGTGGGAATGGTATGAACAGGTTCATGAGATGCACAGGGGACAGGGTCTGCAGGCAGCTTCGCTTTCTCTGGGCCCCCTGGCTGGTATGGCTGAGACCAGTGCTGCACAACAGAGCTTTCTGTCTACAGCATCCGCCAGGGCAGCAACAAGCTCCTGCCAAAAACAGCCAAATAGCGGGGAAGCTGCACGGACAGTCCAGAAGGGTAGGATTCCCTTTGCCTTCCCTTGGGGGAGGCTCCACAGCCCCAAATTCCTACTCAAGATGCTTTCTGACCTGACTCCTGAGTAGTTCAGCCCCACTCAGGAAAGCCAACCTGTCCTGCCGGCAGAAAGAGGGCCCCTGCACCCATATGGCTCACACTGTGGCTGCACAAGTCACCCGGCCCCAAGTGCTGCCTCAAATACTACAACAGCTCATGGTGGTGGTCTAACCTGACCAGCCAGGCTCCTGTACACTTCTCTAGGGGTAACTCTAGTACTACACACGTGCTTCCTCAACCCTTCCATTTATACATCACAAGCGTAATATGCGTGTGTGTGTATCTAGGCCTCACACACAGCTGGGAGACAGGAGTGGGAAAGTGAAAGGCAGGCTCCGAGTTGGTGAGGAGCCAGGGATCTGTCTCCACTGTCTGTACTTTGCACCAATGTCACACTGCCACCCACTTCCAACACATATGTTCCATCTTAAAACATCAAAATATCAGCACAGGGCTTGACAAATGCTAAGGCCAGCATTTCCTGCCTGCAGCCCCTGAAAAGCTGACACTAGCACATCACATGCCAGACATATTCCTTTTGTTGACCTTTTAAAAAATACCACCTTCCAGAAACCATTCAGAAAAACACCTGTCAAACGCATTTGCCCACCTATGCTAAACATTGCAACCTCACCCAGCCCTCCAGAAGCAAAGCCCAGTGGGGGGGGGGGGGGAGGATGGCCCCCAACCAGGCTTCTCCAGAGGACAGTCATCCTGGCCCATAGAGGGTAAAAAGGAACCAGTGGCCGAGTGCTCACTCTGCCCAGGCTCCCATGAATACCACAGCAGCCTCACTCACGCCATTTCACTGAGGAAATGTCGGCCTAGCCTAGCGGATACCCCTGACTGGCACAGGGCCCAGAACACTGCTCTGCAAAGGTGGCACAGGGAACCTGCTACTTGAGAGTTTGTGCTAGGCACTCCATGAGGAGGCGCTTTCTCATGGGATGTTCTCTGTCCACAGGGCTGGACACAGGAGGGCTCAGGAATGATAGAATCTCACTTAAGCCAGCCCACTTACTAGCTCAGAGAGCCCAGGCTGTCAGAGCTGCTTCTGCAGGAGTCTTGTAAGCTAAGACACTCTTCACAGGCCCACTCTCAGAGGAGTTACATGCCAGGGTCAATTTAAATGACTACCCTGGCTCAGCCGGCATGGCTCAGTGGTTGAGCATCAACCTAGGATCCAGGAGATTGTGGTTTGATTCCTGGTCAGGGCATGTGCCTCTGCTGCGGTCTCGATCTCCAGTGGGGGGCCTGCAGAAGGCAGCTGATCAATGGCTCATCATTAATGTTTCTCTCTCCCTCTCCCTGAAATCAATAAAAATATATTTTAAAAAATAAAAACAAATAAATGACTACCCTGGCAGGCAGGGACCACCCCAATTGCTCCAGGGTGGCCCTTCATTCTGGAAATCCTGACTTGTAGACTCCAGGGAGTCTCTACCTCACTCCACCCCCATGGCTCCAGCATGAGCCTTTCCCCCCTTCCGCTTAAAGTGTCCTTTTTTTTTAAGTAGACGGTATCACCCTCCCTTTCGGAGACTGCCTTCAACACTGCCTCCTGTCTGGACTCTTTTTTAAAAACATATCTTTATTGATTTCAGAGACAGGAAGAGAAACATCAATGATGAGAGTCATTGGTCAGCTGCCTCCGGCACGCCCCCCCACTGGGGATCGAGCCCACACCCCGGACATGTGCCCTGACCGGGAATCGAACCTCGATCTCTAGAACCTAGATGCTCAAGCGCCGAGCCACGCCCGCCAGGCCTGTGCGGATTCTTTATCCAAGCCAAGGCCCCGGTCACTCTCAGGGGGCCCTGTTTCAGTGGCTCAGCAGTCACGTCCTCTTCCCTTCCCGCTTTCGTGAGCCGGTGAGGTTCCCAGAGGGCTGGGCGCGCCTGTCGGCCTAGGCCGGGCCGCCGCGAAGTGCTTAATAAACACGTGCTGGGCAAGGGGTCCACAGGCGCGGGCCACAGCTCGCAGGTATTCCGGTCACCCACCAGCACCGGCCGAGGAGGGCCCCAGGCATCCGGCCGCCGCGCTCGGGCCGGGATCGCCGCAGGGATCTGCCGGCCACGTGGCCCACGGGCCCCGCCCCTCCGCGCTGGCCCGGCGCCGCGCTCGGCCCGCCGCCCCTAAGCCAGGCCCCTGACGGCGCGGAGCCGCTAGGGCAGCCCGGGCCGCCCGCCCCTGGCCCGTGGGGCTCCCGCGGCACGTAGCGCGGGCCGCCCGCCCCTGGCCCGTGGGGCTCCCGCGGCACGTGGCCCGGGCCGCCCCTCGCCCGTGGGGCCTTCTTCGGCGCGAGCCGCGGTACTCACACGCCTGCCAAGGACGCGGCGAGCAAAGACCAGGGCTCGGCGGCGCGGGACAGCTGAGGAAAAGGAGGGCCGTCCGGGTCGCGCACGGGAAATGAAACCGCGGGGTCTACCACGTGACGCGGGCGGGGACGCGGGGGGAGCGGCTCGCGCGCCCGCCCCGCCGTCGGCGCGGCGCGGGACTCTGTCCCGGGCTGCAGAGACGGAAGCCAGATGGAGACCACCACGGGGCTCGCTCTTTCCTGGAGGAGCCGGAGCAAATAGCTGGGAACGGGACGGCAGCCCGCCTGCCCCTCCGCTGCCGGCTCAATGGGCTCGCCCGGCCGGGGCTGAGGGGCGGGCCCGCACGCACGGCGCGGCTCGCGGGGACGGTCCCAGCGGCGCGGGGGCGGGGCTCGCGCAGGCGCCCCGGAGCCGGCGAGACAAAGGGGAGGGCCGCGGCCAGCTCCGCCCCCAACGCCGGCCCGAGCGGCCGGCCGGCGGGCTTATGGCTCCGGCGCCCCGGCCTCCGCCACCATGTACCCTGCGGGTTCCCCGGCGGGCCCGGCCCCGCGCCGCGGCCGCCACTCCCCGCCCGGATGTCCCGCGCAAACGCCGCGGCCCCCCGCCCCCGCCCCGGCCCCCGCCGAGCGGCCCCGCGTGGCGGTGAAGATGGCCTTCCGCAAGGCCTACTCCATCAAGGACAAGCTGCAGGCCATCGAGCGCGTCAAGGGCGGCGAGCGGCAGGCCAGCGTGTGCCGCGACTTCGGCGTGCCTGGCGGAACGCTGCGCGGCTGGCTCAAGGACGAGCCGAAGCTGCGCTGGTTCCTGGAGCAGCTGGGCGGCGAGGTGGGCACGCAGCGCAAGAAGATGCGGCTGGCCAACGAGGAGGAGATCGACCGCGCGGTGTACTCGTGGTTCCTGGCGCTGCGCCAGCACGGCGTGCCGCTGTCGGGGCCGCTCATCCAGGCGCAGGCCGAGGCCTTCGCGCGCCAGATCTACGGGCCCGAGTGCACCTTCAAGGCCAGCCACGGCTGGTTCTGGCGTTGGCAGAAGCGCCACGGCATCTCCAGCCAGCGCATTTACGGCGAGGCCGAGTCCCCGGCTGCCGGCCCCGCTCCCGGCTCGCCGGTCAAGCAGGAGCCCGGGCAGCCTCCGGGCGCCGGCTCTCTGCCGGGCCGCGTCCCGCTCTCGCCAGCCCCCGTCGAGGGCGGCTATGACGATGAGCAGATCTACAACGCCAACGTCACCGGCCTCTACTGGAAGCTGCTTCCGGAGCAGGCTGCACCCCTGGGGGCCCGGGGCTGCGGCCCTCGCTGGCGGGACGACCGGGTGACAGTGCTGCTGGCCGCTAACCTGACTGGCAGCCACAAGCTGAAGCCACTAGTCATCGGGCGGCTGCCCGACCCGCCCAGCCTGCGCCACCACAACCAGGACAAGTTCCCTGCCTCCTACCGCTACAGCCCAGATGCCTGGCTCAGTCGCCCTTTGCTGCGGGGCTGGTTCTTCGAGGAGTTCGTTCCGGGCGTCAAGCGCTATCTGCGCCGCAGCTGCCTACAGCAGAAGGCTGTGCTGCTGGTCGCCCACCCACCCTGCCCAAGCCCAGCTGCCAGGATGCCTGCCCTGGAGGAGAGAGAAGAGACCCCCAGGCGGTTCCGGCCTGAGCCCCTCAGCCACCCGGAGGAGCTGCAGACCCCTGATGGGGCTGTGCGAGTGCTGTTCCTGTCCAAGGGCAGCAGCCGAGCACACATCCCTGCCCCACTAGAGCAGGGAGTGGTGGCTGCCTTCAAGCAGCTGTACAAGCGGGAGCTGCTTCGGCTGGCCGTGTCCTGCGCAGGGGGCTCCCCGCTGGATTTCATGCGCAGCTTCATGCTCAAGGACATGCTCCACCTGGCTGGCCTCTCCTGGGACCTGGTGCAGGCAGGCAGCATCGAACGCTGCTGGCTGCTCGGCTTGCGAGCGGCCTTCGAGCCTCAGCCAGAGGATTGTGCTGGGCAATGGGCTCGCCAGGCTGAGGAGGCAGCTGAGCACAGCAGGGTGCTCAGCGACCTCACACACTTGGCCGCCCTGGCATACAAGCGCCTGGCACCTGAGGAGGTGGCTGAGTGGCTGCACCTGGATGATGATGGGGGGCTGCCTGAGGGCTGCAGAGAGGAGGCACGCCCTGGCCGGCCCCCTACACTTGCCCCTGTGGCCCCTCCACCCCCTGGCAGCCTACCCTCTGTCGTGGAGGGTGGGGAGGAGGAGGCTGCTGTGCCCACTGCTGGGGAGGCTGTTCGGGGTCTGGAGACAGCTCTTCGGTGGCTGGAAAGCCAGGACCCCCGGGAGGTGGGGCCACTGAAGCTGGTGCAGCTGCGCTCACTGATCAGCACAGCCAGGAGGCTGGGGGGCATTGGGTCTTCTGAAGCCCCTGACAGTGGGGTGTGACCAAGCCAGTCCTATTGGCCCCCCTGGGGCCTTTGTCCTGCTGCACCTGGAGGGAGGGGACACACACAGTCTCCCCTCTGCCCTCCCCTGGGGTGGCCCACCCCATGGCTAGGGTTCCAGGGATCCTGGCCCTGCCATGTTTGGAGGGGCTCTGTTGGTGAAGGGTCATCCTGCTCTACTGTCCCTCCAGTCTCCTGGGGGTAGCTGGAAGAAAGGCCCCGGGCTCCGCCTCCTCCTCCCTGGGCAGCCTGGTCTGTGGTCTTAGCCAGGACCCCTCCCACACACACCTGGCTTACACACACCACAGCACTTATAAAAGGGCAGGGCCCTGTGTTCCTGCCTTTGCCTCATGGGACTGAGGCCTCCAGCCTGGCCCACCCTCACCCCCATGATCTGTCAACTTGCACTGGACAAGAGCCTGGTCCTCCTGTCCACCCTGAGCCCTGGTGCTGTGTGGTTCCTGTGCCACTGCCACAGCTGTGGCTTCTCGGTCGGGGGAGACACCCTCAGTTTTGTTTTTATCACATTAAATCCATTTTTACAGATATGGGGGGCAGGCAGAAGGGGGTGTTTCAGTCTCAAAGGATGGGTTCTCTGGGCTGGGAAAGGAGGATGGTGTCCAGCACTCAGGCCTCCTGACATTCTGGATGCAGCAGGGGTATAGATTTCTGTTCCACTTGGACTTTTAATTTTCCTTAATACATTTTCCAAACAGCTCTTATTCTGTGGGGTTGGCATGCGGCTGAATTTGGGGCCTGGTGACTTGACCAGTGACTGGACAGGGTCCTTGGACTCCCAGCAGCCATAGCCCACTTTGTCCAGGCCCAGGGCCCAAGGCCACCCACCTGCTCAGAGCTGGGGGCAGGTGAAACTGACAACCACGCTGAACAACCCTGCAGTGCCTTAGGGCCCCAGGCTCCTCCCCCCTTTGGCAAGGGCATGGCTGAGTGGCTGCTTCCCCAGCCCAGGAATTGGACTTCTGGGTGGCAGTTTGAAAGGGTAGAAAAGCTGCCTGTGTTTTGACCCAGCTGCCCCATCCACTCTGGATTCAGATACATGCTGGTGGTCTGGGGCCCAGAGATGCCTGTCCCTCCTGGGTGCTGCCTTTGCAGAGATGCTGCCAAGAGGGGCAGGGGACTGACAGAGAGGCACTGCCTGCCTCTGGCACTGTCTCCTGCCCCTAGATATCTTGGAGGCCAGAGGTTGCAGACAGTGTGTTTGTGGAATGGCTGCACCTCTGGGAGGTGCTAAAGGGCTCCCTGGGGCAATAGCCACACAAGTCCAAGAACATAAACAGTTCCTTAGGACCGCCCCCAGTCAAAACACACACACACACACACACACCTTAAATCTGAAAGTTGAGGGAAGGTGTGGAGAATTTGGCATCAAGAGAAGTGAGCCTTGGCTAGCCAGGCCCAGGGCAGCCGCTCCTGCGGAGGAGGTAGGCACCTGACACCTCCCTTGCCAGCTGTCTGGAGTCTGCACACCTAGAGGAACCTTTGGCAGTCTGAGGCTGGTCCTGGGTCTCTAACCCAACAACTGGCCAGGGGCTTCAGGAGTCCTGCCTTTTATACCATCTATCACTCCTGTTGATAGGGACCCAGGGCCAGGAGACTTCTGGGTGTGGGAGGCAGACCTTGGCCTAGATGGGCAGCAGGTAAGGGTGTACCTGAGGCTCTATACAGTCCAGGTGGCCTCTGGCAGGGGCCCTTCAGCCTACATCAGCATTGCCCTCTCTGGCCCTCTGTGGGACCCGTGTCAGACCTTGTGCCTAGCTATCAGGCTGCCTCACATCACACCAGCCCCCTCCCAACAGGAGAACCAAGGCTGCACCCCAGGGGGAAGCTCTGGCCTGTCTGGGTGGCCCTGAATGGGCACTGGTAAAACCAGGCCAGTCCAGTCTGGCATGGGGCCCTGAGAAGCTAGTTTGAGTGCCAGTCAAGTGTCGGTCCAGAGGCCTTTGGCTTTGCTGAGTGGGGGACCCCCTCACAAGAGGGCCTGTACAGGTGTCCTCTCTAGAATGGAGGCAAAGGTGTCATGTGTGCCTTGGGGTGGAGGCTGCAGGCACCTAGCCCTGTAGACAGTCCCACCAACAGGTCATTGTGATCCTGGGTTGCCCTGGGGCCCCATCCCAGTGCAGCTACTGGTTCAAGTCACCCATCTCCCTGGGCTCAACTAGGTGTGAAGTAATGGGGCACCTGGCTAGAGGTTTCCTGCAGGAGACCCCAGAGTTTGTCTGCAGCAAAATGGCTGAAGTGCATCCTAGCTGGTGGCCTTACTCCACAGCCTGTCCTTCATTGTTGTTTATCTGCTGGGCCCATAGTCTCTTGAGCTTGTCACCCTGGTTTGTAATGACCTGAGAATGAGGTGGTGGGTACCACTGGGTTGATGCTGCTAGAATCCCTTCATTCATTGCCTGCAAGCTGGAAACTTGCCCTGGAGGATTACACATTCCCCGTCAGAGGTGTGGGGACCCCTGCAACCTTGGTGCTTGGGGGCAAAGCCATCAGCCTCTCCCCATCCTATTCACAGCCCTTTGACGAAGACAGTGTAACTGCTCTTCCAGTGGCCGCTGGTCAGGGTATTGTGAGAGCTCCCCTGTGGGCTTGGCAGTGGGCAGGGAAGGTAAGCATGCACAGGTTTCTGAAAGCACCCAAATCTATTTTGGGGGGGGTAAGACCAGGCTGCAACAGTCAGGGGGCACCATCTTGCCTGAGAGGGCTGCATGCTTGGGAACTGGCCCCCCAGATGTCAACTGCAGATGAAGGTCCCGTTGGCCCAAGTGCAGGTCTGGCTTGCTGTGGAAAGCCCAGGTGGGAGTAGGGCCCTGGGCAGTTTGGCCCATGGTAAGGGTGCCCACAGGTGAGGCCTGACTCTGGTGGTATATCCTTGAGAAAACTGTGGGTTGGTGGGTGGCATGCTGTGAGGGGCCCTTTCACACCCAGTATCGCTGATGGTGTTCACCTGGTCAGATGGGCCCAGTGTATTTTATAATAAAGGCTGAATGTGCCAACTTCATACACATATCCGTTCTAAAGTCTTATTTGTGTAGCTTTGACCCAGTGCTTGGATCTAAAACTCATGTTGAAAAAGTGGGGAGAGTATAAAAATGGAACAGTGAAGAAGCCACTATATGCACCAGCTTCTAGTCACTTTAGCCTTGTGGTATAAGGTGAACAGACCTGGCCAGCCAAGGATTGGACTGTGACCCTGCCCCCTCTTGAATCAATGTGTCCTGTCATAGGCCACCACCATCTGGGGCAAGGCTGGGTTGGGGGCACATCAAGGTGCATCTCATTCAGGGAGTGGCCTGCTGGGCCCAGCCCACCCTAGTCCCCAAGGATTATGAGATGCATTGCTGGGACCCACTGCTGTATGGCTGAGGGTGAGTTGGGGTGCAGGGCTCTCAAGTGATGGTTATGGGTCACTATCATGTGCTGCCAGTCCCCTAGAATTTGGTATTACTGGCCTCCCATTAAATATTGGTCACTCCACGCTCTCAGACAGTGACTTTATTCCCATTTCACAGGTAAAGAAACCTGCTGTGGAAATTCTCAGGCTGACTCCTCTAACAAGTGGCAGGCCCAGGGTCAAACAAAGGCAGGAATAGGGTGGGGGCTGGAGGCCCCGGAGGAGGGGCAGACCTTGGGGCTGTGTGTATGGCAGATGGCAAGGCCACCAGGCAGGCATGGGAAAGCTGTTGCGCAGGAGCCTCAGACACCTTACAGACTACTTTCCTCAGCTGGTAGGTGGCAGCGGGAACTGGGGAAAGTCAGGGGAGCTCCAGCCTCTGGGGCCTTTGCAGGCAGTGAGGCCTCAGTGAGCCTTGGGGGTAGTGCAGGAGACGGCTGCAGGTGACTCCCCCCACCAAAAGGCCCCAAGGCCTTGCTTCGGGCCCCAGTCCCCAGCCTGTTGGTCTGTTCATGGATATGCTGGAGAGCAAGGTCCTGCAGTCAGAGGCCAGGCCTTGGGACCCTCTAGGACTTGATTAAGAAGGGTCATCAGGGCCAGCTCCACTTGCCACCTGCCAGGAGCTTAGGGTCTGGGGGAGGGACCAACACCCAGCTAAAGTCAGGTGTGTGGTTCCCACTGGCCAAGGCCCATCCTCCTAAACCTGGAGCAGCGCCCCCTGACCTGGTCACAGGCCAACCTAGTGATAAAACAGATGTAGTGGCATAGCACCACTGGCTTCACTGAGGGGAGCAGGTCTCATGCAAATTCCCATGTCCCCACAAGTCAGAGCTGACTGCAGCCACACAGCTGCTCCTGTGCCAGGGGCTCTGCTCATGCCTCTGCTAACCGGCCAGCTACGGGCACCTGACCATTACTGCCAGTGCTCAGGCCCTCAAAACCTACATTACCCCTTACGGTGGGCCATCACCATGAGGCCTTGTGCCTGGGTGCAGGGACTACTGAGGGATCCCCTCCAGTCCTGTCCCTCATGTTCCCTGTATAGGAAGTGGGGAATAACCAGCAAGGCTCCTAAAGATTAGAGGAACCACAGTGCTCAGGAAGGATCCAGAAGGGAATGGGGGAGGCAGGCCTGCTCTGGGGATCCAGGGGCTGTGGCCCATGTCTAGCACCTGCACTCTACTTTCTGCTGAGCTCCTTGGCCCGGCAGGTGGCGGCCTCCACGGCGCTCATGGTGGCTGCCCGCAGCCCACCCTGCTCCAGGGCGTGAAGCCCATGGATGGTGGTGCCACCAGGCGTGCACACGTCCGTCCTCAGCTGGGCTGGGTGCTGCCCCTTCTGCAGCAGCATCTTGGCTGTTCCCTGGGGAGAAGAGTGTTGGTGGCCAGTGACTCCAGGGAAGAAGGCAGCCCCTTCTTTCTCCAGCTCAGCCCACTGTGCAGCCAGCTTTGTCATGCGTCCCCGCTGCTCCCAAGAGGCATCCAGGCCCATCACCTTTCACTCATTCCCCTGGGGCCACAGTCACTCACCAGCAGGGTCTGGGCGGCAATGCGGTGAGCCAGGCCACTGGGCATGCCCATCTTGATGGCGCCTTCAGCCAGGGCCTCAGAGAACACACACACCTGTAGGGGTGGCAGTATCAAAGCCAACACTCCCCTGGACATAGGATCCAGCCTGGAGAAGTCTCAGAACCTTCAGAAACAAGGCCCAGAGCAGGGCCCAGGGCCGAGGCTTGAGCCCAGGGCTCTGCCAAGGGTCAGCTCAAAGGCCCAGGAAGGAAATAATGTGGGGGAAAGCAAAGTTCATGGGCAGCCAGGGACCAAGCCATCCAGTCCAAAGAGTAGGGGCAGCCACAAGGACTTGGCCGATGGCTGGCCTGTGGGGGTGGGGAGGGCCAGGCAACACTCACAAAGGCCACGCCACTGCCACTGAGGCCAGTGTGGATGTCCACGTGGGCCTCAGGCACCTCTTCACACTGCCCACAGGCCTCCAGCAGAGTATGTAGAAGCTCGGCCTCACTGCTCCGGACGTGGTGGCCCCGGGCCATCACCATGGCCCCCTCCTGGACCACGCAGGGCAGGTTGGGTGAGATCCGCAGCACCTGGGCCTTTGGGGGAAGCAGCTGGCCAGAGAGAGGCTGCAGTCAGGAAACCTGTGGGATCGGCTTGCCAGGCAGGCACACATCTCAGCCAGACTCCCTCCCTTGCTTCCCAGGTGCAGTGCCAGAAAGAACCCTAACCCCAGTCCCCTGAGCCACCCAGCCACATTGGCAGGCTGGCTAGGAGGCTGTGTGCCACGTGTCCCACCCATACTGAGCCCAGGATGGAGATGGTCTGGGACAGACAGCAAAGGCTGGGAAGCTGAGTCTGGTCAGAATAGCATACTCTGGGGCGACAGCCTCATCCCCACAAGCCACTCACCTCCTCTAGGGTGCTCAGAGAGACCCCAGCAGCCACAGACACCAAGATGTGCTCAGAGGTGACTACGGGGGCGACCTCTGCCAGGACAGCTGGCAAGACATGGGGTTTGGTGGCAAAGAAGACGAGTGAGCAGCTCTGAAGCACCTCTTGGTTGGAATGTGTGGTCTGGCAGCCCAGAGCCTGTACCGGAAACACAGGAACCAGGATAGGGTAAGTGGACATCTTCCTAAATCCCGCCCTTTGGGCTGGAGGCCACCCTGCATTACCATGAGTCTCTCCCCTTACAAATGCCGGCATCCCCTACCCCACTCCCAATGACCCAGACTCAGCCAGACCACCCACTCTTGCTTAGGGCCCAACCCTGAACTTCAGAGACACCCTGATGTCAACACCTCTGTGAGCCCTCCAATCCCAGTGAGTGCCCATGACCATCCCTACCCACCCCAACATATGCACGCATGCATGCACGTCCATATACACATATACGTGCACACTCACACATGCAAACACCCACACCCCTTTACTCTGCCCTGGTCCTCCACAACCTTGACTTTCCTTCTGGCCTTTGACCTTCCCTTCCCCAGCCCAGCCCAGCTAGTCTCAAACTTTATCTATATAAGCAACACTTCCTGGCCTCAAGAAGTGTCTCAGAGGGACAGGAGCCAAGAGCCCCCAGGACCCTTGGGGAAGCCTCAATTCAGGTGGGTCCCAGCTCACCTGAAAGTGACAGAGGTTCCTGTCAGTTGGTGCACTGGCCAGCACGTGCTGGGCTTCCACTTTTCCTGGAGAGAAAGGCAAAGGACTGGTGTTATTGAGGAGGTGGGGTGGAAGGAAGGGGGGGGGAGCCAGTCTGGCCTGCCCTTACTGAAAACTGGCAGGTTCAGCCATGCCTGGGCCATCTTGGCCCTTGGCTGGCCTGAGACTCTCCAAGAACCCAAGTGCTCAACAGGGGTGCTCCATGCAGCAAGGACCAGGCAAGCAGATCCATTTAATTCTACTCGGCAGTCACCGCCACTGCCTGCTGCTGCTGTTGCTGAGTCCAGAGGCCCTGCTGGACATGTGCCAGGAGCTTGACTCATCTTGTGAGGACACAGATCCCAGGGGCCTTTGCCTTTAGGGATTGGAAGTGTGAAGAACAGGGGGCATGATGGGTAGGGAGGCCCCATGGGGGCTGGGCTTCCCTGGGACAGGGTGCATCTGTGCTGGGACGTCCAAGCAGAGGCTAAGTGCTTATTTGGTAGAAATCATCTGTTTGTGGAGTATGAAGGTTAGATTTCTATAATGTCGGAAACAGGACGGCAGAAGTGCACCCCAAACCTGAGCCCAGAACTGATTAATCCTGACTGTGATGTCCACTATGCACTACACACACATACCAGTACTGTGCTCAACACGAATCCAGCCCTGGGAGGCAGGCGATACTGTTGGGCTTTACAAGTAAAACAACTGAAATTTGCAGTAAACTATTTTGTGACTGATTTTGACCCATTTGGACTTTGATATATGGTCGAAGGCAGAAAGCCAGCCCATTATCCACACGTAAAGGTTTCTAATTACTGCGAAGCAAGGTTGAGACAGAATTGTCATCCCTTACAGTAAAGCAGTTTCTCCACAGGGGATGATCTGGCCTCAAATGTCCATAGTGTGGAGGCAGAGAAATCCTGTAGGGTGCCACTAGGAGTGAAGCTGCCATAAAAATAGAAAAGGAATTGGAAGCTCAGAGAGGTTAAGCAACTCGACCAAGGCCAGAGAGTTGGTGCCAGATCCCAGGCTCTAAGCCAGCGCTGTCCAAGAGAAGTTATCACTGGAGCCGTATATGTAACTACATTTTCTAGTAGTCACACGAAACAAGAAGATCCAGGTGAAGTTAATTGCGCTATATTTTATTTAACCTCAAAATAGTACCCTTCCAACACATAATTTGCTAAGATACGTTACTTTCCCTTTTTTATGCTAAATCTTCTAAGCCCGGTGTACATTTTATTCTATATACTCTCAATTCGGATCAGCCACATTTCAAGTGCTCTACAGCCACATGCCGCTGGTGGCCACTGTGGGGACAGCCGCCTTTGACTCCCGCCGTGTTTTCAGAAGGAAGTCGAGTCCCGAGGGCGGGGCCCGCGTTCCACCCAGCGACCCTCGCGCGCAGGCCCCTGGCGGCCCAGGCTCCGCCCAGAGGCGCTGCGCTATCCAACCCTCTGGGCAGGCGAGCTCTGGCCAGGCATGCCCATCCCTCCCACACCACGCCGGCGTCCGACACCCCCGCGCGCCCCACCTGCTCGGATAAGGCCCCGCGCGATGGCCTCCGCCATGCGGCCCGCGCCCACAAAGCCCACGCGGCGAGGGCCGGGTTGCGCAGCCTCCGCCGCCATCTCACCGCTGGCCCACCCCTTTCCAGTCGCTGGCTTCCGGGGCCCCACGCCCCGCCCCCTCCCGTCAGGCTCCGGGCCGTACTCTCTGTTCATTGGTCCGAGAGTTTGGCGTCAGAATCCGGTGGGTGCGGCCTGGGCGGGGCGCGCCAAGGGGGCGGGACACGGCGAGGCAGAGTTGGCCGCTCCCGGAACCGTCTCGCGCGAAAGGGGGAGGCAAGCTGGGGACCTGGGTCCCGCTACTGAGGGCGGTGGCGAGCCATAGCAGAATGCTGGGCGGGTGCGTGCAGATCAGATCCTGGTTTTCCAAAGGATCTTGGAAAGCTTGAAAAGCTGCATTCCAGAGATCGGTGCCCTGGAGCGTGCCTGTTGGGCGTCCCTCATGGGGACGCTGCAGAGACCCGTAGGCCACTGATTGATGGTCGCTGGGCAGCTGAGCTTCCAGGAGTGACATTCGCCCTGATTATGAGGAACTGACCGGCAGGGTCCAGACTCTGGCCTGTCATCACGACAGGTCAGGTGCTAAGAAGTGGGGCCCTGCCAGCCTCCGCCGGCTTCTCTGGGTGGCAGCAGCGGTCTCAGAGCGCCCTGGTTCTCCGTTTGGAGCCTGGGAGGGGGCTCAGGTGGGAAGGACAGGACTGCTTGGTGAGAGCTTGTGAGCAGCTCCTTCCTAAGCTGCAGCGCTCCAGGTGACAGCGTAAAATTAGCACTACCAGTGAAATGCGTAAGCAGACGTCCAGCTTTTCTGTGTTAAAGTTCCTCTGGCCAGCCCGGATCCAGGTTTCCGCGGGCCTTCCAGAGTGCTGCGGGGAGGCAGGAGGCCTCCCTGAGGCTTGGGGACCCAGCAGAGCCCTGGTCCCTCTTATTGGTTCTGAGGGAGATGGAGTGCTTGGTGGCCAGGGATCATCTTAGAGACTGACAGGGGGAAGGTGAGGATGGGTGTGGGGAGTGGTGTAATTTTTGACATGGGAAAAATAAGGCTTGAAGAGCTGATTGTAGTTTGTCTTTTTACTGTTCACCCAGTCTAAATTTGCATTTTAAGGACATATTATTTTCTTTTAAGCTCTACTTTGACATTTTCTAAACTCTTCAACAATGAAATTCCATAATTCATTCAACATTGTCCCTGCTATATGTGACCTGCTCTGGGCCGGGATGGGTGCCACATAGCAGCTGACCTGACACCTGAACTCTCAGCCTGAGGACATGCATTCTGTCTGAGGAGATAGCCCCTCTATGATAAACACACACACACACACATAGGAAAACCAGGGAACGACTCAGGGCATATAACTACTACTTGTATCCCATCAGGTGTGTCCAGGCCTCTCAGCTCTGTGCTGGCCTCCTTCCCATCCTTCTTACCTGGCTAATTTGAGCTCTAACTCAGGCGCCACACCCTCCACCCCATCCCTGAATCCCCACATGGAGAGCCTTCATTCACAAAGGGCTGGCGCCGAGGGGTTACACTGAAGGGTCCTGGAGCTCCAAGTCCTGGGGAGAGAGGGGGCCTCCCAGGTGTTTCCAGACAAGCAAACAGGCAGCACTACAACCCTGCATGGCAGGGTGGGCATTCAGAAGTGAAGGACCACTGCAGCTGAGACCTAATAGGCAGGGAGAAATTGGCATGAGGGGCTCCAGGGCCAGCCCCTGGGGAGGCCCATAGGATAAACATCTGGGCTTGCCTGAGAGAAAGGGGTGATGACAAGTGCAGTTTGAGGTCAGCCGGGCTCAGGGAGAGAGGCTGAGACTCCTGCGCCTGGCACTGGGAGAGAGCCAATATCGCTTGAATAGACAAAGGGAGAAATGGACGTGGCAGCCACATCTGGGTCAGAAGCTAGGAGTTAGTGTGAAGGTGGCAGAGGGCACTAGGAAGGAAAGGCCCTGAGAAGAGGTAGGCCCCCAGGCCAGGGAAGGAGCCTGGGTCCTGGGCAAGGCAGTCTGGTGAGGGGCTTCAGAGCTGAGAACTCCAGGGTCCACACCCCAGTACCAAATGACTGGCCAGGGGAACCTGTCATTCAACCTGTCTGGACTTTGCTCTGCTCCTACTGAGAATGGGAGGCCCATGGCACTCACCTCCCTGCCCACCATGCCCAGCAGGCCCCCCTGGGTGACACCTGTTACTGTCCATGGATAAGGGCAGGCTGGGCCCCATCACCCAAGCTGCCGCCTGAGTGGGGTAGGAAGATGAGGGGCCAGGCTTGGCCCAGCTCTCTCCTGCAGTCCCAGGAAAGGCTGAGCCACCCAATCACCATCCTCCCCTCGGTCTGTCCAAATCCAGACCCAGCCTCTTCCCCCAAAGTCCTGGGGCTGAGGGGGAAAGCCCTTGGGGGCTTAGGTCACCAGGCCTGCTTGTGGCCAGGGCTCCATCAAGGAATACCCAGCCCTGCACCCCCACTGGCCAAGAGTCCACTATCTCACGCTTGTGGCCTGCCTGCTTCCTGCTCACATACCTGCCTCTCCATGTCTCCACCTTTGCCACCCCAGGGACAGTTGGCAACTGTGGCCCAGCATCTCTCAGAGGCTGAGGAGTCAGCAGGGGTATCCTGGGGCTGGCCAGATTCGGGGATGTAGTGCCTGGTATGGGGGACAACTGGCACAGAGCTGCCAGTGCGAGGCCTATAAAATGTACTTTATTGGCTCCCAGGAGTGGGAGAGCAAGATCAGAAGTGGACACACTCAGGACCTGGGCATTGGCACTGAGGAGCAAGGTGCCAGGCCTGGCCAGGCCTGTTTCCCTGAGGAACAATGTGAATGGTGGCCCCACTGGACAGCTGCCTGGAGCCACCCTGGTGGAGGGGGTGTAATGCAGGCCCAAGTTGCCAGGCAGTGCCCTTGACTCCTGGTAGGGTCTGAGGGTGAGGGTAGTGGCCACTGAGCTCTGCCACTGCAGGGGTCTAAGGGGAAGCCGGCACCTGGCCCACCACTGCACTTCACTTCCGGGCCTGCTCGTAGTTGTCGGTGAACCAGGCACAGGTCTCCTTCACAGCTGCAGAGGGCAGGTAAGGGGGGTGGCAGGTGAGGGCCAGGGCTTCACAGACCTCCAAGGGAGGTGGGGAGGGTGGGGGCCCCAGTGTCAAAGAGTAGTCACCCATTTCCTGCTGCCTGATGAGGGTTTGGAGACCATACCTGCAAGGTGTCCACCCTCAGCTGGCAGTAGGAAGAAAAAGTGGTTGCCCAAAGCCAAGAAAGAGAGCCCAGGAGGCTTTGAGGGGACGAGGGCAGGAGGGTCATGCGGCAGGCAGGGGGCTCACCCTGCTTGAAAGGCGTGAACTGGAATTCCGGGAGGTAGGCCCGCAGCTTGCCATTACTGGCCGTCTTCTTAAACTGCCCGTCTGACTTAGTTGTATCAAACTGGACACCTGGTCAAGACCATAGCAGAAGGGGCAGCCCCACCCTCCCCCAACCTGCCTTGGAACTTCCTCTGCCTTTCCCTGGGAAGGCTCTGGGAGAGCGGTAGACCCACCCTCCAACTCCCAGGGTGAACACCATCTGTGCATCAGACCCACAATCTCGAGCTGGGAGGCCCACAGTGTCTCACTAGAGCCAAAGGATACAGTGACCTCCCCATGGAAGTCCATGGCCTCCACCACAGCCTCAGCTGCCTCCTGGATAGAAACCTCATCCTCCTCGTCCACTGCAGGGAGCGAGGGGCCAAAGTCCAGGTCAAGCCTCCTCTGCTTGACCCTACTACCACCCAGCGCCCCCCCCATGGATGTTCCCACTGCTGCGGTGGGGGTGGGGCTGTAAGGTGCCCACCTGACAAGATGATGGGCTCCACCTCACTGTACTCTCGCAGAACCCAGATAAAGAGCCGGGCCAGATCCTAGAGTGAGACAAGCAGGGTCAAAGGCCACAAGTTATGGCCAAATGGGTCACAGGTCACCTCTCCCGAGCAGTCCTGTCCAGTGGTGGCATAGCCCAGAGACCAGGATCTCTCCTTTTGGGCAGTCCTTGGCCAGCTCAGCCCCAATGGACCAAGTCCTTTCTCCCACTGGGCTCAGAGCTACACCCAGCAAATCCCATGGGGCCGGGTGCCTACAGAGACTCATTGAGGACCAGTGGCTGCTCCTCCAGGGTGTCAGCCCAGACCCTCACCCCTCCCCAGACTCCCCCATGCTCCCCACAGGCAGCATGGCAGGCCTGGGGAGATGTTCTGGGGACAGCTGTGCACCCTCCAGCACGAACCAGTGAGTAGATGAACTGCCTCCGAGGCTTCCCTGTGCCCCACACTGTCAGGGCTGAGCCCCGGCCTGCAAATTAGGGGAGGGGCGAGTGTCAGAGGCTGTGCCAGGCACCACACACCTCCCAGCTGAGCCCCAGGGACCCCATCAGGAGGGCGATCTGGTTCATGTGGCTGGATGGCAGGCACTCACTCTTGGCCAGGTGAACCTTGTGGATCAGGCCAGGCAGCACATGGCCATCCTCAATGTTGAAGTTGTCGTGGGGCCCGAAGATGTTGGTAGGAATGACAGCGGTGAAGGTGCAGCCGTGCTGCTGGAAGTAGGCCCTGTAGAGGCACAGCGTCTCCTCCAGCCCTTGCTCTGGGACCCACCCCACCCTGGCTTCTTATAGATGGAAAAAACAGAGGCTGGCAAAGGAGGGAGATGAGACCTGGGAGCCCTGCTGGGTTATTCACTGGGCCCCACCCACCCTTGGGCCCTCTTCCCCTATTCCTGGCTGGCCTCAGCTGGGCAGGAGCCAGGAGGACCTGTTCTGCACATCGATCATCCTCTTGGCGTAGGAGTAGCCAAAATTGCTGCTGTGTGGTGGCCCGTTGTGGATCTGGGAGAGCAGAGGAGACCGATACTTCCTGGCCCCACCTCCAGCCCAGCCTTGCCCTCAAACCCAGCCTGTCCTCTCACCATGGTCTCATCGATAGGGTAGGTGGTCTTGTCAGGGAAGATGCAGGTAGACAGGCAAGAGACCACCTTGCGTGCTCCCACCTCAAAGGCCGAGTGCAGGACGTTGTCGTTGATGTGCACATTTTTCCTCTGGGGGGCGTGGGGGGGTGGGTTCAGGACCCTCCAGGCAAGACCCCCAACCCCTACCTGCTTCTCCAGGGACAGAAGTGGGGACACACTCTGGCCACCCTAACATGGGCAATGCCTGAGCCTGCTTGTCCTACCTGTCCTGCCCCTCCTGCCTGTGACATCATAAGCTGGCAGTCCCACTCCCAGGACTGTAGGAGGGGTTGGGCCTGCCTTCCCACAGCCCTGAAGGAGAAAACTACACCCTTCAGCTCAGGGCTGGGCCCCAGGTACGGGCTGCTGAGGGCAGGGCTAGTACAGGGGCAGAAAGAAGCTCAGGGGACCCAATCTGGCCCTGGGGCACAAGGAGCCCCTCCAGTCACCCACTCCAAAGGAGCTCACCCAGCTCTACTCCTCAGGAGCAGTGAAGCCTTTGATCATCCCCACCCCTCCGAGGGCCCCACATGTCGTTCTGGAAATTGGACATGAGATGGCCAGGGCATTTGAACTGGTCTGGAGAGAAGGGAGAGGTGGTAGCTAGGCCTGCTGGGAAGGCTGTGACTGAGACAAGGAGGGCTCTGGTTGACTGGGGCCCCTGGGCAGAATCTGGTCTGAGCCTCTGCCATCCCAGTGCCAGGAGCAGGGCTGAACCATGCCAAGGCCATGAGATGGTGGGGCCAATACTCAGCCACTGCCTGGCAGTGCCCCATTCTCCTCCTACCCCTTACAGCATGCCCCCATCGCCCCAGAGCACATGCCACAGACCCAGAGCCCAATTCACACCTCTGCACCCTGTGGGCCTGGCTCAGGGTAGCTGGACCACAGTGGTCCTGGGAGCAGGAGAGTCTGGAACCAGCCCCAAGTCACACAGTGAATGATGACTTCTCTCAGTTTCTCCAACCTGCTAGTCAGCTCCATGGCTTTTTCTATAAGGCCAAATATCCCCAGATCTACCTGCATGCCCCTTTGTCTACATACAGATCAAGTGTGGGTCACTGGGGGCCCCCACCAGGCTACACCAAGCCCTGACCCCCAGGGACTTCCTGGGACTAGAACATAAACATGGGAAGCTGGCCAGGAAGTTCCCAGAACCTGGCTCCTGGCTCCCAGTGTTCATTGGGGCCCCTCACTTACCCAGAAGTCCAAATTGTATTTGATATTCCGGAACAGGCCTCCCACCATTGCAGCAAGATGGATGACGTGTGTGGGCCGAACCTTTTCAAACAGAGCTCGGGTCTGTGCAGCATCCCTGGAGATAGTTGGGCTGTTAGGGATCCCTTGAAGGCCTGAGGGGCCTAGCACCCTGGGGCTGGAGTACTGGAAACAGGAACTAGGCAGGGCTGATGGTGGGATTGGCTACCATAAGGGAAAGTGGCCAGTTCAGGCCCTGGCTGCTATGAGGGAGTGGAAGGATGTTTGCCTAGGAACAGAGCTGTGCACACCCAGGCCACACCAGCCACCTGGCAGGGAAAGCACAGACATGAGGCCACCAGGCTCAGGGACAGGTCTGGCCCAGAGCCCTGTCTGGAGAGGGCGTGTGGGGGTGCTGGAGGGATAGGCCCACTCACGTGAGATCGGCATCCTTGGAGGAGACGAACACCCAGTCCTCTCTGGGCAGCCTGGCCCCATCTGCTACCACCTTCTGGATGGCTCTACCCACCAGCCCAGAGGCCCCTGTCACTAGGATCCGCATGGACCCCTGGGGCTCACCCATGTCAGCTGCACCTGTAGGGCCAAAGGCTGTGAGGCTGAGGCCACCATGTTTCCATCCAAAAGAACTCCAGACCCCTGAGATGCTCCTGTTTAGGGTCACTGCCTTTAGCACTGGGCCCCAAAACTGTCCAAGGGCTGGCCCAGGATGATGCCCGCAGGGAGGGGAGATGACTCCTGGGGATCAGAGAGACCCAGCTAGACAGAGTCATCCCTTTTCTTAGCCCTCTGCCCAGAGCTGCACAGGGGCCTTGGGGTTACCACTCGGTCAAGTTCCAGCTGTCCCCAGGCCTTGGGGTGCCACCACCCTCGAGTACCCTATCATGGGAACTGGAAATCGGCTTGAGCCCCTACTGGAAGGATCTGACCCCGCTGCAGGGCCCCATGTCCAGCCCTAATGGGAGGAGCCCTGACCAGACATCCGTTGCTCCCGACCGCACAGTCCAGCAGCAGGCCTGTGGGGGAGAACACATCATGGCCAGCCCCCCTACCACGCCCTCGGATCCCTCCTTAGGCCCAGGGCCACCTCCAAGAACACGGGTCCCCTCCCACACCCCCAGGCCCCCTCTCCCGCCCGGGATACCAGCCCGCGCCCTCGGGTCCTGTCCCACGTCCCCGGGGCCCCAGCACCCCTCAGGGCTCCCTGGCTGTCATGGAGCACCCAGGGTCCAGGCCCCGGTTCGCGATGCCGCGCTCTCCCGGGGTTCCAAGGGGTCTCACCTGCACCCCACCCTACCGCACCTGCCTCGCGGCGGAACGGCTACTTCCAGCGAGGGCGGTCCCCAGCCGCGCTCCGGGCCAGGTGGAGGGGCGGGGCCGGGGCTCCCGCGGCATTCTGGGACCCGGGCGAAGCCGGAGGGGGAGTCCCGGCCGCGCGGCAGCCTGGGAAATGCAGTTCCTGCGCGCTCCGCGTTCGTGGGGCGGGCCCTGGGGGCCGACGCGGAGCGGCCTCAGGGCGCCCGGCCCGCCGCTTTCACGCGGCCGAGACGCGGGCGCCGCCCTGCTGGAGGGAGGGAGGGAATGCGAGGAGCGGCTGCGCGACGCCGAGGCTCCGTGGCCCGAGTTGGGAGAGGCAGTTACCGCCCGCTGGCGCTCTGCCTCCTGGGTGGGACCTGGGTCCCTGCGGGCTCCAGCTCCGCGCCGCAGCCCCGGGTGCAACGCAACCACGGCGCTTGCCGGACGCGGGTTTCCAGGGTGGAGACGCCGCAGGCAGAGCCGTAGCCTCTCTGCTCCCCTACTGTGGCCTCCCCAGGGTCCCCTGGCCAAAGGCGGGCAGACATACATGGAGACACTTAGCCTTTAAGCGCTGGGATGGTCTCTCGAGGAAGGCCGAAATGCTGCGGCTCCTGATGCTTGGGCAGCACTGGCCAACTAACTTTCATATCAGTCTTACATGTTTCACAACCACTGGCTTATTTCATATATCTGGTCTCATATTTCAACCACGTGTTTTAATAGTTTTTAATGTTATTATTGTATAGAAAACATTAGTACTATGCAAACTTAGTCTCTGTGGAGTGACTGGCTGAAAAAGCAATTTAAATGAAATACACACTCTTCTGAAACAATGGACCCCACTGACTCTCACCACTTGAGCCAATTAAGCAGAGAGGGTTGAGTGTATATGAGTATTTATTCCAATAATGCTGGCAGTATGGGTCCTTTCACATAAAATCTGCTCTATCTACCCCCATAAACCAGCTGCTTATATTGGGTAGGACGACAAGATTACATGGGAAAACAGGAATTACAGACATGGGGAAGTAGGCAAGGTATAATGCTAATAAAGTTACAGGCAATGTGGGCTGGGGGTTGCAAAGAGCGGGCCTCCATTATTTTGGGAACAAGGCTGTTAATCTTCCCATGATAATAAAAGGAGTATGGCCCACATTCCAAAGTTAATTCCCATGTCCCAGGGGATACAACACTCAGCCAGATTAGAATGTGCTTTCTCTAATCAGAACAGAACAATCACACTTAACAGCATGATTAATATTTCTTATAACTATAGCTAACAATCATGGTTAACAGAGCATGGTTAATATTTCCGCCCCTAACACTTCCTGTTTCATATTGCCTGTTCAAGCAAAAAGCATACAAGGACCTGAAGGTGAGCAGGTGAGGCCTTCAGTGCCTACAGCATTAGGGTTAAGTAGCCCAGGATGCATGAATCACATCCTGCTGCAACAAATCTGAAAAGAAAACGCCAGAACCAAACCATGACTGGAACTGTCCTGGGCTGGTCTTGATGTGGCACTGCCCTGCTGGCCCTGGGCCATCCTCCTGGAGCCAGTTCCAAACCGTCTCCCATCCAACCTTTGCTTCCAAAGCTCACTCGCCGGGGCCAAGCTGCATCGCTGCCCAGTGGGATTTCTGATGGCGTCTAAAGCTTGACTTCCCGCGTCTCGGCACCAGAACGGCCTCTCCCGCGCGTGGACCGTGGATCGCTGGGGCGAGACGGGAGGGTGCTGTAGCTGACCGGCTCCCCGCGCCGTGGCGCCGCCGCGCTCCCCGCACGCGCTCGGCTCCTCCGCACTTCATAGAGCCGGGGACTTGGGCCGGAGCAGCGTGGACCCCGCTGGAGAGGCCGAGGGGCGAGGCCAGGGACTGGCCGCTAGTGGCGGCCGCAGCGCCGGCCCGACTGCGGGGCAGGGACCGCGACATGTGTGGCGCCCCCGGGGCGACCCGGCTACCAACTGGGTCCAGCGGGGGCCAAAGGTGGCCTGAGGGCGCCCACGAATCTCCCGCGCAGCCCAGCGCGGCGGGCGGATCCCCTACCGGCCCCGCCCTCCTCAGGGCCCCCAGCCCTGTCCCCGGCCCGCCCCGGGCTCCGGCTGCTCCGCAGGCCCGCCGCCCTCAGGCGGGGCGCGCGCTCGGCCCCGGCGCCCGCTTTGGGCCCCGCCTCCCTCGCGTGCACGCGCTTAGGCCCCGCCTTCCTCGGTTCCTTTCCCTGGCTCGCTCGGGATGCTCGCTGAAGGCAGACTTTGGGCTTCGGGCGTGAGCGTTGCGGTTGTGCGGCTCTGGGCAGACTGGGAGGGCACCTCAGTGTCACGGGCTCCCCTGGAGAGTGCTGAAGGCAGGCTGGAGACCCCTCCGGAGCTGCGGTCCCCGACGGCGCGGCCCGCAGAGAGCCCCGCCGCGCTCCCTGCGCCCCTGCCCCCAGGGCCTGGCGCTGGCACAGCTGTGTCTTAAAAAAAGGCCCGGCGGGGCGTGGCTCAGCGCTTAGCGTCCACCTGGGATCCAGGCGAGGGGGGTTCGATTCCGGTCAGGGCGCATGCCCAGTTGCGGGCTTGATCAATAACTCTCTCATCATTGATGTTTCTATCTCGCTCTCCCTCTCCTGTCCTCTCTCTGAAATCAATAAAGATATCTTAAAAAAAAAAGTCACTGCTCCAGATGCCAGGAACGTTTGTGGTTGTTTAACTTATAAACTGGTGTGGGAAACATACTTACTGTAGGAAACATGTCAGAAACATACTGCTTCTAGGACTTGGGCAGCCAAGGTGCTGCTTAGGGAAGAGGAAAGACAAATGAACGAGTTGTCACATTCTTCCTTCATGTGCCTAGTAGTGAGGACAGTCCCTTTTGTTGCTTCTTTTCTATTGCGATCATTCTGCAGAAACAGGGTAGACCCCCACCCAAGATGTGGTTCTGATGTGGGCTTGTGACACCACACACACACACACACACACACACACACACACACACACACACACACACACACCAAGAGTGTTTGAGATTTCCTATTAACATAAGGAGGTTTATCTGGAGGCAGCAGGACAGGCCTCTGAAAATGGATTGAGAGATCACAGAAAACAGGCTGGTTTTGATTGTGGGGCCAGGATGAGGGTTCCCACTTGCGGGCAGGAACTTGGAGGGAACAGCCAGGCTTTCTTATCAGCTTGCCCAGATGAGTAGTCAAAGGAAGAGGGAGAGGTGAGGCTTAAAAGCTGCCAGCAGTCAGTTATCTAAACATAAAGACTACTACATCTTTATGCAGCAGTTTGTGGCTTCAGAAGTCCTCACAAATTAGTGTAGTGTTCACAATGTTTTTGTTTTTATTTTTATTTTTTTAAATATATCTTTATTGATTTCAGAGAGGGGAAGGGAGAGGGAGAGAGAGAGAAACATCAATGATGAGAGAGAGTCATTGATCAGCTGCCTCCTGCACGCTCCAGACCAGGGATCGAGCCTGCAGCCTGGGCATGTGCCCTAACTGAGAATCAAAGCGCAATCTCCTGGATCCTAGGCCAACGCTCAACCGCTGAGCCAAGCCTGGCCGGGTCACAATGTTTTTACATTTTGCATTATAAAATAATTCATATTTGTCTTAAGCATATACATTTGTAGGTCTAAAGGTCATGCATACAGCCTAATATTGAGAGAGAGTCCTCTGCAATAGTGCCTGAGCTGTGCTGGGTTTCAGCCTGGGCAGTGACAGCTTACCAGAAACTAAAACCCTTGTTTACATTGGGGGTCAGGTCACTGTTAATGTAAGAAGTCACTCAAACCTGTAAAGAATTTTTATGCATTTATTTGAGCCAAACTGTCAACAATTCCCAGGAAGCCAGAACCTCAACTGACTGAGATAATACTCCAGGGAATGGAAGTTTTGCACTTTATTTTATACATTACAATCAAAAGAGGAGATGTGCCCAGCTGGGTGTGGCTCAGCGGTTGAGCATAGATCTAGAATCCAGGAAATTGTGGTTCGATTCTCAGTCAGGGTACATGCCCAGTTTGTGGGTTTGATCCCCAGTCAGGGGCGTGCAGGAGGCAGCCGATCAATGATGACTCTCCCATCATTGATGTTTCTATCTCTCCTTCCCTCTCCCTTCCTCTCTGAAACCAATAGATATATTTTTTTAAAAAAAGGAGAGGCAAGTGGGTTACATGAAATCCATTGGTGATAGATCGGGGAGGTGGGAGAAAGCAAAGCAGGGAAACCTCTGGGATTGGATAGGAAGTAAAATGATAGACACACACGTCTTTTACTTAGGTGGGTGCAGGATAGTTAACAGTCAGCAATTAACTCAGTAACAGTGAGGGGATTTGTGGTCTCTGCAGAGTACTCTGTACCCTGAGGGCTCTGGAAAAAGGAAAATTACTCTGACATTCCAATGATATGTTATCATAGGTGCAAAAAGATACCAGACGTGTTCAGTTAGGGTAAAGATTGACCTTTGTCAGGGAAGATACTAGCCTAGGACACGAGGACCCCCCCCCCCTCCTTTTTAGTTAGAAAGTTTTCATTTCAGACCATCTTTTGCGGTTACTTTAGGTGTCTGAGTTTGCAAGGCTGCCACGCAGGCCTCCCTGAGCTTGCCAGGTGAGCAACCTTTTGGGCCACACCACTCTCAACGGTGCGTTAGCCCTCGCCCAGAGGCTGGAGATCCCCCAGCACCCAGACAGCCAAACACCCAAAGAGCAAAACACCAGGAACCCCCACTCCCTCCTCCGCTCTGGAGCCCGCCGGAAGTCCAGACCAACGAGAGGCCGCCCAGCCCTGGCCTGCCTAGAGCAGAACCGGAAGTTCTCAGGGCGGGGCCTGGGGCCGGTTTCCGGCCGGAATGCCCGAGGCCCTGCGGGCTTTGTCGGCAGGTCCTGCAGAGCCGGGGGGCCAGAGTTCTGTACAGAGCTGGAGCGGTCTTCTCACGGGTGGGCGTCAGGTGAGTGGCGCCTTCGTGGCCGCGGGCAGGTGGGCTGAGCGCCGCCTTCCCCTCACAGGTGTCCCGGAGTCTGGCGTCTGTGAGCCGGTCTCCCGGCAGCCCCCACGGCCGTCGCGCGGGGCTGCCAGTTCGGCCCTTGGCCCGCAGGGAGAGGAGATACCCGGTTCCACTCTCTTGGCTCCTTTCCCGGTTCCAAGACACCCACTCAGCCGTGGAGCCTCTGGCTTAAGCGTCTGTGTCGTGCTTCTCTAGCCTCCTACCCTCTGCGGTGGCCTTGGGGTGGGGACAGGTGCGGGTAACCCTGCTGTTGCTCTAAGCCGGCCTCCTCTCCTTGGACCCGAGGGACCTCTCGAAACGAGGCTGGGAGAGCGGCCGGGGCCTTGAGCCTCTGTGCTGGAGGAGATGCAGAGCCGGTACCTGCCCTGGCCAGGGTAGAAGTGGACAGGAAGATGAGATGAACAGAATTTCCTTCCACCCTCAGTCCTGAAGGAGAATTGCCAGGTGGGGAGAGGTGGTTTAGCTGCACTGTCTTAGCTCTTTCCTGAAAGTTCCCTTTCCCTAGATGTTTTCATCAGTCCCAGTGGCCATCTCTCTGATACCAGGGACATTGTGTGCTGCCACTGGCTACATCATGGTCGTGGGGTGCTCAGGGCCTGAGATTTATTTCCCAAGGATGTTAGCTGGAGGCAGTTTGACTTCGGAGTTCGTGCTCATGATTGCCCTGCAGCGCTTCTCTACTCTGAGGCCCAGTCCCAATGAATGACAGAAGCATCCCAGAGATGCCAATCTAACCAAGTTTTCAGGTATAACTTGCTCCTATCCACAGAGATGGAACTTTTGTCCCTATTAAAGCTGTAACATTGTAAACAGCATCTTAATACTGGCAGTAACCACAGTATTCCTCTTATGGGAGATACAGAGAGAAATTGGGGAGAGGTTGCTCTGTTTTTTCACAAGCCTCCTCTTGTGGCTTCAGTCTCTCCTGGAGTGATGGTGATGGATTCCTGACTCTCCTGGAAAGGTCTTGGGAATGGTAGGGAGAGGGGGCAGAGCTGAGAAGGCCCAGACAGCATTTATGAACCAGAGATGGAATGGTTGGTCAGGGAAGTAGCTGACCCATGACAGAGCAGTGCATTTGAAGCAGTTCAGGCATGTGCAGTACTGCCTCAAGTCATGGAAGATGACAGGTGAAAGGACACTGGACTTGTCAGGAAAGAAGATTGTTGGCATCCTTGGGCAGAGCCCTGGGAGCAGAAACCAAATGGCCGTGGGGTGGGGAGGAGGAGATGGTACTTAAGCAAGCCACTTTCCTGAACCTCATGGATGGCTGTGAGAAGAACGTAAGAAAACAAGGGAAGCACACACCAGTGCTCAGTTCCCTTCATCACGCAGTGGCAGGAGCACAGGTATGGCAGTGGCAGCTGTGGGTCAGCCACTGGCGTAGGTCGTGAAGAGCTCTAGTCCATGTCTCACTCAGGGGCCCCTGCTTTACTTTTCTTGTTATTCTCAAGGCTGAAACCTTCCTACTTCCTTTCTTTAGGCCGAAATCAACAGACAATGACTCTGACTGACCTGGGAGCCCAAGGCCGTAATGCCCCTTTACCAGTGCGGATGTGAGAACAGTTTCTAGTGCCACCCCCTTGCCACCCCAAAGCCACTCGGGGCTGCTCACAGGTTCCCACTCCCATATTCAGCTCCTGCTCATTTCCAGCACTGAGGATTGCCCCATCTCTTTCAACATCAACTCTGCATTTAGACAATTCATGTTCCATTTATCCAGCAAATTCTAGATAACGGAAGGGTGGGCCATGCTAGCCCATTGTCGTGTGGAAGCAGAAGTCTGGTGTATTTCATTCAGGTTTCTTTTTTCTTTGTCTTTTTTCTCATCAGTGAGGTAGATGGTTCATTCAGGTTTCTTTAAATGAAAGAGTATCAGTTTAATTTTTCTTGACAGAAGAAAAAGGAGCTAAGCAGAAACTGAAAGATTGCTGATTATTAGATGAATGTATATTCAAAGCAAAGTATATTTTGAAGACTTCCTCTAAAGTTAAAAAAATTGTAAAAGCAATTAAGAGGCACATATGTATATTTAAAGCTATATCCCTGTGAGCAGATGCAAGCTGTTTTCAGGTAGTAATAGTCATTTTAAACTTAAAAATCAGAAGATATCACTTACTTCCAACACAAAAACCAACATCCTACTCCTCTTCTTTTAAATTAAGAAAAATAACAAGGCTTAAAATGTAAGCTTACTTTTATAATACTCATTCCAGCTGATCTAATCAAAATATCCTGTAAAAATGACAGATTACACTTGGGAAGGAGAACAAACTTTTCACAATAGGGAATGGGTACTGGAGGAAGACAGGCCTGGACTTGAACCTTAATTCTGCCACGTACGGGCTTAGTGATCTTGGGTAGTTGAGTGTCATAGTCTCCGTTTTCTCATCTGTAAAGTAAAGTAAATACTCATCAGGTTTGGAGGAGTGTAAGAGACAATGCAGGTCCATTGTTAAGCACTGTGCCTGGTTCAGGTTCAAGGGCTCCTAATAGTACCTCTCCGTACCCCCAGTTCTGAACCAGTGAGGCATATGAAGAGTAACCTGTTGCCTTTCTGCTAGTCACAGGGCAGGATGGAGTGACACTGGAGTTCTTCAGGCTAAGGGCTAGTTAGACTTTCCTTCCTGCTCCCAGGCAGCATGGGCTGGCTGCAGCATCTCCTCAGGGGGCCTGTCCCCCACAATGCTGCAGGCTGGTAAGAGCAGAGCGGACTGCACCCTGTGGAGGAGGAGGTGCTGTGTGCCTACATGTGTTCCCACATCTTTCATTTGGTGAACTCTGCACCTCAGGGAACACCCCTCAGGACACCAGAAACACAGGGACAAATGTTCCCTCCAGCGCCTGATCCATCGTAGGGACTCAGTGAGTGAGTGCCTGTGATGGTGATACCATCTAAAGCACTCAGGACATCTGTGGGATGAACTTGAAGAGTGCCAGGATATAAATGGGGAGGTGTTGGAGGTAGATGGGCATCTTGTCTTTATTTCTGAAAATTGTGCATGTACGTGAGCGGGTGACTTTAAGGAGAGGCCTGGATGAATATATCTAAATAGCTAACAGTACTTATCTGTTGAACTTTTGGGGATTTTTAAGTTTTTCTCAGCATAGTTTTAGTTTTATATCTTGAAAAGTAACTAGTTAAAAGTAATTCTTATAAATAGGTGACAGATTATTTTAAACCAAGTTAGTGGGACTTTAACTCAGAAGAACGTTCTCAGTTACTGCCACCGGGCAGTGGCTATACGTGCTGTGTCGTGGCCACACTGAGTGGGCCACTGCTGCAGAAGCTGTGCTGCCAGACCAGTTGGCACATCTTGTGCTCAGCTTCTCATTGTCATCAGTTAGTGGCATGCGAATCCAGTTCCCTTTTCATCACTGGGAGCGTTACATCCAATGGTCAAGTAGTTTATTAGCCTTTTTCAGCGTGGTTTCAAATTGCTGTAACAGATTCAAAAATAGTGTTTCCAAGCAGGAAACTTGATTTCTCATGTTCCTTCTCATAGGCAGGTGGTGGCTGCACCCCTCATTCTCCAGAAGCCTGGCTACTGTGCCTTATCCGTGTGCCCCTGTGGGTGGGAGACAGGCCGTGTGCACACATGCCTTCTGTTTCTGTCTCCCTGCTGGACCTGTCACGGTCACATCCAACCTCAGGGGACTCTAGGAAATGTAGTCATTAGCTGGGTAGCCATGTGTCTACTAAAATCTCAAGTGGGATTGCTGTCACTCAAAGGAAGCAGGGATGCTGGGCAGTGTTATTCTCTGCCACAGTTTACCCCACTGGCCACCCTTCATCCCAGCCAGACTCTGGTGGCGCCAGTGCAGCTTCCCACAGTCACAGTCTAAACTCAGACAGTCCCAGCCTCCCGAGTGCTATCTCCAACACCCAGTGAAAGAGCTGGGTGACCAGGGTCGTTGAAGAGACCCACCCATCAAGCAAGGGGAAGAGCCCCAGACCCACCACAGTCGCTGGTCCTCAGCTGCAATGGATCACAGTGGAATTTGCACATGTCCTGATGGGAGGTACAAAAGTGAAGCAGTACTAGGACGTGTGGCCCAGCAGTCACACTACTGACGGGCACCCCATAGAAATGAGGGCCCATCTGCCAGAAGACAGGACAGGAGCCTTTATAGGGGCTTATTCATGGCCCCAACTACAAACCACCCAGGTGTCTGTGCCTGGGAAGGTGGAACGTGAACTGTGATGTATCCACGTAGGAGGGACTTTCAGAGGCACAATATTGAGTGTTAGCAGATATCTCTGGGGTGATGAAAATGTTCTGGAACCAATTAGTTGGTGGTGATATTGCCACAACTGTAGAAATGTTCTCGAAAATACTGAATCATGCACTTTATTATTTTTTTAATGTTTTTATTCAAAGGGAGGAAAGGAGAGGGGGAGAGAGATAGAAACATCTATAATGAGATAGAGTCACCAATTGGCTGCCTTCTCTACACACCCCATGGGGAGTGAGCCTGCAACCAGGCATGTGCCCTGACCAGGAATCGAACTGTGACCTCCTGGTTCATAGGTCGACACCAATGACAGCCATGCCAGCAAGGTTGAATTGTGCATTTTAAAATGGTGAGTTTTATGGTATGTGAAATGTATTTCAATAAAAGTGGGCACATTTTGAGAAAAGCGGAAGAGAACATACTGTATGATTCCATGTAAATAAAATTTTAAAATGGGATGAACTCACCTATAGTAAGAGAAATGGTTACCATGGGGGGGGGAGCCTTTCTGGCCACAGATGTGGTCTGTGTTGACCAGGGCTATGGTTCCTCAGGTGTACGTGATGACTTCATCAGGATGTTGCACTTTATGGAAATTGTAGCTCAGGTAAAAAAAACCATGTTGGAAGGGTGCCCTTTGGTAACAGCAATGCACGCATCACCTGGTCACAGCACTCTCCTTACCGTGCTCTGTCCTCTGATGCATCCTTGTGCTTGGCAGCCACATAGGAAGTGGGTTTGCAGCGGCCCTGTTTCCTACCAGTGCATATTGGGGTCGAGCAGTGACCTTGTGGCAGCATCCAGATGGAGCTCCCTGAAAGTGGAGTCAACTGGGGAGAGCTCTCAGGTGATGCACCTGTGAAGGCAGGATTGGGCAGTGGGATTCAAACAGCTGTGGCTGATCCCAGGGGGCTATCTTCCAGGCATCACTGGGGTAAGGGAGGCCCTCCAAGATTCCTGGCCCTTAATGTGCACAGCACCCAGCTGTCATGGAGGGATTTTGCTACTGTAATTAAGGTGCCAAGTCAGCTGCCATAGGAGCCCTTGGGAAGCAGGGTTTTCTGCAGCTTGTCACTGAAGACACAGCAGAGAGGGATCAATGAGTTCCTGTCTGGAGGATGCAGGTGCCCCTGAGGAACTGACCGCCAGCAAGGAAACAGATGCTGGCCTGCGACTACAAGGGACTGAATTCTGTCAACAATATGAGTTTGAAAATGGATTTTCCCAGAGCTTCCAGATGAGCCCTCAGCCTTGATGACACCTGTTTCCTTGAGCAAAGTCCCAGTCATGTTGGGTTGACTTTTGGCCTACAGCATTGAGGTGACAGGTGTGTGCTGTTTTCTGCTGCTAAACTTGTGAATTGCTATGCAGCGATGGATAGCTCCATGTGGGCCTTCCTGTGAGAGGGCACAGCCTTGGGGGAGACAGATTCTAGTCCGAGAATTCTAGAGCTGCAGGGAGGGTGTTACTCTGATATCCCAGAGACCATCAGTGTCTTGAGTCTCCCTCTATGGATTGGTTTCGTCTGTGTTTGAACTTTACGTAAATGGAATCATATAATATGAACTCTGTGCCTGGCTTCTTTTCTCAGCATCACATCTGTCAGATTTGCCTGTGCTTTTGTGTAGGGCAGTCCTAATTCCTTGCTGAATGCCATTCCCTTAGAATCCTTGTCGATGGAGCTCTGGATGGCTGTGACTAGTGCTGCTATGAACATCTCCACTCTAGACCTGTGCAGGGCAGGCCTTGTGTCCTTGGGTAGATGAAAGGGGTGGGTTTTAGTGCTCAAGGGGAGGTGTTTGCCTTATATTGGATCAAGGACAGCTTTAACCCATGTCACAGGGAGGGCATGGTGTAGGAACACACCCAGGTAGGTTGGCAAATGTGGGAGATAGGGAACATTCTCATCTCATTGCTTGTCGTCAGCCAAGGAGGAGGAGGCAGGGTTAGACATTTGATAAAAGAATAGAAATCAGGAAATGGTCTCCTAGGAGAGTTAGGGCAGTGTAGAAATTGCTCAGGGCGCCGTTAGGCAAAGCGTTCAAGAACGTAGGGAGCTCAGCAGTGATGCATACACAGATAGGAAGCAAGCAGAATTCAACTTGAGCAGGGTTTCCCACATAAGTATGATAGAGGAAGAAAAGGGCAGGGGAGTTAGGATCAATATGCAAGAGAATGGTTTTAATATATAACCCAAGTGAATATAAAACCGCAGACCAGGGGATCTAAATTGATGAGGAGGGAAGGGAGGACATGAAGGAATGAGGGACAACAAAGAGGTGGTAAGATTGGTAAATTTGTGTTTCTTTGGAAATACATCTTGATTTTGGTAATTCAAGTCATATCCCTACCCACTGGGCACCCGACCAGTCTATCCCCTGGAGTTGGATGGTGGAGCCCCAAGGAAGCCTTCCCAAATGGGGCGGCTGTTTGAGGGTAAGACAAGTGCTGTGGTCACCGTGTGTTGGGTCAAGAGTGTGAGCAGAGGACACATTTTCCTCTCGGTGGATGTGTTTTACCTCCACCCACTCCAGTGGGTTCCTGTCTGTTAACGAGGAAAAAGATGACCATGTTCTATTTTATTTTAGATTCTGATGTAGGAACTGGTGACGAGAAGGTGACTCTGCAGCCTGAATTTCTGAGGATGGATGTCCGCATACGACAATGTCAGGAACACTCACAGTGATGGAGCCCCCTGCCCCTGAGTCGGGGGGGGTTGCTGAACCCAGATTAGGGGGGCTTTTGGGAAACCTGGAAGGGCAGAGTCTGCAGAACTCCCTGTCTCAGGAGGTTGGTCTCAAGCAGGTGACAGTTACTCACTGGAGGATCCAAACAGGAGAGGCAGCCCAAGTGGGAAGTGAGTCAGGAGGCAGCCCAGTTCTGAGCTCAAACCTCCTCATCCTTCAGAGAGAACTTATAGAAGGGGAAGCACACCCATGTGAGACTTGTGGCAAAAGCTTCCCATTTACTTCAGACCTAGTTAGACATCAGATTTCTCATACTGGGGAGAAACCTTACAAATGTGACCAGTGTGGGAAAGGCTTCAGCCAGAGCTCCAACATTGCTGAGCACCAGAGCGTTCACAGCAGAGAGAGACTCTATGTGTGTAATGCTTGTGGGAAAGACTTCGCTCACTATGCAGATCTCATTGAGCATCAGAGAGCACATGCAGGACAAAAGCCATTCAAGTGCACTCAGTGTGGGAAAGCTTTCTGTCACAGCTCAGACCTGATTCGACACCAGCGCGTTCATACCCTGGAGAGGCCTTTTGAATGCAAAGAATGTGGGAAAGGCTTCAGTCAGAGTTCGTTACTCATTCGACATCAGAGAATTCACACGGGAGAAAGACCCTATGAGTGTAATGAATGCGGAAAATCCTTCATTAGGAGCTCAAGCCTTATTCGACATTATCAGATCCACACAGAAGTGAAACAGTATGAATGTAAGGAATGTGGAAAGGCCTTCCGTCATCGCTCAGACCTCATTGAACATCAGAGAATTCACACTGGAGAGAGGCCCTTTGAATGTAATGAATGTGGGAAAGCCTTTATTCGGAGCTCAAAGCTTATCCAGCATCAGAGGATCCACACTGGAGAGAGGCCTTATGTTTGCAATGAGTGTGGGAAGCGCTTCAGCCAGACTTCAAACTTTACTCAGCATCAGAGAATTCACACCGGAGAGAAACTCTACGAATGTAATGAATGTGGGAAAGCTTTCTTCCTGAGTTCATACCTTATTCGACACCAGAAAATTCACACTGGAGAGAGGGTATATGAATGTAAAGAATGTGGGAAAGCTTTTCTCCAGAAAGCTCATCTCACAGAACATCAGAAAATCCACACTGGGGACAGGCCCTTTGAATGTAAGGACTGTGGGAAAGCCTTCATCCAGAGTTCCAAGCTGCTTCTCCATCAGATCATTCATACTGGAGAAAAGCCCTACGTGTGTAGTTATTGTGGGAAAGGGTTTATTCAGAGATCAAACTTCCTTCAACACCAGAAAATTCACTCTGAAGAGAAACTCTATGAATGTAGTCAGTACAGGAAAGATTTCAGTTCTCCGAACTTTAAAAATAATCAAGGTGTTCACCAAGAGAGACTTTCCCTGAGTAAAACCCCCATACATTTGGGTGAGAAATCTGTAAGTCAGAGGGAACATACAGATAGCTTATAAAGTATTCTCCAACTCAGTGATGTTTGGGGAGTGGCATGAGTCCTGAATCACGTGGCTTTGGACATGTCAGCATTTCCCAGAGTCATGGATGGGCCTGCTTTAGGAGTGGGCTGCCACCTATGTTTGCAGCAGTGCCGGATGGCTGTCGTCTGCTAGGAACATGTGTCCTCAGGAGAACCACCTGACGACAGCTGACTCTGAGCTGGAATAGTTTGGGGGCAGGAGCTGGGTCTTGAAAAGTTTCTAGATTTTACTGCACACAGTTCATCCCTGACTTAAATCCCCTTTGAAGGAGAACAATCCAGTCATTACTTTAAACAGTATTATGTAGCAATTTTGATCTATCAAAAAGGCAAGTTGGAGCCCTAGCCAGATTTGCTCAGTGGTTAGAGCGTCAGCCTTAGAACTAAGGCTTCTGGGTTCCATTCCTGCCAAGGGCGCATACCTCAGTTGCAGGTTCAGCCTGGTCGGGGCACGTGCAGGAGGCAACCAATTGATGTCTCTCTCACATCAATGTTTCTCCTCCTTCCAGTCTCTGAAAAGCAATGGAAAAAATATCTTCAGGTGAGGATTTAAAAAAAAGGCAAGTTAGTTGGAGAAGTACTTATTTAAAGCCACAGGTTGGTTCCCTGTGGTCCTTAGGACATTCTAAGCCTCCTTTCCTGAATCCTGAGGTCTTTTGCTTCTTGGAGCCGTGTCTCCTACCACCTAACTCAGTGTTGCAGCAACATTAACTGCTGTTCCTGAATCCAAGCTCTCCCTGCTTCCTTGCCTCCAGCCTTGTTTGAATGTCTCCTCACTTCACCTGGTTAACTCCTCATCATGAGTCAAGACCACTGTGGCATCATGTCATGCTCAGCCCTGTCCCCCTCTGGGCTTCTGTCCCTCAGTTCTCACCTGTTACTACACTTATTTTGATATATAAGAATTGTGTATGTGTGTATATATATCTTCCATTACACTGCTCATTCTTTAAGGACAATGGTAACATCTGATTGATTTGTGTGTCCCTTGTGTCTAGTGCAAGACAATAAAAAGCACACCCCACGTTTTTGTATGTGGTGCCTCTCCTACTTTGTCCTTCTGTACTGCTATTTTAAAACCCTTGGATTTTTGTTGTTGTTTTATAAACTGTAATCTACTGGTCTGTTGGAAATACCTTCTTTTTTAGCCCGGTTGATGTCTGCTGCTTGCCCTTAAGCCAGAAGTTGCAGGCAGTGGCCAGTGTAAGCCTAGTGCCCTCATATTTGCTGCCATCAGAGCTCAGCCATGACCATGCACTTTCTTTGGGGAGCATTGTCTTTCCTTAGTTGCCTATGCATCTTTCTGGTTCACTCCAGGGCATAGAGTCGCAGTGCACTACATAACTTCTTTCTATCTTAGCAGTCCAGGACTGAACTCAACTCTTCTGTTACTCCCCGCCCTTTAGCTCATTTTGTCATTTATTTGAAAATGTATTGACCTGTAAGGACCAGCGGGAAGTCCTGGGAAAATAGGACTATCCAACCCGATGCCATTCCAAGTCTGATGGGGAAGCCAGATCATGGCACACTGAGCAAAATGTAGAAATATACGCATGTGTAGGAGCAGAGGCGAGGAGGTGACAGACGTAACGAAGATCTGCGATAGCTTCACAGAAGAGGTAGCATTTGAACTGGTCTATGGAGAAAAGTAGACATTTGTCAGAGAATAAGGAACTAAAGGAAATCTGAACAGAAACGGGGCATTGCAGATTCCTCTTAGTGGAGCTGTTCTGAAGCAGGCAGGTTTATTACACAGCGGGTAACTGCCTAGCGAGACCACGTTAGTTGTTGACTGAATTTTCTTTATATGAACATTAATCAAAACCACTTTTGAAATTGTATAAAATGTGTTTTTTCTTTTTGCCCATGAATGCATATTTTGAGTTAACAAATTCCAGCAACCCTAGAAGTCTCAAGGGAATAAATAGTTCAAAAAGGGCCTACAGTACTTTCTGGAGAACTCACCATTTGAAGTGTAGGCGGAGGTATTACTAGACCACCTTAATCAACTTTGTTGAGGTCAAGTTTCCACACAGTAAAACACCTGTTTTAAGTGTATAGAGTTTTAATGTACACCCGTGTAACCACCTTCATAATCAGAAAAAGAATATTTCTATCATCCAAAGGCTCCCTTTTGCTGTTTCTCAGTTAATCCCACCCCAGCCCCATGTAACCACTTTCTGTTGGTGTAGAGAAGCTTTGCTTTTTCTAGGACTTCATATAAATGGACGCATGTACTATGTAATCTTTTGCGTCTCACTTTCATTTTGGCATGTTTTAAAGATTCCACCCAGTGTAGTTTTGTGTTATAGTAGCTCTTTGCTGAGTCATGTTTGATTGTATAGATAAACCATTTATTCATCTGTTGTAGAAACTTGAGTTTCCAGTTTGGACTATTAAGAATAAAACTGCTATGAGCATTTGTATAAAAGTATTTATTTGGACATGCCTTTTATTTTTCTTGGGTAAATGACTAGGAATTTAATTGCTGAGTTATAACTGCGTTTTTAACTTTATAAAAAATTGCCAGCCCTGGCCTGTGGCTTGGTTGGTTGGAGTATTGTCCTGTACACCGAAAGGTGGTGGGTTTGAGTCCCAGTGGGGGCACATACCCAGGTTGCAGGTTCGATCCCCAGTTGGGGCGCGTGCAGGAAACAGACAATAGATATTTCACTCTCACATTGATGTTTCTCCCTCTCCCTCTCTCTAAAAAATCAATAAAAGCCCTCAAGGATTTAAAAAGTTTGCCAAAAATTTCTCCATACTGACTGTACCATTTTATACTCCCACCACAGTGTGTCAGGGTTCCAGCTGCTCCATATCTGCACCAATACTTGGCACTGTCACTCCTCTAACTCCATCCCAGTGGAGTTTGTGTCTTCTGCACCAAGTGGTGGTGCTGAGCATCTTCTTACGTGCATGTTGCTGTCCATATGGTCCCTATGATATGTCCACGACTTTTGGGTGGTTTGTCTTATTATTGACTTGTAAGACTCTTTTGAGTATTCTAGATGAAAGTCTTTTTCCAAATACAGTCTTTGGCCTTTTCATTTTCTTAATGGCACAGTGACTGTGGGAGAGCCTTCAAGCAGAAAGTCAACCTTCTCCAGCATCAGCTGGTGCCCAGTGGGAGAGGCCTTTCTGCTGTGTGGACTGCGGGAAGCCTTCCGTACCAATGAGCACTTTTGCCACCACCGGAGGCCCACCGTGGGGAGATGCCTTACATGTGCGACCAGTGTGGCAAGGCCTCCCAGTGGTCCAAGGGCTTCAGTATCCACCAGGACTGCACCTGACCAGGAGGTCCTACAAGTGCAACTGCTGCAGGAAAAACTTCCACCACCTAGGCTTCTTCACCAGGCACCAGAAAGCCCACAGGAACAGACAGGGCTAGGAGCCCCACAGCATGTGTCTGCAACTGTCTGGTACTGTAGTAGCTGGGCGCTCCTAACAATGTGGCAGGAAGAAGCCTTCTTATTTCTAGAATCGCAGGAAAGCTACCATCAGAGCTCCCTAGATCCCCTGAGCAGCTCTGCCAGGAGAAGTGGGTCCAAGGAGCATGGCAGCCCCTGTACCAGCAGGCTCAGTGTAGAGGCACAACCCAGCCAGTTGAGCCCTAGAGTCCAGGCCAAGACAGGGAGGACCAGGCAGGCTCCCTCCCTGTCCACATGGCCTTCCTTAGCAGGTTGGGATGCTGCCAGCACTCACCTCGTGCCCTGATGCACCTCACCTGCCCACTGCCCTGCTCTCTGGCCACTGCTCATGTTGGCATGTGCTCTAGCCCAGCCTACTTGGGCTCACTGTCCCCTCTGAGGGGGTCTCCCCATATAATCTTGGTGCCTGGTGTCCCTCCTACCCCTGCTGAGATGACTGGAAGCTGAACGGGGTCAGTGGCTCTTTTTTGGCAGGGGACATGGCTGCGAGTGGGCTTGTTCTGATCTCTGGCTTAGAGATCTTGGGGAAGAGCTCCAGGCCACCAGTGACAGGGAAACCCCCACAACACCAGCCTGATGAGCAGTGATGACCTGGGGCAGGAACCACAGAGCAGTAGGCAGGTGGTGAGAGGACAGAGGAGGATGGGTGTCACAGTCAGAGGGGGGCTCAGACTGTCCCTTGCACTGCTGGGCATCCCACACGGCCACGCTCCGGCCTGTAGGGTGGCACTCTTCTCCACCCGCACGAGTAGTCAGGACAGCCACTGGCTGGGGCAGACCAGGCCTGAATTTGAGCAGCTTGTTTAGAGGGACAAGCCAGAAAGCTGTGCAAGGAATAAGGAGCTAGCATAAGGACTTTTAAAGTAAACTCTGAAGCATAGCATACATACAAATATGTCCCAAATGGTAAGTATGCAAGAGAATGAATTTTCACAAAGAACGTAACAGTGGCCAATCTATGAGTGATGTGGTTGTCCATAGGTTCTAAACCTGGAAGGTGTGATGGAAATAGAAAGTGTTCTCAGGGTTAGGGGAGAGGTAAAGATAGGATCTTCATGAATTATGAGCTTAAATGTGCATGCTAACATTTTTCAGATGACCACTGAAAAAGAAGAGTATGATTTCCACAAAGTAGAAAAGCAAACGAAATGGGGGAGGGGTCCAGCTGAAACATAAAATAAGAAAATTCAGAAACTATGACATAAACTGATATAAAGCAATACTGCTATTAATACTGCAACTCAACCAGTATAAACTAACTACACTCTAGGGTAAAAAACAAAGATTGTCAGACTGTATTTTACAATTTAAGAACCATTTATACGTTTCTAGGGATGCATGTGAAATATTGACACCCATAGAAAAGGGTGTACAAGACAAAGCTGGAGCAGCCCCAGTAATAGCAGACACGCTGTGGGCAGACGTAAAGAACACTGCAAGTTGGTAAGACGTTCAATTCACAAGAAGAGCTAGTAATTCTAAACTCATATGCAACTAATAATTGCTTCAAAGTACATAAAGTCAATACATGACTACAAGGAGAAATGAACAAATGTCTACTCTTGCCCAGCCAAGCGTGGCTCAGCGGTTGAGCGTTGACCTAGGATCTAGGAGATCGGGGTTTGATTCCAGGTCAGGGCACATGCCCAGGTTGGGGGCTGCAGCCGATCAATGACTCTCTCATCATTGACGTTTCTGTCTCTCTCTCTCTCCCTTCCTCTCTCTGAAATCAATAAGGATACATTAAAAAAAAAAAAAAAAGTCTACTCTGAGTGATGTTTCTCAGGCACTAATTCACGGGAGCACTGGGCTAGAAGGTGCTGAGGACCCCAAATGACAGGGTTTGTACCTGCTTCCTCTATGTGGTTCACTCATGTTATGCTGTTCCCAGCAAACAGGACCTTCATCTTGAACCTGTGCTCTGAACTCCCATCACGGGGCCCAGGCCCAGTCCCTGTTTCCAATGCCATCCCATCCCAAGGGCCATCCCATTTGGAACATCAGGTCCACTGCCTGGATGCCACAAGGTTGTGCCCACCCCTACCAGCATTGTTCCCATGCTGGTCCTGCCTCTCCCACACTGCACTCTCCTTCAAAGACCCAGTTATTTAAAAACCTTCCCTCTGCCCTTGTCGGTTTGGCTCAGTGGTTAGAGTGTTGGCCTGCAGACTGACGGGTCCCGGGCTGGATTCCAACCAAGGGCACGTACCTCGGTTGCAGGCTCAATCCCCTGTGCTGGAGGTAACCAATCAATATGTCTCTCTCACATGGATGTTTCTCTCTCTCTCCCTTCCACTCTCTCTGAAAAGCAATGGGGAAAAATATTCTCAGGTGAGAATTAAAAAAATAAATGAACAAATAAAACCCTTCCCTCTGTGCTCAGGATGAAGTCACTGCCCTGGGGCCAGCACCCCCAGAAAGCCAGGCAGCCCCCTGGTACAGCCACTGATGAATACACACCACACCTAAGGGACATCTTAACCAGCCTCTGCACACTGGGACTGACAACTAAATGTGGTGCATGACCCTGGCACAACAGTGGCCACCAAGGGCACCGTTGAGACAGTTAACATTTTAATGTGAACAGAGGATTAGCTAATACTATTTTCTCCATACTAAATTTCCTGACTCGGATCACTGGGTTGTAGTAATGTAGGAGAATGTCCCTGTGCTCGAGAAACACTATAAGGAGTTAGAAGTGAAGGGGCATGACCTAGTGAACCTAATCTGCAATGTACAGGGGTGGGGGGACGAGCACACACACACCAAAGGGGTAGAAAGCAAACTGCTGGTGAACCTGGATAAATGGTATAGGAGACTTCACTGAACTATTCCTGCAACTTTTCTCTAAATTTGAAATTATATAAAAAATTACCCAACCCCCACAAGGGATTAAACAGAAAACCTCCCTTGCTTCCTGTGGTGCTTTCAACCGCAGGTGGCACCACACTGGCCCTCCTGACCACAAGGCCCAGTCGCCCAGCTTCCCCTGGCCCACCAGGTTCCTTTCCTGCTCCCCACTATCTGTCCGTGCCGGGATGTCCGTCTCTGCCACCGTCAGCCCTAGTGGGCAGGATGCTGATGTCCGGGACCTTCCCCGGCCCTGGCCCCCTGCAGGAGCAGCCAGAGATCAGCCCCGGTGTGGAGGGATGCTGGATCCCAGCTGACACACAGGGTGAAGGGTGCATCCAGCTACCTTGCAGCCTGGAAACTGGAAGCTTGAATAAGTGGTCCCGGAGCTGACAGGAAATGCTGAAGCAGCAAGGCGGGCGTCCAGGGAGGCGTGTGTGAGGGGGTCACACTTTTATTAACAATTGCACTCCCCAAATACGAGTCCTGCACACCGCCCCGCCCCCCCTTCCCGGTAGGTTCAGGCCGCAGCGTCCGTGTTCGCGGTCTCCTTTGACTGGCTCGATCCTGGGACAGGGTGAGTGATGGTCTGTGAAGCCACACGCACTGACGACCGTGAAGATTTCCGGGAGCCGGGGCGGGACAGGGCCAGGGACGGGACCCGGGAGCCCGCTTGCGACGGGTCCTGGGATGGGACTTGCGAACCTGCCTTCGGAGAGGCCTGCGACAGGGCCCTGGAGCCCACACGCAACGGGGTCATGGGCGGGATCCTGGAGCCCGCGCTCGAAGACGCCTGAGACGCGTTCCGGGAAGCCACGCGCGAGGGGCCCGGGGGGGAGACGGCGGGCCCCGGGCGCGAGGCGGGCGGCGGCGGCTGCCACAGCGCTGGGCCCCCGGCGCCCCGGCGCAGCCAGCCGTGCACTCGCTCCAGGTCCCGCGTGTCCTGGTGCTCGTGCTGCAGCTGCTCACGCTGCTCCAGCAGCTGGCGCCGCGTGTCGTGCAGCAGCTGGGCCCGGCGGAGCAGCCGCAGCAGCTCTTCCCGCAGCCGGCCGTTGTCCGCCTTGATGGCCTGCGTGTGCGCGATGAGCTCGCGCGCCGCCTCCCGCTCGGCGCGCCGCGCCAGGGACTGCACGCGTTGGCGCGCCTCGCGCTCGAAGGCCGCGGTGTCCTCCAGGAAGCGCCGCTTCACTCGGTGCAGCAGCTGCGTGTGCTCCACGCGCATGTGCAGCAGCTCGCGCTCCAGCGTCCGGATCCGGGCCAGCTGCTCCAGCTGCAACTCCTGCGGCCGCGGCGCGCGTCAGCGCGGGGGTGCGGCACGCGCCCAGCCCGCCCGCCCCCGCCCGCCCCCGCCCGCCCGCGGGGCGCGCGCACTGGCCTTGTAGGGCTGTAGCTCCTGCACTCGCCGCGCCATCTGGGCTGCGCGCGCCTCCATCTCCAGCAGCTGCGCGCGCACCCCGTCCTCGCGCCCGTGGTAGAGCGACTCCAGGTCGGCCCGCTGCCAGTGGATCTGCGTCAGGTCCGTGCGGTTCTGCTCCTCTAGCCCGACGATGGCGTTGGCGCAGCGTTGCGCGCGCGCGCTCACGTAGCTGGCGTAGAGCCGGTTCTCTTCGCGCAGGCGCAGCGCCTCGCAGTCGAGGAAGGCGTTCTCGCGCAGCACCCGGTCCACGCGCTCCTCGCAGGTGCGCAGCTGCTCCGAGAGCAGCCGGTACTCGCGCTGCAGGTACTGCGCACGCTCCGACAGGCGAGGCTCCGCGACCTCGGCAGCCGCGCTCTGCCCGCGCTTCTTCTTGGGCGCCATGGGTCCGGGCCTGGGGCACCGGGACGCGTGAGGGCACCGCCCCCAGCCCGCTCCTCCACCTCAGCCTTTTCCCTCCCCAGCCTGCCTACGCTAGAGAGGTGGGACGTGACTCGGAGTGACGAGGTTGGGGGGAGGCAAAGTCAGGCGTATGGGATTAATCGGAGGCCAGGGCACCGTGGCCAGCCTTTACTCGTGGGTTCCTTCGGGACCTCGGCCCTTTGCCAGAGTTCGCCCCCTTGAGTCAAGTTGGCGTTCAGCCCATACAGTCTCCGTGGAGACAGAACTTAGCCGCACTTCCCCACTGTCACCGGTTGCTTGGGCAACGGCCCCGCCCTGCAGAGGCCAGCCCACGGCGGGAAGGACTGTGGCTTCCGGAAGACGACCTTGGACTTGCTTCAGAATCAGACTAAGCAGCAGCCCGAGTATCCCCGGTCTCCAGGCGCCAGACTTGATTTAGCAGGCTGACTTCAGAGCCGTGGCGACTCACTCACACAGCTTCACCTGCACGCAAGGTGTGGCGGTACTTCTTAAAATTAGGAACACAATTGAGGCATTTTCCTCCTTGTAAAGAATGTATTTTATAAGTAAAATCAAAATGACATAAACTTTAAGACAACGCAGAATCTCCGTTTATTTTAACATTAAAATATTAAAGAGCCCTAGCCGTTTGGCTAAGTGGTTAGAGCGTCAGTTCGGACTGAAGGGTATCGGATTGGATTCCGGTTACACGTACCTTGGTTGCCGGCTGGATCCCCGGACAGGTCCAGACCGTGGGGGAGGCAACCAATGGATGTGTCTCTCTCACATCCATGCCTCCCTCTCTCTCCCCCTTCCATTCTCTCTGGAAAGCAATGGAAAAAATATCCTTAGGTAAGGATTAATATATATTTAATATATATATTAAAGAAACGTCATAACCTAAAACAGCATCTGAACGTTGGCCTTAAATGATACGGGTTTTTACTTATTTATCAAAAATTTATCTTTATTGTTGAAAAACGGGCTTTTAATATGATATTGGTGCCTGAGTAATAGAAAAATTGACAACAGACCGAGTAGAATCAAGGCAAAACAAAAATCCTTGAACCTGCAAGTGGGGTCTTTACCGAGGCCACTTGGGATGTTTTCCTCTAGCCACTCTCTAGGGCCTGGCATTTCCATACCAGAGTCTCTGCCCCCAGGGGCAGCCGCCTACGCCCTACACCCTGCTACCCTCGGGGTCTGCCTGGGGCCACTGTCCCCATTGGACAGATTTAGAAACTGAGACTGCGGGAGGTGGAGGCCTATTCCCACCCTCTGTCTGGTCCTCCGCACTCTGACCCTGTGCCTCCCAGGCAACGCTGCCCCTGCCTCTCCCGGGCTCCTGCGCCGCACTCAACTGTCACGGGAGTGTCTGGGTCAAACTTGGCCTTTTAATTTCTGTTGCTAGGTGAGGGACTCGATGGGCAGAGTTTTTTAAGTCCTCCCAGCCTCCTGAATTTCTCTGCGATTTGTCCCAGCTTTAAGACTTACATAACGCCTCCTTCCAGGAGAAGTCTGGTGAGGTTTTGTTCTCTTCTGTCCCGCCTCCTCGAGACTTTCTTCTTCCTGGGACTGCAATTACCAGTTGCGCGATCTGGGTGGAAGAGTTTGAGGAGCCGCGCGGACGCTGCGCTCGCGCCCCGCCCGCCCGGGTCCCGCCCGACGGCACCTAAACCACGCCCCGACGCGGCCCCGCCTCTCCGAGGTCGGCTCCGGCCCAGGCCCCACCCCCAGCCCCGGCCTGGCCCCGACCACCCTCAAGTCGCGCGCCACCTCGGCTCCGCTCCCTCCCAGCCCCTCGCAGCGTTGGCCCCTCCCCCGCCAGCCCCCCAACTTCGAGTCCGTCTCTCCCGCCTGAGCCTTCCTCTTATAACCGCCACCCGAGTCCTGGCTGCCGGGTTCGGGGCTTCGCCTCTGACCGGCGGAGATCAGGGGCAGAAGGGGACTTCTCCGCGCCGCAGGTTTCGGGGCACCTGGGTGATTCCAGGCGAAACGCCTCTCGGGGAAGAGGAGGGTGCCCTGCCAGGGGGCGGATGAGACGCCTTCCCGGGTCCCCGGGGGCCTTATCTCAGTGTGTTGGGGAAAGGGTGTCTCTAGTGTCCACCAGGTCCCACCGCTGCCCCTGGGAGACAGAACTCACCTCCGCGGGTCCAGATGCAAAGCCAGGCGTTACCTGTGACGTTACTCCCCATCCTCGAGGTCCCCCCTCCTCCCTTGCCCCCATGAAATAGGTGGTGATCTTTGTTCTTCCAGGGACCAAGACTTTGTCTCCCTCAGACTGAGGCTGAGGAGGGTCTGGGGTGTCACTCACCTCTTGGCCGGGTCACTGAGCTAGAAAGGTCCGGGGAGGAAAAGGCTGGAACCGTCCGTCTGTTCAGTTTCTGCCAAGGTTGCCCCTCCCCCACTCCATATCAGTCAGGTCCCCTCCCCACAGCGCCCTCTGCTGGGGTCGGCCCTGGACTCCCAGGCTGCAGCAGAAGGTTCCCTCTGCCTGTTCCTGGGATGCTGCTCCCAACACCCCTCAGGCCACTCAGCTCACCACCCTTCCCCAGGACCCACTCCCTACCTTGGATGCCCTCCCTGCTCAGCTTATGAGACTTGGCTGAGCGTCCCTCCTCAGAAGTAGCCAGTGGGGTTGGGCTGCTTGCCTGGCCCTGGGGTGAGCACTTCCAGAGCCTCTGCTCCCATTTCACAGATGGAGAAACTGATGCATAGAGTGACTTGTCCAAGGACTCCTGAGAGCACTGGAGTTGTGACTTGGACCTTGGGCCACATCCTCTCCCCATCCCTGTCCTGTGCCCTGAGACAAGGGGCAGAGCCAGCCACCTTTATTGAATCCGAAGCCTGAAGCCAGCACATGACCAGTGCCCACAACCCTTACACCTGCCAAGGCCAAGTGGACCTGTGGTATTAGAGTGGTTTCAGGTGATGCCAGAGACTCTCTCCTTGAAGCTCAGCCTTAGGAGCCTGAGAACCCACAGGGGTGGCCAGCTACTGAGTAGTGGTCAGACGAAGGGACCCTCGGGGATTATCAATATGGATGCCCCAACCCCACCCAAGTGCCTTGTACCTTGATCAGAAGCACGGCACTGATGGCGGTCACCATGGCAAAGGGGAAAGTGAGAGGAACATGAGTGAAGTCCAGGAGAGCCTATATATCCAACGTGTCCTCTGGCTGGCGTCAAGCCCTGGAGACCTGAGCCTGGCTGTCCTCTGGGTGGGACCTGAGTCTGTCTCCTTCCCTGTATCCCAGATTGTGTGCTGCCTGCAGGCCTGCCTTTCCTGCACCACCACCACCACCAGAACTGGCTCTTGGTCATGCATTCAGGCAAGGACCCTTCCTCAGTGGCCTCCCTTCCATAGCCAGGTACCTTGGAACCAGTGCCAGACTCACACCAGGCTCATGGTCAGCCCCAGGTGGGAAGCCCATATCCAGGTCATGATGTGCATCAGCCACGGTTGCCCCTGGAGGAAGCGATCTGCCCTCCCCAGACACATGGTGCAGTGAGGGCCATGCTGCAACGGCCGTTTCCCACCCATTTCCCAGGAGCAAAAGCAGACTGGAGCCAATGGGACCCTGGGCTGCATGCATGGAACACAGGAGAGCCAGACAGGGCTCTGTGGTGATGCCACTGTGGTGACCCTGGCTTTGGTCTGCTCAGGGTCAGCAGAGCCACAGATTGGAGAGGACTGGCTGGAGGACAGGATCTATGGGTTTGGCTCCCCAGTCCTCACTCTCACTGAAGGTCTGGCCAGTAGGGGTGGGACTTGGGGTGTGGTCCAGAGCAGCCTGAGGTCCAGGGGAGCCTCCCCAGGGGCTCCCCTACCTCTGTGAAGAAAGAGGATGACAAACAGAAAAATGCCCAGAGTCTAGAGCCCCTGCACAGGCACCTATGGCAATGCCCACAACCACCTCCTTAGGCTGGCTCAGAGATGACCCTGAGAGATGGCCATGAGGGGGCGCCCAGCAGGACACACCTCCTCTGGCATCCTCATTTCTGTCTGGAGGCATAATCTCAGAGACGACCACAAACGCAACCCCAACTAGTCCTCCTAGGAGGGGCCCAGGCAGGTGCCTGAAGAGTCCATAGCCCATACAGGAAGCAGGGTAGAGCAGAGGACAACTTTGGTGCTGGAGGAGCACACTAGGTCCACCCAGCAGGGTGCGGGAGGCTGTGCATGAGACAAGGACAGTGGCTACAACTGTGACATAGATGGAAACACAGCTGTGATATCTACTCAGACTTTGACACTGAGGAGCAAGGAAGGTGTAGGGCCCCCACACAAGGACTGTGATACACGGGAGCACAGGGTCCAAGCACGTGGACTGGGAAAGAATGCAGTCTGGGAGATGGGAGCCCTGTAAGTCTGGTCTCCTAAGTTACAAGGAGGCTGGTGATGGTTGGAGCTGGAGGTTCCCACCCGGTTGTTTCCTCCTAGGAGTTTTGACCTGCCACTGCCCACTCCCCCCTGACTCTGGGTCTCCTGGACAAAGCCTCCCCATATTGCCCATGGTTCAGCCGAAAATTAAGTACATGGTGTACTTTTTATCTAATGCATAATAAATATCCCAAGTTGATAATGGGCTCACTCAAAAGAAAGGCAAAGATTACCACGCATATGATCAAATTTATTGTTGACTAACAAGTGAGAAAACCTTTTTGACAAGGTTAATATCTGCAAGAATATTTGAACAAGAGAAAGTGGGACTTGGTAGAAATAATAGCCCTGAGATAAAACACATAATAGCAGATTTAAAAACAACTAATGGATGAGTCAAATATCCACTAAATTTGTGACATGATAATTGATTTAATAAGTGTAATGAAGTTCACTCTGCAGATTTTTTTTTTTTTCTTTCTGAAATTCACTGATGTTGGAATAATTGCTTATTGGCCACATTCTCAGTGGCAGAATGGCAGGGTCAAGATCTCCTCTGGCTTGGGGTTCATGGAGGAAGGGGAGAAAGAAGGGGCTGGGGTGGGCTCCAATCACAGCCCCACTCCTGGCCTTGGGGCCTCCATGGGTCCAGCTCTTATTCCCTTCAGTCTGTCCAGACAGTTATCAGTCCTCCCTCCACTTCCATCGATGTGCCTTCTACTCTGCCCTTTGTCCTCATGGGCATGTAGCATTTCAATTCACATTTATATTTAGGAAATACTCCCACTCGTTCAATGAATTTGCCATTTCATCTAAGTTATCAGGTATGTTGGTGTGAGGTTGTTAATAAACGAGGGTCATTATCTTTTCAATGTTTGAAAGGTTTGGTAGGAATGTGCTGTCTCTCATTTAATTTTAATCAGTCCAGCTACATTTTATTCCGTTTATTCAAAGAACCAGCTTTTCATTGGTTTTTCTCCTTATCCATTTCAGTGGTCCCTACTCTTATCTTTATTATTTCATTATCTGTACCTATTTTGGGTTTAATTTTCTTTGTTCTCTTTGTTTTCTTAAGGTGGAAACTTAAACTTTTCTAATATAAGCATTTAAAATTATAAATTTCCCTCTCAGGTTGCTTTGGCTGCATCCCACACACTCTCAGGTGTTCTCGTTTTCATTATCTTTCAGTTCAAAACAATTCATAATTTCCCTCGTCACTTCGACACACTGTTTATTTAGAAGTGAGCTGGTTAATCTCCTAATTTGGGGGGGGTGTCCAAACATCTTTGCTATTTATTTCAGTTCTGTGGGATCAGGGAGCATAATTTGGCACCGCTGGGGATGGCGTGGGCCGCTGCCCCCATCAGCAACGCAATGGACGGGCTCCTGCGAGCGACGCGCCACCCGCCAGCACGGCCGTCCCGGAGCCCGCAGGAAGGCCGGGGCCGCGGGCCGCGGCGGGTCCCCTCCCCGGGCAGAGGGCGGAAAGGGCGCCGTCCCGCGCGCCGGGCGCCTGCGGGGGGCTCCGACGGGCCCCGGGTTGGGCGGGGCTTGGGCTCGTCCGCCCCGCCCCCGGCCTGGCGCAGGCGCCCCGGAGGCGCCGCCGGGTTCCCAAGGCGACCGGCTCGGCGGCTGCCGCGGGCCGCGCGCGCCCCGGCATGTGCGCGGCCGAGGTGGACCCTCGCGTGGCCCGGCGATACGTGCTGAGGCGGCGGCTCGGGAAGGGGGTGAGGCCCCCGCGCGGCACGCGGGGCCGCGTCCGCCGCCGCCGGCGGGTTCTCGCCGCGGGGCGGCCGCGGGCTCGCCGCCGAGCCGGTGCCTGGGTTTCCTGTAGTCGGCCTGCGGCTGCCTCCTCCCAGGACCCTCGGCAGGGGCTTGGCCCTGGTGCTGGCGCCGCGCGCCGCCCCGCCTGCCCTCGGCTGTCCCCGTGGCCACATTCCGCCCTGGGCGGCTAGGCGCTCCTGCTGCAGTCGCGGGGGGGGGCGGAGAGGGTAAACGCGGTAGGCACGGCATGGGAGCCAGAAGCCCGTGCATGTCCGTGATTGTGAATGAGCATGTGGAATTGTGCCTGAGTGTACGTGAGGGTGCGTGACTGCGCGTGTTAATGGGGAGGGGGGAAAAAGCGGTTCAGTCAGTGCACACAGCAAGTACAAAGGCCCTGAGGTCAGAACCTGCTTGGCTTTGGGGCGAACCGCAGAGTTGTTGAGACTGGATATAAGTGATCGGAGGTGGGACTTTGGCTTCCACTTTTTAAAAAAGATATCTTTATTGATTTTTCAGAGAGGGGAAGGGAGAGGGAGAGAGAGAGAAACATCAATGATGAGAGTCATTGATGGACTGCTTCCTGCACACCCCCTGTTGGGGACTGAGCCCAAACCCAGGCATGTGCCCTGACCAGGAACCAAACCACCATCTCCTGGATCACAGGTTGCTGCTCAACCACTGAGCCATGCTGGCCAGGCTTGGCTTCTGTTTTTAGTGATGCAGAGAGCAGGCTCACCCTGCCTGTTGAGGATGGGGATGAGGGGGAGCAAGGGAGATTAATCAAGATGTCAGTCTCCACTAACCAGGTGAAACATGCAGGAGGCTCAGGCTGAGGTGGGGGCAGCAGTGATGGTAGAAATGGCCGGATTCTGAGGCATTCTGAAGGAACCAGCAGGATTTGCTGACAGGCTGGATAGAGTATGTGAGTGAGGGGTTAAGGTGCCTGGAGAAGGGTCCTGCCCTGGACCCCAACCCACCCTGGCCTCCATCTCCTCTTGCTGTCACCCTGCTCCAAAAGGTGCTGGGGTCCTGGGCAGCCTGCAGTGCCCTTACCATACTCCCATCCCTCCCTGCAGCCAGAGCAGGAAGGAGGAGCCTTGTCTGCAGGGCAGTCTGGTAGGGGGCTGGTGGGGCAGGAGGCTGACCTCACTCCTCTCCAGGCCTATGGAATTGTGTGGAAGGCCATGGATCGGAGGACTGGCGAGGTTGTGGCCATCAAGAAAATCTTTGATGCCTTTAGGAATAAGACAGATGCCCAGGTAATCAAGGGAGGAAGTGTGGGAAAGGGTGAGGGCAGGGCTGTGGGCTCACCCCTGCTGCTTTGGTACCTGGAAGCCCAATCACAGTGTGTTTCTGGCACTGCTCTAAGAAACAGTACCCATGGTTCAGTGGGTGTGTGGGTGAAGAACACCAGCCCCTCTGGGTCCTTCTGGCTTTGCACACACTTGTGTTTCTGTCTCATTCCAGAGAACGTTCCGGGAAATCATGCTGCTCCAAGTAAGTGGCCAAGGCATCTGCCCACTTCCCCAGGTGCATTCTTCCCAAACTGGGGGAAACCTGGCCCCTCCACCCCAGAACACAGATCCTGGCTCTCTCCTCAGGAATTTGGGGACCATCCAAACATCATTAGGCTACTGGATGTGATCCAGGCGGAGAATGACAGGGACATATACCTGGTGTTTGAGTCTATGGGTGAGCAAGGCCTCATCAGCCCCCAGCCTCACCTCTGTCCTAGCTTTGGACAACCCCCCCCCCCCCCAGTGACCTGGCTCCCTCTGTATGTCTCTCTGCTGCTCAGGTCCCTGCAGTGGCCAGCACCCTCACCTTGGGCAGTGTCCCTGTGCCCAAGGACAAACAGTCCTTGGCCGACCCTGGCAGTAACTACCTTGACTCCATCCCCACGAGGCTCCTGCTTTGTTCACTCTTCACAGCAGCCCTTTCCTTTCTCTACTCGTTTTATAAAACAAAGGCACAAAATAAAGTACTAAAAATAATTCCACAAACTTCTTGCTGTACCAACAAAGACAGTGAGCAGGTCCAAGAGCCCTGTGGGACCACTGGGAAGTGTACACGCCCAGGACATGGCCCTGAGGATGGCCAGTGGGACCTGGGGACTTCAGGCAGTGGGCGGACAGAGGTGCACCTGTGAGGGTTCAAAGTAGGACAGGCCTACCTGCTCTCTCCAGGACCCCGGGGTTAACCCAGACCCCCTTACTAAATTGCATGCCCCCTAGACACGGATCTGAATGCCGTCATCTGCAAGGGCACACTGCTGAAGGACATCCACAAACGCTACATCTTCTACCAGCTGCTGCGGGCCACCATGTTCATCCATTCAGGACGCGTCATCCACCGGGACCAGAAGGTGCTGCCCAACCTCTTTCCACTGCCCCCCAGCTCCGTGTGCACCCACTGTCCTGGCCCATCAGCCCTGAGCCCACCTCCTCTTCCCCAGCCATCTAACGTTCTCCTGGATGCCAGCTGCCTGGTGAAGCTCTGTGACTTTGGCCTCGCCCGCTCCCTCAGTGGCTTCCCTGAGGGGCCTGAGGGCCAGGCCCTGACAGAGTACGTGGCCACACGCTGGTACCGTGCTCCAGAGGTGCTGCTGTCCTCGAGCTGGTAACAGTGACACCCTCCTATCCTGTTGCCACCTTCCCTTTCAGGCCCCCCATGTCCTCTTGCCCAGCTAGGGCCCCTAGGCCTTCCTATGCCCCCCCACGTGTCCTCACCCACCCCTTCCCAACCGCCTTGATTTTCCCTTTTCCAAGCCTGCCTCTGCCCCAGGTACACCCCCGGGGTGGACATGTGGAGCCTCGGCTGCATCCTGGGAGAGATGCTGCGGGGAAGGCCCCTGTTCCCTGGCACTTCCACATTCCACCAGATGGAGCTGATCCTCCAGACCATCCCACCACCATCTGAGGAGGGTGTGTGTGTGCAGGGATCCACTGGGCAAGAGCACAAGGCTGTGGGGAGACAGTGCCCAACAGGCCAGGACTGATGGGGAGGATGACAGGCTGGGTCCAGAAGCCTTAGGAAGACTGGAAAACGCTGGGCAACAGGGAGGAGCTACTGGGGGTTTCAGGAAGCACCTGGACAGTCTGCAAGGCAGGTAGGGCCTGGCCTCATGTGTCCTCGAGGGTCCAGCAGTGCCCATGAAGGTTCTAGCCAGGTCAGGACAAGAGTGCTAGTCCTCTGAGTGGTGGTAGGGGCAGAACCCACACTGTTCTGGGAGCTGGGGAGGGGAGGTTGGGGGAAGAGGTGGAAGAAAGCAGCAGTGGGGGCATAGTGGAGCATACGGGGTGTCCTTCTTCTTCCTCTGAGGGGGGTGGGGCAAGAGAGGCAAGGACCAGGTCATGGGAACCCCATTCTCTCCCCAAGTCTCCACTTTCTTGGGTGGAAAGGGCAAGGATGGAGGTGTGTGAGCATGGCCATATGGTGAAGGTGTAAAGTTGTGCAAGGGCAGGCACAGGTGCGCATGCACATGTCCAGATATTCAAGGTCTGAGCTCTGCCAGGCAGCCCCAGACCTGGAGAGAGGAGGTCACTCCAGGGGCCAGAGGGATGGCTGGACCCAGACTTCCCTGAGCTGCTCCACCAGACCACCCCCTCCTGATCACACCACCTTCTACCACCCACCCTGCAGACCTCCTGGCTCTTGGCTCAGGCTACAGTGCCTCAATTCTGCACCACCTGGGGACCTGGTGAGTTGCAGGTGCTTGGGAGCCCGACTCCAGCACTCTTCCTGTATCCTTGCTTACCAGTCTAGACCCCAAACCAGCAATCGTTGGTCATACTAAAAAGAGGTCCCCAGTGTGGGCCCAGCTCAGGGTAGGGTGGAACCCACAGGAGCTGCTTTGAGTGGGTGGGTGGGGGACAGTGGACAGGAGGGGACCGGAAAGCAAGGCAGAGATCTGGTGACCCTTCCAGAGGGTGGTGAATGAGTTGAGGGGATCCAGAGACAGTTAAGTGGGGCAAGGCAAAAGGTTGAGCTTGGGTCACAGATGTGGATGTGGGGAGGAGCCCAGACCTGGAAAGGAGAGAATTCACTGGTACCAGCAGGCCACGGCAGACGCTGGACACCCTCCTGCCGGTGGACACGCCTCCAGAGGCCCTGGACCTCCTCAGCCGACTTTTGGTGTTTGCCCCGGACAAGCGGCTTAGCGCAGCCCAGGCACTGCAGCACCCCTACGTGCGGAGGTAGGGGTGGGAGACGCTGAGCTCCGTGGGAAAGGCTGGCTTCACCGCAGCCTGCCTCACTTCTCCTGCACCTGCCTCATGGGCTCCTGCAGGTTCCACTGCCCGGCCCATGAGTGGACACTAGAGGCGGATGTGCAGCTCCCAGTGCACGAAGGAGTCCAGCTCACAGCCGCTGAGTACCGGAGCCGCCTCTATCAGGTGCTCCAGACTGCGACCCGCATCATTTCCCATCCACTGCCCCCTCCAGGTGTCCCCTTGCCTAAGAGTTGCTCCCAATACTCTCACGCCCAAGCCTCGCCCCCCTGAGCACCCCTTCCCTCCCACAGATGATCCTGGAGCGTGGGGACAACAACCGCATTCTGAGAGAGAAAGACCTGGGGGATGTCCCATCAGGGGCAGAGCCCAGCGCCCCCCTGCCCCAGGCGTGTGCACTCACACCCAGAGCCATCCCCCAGCTCCCCTCCCTCTGGCCTGCGCAGGATCTTGGACACAGGCCTCAGAACAGCCCTGGCCACGATCTCCCTCACGGTGTGTGATCTGAGCGGGCTCGGGCCCTTAGGTGTGGGCGCAGCAACCCTCAGGCCCAGGACTTCTAACCCCAGGGCTCATCCTCCTACCCCACAGATGCCCCCTGGGGAGCCAAGAATGTCCCCAGGCAGAACTCCGCCCCCCTGCTCCCGTCTCCACCCCCTGGAGGTCCTGGGAGAGGGGAAAGGCTCCTCGGGGCATCGTTGGAATACCCCTCAGCACCCTCGCGGGTAGGTCGTGCACGGGGGACCCCTCCGCTGTGCCTTTGGGAAGGCGGACAGCACCCCAGACCCGCGACCGGCAGTGACCCCCTGACTGCGCTTCCCAGGTGCAGCCCCGGGGCCAGGGGGCGGGGCCTTCCCCGGCCGCGCAGGCCGCCGCCCGGGTGGCCGTCCACGCGCTTGTCCGGAAGGACCGGGGCCCGGCGCCCGGGGCGAGGGCGGCGGGCGCTCGGCAGGTGAGCCCGGCCCCCAGCCCTCCCCTCCCCGCCTCGCTCGGGGGTCGCCTCGCCCGCCCCAGCGCTCAGGGCCCCCGCTGCTTGCAGGGGTCTCTCTCCCGTCCTGGGGCGGCCCGGCTCCAGTCCCGGCCCGGCCGGAGGACGTCGGGCACTTCGGCCTCGCGGGGGATGCAGGGCGCCCCGAGGGCCCTGCTCGGGGGCGACTCCCACGCCCGCGGGACCGTGCGCCGCCCGCCCCCGCCCCCGGGACACCGCGCCTGAGCGCCGCCCGCCCCCGCCCCCGGGACACCCCGCCTGAGCGCCGCCCGCCCCCGCCCCCGGGACACCGCGCCTGAGCGCCGCCCGCCCCCGCCCCCGGGACACCCCGCCTGAGCGCCGCCCGCCCCCGCCCCCGGGACACCGCGCCTGAGCGCCGCCCGCCGCCGCCCCCCGGACACCGCGCCTGAGCGCCGCCCGCCGCCGCCCCCCGGACACCGCGCCTGAGCGCCGCCCGCCCCCGCTCCCCGCCCCCCGGGACACCGCGCCTGAGCGCCGCCCGCCCCCGCTCCCCGCCCCCCGGACACCGCGCCTGAGCGCCGCCCGCCCCCGCTCCCCGCCCCCCGGACACCGCGCCTGAGCGCCGCCCGCCCCCGCTCCCCGCCCCCCGGGACACCGCGCCTGAGCGCCGCCCGCAGCCGCAGCCGCCCCCGTCCCCGGGACACCGCGCCTGAGCGCCGCCCGCCCCCGCTCCCCGCCCCCCGGGACACCGCGCCTGAGCGCCGCCCGCCCCCGCTCCCCGCCCCCCGGGACACCCCGCCTGAGCGCCGCCCGCCGCCGCCCCCCGGACACCGCGCCTGAGCGCCGCCCGCCGCCGCCCCCGCCCCCCGGACACCGCGCCTGAGCGCCGCCCGCCCCCGCTCCCCGCCCCCCGGACACCGCGCCTGAGCGCCGCCCGCCCCCGCTCCCCGCCCCCCGGACACCGCGCCTGAGCGCCGCCCGCCCCCGCTCCCCGCCCCCCGGACACCGCGCCTGAGCGCCGCCCGCCCCCGCTCCCCGCCCCCCGGACACCGCGCCTGAGCGCCGCCCGCCCCCGCTCCCCGCCCCCCGGACACCGCGCCTGAGCGCCGCCCGCCCCCGCTCCCCGCCCCCCGGGACACCGCGCCTGAGCGCCGCCCGCAGCCGCGCCGCCCCAGTGCCCCAACGTCCGGCCGCCTCAGTCCGCTAACTTCCCCCAGTCCCGGCGCTCGCCACTCCCCCCCCCCCCCCTTTGCTTGGCCGCGTCGGAGTCCCAGGAAGCTTGTCCAGTGAGGTTCCCGCTCCAGCCCCAATCACCTCCAATAAAGCCTTGTCTGTCCGCAGCCTGCCTGCCTGTCTCTCGTCCTTAGTGAGGGACTCGGTCTTCACCGCCTTTCCGGGAGCCCATCCCCGTCCCACCCGTTACCCTGAGGTTCCTGTCTGCCCAGCATCCAGCCTTTCCCTCTAGGCTCATAGTGGTTCCTAAGGCGGCCTGCGGGGCGGGGGGCACCTTGGGGCTCGTCTGGTGCTACAGCATAGGGCTAAAGTTTGCAATATATAGTTGGGTGATTGCATATATTTGGGAACATGTTAAAGTATTTTGTGTTCTTGTTTTATTAACATCAAAATGCTAAGAATCACATTTGAGGAGCTGTGTTACTCAGCAAGACATGGGGAATGCAGACAGGAGGCTCCAAGAGCCCCCAGCCACTGGCCTCCAGCGGCCAGAAGGCTCCACTTCCCTCTTGGGCCCTCCCTAAGCACCAGGCCATGTGGAAACATTTGTCAGCAAACTCCAGTTCATCCAGCTCCCCAGACCTTTGTCACCTGGATGAAAGTCCTTGCTGTCACCCCTACCTGGGCAGTTGCTTTGGTAACCAGACTGTGAGCTACCAGCATATGAAAGGGGGCCTAGAGTCAGAACTGCAGCCTTCACTCAGTGCCCTTGTTTCTTAAATCCTTTCCCATTCTGAGTAATAAGGATTCTTACACTTAAAAAACCAGAAGCTATTTGAAAAGAAATAGCAGAGCCCAGCTGGTATGGCTCAGTGGTTGAGCATCGACCTATGATCCAGGAGATCTTGGTTCAATTCCTGGTCAGGGCACATGCCTGGGTTGCAGGCTAGATCCTCAGTATCCCCAATAGGGGGGTGTGCAGGAGGCAGCTGACCAATGACTCTCATCATTGATGTTTCTATCTTTCCCTCTCCCTTCCTCGCTCTGAAATTTAAAAACACACAAAAACAACCAAAAAATAAAAAACACAAAACACATTAAAAAAAAAAGAGAAACAGCAGAAACACTCATTTCTGAGTGTTTGTATAGTGCTTATATAGTGGGGAGACTTTCTAAGCATTTGGTGCCAAAATGTCATTCCAAATCAAAGTTACTCTCTGATGGTGAGAAAGATACAAGAAAGGTAAGCAGGAATGTTGGACAGACTAAGTTGGTGACAAAGGAAAGGATGCAGAACAGGGTGGAGCTGGGCACCTGCAAGGCAAGGACCATGCCCAGTGCATGGGACGGACGCAGGACCTCTTGGACCAGTGGGCTGGGGCTCAGGTGCCACTAGACCAAGTCCTCTGCCCCTCACCTGTTCACATACAAACACTCCGCATCCAGCCTCTTTCTGGCTGTGAATGTGTCTGTCAGGGCATGTGGAGACCATTCATGAGGCTGGGGCCACACATCATCCATCACCGAGGCCTGGTGCTTGCTGGAGGGGTGGCCAAGTCTGCTTCAGGTCTTGGGGGCAGGGCAGTCCTTATAGGTTCCCTCAGTAGCCCCCCCCCCCCCACTGTCTGCAACCATCTCTGCCTCCCTACAGTGAAAGGATGGGCTACCAAGAAAGGGGTCAGGAGGCAGGAGATGGACAGGGCAGGAAGGGAGCCTCCAGTGGCCTGAGATGGAGGTGGAGTCGTGGGCCCTGAGGAGGTGGGAGGCGCAGAGGAAGGATGGCGTGGCCAGGACACAGCAGAGGCAGTGTAGCCAGGAGGCCATGAGCAAGGGGAGCCCTGAGACACGAAGCCCTGAGTAAACTGGGAACTAAGGCACAAAGACATGAGTCCCTGAGGTGAATGAAGGCCCAAAGAGGACATGAAGTCCAAAGAGATGGAGGAGGCAGATGCCTAAGAATGGGAAGGTGGGGGCCTAGCAACAGGTGCTGGGAGGAGACAGAAGTTGGGCGAATAAGGCATGGGCAGTGAACAGCTGCAGCCCAAGAAGGGGAGGCCAGGGCATCCAGGGGGTGAGCCCCAAGGGGAGCTGAGCTCTGGTTGTGCTCATCCGGGTTCCAAACTGCTGTGGCCTGAGGGCCAGGAGGCTCATTTCTTGCTTTTGAACGTACCCAGGATCTTGGGCATGAACTTGCCCACTTTGCTGTCCCTGGCATCTTCCTCTGTTGGGCCCTCTCCTCCCCCTGGGCCCCCGGCCTCCTCCTTCTTGCAGAAGACCTCAAAGCGGCTGTAGACACGCTTTTCCTTGCGCATGCTCTCCATGCGGCGCAGCAGCCGGTCACGCTCCTCTGCACTGGCTGGCAGTGTGCGGCTCAGTCGGCCTTGTGTCCCCAGACTGTCAGAGCGGAAAATGGCCGAACACTTGTCCTTGTCGGACATGTCAGGGGCCAGGCCGCTGGCAGCTGGTGGGTGGCCTAGCTCAGGGCTGCTGTGGGCCGGGGAGGGGGTGGGGACTCCACGGTGCTTCTGGCCGTGGGCACTGATCTGCTCCAGAATAGCTTTTGTGTCGTCTCGCAGGTTGCTGCTGTACAAGGCATTGGCCGTGGCTGAGGTCATGCGCGCCCGCGGGCCCCGCTCCTCTCCTGTGGCAGCTTCTGTGCTGTCACCCCGGCTCAGTGATGGCCGCTGGGGGCTCTCAGGCTGCCCGTTCTCCTGTGGCGCTGAGAAGCTGCCCTCATCCTCTGTGCGCCGCTCACTCTTAGGGCTCAGCAACTGCCTGAGGCGCAAGGACCCCTTGCGCAGGACCTCCATGGGGCCAGTAGGCGCCTCCTCCACTGGCCCAGTCTTTGGAGACTCTCCAGAGAAGGTAAGGGTGAGGCTGCCCCTGCGCTCTGGCACGGGGGGCACCGGGCTTCCCCTGCGCTCTGGCACAGGGGGCACCGGACTGCTCCTGCGCTCAGGGTAGGCTGAGGTGGGGCTCCCCTTCTGCTCAGTAAATCCTGTGGTTGGGCTGCCTCTCCGAGTGGGAAACCCGGGGGTGGGACTCCCCTTCCGTTCGGGGTAGGCTGGGGTGGGGCTCCCTTTTGGCTCTGAGTGGGGCGCTTCCACTGGGGGGCTGTCCCGCCCTTGAGGGGAGGTAGAGAGGCTCTGGGCCAAGAGGAAGCGGGAAGGCAGCCTGTCGGTGCCACTCCGGCCCAGCGTGTCAAGCAGCTGAGTGGCAGTGAGTGTGGCAGCTCCTGGCTGCCGCTCAGCTTCCTGGTGCAGCCGCTGTGTGAAGGAGTCGCGGAGGTCGAGCAGGCAGCTCTCGAGGCTGCGTTGCTCACTCCCTGTGTTCCCTGGCACTGCCACCTCCTCCCCGCACGCCTGGGACACAACAGCCTTGCTATGGCTGGCGGAGGTGACTATGGCTGTACTGGAATCTCGAGCGGGGCCCTTGTACTTCTCCAGAAGCTCGGCCACCTTGGTGGAGGCATTGGAGCGCAGGGCCTCACCCCCAGGGCCCAGCATCTCGTCGATTGCCTGCTCCTTGTGCAGGAGCTGCACCTTTTCAGTGGTGGCCACAGTAGCCCCACCTGCACCCTCTGCCTGCGAAGCAAAGATGAGTGAGGAGCGAAGCCGGGAGCTACGCTGGATCAATGGGTTCAGGCGTGAGCGGAAAGAGTCCTGCTTGGCCAAGCCTGCGTCCTCCAGGCCCTCGCGCTCTGGGCCACTGCCGCCACCACTGCTGGAGCCAGGCACAGGGCCCTTTGCTGGGAAGGACGTGGGCACACGGAAGCCTGAGGGAAGCAGGTCCCCACCAGCCACCCTGCCCCCGGAAACCAGCACATCATCTTCATAGGCCTCGGCCTCCATGGGCGCTGGCAGGCCCTCCTCACCTGTGTCCTCTCCATGGCAACCGCTCAGGTAGGAGGCAAGGCGCCAGTGCCTTAGCCCAGCCCGCCCCTCAGGCCCAACCCTGCGTTCAGGCTCCACCTCCAGCCCAGTCTCAGGGCCCAGCCTCCCTGCTGCCTGGCAGGGGAAACGTTGGCCCACGTTGGGGCGTGGGGCCCCGCCAGGTTCCAGGCAGCGGGGTCCTGACTGGAACCCGGGACCAAAGGCCGGTTCTGAGCCGTGGCGTACCTCACGCGACTCACTGGATGGCACGTAGTCTAGACGCTGGTGTCCATCCAGGCCAAGCTCAGGGAAGCGTGGCCCGGCACCCAAGGCGAAGTCCTCCGGATCTGTGAAGCCAGGGCGGCCAGCGCGCAGCTTTTCGAACAGGCCCTGTGGGCGCACCGATGCAAACTGTGGGTCCCACTGGTAATGCTGCTGGTAGAGCTGGTCACGGTGGAAGTGGCTGGTCTGGAAGCGGAAGTCGTCACCATGGCTGAGGAATGTCTGTCTTGACACCTGCCGAGCGGCAGCAAAGTTCTCCACCGCACCGGTGCCATCTGCGGCAGCGTAGCTGTGCCGTTTGAAGGAGTCCATCTCCAGGTGCCGTGCCTGGAAGAAGCCCCGTGGGCCTGCGAGCTCAGCACCTGGTCCGGCCTCTGTGTCCCACCGTCGTAACTGTGGCCGCAGCCCTGCATGAGGCTCCAGGGCACCCCCAGGCATCCGCTGCGGCTCCTCCCGGCGGAAGGCCGACAGGAAGTGGCGGTCAGGGTCGAGGAAGGAGGGGAAGCCTAGGCTCTCTTCCCGAGCCGGTGGGAACAGGAGGTGTGCTCGTTTGGGAAAGGAGAAAGGAGTTGGTGCCCCGGCCACCTGGCCGCCCATCAGGGGCCCAGCCCCAGAGTACGGAGCCAGGGCATAAGCATCCATGCGGGCCAGCGCCCCAGCCGCGGGCACCAGGGGCTCAGACTGTGCAAAGAGGATGCGGAACTCTTCATCGAAGCTGGAGACCAGCTCACCCTGGAACACGTGGGCCAGGCTGCGGTGGATCTTCTCGAAGGACCACATGAAGCTGGGGGTGGGATAGGGCTAGAGTCAGGGGAGGGGGCGGGACTCAGCAGCCTGTGGCTGGGGTGTAAAGTCTGCAAAAATGCAGGGGAGGGCAGGCTGGGCGGTGCTGTGATGGGCTACAGGAGGGGTTCTGGAGAGGAGGCCATGGGGCGGGGAGGTGTTGGGGCTTCAGGGCTGCGCACCTGTAGCTCCCACTCATCACCACGGCACAATCCACCAAGAGGAACTTCTCCTTCACGTGGCCCTTGAAGGACTTCCCAGTGCGGCAGTAGTAGGTGGGGCCTGCCACAGTGCGCACTCGCAAGAACTAGGGGGAGAGAGGCCTTAGGTCTCTGCGGTGGGGTTTCCCGCCTTCCCTGCACCTCCCCAGGTCACTCACATCCACATGGTGCAGGCTGACACGGCACTTGTCCGCCATGTCCAGAAAGTGCTGTGCATTCATCTCGTCCAGGAGAATGTAGACTGGGATGCGGCGGGCAGCGGCCTCCAGCACTTCGCTGAGAAGGTCCACGTCGGTGAACATGTCCATCACTACGGCCACCACCTGCGGGGGTTGGGTCAAGGACCAAGGGAAGAACCCTCTGCTCTCCCCACCATTCTCTAGCCACACCTCTCAGCCCAGTGATCCTCTGAATCACCCACAAACTGAGCAAAATAACCACTAGCCCATCCCAGGGGAGAGTAGGGCCATCAGGGAATGGGGTCAGGAGGAGGGGCTATCAGAAGGGATGTGGGGCTGCTGGCCAGGTGGGTGGCCCATGGAGCCCTAGGTAGGCACAGGGCCTGCATCCTGTTGGGGAAGGGCTGTCCTGCTGGGGGTGGGTGCTCACTCCTGGGCAGATCCCTGGATGGGGCAAAGGTAAGGTGAGTGAAACTCCTGCAACCCCACCTGCTCCACAGATGTCTGAACCCCTCACCCTTGGGCAGAGGCAGGAGTCTTTAGCATTTGGACCTACAGCCTGCCTCTGTGGTTTAACAGGCCCCTTTGCTGCTTGCCAACTGCTTGGTGAGGGGTAAGAAACCCTCAGTTGGGTCAAGAGCAGGACTAGAGGTAATTTTATGAACAACAGAGCTTGGCCAGGAGAGGGCCCAACCATCCCAGAGTCCCTGAGTACTGCCCATGGCCACAGACAAGCAAACCTATGTAGAGAAAACAGCCTGCAGCCTGGGATAAGCCAACCCTTGGCGACCCTAGGAGTCTGCCAGGAAATCCTTGCTGAAGCTCGCCTCACCCTCACCCCTAAGCTGGTAAGCTCATCTCTCTCACTCCTCAGGCTGCCCTCTCCCCCTGCCCACTGAAGTCCACAACAGGCACCTGCTGGGCAGAGCGGATCATCCTGCGAGCCTCGTCCTTGATGCTGGGGCTGTCGGGCGGCGGTGGCTGCACCAGTGTTGTGACTTCAGTGCCCTGGAAGCCGAAGGTCAGGGGCCAGCCCAGGTCGAGCTCAGGCACCGCCTGGTCCGAGTTCACGGGCCAGTAGGTACCCGAGGAGCCATCCATGTCCACGTTGGGAGGGCTGCCTTCAGGGGGCTCCTGGGCAACATGTTGTGGGGGCTGCAGGTGGCGGCTCACGTGGTCTAGTTCCTCAGGACACAGGAAGGCAGGTGCCCCCTCAGAAGCCAGGAAGCGGCTATAGGCCTCTGGCCCGCCCTCAGCCAGTGCATCCACTGCCAGGCGGTAATACTCTTTGTAATGAGGTGGCAGGTATCCTGGTGCCAGTGGGTTGTCTCCCTGGGAGGAGCTCTGGGAGCGACGGGCCATGATGGGGCCAGGGGCCTGGGGGAGGGGCAGGAAAACGCATTACCAGGGCAGGGGCACTGAGCCCACACCCCTCATGCTCAAGTGTGGACACACTGTGTAAGGGCTGTCTGAGACCTTGGGTGTGCTGGGAGTTCTGCCCAGGCCTGGAGGCTTTTAGGGCACCCCAAGACCCTAGGACCCTAGCTGGGAGACATCAGAGGAGCCATGCAATTAGGGCCCTTGCTCTCACCAGGACCCAGGGAGAGCCTTGCGCTCCAGGTTCCAGACGGGCTCCACACAACCCCTACTCAGGGTTACTTTATATCTTCAGCGGCCCCACTCACTTCTGCTTTGGGGGCCCTTCCTGCCATAATATTAATATTTTATGACTGTTGGTATAAAGAAAACCTAATTCAGTCTAGGTTCTTTATTATGATATTCTTATTTTTCTTCTGATTTTATGACAATGCTTTTTTGTGGGTCCCTGGCACTCTGAGAACTAGACAAACTGAGTGGCCAACTGCCTGTCCCTGGTGCTGGGCCTTGGGGCCAGTTGCCTTGCCTTCCTGGCTCCTTACCTCCACCATAGTATTCAGCTGTCAGGGCTGACCAGATACCATGCCTGGCCCAAGGTGAGCTCAGTATAGAGCCTGTCACTACATTAGTCTAGCCAGAGGACAGTTAAGCTCCACCCACAGCCAATAGCCACACCTGCACCCATCCTACAAGGTCTCACACTCAGAGTCCCAAGGTTCTAACCTACCCTGCCCTTTGACCCGCCCCTCCCTACAGCCCCGCTTCACACTCCAGCAGACCTGGGCTGCCGCTTCCTCCTCCTGGGGAGCTGAGTCCTGACCCAGCCAAGCCCAGCCCTGTGTGGCAGCAGTGATCTTTCCTAGTCATCACTGCCCTACTCACTGCTTTGTTCCAGATGAAGTCACAGCCCTTTGCTGTGACCACCAGGCTGTCCTGGGTTCTGAATGTGCCTCTCCAACCATACCGCTCACATCAACTTCACAGCTGCCTGCCCAGGTGGAGGCCTCTCCTGAGCTCCCAGAACCCATCTACCCACATCCCATAACATGGATACCTGTTCTCCTACCCCAGGAGGAGAGCCCCAGGCACTGCTCACCCCACCCCTGCTGCTCCTGCCTAGCTCTAGGCTCCTGGATGTTTTTTTTTAATATATCTTTATTGATTTCAGAGAGAGGAAAGAAGAGGGAGATAGAAACATCAATGATGAGAGAGTCATGGATTGAGCCCACAACCTGGGCATGTGCGCTGACCAGGAATCGAACCCTGATCGCCTGGATCCTAGGTCGACGCTCAACCGCTGAGCCACACCTGGCCGGGCTAGGCTCCTGGATGTTGATCCTGGCTGAGGGAAGCAGTTCTGCCCCCTCCTCACATGCAGTTGGCTGAGGCTGACTGGAGGGGTCAGGGCTCTGTTGTGTACAATGAACTGGGGAAACTTTCTGGTCCACCTTCCCTGGGGATGGGAGGTGTAGGATACCTGTGTGCCATTCAGTTTACATTGGGCAGAGCTGCTACCTGGTCCCAGGGACAGTTGCTGACATTCCTTTGTGTGGGGATACTGTCCTGACAGCCCACAGTTGCACAGGGGTGGCCATACAATCCTCATTGTACAGAACCAAATTGAGGAATACCATATGGGGGTGTGAAGGGTGGGCCTGTCCGACTGTACCAGGGTCTGTGTCTGACCACAGTGTGTGGGGGAGTGCCTCACGCTGATTACAATGTGTGGGGATGTCACACTGTATCTGACCACAGTGGGGAGGTGCCTCACACTGTATCTGACCAGCATGTGTGGGGTGCCTCACATTATATCTGACCAGTATGTGTGGGGTGCCTCACACTGCATCTGATCACAGTGGGGGGCAGGGTCTCACTGTATCTGATCAGTGGGGGGGGGGGTGTCTCAAACTACATCTGACCACAGTGTGTGTGGGGGGGAGTTCTTGCACTGGATCTGATCACAGTGTTGGGGAGTGTCTCACACTGTATATGATGGGGGACACTGTGGTATGTGGCTACACAGGGTCAGTCTGACCATGCAGGGCTTGATGGCACTTTCCATGTTGGGGCAACACACTAAAAAGGGAAGGGGGTCCAACACAAACTGCCCAGATTGCATGCAATGGGGGTTGGAGGTATCCCATGGTGGGTGAAGAACCTTCTCATCAGACAGGACTGGTTGGGAAGGTGGCCCTGCTCAGCCTCACATAGCAACACCACCACCTCAGTGTCCTGTTCCTCTGCTGGTTTCCTTTCATGGGTGTCTGCACACCCTGAACTGTGGAATGTAAAGTGGCCATTCCTCAGCCCGAAATGTGGAACCTCAACCAAGTGCCTCCCCACACATTTGCCTACTGCCACCTGCCTTCGGGGAGGGAAGGGTTCTTTTCCCAATGACTCAGCAAGAATCAGCTTCCCGGTGCTGACCTCTGACCTCAAGCCAGCCGGTGTCCAGGGGGCTCAGGGCTCCAGTGGGCTTGCGCTAGGGACTTCAAGACCATGGACCTGTCCCATCTGGCAGGAGGGAGGTGTGGGGCTAAGGCTCGCGGGTGGGGACAGTGTGCCAAGTATGGAAGGGCGGGCAGGAGGAGGGTCCCCGAAGGAAGGACTGCGGGGTATTAGGAGCCCGGAAGGATTCCAACGGATGGGCTCACAGACTGGAAGTCCAAGAGCTGTACTTTTAGGAGCGCTCACCACAGAGTTGGCGGGCCCCAGGGAGTTAGCGGGGCCTGGGCGAGCGTCCCACTCCCCCACCCCAGTCCCAGGACGCGAGCACGAGGGCGGGGGCCTTCCGCTCTCCCGACACCCCAGGTAGGGAACCCGACGGGCCCGGCGCCGAGGCGCCTGGGCGGGGCACCCCTGGGGAGGGTCCAGGCCGGCCCAGCACTCCCCCCAGGCCCCAGCCCGCCTCAAGGGCGGGAGGGCGTCAGGGCCGCCGGCGCCCGGGCCCCTTCCCACTCCGCTCCTCCTGGGCCGGCCTCGCGCGAGGCCGCCTGCCGCCCGCCGACGGGCTCTGGGCCAAGCAGCCCCGAGGGGGGCCGCCGGCGAGCCGCGACGTGGGGGCCCGCGCGCCCACCCTCCCGCGCGCCCCGCCCCGCCCCGCGCCCCGCCGGGGAGGGCCCTACCTGGCCAGGTGCGCGGGGTCTCGGGACGAGGACAGCAGGAGCCGACCGCCGCCCAGCGGCTTCGCGGTCCGGTCGGTCCGGCAGCCACTCCCTGCCGCGGCCCGCCCGCCGCGCGGCCTGATTCACGCGCCCGCCCCCGCCCCGCCCGTTCCCGCCGCCGGCCTGCCCGGGCAGCACCTGGAGGCGGGGCGGCCCCACCCGCGGCGCGCCCGCATTCCTCCGCCCGCCCGCCGCCGCGCCGCCGCCCCGCGCGCCCCGGGGCCCCCCCGGCCCCGTCGGGCCCCCCGGCGGCGCGTCCGGGAAGCCCCGCCCGGCGCGCCCGCACACGGCCAGAGCCCCGGACCCCCATCAGTTCACCGGAGGCTCGAGGTCCCTACGCTTGACCCCTAACCCTCGCCCCGGAAGTGGAGGTCACTGGGAAGTTCCGGCTCAGTCGCTAGGAAACGGGCCGGCTCGACGCGAGGGGCGGAGCTTCTGGTCGCGGCCGCGGCAGGTGAGGCGGGCGAGGCTGCGGGGCGTGGCCGGGCCGGGGCCGCGGGGCGCTCCCCGCAACACCCCGCCGCCCCCGCCCCGGCCGGCGCAGAGGCCCCTCCCGCGCACACTGACTTCGGCGAGAACCGGGGCCCCTGCGGGTGCTCCGGAGCCCTGCTCGCATCGACCCCACGCTGACACCCATCCCTATCGGGAGCCACACACACAGGGGACACTAGTCCACAAAAATGGGCCCTTTTGCGGCGGGTGTGGCCCAGTGGTTGAGTGTCACCCGTGAACCAAGAGGTCCCCAGGTTGATTTCGGGTCGGGCGCGTGCCTGGGCTGCAGGCTGATGCCTGCAGGGGGCGTGCGGGAGGCAGCTGGTCGATGTTTGTCGTCCATGTTTCTCTCTCCCTCTCCTTTCCTTTCTATTTCAAATCAATGAAAACTTATTCTTAAAAATGGACCCCACACCTACACCAACCCCCACACACATTTTCTGGCCCCCACAGGCCACACACACAGGCTCAGGGTGTTCTGCACCCCCCCACATGGTCAGGGGACACGCACACACACTGACCCTCACACACCAGTGCCCACACATATAGGGGACCCTGCACACACCAGCCCTTCTGCCACGAACATGGGACCTCACAGGCAGACAGGAACCCGCACATAGGCGGGAAGTACGTGCACACCAAGTCCCACACATGCCTGTTACTCGGTGTCCACCCACAAGCAGGGGACCCACATTCACTGACCTCCACACAGGGACCCTCCAGAACTCTGCACACATAAAAGGCCCTGTGGGAACACTGAAAAGCCCCCCTACACCAGGGACCCTGCGAGCACCGACCGCACAGGAGGGGACCCCACTCACACGGAGCCCCACATGGACACCTTCCCTCCACGCACACAGTGAAGCCCTCAGCTGCCCCTAGGTGCCTCAGTCCTGCCAGTGTACCCCCAAACACTGTGGACCCTGCTCAACCCATTTCCCATCAGAACCTCCCTTAGGGCCCCCGCCAGCCCCCCAAGCACTTTCCACTGTCACAGCGCCTCAGCCCCCCTCTGTCAACCTTGTCACCTTCCTCCTCACCCCTCTCCCTGCCAGACCCCGTTTTCTCAGTTTTCAGGGTCATTCTGTCCCCAAACACAGCAACACTCCAGCAGAGCCAACATGGTGGGCACAGGGCATGGGGTCAGACCAGTGCCCAGGCAACAGTGCTGCAGTGGGTTACCTGGCAGTGGGGGAGGTTGAGGGGACCCCGACCCAGCTTGGGGTAGGGCAGGTCTCCCAGAGACATAAACTTTGGGGTCAGTCAAGCAGACCAGGGAGAGGGGTGTGGCTTCCAGTTCCTAACAACACCTGCCAAGGCCAGGCTAGAAGGAGGCTGGGCGTGGAAGGGTGAGGGGACTGGGGCTGGGCTCCAGCTTGTGCATTAAGACAAAACTTGTCCGACTGGCAGCCCAGTGGTTTGGAGCAGGGAGATGGGTACGGGACACCCCACCCTGGGGGTTGTGGTCAGGTCCTGGGACTGGAGGATGGTTGAGCCAGGGGTGGAGGGGGCAGGTGAGTGAGGGTGAGGGGGATGAGCTATTGCCAAGCATTCCCAGTCAAGCTGCTGGCACACACACAGCAATAACCAGGGTCAGACAGGTGGCCAGGAAGCCAGCAGGGTGCTCTGTTAGGGCACCTGCAGTCCTTTTTTCCCATTTGGCACCTGCTGACTGTCCACCGGGCCCAGGGAGTGTGTAGTGCTGTTCCCACTGCCCCTGCCACTCTGAGCACACCCTTCCTGATCTTTCCTACCTTCCCTCTAGCAGCATGAGCAGTAAGAAGGGGGTGCCCAAAGCAGCATCAGGAAAGTGGCAGACATCCCTCCCTGGAGCCAAGCCCAGAGCCTCTGCTGGTGAGTGAGCGTGCCTTCCAACCTCCAGGGCATCCCACTCAGACCCTAACTTGTGAGACCCTCTACGCAGCCACCCGGGACACTCCGCCTGAGAAGACCCTCTCCCCTGAGTTAGGCGTGGGTGTGGTAGACTGAGGACTCAGAGCTCAGATGTCCATTCCAGGCCCTGGGGGTGGGGTCAGGGGTCGGGGGCCCAGGGGCAGTATTCAGAGGAGCACAGCTTTAGAACACATGGAGATGGGAAGCAGGTTCTGAAACAGCAGGGTCTGAATCTGTGTTGGGGAGTCTCAGACTAAGTATGTGGTCCACTCTGACCCTTTACTCTGACTCATGGCTATCCCATGTTTTTCCCTGCCTGCTGCTGTTCTCTCAGGCCACCCTCTCCATAGCACTTCCAAGCTGAATGGGGACAGCTTGTCCTGGGTTCAGTCCTGCTGTGAGTCAGGAAGGGCACCTCCTGCCATGCCCACCCCCACTGGTTGTCACTCCCCTTCTCTGAGTTCCATTTCTTCTCTGTCCCGGCACTCATCGGAGATTTTGCTAAGATGCCAACCCCATCCAGGCTGCTGCTCCAGGTTCCTCAAGCACCCAGGCCTGCATGGGGGTCTGTGCTTGCTAAGAGAGAGCCTACCCTATTCTCCAGAAGCAGCCCTTCCACTTGGAGTGGGCCCGCTGAAGACCCGAGACCTCAGAGGGCTCCAAGGTCATAGTACCTGGCTGGATGGTGGTTACTGCTCTTCAAGCCAAGCTGGGGTTAGGCCTTAGTTCCCCTAAATAGCCCCAGCTGCGTCTGAGACAGCAGCCTTCCTGGAATGAGGATGACGGGCCCAGGTGGTGCTGGCTGCTTCCGTGATGAAGCCCTGGAACACGGCACACTGCAATACATACGGGGGTGGCAGGGGCACCTGGAAGCTGTGCTGGGGCCTGTTCTTCAGTTCTGCTGCCTGCCTCCTGTCCACCTAGCCTATCATCCTATCCACCCCAAACACTGCCCTGGACAGCACCTGGCCAGGATACCTAGGGCCTGTGCAGGAACACCTGTGCCTCAATCTCCCTGAAGAAGCACACTACCTGGGCACCCTCTGCCTGTCAAGCATTGGCCTGAGGGAGCGTGCTCTGGCGTGGCCTTTGCAGTGTCCTGCGCAGTAGGCGCCAACCTCACTTTGAAAATGTGAAATAGGCCCACAGATGTCCTGCAGCCAGTCTGCCTCCCAGCCCTCTGCAGGTACCTATAGGTTATTCACATGGTCACCACACCCCCCAGATTGTCAGAGCCTCTGCCACCCCCATGCCCCCCCAGGCCTTACCTGGCCTTGTGTCTGCAGCACCTCAAGGCCCTCGCTCTGGAGTTGCTCCAGGGCCATGGCCAGCTCCATCCCCTCCATGCGCACCCAGGCCTGCTCTTCCTGGAGCTGCTGCAGCCACAGCTGTTCCTCCTGCCACAGCTGCTCCCGCCACAGTTGCTCCTCCTGCCACAGCTGCATCTGCAGCTGGACCTGCCTTCGACGGTCCTCCAGCAGCAGCTGCTCCTGGGCCAGGCACAGCTGGACCTCGTGGAGCCTTAGCAGCTCGGGGCCCAGGCTCCGTGTGAGGCCCACAAGCCGGTGGTCTTCCATGTCCTCCTGAGTGGGGACTAGCACCAGCTCAGACCCCAGAGCAGTGGCCTGCACTGGCCTCTCCACTGCCTGTGGGTGCTCTGGCCTGGCCACTTTGGGGTGTCCCTGGGGAGCTGGTTTGCTGCTGGTCACGTGCCCCACAGGGGCCACCCCTGTCTCCTCCAGAGGGCCCCCTGCGTCAGGGGGCGGGGGCTTGGCCTCCGGGCCCTGCTGCCCTGTGGCCTGTTGTGCCCTGCCTGCCCTCCTGGCCCGGGGTTTTCGAGCTCGGTTCCGTTTCCCAGACATGGCCCCAATCCTGCGTATGCTCCCCAGGGGCCCTGGCTCATTGGCAGGTAGCCTGGATCCTGTGGGCCCAGAGGGCAGCCCCTGAGGCCACGGTGCGCCCTCTGTGACTGCTGCCCCTCTGCCTGCCCTACCCCTTGGCTGGGGCCCACAGCGCTGCAGCTCCGGCCCTGGCTCTGCCTGTGGGCCTCATGAGCCGACTTGGCGGGCTAGGCCACACCGGGGAGTTTATAGGGACTCGGCTGCGGTGGCTCAACCGGCACAGAGTCTGACTAACGTGCTGACACAGGGCGCAGGACTTTACGGGCCACAGGCCTCACTGGCCAGACTGGGAGGGAGACTGAGAGAAACTGGAGGAGGTGACTCTCCACAGCCAGACTGCAGGCTGTGTATAGGGCGAGTCTAGTCCTGCCCAGGGCGGGCACCCCACCCAGTTCCACCCCTGATCTTAAGACTCAAACTCCAGCCCACAGGGCCAGGAGCTGCATCCCCTACCGCGCTGACTGTCTTGACAAGGCCCCCATTTGCCACAGACAGTGCAACCCAACTAGCACAGGAGACACTGGCCACGGGCCACACTGAGCACCAGCCCCCCAGCCAGCACAGCGGAGAGGCCCTTGGCCCCAGCCGCCAGCGTACTGTGGAGTGATGGACCCTTTGGCCCAGCCTGGGGGGCTCCCATGCGCCCAGGTTGCCCTGGTGGCTGGTGGCACTCACTAGGCCCTGAAAGCTCCATCTTGTGGACTGAGGTGGGACAGCAGGAAGGTCCAGCCTGCCCTGGGGTGCAGGTGTGGCAGGGGCTCAGAGGCCATCCTGGTTGGGGGTCCAGGTGTTTTGCCCACAGAAACAGAGCCCTGAGGAGCCCCAGCCAGCCTTTGGATGGGGGGACGCAGGGCCAGCTTGAGTTCTAGCGTCCCCTGCGCTTCCTGTTGGGAGGGAGGCTCCAGAGGCTTCCACCCCAGCGTTTCCCCAGCCTGGGGCTGCTGACTCACACCCACGCCCAGGGCCCCATTCCAGCCAGCACTACCACACTGGCTGGACTGGTTTGCCTGGCCTAGCCCTGCCTGCACCCACCCCCCCTTCAGCCTTTGCCCCAGAGGCTCAGGGGGGCGACAGACTGCCGCCGCAGAACATGGGTCGATGCACAGAAAGGAGGAAGGGCCTCTGGAGGGAAAAGGCACTGGCGTGGGGCTGTGTTAGGGTGGGGAGGCAGGCAGTGGGGTGCCAACCTGGGCATCGCCACTCCTGGGCTCACCAGAGCCTGGGGCTTCAGGGCCCAGGTGCAGGGCAGTCCTGCAGCACGTGTGTGGCCTGTATTTGCTGTGCAGGACGCGGCCTGGTCGCTCATTAAAGCTGTTGCATGGGTGGGTGCCCCCTAACAACCAGGACACAGCTGCCCTACAGGTGACCCATAAATGCCTCCTGAGGCTGAGGAGGTGGGATGGCCCACACACCAACCTCACTGATACACCCCCACTCAGGGAAGCCAGGAGAGAACCGCCAGTTGCAAAGGAAGACTGGCCAGCGGGCGAAGGGACCTGCGCCCCCTGAGTACCCAGAGGCCCCTGCAGGTGAGAGCCACACCCATGCAGCCCCTCTTTGGCCAGGTGAGGATGGGGAGGACTCAGGGCTGGCTGTCAGAAAGCAGGCTGTCCTGGGCTGGGTCTCACTGGTATGCATGAGTGCATGTGTGCATGTACGTGTACCTGTATGTGCAGGTGCATGTGTGCAAGTGATCAAGTATGAATGTGCATGTATGTGAATGACTGCATGTGCTCATGGGGTGAGCATGTCCCTCCCGGCAGCAAGTGGGGAGCCCTGTTTTTTCTCCTCCCACGGCCCCAGCCCCTGCTTTTTGGTGAGGGCTGGGCTGGGCAGGTAACACCGTGTACCTCCCAGGGGTGCGGCCTCTCCGGGAGCCTCCTCCTTTCACCCTCCAGCACCCTGAGCTTGGGGGCCACGTTCCTTCCACCTGGATCACCGGACATGGTGCTGTCTGCTCTGGGTGCCGTCGCCCTCTGGTGGCAGGAGCTAACCTCGGGGAGGGCATCCTAGCGATGGGAGCCGAGGCACTGCCTCAGTGACCCCCAAGCTTCTCTAGCTCCTTCCTGGGCACCTGCCTGGGGCCTCTGTCTCAGCCCTGTCTTTCCTGTGCAGCCTCCATTGTGACCTCCAGAGCTATATTTTTACATGAACCTCCCCCTTTTGTTCCAAACCCAGACTCAGCTGCTACTCAGCCCTCTCCTGGGTGTCCTCAAACCCCACAGCACATCCAAACACATACCGATCATCCCCTTGTCCTCCCTATCTGGTCCCCCAAGACTGCTCCCAGTGACACTGTGCCCAAGCCTCCACCCCCACAGACAGTGTGTTCTCGGCTCCCCCACTCCACTTCTGCCCTAGAGCAGGTCTTCTTGCCTCCTGACCCAGTGGGCTCTAAACTGGTCTTCCACCTCCGTTTTACTTCTAGTCTGTTCTCTACAGAGGAGTCAACATTGGGTCTCATGCACATTTGACCCTTCTTAGTGGTGGCCTTACCCCCAGGTGAACCCCTGGTACCACCTGTTACTTTTGCCCCACCCAAGGACCAGGATAGGGAGCCTGACCTTGTCTGAGGACAGTGGTGAACTTCAGAGATTTGTGACATCCTGACTGTTGATTTTTTTATAAAACCCAAAGATATGCTTATTGATTGTTTTTTTAGAGAAAGGGGAAGGGGGGAGAGAGAAGCATGGATGTGAGAGGGAACACTGATTGGTCGCCTTCCCATACGTGTCTGACCAGGGGTGGAACCCACAACCCAGGTATGTGTCCTGATCAGGAATCGCACCTGCAACCTTACCATGTACGGGATGGTGCTCCAACCAACTGAGCCACCCGGCCAGGACCTGACTGTTGATTTTGTAGAAGCTTGAGTGTTCAACTCGGGTTGGGGCTCTGGGAGTACACAGCAGGGACAGTAGAAATGTGATTTATTGGAAGAACACCCAGTATCGAGATTGGGGCTTGGGAGCAGGTGCAGGACATGGGCCAGGTCAGGCCCCAGAGAAAGTCAGGTTAGATATCCCTTCTGTCACCAGAGGCCAGCACCACTGCTGTACTCTGCAAGTCCCTGCAGCCTGCACTGGGGCGGCCCTCTGGTTGTCAGGGAATGAGGGACAGACAACCCCTCCCATTTTGGTTTTTGTGGTGGGAAGTGGGCTTCCACCAAGTTCTCCAGAATGACATCCGACTTTCAGCAGGCCAATCGGCCCTTCTTGAAGGCCAATTGCTCTGTGGGACGAGCAGGGGCTGGGGTGGAGCATGGAACCCAAGGGCCCTGGGCTCCCTCTTCTGAGGGCCTGTTGGCTCATGGCTGAGACCTCGCCAACCTCTGCCTTTTCAGCCGGCCTCTGGGTGTGGTGCCTGAACACCTTTGGGGGCTCAGCCCAGTGGGGCCCACAGTGGCTTCTCTGCCCCAGGCCATTTTTCTTACCTTCCCTTGGCCTCCTGCTGGGATCATGTCCCAGCTGTCTGGGATGGGGACCATCTGGGATGGGGACCTGAGTCCTCCGGCCTCGTTTGCTCTCTGTGTGGCTGGACCGTTCTGGCTGGGTTTGTGGCTTTAGAATATTGGCCCTTTAGTCAGGTCAGAAGGGGTGGCCTGCTGCACCGGCTATGCTAACACAGGCGCGTGGGAGCCCAGCTGCTGCCGACCACAGCTTGGAGGGGTCCTGGATCCATGAATCCTCTCCCCGCCCCAGGGCCAACTGCAGAGGACCAAGCGGCCACTGTCATCCAGTGTGCCTTCCGGCAGCTCCTGGCTAGAAAGGAGCTGGCCCTCCGCCGGCAGGAGCACGCGGAGTATCTGGAGCAGATGGAGAAGCTGCAGAGGGAGGTGAGGCCGGGCCAGGGGCCAGGATCCCAGGGATGGCGCCCCAGGGAGCGGACCGTGACATCAGGGGTGGGAGCCCGGGACCCTGGGCCGGGACCTTAGGGCTGTGTCCCCGGCAGGCCTTCCTGGCCCTGGCGCACCGGGAGCGCGAGGCCGCGCGGCGCCGGCGGGAGGCGGCGGCGGCGGCGGAGCGGCGGCGGCGGGAGGAGCGGCGGCGGCAGGCGCGCCTGCGGGACGCCGCCTTCGACGGCAACCTGGCGGAGATCGCCGCTGTCCTGCGGGAGGTCGGGGGTCGCGGGGGCTGCCGCAGGGCGCGCGGGACCTGGCCTGGGCGCAGCTGGACGAGCTGCTGACCTGGCCTGGGCGCAGGTGGACGAGCTGCTGACCAGCGAGGGCGTGGGCCACGACGAGGCGGGCCTGGCGCGGCGGCGGCGGCGGCGCGTGGCCCTGCTGGAGAGCGAGGACGCCGGCGGGAACACCCCGCTGTCCGAGGCGGCGGCGGGCGGGCAGCCCCTGGCCATCCAGCTGCTGGCTGAGCAGGGCGCCAGCCCCAACTGCAAGGTGGGCACCCGGGGAGCTGCTGGCTGAGCGGGGCGCCAGCCCCAACTGCAAGGTGGGCACCCGGGGAGCTGCTGGCTGAGCGGGGCGCCAGCCCCAACTGCAAGGTGGGCACCCGGGGAGCTGCTGGCTGAGCGGGGCGCCAGCCCCAACTGCAAGGTGGGCACCCGGGGAGCTGCTGGCTGAGCGGGGCGCCAGCCCCAACTGCAAGGTGGGCACCCGGGGAGCTGCTGGCTGAGCGGGGCGCCAGCCCCAACTGCAAGGTGGGCACCCGGGGAGCTGCTGGCTGAGCGGGGCGCCAGCCCCAACTGCAAGGTGGGCACCCGGGGAGCTGCTGGCTGAGCGGGGCGCCAGCCCCAACTGCAAGGTGGGCACCCGGGGAGCTGCTGGCTGAGCGGGGCGCCAGCCCCAACTGCAAGGTGGGCACCCGGGGAGCTGCTGGCTGAGCGGGGCGCCAGCCCCAACTGCAAGGTGGGCACCCGGGGAGCTGCTGGCTGAGCGGGGCGCCAGCCCCAACTGCAAGGTGGGCACCCGGGGAGCTGCTGGCTGAGCGGGGCGCCAGCCCCAACTGCAAGGTGGGCACCCGGGGAGCTGCTGGCTGAGCGGGGCGCCAGCCCCAACTGCAAGGTGGGCACCCGGGGAGGCAGGGCCCCGGGGTGGCACTGGGTGCAGGCCTGGCTCAGGGCACCCTTCCTGCAGGGTGCCTTTGGCCGGTCGCCACTGTACCGAGCGGCTTTCGGGGGCCACCTAGAGGCTGTGGAAGTGCTTCTGAAGCTTGGAGCTGACCCCCGGGTGTACGCGGAGGACGGGAGCACCCCCGTGCAGGTGGGAGCAGAAGGGGGGGCATCATTCCCCACAGGAACCAGGAGCTGGTGGCCCTGCTCTGACCCTTCAGGGTCACCTGCAGTCAAGACCGTAGTTCCTTCTGGTTTCTGCGTGCCACCTCCGGCTAGGGCTCTCCCGCTGTCCCTGGACCCTGGCATCTGCCTTGGGAAATAGTGTTCCCCTTGGGGGTGGGGAAACTGAGGTCGACTACTTCTGGAGTTGGGCCCACTCACCTGGCCCCTCATTCTTGGCACATCCTGTTTCTGCAATCCCAGCGCCCTGGGCTCCTGGGGAACTACCACATCAGCCACACTTTTCCCAGTGTGGGGCCCTGCTGGCAACAGAGTGCCTGGGCTTCTCCCAAGCCCCTATAGGCCAGTTCCTATGGGCCTGTGGGAGCATCAAGAAGCCAAGTGGCCAAATTCTACTTCCTTAATTTCTTTAAGTGAATCTGACTTGAACCACAGGCCATGTCCCATCTCAGTCGTCTGTTTCCCATCCCAGCTGTGAAGCCCCAGGGTTGGCCTGGGGTCTGCTGGTGGACCCCCACCTCCACATGGGGGCTGCCAGGGTCTTTGCTCAGCTGGTGACCCTGTGCCCAGGGCCCCCTCTGAAACCGGACACAATGGGTCTGGGCTGCCTGTTGCTACTTGTCAATTAAGCAGAGACAGGGTTGAATCATATAAGGCCGTTTATTCCAATAATGCCCGCAGTATGGGAGAGCAGCAGGGCACCCATGAAAATCCGCTCCACCCCCGCACCGCCTTAAGCCATGAGCCAGCTGCTCCTATGGGGCAGAAGGACAGAGCTACATGGGGAAGTGGGCAAAAGGAGTAAGAGTGGACACAGTGGTTACAGGTTATGGGAAATGCGGGCTGGGGGGTTTGCAAAAGGGTGGGGCGCCTCTGGGACCACTTTGTTTCCGAAACAAGGTGGTTAATCTTCCCATGATGACGGCAGGTGAGGACAATGGACCGCGTCCCGACTGCCCGGGGTTCAGCCCTCAGCCAGGTGAGAATGTTATTTTCAGAGAGAGTGAAGGAGAGGGAGAGAGAGAGTCACTGATCAGCTCCTTCCTGCAGGCCCCCCACCGGGGATGGAGCCTGCTTGAAACCCTGGCATCTGCCTCGACTGAGAATCAAACCTTGACCTCCTGGCTGGGCGTGCTTAATATTTTTTAAAACTATAGCTAACGGTCACACTCAACAGAGCACGATCAACATCACTGCCCCTAGCACCTCCGTTCCTCGACTGCCTCTCAGGATGCTGCTCTGGGGTCCCCTCTCCCCACCTGCCCCCCAGGGCCCTCGACTTCCTCTCTTTAATACCCAGGAGGTGGGAGACAGCTGAACGCTTCTGGTCTCACAAAGGGAGTGAGGCCAGGAAGACAAGGGCCTGGCTGCTGCCTCAGGGCGGCCTGCCCACTGCGCCTGCGGGTCAAGATGGTACCCAGCCTCTGCCTGAAGGGTGTCGATGTTCGCACCCAGCCGGTGCCTGAGGGATGAGGGGCACGGTGGGCCAGGGAAGCGAGGGTGGGTCGTGGGGACAGAGCTCAGAGGAGAGCAGCACACGGAGTGGGGGAGGGGTGGGCCAGAGGCTCCTGGGGGACACGGCACCAGAAAGGACAGTCTTCTCAACAGATGGTGCTGGAGCATCAGGACATCCACAGGCAAAGAGATGAACCTGACCTCCCGCCTTGTACCAAAACTGACTCAAAATGGATCATGTATTTAAATGTAGAGTGATAATACCTTTAGAAGAACACAGGTTAGGAGAACACAGGACCCAAGAACATCTTCAGGACTTATGGCTCGGTAAAGAGTTCTTAGATCAACAATGGACTTCATCAAAATGTAGGACTTTCACTCCGTTAAGAAGAAAAAAGGCCTGGCTGGGTGGTTCGGTTGGTTGGAGCACCGTCCATACCCCGAAATGTGGTGGGTTCAGTTCCCAGGCAGGGCACACGCCTGGGTTTTAGGGTTGATTCTCGGTTGGGGGTCATACAGTGCATTCCCCACTGGAGGCGACTGACTGATGTTTCTCTTTCACATCAATGTTAAAAGGAAGATGGAAAGACAAGCCACAGACATGAAACACTGCCAACCGCACGTCTGAAAGAGGGCCCACACCTGGGATACACAAAGAATTCCCAAAACTTGACAGCTAATGGATCTACAGTCTGGTTATAAAGTGAACAAAGGACATGAAGGGAAATTTCACTTAGGAGGGTGCAGTGACGGAAACAGACATGACACATTCAACAGCATCACACACCCGGCAGAAGAGCTGGAGTTAAAAGCAGGAGGCAGCACCTGCTGGTGAGGATGCAGGGAACCCAGAGGGAAAGTGAGATGGGGCAGCTACATGTTCTGGAAAACATTTCTTAAGAAAACGAACATTTACTGTGTGACTGAGTGATCGTGCTTCTGGGCATTCATTCCAGTGAAGTGAAAACTGTCTGCACAGCAAGGTGTAGCCACAGCTTTCTGTGCAGTCGCCCCAAACCGAAGCCACCTGTGGGTGGCAGGTTAACAAACTGAGTCTGTCCGCAGCAGGGTTACTTGCTCCTCGGCAAGGAGGTGTGTCTGTGATGAAACAGCACCTGGAAGGCACCACACTGAGTAAGAAATCCAACCTCACAGGTTACAAAATGACAGGATTATGGCGATGGGACCAGCAAGTGGTTTATGGGGTTGAGGACGGAGCAGGGAAGAAAAAGGGGGAGAGGTGGCTGTGGCCAGAGGGGTGACATGAAGGAGCTCTGTATTGGGGCCGTGCTGGTGGTTACACAAATTGACATGTGACTACATCCACACACAAAGGAACGTGTGTAAAATTGTTGCAATGGAACAAGCAGGGTTTGTGTGATGTCCGTGTCCTGGTACATGTATTGTACCAGTAAGACACCATCGTTGGGGGAAACTGGCTAAGGGTACACGGGAACCCTTCTGTTGTTGCGACTTCCTGTAAATCTATCATTGTTTCCAAATAAAAATGTAATAGTTACCAGGTATGCAAGGAAACAGGAAATATACTCACAGTGAAGCATGAACTCAACCAATCAAGTGACTCAGAGATGACACAGGTGACAGAATTAGTGGACAATCACATTGAAACTTACAACTACCATCCACAAACACCCCCATCTCTATTTCTACACACTCCTAAACTTCTAGAGATGAAAACTATGCCTGAGATGAGAAATACGCCAGATGGGATTAATGGCAGGATAGACATTGAAAAAGTATATTAGTTTATTTGAAGATGCAACAGAAACTATGCAAAATGAAACAGAGAGCAAGAAGGTTGGGGGAAAATATGAACAGCAATTTCTGCTTCCAGGATAGAGTGACAGGGCCCTGACTGACCCTTCCACCTGGTACAACAGAACGGAGGTGGAACCTATGAAACATGATCTTCAAGAACCTGGACATCAGGGAATAATAAATCAGTGGTCCCCAAGAGGCTGGACATGAGCCAGGTGATTGCCCAGCTTACCATGTGAGAGAATCCCAGGCTGGGTGAGGCAGGCAGCGTCCAGGCAGAGCCTGGCCATTTCCTGAGTTAAGGAGACAGGGTTCAGAGTCAGGGTTCCCACGGCAGCTTGTGACTGCAGGCATCCATGAGAAGAGACCTGTACAGAGGAAGAGGGCTGTAGAGGTGTGCAAACATCTTCAAAACTGAAGGCAGAATAAAGACCTCTGTGGCCTGGCTGGTGTGGCTCAGCAGTTGAGCACCGGCCTAGGATCCAGGAGATCGCGGTTCAATTCCTGGTCACGACACATGCCCGGGTTGTGGGCTTGATCCCCAGAGGGGGGCGTGCAGGAGGCAGCTGATCAATGATTCTCTCTCATCATTGATGCTTCAACTCTCTCTCTCCCTCTCCCTTCCTCTCTCTGAAATCAATAAAAACATATTTGAAAGAAAAATAAAAGACCTCTGTGGACATACAAAAGCTGAAAGAACCAATCACAAACAGACTCAGACTATAAGACATGTTAATGCAAGTCCCACAGGTAGATGGAAGGCACACCAGTTAAAGATGTTTCCACACAGAGGAATTAGAGACACTAAAAAGGGTGTCTACACAGGCACATATATAAGATATGCTCTCATTGTTTAAATTTATTGAAAAGATAATTGAAGAAACAAAAGTAATAGCAATGTGTTATGGAGTTTTATAACATATGAAGATGTACACACTGAAAATTGCACAAATTATAGTTGTTTGGCTCAGCTGTGTGACAAAATATGAAGTCTGGGAGGGGGAACTGGAAATATATTGTTTCAGGTTCTTATATGTGAAGTGGTATAGCCTCACTGGAAGGTTGATTGTGATAAGTTACAATATGTACTGTAAACCCTAAAGTAACTACTAGAATATCAAGAGTTGTAGCTAATAAGACAACAAAGGAGATTTAAAAAACACACAAAAGCAATCAAAGGAGGCAGAAGAAGATGAAAAGGGAAATAAAGAACAGATGGGACCCGTAGAAAACAGTGGGTTTTAAACTCAGCTGCATCAGTAATCTCATTAAATGTACCTGGTCCAAACACCCCAATTAAAAGGCAGAGATTGGCCCCAGCTGGTGTGGCTGAGTTGGTTGGAGTATCATCCTGTGCACCAAAGGGTGGTGGTTTCCATTCCCAGCCAGAGCACATACCCAGGTTGCAGGTTTGATCCCTGGTCAGGGCCCATGTGGGGTGTGGGGGGCAACCAATCAGTGTTCCTCTCTTACATCAATGTTTCTTTCTCCTTCCTTCCTCTCTCTAAAAAGCAATAATAACAAAGAGGCAGAGATTGTCATTTGGATTTACAGACAGAATCTTACAGATAGAATCCAGTTATATTCTGTTCATAAGAAACAAACTTTATTTTATTTATTTATTTATTTATTTATTTATTTAAAATCAATTCTTTTTTAAAAAAATATATCTTTATTGATTTCAGAGAGAGGAAGGGAGAGGGAAAGAGAGAGAAACATTAATGATGAGAGAGTCATCATTGATTGGCTGCCTCCTGCATGCCCCCAACTGGGGATCGAGCCCGAAACCTGGGCATGTGCCCTGACCGGGAATTGTATTGCGATATCCTGGATCCTAGGTCGACGCTCAACCGCTGAGCCACACCCAGCCGGGCACAAACTTTAAATATAGACATATATAGGTGAAAAATTATGGAAATAAATATGCCACGATAATGCTAAACATAAGAGAGCTGAAGTGACTATATTAACATCAGAAAAAGCAGACTTCAAAACAAAGAATCATTTCATAATGACAAAGGGATCAATTCCTCACCAGGACATAAGGATCCTAAGTGTTTATGCAGCTACTAACCAAGACCAAACACATGGAGCAAAACCCAGTAGGGCTACAAGAAGAAAAAATCCACTATATAGTAGCAGATTTCAACACCCCACCTCAGTAATTGGTGAAACAAGTAACGAGTAACCATCCCTGTATCATTCATCTCTCCACTGTCCTCGTCTTCATAGATGTGCCCATTTGGTCCAGCCTATGCCCAGTAGTTGATTTACTTTTTTATCCATTTATTCTCTCATTGAGTCATTTGTTCATAAATGTATCAGTCTATCCACTCATCACTAAATCTGTTTTACCCTCACATCTTAAACCATCCTTTATTTATTAATTTATTGACTATTAATTCAAACATCCATCTCTCCATTTATACACACATTTATACTGTTTATTTGACAGACGATTCTGAAAAGGCAGGCACCATGTTTAGTCCACAGCTCTGTTCTCAGTGTCATACATCTTGGTTGTCACAGGAAAGGCACTCAAAAATTGTGTTGAACGACTGAACTAATCCATCAGTCCATGTACGCATTTGCTCAACCGTCATCCATGATATCCCTTCATCTATTGATTTTTAAAATTTATCTATTTACTATTTCATCTATTTATTCACTCCATTAATGCAATATTCATTCTTGTATTATTCAATCCATCAATATTTTATTTTTTAAAAAAAATTTATCTTTACTGTTGAGAGTATTACAGGTGTGTCCCATTTTTCCCCCCAATTGACCCCCTCCACTTCACTCCCACCCCCTTCCCAGGCCTTCACCCTGTTATTAACTGTGTCCATGGGTTATGCATATATGCATATAACTTCTTTGGTTAATCTCTTCCCACTCTCCACCCCCTTCTCTCTTCCCTCTGAAATATGATCATCTGTTGCCTGCGTCAATGTCTCTGGATCTATTTAGTTCGTCAGATTCTTTTGCTCATTAGCTTCTTCTTAAAGAAGACCCTTCAACTTTTCCTGTAGTGCTGGTCTGGGGGTGATGAACTCCTTTAGCTTTTTCTTATCGGGGAAGCTCTTTATCTGACCTTCAATTCTAGTTGATAGCTTTGCTGGGTAGAGCAATCTTGGTTGTAGTTCCATGTTTTTCATCACTTTGAATATTTCTTGCCACTCCCTTCTGGCCTGCAAAGTTTCTGTTGAGAAATCAGCTGACAGTCATATGGCTGCTCCCCTTGTAGGTAACTAATTGCTTTTCTCTTGCTGATTTTAAGATTCTCTCTTTGTCTTTAACCTTTGGCATTTTAATGATGATGTGTCTTGCTGTGGGCCTCTTTGGGTTCCTCTTGTTTGGGACCCTCTGTGCTTCCTGGACTTGTAAGTCTATTTCTTTCCCTAGGTAGGGGAAGTTTTCTGTAATTATTTTTTCAAATAGGTTTTCAATTTCTTGGTCTCTTTCTTCCCCTTCTGGCACCCTAATGATATGAATGTTGAGCCTCCTGAAGTTGTCCCAGAGGCTCCTTATACTATCTTCATATTTCTGGATTCTTTTTTCTTTTTGCTCTTCTGGTTGGGTGTTTTTTGTTTCCTCATGTTCCAAATTGCTGATTTGATTCTCAGCGTCCTCTACTCTGCTGTTGATTCCCTGTAAATTATTCTTCATTTCAATTCATGTAGCCTTCATTTCAAATTGGTACTTTATTATGTTATCGATTTTCTCAGTTATTTCCCTAACAGTCTGCTTAAACATCCTTATAACCAAAATTCTGAACTCTCTATCTCTTAGCTTGCTTGGATCTATTTCATTTAGTTCCTCTTCTAGAGATTTCTTCTGTTCTTTCCTTTGTGACATGTTTCTTTGCCTCCACATTTTGGCTGCTTCCAGGTGTTTGTTTCTATGTGTTAGGTAGAGCTGCTGTGTCTCCTGGAATTTGTAGAGTGGCTTTGTATAGTAAGTGTCCTGTAGGGTCCAGTGGCTCAACCTCCCCAGTCACCTGAGCTGGGCCTTCTAGGTGCTCCCGTGTGTGGGCTGTGTGCACTGTACTGTTGTAGTTGAGACTTGGTTGCTGTTGGCATCACTGGGAGGAACTGACCCCCAGGCCAATCGGCTGTGAGGACCAGCTGCAACTACAGCCAAAGAGCTGCTGTGCTGGAGACACCCCTATGGAGCAGGATTTACTTCAGTGGAGCTTTGGTGTTCACCAAGTGCGCCCCTTGAGTGTCACTCGTGGATGTGGTAGGGTTGTAATCCAGCGTGGTCGGGTCTGACCACCAGGTGCACTGTCTCTGGGGCCTCCCGGGAGGTGCAGAGTCAGCCTCTGCCAGTGCCTTGCCCAGGGCCACCCAGCATGAGCTACACAGCAAACCGTAGTTGGCTGCTACTTGTGCTGGGCTTTGGGGTGTCCAGGAGAGGCCAAGCCATGAGCCAGGGCAGGCTGCTGCTAGTGCCAGGCCTGGGGCCGCTTATCAAGCTGTATGGGGCAGCTGTTGCTTGTTTGAGAGATTTTAGGAAAGTCCTAATCATGAGGCTGGAGAGGCCACTTGCACAGAAAAGCCCCTGGAAATGGCCTGGATGAGCTGCAGGTGGGGAGGGGCGGGGCCTCCGGGAATCACAGGGTGGGGCCAAAGGTGTGAGTGAGGTGCTGGCGATTCAAATATGGCGCCTGCCTGCCGGCTGTGTGGGGGGAGGACTCGCCAAAGGAGCCACGGCCTCTGCCAGCCCTTCTGCCTGGGAGGAAGCTGCCCCTCCAGCTCTCGCCCCAACTTCAGGCAGGTTAGTTCCTCCCCGAGTGTCCCGGGTCCTTTCAAGCTGCTGCCCGGCGCTGGGCTCCGAGGGAGCGCATCTGGATGAGTCCGTGTGGGGCCCTTTGAGAGGAGCTGCTGGGGCTCCCGCAGCCTCCGCGACTCTCAGGGACAGTCCCCGCTGGTTTCACAGCCCGAAGGTGTGGGACATCTCTTCCTGGCCCTGGAGCCCTGGACTGAGGGCCCGATGTGGGGCTGGGACCCCTCACTCCTCTGGGAAACCTCCCCTGCGGAGATTCCCTTGTGGGTTAACCAGAGGCACCCGGTGTGGGCCCCGGCGCATCTCCAATTCAGCCCTGATCCGCCCGCGTCTCCGCCCCTCCTACCGGTCTCAGTGCTTCCTCAGTTCCCTGGTTGTGGGGCTTCTGTTCAGCCAGATCTCAGGAGGCTCTGAGTGATGGTGGTTCTGTATTTTAGTTGTAATTTTGATGTGGTTGCGGGAGGCGGTGGGAGCAGCTGTTACACCTCCAGCTTGTTTTTCCTCAGGATATCATTTGCCTCTATTAATATTTCCATCCACTCATCTTACTCATAAATTCACTCATTACACTATTTTTTTTGCTTTTTAAAATTTTATTGATTTAATAGAGAGGAAGGGAGCAGGAGAGAGAGAGCAACATCAATGATGAGAGTCATTGATGGGCTGCCTCCTGCACGCCCCCCATTGGGGATCCAGCCAGAAACCCAGGCATGTGCCCTGACTGGGAATCGAGCCGCGATCTCCTGGATCAGAGGTCAATGGCCCACTGCTGAGCCCCGCCAGCCTGACACGTTACACTGGTTTTGATTTCATCTGTTCATTCATTTTGTTTTCTATTTATTCCAGTTCTATTTACAAACTAACCTTTGGCAAATTCTTAAACTTATTTGAATCTCCATTTCCATATATTCATAAACAGGGCTATTTGAAGATTAATGAGATAATGAATGAAATTCCTTAGTAAAAGTGTTGGCACAGAAGTGGAGCTCAATAAATGACAGCTATTAGTCTTTTAAGTAAGAATTCACAATTTCCTTAAGTTACTGATTCCTTGGCTCATCTGTTCATGCTTCTGTACATTTAAAAAAAAAAAGTCTTTATTGATTTCAGAGAGAGGAAGAGAGAGAGAGAGATGGAAACATCAATGATGAGAGATACGTATTGATCGGCTGCCTCCTGCACGCCCCCCACTGGGGATTGAGCCCATCGCCCTGACTGGGAATCGAACCGGAGTCTCCTGGTTCCTGGGTCGACACTCAACCGCTGAGCCACACCGGCCAGGCCAGCTTCCATACACTTATCTGACTTGTTCTCCCTTTCCCCCTCTGACCTGCCATCCATTCATTTGTGTCTTGATTTTATACATTTTGAACTTTCTTTTGTAAAATACAAATCAAAGAGAGTGGCTCAACTGACCACCAGGGAAATACTCATGGAGTTAGCACCTGAGACTAGAACCACACCCTCTTCCCCAGAGAACAAGGTCTGGTCCCTTTATCACTGCTGGGTGGGTGGGTGGGACTTGGGAGGAGCCAAGTGGTGAGGGGCTGCTGCTGGGGAGGTTTGGGCAAGGGTGACCCCAAAGAGCTGTGTCCTCTAGGGCGAGGTCTGAGGGGGTCAGCAAAAGAGGGAACTGCAGGGGACCCTGTGTGTGGGCATCGGGAGGTTAGGCAGTGACACAAGCAGGGACCTGGGGCTGGCTGCAGAGGGAGGAGGGGAATGTGGAGGCCCAGCCTGGTTCCACAGGGAGACTGACAGGACCCTAGGGCATCTCAGTTTTGGGAAGAGCTGCACCGTGATGGTCAAGGATTCCAGGCGAGCAGCAGGAGCCCCATCTCTGCAGCCGCTGCCTTTCCTCTAAAAGGGACAGTACAGCATGTCCTCCCCAGGCTCCATGCAACACAGACCCTGACCAGGGTCCTGTCACTAGGTGGCCTCACTGGACACTGTGGTCAGCGTGCTGCAGTCCTGGGACCTGAGCCTCACGGAGGCCATGCTCCAGAACATGGAGGCGGAGCGGCGGCGCCGGGCCCAGGAGGCGGAGCAGCAGGAGGAGGCAGAGGCCCAGCGGTGCGTCAGAGGGAGGCTGCTCCCCAACGCCCCCAAGGAGATCCTCTGACAGGGCTGTTCCCTCCCACTCCAGCATGAACCTCAAAGTGCAACAGCTGGCTAAGGAACAGCAACAGTGTCACAAAGAGGCGAGCAGCTACCTGGAGAAGCTAGGGAGGGAGCGCTGAGGGGCAGGTGGGAGAGGGGAGGGGAGGAAGAGCTGGGTTAGGAAGGGCCCCCGAGTGGGGAGGTAGAACACGGGCAGAACTGACCTGATCTGAAGGGCCCAGGCCAGCCTTGCCCACCTCCAGCCCTCCCTGCAGCTGCAGCAGGCCTACTGCGAGCTCAACCGGAGGGTCACCGAGCATGACAAGTGCCGGCAGAGGCGCGTGGACAAGGTGGAGCTCACGCTGCAGGTGGGGTCTCTCCCTCCAGGCCTGGGGTTCTGGGGCCTGTCCTCCCGTCCCAAACATGGGCAGCACCTTCCAAGAGCAGCTCCTGGGAGCAGGGTGGAGGGATAAAGCCGTGCTCCGAGGGTAGAGTGGGGCCCCTCCTCCAGGCCATCAAAGACGCAGAGGCTCAAGTGGACCGGCTTCGGCAAGAGGCCCAGAAGGTGGAGGAGATGCTGGCCGTGGCGAGGCTGGAACTGCGGGAGCACACGCAGGAGGGTGTGTGGGGCTGGGGCTGGGGGCTGGTGAGGCCAAGCCCAGGGAGGGGCACGGGCGTTGGGAGCTCTGGTCGGCCCCACCCTTATGCCCCACAGGTGACGAGGAGGTGCTTGGGCTCAAGTGCCAGGTCACCGAGCTGCATGACGTGCTAATGAAAGATGTGGGCGATCGCATCCGCGGGGATGGCCGGTCAGTGCTCTGGGGTGGGAAAGGGCCAAGCAGAGGGTTCCCACAACGGCAGTGACCTAGTGGCCGCCCCTAGGTGGCCTCTTGTCATCGACCCTTCAGGCCAGGCGGCCACCTTCCTGCGCTACCAGGATACCAACTACATGGATACCGTGAACCCAGACCACCTCCAGCCTGAGAGGATTCGGTTGGCGCTTCTGGGAGCACTCAGGTGAGGTGGTGGAAGATGGGACTCGCCCGCCCCTGCCCAACCCAGCCCCTTATTGCTCACCCTGCCCTGCAGGTACGGGAAGCCGCTGGTGTTCGATCTGCGTGAAGTGGACTTGTTCCCGGTGGTCCAGCGGCAGCTGGAGGCGGTGCAGCAGGGCCTAGCGCAGGATCTGCTGAGCCACCGGCTGCTGGAACAGGACAGGTACCTGTCACTGCTGCGGCCCACCGATGGTCCTGAGTACGACCCTACCCAGTTCCAGGAGGCCCGCGTGGGGCAATTCCGCCTCTTCTTTGTCACCAAAGTTCGGTGGCCCCCTGCTGAACAGCTGCAGGTTCTGCTCCCTGTGCAGGTACAGCTGCCCAGTGGAGGCCTTTAGCGATTGGCACCAATAAAGCAGAGCTCTGGGTCCACCACTGTGCGCCTGCCTGTCCATGTGAGTGCATGCACCTGTGCAGGGAGGGGGCAAAGTGTGCTCATCCACGTTCCAGACCAGGTGGGAGCTCCAGCTGGAGGACACTGGTTTGCTGGACTTGGGGTGGATGTCCACTGCCTGGAGGTAGATGGGCCAACCAGTCCCCCTTGACATGGAGCAGCACTGAGTGTGGGGGAGACCTGCCCCAGGGGCTCCAGTCATGAAGGGGCAGAAGGGGTGGGTGTGGGTGGGTAGACACAGGCAGACAAAAGGTAAAACGTAGTCAATTTTATTCTCCTTAAACCACAAAATAGAGTCTTTGGTTGTACAAACATCACTAGTTACAGTCTTGCTTAGAGGTTCCAGCTGGGGAGGGGGAAGTTAGTCGGTGGCCAGAACTCCTGAGGGGTCTCTAAAACGCTAACACCCAGGTTAAAAGACTTGGGGCAAGGGTGGTGTTGGAGCTGGCAGGGCCCCACCCCAAGTCCGGGGGAGGGACCAAGACCCTCTAGGAGGGCACTGGGCCCAGGCCACGGCGCCCTGGCCGCATCGGGCGGCGGCTGCTGCACAGTGCCACTTCCTCGGGGCCTGCGGCGTCTGGCGAGGGTCTGCCCAGGAGCACCACAGCCACTGGTCCATCGTCCCCCTGCAGGCCTGGCAGGCAGAAGCAGGGCAGGCAATGAGGCAATGGGGGTCAGGCACCCTGGATACACCCCTGGGCCTGGCCCAGCAACTCACCAGGGCTGGGAGATGGTTCCAAGGACCTCAACTCTTCAGCAAAATCTGGGGACTGTGAAGAGAAGGGCTGGGTCAGGACTCTGCCCAGACCTTTCCGAAACCACCCACGTGAACCTGGGTGGGGAGGCCCCACACCCAAGAAATAGGTCTGGCCCCAGAAAGAGAAACAGGTAAGGTGCTGGAGATGGGGACAGGGCTGGGTGAGGCCCAGGCGGAAAGGTGGCAGCAGCTGCGCCGGGCTGTCCGCACAAGGGCCAGGAGGGCCCGGAGGGCCCGGTACCTGCATGTCATAGACAGGTCTGGAAGAAGGGAGGGCGGCGAACACCCTGTAGTCGAACTTCCTCCCAGACAAGGCCTTGAGAGGACAGCGTGAGGGGAGAGAGGCAGAGGCACAGAGCTGAGAAGAGGAGTGGGGGTGGGGTGGAGCCTGGATCCCCACCCCCATGCCACTGTGATGTGTCGGGAAGGGCAGTGGTAGCTGGTTCTCACCAGACGTCCAGGGGAGGTGTTAGCCTGGGGGCCGAGGTCTGGGGAGACAAGAAATGGACGTTGGGAGAGGTCTGCGCTGCAGGTCACACCCCCGACTCCCCTCGGACACACAGACCTTCCAAGGGGGTGGGTGATGGGGTGGGGGCGGGCGAGGGGGTCTCAGCCAGCCGCTCCAGGGGACCCCGCTTGCTCCGGCCATCCTGGGACTTGCTGAGAACCATCTGAGCACGCAGGGCATCCTGCTCCAGAGACTTCATCCTGCCAAGGGGCCGGAGGCAGGGCTGAGCGGGGTACAAGGGGCCACTGGGCGGGGAGACAGAGGCCAGTGGGCCAGGTGGCAGAGCCTCACCTGGCGGCCCTCCACAATGCTCGCTTCTCTGCCTCCAGAGCACGGCGCTCGGCAGGGGACAGGGCCCGTTCAGGTACAGGCAGCTCTGGGCTCTGTACCCGCAGCCGCTCCTGATGGCGCCGCTCAGCTTTGGCGGTCCGCACTGGAGCACTGCTTGCCATGGGTGGAGAGGACACTGGGAAGAGCCTGGGGAAGAGAGAGACAGGACAAGAGGACCAGGTGGGGCGCAAGTGGGTGGGGCGTCGGCGGGAAGGGCGCTCCTGTGGGGACAGTAGGTGTCGGCCCCTCTTGCCCCTCACCCTCCGGCAGGGCTGCTGGCCCAGACAGGTTCCTCCTCTGGCTCTTCGCAGTCCTGGGCCTCCCCGTCCAGGGTGAGCCCTGTGTCTGCAGCCTCCCGCAGCATCTGCACCCTCTTCTGCTGTAGCTTTCGGGCTGGTGGGTGGGTGATGCAGGTCAGGCAGGTAGTAGTAGGGGTGCACCTCCCTCCCCAGTGCTAACTGCCACCTCACCTTCTTCCTCCTGCATCTTCCGCAGGTCATCAGCACCCACCAGTGACACACGCTTGGGGGGGCCCTCAGCATGGGGCGCCCGCACCTCCAACTCAAAGTACTTCTGCCGCTCTCGGAAGGACAGCTGCTCTGGGGAGGCTGTGGGCCCAGGCGTGAAGGGCTGTGGGAAGTGGGATCTGAGACCAGGGTGGCTTCCTCCTCTGGCTTGCACCTCACCCCGCAGGTGCATGCAGCTGGGGAGGGGTGGCCACCACACTTACTTGGGCAGCTGCATCCTGCAGGGTGTGCAGGCCCGGCACAGCAGCGAAGGTCCTGTAGGCCCGCTTCACATCAGAGGGCAGCTCATCCGGGGAGGGTGGGGAAGAGGGCTGGGGAAGGGGGTCAAGGCTTTCCTGAGATGTGCTGAGACAGCCCTGGAGGCTGCAGCCACCACCCACCCAGCCCACAGCTGTTCACACTGACAGCATCTGACCCCCACTTGCCATGGGTCAGGGCACTCACAGAGTGGGAACTGCCTCTGCCCCTGGGGGCTGGGGAACCCCTTGGCCAGGCCTGAGCCAGTGGCTGGATCACCCCGGGTTTTGTCTGCAAAGGACAGGGGCAGAGGCCAGAGAGAGGGACCATGGATTCAGATAAGGGTGGGGTGGAGGAGGAAAGACAGAGGTGGAGCCATACAGCAGAAACAGGGAGCCTTGGCAGGCAAGGGAGGAGGGGCAGGGCCAGGTTGGCCCCAAGGTACTGGGGAGGAGACCTTGACCAACCAGCCCCATTTGCCCAGGGGGCTGTCTCTGTTGCCTGTCAGGTCTGGCCAGGAAGGTGCTCACAGGCTGTACCCTCCCAGAGTGATAGGTGGCACCCGGTGGGGAGTGCTGGCCCCTGGATCACTTTCCCAGAGAAGGCACTGCACACAAGCACCCCTCTGCACTGTCCTTCACCTCTACGTGGTGGGCACTCACCTGTTGGTGGCCGGGAGAGCAAGGGGCCTTGGCTATCTTCCCTCCAGCTGCACCAGTTGGTACCTGGAGGAGCCAGGAGCCAGGTGGTGGGTGGGGTGAGGGTCAGGCAGGGCTGGGGGCCCACAAGGAGGAGTTGTGGGGTGGGCTGCTTGCCTTGGTGACACACAGGCTGGTCCTCAGCTCCCTGACCTGACCGTAGCCCCAGGGATGTCCCCAGATGGGCCTGGACTACTGCTCAGCCAGCACTAAGGGGTTCTCCCCAGAAGACCATGTCCTGGAGTCCACCAGGTTCTCCCCTTCCCTGCACAATGCTGGGGGAAGAGGGCGGCCTGGAGAGTGCTTGGCCTCTGCCCCCCAACCCCAGGTATCCATCTGTGGCAATGGGCAGTCTAGAGCTTCACAAGATAAATGGGGACAGGTAGACAAACCAAGACCAAGAGGAGACAGGACAGAGTAAGAGCTAGGGTGGGGGTGGGAGCAGATGGTGGTGAAAGCTCTTGAGGCCCCAGGCTGAGGCTCAGTGTGCGACTATCCCACAGCTGCCCTCCCCATGAGTCCCAAAGGCATTTGAGTCAGGGATGCCCGATTTTGGCCAGCTACCTCACAGCTGTGCCCTTTTGGTCAGAGGACACTGCCCCCCCCCCCAGGGGGGGCTTCTTGCTGTTGGCTGCTGTTCCTGGCTAAGGGAGAGTCAGTGCCAAGTGAAGCTCCTGAGCAGGCTCCCTCAGCCCCTCACACCTCCCTGCCCCTCTGAGGTCCTCATCCAGCAGCCCCTGGTGCCCACCCACCCACCACTCACATTCCTATGGGGTGTCCTAGTGGCGCTTTCTGGACACAGCCTCTGGGAGGTTATTTATACCTCCTGGGGAGGAGTGAGGACTGAATGCCCAGCGCCTGCCCCCAGCCCAGCTGTCGGCACTAGGCCTCCCCCCCAGCCCTCGTCTTCATGGCTCCTGGCAGCTGCTCCAGCCTGTCCTCCCCATGGCAGCTTGTGCCCCGTCCCACCAGGACCCTGATAGCTCTGGGGCCTCCAGGGACCTCTGCCCCACCCTGAGCCCCCTGTCTGCAGGGGGCTTGGGTTCTCCCATACCCAACCTGCTCTGTGAGTCTGAGGGCAAGGGAGCAGGGGCTGTGGGCCTTCACAGGAGCCCCCACCTTCGGTCCCCAGGCATATGGAGGCGACAGCAGCACCAGCCACACTGCTTGACTCAATGATTGAAGGAGACACAACCCATGCCAGGCTTAGAGGCAGAGCTCCAGTCTGGGTACCTCTGACCAGTCTAGCCCTGCAGGCCCTGACTCGGGTTCCTCAGTCCCTACCCTGTTCCAGCAAGGGGCCTCCACCTCAGTCTCAGCCCTGGCCCTGGGGACAGGAACCCTGCGGTGCTCTGTCCTACAGGATCTCAGGTGAAGGGAGGGAGCTAACGCAGGAACAAGACCAACAAACAGGTGAGCAGAGGCCAGACCACGAGCATAACTGAGGGACATTGACCCTGTGTACGCCGCCAGTGCTGCACATGACGGCCAGGGCATGGCCGGCCAGCTTCAGGCTCTCTGGGCTTCAGCCCTGGGAGCAGAGTGGACACAGTGGTAAAAGGGGTGTCTGTGACGGAGTGTGGGGTAGGCAGCTTTGAGAGCCGTGGAGCAGGGTCTGGGGCATGGCTACCCACTACCTCTTGGGCTGTGTCCACCCCTGCAGTGCGCAGCAGGGAGGGCCCACTGGAGATCAGAGCCAGGGGCTAGTGTGCAGGGCAGTGATGGCCCGACACTTACTGTGGCCTCTGGTCCCCACTGTGGCGTCTGTCCAGACAGCTCCTTCTCCTGTGTGCAAAGCAGACAGCAGTCAGAGACCTGAGGCCTCAGGCTCCCAGCCCTGGGGCAGGCAGTTCTGACCTTAGCAGGGCCCTCAGGGCTCAGCTCCCGGTCAATGGAAGAGATGCTTTCCAGGCTGTTTCTGCGGCCGATGCCTGCTGCAAAGGGGTTGGTGATGATGCCCGGGGATACCTGAGGGGGCAGTGAGCACACTCATGTGTGAGGCAGTCTCTGGAGGTGGCTCTGTAAACAGCACTGCTGGCTGCCCAGGACATTGTGCCACGATCTGTACCACAGGATGGCTGCAGGTCATGGGGGATACATGGTGGGTGCCAAGGCAGCAGCACAGGGCTGGCTGGTTGCTTGGTGCAGGGACAGAGCAGGCTGGTGCTGTACACCTCATCCCCAGCAAAGAACAGCAGCAAGCCTCAAGCAGGGACTGCGAGATGCCTGGTGACACAGGGCGCCACCCACAGGCACGTCTGTAATCTCTAAGGTGAGCACCCAGTAAGGTTCTCAAACACAGGTGACCACAAAGGAAAACCTAAAGGGCCTGAACCAAGAGGAGCTCAGTGCTGTCCCAACTGGGAAGTGGAAGCCGGGTGGGCCAGAGAGCGTGGTCACGAGCACTAAGGGCAAACACAGCTCGCTTCCAACCCCATGAGGGACAAAAGGGGCCATTGAGCCTCCACTCACAACAGGAATCAGAGGAGGCAGGGAGGCAGGTGGCAGAGGGGCTCAGAAGACCCTTCCATGTGAGCACAGACCACGGACCACAGGACCCTGAGTTCCTAACCACAGTAAACAAAACCCGAAACACCTCACTGCTGTCCTGGGGGGTTTCCAAAGCATCTGCTTGTCATTCAAGAAGGTAACAAATGAAAGAACCGAGCATTTACAATGCCTTCAGAGTGAGAGAGCAGCTGGTAAAAGCTCTTCCCCCAGATGGACCTGCAAACGGCTGCAGAAGGGATAACTACCAGGTTCTCCCTGGAGCTGGAGTGGGAAAGGAAGGTGGGACCAAAATGCCAAACTGGTTTTCATATGAGGCTGCTCACACACACAAAACTGGCAAGTGTGATGGGGGAACAAGAGGGTACGTGACCATGGAAGAACACTAGCAGGAGTGTTCACCTCGTCTCAGACAACTTTGGGGCAGGTGTCAGGCCTTTAGGGTGGACAAGTGGCTAGGGAGGCAGGTGTGTGCCATGCCTTCTACTCAATCCTCCTAGTCACCCTAAGAAGCCATGACCCTGCTGCTCAGAGGAGGCACTGCAGCCCCATAGCAAGTGCGACAGGACGCAAGGCCTAAGTGCAGTCTGGCACCACCCGCAGCTGAGCACTGTGGGGAAAAGCGGCCAGTGCGCAGATGACATGAAGACAGGTTCAGAGCCAAATGAAGTCAGGACGACTGCAGCAACCCTGACTCCTGCAGGCTCAGCCAAGTTAACAGGTGAGTTGAGTGGGCACCCTGCTGATGCCCTGTGGGAACCAGGACTCCATGTGGCAATGAACGGGGCCTGACGTGTGGCCCCTGCTCCCTCACAAGCTGAGCAGTGGAAGGAAGCCTGTGGGCTGAACCCCAATGCTACCCGTCACAGGCCTGTAAAGACCACTGAGGGCAAGACTTCAAAAAATTCAAAACCTATTTGTAACAATTCTTACAGGTTATAAATAGCAACCCCTTGCCCCCAAACTTAAAAAGTGTTATGACAGAAAAGGTTACAACAAACATCAAACTACAAGATGAAACAGCCTCTTAACCGCATAAGGCAAGGCTACCGGTGCCACCACTGTCCCCACAGCACCAGGGGCCTGACAGGGAAGGAGAGCCACAACATTGTTCAGGCTGCTGGGCTCCTGCCAAAGAAACAAATTAACAAGGAGATGACAGCAGCCTCTGAATGTGCTGGGAACACACGGCAATAGCTCTGAGGTGAAGGCTGATCCCAACCAGCTTTCGTTATGAAACTGCAGGTTCACTTGGAACAAAATACACGAAAAGAGAAAATTTTCAAAAGGAGAAAAAAGTAGGCAACTTAACCGATTAGGCATCTAAACATACCACACAGTAACAGTAAGTGAGACAGAGACGGTCCTGCTCTGCAGGACCATGTCCAGAGCACAGCCTGGGACTGAGGGTATCAGTCCCCATGTCACCCTGGGGGTAACATGGGTGACAGAGCTGTGCTTTAAACTAAAGGATCACTGGAGAAAAACACAGGACAGTGTCTTCAGTCCTGCATGGGGAGATGTTTCTGAGCAGGAACCAGGAGTCATAAAGGGAAGAATCTGAAGATTTAATTCATGAAAAGTTTACAGACCTCTGTAACCCCAAAGATACCATTCTTAAAAAGAGAAAATGACAAGAACACTTGCATCCACATAAAGATGAGATATTTATGACAGCCACTGCATGTCACGTGACGAAAGACACTTCCTGAAGCAAAAGGACACAGAGACGAGACAGCACTGCCTGCCAGAGCCTGGATGCACAAGTATGTGCCATGCAGAAACTCCCCATGGGCACAAACAGCTCCTGCACTCATGGGGACAGCACACATGCCACGCTGGGAGAGATCTCCAGGGCTGTCAGCATAAGAACACTGTCAGACAGTGACGTCAACCATGGCCCCTGGCACACGGGGTATGTGAACTCAACATCACAAAGCTGGATTTATTCTACACAAAAGGCTTGGAAATGTAGTGTGCTGACCAAAACACTTCCACGTGTGCTTCAAATACACAAAGGCAAAACCCCTTCTGGGGAAAACACAGGACAGGACCTAAGTCCCACGAGCAATTCCTCCCTAGAAGCCTCCAGGATTCCTGTGAAGATGAAGGCAGAGGTTGGCACCAGGGCCCAGAGCCCGGGAGGCACAGCCTCCAGCCCAGGGCCCAGCCCGTTAGCAAAGGGCATGGCTGCAAACCCCTTTCCCACCCTCTGCTCTGCAAGGAGGCTGGCAGAAAAGTCATATCCTGAAGATCCACTGCAGACAGGACAATCCTCAGTGAACACCTCATCCCAAAGGTCCTGCCAGCAGAGACACCCTCAGGGTGGAGCTGGTGGCCACTGTGGGTGAAGGGTCATCCATGTCTGTGTGGGGATGAAGCCACATCAGCTTATGCCAAGGGGCCAGGGACAGCAGTGGAAGAGGAAGACAGCAAGACCCTCTCCCTTTTGAGTGGAGGGGACACTGAGGTCAGAGGCCTGGTTTGTCCAGGATACGGGCCAGGTCAGGTGACAGGCCTCAGGAGCCCAGCTGGCAGCCCCTGCATGCCTCACTCTGGTGCTGCTCTAGGAAAGGCCTGGGCAGCAAGCTCTCTACTCCTCGAGGGGCTGCCCAGAGGAGAACAGCACCTAGGCAAGCTGGATAGGGTTGCCACGTGTGTATAGCACCATCTGAAGGGGCCCGACTCTTGAGTCATCCTGTCCTGGCCTAATGGCCACCTAGAGGTAGGTGGTCCAACCTTTTCTTCTAGGATTGGCCATGCCACGGCCCCCATCCTACCTGGGCTAAAGCTCAGACACATCATGAGCAGGTGGCCTAAACTGTGGCCTGGCGCTTGCCTGTGTCCCACAGCTCCTGCCCCAAGCTGGGGGCCAAAGTATCAGCTGTCTGGCCCACACGGCGTCAGCTCATCGTGACACCTCCAGGCTGCACTGGGGCACTGACCTCAGAGGAGGTGGTGGTGCTGGTGTCGAAGCCGTCACACACAAGCACGGTGAGGGTATCACCCGCGTTGCGCAGCAGCTGCACGGCCTCTGCGTGTGTGAGCCCGAGCAGGCTCTGCTGGTTCACCTCCAGCAGCCGCAGCCCCACTCGCAGGCGGCCATCACGCCCGGCTGCTCCCGTGGGGCTCACCTGCAGGGATACCAGGCCCTGCACCTCAGAACTGGCCGCCCTAGGTCCCTTGTCTGCCCCAGGGACCCGGCGGGCAGGCCCTCACCTTGGAGATGAAGATGCCCTCATCTGTAGGGTCGCAGGGATTCCCCGCATGGCCCTTGGCACCCCCACGGATGCTGATGCCCAGCTTCTCCCCGGGGGCCTTATGGATACAGAGCTCCCGCAGGCCCGGGGGTGGCGGGTCCCTTCGCACCAGCAGGACCAGCTCCAGGCAGGGCCGCAGCAGAGCACTGACTGCTTCTTGGTGTGTGGCCTCCCTCACATCTTGCCCGTTTACTGCAAGGATGCGGTCCCCAACCCGCAGGCCACTTCTTGAGGCCAGGCCCCGAGGGAGCACCTGTGAGGGAGGGCAGGGTCCAGTGGGTGGGGCCTCAGTGCCCACAACTGGGTGCCCGCCTTGCACAGAGGCACCCAGGGCACACTCTACCTTGGAGATGAACACACCAGGCTCCTGGACTCCAAATGGATGGCTAGAGTGATCAGAGCCCCCAACGATGCTGAGCCCTAGCGGGCCCCCGGCTCTCGGCAGGCAGATCTCCTGGGGATACCAAGGGGTGTGAGGGGCTGGCCCGAACAAGCCTGTCAGAGCAGCAAAAGGCTGCTTCTCCAGCCCCAACGGCGTGCAGGCCCCAGGGCAGCTGCAACCAGAGTGCTGCATGTGGGGGTGTCTGTGCTGGCTGGAAACCATGTTGGGTGTGTGGGGACCACAGGGAGAGGATGCTATACTAGGAACAAAGCCCCAGTATCTTGGGGCCTGAGAATCCACTTTCCCATCAGGAGCTATGTGGACATGGAGGGGCTGTAGGTGGGGAGGGCTGAGGTCTCACCTCCACTGGGTACGGCCCCTCCAGGGCAGCGGCAAGCAGGCTGGAGGCTAGCCTCAGCGGCCCGGGGTCCCCAGGAGTGGCAGTGACCATGGTGGTGGTGGCAGCAGTAGGGGGTGGGGGGGAGTGTGGCGGGGAGCTGGGAGAAAGGGGACCCCCAGCCTCCCGCTCCAGTAGCAGGGCGATGGTGGGGGAGGCAGCGGTCAGCAGAGAGACAGCGTGGTCGTGCCTGGCCTCCGTCATGTCCATCCCGTTGATCTGTAAGAGCGTGGCTGGTGAGGAGGCCTAGTGGGGTGAAGGGTGGAAGGAGCTGGGGGGGGTGCGCCCACTACCCTCACTCACTGAGAGGACACGGTCGCCAACCTGTAGAGTGCCTGCCCGATGGGCAGCACCTCCCTCGGCTATTCGAGAAATGAAGATGCCCTGTGGGGAAGGGACGTGAGCCATGCGGCAAAGACTGCAGTTGGTCCTGGTCCCAGCCCTGCCCCTCCGCCCCTGCTGCCAGGCTCACCCCGTCGCCAGCCCGGTAGGGTGTAGAGCCTTTCCCACCAGCGATGCTGAAGCCTAGTCCCTTCTCACTGCGCACCAAGCAGGCCACATGGCGCTGCCGGAGGGGCCCAGGGGTCTCAGGCTGGGGCAGGCGCAGACCACCACACCGCCGCTCCCGGGGGCTGTAGTCGTCCTCAGGTCGCAGGGGTGTGACGGTGACAGCATTTTCAGGTTCCACCATGCGCTCCCGCCACAGACGCATCTGCACGGTGGTGCCCGCCCCCCGCAGCGCCTCCACAGCCTGGTGGTGCTCCGCATTGTGCAAGGCCACGCCATTCACCTGCAGACCGCAACACACGTCAGAGCGGGCCACAGCTATACCTCGACTCTGGGCATGCCCTCCACAATGGGAGAGCAGGGGTCAAGTCACAGGGCTCCTGGTGAGTCCCACTCCCGTCTGCAACCCCAAAACCAGAACATGAATTGGCTTAAGAGAGCAGGTGAAAGCCCCTCCTGCTGCTCCACACCTGTGTCCCCAGTCCAAGAGACTCCCTGCCACTTGTCTGTCACTAGAGTAGTTCCACCACCCGGGGCCCCTGGGGTAACTAGGTTTCCAACTCTGACCTGGTGAGGATCTTCCATCCTCAGCTTTCCCTGCCGTCTAGGATGGCATCAGCCCCACCTGGACAAACACCCATGAGCTTCCTGACACACCTGCAGGGGCTGGGAGGCCAAGTGCCCAGGCAGGGGCTCTAGTGCAGGAATCAACCTATATCCACTAGAGGTATGACTGCCTCCCTGTCAGCGCCCAGGAGCATCACCCCCTGGAGGCGTCTGTGCCAGGTGCAGCCAGCGCCAGCCCAGATGGGAGGGGGGGTGTCTCTGCCTCAGGGGTCTCCTGAACCTCTCCTCGCCTAGGGCCTAATGCTTGGAGTCCCCTATCTCCTGTAGGGTGGTAGCCTGTGTGGGGATGGTGTGGACCCTAAGGGCCACTGACTCACCTCAAGGAGTTTGTCACCCACTCGGACTCCTGCCCGGGCGGCAGGGCCCTCCTCAGACACCCGAGAGATGAATATGCCCTGGAGGATGAACAGGAGCTGAGCCTGAGGGCATCACACAGCCAAGGCCCAGGGCAGCCCCCAAGGCCCAGGGCACACTGAGAGGAGCAGCAGCCCTGGACATCAGAGAGGCTAGGCTCAAGCTGACACTGCAGTCCCCCACATGATGAAGGTGGAACTCCAGAAAAGTTTTTGATCTAAACCAGACTCAGAGGCAACCAGCCTGTGGGTAGAGCTGCCCTCTGAGGAGTCCTCAACTCTAAGATCCCACCTGAGTCCAAGTTCAGTCCTGGGTCAGCAGTCAGCTCTCAGGGAAGGTGTGACCCAGGACCTGACAGGCAAGAGACCAAGTCTCCTGAGGCCAAGGAAGCAAGCGTGAGGGCAGCACCCAGCAGAAAACAACCTGTGAGGTTAGAAAGTGCTCCCAGGGACAGTGGGACAAAGAGGGTGGTGGCAGAGGTAGCTCCTCACCTCATCATCTCCCTTATAGGGGGTGGAGCCCTTGCCACCTGCAATGCTGATGCCCAGGCCCCCCGTCTGCCGCACGATGGTGAGCACCAGCTAGAAACAGAACAGACACGCAGTGTTCAGGGAGGGCTGGGAGGTGGGCCAGGCCTCTGCACTGACACTTCTGTCAGGGCCCCTCAGGCACGAGAAGCTGGAAGAGGAGGGCATTACTGGGCAGTGTGGCAGCCCAGGGCTCGATGGGCAGCCTGCCTGTGGGTGATGAGGCCAAAGGCCCTGCAGACAGGGTGGTGTGGTGGGAAATGCCCCACTACTCCTGCCAAAGATTGGTAGCCCCTGCCCGGAGGCTAGCACTCTATTCCCACCCCGCTCCTTTGGGCCAGAGGGCCAGCGGGCCCCTCAGGGACATGGTGGAGGGCAGGGCTCCTGTGGGAGGGGGCTGTGCAGGAGTGAGGGGAAGGGAGACGAGAGCCCGCAGCCCAGGAAGCGAGCCGGCAGCAGCCCAGGGCGTGGAGCACAGAGCAGTGAGCGAGTACAGACCTCTTCTTCCTCAATGCGAGCGGGCTCTATCAGCAGGTTATTGGCCTGGTCAAACGACACCCCCTGTTAGGACAGGACCAGCGAGGGCATGCAGGTGAGCCACCGCTTGGCCCCGCCACCACCTTGCCCGGCCCCGCTGCCAGCAGAAAGGAAAGAAAAGACCACACCAAGCTCCCAAAGCCTGAGCACCAGCCCCTTGTCCCCTGGCATGTGTGGCTGCTGCTGCTGACCCACCAAACAGGGCAGGGTTGGCAGGTGGGTTAGGCCCCACTGTGGGCTGGGCCTGGCCTGCTGTCCCAAATTTGACCTTCCTGGACCCCTGATGTTATGATGCTACCATGATGTTATGTTTGTGCTCAGGGCAGAGTGACCGAAGTGTCAGAAACAGGAATGCCATGGGGAACAGGGCACCCCCAGGGAGCAGGCAGGACCCTATATGGGCCCGTGAGAGCCACTTGAGGGCCAGAAGAAGGGCGTCAGGGAAAGCTCAGCCCAAAGGAGAGCCTGAAAAGGCAAAACAGCTAAGGCAGCGAGAGGGTGGCCACCAGGTGTCCAGGATGGGGCTGCAAGGCTAGCAGAGGCCTCTGGGCCCAGCCCAGGGAGAATGGTGGAGTCAGCAGCCCTTGGAGAGGGGTCCCTCCATCGAACTCAGAGCTGCACGAGCATCTCCTGAGACTGATGCCCGCAGACCTGGGGCTTGTCAAGGAACAGTGACAACATGGCCCAGAGGCCGGGCAGCCAGGGTTAGGTGGGTGAGCGGGAAGAGACCCACCTTGACAGAGGGGACAGGGGCCACGGCCTCGTCCTTCTCCTCAGCCGCCGCCGCCGCCTCGTCCTCCTCGTCCCCCTCGTCCTTGGCCTGAGGAGCCCAGGGAGTGTGCAGGCCGTTGTGCCAGCCAAGCCCCGCGGGGCCCTCGCTATCTGGCTGCGTCCCCTGCAGCAGGGCCACGACGGCCTCAGGCTGGGGCAGCTTGGAGACCTTGAACTGCTTCTTGTAGTGGGGCGTGTCCTTGCGGGTGAGCCGCTGCCTTCCAGGCAGGGCCCAGGGGGCCTCCAGAGGCCCCTCCTCATTCTCACCATCTTCCCCAGGTGGCAGCAGGGTGTCTTCTGCAAATCGCACTGTGGGCTGCAAGGGGCAAGTGTGAGGGAAGCTTAGCTCACCCCACCCCTAGGGTCCAGAGAAGCCCATGAGCAGGTGGCAGCAGACAGGAGCTTGAGAGGCTCCCTGTTATTTAAAGACCAAGAATGGGGGACTGCCAGGCAAGGAACATACAACAGCCCAGGGAAGGCCAGGGAGCCAGGAGGCTCTTCTCATTCCACACACACGGCTCAGAGCAGTCGGATGCTGGAAAGCACTGTCAGGACCAGTAAAAGGTCTGCTCATAGAGCCCTCCTGTGCGTCCCAACTGCTCCCTGACTAGTCCTGTGGGCATACCTGCTTAGGAGGGAGGGGAAGAGGCAGGGGCAAACAGCCTTGGCTCCCAGGCAAGTGGCCTCCAAGGCAGCCTAACCTCCTCATAGGTCTCCTCTTCAGCCTCCTCCTGGGCGGCTGGCATGGCTTCTTGCTGATGTGGCCCCTCAGCCTCAGCTAGCAGGCTCTCGGGCTCACCCTGGGAGGCTGTGCTTGTAGACAGATGCGAGTCCTCACTCAGACCAGACCCACTGCTCAGCCTCTTCTCCTGAAGGAGGGTCAGGTGGCTAGTCAGGCTTTGAGGGTCAGGCAGTCCAGTCTACCTGCCCCTGGTCTTCTTGCTGCCCCCTCGAAGCCACCCAAGTCCTGCAGAAAGGGGTGGGCTTAGCTCTCAGCCACTCTGTGTCCCAGGGAAGCCACACTGCCACCAAATGGAACTTTGGGCACACACAGACACAGTTCTTTGACACAGCCCCTCAAAAGTCTTCCCAAAAACGAAAAGAGCAGAGAGAAAATTAGTTCCCAGGAGGACAGTCTGAGAAAGGCCAGGTGCCCAGGCATGAACACAGCTCCCCAAGTGGGCTGTGGTAGCTTCACAGGGCCAGCAGCCGAACACTGCAAACAGGCCCTGCTAAGTATCCTCCAGGAGGCACAGATGCCTGGCTGCACCTCAGGGGCCTGCAGCTCCTCCGAGTCCTGTTGCTAGAAGCTTCTGAATGAGCAGAGCTGGGCCTGCCTGGCTCTGGACTCAATCCCCTTCACAGAAACTGATAACACCTGTAGCAACTAGGTGGGCACCCAAGGGACATGCCAGCCCACAGGCCCAGATCCCTGTCCCCAGTGCCACCAAGGAAAGGGCAGCTGAGTTGTCCCACACTCCTGCCCTGATGCCTATACCATGTGTTCCCCCGTTTCCACTCCAGCACCCCTGCATTTCCTACCCCCATACCAGGCTCACCCCTCCCATGTGCCTCCTGCCCACCCTGGGCCCTCAGCCCCACACCCAGGACGGATGAAAGGCCCAGGGCTCCAAGAGGGCAAAGACTGTGGGCTGGGGTCCCTCCTGCACTGTGTGTCCCATAGGCACCTCCTCCAGGGGTGAGGACAGCCCGGGGTCGGGCCTGCAGGAGGCTTCACTACGTCGCTCCTCCACACCCTTCTTCATCACCTTGAGCTCGCTGGGGTGTGGTGTAGCCCGACGCTGCAGGCCCTGCAGTGGGCACAGGGGTGAGGGGTGGGCAGGGCAGGGTCAGGTGGGGATGGGGAGCAGGCCATTTGCCCAGGGACCCCATCCCCCCATACCCGCTTCTCAGAGGCGGCCTCCTCAGCATCCTCATCACTCATGGGGGCTCCCAAAAACTTGATGACACTGACACGGCTGAGTGGGGCATCGCTCCAGCTCTCGGAGAGGCTGCTCCGCTGCCCAGGGTCCTCTGCAGGAGGGAGCGTTAGGGCTCAGCCTTGCCTGAGGCCTTGCCCACCCCTGGTTCTCCACCGCCAGCTGGCAGCAACCTACCGAGGCTGGGCAAGGGCTGCTGGGGCAGCAAGTAGCAGGTGAGCACCTTCTCGCCAGTCTGGGCATCGTCCTCTGTCTGGAACCTGAGCATGGGCTGAGCCTGGTTCTCAGCCAGCCACAGGGCCTTGAGGTTGAGGTGAGTGAGCGCAAATGGCAGACTCTGCAACCTGGGGGCCCACGGCATGGTCAGCTCAGGATGAGGTGGGGGGGCAGGGCATGATCAGCTCAGGGGGGCAGGGAAGGGCAGGGGGGCACTTACCGGTTCCCAGCCACGTCCAGCACATGCAGTTCAGCTGTGTGGGCAAGCTCAGGTGGCAGCATGGCCAGGCGGTTGTCCCTCAAAGACAAGACACTGAGTGCCACACAGCCCCCAATCTCAGGTGGCAACACCTCCAGGCGGTTCCGGTCCACATTGAGGTTGGTCAGCTTGGTCAGCTTCCCGAGGGAATGGGGCAAAGCCTGGCCAGGGGTGGAGGTGAGGATTTGGGGAAAAGGTTCAGAGGTCGGGAGAAACACATTGGGGGTAAGGAGGGAGATGACAGCCCCTGGGGCAATCTCTAACTGGTTCTGGCCTCTCCTCTTCTTCCCATTGTCCAAGCTAATGTCCAGCTCCCACCCCATACTGGCACCCACTCTTGCTCTGCAAACCTCAAGGCTTCTCCTGTTCTCTACCTCCCATGCTAACTCTAAAACCGACACTGCCAGGGACAAAGCCCACAGGGCTCGGCCTACCGTCAGCAGGTTCTCTGTGAGGATCAGCTCTGACAGGTTCTCACAGTCCCCGATGGCCTCAGTCACCTCACACAGGCGGTTCTGGTCCACCTTCAGGATGGACAGCTGCTTCAGCTGACCTGGTGTTGGGGTGTCGTGGCAACAGGGCTGAGTGGGGTGGAGGGCCAGTTGCCCACTCAGTGGAAATAGCTTGCCCCTCGCCCCTCATCCTGCCTCTCCCCACACTCCCTGCTTCCTTCATGCCTCAGCCTTTGAAATGAGCTGCCAGCTCTGCCTGTACATCCTTTCTGGCTATTGTCCCTGCTTAGCTCCAAGAGCGCCTCAGGTGCTCCTAGCAGTCACCCCATCCCGACCTCAGCCTGACACCTTTCCTCAGGGATACCTTCTGGTGCCCAGGTGGTACTGACCAATGCCGTCAGGAAGCCGCTGCAGAAGGTTCTGGGACAGCAGCAGGTCTGTGAGCAGTGCTAGCCCCCCCAACTCTGCAGGCAGTGCTTCTAGCCGGTTCTCCGATACATCCAGGCACACGAGGCGCCGCAGGTTCCCAAGCTCCTGAGGGTGGGTGCAGAGGGTCAGGGCACGGCCAACTGTGTGAGAGGTGGGGGTGGCTACACCCTCACTCACCGGCGGCAGTGCTGAGAGCTGGTTCCGGTCCAGCCACAGCTCCCGAAGGTTGGGCAGAGCCCCCAGGGTGTCAGGCTGCAAGAACAGAGAGGAAGAAGTGACCAAGGCTCACCTGCAAGCCTGGCCCACTCCACCCCACCCCACCCACGATGGCATGGTCTTCTCCGCACCAGCACTTCCAGATCGTTGCCTCCCAGATCCAGCTGTTCCAGCTTAACTAGGAAAGACAAAGACCTGCACAGGAAACAGAACAAGTTTCATTTTAGATGCATGGCCCAAGCCCCTAGGGTTGCAGCCTAAGCTGCCACTGGTGGGGTGCCTGGCCACTCACGCAGGCAGGGACTTAAGCAGGTTCTCTCGGAGCTCCAGAGTCACCAGGTTGGCGAGGCTGAAAGAGAGACCGGGGTGGGTGTGAGCAAGGCAAGGATGGCGGAAGAGGGGAAAGAGCAGCGCTAAGCCAAACCTCCCCCACCCAAAAGGACACTCACTTGCCCACGTCCCCTGGCAGTGCCTGCAAGGATACATCATTCAGAGCCAAGTGAGCCAGACTGCGCAGCTGAGTGAAGCCCTCAGGGAGTCTACACCGGAGAAGGGGGGACTTCAAACATCCAGGCCGGGGCGGTGGGACCTCCCACCCCCACTACCACCCCCACCATGGTCATCACTCACCTGGACAAGGGATTCCCGCTGAAATCTGCAATCTCCAGGGCCTTGCAGAACTTGATACTCTCAGGGATCTCTGGAATGTCTGTGACAGGAGTGGGAGGTTACTAGAGTCACCCACAGCATCCAGGAGCCCAAGGCCCTTCCCGCCACCTGCAGGCTCCACCCCAGACCCGCTAAGGGCTCCACACCGTTCCGGGACACGTCCAGCTCCACCAGCTGCATGAAGTTGGCCACCTCAGGAGGCAAACGCTGGATCTCGTTGTCACTCAGGCCCAGCTTGCGCAGGTTCAGCAGTCGAAAGAAGGGCTATGGGCAAGGGGTGAGGTCAGGGAGACAAGCTCTGTAGCAGAGGCCCCTCCAGAGTAGATGCAAGTTCCCAGATCATGTGTCCCCTGGGCCTCTGCCTGCTCCAGGCCACACAGGAACCCAGGGTCCTGCCACCTTGCCCCAACCTGCAGCATGAAAAGCAAGGAGAGGAAAATGCGAACACACACTTTGCTGCACCCGACTATTGACACTGGGTCCCCTTCTGTCACCTCAGACGTGTTCCCCACTCCCCTGCTGCCATCCTGCCTCACATGTTCAACTCTCATTGGAGCACTCACCTCCTCCTGACTTGGCAAGTCTCTGCTTTCTACCCCATGTGTTTCCTGAGGACTCCACCTACCACCTGAATGACCTATTCCCCCCACCCAGCAGGTGAGCCCTTGAGTGGCTTCTGCTGCTGCACTCTGGCAACCAGCCAGGCCCAGGCAAGAACTTGACATGACAATCATCAGAAAAAGGCATGAAAACTAGAGCACCACATGTGTGTGGTGCTGTGTATAGGGGCTGCAGAAAGCATGGGGGACCTGGACAAGACCTGAGGGACAGAGCCCTGGCACCCAAGTCCAGAATGGAGCCACATCCTTTGTGGCACGCAGACCCCAGGCACCAGTCCACTTAGCACCCTGTCTCCAAAAAGGAAATCCTTTTGATTTGGTTCCTTAAGCCTCCTCTCCAGAATGGCCTTATGGGAAGAAACAGCTGACCCGAAGGAACAACAGTAGTAGGAGGTCGATAGTGGGCAGAACTGGCACCTTAAAAGGGCTGCCCTGCCCCCACCCCAGGACAGAGGAGAAAAGTAGTACCGAGATTATACGGCGGCGGGGGGAGGGGGGGGCGGCGGCGGCGGCCCCACTCCTGAGCAGCCCAGCAAGTGAGTGCCTATGCACAGGGCAGGTTCACCTTCCACTCTTATCTACCTTATTGGTTCACTTCCCCCAGGGCTTTCACTCTGGCTCAGTGACCATCCCGCTCCCAGGCAGGCACCTGATGATCACTGCCACCTGGTGCCAGCGCCCGCGGTGGGTAAGGAGGGTGAGGCTGGCTGGGGTGGGGCTCTGACCAGTAAAAACCAGCAGGACCGGCTGGAGGTGCCCTGCCCAGGTCAGGCTTGTGGAGGGCTCGGACTAGCGGGCGGCGGCTCACCTTGGGCAGCTCACGCAGCTGGTTGGCGTCGAGAAGCAGCTCCTCCAGACTGCGGCTGTAGCGGTAGATCTCCTCGGGCACGGCCTGCAGTGAGCAGTGCCGCTTGTCCACCGATTCCACGTGCCGGTTGCAGCGCCAAAGTGGGATGCACTTGAGCATGGTGCAGGCAAGAGGGCGCGCGGCGAAGGCGCGGGCTCCGGCGGGGGGCGGGGCTCGGCCCGCATGAGCGCCGGAGCGGCCGCGGGAGAGAGGGGCGGGGGCGGCCCGGCTGCAACGGCGTTGGGCCTGGCCCGTGCTCCGGAACACTCGGCCCGCGCAGGGGGCGAGGCCCTGCCAGCGCTCAGACTCTCAGGGGACCACGAATGTGGCTGCGGCCCCGCATCTCGCCTGGCCCGCCCCAACCGATCGTCCGCAGCCGTGCCGCAGCCGGAAGCGCCGCCGCTGCCCGCCGGACTGCCCCGCCGACTACCGCCGGCCGCCGCGCAGCCCGCCGGGAAGCCGAGGCCCGCCCATCGCCGCAGGAACTGCAAAACCCACAAGGCCGTACGGCGCTGGCGCCTCCGAGGACCCATAGCAATTCCGCGCACAGCCTGCTGGGAAGCGCGGCTCCGCTCTTCGGCGAAACCAACAGTGGGAGCTGAAGTCAGCCTTGGTGGGAGGTCCACCGCATCCGCCGCGTGCGGGCCTGAGCTCCCCTCTCACCTGGACCCTCCCCGGCGTTGGCCCGGTGACCACACGATCCAGCCCACCGCCCCTCTTTTCATGAGCTCAGTTACCGCCCTCCTCCCCCTCATTTATGGGGCAGCCCAATGGGGCTTGCCCTGCCCTCTCCCGTCCCCCATCAACCCAGGCTGGGCCTGGGAGCCAGTAAGCACAGGACCACTGTCACACAGGGCCTTCAGGGCCAGCAGCATCTGCACATTTATGGGCACGGGGCAGCTGGGCCCAAGACACTATAAAACCCAGAGGAAACAAGAGCAAGTGCAAGTCCGGGGAGCGGGGCCAAGGTCACGCGGAGAGGTCACTGTTATCAAAACGCTCCTGGTCATACACTTCAGCCACAACCTTGCGGCCAGCGAACCAGCGCCCATTGAGGGCCTGGATGGCCTTGTGAGTCTCGGAGGCCATGGAAAACTCCACAAAGATCTTGACGATAATCTCTGCATCCTCCTCCTCGCCCTGCTTCTCCTGGTAGATGATGACACGGTTGACAGCACCAAACTTGCCACACTCCTCGGTCACCTCCCCCTCCAAATCGTCGTCGATGTCCTTGGGGTCCACCATGTTGCGCAGAACCATCACTGTGGACTGTGTGTGTTGGGGGGATGACAGCTGAGTGCTGTGGCTGCTGAACCGCCCCACCCCCATCCACCCCACCCACCTGGCCACCCACCTCCTGCTTGCGGAGCAGCTTCTGCATGACCATGTGGCGGGCGCTGCTGCCTGAGATGCTCATGTGCTCCTGCTCACTCAGCATCTCTGGCCGCTCGGACTCGGGAAACAGTTCCTCCTCCTCCTTCTCCTTCTTGGGCTCCAGGAGACCCAGCGTCGGAGGGCTGGCGAGGATGGGGTTCACCACTCCCACAGAGGGGATGGTGACTGGAATGGGAGGCCGGGCTGGGGTCACACCTGCAGCAAACACACCAGGTCCAGTAGTCACTCCCCCTACCTCTGTCCTTCTCAGAAAGGAGCACGGCACCACTCAACCATGGCTTGCCGGCCCTGGGTGCAGAGGGTTATGCCTGGAAGCAGTGAGCACAGAGGGGCAAGGGAAGGAGGGAAGCCTTGACCCACCCAGGCTCACCTGTGATGACTCCAGGGGCCTGAGCAGCCATGACAGCCTGGGGCAAAGCCCCCAGGGGCTGGGCCAGAGTCAGTGCAGGGGACACCAGTCCAGGCGTGGCAAGGGTACCCAGCACCGCTGCTCCGGCCACTGCTTCCTGCAACCCAAAAGGCAACCATACTTAGTCCCCAGTCTGGCTGCCTCCACTCAATACCACCCAGCCAGCCAGTCAGTCCGCAAAGCACTGGGGGCCTATTGCCCAGGACTGAACCCATACAACTGCACTAACCCTCACCTGAGCCGTAATCTTGGCTGTGGCTGCAGCTGCGGCTACAGCAGCAGCTGGCGGGAGGCCTCCAGGTGTGGCAGGTGTAAGCAGGGGCATGGGGGGTGTGACAGCCTTGCCCACCCGTAAATACTGGCCACCCAGGTCAAAGAGGTTCATGGAAGACACGGCATCTTGAGACGACTGGGCCTTCTCATACTCTGCAGGGTAGGAGCAGCAATGAGGGCCAGCCACAGTGTGGGGTGGGCCCCAGCCCAGGCCCTGCCTCAGCCTCCCCAAGCTCACCAATGAAACCATAGCCCTTGTGCTTGCCAGTCGTAGGGTCCCGGGCCAGTGTGCAAGATTTGATCTTGCCAAAGGCCTCAAACACGCTCTTGATGTCATCATCTGAGAGGTCCTGGTGCACAGAAGCCACATAGATTCGGTTGAAAGCACGTGCCTCTTCTGCCAGCTGGTCTATGATGGGCTGGGCCTGCCCTATGTTGCTGGGCCTGCCCACCTAGGGGAAAGGCAGGGGACGAAGAACCCCCCGTCAGCCCAGGCTTGGCCACTTCAGGCTTCTGGAGGGTAATTGCATCTCCTGGGTGACTGGACAGAGCACTTCATGCACCAGCCCCAGGGCCCACCTCCCTGGCCCTCACCTTGATGTTCCTGCCACCCAACATCACGGAGTTCATCTGCTCCAAGGCCAGCTGCGCAGCTTCTGGGACCTCGTACTCCACAAAGGCAAAGCCCTGGACACAGGATGTGCCATTAGGCCCAGAGAGCCCAGGGTGGGGCGTGGGGAGGAACAGAACAAATCTCACCTTGTGCTTCATAGTGACAGAGTCCCAGGACATGTCAATGCTCTTTATGGGCCCAAAGGGGGCAAAGGCCTGGCGAATGGTGTCCTCACCCAGCTCATAGTAGATAGAACCCACGTAGACCCGGCACATGATGGCCAGTGCCCGCTGCCGCTGAGCTGCCATCTGGAGCAGGACACAAGGGGAGAGAGTGCCACTGGCTTGTGACGGGGTGGCAAGAGGCTAGGCAGCCCACACCCCTCCTTGCCCACCCACTCAGCAGCACGGTGCAGGCTCAGCCCCTGCAGACAGGGTGGTGAGGGTCAGCAGGACCCTACCCCCAGGAAGGAAGACCAGGCCCAAAGGCAGGACACAGACGCACCCTGGCCCACCCAGGTCCTGGGCAGACCAGCAGCAAAGCTGACAGGTGGTCAGGAGGCAGGGCTGTGTGCCCTCCCACCAAGCCCACCCCTCCAATCTGGAGGCCAGGAATCCTGGGCTGGGCTATCCTCCAAGGGTCCTGACCAAGTGTTCTGACAGAAGAGGGAAGGGGGTGCCATCCAAGCTGGAGGGACCCACTGGTGTGGAGGCAAGAGGAGGAGAGAAGACAGGGCGCCCAGAAGAGACCCCCAGGGAGGTCAGGAGCCCAGATGGGGAGAAAATGAAGAATAGCTACTTGTGAGGGCCAGCTCAAGTGGGGGCTCAGTGATCTACAAGATCCCCATGCCTTGAACCCCTCACAAAAAAAGAGCTGCCTGGAACCCACACCCGCAACCCAGAAGGCCTGGCCCCAGGAGCATCAGGAGGTGACAGGCCCGACAGGCCCAGGGCAGACACTACCTCTGCATTGGGGCAAGTTTGGCCATTTTGCTTAGCGACCACCCCATGCCCTCAGGGAAGGGGTTCCCATCCCTGCCACCTCACACGCAATGTGCCAGGTAGGGGGGGATGCCCAGAGCCACACAGGGTGGGCCACCGGGAGGAGCTGGGCCCTGAGTAAGAGACCACGGCCAAGGGCAGGCAAAGATGATGGGGTTCTGGTTCTACCTTCTCCACCAACAGGGGCTCCCCTCACCCTCACAAAAGTCCCCATAACCAGAGGACCATTTCCTTTAGAGACCAGGTAGCTTGGTATAGGCCGAGCCTCCCCTCCCTAAAAGAGGGACCTAAATAAAGGTCGGCAGTTCCCCCAAAGTAGGAATTCCCCCAAAATGGGACACCCTCCTCAAACTAGGCTCCCAACAAATAAGCCTCAGGTTCCCTGTTGAGACCAAGGACCCCAAAGGTGGAACCATGTCCCCTCTCACACTAGGCACCTGAGACATGAAACCAACTGTCACTCAGGTCAAAGTTTCCCAAGATACAAGCACGTCTCCTCTTCAGTGGGAGCTCCCCAACAGCAGGTGGGCTGAAAGAGCTCTCTCCCTGACGTTTCCCCACAGAGATGCTTCCCAGAGAGGATACTCGGTCTGTCTGGCCCCTGAGGACAGGACCTTGTCTACTCTGTGAGAGCAGTATGCCCAGGGATGGCCCCCAGAGAAAGGGCCATGTTCCCAGAGGGGTCCCTGGCCTCTTCAGCCTGTCTCTGGGGAATGAAGGGGTATCCCCTTCCCAGACTCCTCTGCCCATGGCAGCCAAGGCCATGGCTACCACCTCCTCCCTGTCTGCATGGCCTCTACCCCTTGCTCACAGCTAGGCCCAAGGCCCAAGTTCTTGCCCTTCCCTCTCTCGCTTGCTCGGGTCCCCCCAGCCCCCACCCTGTCCATCCATCCTCCCTCCAGGGTCTGATGGGGCCATGAGTTAGGACCCTTCTCTCCTCAGGGCCTGACCCCAATCCAGGAGCCCAGGCAGCCTGGAGACTGGCGGAACTGGAGGCCTGGGTGGTGAGCCCCGTGTGTGCAGGTGACACGGGTACAGGTGGGCCAGGCAAGGGCAGCTACCCTCCTGGCCGGCTGCCCTCCGCAGTTACCTGACCCTCAGAGCAGATGGAGGCCTCCCCGGGGCGGTCCCGGGTGGGTGCCCGCCCACACCACTGGCCCCGCCACGCCTGGCGCTCTGCTGCGCTCCTCCGAGCTGGCGGGCAGGGCCGGCTCGGGGAGCAAGGTCCCCAGCACGCGGCTGCACTGCCCCCCTCTAGCCCTGACTAAGGACATGAGCCCCGGAAGAAGTGAGCATTTCTATTGACCGATTGCAAAGGTGAGAGAGGATCTCCAAAGCCCATTGTCACTGCTGCCATCTGAAAGACAGTAAAGACAGAGTTCAGTCTGTTGGAGCCGAGCAGTCTCCCGCTCTTGTCACACCTCACGCAGACAGCAGCAAGGCCCGGAGTCCCCGCCCTGCCAAGAGGCCCGCCTGCCTTCCCACATGGCTGGCCAGTGGCGGCACCTGCCCAGAGGGGGGCTCAGAGCCCCAGGTGCCCCGCCCCTCAGCCTGGCTGGCAGGGGCAGAAGGGAGAGGGGAGCGAGAGGAGGGGCACACATGAGCACAGGGAACAGCCGGGGCATCACTTGGCAGTGTGAATGTCTGGGGCTGGGCAGGGGCTCAAGGCCCAGGCACCTGTCGGCCTTGCCTGGCCTCACTGAAACTTCTGGCCACAGGTCTAAAACAGGGCCCTATGGAGGCGCCCCCCGCCGGTCCTCTTAGTCCTGGGCCCCAGCCCAGGTGGTCTGGACTCACTGCAGGGGTGGGAACCTGACCGCTCTTATCCGAGGCCACGGGGGCTGGGAGGAACGCCCCTGCATGCTGCACCATCAGCTGTGCAGCCAGGGACACAGGCGCAGGGGCCACCTGAGGCAACAGTCTGAAGTCCAAGAAGAGGAGCTGGCTTGGGAGCGGGCAGAGCTACAGAGAAGGGGTGGGGAGGGGCCGTGGGTGCTCAACAGGCAGATAAGGCTGGGTTACTCGTGCCTCAGGGAGGAACCCAGGCGTCCCAAGAAGGAGTCCTTGAGAAACCGAGAACCACAACACCTGGTGGGGATGGCCGCAGGCGCAGGAGGAGGAAAAGAAGGAAGAGGTGGTGGGGAGAGGTGTCGAGGGCAGGCCGGCGGCTCACCTGCAGGTTGGTAAGCTGCTGCTGCTGGTGTGCGATGGTCTGCTTCACTAGCACACTCTTGATGCTCTGTTCCATGGCGTACTTCTTGGCCTGCGAGAGAAGGAGCACTGGGGGGACTGGCCTGTGGGGAAATGGGCCTTCTTCCACACCAACTGGCTCCCCATGCCCACAGTGCCCTGGGAGGTACACTCTCACCTTCTGGAGGGCCTCCTGCTGCTCAGGCGTCAGGGGAGGCAGTCCCAGCTTTGTGGCTGTGCTCTGCCCATTCTCCATCTTGATGGAGTCTGTCCCCTAGTGGCGGGGAGCAGGAAATCATTAAGAACAAGCTCAAGACCTCCTTCCTTCAAGTGGAGCCAGGAAGCCCACCCACCTGTCTCCCCCAACAACTACATATGGCCTCTAGCCCATTCCCAGGGTAGACAGGTCACAGCACAGATTTGCCTGTATGGCCTAGACGCAGGTCTCTCCCAGGACCCACCGTCAGGACATACACTGAGGCAGGCTGGTCCCTTGGGGGCCCTGGACCAACCTGGAGCAGCTGCCAAACCCAGGTCACAATGGCCTTCTTAGGAGCCATCAAGACAGGTGGCAAATAGTGGGAGGAGCCCAGCCCTTGTGGCCAGCCTGACTCCAGAACTTCCATCCCATGCCATGCAAGAGCGTGGCCCTGGCTGTACTCCAAGGCAAGGGGAGGGGTCAGGGCTCTGGATGGTCCATGGCTCCTCACAACAACTGCCACCTGGTCAGACTCAGCTCCCCTGCTGGGTAGGAGTTCTAGGGACCACTGAAGGAGCATGTATGGGAAGGGCCACCACCCTTGTGCAGTGCTCCACCCCCCACTCCTGCATGCTATGCACACTGCCCAGAGGGCCAGATGTTCTCCCAGGCCACACAGCCCCGAGCAGGGCTCTAGCCCCTCTGCCAAACTCCTCCCTGTGTTTAGACCGCTGTGAGAAGCCAGGAGCAGACCAGCCATGGAGGGACAGAAGGATGAGATACCCAATAGCACCCTTGCCAGGTGAACACAGGACCCAGGAGATGCTTCGGAAGAAGGCAGGCATAGCCCACTGCAGACCAGAGCAAATGATACTAGGATTATTTTTATATTCCTCTATCAAAATTAATTTCTAAGCTGTTTGCAAAGAGAACACAGCCATGTAAGCAGAAGTACAGCCACCAGATCAAGGAGAGTGTGGGTGTCTTAGAGCACGCCTGCCTGCCCACCAACTCGGGGGCCTGGGGCTACCCAGCAACTGCAAGGAGAGACCACTGCTGGCTCCTCCAGAGGGGCACGTTCTGTAACCCCCAGCATGCAGCCTTGGGAGAGACGGCAGAGAAGAGAGGCAGGTCCCCAGCACAGGAGTGACGATCAAGGACAGAGGTATAAAGGAGTCAGGAAGGGGCCAACTGAGCCAAACCCCAGAACTACCATCCTGACCAGCACAGGGTGAAAGGGCAGGAGGTTCCTCCCCTGGCAACTCAGTCTGGCCCCTGGGAGGCTTGTCCTCCCCAGTGGGAGAGAAGCCCCAAAAGCCAGGGGCTGCATGCTAGAGCAGGCTGTCACCATGGTCATCAATGCCAACCCCCTTTCAGCCCCTTAGAAACCTTTCAATCTCCTCTTTGTCTTGGTAAACAAAAGGCCCTTCTCCCACGACCAATGGCTGGCTCTACAGCCAGCCAGGGCTGGGGAGGGCTGGTTAGAGGGACTCCTGACCCCCTTGCCCATCAGTTGCAGCCCCCACAACTTCCCAGGATCCAGGCTGTATACCTCAGCCCTTCTCCGAGTGTGGGGGCGGGGAGGGGCAGAGGAGGGCCTAGCCCCACGAGTTACCCAAGGCTTCCTAGTTGAGGCCCCACTGAAACCCCCTGGAGGCAGGCACTACCATGGCGAAGCACAAAGAACCCTATTACCCAGCGACAACAGGCCCACTCCACCTCCCACAGGACACTGCCAAGGGCCAGGCGCCGGAGCAGGAAAAGATCTGCCCACACCCACCCTGAAGCCCAGAGTCCGCCTAGACCTGTGCTTTGACTTGCATGTTATTCTGCTTTGTTGTTTATTTAGAGATCCGAAATGGAAATATGTACTTCTGGCTCTTAACAATACCCTGCAAGCTCTGGAACAGCACACCAGCTCTTCTGCACAACACCAATGGCTCAGAGCTTGCCCGGCTAAGGTTCAGCTCCCACCTGACTGCTGTCACTACGAGCCTGGTGTCTGGAGACACGCAAAGCTGCAACCCACCACAGGAGCAGGGTGGACGCTAAGGGGAGAGACAGGGACAAGGAAGGTGTAGTCTGGCCTGAGGCTAGGTGGCCAGGGAGCAAGACAGGCGCCTCTGCTCAGAAGGCAGAGAAGAGTGCCTGGGGCTTCTCCTGCCTGGCCCTTGGCCAGTTCTTTCTGGGCCCAGGGACGGGCAGGCAGGCAGGCAGGTGGACAGGCGGGCCTGAGGACGAGGATGCTTAAGGTCAGTACCTGTGGCGGTTTCCATTTGTCTCCCGCTGCCACCACTGCCGCCGCTGCCGGCTCGGACCCCCCTCCTTGCTGGCCATTGACCTGCTGCAGGCAGGAAGGAGATGTTGTAACGAACAGTCACAAGACCCACCCACCCAGGCCCTCTTGTCTTCCTTAGCTAAGTAAGGGCTGAGCTCCCTACAACTAGCAAGGGAGGCTGGGCAGGGACACAGAAAGGGACTGGCTCTGGCCTGGCCCCTGAATATTTCTGACACTACTCCATTCCACCCTGTCCATTCCTCCAGCACACGTACAGCTGCCCAGGGCCCTGGCACAAGGGGCTGGCCTGATAGAAACCACAGCCGAATCTGGGGCAGTCCCCAGTTGGCAGCAAGTCCCCAGGAGGGGACAGACAGGGTAGAGAGCCAAGGAAATGCAACCTCTCTAGACCTGAGGGTCTAGAGTGGCCCTCTGGCCACGAAGCTTGGGTTCTAAAGATCAGTTCTTTTCTTCCCAGCAGAACAAGGATATACCTCTCTAGCACCCTGCACTCATGCCTGGGCTGGCCCATAGTTCAGCATCAGTCCCAATGCCTTCCACAGGCTCTGGCTAAGCCTAGGGCACAGGCCCCTCTTGAAGACATCTCCAAGGAAGGCTGCCCTCTGAATGGCAGAGCCAAACAGGTGGTCTGCACATGCAAGAGTTCCCCCAGCAGTCAAACTATCCAGGGCTGTCTAACTCCAAAGAGGGCAGCTGAGAGCTTGGTCATATCCCTAACCTACACCCAGAGGGGTCATGCAGCAGCACTGCCATGCAGAGTGATGGACGGAGCAGCTCCCCACATGGCTTAGCAGATGGTGGGACAAAGGCCAAAGTCAGAACACAGGCAACGTCATAGGGGTGGGGGCCTTGGTGGGAGGGCCCTGAGACCTACACCCCCTTCTCTGAAGCCACACAGCGAGAACCAGCTGGGTGAGAATGCACCCAGCTCCCAGCTCAAGGACAAGACCCACAGGGATAGCCCCGCTCACCCTTTCGAGCCCTATGCACAGACAACACCAGAGGCTGGAATGACTCAGCCAGAGCACGTCTCAGGCACTCTAGCCTCAAAGGAGGGACAGCAACACAAGCCTGGCTGCACTGAAGACATGGCCAGCAGGCACTGAACCTGTGGCTAACCCAGCCTTGCACCTTGCCTGAAGCCAATCTGAACTTGGCACCACTGCTACTGCAAAATGGTGCCCTAAAGAGTCTCAAAGGAGAGGGAAGTCCCTCTGACATAAGCCCACCCAGTGGGTGCACAGGAGCTGGACATAAGGTCAGAGTTGGACCTTGGCCCAAGTCCCTTGACAGCTCCCAGAGCAGAGGCTACCTCTAAAGGCCCATAGCAAGAGCTCACTTCAGCTCTGTGGAAGCAATCCAGCCCCTAGACCCTTGTCAACAGGGCCAACTGGAGGGCACATTTATAAATAACTTCCTGCTTTCCCAAATTACTGTAACAACTGACACAGGAACCAGGACAGGGCTAAGAGCAGAAGAGTCTCAGAAGAGCCTTTCCCAGGGCCACTATGCTGTACATCTGAAACTAATACAAAGTAAGTGTTGAATGTACACTGATTGAAACATGAAATTTAAAATAAAAAAATAGAACAAAAACAAAGCATCTCTGTACCAGTATAAATATATTTTTAGTAATCACAAATTAATGAATGTGGTCCTTGTGATTATAGTTTAACAAATAATATATGAATTATTTCATCATTGTATAGGTTTGTTAAAACTATGTATCTTAGGCCTGGCTGGGCAGCTCAGTTGGTTAGAGCGTTGTCCCAATGCACCAAGGTTGTAGGTTTCATCTCCGGTCAGGGCACATACAAGAAGCAACCAATGATGCATAAATAAGTGGAACAAGTTGATGGTTCTCTCTTTCTCTCTCCCTCCTTCCCTCTCTCTCTTCCCCCTACCCCCCCCCCCAAAATCAATTTAAAAAACACACACAACTATGTATCTTACAAATAAACTTGAGTGTCAATGAGGCGGGGGTGGGGGGGGTGGGGGGGGGCGGGGGCGGGGAGAGATGAAAGAAAAGATTTCCCAGAAGTAGTCAGACCACCAGGGACTCTACTAGGATATCTTACCCTATCTAGCGCAGAAACTGAGCCTAGGGTTCTGGTATAAGCAGACACTGAGAGCCTGGAGGAAACCCCTGTATTGTCACAGCTAGTCACATACTGTTCTCCTCTGGCAATAAAATGGAGGGCTATGAAGTCATAGCCCCCCATTACCAGACAGTAGTGCTGCGAGGAGTGAGAAGGCCCCTCGGGAAGGCAGTGCAGTGCAGCGCCAGGATTATGGAACCCAAACTCCAGCCCTGCCATTGGTCAACAGCCCAGGTTAAAGAGGAATATTTCCACTGGAAAACCAGGAAAGTGAAGTAATTACTTAACGTTTCCAGGCCTCAGGCTCTGAATTCAGGCCTGTCTCTACATGTGAAGTACTTAAGGGAGTCCCTGTCCAGTGTCAAAGCTCAGACAGCACCGCTGACTTCCCCTGTTCAGTCCCTCACCAGTGCCAAGCTGGGCACTGCAGATGCAGCAAAAACAGACAGGAGGCATGCCAACCAGTGCCACGGAGCATAACTGCAGCAGTTAAGGAGCACTGAGAAGAAAACCAAGGGCAGGGTGGAGAGGGATGGTAAGGCACTCTGTGTGGTGATATGCAGGCCAGGACCTATGGGAGAAAGCAACTGCCAGACAGAACCCAAGGATAATGGCTCCAAGTGGAGTGCCCTTGGCTGTTGCTGTTGGAGGAAGGGAAGAGGGAGCACTGAGTCAAAGGGGCACAATGCATCTGGAAGACCCAGTCCCCAGCTGGAAAGGGGCTGTGGCCTGCTTCTGCAGCCACCAGGGAGAAGGCACACCCGTGTAAGAAGAGGCACTTCTACATCTTCCTGTACTCTTCCCTCACCAGATCGCTGTTTGGCAAGTTCAGTGCCACTCTCCAATGCCTCACACGAGGGCCAAAGCCACAGCTTAGGACAGCAACCACAGTGGCTCAGCCTGCACAAACCACAAGACAAAGAACAGGACAGCAGGGAAACAGGCAACCTTTCTAGAAACCTGTCCATTCAAAAGACTAGAAGAGGAACATGTTAGACCACAGGCTGGACCTCACTCCCAGAGTCTGAGGCAGTAAGCCTGGACCTTTACAGTTTATGTACACCTATTAACATATGCTAACCTCTTGAGAGGATTTGGATGGGCAATGAACACTCCTGTGGAAAAACCCAGTGTACAGGGTTCACTTATTGCTCATGTCCACCTCTACAATGATACCAACTGTCTGGCACTGTGCCATGCCACAGCTGAGCTAAGGCCCAATTCACACTTCAGTCCCCATGAGCACAGGGTGCTGCTGACTCCAGCTTATAGGGCCCAAAATGGCTGGGGCTTAGTGGTTACACTGCTCTGTGGATGGTCAGGGAAACAGGCACCCACTCTCACTGGTCTTCTCCTACACCTTCCCAAGAGTCTCCGGCCTTGCCTCAGCCTCCCTCTCCTTCACCATCCAACTCTGACTGCTGTCTAGTATAGTCATCAAGTCCTTAACCCTCACTGCTTTTCTAACTTTCCTTTCACGAATGTCATTTATTCCTGTGGCTTCAACATGAAGCAGGACAGGTTAAAGGGAGGACTACAGTTAGCTGCCCCGCCCCCCCTCCGGGAGTCAGTCTCTGCGCCAGTGAGAGACAGGTCCAGCTCCCTCACTGGCAGCCTAAGTACACTTCCTGACCCTCAAATGTCTCCCCTGTCAGCTCAGCCTCTAGCCACCTGCAAAAGATGCCTTCTCAAACAGACCTCACCGCATCATCCTGGGTGTGGAGTGGGGGAAGGGTGGCAGGTAAATAAAGAAACGAAGTGCCACTTCGAAGGGTGGAAGAGGGGAGTCAGATACATAAGCCAAGTGGGGAAGAGAAAGGGTCAAAGGGGACCTCATCACAGGTGTTGTGTGCATAGAATTCCTGTCTACGCTAATCGTTCCATGAGGTTGAAAGGGAGATGAGCACTGAGCAGGGCAGGGAAGGGTTCCTTCCACCAGGCACTCACACCACCTCGAGCATGGCTCCCTTGGGCACCCAGTATAAGGCATGCTGGGTGGGAACTGGTCTCTGGTGCCCATCAGACCCCCAACACTGCCCCACTGTGCCCCCAAGTCCTCGCACAACGTTTGGGACAAAGTGATTACGAAAGAACACGTCCTTCCCTTCCTGAGTGGGAATGACAGGACAAAATGTCTGTTAGCATGTGCCCAGTTCCCCGCAGAGCATCAGCGGAGAGCAGGTTCACAGCTCTGGATGCAAGGAGTCAAGGCCACCCTTCCCACGGGGCCTGATCCCGCCCGGCAGTCCCCTTCACGGAGGCGGGAGGAGAAACGCCACCAATTCCAGGTACCCCGCCTTCCAGTCGGGGCCACAGGCGCACGCCATCGGCAGAGGGAAACACCGGCGGCCTAGCTCTGCCCCGCGGCTGCAGCTCGCCAAGGCCTGGAGGGCGCCTGGCGAAGGGGCCGGGCTCGGTGCGGCTCCCACTACGCGCTCCGGACCTTCGCCCGGTGGGCCCTTACGCGCCCGCCGCCGGAAGCAACAGTCCGCGGGCAGGAAGCTGCGGCCTCGGCCCGGCCCCCGCCTCGCGCCCGCTCCGCCCCCGCCTCAGGCGACCTAGGGCCGCGCGGGCCCGCGAGCAACCGCCGCGTCCCCGGGGGGGCCCTCGGCGCCTCGGCCAGACGGACGAGCCGCTCCCGTCACATGAGCTGAGTCCTGCGGTCAACCAGGAGCTAACTTACGAGAGCTATAGTCGCCGTCGCCATCTTGCGTCCGTCGCGGCCGCCGCGCGCGCCACACGCTCCGGCTCCCTGCGCGGTCTCGCGCGATATAGGTGCTGGCGGAGGCCTCCGAGGGAAGACGGAACTATCGCGATAAAAGGCCCTTTCAACAGAGAAGTGGAAGGAGAAAGGAACGCGCTTCCGGAGCAGGACAGGCCGGGCGGAAGGGGCGGGCCCGATAGACGGGGCGGGGCCAGGGCCGGAGGGGCGGGCGCGCGCCGCGGGCCGAGGCCTCTCCGTCTGTCCAATCAGAGCCCGCTGCTGCGTTTCTCTGCCTCCTTCGCAGCACTTAGGTGCTGTCTCCCGGTCGCACCCGAGAGCGGGACGGAGGTCGGCCGGGCTCCCTCCAGGTCTGAAGGAGTCGCATCCGCCCAGACGGTCGAGAGAGGTGACAAAGTCGCCGTATTTCGTCCTAATGCATCCTAACATTTCTGAAGTCAGGGTGCGCCTACCAGTGGGTGGTATGTCCTCATTTAATGGAAAAGGTTTTCTCTTCCCTAGTGACTCATAAACGGTGGCGTTGTAAGCCCAGTGACGCACAGGCGGGAGAAGTGCAACCCACCGGAAGGGTATGTCCCCAGACTCCCTTAGTCCCTCAACGAATTCTTAAAGGCTCAAGGTGCCTTTCCCTGGCTTGGAGCTGTCCTGGACTTTTGCCACTTGGGGCACCCAGTAAGCTCGGGCCCCGAGGTTGTCAGCCCCGCAGCTTCAGCCTTCCTGAAGCAACCAAGTGTCTTCCCCAACTAGGCAGGTCTCTTCTCAACCCTGGGAGAGCTTAAAATGAAATATACGCATGGCTAGTTAAACATGGCAGAATATTTTCCTCATTTTCCTCCCCTCTAAAATGATGGGGAAAGGATTCTATAAACGCAAAAACCCATGATGACAGGGAGGTGGAATATTGCAGGGCTGGAGGAAGGTGGACAGTGAAAGTGGTTTTAGCAGACTACAGCTGTGTCATGCATGAAAGTGCAGTTGGTAAAGGAGGAGACCCCAGACCCCAGACCTCTCTCCCTCTGGACAGTGGCAGGGAGGTGAGCTCTGGCAGAGCTCTGAGGACTGGCCACTGGGGCAGGTCCTGCTGTGAAAGTTGGGGAGTGAGACTCCTGCCCTTTCCACCATGTGCCACTAGGATCCTCAGAGAGGAGAGTTCCTCTGCATCAGCTCCTAGCTCGGAAGAAGACAGACAACTGTGTGTGGGGGGGTGCTCAAGAGATTGGCCTAGATTGGCTAGATCCGTGGTCTCGGGCAACAAGCCCCACTGCTAAGAACGTCTCACTCTTAAATGGAAAGAGGAAAAAGACAAAGGAAAAGTGTCTCCGAAGGAACAGAGACAGTAAGGCAAGAAGGAAAACTACAATTAGAGCCTCAGAGACACTGAAGAGGGTGTTGCATTAAAAAACAAGAGGCTCTAAAGAAAGAACATTCAGCAAACGAAAGAGCTTACAAATGAAAAATATGAGAGGAAAACAATTCAATAGAAGGGCTGAAAGATAAAGCTGAAACCTTCCAGAATGTATAACAACAAAACTAGATAGCTAGAAAACAGAAATTGTAATCATCATGCTAGTCAGTACTGTCCAGAGCTTAGACTAAGCCAGACATCTCAGGCCTCCGTAATGGGGGGGATGGCTGAAGGGGTGGGTGGCTGAGGTTCGTTTGCCTCCACCATGGGGGGGCGGGGGACATAAGCAGCCACACCCATGCTCTAGTGGCAGCTTCCCCTGTGAAACTGGTATGTAATATGGCACTCAGTGTGGTCATGGCTGAACACTGTTCTCATGACACACCTCACCTCGTGTGATCCTCACAACACACCATGGAGTGGGTGCTATTATCCCCATTTTCACAGATGACAAAATGGAGGCACAGACCAGTATCACATAGCAGGAAGCAGCAGAATGGCTCCAGAGCCTGGGCCCTTGACCATCACATATTGTGCCTCTCAAAAGACAAGTCCAACATCTAAATGACAAGTTACAGAAACTAAGGAGAGGGGTAAATCCACAAATAAACAAGTAAAAAAAAAAATTTAGAACCAAAGGGTTGGGATCTCTGGACAACAGATGGAAGAGGTATACATCAAGACATGTTGCTGAGAATTTTCAAAGCACTGGGGCAAAGAGAAAATCCAGAGAGTGAGAGCTGGGGGCGGGGGAGAATGAGTAGACCATTTCTTGGGAAGTACTGGCTCTCAACTTAGCTAAACTATTGTATCTGGGCACACTGACGAGCAGATGTGAGTTCAATAAGAACAAACATGCAAAGTTCCCACGACTTTCCATGCATCCTCTCCCAAGAAACTTGGAGTATGTTCTTCCTCTAACAGGGCCAACAAGAGAAGGGGAAAGCATGAGATCCAGAGACCAGCAGAAGATGAAACTGAGCAGTCATTTATGCAATGAATCCCCCAAATTGAGAGAAGTTTCTCCCTTCTGCAAAAGAATGTAAGGATGAATTGAGACATGTATAGAAAACTAAGTAAACAAACAAAAAGGACAATTATTAACTCCAGGGAAAATAGAAAGTTGTGCAAGAAAGCAAATATAATCCTTGGACACTTTGTTCTTTGCTAAGACCTGTGGTAACGAAGCTGTAATAATACTCATCACTCTGAGATGATACTGGGTCAGAGGATTGAGGCCAGTGACCCACCTCCCTTCCCGAGAGGATACCAGCAGGGGACACCTAATGTAAAACACATACAATAAAAAGCAATGAAAGCATGTGTGGCCTTGTGAAACATGGGTTTTAAATGACTGAAGAAACAGCTAAGAGTGAATTTGGAAAGGATCAGGGTTAGAGACTACATTTGTTGTTTATTTATTATTTGCCTAAAAAAAATTCTACTTTTTAAAATAATATGCATTTGATAAAATTTAAAATGAAAACCTCAACATAAATGAAGCAATGGTAGTATGGAGAGTTCTGAGTCCAATTTAATCGCTGGTACAAACTGTTACTCATTTGACATCAAACTGTGTAAGACAATGTGAATCAGACAGCTTAGCATCAGGATTTCCAACTAGGCATGTAAATTATTTTAAATTTGTAATTTTAGGCTGAAAGGTATGAGAATTTGAATAATATTGTAGAGTGTTGAAATGTTTAAGATAACTTAAGATTCACTATTTGCATTTAATTTATTTCCTAAGCCTTGGTAAATTTTTGTCTTGGGATTTGGTTAGGGTCATGCGGTAGGTGAAATACTGACACCCCACCCCCCAAAGATGTCCATGCCCTAATCCCCAGAACCTGTGAAGGTTACTGTCCATGGCAAAAGGACCCTGAGATGGGGAGACTATCATGGATTGCCCAGGTGGACTCAACCTAATTATCTGAAGCTCTTCTGGCTGCAGAAAACCAGACAGGTGGTTCATGAGAAAGACTTAACCTGATGTTACTGGCTTTCAAGATGGAGGATGGGGCCATGAGCCAAGGAATGTGGCAGCCTCTAGAAGCTGAGAATGGCTTTCAGTTTACAGCAGGCCAAAAATGGGGACCTCGGCCCTACCACTGCAAGTAAATGAATTCCTGCCCAGCGCCCAGGGCCATGCCATGCCTGACACCACAAGCCAAACACCAACCTAAAGGAGCAGGAACTGGATCCTCCCCTAGAACCTCCAGAAAGAAATGCGGCTGGCTAACACCTTGATTTTAGTCTGGCGAGACCTGGGCCAGACTTCTCACCTATAGAACCATAATAAATTGGGTGGTTTTGAAAGACTAAGTTTGTGGTAAATTCTTGTAGCAGCAATAAGCAACTGATACAGTGGTGAGCTTCCGTGGTTTGGCATTTGAAATGCTTTAAAGAATACCAAATACACTAAATTTACACATGCATTTAAAAATGTTCAAGAGTGTTTACATTTGAAAAGGGAGGGGAGGTGGTCCAAGAGAACCAAGAGCCCAGGGTAATAGGGGGTGGTAGGCAGAACCCAGGGAGGCAGCTGCCATGGGAGGAGGTGAGGGCAGTCACTGGGGGATGGTGAGTTTGGAGGAAGCGCAGTGAGGAGCAGGGAGGAAATCTGACATGACCCCTCCGGGCCAGGGAAGGTGGGAGAAAAAAGAGCCCTTTGGAGGGGGGTGCAGGAGCCAGAAAAATGTCAGCAGAAGGGGTGGCGGGACGGTCCCAACCTCAGCAGTGCAAAATCAGAGAGGGACTCTAGCGCAGGTCTTCATTGGACATTGGATGGAGGTGCAAGAACCACATGGTGCTGGGAACTGGGGTGTCTTGGAGTGTCTCTGCCGTGTTCTTTTCCCACCAGGTCACAGTCCTCCTTAGCACCCAGCACCCTGCCTGATGCCTGCAGGTGCTTGACCATTGACTTAAGGTGAGAGTTCCTTGTGTGAGTCTGTGGTACTCCCAAACCATGGCTCCCTGAAGGGGAACCTCCCCCATTTGGTGGGCTCAGGCACTGACCAGACAGCTTGGAGGGTGGGGTAAGGATCTTGGACAGCAAATGGAGGATATGGGAAAGAATGGTGAGTTGTGGAGGCAGGCTGGGTGAGGGAATCCTGGTCCTAAGCATGTGTATGGCCTAGTCACAGCCCCCCATTGGTGGACTCCCTTGTGGGCCCAATCCCAATGCCCTCACCCCAGCCAGGGCCTCTCAGCAGCTGTGCAAGGCAGAAGGAGGTTCCTCACTAGCAGGCTGTGGTCCTCAGCCCCCAGGCACACAGGCAGAAGGCAGCCCCTGGTCCCCAGACCCTCGGTGCCTGGCTTTCACATGTGGTCCACCAGGTGCCCTGTCACTGAGCTCCCCGGTACTTGAGGAAGGCGCTCTCCAGGAAGGCAGCCAGCTTAGTTCGGTCCTCCTGCAGGGTGGGAGGTTGACATGGGGGATGGGCCACGGCCCACCCTTCCCCCTCCCAACCAGGCTAGGCCCTGCCTGCACACCTCGTGGACAAAGCCATAGTGCACGAGCTCCGCTGCGAGGTCCTGGGCGCTGTCAGCTATGGCAGGGGCACGGGCGGGGACGTGGGGGGCAAGGCGTGAGGCCACCGCGCCCCCTGTGCCCACCCCGGCCCAGGGTCCCCATCCGGGTCCCTGCCCAGCCTACTTGGGAGCAGGTCGTAAGTGAGCTGCCGGTGCAGCCGGTCCTCCAACACCAGAAGCAGAGTGAGCTGGGGAGGCGGGAGGGCAAGGTCAGCTCTGCCCTGCCCCCGCCCCGCCCCTCCCCCACCCCTGCTCCGTTCGCCAGCCTGGGGCCCTGCTCACATGCCAGCGAGCCTTGTCCTCGCTTCTCTCCAGGTTACACTGCATCTGGATCACCTAGGGGTGGTGGGGGCTCAAGGTCACCCAAAAAGGCTCATACTCAGCAACTGAGGAGTAAGAGCAGATGCACCTCAAAGGGGCCCAGAGGGACAGTTAAGATTGGAAAAGGGGAGCCTAGAAGGCACCTCTCACTGAAGGATGAGTAGGAGTTTTCACCGTGGAGAGAGCACCTGAACAAAGAGGGAGCTGTGGGAAGCAGGGGAAGGCAGAGGTCAGCAGAAGCACAGGACGCCAGCAGAACCAGGCCTCAGAGTTCCCGGGGGTGGGGGGTGGGGTGGGGTGAGGACCCCCAGGATCTCTGTGGGCAGCTTTGGCTGTTAGGACATGAATTCTGGCTGCAGTGTAGAGGGAAGCCAAGAGGAAGGACGCCAGGCAGGGGGGCTGGAGAAGCATCCAGGCAGGGAACAGAGGTGGCCCAGATCAGGGAGTGACCATGAAGATACACACAAGGGCAAAGCCAAGGCCTCTGGAACCTCTGGGTGTGGACATGGAAAGAGAGGCAGGGAGGGCCCTGGCCAGGAGGGAGATTTGCAGGAGGAGGGGTTGGGAAAACAATGCGGAGGGGGCAGGGGAGGCAGGGCTTGGAGGAGACACAAGGACACAAATGTCAGGGAGTTAACAAGCCGAGAGGGAGGATCAGAGAGGGTCGGGGGAGATGAGATTCACAGACAAAGGCTCTTGGAACAGGTGGGATCAGTGGGCAGCTTGTATGGAGATAGGCAGCAAGGGGTATTTGTAGGGAGCAAGGAGTCTCTGGGAAAGGGGTATCCCAGCTTCTCTTAACACCTCCCAACCTCCACAGAGGGAAGAGGCAGGACCTGGTTTCTGGCAGCCTTGAGGAGAGCTGGGCTGGGGGTCCTCAAAGCCCAGGCATGTGAAGGGCACCCTGCTGGGCAGTGGAAAGCAGGATGGGGGGGCTCACCTTTCTGGTCTCAGAGTCAAAGGGTTCTGGCGTGGGGGTCTTGGCCTTCTGGGCCTCCTCTGGGGGTGGGGCTAACACTCGGGGCAGCCCCAGGGGCCGAGCAGCAGCAAAGTTCATCAGTGGGTAGATCCCGTTTCTGGGGACACATCAGGATGGCTGGGGGCTCAAGCCTGGCAGGTGCCTGTTCCCCAACCTCATGCCAGCTCTCACCTGACATCCTCTAGGAATTTGTCCAGCTCCATGCAGGAGACCTCTGAGTACCTGGCAAGGGCATGAGAAGCACATGAAGGTGGGTGGCCAGCCTGCCCTGCCAGTGGGGCAGGACTAAGTGGGGGCTGGCCAGGTGGAAAAGGGAGGCTTCAGGGTCGTAGTTGCTCACCGCCACTGCAGGGGGGGCTGGGGGGGCCGGGCGATCTCTGCCAGGACTGCGTGCATGTCCATTGACTTGGTCTTCTCCTCCACCACGTTCTCAGGCATGAGGTCTGTAGGCCACAGGATCACTCAGGGTGGTGGACCCTGAGCCACAGGTCCTGCAGTGCTCCTTCTCATCCCAACCCCAGGCCCTTGACCCACCCCCAGGCCACCTGCCCCTCACACTGGTGCTGAATGAAGCAGTGAGCTGCCAAGAGCTTCAGCGAGTGCACCTCGAAGAGCACGCGGTGGAAGAGGAGGTTGTGGGCAGAGGGCCTGTGGGCCGGGTCTCGGGCCAGGCAGGAGAGGATGAACTCCTGGGGGGTGGAGAGAAGAGGCCGAGGTTCATGGAGTCTCTCTGCTCTGGCCCCAGTGTGAGGAGAGGAGGCCCTGAAGTCCCCAGACCACAGGGGTCCAACCCCCGTGGAACTTTCGTGCAGGAATGTGCATAGGGAAAGGCATCCTGCCAGCAGCCAGGACATGATCCTACAAATAGGACAGTCAGGCCCTGGGGCCAGAACTTCCCTCAATCCTCACAAATATCAGGGTGGCGGGGGAGGCACTGTCATCCCAATTCAAAGAGGAAGTCTGCACAGAGTGCCAGCAGGTCAGCCCAGGCCCCCAGAGGTCATGTGACCTTGCAGGAACCCACCTACCACAGCCCACCCCTCTTCTGGTTGCCTCAGCTGTGGGCCCAGCTCTGGAGATGACCTTGATGGGTCCCTGCCCCCCACCCCTATCCATGCCTTGCACCAGTCTGCCTCTCCTGTCTATTTTGGCTCCACCTCCCCACCAGCCCCATCCAGGCCCCATCACTTCCCTCTCCCATCCCCAGAGGCCATGTGGTTAAGCCAGATAGTTCCCAGACTCTGGCCAGAGAGGTTGTGGATGAAGCTTCTACATACACCCTTTGACAACCCCCCCTGCTGCCCACCATGCCTCCCCTCTGCCCCACAAGTTGGGGCCACATCACCTCTAGCCTGTCCCCTAAAGGCAAGGACATAGAGTCAGGCAAACCTGGTGCAAGCACTGGCTCTACTACTTACTCTAGAGCCTTGGGTAAAGTACTTAGCCTCTCTGAGCTTCAGTTTCTTTACCTATAAAATGGTCATCACAATAGTGCCCTCCCTCTATGTCTCTGGTTTCCCTGACATTAAGATGTGTCCACAGAGCAGGGGTGGGGAACATCATTATAAGGCTGAGAAATCTTTTGGTCTGGCCCTGCCAAGGCAACTGCAGGCAGGACTCGAAATTCAATAAACCTAAGAGCTTTTCTCATAGCTAATTTTTACGTTGACAATTTTGTATGGCCCTAGAATGATGTTATAAATATTCAAATGGCCCTTGGCAGAAAAAAGATTCCCCACCCCTGCCTTAGAGCCTTTAGACCTAAAACTCAACATGCACTCCAGGTAAGGCCCTCCTGGTAGGCGGGCACTTGTGTGACAGGGACTTCACATGCCTCAGTAGCACTGGCTCACTGCACCTCCAGGCCTGCCTGGAACATTTCAGGAGCCCTACCTGGAAGCTGCTTACCCGCATGTTGGGGTCACTCAGCGAGTGCCTGGCACCAGCGATGGCCTCCTCTGTGACCCGAGTGTCTCCATTGGCCTGGATCTCCAGCACAGCCATCTGGGGGCAGGGCCAGGTCAGGTGCCAGGAAAGGGTAGCACAGGTGAGACAGAGCAGGTACCTGGAAGGAGGCCAGGAGGCCATGGGGCCAGTACCTCCAGCGCACACATCCCGAAGGAGAAGATGTCCACGGCAGTGCGGTCAGCAACCTCTGAAAGAGGGACAGCGACTCAGGGCGCGGCGCGGGCGCGGGGCCGGGGCCGGGCCTCCTGGACTCACCGCCATACTCCGGGGGGAAGAAGTGCAGGTTCCGCAGTTCCTCCCGCTCCGCGCGGATGGGGCTTCGAAGGTCGTCCGGGAGCGCTAGGGGGAGCGCGGGGATGAGCCGGGCGGGCCTCTCCACCGCCCTCCATTCCCCAGGGTCCCCACGCACCGTTGGAAAAGATGCGGTGCCACACTGCACAGAAAACGGGGGAGGAAGAGCGGGGTCAACGGGATGGGGCGTCGGGCGTCCTCTGCCCGGGTCCGCGGGTCCCCAGCTCCGCCCCCGCCCCGCCCGCGCGCACCGGAGCCGATCTTGATGAGGCCGTTGTGCTGTATGAAGATGGTGTCGCTAGTCAGGTTCCCGTGTATGATGGGGGGGCTGCAGGCGTGCAGGAAACTGTGGGCGAGGGGGGAGAGGGCGGAGGGGTCGGGAGGCGCCGGGCCAGCGGGGCGGGCGTGCGGCCGGCGGGCGCTCACCTGAGCGCGGACAGGATCTGCGTGCACCAGCGCTTCCAGGCCTGGAGGCGGACGCGCTCCGTCGTGGGACCGGCAGGGAGAGGCGGCTGGGCCTGTGGTGTCCCCCGCCCCGCCCCCGGCCCCCCAGTCTCAACCCGGGTCCCGTCCCCGAAGCCGCCCAACGCCTCGCACCGTCTCTGTCCCGGATGGCACCCCGACCCCGTCCTGTCCTCGACGCCGCCCCTGCCCACTCCCCATACCCGGGCGTTCATGGCCTTGTGGTTCTTCTTGGTCTTTTTGAGGAACTGCTTGAGGCTGCCCGAGGACACGTACTCTGTGATGAAGATGACCTACGGGGCAGACAGGCTCTCAGGCCCCACCCCCGCGGGCGGGTGCCCAGGACGCCCACCTGCTGGTGCCCGCCAGCCCCGCTGAGCCTGGGCTCACCCGCGCGCGGGCCTCGGAGGCGTCCAGCCAGTACTTGTGCAGCTTCACGATGTTGGGGTGGTCAACCAGCACCAGCTGCTCAAACATGGTCTGGATCTTCTCCTGGGAGTGTGTGGGGGGAGCGCGGTCACGAGGCGGTCACGGGAGGTAGGGTGGCAGGGGCCCGGCGGGCCTCACCTCGTGCGCAGAGAAGGCCTTTCTGTCGCTGAAGTGCAACTCGTTCCACACCACCTCCACTCCCTCCTCCGTGTCCATGGCCAGGAAGGTGCTCTGGACCCCGGGCATGTTCCCCTGGTTCACCTGGCGGTGGTGGGGATGTGACTGTGCAGAGGCGTCACGGGAGGCAGTGGGGGCTTAATCTCTGCGCGTTCCCCTCCCGCGGGCGCCAGCCTGCGATGGAGGCCCCGGCCCGCTGCGGGGAAGCTGAGCGCATCCAGAGGCTGGGCTGAGGGGATTCGGGGCTGTTTCAGGGGCGGAGGATGGTCCCCAGGGGCTAGTGGCTGGTTCCAGAGGCACGGGGACGTGGTCTTGCCAGACTGGCCTTGAGGGAACCAGAGTTCCTCACCAGGGCATGGGGGCCAGGCTAAGGGGATGCAAGAAGGGGGTCGCCCACTCGAGGCCGTGGAGAGGTTTCGGGTCTCCTGCTCGCCCAGCGGCCGCCCCCCATCGTGCCCACCTGCTCCCGCCGTTTCTGCCAGCGGCCGCACGGGCTTTCTTCCAGGATGTCGCTCTCGTCTTCGCTCTCCTCCTCCCGCTCCCGCTCCCGCTCCCGCTCCCGGCCCCGCCTGGGCGCCGGCTCGGGGGCCGCCATGGCTCGGCGCGCCCAGGCCACCGCCCTCCGGCGATCCCCGCCGCCGCGGCCCCGCGCACAGAAGCCCAGCAGGGAGCCGAGCGGCCGCCGCCCGCAGCCACGACTCAGGCTCCGGGAACTGGGCGGCTCGGGCGCGCGGCCGGAGAGGTGGAGCTCGCCGCCCCTCGGAGCCGCCTCCCGGGACTGGAGCCCGAGCGCCGCTTCCCAGCCAAGGGCCGGCCCACGCACTGGCCCGAGGAGGCCCCGCCCCGGCGAGCCCCCACCCCCAGCCACGCCCGCCCCGGAGCGCGGCCGCCCCGGGCGCCGCCCTGCCCGAGTCCCGTCCGTCCCGGTTAAGGCCCGCCCCGCGACGCCCGCCCCGCGAGCCCCAGTCCTCCAGCCCCGCCGGCGGGAGCTCCGCCCCGCCTTAGGCCCGCCCCGGTCAGGCAGCACCTATCAGCGCTTGCCCCCCGCAATCCTCCCCTGCCCGACGCCGCCCGAAGCCCCGGTCCCCGTAAGCCCCCGCCCCCTTCCGCCGGCTGGCCCGGGACCGAAGGGTGCGATTCCGGCCAAGGGCACGTACCGCGGCCCCAGCCCCAGTCCCGCGCCTGCTGGAGGCCACCGATCCATGTGTCTCTCACATTAAAAAAAATCCCGCCGGCCTCGCTCCTGCGGGTGCTCCGCCCCTCGGAGGCCGGCGCCCAGCCCCGCGCGCCTCGGCCGCACCTGTCGGCGCCCGCGGGCCCCCCGGGCCGCCCGCCCCGCCAGCAGGGCCCCAGCGGTGCCGCCTCCGGAGCGCGTGTGGGAGTCAGTGAAGGCGACAAAGCGCTGCACAAACAGGCTGCCAGCTGACTTCCACTCACGACCCCACCCCCCACTGGCCCCTCCTTCCGGGCTTCCCTTTCGCTGGAACGGCGGCGCCGCGAGCCCACCGCACTCACGCCCTCGCCGGGCGGCTCCTCGCCACCGCCTCTAGCGCCCCCAGGAGGCACGCTCCAGGATTCCGTCCGAAACCGCCCTACCCTGCAGCCCCGCGCCCCTCCGTGTCTCCCTGCTACACCCGCTGACTTCTCTTCCTGGGGAGAGAGCAGTGGGCGCACGGGCCTGCCTCCTCTAAACGCAGCCTCAGCCCTCAGCCGCTGCTTCTCCGTCGCGGTTCAGCCGCCTTCAGCCCTAATGGTCTCTCAGCATTAGGTGGGACACCTCTCTGGGGACACCTCTCTTTTTCCTGGCCTGCAGCATCACAACATCTGCCTCCTTTCAGGACGAGCATGGTCACCGGCCACTGCAGCAGGCTGCTCCCTCTGCTCCAGGTTTCCACCCAGCACCTGGCAATCCTATGAAACGTCGCTCACCTGCTGCCAGGTATGGACCTTTCACCTGCCCAAACCACACACTGTGCAATTAATGACTGAAGTTTTGTCCTCGTCCAGGGATCTTCTGCAATATGGTTTTATGTTGTCCTACGTTTTCCATGCTTATTTTCCTTGATTAACCTCATGGCTACAATGAGGATATAAAGTTTTGTGGATAAACCTTCAAAATTCTGAAATCGAAGAAGAGAGCTTCATTCTAAACATTTCTTTACAAACTGCAAAAGCCATAGTTCTGGCCAGGAAAGAGCTGCACCATGAGACAAAATCATGCTGCACATTCACCTGGCAAAGGACTGCGATGGAGGGCCACCAAGGGTGGACACTAAATGCTGAGCAATAAGCGAGGTAAGTAACACAGGATTTGAACAGGAACGAATCAGTACACAAAAGTCACAATGACATCATAAATGAAAGAAATGCATTTAATAAAAATCATAATACACAAAGTAATGTGTACACCTCAATGTCATAGGCTGAGGAGCCAACAAAAAGAGTTCCTTGATCTAAGTGCAGGAGAGATTGCCAGGGATGGTCACTGCCAAAATCCCGAGAAATAAAAACAGGAAATCACGGGAGAGAACACCAGGATAAGTCAGGATAGAAAAAATAAAAACAACTGGAAGGACAGTGAAAGATATAGTGTTACCTGACTAATAAAAAAGGTAACTAAAATCTCATTAAAGAAAATTTTAGAACATTGAGAATAGAGTAAGATATTTTTAAGAGATGAAATAACACCATATAAAGGTTCATTCACTCTCAGGAGACAGAAAGAAGTAACAGGCCAGTATCAGGGTCAAGAGTAGCCTTGTGGAGCAGCTGCATGTAGGTGAGGTTCTCGTGCGTGTTGGGGTCGAAGAAGCCCTTGGTGTCGTCGCTCGGGTCCGCCAGGACGCGGTTCATCTCCTCGTCGAAGTAGCCGCGCTGGTAGGCCACGGGCACGGGCACGCGGTGGCTGTGCACGGGGTCGATGATGCCGCCCGTGGCGATCTGGGCCTCCAGCAGGCGGATGCCGTGGTCCCTGACGATCAGGTCCTTCTTCATGGCCTGGAAGAGGGAGATCTGCTCCCCGGTGTAGGGGTCGGTGTAGCCGGTGACCGCGCGCTCCGCCGACAGCAGCTTGTCCCGGATCTCGCCGCCCACCACGCCCGCGGCCACCGCCTCGTCCACGGACAGCCGCTGGTTGCGCACGGGGTCGATGACGAAGCCGGTGGCCGCCTGGGCCTCCAGCAGCACCAGGGCCGTGCCCGGCCGCAAGAGGCCCTTCCACATGGCCTGGTAGACGCTCATCTTCTCCTGCCTCCCGGGCTCGTCCTTGGCGGGCACCAGCACACCCGCGATGCAGCTCGTGCCCTCCAGGTAGAGCCTGACCGAGTCCATCTTCATCACCTCCTGCGGGCTCTTGGTGCCCTGGGCCAGGCCCCGCAGGGTCTCCGGGTCCAGGATCCCAGATACGCCCAGCTGGGATGCAGATACCTGGTGCCTCAGGCCCCGGAAGGACACCTTGCTGAGGCGCTCCTCCGTCTCCTCGACGACCTGGGTGAGGGTGGCCACCAGGCCGGGCAGGGCCAGGTCGCCGGCCGCGTGCTGGGCCAGGAGCTCCTCCCGGCGGGCCTTGCTCAGGTAGGAGGAGGAGAGGACGTCCCACACGGAGACCGGCTGGCCTCGGAATCGTCCAGCTCGCACCTCCATGGTGGCGGCACGCAGGTCCTGCTCCTGGAGGCGCCTGGCGGCCTGGGGGTCGGCCTCGCCATCACCACGCCCGAGTGGACTGGACTCCCGCTGGCCGGAGGCGGCGTCCCCCTGCGCGTGCTCGGTCCCCTGGGCCACCTCAGCCTCCTCGATGATGGTGGTCAGCCGGCGGGTCAGCGCGGGCAGGCCCAGCCTCCCCGAGCGGAACTGGGCCAGCAGCTGCTCCCTGCTGACGGCGCTCACGTAGCTGGACGCCAGCACGTCCCACACGGGCACCGCCGGCCCCTGCAGGCGGCCCACCTTGACCTCCATGGTGGCGGCCCGCAGGGCCCGCTGAGGGTCTGCAGGGGTCCGGTTCGGGCTCCCTTCCTCGGCCCGGGCCAGCAGCGAGGTGAGCGAGGCGCCCAAGTCCTGCGCGCTCAGGGTGCCCGCCCGGTACTGGACCAGCAGGTCCTGCCGCAGGCTCTCGGACACCTCCCGGTAGAAGAGGAGCTCCCAGACGGAGACATCCTGGCCCCGGGTGACCCCCGCTCCCGGCGGCGGCGTCACGCGCAGGTCATGCAGGGCGCGGCACAGCTCCTCACCGAGCTGGAGCACAGCGGAGCCCTGGCCGGCCAGCTGCAACATGTACAGCCCTGTGTCGGGGTCACGCACGCAGCGGCGCAGCAGCTGCATGTAGGTGAGGTTCTCGTGCGTGTTGGGGTCGAAGAAGCCCTTGGTGTCGTCGCTCGGGTCCTCCAGGACGCGGTTCATCTCCTCGTCGAAGTAGCCGCGCTGGTAGGCCACGGGCACGGGCACGCGGTGGCTGTGCACGGGGTCGATGATGCCGCCCGTGGCGATCTGGGCCTCCAGCAGGCGGATGCCGTGGTCCCTGACGATCAGGTCCTTCTTCATGGCCTGGAAGAGGGAGATCTGCTCCCCGGTGTAGGGGTCGGTGTAGCCGGTGACCGCGCGCTCCGCCGACAGCAGCTTGTCCCGGATCTCGCCGCCCACCACGCCCGCGGCCACCGCCTCGTCCACGGACAGCCGCTGGTTGCGCACGGGGTCGATGACGAAGCCGGTGGCCGCCTGGGCCTCCAGCAGCACCAGGGCCGTGCCCGGCCGCAAGAGGCCCTTCCACATGGCCTGGTAGACGCTCATCTTCTCCTGCCTCCCGGGCTCGTCCTTGGCGGGCACCAGCACACCCGCGATGCAGCTCGTGCCCTCCAGGTAGAGCCTGACCGAGTCCATCTTCATCACCTCCTGCGGGCTCTTGGTGCCCTGGGCCAGGCCCCGCAGGGTCTCCGGGTCCAGGATCCCAGATACGCCCAGCTGGGATGCAGATACCTGGTGCCTCAGGCCCCGGAAGGACACCTTGCTGAGGCGCTCCTCCGTCTCCTCGACGACCTGGGTGAGGGTGGCCACCAGGCCGGGCAGGGCCAGGTCGCCGGCCGCGTGCTGGGCCAGGAGCTCCTCCCGGCGGGCCTTGCTCAGGTAGGAGGAGGAGAGGACGTCCCACACGGAGACCGGCTGGCCTCGGAATCGTCCGGCTCGCACCTCCATGGTGGCGGCACGCAGGTCCTGCTCCTGGAGGCGCCTGGCGGCCTGGGGGTCGGCCTCGCCATCACCACGCCCGAGTGGACTGGACTCCCGCTGGCCGGAGGCGGCGTCCCCCTGCGCGTGCTCGGTCCCCTGGGCCACCTCAGCCTCCTCGATGATGGTGGTCAGCCGGCGGGTCAGCGCGGGCAGGCCCAGCCTCCCCGAGCGGAACTGGGCCAGCAGCTGCTCCCTGCTGACGGCGCTCACGTAGCTGGACGCCAGCACGTCCCACACGGGCACCGCCGGCCCCTGCAGGCGGCCCACCTTGACCTCCATGGTGGCGGCCCGCAGGGCCCGCTGAGGGTCTGCAGGGGTCCGGTTCGGGCTCCCTTCCTCGGCCCGGGCCAGCAGCGAGGTGAGCGAGGCGCCCAAGTCCTGCGCGCTCAGGGTGCCCGCCCGGTACTGGACCAGCAGGTCCTGCCGCAGGCTCTCGGACACCTCCCGGTAGAAGAGGAGCTCCCAGACGGAGACATCCTGGCCCCGGGTGACCCCCGCTCCCGGCGGCGGCGTCACGCGCAGGTCATGCAGGGCGCGGCGCAGCTCCTCACCGAGCTGGAGCACAGCGGAGCCCTGGCCGGCCAGCTGCAACATGTACAGCCCCGTGTCGGGGTCACGCACGCAGCGGCGCAGCAGCTGCATGTAGGTGAGGTTCTCGTGCGTGTTGGGGTCGAAGAAGCCCTTGGTGTCGTCGCTCGGGTCCTCCAGGACGCGGTTCATCTCCTCGTCGAAGTAGCCGCGCTGGTAGGCCACGGGCACGGGCACGCGGTGGCTGTGCACGGGGTCGATGATGCCGCCCGTGGCGATCTGGGCCTCCAGCAGGCGGATGCCGTGGTCCCTGACGATCAGGTCCTTCTTCATGGCCTGGAAGAGGGAGATCTGCTCCCCGGTGTAGGGGTCGGTGTAGCCGGTGACCGCGCGCTCCGCCGACAGCAGCTTGTCCCGGATCTCGCCGCCCACCACGCCCGCGGCCACCGCCTCGTCCACGGACAGCCGCTGGTTGCGCACGGGGTCGATGACGAAGCCGGTGGCCGCCTGGGCCTCCAGCAGCACCAGGGCCGTGCCCGGCCGCAAGAGGCCCTTCCACATGGCCTGGTAGACGCTCATCTTCTCCTGCCTCCCGGGCTCGTCCTTGGCGGGCACCAGCACACCCGCGATGCAGCTCGTGCCCTCCAGGTAGAGCCTGACCGAGTCCATCTTCATCACCTCCTGCGGGCTCTTGGTGCCCTGGGCCAGGCCCCGCAGGGTCTCCGGGTCCAGGATCCCAGATACGCCCAGCTGGGATGCAGATACCTGGTGCCTCAGGCCCCGGAAGGACACCTTGCTGAGGCGCTCCTCCGTCTCCTCGACGACCTGGGTGAGGGTGGCCACCAGGCCGGGCAGGGCCAGGTCGCCGGCCGCGTGCTGGGCCAGGAGCTCCTCCCGGCGGGCCTTGCTCAGGTAGGAGGAGGAGAGGACGTCCCACACGGAGACCGGCTGGCCTCGGAATCGTCCGGCTCGCACCTCCATGGTGGCGGCACGCAGGTCCTGCTCCTGGAGGCGCCTGGCGGCCTGGGGGTCGGCCTCGCCATCACCACGCCCGAGTGGACTGGACTCCCGCTGGCCGGAGGCGGCGTCCCCCTGCGCGTGCTCGGTCCCCTGGGCCACCTCAGCCTCCTCGATGATGGTGGTCAGCCGGCGGGTCAGCGCGGGCAGGCCCAGCCTCCCCGAGCGGAACTGGGCCAGCAGCTGCTCCCTGCTGACGGCGCTCACGTAGCTGGACGCCAGCACGTCCCACACGGGCACCGCCGGCCCCTGCAGGCGGCCCACCTTGACCTCCATGGTGGCGGCCCGCAGGGCCCGCTGAGGGTCTGCAGGGGTCCGGTTCGGGCTCCCTTCCTCGGCCCGGGCCAGCAGCGAGGTGAGCGAGGCGCCCAAGTCCTGCGCGCTCAGGGTGCCCGCCCGGTACTGGACCAGCAGGTCCTGCCGCAGGCTCTCGGACACCTCCCGGTAGAAGAGGAGCTCCCAGACGGAGACATCCTGGCCCCGGGTGACCCCCGCTCCCGGCGGCGGCGTCACGCGCAGGTCATGCAGGGCGCGGCGCAGCTCCTCACTGAGCTGGAGCACAGCGGAGCCCTGGCCGGCCAGCTGCAACATGTACAGCCCCGTGTCGGGGTCACGCACGCAGCGGCGCAGCAGCTGCATGTAGGTGAGGTTCTCGTGCGTGTTGGGGTCGAAGAAGCCCTTGGTGTCGTCGCTCGGGTCCTCCAGGACGCGGTTCATCTCCTCGTCGAAGTAGCCGCGCTGGTAGGCCACGGGCACGGGCACGCGGTGGCTGTGCACGGGGTCGATGATGCCGCCCGTGGCGATCTGGGCCTCCAGCAGGCGGATGCCGTGGTCCCTGACGATCAGGTCCTTCTTCATGGCCTGGAAGAGGGAGATCTGCTCCCCGGTGTAGGGGTCGGTGTAGCCGGTGACCGCGCGCTCCGCCGACAGCAGCTTGTCCCGGATCTCGCCGCCCACCACGCCCGCGGCCACCGCCTCGTCCACGGACAGCCGCTGGTTGCGCACGGGGTCGATGACGAAGCCGGTGGCCGCCTGGGCCTCCAGCAGCACCAGGGCCGTGCCCGGCCGCAAGAGGCCCTTCCACATGGCCTGGTAGACGCTCATCTTCTCCTGCCTCCCGGGCTCGTCCTTGGCGGGCACCAGCACACCCGCGATGCAGCTCGTGCCCTCCAGGTAGAGCCTGACCGAGTCCATCTTCATCACCTCCTGCGGGCTCTTGGTGCCCTGGGCCAGGCCCCGCAGGGTCTCCGGGTCCAGGATCCCAGATACGCCCAGCTGGGATGCAGATACCTGGTGCCTCAGGCCCCGGAAGGACACCTTGCTGAGGCGCTCCTCCGTCTCCTCGACGACCTGGGTGAGGGTGGCCACCAGGCCGGGCAGGGCCAGGTCGCCGGCCGCGTGCTGGGCCAGGAGCTCCTCCCGGCGGGCCTTGCTCAGGTAGGAGGAGGAGAGGACGTCCCACACGGAGACCGGCTGGCCTCGGAATCGTCCGGCTCGCACCTCCATGGTGGCGGCACGCAGGTCCTGCTCCTGGAGGCGCCTGGCGGCCTGGGGGTCGGCCTCGCCATCACCACGCCCGAGTGGACTGGACTCCCGCTGGCCGGAGGCGGCGTCCCCCTGCGCGTGCTCGGTCCCCTGGGCCACCTCAGCCTCCTCGATGATGGTGGTCAGCCGGCGGGTCAGCGCGGGCAGGCCCAGCCTCCCCGAGCGGAACTGGGCCAGCAGCTGCTCCCTGCTGACGGCGCTCACGTAGCTGGACGCCAGCACGTCCCACACGGGCACCGCCGGCCCCTGCAGGCGGCCCACCTTGACCTCCATGGTGGCGGCCCGCAGGGCCCGCTGAGGGTCTGCAGGGGTCCGGTTCGGGCTCCCTTCCTCGGCCCGGGCCAGCAGCGAGGTGAGCGAGGCGCCCAAGTCCTGCGCGCTCAGGGTGCCCGCCCGGTACTGGACCAGCAGGTCCTGCCGCAGGCTCTCGGACACCTCCCGGTAGAAGAGGAGCTCCCAGACGGAGACATCCTGGCCCCGGGTGACCCCCGCTCCCGGCGGCGGCGTCACGCGCAGGTCATGCAGGGCGCGGCGCAGCTCCTCACCGAGCTGGAGCACAGCGGAGCCCTGGCCGGCCAGCTGCAACATGTACAGCCCCGTGTCGGGGTCACGCACGCAGCGGCGCAGCAGCTGCATGTAGGTGAGGTTCTCGTGCGTGTTGGGGTCGAAGAAGCCCTTGGTGTCGTCGCTCGGGTCCTCCAGGACGCGGTTCATCTCCTCGTCGAAGTAGCCGCGCTGGTAGGCCACGGGCACGGGCACGCGGTGGCTGTGCACGGGGTCGATGATGCCGCCCGTGGCGATCTGGGCCTCCAGCAGGCGGATGCCGTGGTCCCTGACGATCAGGTCCTTCTTCATGGCCTGGAAGAGGGAGATCTGCTCCCCGGTGTAGGGGTCGGTGTAGCCGGTGACCGCGCGCTCCGCCGACAGCAGCTTGTCCCGGATCTCGCCGCCCACCACGCCCGCGGCCACCGCCTCGTCCACGGACAGCCGCTGGTTGCGCACGGGGTCGATGACGAAGCCGGTGGCCGCCTGGGCCTCCAGCAGCACCAGGGCCGTGCCCGGCCGCAAGAGGCCCTTCCACATGGCCTGGTAGACGCTCATCTTCTCCTGCCTCCCGGGCTCGTCCTTGGCGGGCACCAGCACACCCGCGATGCAGCTCGTGCCCTCCAGGTAGAGCCTGACCGAGTCCATCTTCATCACCTCCTGCGGGCTCTTGGTGCCCTGGGCCAGGCCCCGCAGGGTCTCCGGGTCCAGGATCCCAGATACGCCCAGCTGGGATGCAGATACCTGGTGCCTCAGGCCCCGGAAGGACACCTTGCTGAGGCGCTCCTCCGTCTCCTCGACGACCTGGGTGAGGGTGGCCACCAGGCCGGGCAGGGCCAGGTCGCCGGCCGCGTGCTGGGCCAGGAGCTCCTCCCGGCGGGCCTTGCTCAGGTAGGAGGAGGAGAGGACGTCCCACACGGAGACCGGCTGGCCTCGGAATCGTCCGGCTCGCACCTCCATGGTGGCGGCACGCAGGTCCTGCTCCTGGAGGCGCCTGGCGGCCTGGGGGTCGGCCTCGCCATCACCACGCCCGAGTGGACTGGACTCCCGCTGGCCGGAGGCGGCGTCCCCCTGCGCGTGCTCGGTCCCCTGGGCCACCTCAGCCTCCTCGATGATGGTGGTCAGCCGGCGGGTCAGCGCGGGCAGGCCCAGCCTCCCCGAGCGGAACTGGGCCAGCAGCTGCTCCCTGCTGACGGCGCTCACGTAGCTGGACGCCAGCACGTCCCACACGGGCACCGCCGGCCCCTGCAGGCGGCCCACCTTGACCTCCATGGTGGCGGCCCGCAGGGCCCGCTGAGGGTCTGCAGGGGTCCGGTTCGGGCTCCCTTCCTCGGCCCGGGCCAGCAGCGAGGTGAGCGAGGCGCCCAAGTCCTGCGCGCTCAGGGTGCCCGCCCGGTACTGGACCAGCAGGTCCTGCCGCAGGCTCTCGGACACCTCCCGGTAGAAGAGGAGCTCCCAGACGGAGACATCCTGGCCCCGGGTGACCCCCGCTCCCGGCGGCGGCGTCACGCGCAGGTCATGCAGGGCGCGGCGCAGCTCCTCACCGAGCTGGAGCACAGCGGAGCCCTGGCCGGCCAGCTGCAACATGTACAGCCCCGTGTCGGGGTCACGCACGCAGCGGCGCAGCAGCTGCATGTAGGTGAGGTTCTCGTGCGTGTTGGGGTCGAAGAAGCCCTTGGTGTCGTCGCTCGGGTCCTCCAGGACGCGGTTCATCTCCTCGTCGAAGTAGCCGCGCTGGTAGGCCACGGGCACGGGCACGCGGTGGCTGTGCACGGGGTCGATGATGCCGCCCGTGGCGATCTGGGCCTCCAGCAGGCGGATGCCGTGGTCCCTGACGATCAGGTCCTTCTTCATGGCCTGGAAGAGGGAGATCTGCTCCCCGGTGTAGGGGTCGGTGTAGCCGGTGACTGCGCGCTCCGCCGACAGCAGCTTGTCCCGGATCTCGCCGCCCACCACGCCCGCGGCCACCGCCTCGTCCACGGACAGCCGCTGGTTGCGCACGGGGTCGATGACGAAGCCGGTGGCCGCCTGGGCCTCCAGCAGCACCAGGGCCGTGCCCGGCCGCAAGAGGCCCTTCCACATGGCCTGGTAGACGCTCATCTTCTCCTGCCTCCCGGGCTCGTCCTTGGCGGGCACCAGCACACCCGCGATGCAGCTCGTGCCCTCCAGGTAGAGCCTGACACCCTCGTCCTTCTTGACATCCTCCGTGGTGGTATGTCCCTCCTCGAGCTGCTCCAGTATTTCCTTGGTGATGATGGCTGATTCAAAGAGTTCGGAGGCCGTGATTTGTCTCCTGATACCCCTGAACCAGAACTGCTTACTGTTCTTTTCTTTCTCATCGATCAGCACAAAGATTAATTTCACCACCTTGTCTAGTGCATTTGCAGTTTCTCTTTTGTATTTTTCAACTAACTCAAGCTTTTTCTCCTCTGTCACATATTCGGAGTTCAGCAGCTCCCACACTGATGGCCTCTGTCCCATATACCTGCCGACTGTGACTTCTACCCGCTCGCTCTCGAGGGCCCTTCTTGTGGCTTCATCAATGTATGTGGAGTCCTTTCCGTTTCGGTTCACAGGGAACAGAGCCCAGGCCGTCCTGTCTTCCCAGTGGCTTCTCTCCTGAAGCTCCTGGTATGTCACCTTCTCATGTGTGTTGGGATCCACGAACCTCTTATTCATATGCTTCTGATCAGACACCAGTGGGTACGTGTCTCTGTGCAGACATCCACGCTTGTAGGCCGTGTCTAGTGGGAGCCGGTGGTGGTGCAACGGGTCGATGGCGCCCCCCGTGGCCACCTGCACCTCAAGCAGCCTGAGCCCCTCCTCCCGTTTGACTAACTTCCTTTCCATGGCCTGGAACAGCGATACTGTGTCCTTCGTGTCAGGGTCAGTGTAGCCTTTGGCGGCCTTCTCGGCATTCAGGAGTCTTTCCCGAAGCTCCTCGCCCACCAGGCCAGCAGCTACAGCCTCGTCCACGGAGAACCTCCGGTGGCTGCGGGGGTCCAGCATGAACCCTGTGGCTGCTTGGGCCTCCAGCAGCAGGGCTGCAAACCCTGTGGGGATGAGTCTCCTCGTGCTGGCCTCATAGAGGCTCATCACCTCCTGTGTAGACGGTATGATCACCCCCGCAATGCAGCCACTGCCTTCCAGGGAGGTCCTCACGTGCTGCAGCCTGTGGAGGGCCTGTGCCCCGTGCAGCGTGTCCAGGGTCTTTTTATCAATGATTCCAGCGTTGAACAACTCTGAGGCTGTCACCTCCCCACCAATACCTGCTACCCGGATGACCTGGTGTTGCTTCTCTGTCTCTTCGACTATGGCGGTGACGATCCCCAGCAACTGCTGCAGACTCAGGGTCTGGGCTTGGTACTGCTGGACCAGCTCCTGCCGCCTCTCCTCTGAGAAGTACTGAGAAGAGAGCAGGTCCCAGATGGAGATGCTCTGACCTGCAAACCTCCCCACGCGCATGGTCGTGGTCTGAGATCGCAGGACTTGTCTCGTGGCCTCATCGATATACATGTACGTTTCTCCTTTCTCTACGATTTGTAACATGTACAGGCTGGTCTCAGGGTCTTGCACACAGCGCTCCAGCAGCTGCAGGTACGTGAGGTTCTCGTGCGTGTTGGGGTCGAAGAAGCCCTTGGTGTCGTCGCTCGGGTCCTCCAGGACGCGGTTCATCTCCTCGTCGAAGTAGCCGCGCTGGTAGGCCACGGGCACGGGCACGCGGTGGCTGTGCACGGGGTCGATGATGCCGCCCGTGGCGATCTGGGCCTCCAGCAGGCGGATGCCGTGGTCCCTGACGATCAGGTCCTTCTTCATGGCCTGGAAGAGGGAGATCTGCTCCCCGGTGTAGGGGTCGGTGTAGCCGGTGACTGCGCGCTCTGCTGAAAGCAGCTTCTGGTAGGTTTCTTTGCCAAACATCCCTGCTGCGAATGCCTCCTCCACGGTAAGCTTCCGGTTCTCTACAGGATCGATGAGGAAGCCGGTGGCTGCCTGGGCCTCCAATAGCACCAGGGCCGTGCCCGGCCGCAGGATATCCCTCCTAAGGGCCTCTGAGATGCTCATCTTCTCCTTTGTGGCCTGGACAATGACCCCGGCAATGAAGTTCCTTCCTTCCAAGAAACGCTTCACACTGTCCATCTCTGTCACCTCCTGCACGGTCTTTGTCCCCTGATTCAGCTCATCCAGTGTCTTCTTGTTGATTACCTGGGACCTGAACAGTTCACTGGCTGACACCTGTTTCCGGAGCCCCCTAAAGACGGCCTGTGAGGGCTTCCTCTCCGAGGCCTCGACCAGGGCGGTGACTGCGCTGACCACCTGCCTTAGGGCTGTGGCCCTCCCAGACTGGCAGAGAACTGCTAGCTCCCGCCGCTTATGAATGCTGACATACTCTGAGTGCAGCAGGTCCCAGAGTGACACGGTGAGCCCTTTGAATCTCCCAGCACCCACAGGCACCTTCATTGCCCTCAGGGCCACTGCTGTGTGGTTGTCCACCTCAAGTGCTACATCCTGGGGAAGAGGCAGCAGCCATAGGCCGGTGTCAGTGTCAAGAACACAGCGCTCTTTGAGCTGCTGGTATGTCACCTTCTCCCGCGTGCTAGGGTCGAAGAAGAACTTGCTGTCTTTGTCTGTCCCAGTTAGCACCTGGCTCATCTGCTCGTCCAAGAGGCCAAGCCTGCAGGCGGCCACTTGGGGAAGGTGTACCCCGTATATGGGGTCCACTGCACCCCCTGTAGCCAGCTGTGCCTGCAAGAGAGGGAGGCCCTCGCTCTGGGGCACAAGCCCCTTCTCCATGGCCTGCCACAGTGAGAGGGAGCCCCCTGAGTAGGGGTCTGTGTACCCAGCCACTGCCCTCTGGGCCTGCAGGAGCTGCTCGCTCAGTGTCCCGCTCACCAGTCCAGCCTTGACAGCACCTTCCACAGATAGTCTCTGGTTGGTCAGAGGGTTAATGAGTGAGCCAGATGCCACCTGGGCCTCCAGCAGACTCTGCCCCAGGCCCATGGGCAGGAGGCCATCCTTCATGGCCTGGGTGATGCTGGCCGTGGTCCCCGAGGGTTGCAGGAGCACGCCAGCCACACAGCCCGTGCCCCACAGGCAGGCCTTCACTGTAGGCTCCTCAGCGACTTCGGCGGGCGATTGTGTGCCCTGAGCCAGTGCCACCAGGGTCTCCTGGGTGATGATGCCAGTGTCCAGCAGCCAGACAGCGGGAACCTCACCCCTAGGGCCAGGCACTGTGACACGGGCCTGTGCTAGGAGCTTCACCCCCTGCACCCAGCTCTGCACAGCCGCCTGCAGCTGCTGCACAGTGGTTTTCCCCATCTGGAAGTCCTCTAAGAAGGCCTCCCGCTGCTCCTTGGTGAAGTGGCAGGAGACCAGCAGCTCCCAGAGGGACATGCCGTCTTCTGCCCCTTGCGTGGCCTGCAGGGTCTCCTGAACTTGCTGGTCTGTGGGGACGGCAGGAGCACTTTCTTGCAAGGGCAAGAGGTAAAGGCCGGAGGCCTCGTCCTTCAGACATTGTCCCAGAAGCTGGGTGTAGCTGGTGTGCCCCCGGCCGTCCGGCGTGGGGAAGGTTGCAATGGAACTGGACAAGGATGTCTCCATCTCCTGATCAATGTAGCCACGCTGGGTGGCCACGGGCATAGGGAGGTGGTAGTGGCCTGTGGGGTCAATGACACCTCCTGTGGCCACCTGGGCCTCTAGGAGGCGGGCAGCCTGCTCCTCACGTACAAGGCCCTTCTTCATGGCCTGGAACAGGGACACCCGCTCCCCAGAAAAGGGGTCTCTGAAGCCAGTCACAGCGTCTTCAGCCCGTCTCAGCCGGGCATACAGTTCTGGCCCCACCAGCTCCCTGCGTACAGCCTCTTCCACCGACAGGGTCTCCAGACTGTGGGGGTCAGTCAGGGCTCCAGTGGCTGCCTGGGCCTCCAGCAGCGCCAGGACAACTCCTGGCCCCAGCAGCTTCTGCTTCATGGCCTGGTAGAGGCTGAGCCTCTGGTTGGAGGACTGCAGCAGCACACCGCCCACAGCACCCGAGCCACTCAGGTACCTTTGGACGTCACCCATGTGGAGCAGAGCCTCGGGGCTGATGGCCCCTGCCAGCAGCTGGTCCAGGAGTTTCTGGTCGATGATTTGGGCCTCTAGGAGCTGGTAGGCGGTGACCTGGCCCCGCAGCACAGGCAGCATGATGTCTGTGCACCTTGCCGTCTCCCTCTCCAGCAGCTTTGCGATCTGTTCCAGGGAGACCTTGCGCAGCCGGTAGTTGTGCAGGAGCTGCCTCCGCCAGGCCTCGCTGAAGCATTCAGAGTTGAGCAGCTCCCACGCAGACACCTGCCGCCCCCGGAACCGCCCGCACTTTACGGACAGCAGCAGGCTCTGGAAGGCCCGTCGGGTGGTGCCATCCACCAGCTGGGGCTGTGCACTGCTGAGCGGTAGTAAGTAGAGGCCTGTCTCGGGATCGCGCACACAGCGCTCCAGTAGCTGCATATAGGTGAGGTTCTCATGAGTGTTGGGGTCAAAAAAGCCCTTGGTGTCGTCATTCGGGTCCGCCAGGATCAAGTTCAGGGTCTGGTCAAAGTAGCCGCGCTGGTAGGCCACGTGCACGGGCACGCGGTGGCTGTGCACGGGGTCGATGATGCCGCCCGTGGCGATCTGGGCCTCCAGCAGGCGGATGCCGTGGTCCCTGACGATCAGGTCCTTCTTCATGGCCTGGAAGAGGGAGATCTGCTCCCCGGTGTAGGGGTCGGTGTAGCCGGTGACCGCGCGCTCTGCTGAAAGCAGCTTAGCAAACACATTGGGCCCGATGACGCCAGCCCTCAGTGCCTCCTGCACAGAGTATCTCTTGTTTTCTTTTGGGTCGATGATAAAGCCGGTGGCTGCCTGTGCCTCCAGAAGGATGAGGGCTGTGCCAGGCCTGAGCAGCCCCTTCCTGTGAGCCTCGTAGATGCTAAGCCGCTCCTGGGAGCCAGGCAGCAGCAGGCCGGCAATGCAGCCTGTGCCCTGCAAGTACCTTTGCACGGAGTCCAGGCTGCCCACGTGCTGGGCAGTGGTCTGTCCTCGTGCCAGCTGCTCGTACACATCCTGGCCGATGATCTCTGCTTTCAGCAGTTCTCCTGGTGTCACGGGGACCCTCAGCCCAGAGAAAGTGGTCCTGGCAGTGGCTGCAGCCTGCTCCAGGGTGGCCCTCAGCACAGCTGTCAACTCCTCCATCGACAGGGCCCCTGCCTTGTGCTGCTGTGCCAGTGCTGCCCTCTGCTCCACAGGGATGGCTTCAGAGAAGAGCAGCTCCCACAGCGACATAGGTCGGCCCTGGAACTTACCCACGGAGATGGTGGCCGTGGCTGTACTCAAAGCCTGCCGAGTGCTGTGCTCAATGAATGGCACTGCCTGTGGCTCCTCTCCAAGGGCCTCCTGGGGTAGGGGCAGGAAGGCCAGCCCCGTGTCAGGGTCGGTGACACAGCGGGTCAACAGCTGCCCGTAGCTAAGGCTCTCCTGCGTACGTGGGTCCGAGAAGCCAGCAGCCTGTGAAAGATGCTGCTGTGTTGCCTCATCCAGGCAGGCGAAGCGCAAGGCAGCCTCCAGGGGCAGCCGGAACCTGCGGGCCGGACACAGTAGCCCTCCCGTGGCCAGCTGCACATCCAGGAGCCGTAGTGCCAGAGACTTATCCACCAGCTCCTTCTTCATAGCCTGGAAGAGGGGGATGTGGGTGCCACTGAAGGGGTCATGGAACCCCGTCACCGCCTGTTCCGCCTCCAAGAGCTGCCCATGCAGCTCTGGGCCTACCAGGCCTGCCCTGACTGCTTCGTCCACGCTCAGCCTGCGGCCAGTGGCTGGATCCACCAGAGCACGGATGGAAGCCTGAGCCTCGAGCAGCGGAAGTGCGGCACCCATCGGGAGCAGATGCTCAGCAACAGCCTGGAAGAAGCTCTTCTTGTGGCCAGCAGGAAGCAGGACGACCCCTGCCACACCACCAGAGCCCTGCAGGTAGCGCTGAACCTGGGGGCGCACACTCACATCCTGCACCACCAGCCTGCCCTCCTGCAGGGCCTGGACTGTCTCCTCGTCCAGGACTCCCGCCTCCAGCAACTCAGATGAGCTTGCTGCCCCACTCAGGGTGGGAAAGGTGGTCTTGAGGGGCAGCAGAGCCAGCCCTGTGCTGGAGGCCTGCATACACCTGCCCAGCAGCTCACTGTAAGACAGCTGCTCCAGCGTGTTGGGATCCTGGAAGTCTGGTTTGCGCTCCAACAGGCCACGCCGCGTCTCCTGGTCCAGAAGGCCCTGCTGGCAAGCCAGCTCTGGGGCCACTCGCAGGCCCTGGATGGGGTCCACCAGGCCCCCCGTGGCCAGCTGGGCCTCTAGCCAGCTCCACCCCAGTGCCCTGTCCACAACCTCCTTCCCAATGGCTTGGAAAAGGGCCAGCTTCTCACCCCCATAAGGGTCAGGGTACCCAGTGACAGCACGCTCTGCAGCCAGCAGCTTCTCCTTCAGCTCCAGGCCCACCAGACCCTGCTGCAAGGCCTTGGACACGGGAAGCAGCTGGCCCCCGGCAGGATCTACAAGGCCCCCAGTGGCTGCCTGGGCCTCCAGTAGCGCCAGCCCGAGCCCATCCGGCAGGAGGCCCTGCTTCATGGCGGCATAGATACTCAGGGCCTGGCCTGAAGCCTCCACATATACCCCAGCAATGCTCTTGGCCTGGGGCCCAGAGGGAGTGCTAGCTTCCAGCACAGCCTTCATGTTCTTGGGGACGATGGCAGGCTCAGTGCCATTGGTGACCAGGACATCACGAGGAGAGGTATAGCCATTCATGGTGCCCACTGGTTGTGCAGGACTCACTTGCCCGAGATCTGCTGTGTCTGCTCCCTGCAGAGGATGAAAAGGGTCCGTTAGGGGCCCTGGGATGGCCCAGGTGGGCAGTCAGGGGTCAATTCCAGATTCTGGGTCCCCCTCCAAGAGGACTAGGATCAGTATCTAGGTGAGGTCTCTCCACTCTCCTCACCCGGCCCCAGGAGGGACCAGTGAGCACAGGGACCCCAGGCCGGTCACGGAAGCCTCTGTTTTCTCCTGTAGGCCATCCTTAGGCCTCCAGCCCAGCCCAACACCCTCACCACCCACCCTGGGCGAGGGGGCTGCATGCTTGCATCTGGCCTCAGCCCTGTACCCCTGCAGCACCCACACCTCCAACAGTATGGCCTTCCTCTTGCTCCCCAAGGCTTCACCTCATCACTCTGTGTTCATGGACACCAGCTCCCACCTTGTACTTCTCCCAGTGACCTCCTTCAAACTCATGCCCTCCCTCCAGCTCCCTGCTGGGCTGCAGCCATCCCCCCACATTCCCCTCCTCCACCCTCTGACTCCACGCTGTGTCTCCTCAAGATCCTCCCCCTTAGCCTGGCTCTGTGTCCTACTCTGGCCACCCCAACCAGTCCTCTCTCGGTATGTCCTCTCTGCACCCACACCTGTGCACACCTGGGGGGCCTGGGACACCAAATATTCAGTGCCGGCGTGTTGGTCCTGACAGGCTGTGGGCAGGGCCAGGTATAGTTTCCAGCCTTGCAGGTGCTCGTCAGCTGGCTCAAAGCCCAGCACCCCCATGGCCATCCCTCTCACAGATAGCTGTGTGCACGATTCTCTGAGCAGCGGTGACAGATGCCTACCTCTTGCCCAGGCCTGTTTCTTTTGTGCTGGTTAAATTGTGTTCCCCAAAGAGATATGGCTAAGTCCTCACCTCCAGGCCCTGTGACTGTGGCTTTGTTTGGATATAAGGTCTTTGCAGATGTAATTAAATTAAGACGAGGTCACCCTGGAGCAGGGAGGGCCCTGATCTGACAGGTCTGGTGTCCTTAGGAAGACAGACACAGGGACCATGCCTGTGATGCTGGAGGCAGATTGGTGTGATGCAGCCCCAAAACACCAAGGGTTGCCACCAAATTCCAGAAGCACAGATTTCAGATTCTAGCGTCTGCATGGTAAGAATTTGTTTCTGTTGTTTTAAGCCACCCAGGTTGCGGTAACTGTTGCAACAGCCTGGGAAAGGCGGCCTCCCTCCTTCTCTGCCCGTGAACCGTCCACTCTCCTTTCCCCAGAACCACACCTGCAGCCCCTGCCCTGGTCCACACCCTCATTCCCTGCTGTCCTGATCACCCCGCCCACACCTGTCCTTGACTCCCAGACAGCTCCCCAGACACTTCAAACTCCCACACCCCACACAGAGTCCAGGGAGAAGCTCAGGCCCATGTCTGCCCCTCGCCCCCCACCCCCCAGCCTTTGTTGAGGTGACCGTGGACTCTGGCTGCCAAATCTGACAAACCTATTTTGGGTCTGGCTGCCCCTGACCTCCAGGTCATGGAGTGTAGGGACCCTTGTCCCTGGTGACAGGATTCTGCTCCATCTCCACTTACCCATTAACTCAGAGAGTTCCTCAAGACTGCTTCAGTCTCCCAAATCACACATCGAGCCCAGCCTGTCCCAGAACCATGAGCGCAGCTGCCTCCTGGACATCTGTGCCCTGTGGCTTCACAGTAGCCTTGAACACCATGGTGCCCACAGCTGCTGGCCCACTCCGAGATCCTGAGCCCTGAACCCCCCAGCTGGCCCCATGAAAGGTACCCTTCCACCCTGGCCCATGTCACGTCCGTGCCCATGGCTGTCCTGCAGCCCAGAGCAGGAACGGTCAGCAAGTGAACACCTGAGCGGGGGCTGAGACCTTGTGGGGCTGAGGCCTTGTGGGGAAGACCTTTGCAGAAGCCAGGGCTGTGCAGGGGGCAGTGTGGTGGAGTGGGAGGCTGGGCTCCTGCTGTCAGCAGTAAGAAGCCAGGGCTTTGATATAGACCAAGGCCTCGCCCAGATCCCATCACAGGGAGGGCTGTGGGCAGATATTCCTACAGCTGCCTCTTGGAATCAACCCCTTCCGGAGGTTGCACAGGCATCCCTCTGGGGGCTGCCTGCTGAGATCCCCATCAAGCCCACCCTCTCCTCACCCCCATGTGTGAAATTCTGCTCCCTCCCCTTCCTTCTCTTGCACAGATGCTGGGCCAGAGGCTCCTGGGGACACCCTGCTGATCAGAGGGCTGGTGCCAGGGCAGGCCAGAAGAGGAGTGATTGACCAGCAGGGGAGCTGACTTGACCACCAGGAGGGGGAGGGCCTGTGACAGGGTAGGAGCAGGGAGTGTGCCCTGGTGGCCCACCTGGTTCTGTCAGCAAATGGACAAGTGCAACTTTCCTGGCCTGAGAGAGGACCTCAGGGATGAGGGTCTACAGACTGAGTGCCCTGTGTGGCCAAGACCCATCATGGCGGCAGGAGTTGGGGTCCATCGTACTCACCTTCTCCTTATGTGTTTCCCTAGGGAGATGCCCATCGGCACCTGGGAGTGGGCTTGGTGTGATCATGGTGGACACAGGGCTGCCCTGACATCCTTCTAGGGGTCAGTGAGACTGTATTACAGGCCAGCTTGTCTCTTTGTGCATCTGCTTTCTCTCTTCCCATCCATAGGGGCCATCCTGAGGCACGCCCTAATGCTCTCTGTGTCAGATTCTGTGCCCGGGACCGACCTGGACAAGTGCTTCGTTGCCCACCAGCATCAGTGACGGCATGTTTCCTTTCAAATGTGTGCCATGCAGGCTGGCATCCAGCCCTGCCCTGTCTCAGCAGGAGCACCAGATAACAAGGCTATCAGGGCAGCTGGAGCAGCGCACCTGTCCCCAGTGTCTGGAAGGGACAAAGGTTGGGAGAGAAGAGAGGCACCTCTCTACCCAGTGAAGGGCTTTCCAGTCACCTTGGAGGTAGGGCTGCCAGTTGGTCACAGCTGAGTGTGGCCCTTGGCCTGGATACCCGCAGCCAGCCCAGAGCCCGGACAGGCTGTGCTGCAGTGAGGAAGGGCGGCATCAGGACAGAAAACCCAGAGGGGCCCAAACAGGTTCAAGTTCTGGACACAAAGTGGAGTCCTGGTGGGAGGGAGGGGCTGGGAGCAGGGTGGGAGGGAGGGGCTGGGAGACAGATAGCAGGAAGTGAGGGAGCTGCAGCAGGGCCAGGCCCCAGTCAGTGAGTGGGCAGTAACCTAGGAGCAGGTGCCTGGAGTCTGTAGTGGGGATCTAGGGGTCTTGGATTTGAAAGAGACAGACCAGGGCCTGTGAGGGGTGTCCAGAGTCTGGGTAGTGGGACACCCAGGCAGCCCAGTGTCACAGAAATTAAAAAATGGGTGTCCCAGCCCTAGCTGGTTTGGTTCAGTGGTTAGAGCGTTGGCCCGCGGACTGAAGGGTCCTGGTGACAGGGTTCCAGATGCCTAACCTCTTGCCCAGGCCTGTTTCTTTCATGCTGGTTAAATTGTGTTCCCCAAAGAGATAGGCTAAGTCCTCACCTCCAGGCCCTGTGACTGTGGCCTTGTTTGGAAATAAGGTCTTTGTAGATGTAATTAAATTAAGACGAGGTCACCCTGGAGCAGGGTGCTCCTTGGTTTGTACCAAGGACATGTACCTCTGTTGAAGGCTCGATCCCCAGCCCTGGTCAGTGCTCCAGGGGGAGGCAACCAAACAATGTGTCTCTCTCTCCCCCCTACCCCCTCTCTGAAAAGCAATGGAAAAAACATCCTTGGGTGGGAATTAAAAAAATAAAAATGGGTGTCCCAGAGGGGTGGCCACCAGCAGAAGTCGGCTCCGTGTGGGAAGGGGTTGGTGGCTGTGGGGTTGGAAGAGGGAGGCTGAGAAGATTCACCCCTCCCTCTCACCAAAAAAAAAAAAAAAAAAGGCAAAGGGAATCTGAGGAGGGTGGGCCTCCTGTGGCTTCCCCAGAAGGGCCCCACCTCCAGGGCCCCAGGGGAGGAGGGGTGGGAGGCAATTCGGGAAGACCCACGGGAATTCCTGGGGGGGGGGAGGCACGGCGCAGTGGGCACCTACAGCCGGTCACCTACGGGGTGGGGGCTGGAAGCTAGCTGGCTGTCCACTGGAAGCCAGGGCACAGCAGAACCAGGTGGCCAGGCTGCCTCCCGCAGGAAGGCAACAACCTTCGCCCTGGTGCGGGCAGTGCTGGAACACCCGCGGGTGCAGAAGAACAGGTATCAATACTCGGACGAAATCTTGGCAGCAAGGGCGGTGGGTGGGGCAGCAGGGTCTTGAGGGTGGGGCCCGGGATGAGCAGAGCCCCTCTCACGTCTGCCTCCCGAGGTCCTGCGAGGACCTCGCCTAGGTGTCCCTGCCCCGCCAACCTGGACAGGAGGCAGGTCCCGCAGTGGGTCAGCACAGCCCCTCGCGCAGGAGCCACGCCGCCCTCAGCCGTCAGCCCGCTTGCCCCGCCCCTAGGGGCCCCGGCGGGCTCCAGTCGCGAACGCTCCCTCCCCGCCCCCCGCCCGACGGGGGACGGGGCGGAGCGCGACCTGCGGGGCCCGCCTAGGGAGGCGCACCCGTCCTGCTGGGAAGCCGCGGGGGCTAGACCCCCGCCCCAGCCGCCGCGTCTCCCGAGTCCACACGCGGACCCTGGGGCTTTCCACCCACACCCCGGCTCGGGGCTACTGCCAGCAGCCGCGCCCACGGCAGCTGGAAGGGCAGGGACCGGGCCGCAGCGCCCCGCTCTGCCCCTGCCCCGAGTCGGCCCGGAGTGAGACCGGCCGGGGGGACAGCAACCGAGCCCCAGCCCGCAGCCCCGCCGCCCCGACCTGCGCGCCCCGGCCGCGCGCCTCCCCCCTCCGGCTCGGACGTCCCACCTGCGCGCCCCGGCCGCGCGCCTCCCCCCTCCGGCTCGGACGTCCCACCTGCGCGCCCCGGCCGCGCGCCTCCCCCCTCCGGCTCGGACGTCCCACCTGCGCGCCCGGGCCGCGCGCCTCCCCCCTCCGGCTCGGACGTCCCACCTGCGCGCCCGGGCCGCGCGCCTCCCCCCTCCGGCTCGGACGTCCCACCTGCGCGCCCGGGCCGCGCGCCTCCCCCCTCCGGCTCGGACGTCCCACCTGCGCGCCCCGGCCGCGCGCCTCCCCCCTCCGGCTCGGACGTCCCACCTGCGCGACCCGGCTCCGCACGCAGCCCTCCGCTCGCTCCGCAGCCCGCGCCCTGCCCCGCAAGGATTTAAACCTGCCGGGGCCCCTCCCCTCGGCGGCCCTGCCCCGTCTGAGGGCGGGGGCCGGGTGGGGGCGCCCCGAAGCCGGGTGGGGCGGGCAGGTACTGGGAACCCCGAGCGGGCCGGACCGACGCCCCACACGCGACCTTTGGCCGTCCGTCTGTGACCACCCCGAGGCGAAGAGGGGCCCCCGAGGCGGCGCGGCGGTGGAGGTCGGGTTCCTCCCCGCTCCCCCTCGCAGGGCTGGGGACGGTGTGGGGGCGTTTGCAGTCTGATTTCCGGGCCGACTCGGGGGCGGAGGATCAGCGCCCCCACCCCCACCCCTCCCCGAGTCGCCGCGGAGGAATGCGGAGCGCGCAGAGGCAGGGAGGCGGGTGCGTTCCACGCACGGCCGGACGCATTTGAATGGAGTTTGCATGGGAAGTGCGGCCCGCCAGGGCGCGCGGGTGTAGTTTCCAAAATGCGGCTTTATTGCCCAAGCAGGGCTGGAAGGCGGGTGCAGGTGCCAGTGTCGCCCACCCCACTCCCCCGCCGGTGGCTGTACTCAGAGTGGCCCTGCTCACTCCCTGGAGGCTGGCCTCCCCAGCTGCTGCTTAATGCTGAGCCCCCTGAGCCAGGGTGGCCTCAGCGGTTCCCCTTCGTGTGTTCCTCCTTAGCCTTGACTTTGAAGATCTGGGGTCTCTGTACTCTCAGTAGGGTCCCAGTCCTGTCTGGAAGGGATGTCTAGGCCTCACCCAAAGCGTCTAGCCCCTGGACCTGGGCTCAGAAGAGATCCCCTGTCCACCCTGGAGTCCCTAGGCTCCCTCTCAGATGCCCATTCCAGCACCCACCTTCCTGGGCAGGGGGCTGCTGGAGGCACTAGGGATGGAGGCCCAAAGCCTTGAGGACAGGACCTTGGGGGCTGGCCTGCTGGGGACCACGGCCCAGGACAGGAACCTCTCATGGATCTTCTGGCTGGTCCTCCTCTTTGTTGCCTAGAGATGCCAGATGGACAGAGGCAGAGCAGGTGTCCTTCAAACCCCAGGGCAGGACCCAAGGCCTCTCCTCTGTCTGGCCCTGAGGGTCCAGGCTGCCCTCCCCCAACCCTCACCTCTGCCCAGGTCATTTTTAACCAGATATTTATCCAGGGCTACCCAGCCACCTCCACCGCACACCATGAGGGTACCTTGAGACGCCAGCACAGGCACAGGGGCTGGGGGTCTGGGCTTCCGGGAAAGGGTGCTGGGGTCAATTCCCATGGCTCTGCCCTCACCTCCACCCGCCAGGCCCATGTTCACACCTGCTCACGGAGGCTCCTAGGACCCTGGGCCGGCCTCTGGCCACCTGTGTGCTCCTCTCTGTCCATGTCCCCCGCACTGGCCATGCTGTGTGGCTGCTGCCGGCCTCTGGAGAGACCTGACCTGGACAGAACAGTGAGCTCTGGAGTGAGCCCACATGCCCCCAAGGTGTGTGGGCCAACCTCATCCATCCCCAGCCCTGCTCACCAGATGCCAGGATATTGTCCACGATGTCCTGAGGGGAAGCATGGCTCGTGGCCTGGAGTGCACCTCTGAGCCACTTCTTATTGTGGCCAAACCATTGCAGGCGGTGCTGCCTGGGTGCAAAATCCAGGTGTGTGCCAGCCCCTTGCTGTGGAAGGAGGTGTGAGGCTGACCAGTCCTGGGTCTCTGTCGTGTGTCCAGGGTTGAGCAGGCTGTTGGTGGCTGGCCCTGCCCCAGCCTTTTCCACTGGTCTTTGTTCCTATGACTCTTCTCCCTGTGACTCCAGCTCCCTTGGCCTCCAACTCAGCTCTTCCAAGATGCCCCCAACTCTGGGACCTGGCCATTGTCTTACTCCCCAGGCCCATGGGCTGTCCCTAGTTGGGGTCCCTCAGAGCCACAACCTTCCCTGGAGCTCTGGGCTTGAGCCACCCACACAGCAGGGAGGAGTGTCAGGAGGCTAGCAAGGTGAGCCCCATGCCCAATCCTGCCTTCTGCTCTCCCTGCCACTGCCGCCTCCTGAAGCTGGTGCCCTGATCAGAGCTGGCCACTGGGCACCCAGACCTCCCCACCCCCACCCCCACCCCAGGAGCTGTGCACAGCTCTGCAGGCCACCCACTTCCCCCAGGGCATCTGAGGATCAGGGGTCACTCAGAAGGCATGGTCTCAGGGCACCCGAGAGCAGTGTTACCGTGCTGAGCCCAACCTGGTCCAGGAGGTTGCTGTGTGGGCTTTGGCCCCCAGCCATAGGTCCCTTCTTGGTCCCACAAGGCTTGGCCTGGCTCAGCCTATGGGGTAGTGCAAACAGCTTCTCCACAAAGTGGCCCTCATTGACCATCACCGTCTTCTCCAGGACACACAACCTAGAGTGGCAGTGTGGCAGAAGTTGGCAGGATGCAGGGCTGAGTGGAAGAGGGGTGGGCACAGAGCAGAGCGTCTCTGTCAAGGGCCTGGACGCTACAGCCCAGCAGCCCAGTGGCTTCTGCAGCAGGCCCAAATGTTGGGTGCCCTTGCAAGGGGTTCTTCTTCTCAGAGCAGTGCTCCACGTCAAAGACCCCGGTGCTCCCCACAGCTCCCACAAGAACCCTGCCATCAGAGAAGCCTCACAACTTGCCTGCCTCTGAGAGGCCTACTTCCTCCATCAGCAAGGGGGACATGACACAGGTTGACCCACTCAGCACAGGGGGACCACAGCCTCTGTCCAGCTGGCACCACTGTGCTGGGCCCTCAGAGTTGGGGCGAGAAAGGCCAGCAGAGCCAACAGCGTTACTCTCTGTTATGGGTTGACCTGTGGCCCCCTATATTCACATGTTGAAATCCTAACTCCCAATCCCCTTGAAATGTGCCATTATTTGGAAATAAGGTCATTTGAGATAAAATCAGTTAAGGTGAAGTCCTACTAAAGTATGAGAGTATGTGGTCCTAAGTGTCCTTATAAAAAGGGGAGATTAGGCCCTGGCCAAGGTGGCTCAGTGGTTAGAGCATCAGCCTCAGCACCAGAGGATGGTGGGTTTGATTTCAGCCAAGGGCACATACCTGGATTGCAGCTTCTATCCCTGGTCCTGGTCAGGGTGCATGTGGGAGGCAACCAATTGATGTTTTTCTCTCTCTCTCTCTCTCCACCCCCATCCCTTCCACTCTCTCTAAAAATCAATGAAAAAAAATACCCTCGGGTGAGCACTAACAGAAAAGGTGGGGGAGGATTAGGACACAGGCACACTGTCTATCAGCAGAGGACAGAGGCCTGGGGCCGACTCTCCCTCACAGCCTTCCTAAGGAACCAGCCCTGCGTGCCTCCAGAGTCAGTGGTTTCTGTTGTTTGAGCTGTCCAGCTCATGTTGCTCGAAAAGCCCGTGTGAACTCAGTCCCAAATCTGAGAGCTAAACCTGGTGGGCAGTGAGGAAAGGGATGTGGGACTTCAGGGCAGGAGGAAAACCTGGAAGCTGCATCAAGAGAGCCCCGGTTTCCCCCTGTTACAGCAGGGAGAAGGGAAGGGGGAGGGACGGGGAGAGGAGCAGAACCAGGGTGGAACCCATTCTAGGGATTCCAGACTGGGCCACAAGTTTGCATCAACCCAGGAGAGATGCCCAATCTTTACTTCAGAATTAAATTTTTTTTTAATAGTTTGCTCCAAATATATATTTCCTTTCCAGTTCATCAATGGAAGTCATAAGTAGCATAACTGTGATCTTAGTCAGGGACTCTACTCAACAGAAAAGGTAGAAGGTGAGCCCAAGTACTTTGGCCCTCTCTGTCCCACCCTAAGACAGTTCAGAGGCTGGGCAGTGCTGTCCCCACAGATACTATCCTTGGCTGGCCAGACCTACCTCTGACCCTGACCCTGCTGGGAGAGCAGGCCAGTGTTGTTGTGGGGACCTGAGGTTGTTCAAGGGATGGGAGGCAAGTCTGGAAAGTGCCACAGAAGTCCTCTGGTCCATCCTGTCTGCCCAGCTCTCCTCCCTAGAGGGCAGGTCTCCCCTGTAGGCCCCTCCCACTGGCAGACAAGGGCCAGCCCCAGAGCCCTCAAGTTGCCCAGCTTCCCTATGGTCACCCCTCTTCTCCCACAGAACTCTTCCCAAGCCCCCCAGTCTTCCAGAGCACCTGTAGGGCTTGGGCTCAGCTGCTCTCAGGCTGCAGTCCCTTCTCGCCAGCCCCTAGACCCCACCAGATCAGCACTGCTGGCCCCCATGTGGCCCTCAGCCCCATGTCCCCCTCCTTCAGTGACACTCCAGAGGCTCTATTTCTGCCCAGAACACAACTGGGGGAGAAAGGACTACCTTGGAGCTCAGTCTTGGGCACAGTATCCTGCCCCCAACCCACCTGGCCCAGCTTCCTGTGAACCTGGAGATCCTGAGCCCACCGTCTGGGCCTGGCCGTGAATCCTGTCTACTGCGAGCCCTCTGGTCCCTGGGGTACCAGTGGTTGGTACAGTTACTGGACAGATGCTATATGTGCCACCACCTGACCGGGGGCCTTTGCCCACTCAACCAGCTGCTCTAGCCTCTCTGCCAGCTGGACCAGCTGGGCCCTCAGCTGGAGGAGGAGAGCAGCGTTGTCCCAGGCAATCCTGCCTGGGGTCGGAAAGCCCTCTGCACCTCTCTCAGCCATCCCTGCCCACAGCCTGAGGAAATGGGGCAGGTGGAGACCCCTCCTTCAGCTGCCAGCCCCTAGCCCTCCTGGCCCACCCTGGGGCAGCCAACGTGGTGCAAACATCTGCTCTTGGTTCTTGAGCTCTTGATATCCCTAGGCTGCCACAGCCAGTTCCAGCTGAGCCCTTGGGCTTGCTGGAGGTGAGGGCTCAGTGGAACCAGGCCCAGGTCACACAGCAGTTTCCGCTGAGTGCAGACAGCGTCCCTGTTCAGCTGTGCCCACTCCTGGTGCTGCTGCAGCTGCTCCCGCACCAGCCTCACTTTGTCCTCTGTAACCAAGCCAGAGGGAAGGGCTGGGGTCAGAGACCAGCGCACTGGGAGAGTTCTTGGACTCTAGCACCTGGACCATGCTCTGAGGCAGGGGAGGAGGGACTGGGTCCCCAAATATGAGCACTGAGAACACCTTGGCTGGCCTCCCTGGCCTGTCCCACTCACCACTTACCTGTGAGCAGCTCCAGCAGCATCCAGACAGCCTCTAGGGCCCTCTCCATGCCCTCAGCCTGGGGTCCACAGACCCCTCGGAGACACCCTGTGAACACACCCCCACTGAGTCTGGTGCTAGCTCCCTTTGCCCCACCCCGGACCCTGGGCTGCAACTGCAGGTGCCTTATGGCCCCCTTTCAGCCCTCAGGCCCCAGCTGGCCCTGCCCCAGCTGAGTCAGGAGCCGCTTGCCCGGGGTCAGCAATGCCAGGAAAGCACCATGGGCCTTCTTGAAGCTCTGAGCTACTGGCACAAGCTGCTCCAGGAGCCCCCACCTGGGGACCAAGACAAGGTGGTCAATGGTACCCTCCCTGAGCCAGCACTCTCTGCCCAGGTCCCCCAGGGCCTCACCTGGCCTCTGCCCACTGCACCGGTGGGCCGGCAGCTCCACTGGGCTCTGAACCTCCTGCAGCCCGAGCTTCACCTACAGCGCCCGCTCCCACAGCAGGGACCAGAGCAGCTGCAGCACAGGACAGGAGACACAGGGAAAGGGCATGGGACATGGGACAGGGCTGGGTAAGGGTGACACCTCTGCCCAGCCCTTTCATCACTGCTCCTCTGGTAGTGTCTGGGGCCCAGAGCCTGCAGTCCACCAGGAGCTGCTTTGGCCTGTGGCTCAGTGAGGACTCGGGGTCCCAAAGTGTCCCCACCTGGCCCTGTCCTCTCCACCATGTACCTCCTGCTCCAGCAACTGGGCAGCAGCCACCGTGACATCAGGGGCCAAGGGTGCCTGCAAGGCCTGCAGCTACTCTCTGACATCCAGCCAGCTGTTAAGGGTATCCAGGGGCCCTGGGGACACCTGCAGAGGGGTTCACTGAAGTCCCCCTGGGCTGAGCTTGACCTGCATCCCACCTCGGAGCTGCCCTGCCTCACCAGCACTGGCCGGCCAGGCCCCTCCTGCACAGCTTTTGTCACCACTGTCACCTCTGTCACCTCAGTCACTTCAACGCCTGGGGCCCCACCCGTCCCAGGAGACCCCTGATGGGAGTGGGCCTTGAGGAGTTGTTGGTGAGGAGGGGCCCCCTTGGGCCCTCGGGCTGACCCTGGTGCAGCACCTTCCCAGGCAGCCCAGCGCTGAGGCCTGGTTTCCCCTGTGCAGGACACCGTGCAACCTGCGAGGACAGGGACACAGGGTGGTCTGCAGTGGCTGGGCCAGGGGACCCACAGCAGGGAGGAGCCAGGAGCCCCTGGAGCCAGGCCACCTCTGCCCCTGGCCTTCCCTCTTGGGACTGACAATGGTCTAGCTGCCAGTCCCAGCACTCTCTTCTTGGCCTTGTCTCCCAGCAGCCTCAGCCATGAGGGTGGGTCAGGGGCTGCAGGGTTGGAGCTCCTGACCCCTCCTCCTCAGTTCCCAGCACAGTGAAGGAGGGCACGGTGCTCTCACTCCCACTCAGGCCCCATCCAGCCCATCCACACTGCTTTGGGGCTCAGAGTGGTGGCTGCTGGCTATGGGTTCCAAGCCTGCCTTGATGCAGACCTGGGGTCGGAGGAATGGGAGGCAGTGCACACATTTGGGGGGGCCCTTGTGCCTGGAAGGCTGAGCTAGGGGTTGCAGAACCACCCCTGGGTTCACCCACCTCCTTCTCTGCAGCCACATAAACCCCTGCTCAGCCAGACCCTGAGACCCTGGGCTGCAGCCCACACCTCCACGTGGCGCTCACTGGCCTCTCCCTCCTCCACCCTTGGGGCCTAGACACCCCACCCAAGGCTTCCTGGCACCCCAGACTTGTCAGCATACTTTGTCCACACCCTTCCCCACCCTGCTTAGGATGAACCCCCTCCTCCAGCCAGAAGCCCCTCCTCCCAGGCCTGCTGGACTATGCGGTGAGGCCCTGCAGGTGGAGGGCTCCCAGGTCCCTGCAGGATCATGGTTTTCTAATGTGTTTTTGTGGCCAGGTGGGCACCCAATGTGGACCCATTTATAAGTTCATTCATTCATCTGTTGATTCCTTCATAGTGGATGCTGTGTGCAGCAGACAAGCCACGCTGGGTCCCAGACCCTCCCAGGAGCCTACCCTGCTTAGGGAGGGGGTTCCCTGCCTTTGAGGGAGCCAGAGGCATGGACTGGCCCCTCCGTGCCTGACAGTAGAGTGTCCTGGGAGGCTCTGAGCCTCTCCCTCTCCCTTTACCTCCCCCTCCCCCAGCCTGTGACCACTCAGGCCTGCTCCTGCCTAGGCTCGTATTTTTCCCCAGGTTTGTGATGCTGTTGCCTTGGGAATGTTTCATTGGAAAATGTTGGGTGCGGTGGGCGGGCAGGCCAGGGCAGGCAGGCAGGCAGACTCTGTGGGTGGATAGGTGGGCGGTGCCTCTCTTGGGAGGGGCTCACACTTTAGCAGGGCCCACCCTGCCCTTCCCACTGTGTTCTCAGCCCCCACCTCCTGGCCCAGGGAACACCTAGCGTGTGGGCCCTTATGGAGCCTCATTGGGCTAGAAGAGGTGCATTCCAACATAGGCCTTCCCCACCTAGCACACAGACTGCCTCGTGCCCACCTACCTGCCAGCTTGTCCTCACAGTGCCAGGCAGTTTCCTGGAGCAGCCACCCCATCTGGCCTCAGAGCCTCTGCCCTGGGGCTGCGTGCCCCTCCCCCACGCTCCCCATTCTTCCTCAGGCCTCCCACGGGGGGGGGGGGCATACATGTGCCCCCCCCCCCCAGGCTCCTGACACTCGGTCCACGTGTTCAACTCCCCACCCAAGACAGGGCTGGACAAGACTGGCGAGGGCCTGTGACTGAGAAGCAGGAGGCCAGGGGGCCCTGGAAGGCCACAGGGCTGACTTGGAGCTGCCTCTGGCCTTTCCCATCAGGCACCTGGGACCAGGGTCCTAGGCTGAGCCAGGGTCCTCCTGGACAGGGACGGCAACACCCACCCAATAGGATCCTGAGATGGCCTTGCTTTCCTTGGCAGCTCAGGCTGGCCACGTGGCCCACTTTCCACCCTGGGGCTCTCATATCGCAGCAACTGACTGATGTGGCCCATGAGGGAGGAGAGGAGAAAGCAGAGGCCCTGACCCCAGCTGCCTCATACTCCTGCTCACTCACACAGCTGAAGCTGGTTTGCGGCAGCCCATGGCCCTGTGCACTGTAACTCCAAGGGCCTGTCCTCGGTCCTGGGCCTTTGCACAGGTCATGTCCCTGGCCAGGATCTTCCTTCACGGTGCCCTCCCCTTGCACATCAAGCTGGTGCCACCTGGGCATTTTTTCCCAAGGCCCCGCATGACCTAGTGCCCCCTCCCCCCATCCTCTCTCTCACCCCCATCTGGGCTAAGCACAGGCCCAGCTCTTCCCGCACCACTCTCACCCTTCAGGTGGCAAGCGCTGCAGGCACCACTAACATGCATGGCAGGGGCTGAGCCAAACAGAATGCAGTCAGAACCAGGTCTGCAGATGAAGTCCAAATCAGTCCCACTCACCCCCAACAGCAGTGACTCCCCAGCCCTCTTAGGGGTGAATCTAACCGGTGAGCAAGCTGCGGCATGTCTGACGGTGGCAATGGGCCCAAGTGGGACCTGGGTGGCCATGGTCGGGCTGGTGTGGACGAGATGGCTTTGGCAGGGCAGCCCGATGTGGGCTAGAACCAGGAGCAGAGCCAAGGTTTGGGTGGGGCGATCCTGTGGGGGAGAAAGCTGAGATGGCCCAGGAGGGTCAGGAGGGAGCCGGGATAGAACCTGCTGTCACCAGGCCTGGGCTGAAGACATCAGAACCGAGGGCACAGCAGTTCTCATGCCTGAGCTTTTCGCACATGTGGAGGCTCCAAGCCCTGGAAGAAGGGGCTGGGGACTCTGATTCAGGCAGAGAATTGTCGCTTTCTAGATTGGCAGGAGATGCACATGGAGGTAAGAAGAGGCTTTTCTTTACAAGATAGAGATTTACCAGGCAGAAGATACAGCAAGAGTAATAGTTTGTAAGTCACTGGTGTGTTTGTCTGTGCGACTGAGAAGCCCAGAGAGTCTGGGAGACCTGAAATCCCAGGGACCTGCGCCCCTGTCCCAGGTGGAGGAGACATGGCCAGGAGGCAGGTCCAGGCAGACTCTCGGCTACTCTCAATCACCAGAACCCAAGTCAAACTGGCTTTTTTTTTAAAAAAGAGAGAGACATTGTTGGCTCAAAACACAGGGAAACAGTGAGGGAGGCCTGGCTGACGGGGGCTTGGACGCCGCCTCTGGGCTGGCTGCTGTGTGTGTTGGCTCCACTCTCAGACTCAACCTGCCTGTGCTGGCAGCTGCAGGGGGAACCAGGAGAAAAGGAAAACCAGGTGTTTGTCTCCCAGCAGACCTGGAAAGTCTTCAGCAAGTGTCCTGGCAGTACCCAGGGCTGGAACAGCATCCAGAACCTCTGCCTGCTGCAGGCCTCATTGCCAGTGCAACACCTTTGAGATCTGTGGACACGGGTCTGCTTGTAACCTGTCACTCCAGGGCGACAAGCAGAGTTAGAACCTCTGACCGCCAACCCAGCCCTCACCGGCCCAGCTGAGGAACGACTTGAAACACAAGCAGGGCTGAGAGGCCCAGGCGTTGATCCCTTGGCCTGGCCAAGTCTATCACCATCTTCCCTGAGCAGAGCAAGGCCTTCGTGCCCTCCGTCTGGTTGGTCTCTCAGGCCACAGCTAGTAAAAGCCCATTCTTTGAACCAATTTCTCATCAGTTGCGAGGACCTGCATTGATGACAGAGAACTTCATAAGAGATGGTTTAGGCGGAAACAGGATTGGTTAGCACTCACATGTGAGAAGCCCATGGGCAGGACACCTTCAGGAATGGGTTGATCCAGCAGGTCAGTCACATTACTTATTTTTTCTCGCTCTCTTGGGTTTATTTTCTGCTGTTTGGCCACAGTCTCAGGTTAGAGGTGGCAATGGGGCAGCCTAGAAACATCATCACAGAAGGAAAAAGGAACTCACTTGCCTCACTCCCATAAGTTCTAGAAAAATCACTCTAGCTCTCATTGGGGCACTTGCTGTTATGGGTGGAATTGTGCTCCCTACCCCAAAAGCTGTGTTGAAATCCTAGCCCTGTACACGTAAATTTGAACTTGTTTGGAAATGGAGTTTTTGCAGATGATATAATCAAGTCAAGATGAGGTCACTGGGTTGGGCTCTAAGCCACTGTGACTGGTGTCCTTATAAGATAACTATGTGAACTCACCAAGTGCCAGCGGGGGGCCAAGGGGCACCACAGGTGCTGGACTAGGTGAGATGGACTTGACCTCGGGGTTCAGAGGGAGCACAGCCCTGCGACACCTTGATCTCAATTTCTGGCCCCAGAACTGAGAGAGGCTGACTCCCTGTGATGCCGGGCCACCCGCTGTGGCCCCAGGAGATGATGCACCTGAACATTTGGGACAGATCAAAGTGGCCTCATTGAAGTCCCTGCATCCCTGGAGTGAGGATGGTTAGCACGTAGCCTGAAGGTAGGGAGGGTGGATTCGAGGAAATGTCTGGACAGCTGCTGAGGAAAAGGGGGCATGGATGCCAATGGGCTGAAGGGCAGATAGCTGACAGCTGGGCCTGGGCCGAGTGTGCTGAGAGTTGGAGGAGGTAAGCAGTGCCCTCAAGGGTTGGTCCCTGGGAAGGGGTGACCAAACCTCCACCAATACCAGGAGAGGGAGTTTGGGCTGGCTCCCGGCTCCCACCCCAGCACGCCTGAGCCAGATGCCTGAGCCCGAGTCTGGGGAGTGAGGGCTCCAATAGAAATAGCCTGCCTTACAAAACCAGCAGCTACACCTCTTGCACACCTGTGTCTGTGGTCTTAGTTATCTGACTGAAGTTACAGAATCTAAGAGACTTTGTGAGGCTGCAGAAAGCAGAGGGCAACACTGGGCAGACTTCTCCGTGTTCCTAATCCAAGTGGATAAAAGCTGACAACGAACACAGCCGATGTAACGATGCCCCAGCCTCAGCATGGTTAAAACCCCCCGGGCTTCTCGTTGCCCTGGATTGAGACCAATGTCTTCCCTGTGCTTTTCTGGGCCTGCAGACCTCTCTTGCTATGCTCTCCGAACGCCGTTGCCACGGGCCTTCATTTCTGTGCCTCCCTCATTCACCACGGCCGGCCTGCATCCACCTCTGCACTGGAGGTGTCTGATCGCCCAGCCACAGCACCAGCTGGCCCCTGAGCACAAGGTGCCCACGAGAGGACTGGTGTGATGCTCTGTGGACCCCCAGACCACAGGCGTCCTGTGGGTCACATGAGGACAGAGGCAGGACAGTAAATTGTCCTGTGTCAGGACGTAATGTGCATTGTGATTCTTCCTGAGAAAATGCAAATTGCTTGTGGCCCTTTCTCAATGGGACAGAAAAGGGTGCATTCCTGGTTCAGAGAGAGAATCGCCTCCACGGGACGCTGCATTGGTCACCGCACACTGAGGGCCCCTTCATGGCAAAGGAGGCAACGTGACAGGCACTCGACACAGGACCCACACGTCCTGCTCCACACGCTGCCGCCTCTGAGGCACAGCTGAGGTGTAGCTTGGCCGTCCCCACTGCCCTTAGAGGCGAGAATGGATCTTGAGCTCAGAAATGCTGTGTACGTAGGGAGGCTGCTGGGTCTGGGCGTGAGGGGTGGCCCCACTGGAGATCTGCTCTTTACACTACACTTGAGGCTCTGCATATGCAGAGGTCCTGGCTCCAGGGACAGCTCACTTCCACCAGGGGACACAGTCAGGGGCCCGCTGGCCTAAAGCTACAGGTGCCACCTGGTTGTTTTGGGGTCCATGTGCTGACCCACCAGCAGGCACGGAGAGGAGTTAGCATTGTGTCAGGAGGAGCTGACCCTGACCCTCAGGCGGACTGAGAGTCACAGCTGCTGGTGGGGGGCGAAGGGGGGGACAAGGAGGGTGTTCCGAGCTCACGCAGCCAATGCAGCTGTCAGAACATACTACCAGGCCTGGCCCCAGTGTGCAGCCTGCGGCTCAGACTCCTCAGGGGCTAGGTCACCCGCCAGGCAGGCCACCAGGCCTGGATGAGAAGGCAGGCTCTGGAACGAAGGAGGGTGCTCAGTGGAGGCTTTGGGACCAATTGCAGCAGTGGGGGAGGGGCCACATCCCACTAACCCTCCTCTGGTAAGTCTGTTATTTTTCTAGAAGTCACAGCAACCACGTTTGTGGAGTCAGTGGGTGGACCTAACATGGGGGACCTAACGTGAAGAATAGGTGGGTCTGAGTGGCGCAGGGTGGACTGTAGCAGCTGCTGTCAACATCCCTCCACAGCCCCAGTCCCCTCACTACCCTGCGCACGCGACTCCTGGTGACCACCTGTGCTAAGGGGGCCTGCCTGAGAGACCTCAGAGAAAGTCACAGGCTCGGGCCTCCTAGGCTTGGCTACTGTATATACAGTAGGGTCCATCCTCTCCCCTAAAACGAGTCGACGGGGGGCCATTTGAGGCTGGCATGCAGCTCCTCAAAGTCGCCTGAGACCCAGGCTCTGTCTGTTCCTGACCATTCTTAGCCTCAGCTTCAACCCTCATGCTCAGAAGAATGCTGTCAGGGCTCTGGCTGACATCTGCACACTGGCTAGAAGCAGGGAATGGCCTGGCGCAAAAGGAGACCTCTCTCCAGCTATGTCTCTTCCAAGGTGTGAACTGAAGTAACCCCATGAGGACAACTCTGCAGTATTGACTGAAGTCCTGAGTCCTTCCCGCTGTGATCCTGCGGATTCTGGGGATTTCCCTGCACACACCTGCACTCTTAACCCGAGACCATACACAGGTTATTCAGGGCTGCCCAGAGGGCAGCGGCAGGAGCCTGGACATGTTTCAGGTGTCAGCCCTTGCTGACCGCAGTTTACCCTCACCACCAAGTGCAGGCAGCTGTGGAAGAGGAGGGACGCCGTCCCCCAGGACGCTGAGCAGAGAGCTCTGGGCTGTGGGAGCCAAAGGGAGGGGGCAGAGCAGTCTGACAGCACACTCCTGGGGTTGCTGGAACATGTGACCCGAGCATCAGAACCTCTCCTCTCACAGTCCTGCAGCACAAGTCCCAAGTCAGTGTGGTGGCAGGGCTCCCTCGGAGGCTCTCAGCAGGATGCCCCTGCCTCTTCAGCTTCTGGTGGCTCCAGACACTCCTTGACTTGTGACTGCATCACTGTCTCGGCCCCTTCATGTGACTTCCCTTCTCACCATTGGATTTAGGGCCCACTGGGATAACCCAGGGTGGTCTCACCTCCAGACCCTTATCTACTTACACCTGCCAAGACCCTTTTCCCAAATAAGGCCACACTCACAGGTAATGGGGTGAGGGTGGGGACACATCACTTGGGGACCACAATGTAGCTGCTATAAGGAGGAAATACATGTTTGTGACAATGGGTTGAATTGTGTCCCCAAAAGAGATGTGTTGAAGTCCTAACCCCCAAGACCTCAGGATGTGATCTTATTTACAAATAGGGCTTTTGCGGATATAATTACTTAAGGTGAAATAACCTGGAGCAGGGTGGGCCCTCATCTGGTAGGACTGGTGTCCTTATAAGAAGACGGAGACCAGGGAGGCAGGGGTTGGAGCGATGTGTTTACAAGCCAGTTGTCTGCACCTGGGATAGTGTCCCTCACGGCCTCCAGAATGAACCAGCCCGGTTGGCCCCTTATCTTGAACTTGTGGTCTCCAGACTGTGAAAGCATGAGTTTCTGATGTTATAAGCTCCCAATCTGTGGCATTTTGACAGCCCTGAGACACGACTGCACCACCCGATCCTGTTGGCCTTCCACCCCAGTGACCACAGCACCCAGTCCCAGGAATCAGTGTTAGTTCAAACCAGTGCACAACCCCTGCCCGAGGTGTGGGCATCTGCCTGTCCCAGGCCCTCTGAGAGGGTGAGCAGAGGACTTAGAAGACCTCCTTGGGGAGATCTAGGACCCCTGAACTCGATGGGCCAGGCTCTGAGTGACTGGATTTGGAGGCAGTCTTTAGTTCTTGTGCAAATCAAGGTAGAGAGACCCCAGGACTGCCCATCTATTTTGGTTCTGGGGCTTATGGCTCCTGAGCCAACCATAGGGACCCTGGTGGGCCCTGTGGCCTCTGACACCTCTGTTTCCGACAGGTAGGGTCCCATCATATACACAGCAAAGACGATGAGGCAGGCGGCCGTGAAGCATGGCAGGGCCCCAGTGGTGAACCCACCCCAGGTCCCGACTGATCTTTGTACCTCTCCATCCACAAGACCCCGCTGAGCGCTCTGGACCCTTCCAGCTGCCCAAATTTCCTGTGCACCCTCACATTTGGGGTGCTCACACCTGTTAGCCAAGGGGCTGCTGACCATTCCTCACAATCAGCCCTGGGAAACTCCCAGAGCAAGAAGGCAAGTGTGGACTCCAGGAACCACCTAATGAGACCTGGAGGCTGTGGGGGCAGCCGCAGCCTGAGCAGGAGGGCCCACGAGAGGATCACGGGCTCCTCCAGGCTCTGTTCTCCCACTCCCTGGCCTGGCCCCTCTGCCTCTGTGACAGCAGCTGCCACCAAGGTCAGGGGTGGCTTTGACTCAAGTCCTAACCCCACCCATACTGAGATGTGACAGCATGTGAGGGCTGGCCAACAGCCCCTCACCTTCCTTCCGCCATCCCTTTCCCTCCAACCTGGGAGGGGCCGCCTCCCCAAATGTGCTTCTTCCACAAATAAGAGTTCACCCACACAGGAGTGGTGGGTGGTGGTCCCCTTCCTGGGGCAGGCCCCATCCGTGCTCAGGCAGGCGTGCTCAGGCCTGGCCTGCATGCTTCCCGCCACACCTCCCGGAGACCCGCCCGCAGGCAAGACGACCACCACCTGAGAAGTCGAACCGCAGTCCCATTGAACCTAAAGCAGAATCACCAAGACAGATGTGCCAATAAATTAAATATACTTGGGAAAGTCAGGGGGGTTACCAGTAATAAAGTGAGAAGGAGAATTCATTTTAGGAAAAGAACCGAAAGCAAGCGCTCTGCATCCGGGATGGGGAGACCCAGGCCGCGGCGGCCGCAGCAGGGGAGGCAGGGCCTGACCTGCTGCTTGAGCTGGAGAGCGCCAGGCCCGCGAACAGACCGGCCGGGGCCTTTGGAGAAACACTGGGACTTGATTCCCCAGAATCAGGGGAAAGGGGAGACCTTGAAGGAAGGGTCGGGAGGATTCTAGGAGAGACATAAGGAAGCCCAGCCCTGACACACGGTGGTGACACTGAACAGGCTCCGGGACAAGGGGACACAGTGGCAGTATCAGATTTCTCAGCAGCCATGCTGGACACGAGACAACGGTGTGTTGTTCTCGCTCCCTGAAGGACAGAATTTTGGACCTTAGATTTTCATATCTATTCAAATACCTTCAAATGAGGTCATACTAATAACAGTGTCCTCAGACCTCTAAGTCTCTGTACTGAGAGCATTTTGGAGATAACAGGAAGGAGAAAATGAGACGAGACAAGAGATAGGTCAGAGAGATGCTGTCAGAGATGGGCATGGAGCAGGTGTCCCAGCCACAGGACTACAGGAGAAGGTGCAGCCAGGAGAACTGGCAACAAGCATCCATAAAGCCACAGGTGCAGACACAGGTGGGAGGGAGGGGCCAAAGACACACGTGGTCACAGATACAGACACTGAGATAAGTGAGGGGGACTCAGCACGAGGATCAGCCATAAGAACAGCCAAAACAAGACAAAAATGTGCCTTCCTCTTAAAATCAGCAAGAGTCCTGGCCGGCGTGGCTCTGTGGTTACAGCATCAGTCCCTCGCACAGAAGGGTCGCAGATTCAATTCCCAGTCATGGGCACATACCTGTGTTGCAGGTTCAATCCCCAGCCTCTGTCAGGGTGTGTGCAGGAGGCAACCAGTCGATATGTCTCTCTCACATCAATGTTTCTCTCCCCCCCCCTTCCCCCCTCCCTTCCATTCTCTCTGAAAAGCAATGGTAAAAATATCCTTGAGTGAGGATTAACAATAAATAAATAAATAAAAAATAAATAAATCGGCCAAAGAAAATTTCATTTATGCAATAGGAAGCAGAAAAGCAAAAGATAAAAATAAAGCACAGCCAATAGACTCTATGCAATAAGACGGCAGAAAACTGTGCAAATCTAACAGCAGCTATGTGGTGTGAGCTTGTCAAAATCACTGGGTGAAAGGGATCCTCAGATTGGATTTGAAAAAGCACAGATCCAGCATCATGTTGGCTGTGTGGGCAGAACATAACTTTCCCTCTTCCTTTCCAAATGGACAGTCAACAGACACGAGACAGCCAAAGAGGAGAAAATGACCAAGTTAAATTACTTATGTACACACAGGAGCCCCACACATGGGACAGAGTCCGAGACAGAGAACTGAGGGATTCGTAAGTGAGGGGCCCAGACACCAGGGTGGGGGGCAATGATAGCAAACCTCTGCAATTAGGAGTTTGCCCTGCCCTAGGGATAGGTCATAAAAGTTATCTCTGATGATAACTGTTGCTATGGGCAAGGTCCCTAATTTAAATTCTCCAAAGGAGAGATGAAGGTGAGCCCACAAGGGTTTCAATTGCCTTCAGCTCAAAATAATTTGCATCCTGGGGAGACCTGTGCTGAACCCCCCTTCTCAAACGGGGACCCTCTCTCTGCTAAGGTGAGTAAGGTTCCCTTCCTGAAGTAGGTTTTTCTTTTGTTTTTAAAATATTTTTATTGATTTGAGAGAGAGGAAAGGAGAGGGAGAGAGAGAGAGAAACATCAATGATGAGAAAGCCATTCCTTGGGATTGAGTCTGCAGCCTGCACGGGAATCGAACTATAACCTCCTGGCTCGTAGGTTGTGCTCAACCCCTGAGCCGCCGGGGGGGGGGGGGGGGGGGCGGCCTGAAGCAGGTCCTTCTATCTAAACTCCTTTAGGCAGGTAAAGGGGGAGGTTCAAAGGTTCTTTCTGACTCTCTTGTTTCTTAAAAATAAGAAGCTCAGGCCCTGGCCGGTGTTCCTCAGTGGTTAGAGCGTCGGCCCATGCCCTGAAGGGTCAAGGGTTGGATTCCAGGTCAAGGGCAGGTACCTAGGTTGCAGGTTTGATTCCTGGTCCTGATTGGGGTGCATGCAGGAGGCAACCAATTGATGTGTCTCTCTCACATCGATATTTCTCTCTCTCTCTCCCCACCCCCTTCCATTCTCTCTAAAAAAAATATCCTCTGGTGAGGTTAAAAAAAGTAGCTTAAAATAATCAATATCCCGTATTTTCGGGTGGCAAACTCTGCTTCCCCTCCTCTGAAAGGGACAATCTTAGAACAAAAAGCCACAGGAACCAGAAGAAAGCCACCGCAATCTATGACCACGCAGGAGAGGAGGGCATCACATATGCTGACAGAGGGGCGACAGGACAGAGCACCCAGCTGCTCACCGTCTAAGGAAATGCAGGCCACATAGGTCCACCCATAGCACCCCACCACACACACCGGAAGTCAGATGGACAAGAATGAAGATCCAGCGAGAAGACTGTGAATTTTGCTTGCTAGACACTAGATCCTCACTTAGGGCACATGTGGTGTTTTGAGTCCACAGGGGATGTTTCTGACCATTAATCACAAACGAATCTTGGAACATCCCAAGGACCACTATACTAGCCCATGGGTGGTCTTCTGACCAAAAAGGATTAATATTAATTCATTTTAAATAAACTAATTAATTAACCAATCTCTAACCAAACAAACAAATATCCCATGAGGCAATGGTTGCACCATTTGTCCTCTCTTCCTTTTACTAACAGGACTTCCCAGCCTGAGTTTACGATGGGACGCAGCAGCCCCATGGTGAACAGCATCACCCAGTGACCGGATGGCAAGCTGTGGCCATGTGACAGGTCCTCTTTCCCTTCCCCAAAGCCAGGAGCAGGTAAGGAAGGCAGCTGGGTCCTCAGGAGCCCCACAGGAGCCTCTACCAGCATGCATACCCCCTGCTGGACTTTCTCTGTGATGGGGAAATAAGCTTCTATCTTATTTAAGCCACTGTCTCCTTGGGTCTGTTTGGACCACATCAGCCTGGTTCATGGCCTAACAAATACATACCGCATGGTCAGAAACTAAACGGTATGTGACCAGGTAACCCTTGAGTTAAAATGGAAATTGTAAAGCAAATTAAAAAATACCAAGAAACAAATGATTATGAAAATATCACCTACAGGCCCTGGCCGGGTGGTTCAGTTGGTCCAAGGTGACAGATTTGATTCCCGGGCAGGGCACATACAATAATCAACCAGTGAATGCATAAATAAGTGGAACAACAAATCTCTGTCTCTCTGTCTCTGTCTCTCTCTCAAATCAATAAAACAAATTTAAAAAAATCACCTACATTTTGTGGGGTACAAATAAAGCAGTCTTTACCAGGAAATGTACCTGTTTTAAATACCTTTATCAGGAAATATTAAAGGTTAAAATAAAAAGAGTGAAGCTCGGCCGGCAAGGCTCAGTGGTTGAGTGTCGACCCACGAAACAGGAGGTCAGGGTTCGATTCCCACTCAGGGCATATGCCCAGGTTGCCGGCCTGATCCCCAGCAGGGGGCTTGCAGGAGGCAGCCATTCAATGACTCCCTCATCACTGATGTTTCTCTCTCTCTCCCTCTCCCTTCCTCTCTCTGAAATAAATAAAAACATATTTTTAAAAATTTCAAAACAGTTAAGAGTTAAGCCCCAAAATTTGGCAAAATGAAGAAGGGAGCAAATCTAAGAAACACAAAATAAAAAAAATTAATAAGAGAGGGAATTAATGAAACAAAAGTTCAAATAAGTAGCATGTAACAAACCCAAAAGTTGTGGGGTTTTTTTAAGATTAATAAGATAAACAAACTTTTAACAAGACTGATGAAAATGAGAAAAAAAAAAGAGAGAGGAAAGATATAAAAATTAAAATAATAACAATAAAAAGGGAAATAATATGTCTGAGAAATCAAGGCATTTGAGTGCCTATCACAATGGACACATTCCTAGAGAGACACAAAATACCAAGAATGGACATAAGAGCTAGATACATTCAGTAACCAGAAAATAAAATGGTGGTTAAAGCAATTGCCACTGTAGAAACTCCAGGACTTTACTGGTAAATTGTACCAAACTTGCAAAAAAAAAAAAAAAAGTTTTACCAACTCATGCCAGTTGTTGAGAGAGAGAGAGAGAGAGAGAGAGATTGAGAAAAAGAAAATCTACCAAGCTCATTTTATAAGGCTAGTGTATTACTGTTTCCAAAACCAGAAAAGGACAACGCAGGACACAAAAGTCCTGGCTCATCCAACTGTGCGCACAGATGCAAACATGCTAAATAAAATGTTACCTGTGGCCCTAGCCCATGTAGCTCAGTGGTTAGAGCATCAGCCTGTGGACTGAAGGGCCTTGGGTTCAATTCTGGCCAAAGGGCATGTACCTGGGTTGCAGGACGCTTCCCTGGCCCCAGTCAGGGCTCGTGCAGGAGGCAACCAATCAATGTGTCTCTCTCACATCCATGTTTCTCTCACTCTCTCCTCACTCTCTCTGAAAAGCAATGGAAAAAATATCCTCAGGTGAGGATTAAAAAACAATAAGTGTTACCTGTGAATGAACCATATTTCAGAAAGTAACAGCACATGAGGATCTGGAATGCAAAGAAGGCTCAACCTCGGAAACTCAATGCTATTCACTTCATTTGTCAACTTTAGGGGAAAATGATGATCTCAATAGATACAGGACAGAATTTGATAAAGTTCAATACCTATTTATGATTATGAAACAAAAACAAAAGCCTTTAGCAAATTAGCACTGAAAGCATAACTTTTTAAGTGTCCTTTTGATTTTGCCTAATAGAAAAACTCACCCTTGGAGAATGGGAAAGGACAGGGATGTTCATAACCACCCACAGTTTGTACAGTATTGAAGATCTTGGCCAATTCTACAAGGAAATAAAAGGAATAAAGGGGTAAAAGGATTGGGAGAAAAAATAAAAAATTGTCTATATTGGCAAATGATATTATTTGTACCTTTAAAAAAAGCAACAAACTCTTAGAAACAAATGGCTCTACTCTCTAATACTGAGAAAGAGAGGGCTATCCTAGCTGAACACGGGCCCCATTCACCCCACCCTAGGATTCAAGTTGGCGGGTATCCTCCAACTTGTGGGATCTTCCCCAGATCTCTAGATTCCTCAGAGACTGTCCCCCTTCCTGCCTTCAGCTGGTGGCAATTTGGGGAGATGCTCGGAAACCCTGAGAATCCTGTGTCAGAAGCCCGTGTTGGGGAGGGGAGCTCACCTGCTCTGGGTCCCTGCCTGGGGTCTGCACCCCTGTCCTAGCACCTTTAATCCAGTTTGCACAGGCAGGACTGACATGGGGGCAATCCAGGGCCATGAGCTTGGTTTGCTTCATAGCGTGTCATATTTTCATATATGGTCTAGGGCTTCCATTTGTGTATTGCTTGCAGGGTAGGGTACTTAAAATGTAAGGGTAATGATTATTTGATGATATTGAAAACGATTGCTATTTAGGCACAGTGAGGTGTTGTGACGAGTATTTTGTAAGAGCCCTTGTTTTTGATAGATGTGCACTGATGATGGGTGTGGGAGAAAGATGGGCCGTCTAGAGACCAAAGGTTGGACCTGAGTTCTGAACTGTGAAGTAGGTAAGTGGGAGGGATTTTTTGTTGTTGTTGTTTTTAAATTTGTTTTGTTTTTATTGATTTCAGAGAGAGGAAAGGAGAGAGACAGAAACATCAATGATGAGAGGGTCGTTGATCGGCTGCCTTCTGCACTCCCCCTGCTAGGGATCGAGCCCAAAACCCTGGTATGTGCCCTGAATGGGAATCTAACTGTGACTTCCTGGGTCATGGGTTGAAGCTCAACTGCTGAGCCATGCCAGCCGGACTAAGTGGGACCTCTTTATTCTACTTTTTTACTTTAGTATGTTTTTGAATTCTCCTCTATAAAAATTGTTTAAAATCGCCCAGCTGGGCATGGCTCAGCTGTTGAGCATTGAACTAGGATCTAGGAGATGGCGGTTCCATTCCCAGTCAGGGCACATGCCCGGGGTGTGGTCTGGATCCCTAGTTTGGAGCATGCAGGAGGCAGCCGATCAATGATTCATCATTGATGTTTCTATCTCTCCCTCTCCCTTCCTCTCTCTGAAATCAATAAAGATATGTTTTTTAAAAAAAACTGTTTAAAATAAAACTAATTGGCTTCATTTGTATTTTTTTTAAATCCTCACCAAAGCATATTTTTTCCATTGTTTTTCAGAATGTGGAAGGGAAAGGGGGAGAACGAGCGAGAGCGAGAGAGAGAGAGAGAGAGAGAGAGACAGGGATGCGAGAGAGAGACTGACTGTTGCCTCCTACACGTGTCCTGACCTGGGGCTGGGGATGGAGCCTGCAACCAAGGTATGTGTCCTTGGTCGGAATGGAACCCAGGACCCTTCAGTCTGCGGGCCGAGGCTCTAACCACTGAGCCAAACCAGCCAGGGCCGAATTGGTTTTTTGTCTACCTGATCCCAGTTACCTCATTGTGCCCTTGGATGTTTTCTAGATAAGACTGGGAAGGTTTGAGATACTTCTCTTTCAAATCCAGATATCCTTTTCTTCTCTCTTTTTTTTTTTTTTTTAAATATGTTTTTATTGATTTCAGAGAGAGAGAGAGTGATAGAAACATAGATGAGAGAGAAACATCAACACTGATCTGCTGCCTCCTGCACGCCCCCCACTGAAGGTCAAGTCAGCAACTCAGGCATGTGACCTCACCATGAATCGAACCTGTGACCTCTTGGCTCCTGGATTGATGCTCAACCACTGAACGACACCATCAGGGCCAGTTCTCCTTTTCTTGATGGAACTGGAACATTTCAGTCCCATCCAGAACCTTTAGTCTTTTCCTTGAGCCATGTTGTTACTTGAAGGGTCTACCAGGTGCCTGCTTAATTCATTGGGGATTTACCATCCTTGGCTTAATCCTTGATTTAAGGCTGAGACATACCAAGCTCCCGTCATTCAAAGTATTCCTGTGCAGGGTTGAGAAACAGTCATCTCTTCTAACTTTATAAGTCTCTGAAATTATGGGCTGTCTCCCTTTCCCTTCATCCTGCATCCTGCTTGCAAACCAGCCCACTCTCATCTAAGCAACTCTCTTTCTAATTCTCAATGTAATTTTTAAAAAAATATGTCTTTATTGATTTCAAAGAGAGGAAAGGAGAGGGAGAGAGAGATAGAAACATCAATGATGAGAGAGTCATTGATCGGCTGCCCCCTAAGCCTGTGCCCTGACCAGGAATCAAACCGCGATCTCCTGGATCCTCGGCCGACGCTCAACCGCTGAGCCACGCCCAGCCGGGCTCAATGTAATTTTTAAAAATTGATTTTAGAGAGGAAGGAAGGGAGAGAGAGAGAGAAACATCAGTGTGAGAGTGATATACCGATTAGCTGCCTCCTGCACACACCCTGACAGGGGATTGAACCCTCAACCTGGTTATGTGCCTCACTGGGAATCAAACCTGTGACCCTCAGTGCACTGGACGACACTCCCACCAACTGAACCACAGAGGCCAGGGCAGTAGTTTATTCTTTTTAATGTTATGTTTATGGAATGATTTTCTTAATTTCATTTTTGGATTGCTCATTGTTGGTATGAAATATCACTGACTTTTGTGTACTGATCTTATTATATTCAGCAATCTTGCTGAACTCACTTATCAGCTCTGATAGTTTTTCAGTGCATTTTCTAGGCCTTTCTGTATATAAAATCATATCATCTGCAAATAGAGACAGTTTTACCTCTTTCTTTCCCATCAGGGTACTTAGTGTTTATTTTCCTGCCTGTTACCCAGCTGGAACCCCCATACGATCAGGGATAGAAGTGAAAGCTGCAGCTTTTGTCTTGCTCTGATCTTAAGGGGAAGCCACCACCCCTTCACCACTAAGTAAGATGTTGGCTGTGGTTTTTTTCTTAGATGCCCATTTTCAGGCTGAGAAAAGTCCCTTCTCTTCCTAAGTGTTTTTGTCACAAATGGTGTTGGATGTTGTCGATTGTGTTGGCTGCATCTACTGATGATCACATGGCTTTCTTTCCTCCCTTTATTTACTAAATGTGTTGTGTTACGTTGATTAAGTTTCATATGTTGAACTAAGCTTACACTCCCTGGATAAATCCCAGTCACTTTGCTGGTAGATACACTCAGCTAATATTTGGTTGAGGACTTTTTGCATCTGTGTTCATAAAGGATATTGCCTGTAGTTTCCTTGTGATATCTGTATCTGATTTGGGTGATACTCTCTTCAAATGAGGTAGGAAGTCTCCCCCTTTTGGAAGGGTTTATGACAAATTGGTGTTATACTTCTTTAAACTTTTAATATATATATTTTTAAATATATTTTTATTGATTTTAGAGAGAGAGGAAGGGAAATAGAGAGATAGAAACGCCAATGAGAAAGAAACATCAACATTGATCAGCTGCCTCCTGCATGCCCCCCACTGGGGACTGAGCCCACAACCCAGACATGTGCCTTGCCTGGGAACTGAACTGTGACCTCCTGGTGCATGGTTGACACTCAGCCACTGAGCCACACCGGCTGGGCTCTTCTTTAACCTTTTGGTAGAATTCAGCAGGGAAGCCATCTGCCTGGGCTTCATTTCAAGGGAGTTGCGATTACTGTATCTCTTTGCTTGTTATAGGTTTACTCAGATCTTCTGTCTCGTTTTTTAAAATTTATCTTTATTGTTGAGTGTTTTACAGGTGTCCCCTTTTTTCTCCCATTGAGCCCTCCACCCCACTTCTGTCTCTTCTTGAGTTAGTTTAGCATCTCTGTAGTAGTTACTCCATCTCAAGTATGTTACCTAATTTGTTGGAGTGCATTTGTTCACAGTATTCAGCTATGATCATTTTAATTTCCGTAAGGTCAGTAGTCATGTCCCCTGTTTCATACAGGATTTTAATAATTTTAGTCTTCTCTCTTTTTCCCTTGGTCAGTCTAGCTAAAGGTGTTTTTTTTTTTTTTAATCTTTCCAAAGAACCTACTTTTGGATTCATTGATTTTCCCCACTGTTTCCCTGTTTCTGTTTCTGCTCACATCTTCATTATCTCTGTGTTCTGCTTGTTTGGGGTTTAGTTTACTCTTCTAGTTTCTCAAGGTGAAAGGTAAGGTCACTGGTTTGAGATCTTTCTTCTTTTCAGTTCAGTGTTTACAGTTATAAATTCCTCTGAGCACTGCTTCACTGCATTCTATACATTCTGGTTTGTTGTGTTTTTATTTTTGTTCATTTCAAAGTATTTTCTAATTTTCCTCTTTGACCCATTGGCAATTCAAAGGTCTGTTGTTTAATTTCTACATATTTGTGAATTTTCCAAATTCTCTTATTTTCAGGGTTGTGTAATTTCATTCTATTGTGCTCAGGCAACATCCTCACATGATTTCAATGCTTTTAAATGTGTTGAGATTTGTTTTATGGCTTGACAGATGGTCAGTCCTGGAGAATGTTTCTTGTGCCTGAGAAGACTGTATTATTTGGTGGTGGTGGAATGTTCCAAGCCCTCACTTTCCTTGCCAATCTCTGTGGCTGTTTTTCCATTACTGAGACTGGGTTGTTGTGATTTCCAACTATTGCTGCTAAAGTGTTCCTCCCACCCTTTAATTCTGTCAGTTTTCACTTCGTGCACTTTGAGGCTCTTTGTTAGGTACATATATGTTTATACAGGGTGTCCCAAAAATATACACACACTTTGAATGATTATCAACATTCTTTTAAATTTTCGAAATTTAAAAGAATCTACAAAGGAGTAACATCAGAGCAATGGTGACATGAGAGATACCCTTGGCCTCTCCCCCTGAAATTTCAACATATTAACTAACTATAATTCAACAAAGAATTCTCTACTCAATACAGAGACACACCTGAGAGATCCAAGCATTGAAACATCTAAAGGTGGGCAACAGAATAAATGGGGAGATGAGAAGGGAGGAAAGCTCAGACGGCCCTCAGATGCAGCCCTACAACTGGAGCTCTTAGCATGGCACAGCCTGGAGAGAGGAGGAAGCCAGTGGCAGCAGGTGCTTCCTTCAGCTGTCCGGGAGGAACAGAGTGCTGCAGGAGGCAGCCCAGCAGGGCAAGCAGACTGAGCCAGGAGACTCCTGACAGAGCACTGTGTTCTTCCACATGGCTGTCCACTCTAGGAAGGGGATATTTCTGACAAAGAAATGGAACCACAGAGCCCTGCCGCTCCTTGGGCTCCCATAACTTGCCTCCTGTTGCCCTCGGTGTTGGGTTGAGGATCAATCTATCTGTAAACCAAGAGCTATTGCAGTGGAGCCACTGTTTCCCTCTGACTGATCCCCAGGTTTGGTATTTGGGGTTGGACCTCATGGAGGTCCAGGGTCTGAGGTTTTCATTATGGTGAGGGCAAAACAAACCCCACCCTCATGCAGCATGGCTGTACTGTCTTTTTTTTTTTTTAATATATCTTTATTGATTTCAGGGAGAGCAAAGGAGAGGGAGAGAGAGAGCTAGAAACATCAATGATGAGAGAGTCACTGATCGAGCCCACAACCCGGGCATGTGCCCTGACTGGGAATCGAACCCCGATCACCTGGATCCTAAGTCGATGCTCAAGCGCTGAGCCATGCCCGGCTGGGCAGCTGTACTGTCTTAAGGAAGCCCATGGGCGGTCAAGTCTGGGAGATCACAGAGTAAAAAAAATCTTGCAATTCAGGGCCATCTACTGGAAACTGGTAGAAAGACCTCTTCAGAGAACGCTGCTATAGAAGAGAGATTTATGCCTAGATGAAGGAAAGGAGCAAATGCCATGAATAACCACTGTAATGTGGATGAGCAGAAAGAAAATAAAAAATCCCCAGAAATGTGGTATAAATGACAGAGATTTCAAGATTGCAGTTCTGAAAATACTTAACAAGATGTGAGAAATACAGACAGGCAATTCAGTGCACTCAGAAAAAAAATCAATGAACAAAATGAGGACTTTACCAAAGAGATTGAAACTTTAAAAGAGAATCAATCAGAAATCCTAGAAATGAAGCATGAAATTAAGGAGATTCTGAATGAGCTATGAAGCATAGAAAACAGAGCCAACCAGATGGAGGAAAGGATTAGTGATATTGAAAATAAGAATCTAGAAATGCCACAGAGGGAATAAGAGAGAGACTTCAGCATAAAAAAAATGAAAGAGCTCTATAAGAATATCTGACTTCATCAAAAAGGCAATATTAGAATAATAGGCATTCCAGAAGAAGAAGAGAGGGAGAATGGAACAGAGAGTCTATTCCAACAGATAGTGGATGAGAACTTCCTAAACCTATGGAAAGAACTAGATCCTTGAATCCAAGAAGCAAACAGAACACCTAGTTGCCTCAATCCAAAGAGGCCCTCTCCAAGGCACACTGTATTAAAACTGTCAAAAATCAATGACAGAAAAAATTCTTAAAGCAGCCAGGGAAAAGAAGGAAGTGACCTACAAAGGAATACCTATCAGAATTTCATCCGACTTCTCAGCAGAAACTTTACAAGCCAGAGAGAGTAGAACCAAATATTCAAACATCTGAAAGAGAGAAATTACCAGCCATGAATAATATATCCAACAAAATTACCCTTTAAATATGAAGGAGAAATAAAGAGGTTCCCAGACATACAGCAGCTGAGAGATTTTATCACCAGAAGACCTCCATTGCAGGAAACACTCAAGAGAGTTGTTCTATCTGAAACAAAGAACATAAGGTCACAACACTACACGTAAGATCACCAACAGACATACAGCATAAGCAGGGATAATTTGTGACAACAAATCATAAAAGGGGAGGGGTGAAGGTCTGAACTGGCAAAGAAGGGTGAACATCAGAAACAAAAAAAAATATTGTATACATGCAACTTTATTTTTTATAAACCTAATGGTAATCACACACAAAAATCCCCAAATCAGGACACATAGCTTAAAACAAGAGGACACAGAGGAAAGAAGTGTGAAACACCACCAAACAAAAACAGCAGACAGAAGACAAAGGAAAAGAACCAGTGGAGGCACAGAGCTACCAGAAAACAAGAGATAAAATGGCTACAGGAAATCCTCATGCATCACTAATTACCCCAAATGAAAATGGTCTGAATTCACCAATAGAGAGGCACAGAGTAGTAAAGTGGATCAAAAAACAAAACCCAACCATATGCTGCCCACAAGAGACACATCTAAGCTGCAAAGACAAAGATAGATTCAAAGTAAAAGGGTGGAAAATTAATCTCCAAGCAAATAGCATCCACCAAAAAGCAGGTGTAGCCACACTTATATCTGACACAATAGATTTCAAGACAACAAAGATAAGAAGAGACAAAGATGGACACTTTATAAAGGGGACAGTACATCAAGAAGACATAACACTTCTCAATATATATGCACCCAATCAGGGAGCACTGAAATATATAAAAAACAACTTAAAGAACTAAAGGGAGAAACAGATCAAAACACAATCATAGTTGGGGACCTTAATACTCCATTGATGGCTCTACACAGATCAACCAAACAGAAAATCAATGAAGAAATATAGGCCTTAAATGAAACACTAGACCAAATGGACATAACTGACATTCACAGAGCCTTTCATCCCAGAACATCAGGTTATACACTCTTCCCCAGGGCACATGGAACCTTCTCAAGGACAGGCTATATGCTAGGTCACAGAACTAGTGTCAACAAATTCAAGATTGAAATTGTACCGAGCATATTCTCTGACCACGATGCCTTGAAATTAGAAATCAACCGCAAAAAGGAAGTAAAGAAACCCACACATACATGGAGATTAAACAACATACTCCTAAAAAATGTCTGGGTCAAAGAAGAAATAAAAGAAGAGATCAAAAGATATATAGAGACAAATGAGAATGACAGTGCAACATATTGAAACTTCTGGGAGGCAGCAAAAGCAGTACTAAGAGGGAAGTTTATATCATCACAGGCCTATCTCAAAAAATGAGAGAAATCCCAAGTAAACAACCTAACATCACATCTTAACTAGAAAAGGAAGAACAAAAGCAGCCCAAAGTCAGTGGAAGAAAGGAAATCATAAAAATTAGAGTAGCATTGAATGAAACAGAGAACAAAACGACTATACAAAAATTAATAAAACAAAGAGCTGGTTCTTTGAAAAGATGAACAACATTGACAACCCCCTGGCTAGACTCACTAAGGGGAAAGGGGGAAAGACTCATATAAACAAAATCAGAAATGAGAGAGAAGTCACCACGGAAGTCACAAATACACAAAGGATCATACTAGAATATCATGAAAGACTATATGCTACCAACTTCAATAACCTAGAAGAAATGGATAAGTTCCTAGAAATATTTACCTTCCTAGACTAAATCATGAAGAATTGGAAAATCTAAATAGACTGATCAGCAGCGAGGAAATTGAAACCATCAAAAACCTCCCAAAAAAGAAAAGTCTAGGACCACATGGCTTCACCAGTGAATTCTACCAAAGGTTCAAAGAAGATTTGATACCTATCCATCTCAAATTCTTCCAAAAGATTGAAGAGGCGATACTTCCTAACACATTTCATTAGACCAATATAACCCTGATACCAAAACCCGACAAGGACACCACAAAAAAACAAAACTACAGACCAATATCTCTGATGAATCCAGATGCAAAAATCCTAAACAAAATACTAGCAAATCGAATGCAGCAGTACATCAAAAATAATACATCATGATCAAGTGGGGGTCATCCCAGGTGCACAAGGATGGTTCAGCATATATAAATCGGCCAATGTAATATATCACACTAACAAAAGAAAGGGTAAAAATCATATGATCTTATCAAGAGATGCAGAAAAAGCATTTGATAAGATACAACATCCATTTATGATGAACACACTCAATAAAATAGGAATAGAAGGAAAGTATCTTAACAAAGTAAAGGCCATATATGATGAACCCTCAGCCAATATCATACTCAATGGTGAAAAACTGACAGCTTTTCCTCTAAGATCAGGAACAAGACAAGGATGCCCACTCCACCACTTATCCAACATAGTTCTGGAAGTCCCAGCCAGAGCAATCAGGCAAGAGAAAGAAATAAAAGGCACCCAATAGGGAAGGAAGAAGTAAAACTGTCACTTTTTGCAGATGACATGATTCTGTATATGGAAAACCCTAAAGACTCCACCAAAAAGCTTTAGAAACAATAAACAAATACAGTGAAGTTGAGGATACAAAATCAATGTACAAAAACCCATTGCCTTCCTGTATACTAACAACAAAACTTCAGAAAAATAAGTGAAAAAAATAATTCCTTTTCCAATTGCAACAACAACAAAAATTACCTAGGAATAAACTTTGCGAAGAATGTGAAAGAGCTATATGCTGAAAATCACAAAGCATTATTGAAAGAAATTGAAACAGACACAGCAAAATGGGAAAATATCCCGTACTCATGGATTGGAAGAATCAACATGGCTAAAATGACCATATTACCCAAAGCAATACACAGATTTAACGCATCCCCATCAAATGTTAATGTCACTTTTTAAAGAAATAGAACTAGAAGTCATCAGATTTGTGTGGAACCACAAAAAATCCCAAATAGCCAAAGCAACCCTGAGAAAAAAGAAGGAAGCTGGAAGAATCACACTACCTGGCTTCAAATTACACTACAGAGCTACGGTAATCAAAACAGCATGGTATCAGCACAGAAACAGACACGAGGATCAGTGGGACAGAATAGAGAGGCCAGGTATAAAACCACATGTACATGGGCAGGTAATTTTCGACAAAGGAGCCAGAAACACACAATGGAGTAAAGATGGTCTCTTCAATAAATGGTGCTGGGAAACTGGAAAGCCACATGCAAAAGAATGAGACTGGATTAGTTTGTCCACGTGTACAAGAATTAACTCAAAAAGGATCAAAGACCTAAATGTGAGGCCTGAAACAATAAGTTACATAGAAGAAAACATAGGTACAAAACTTACGGACCTTCGTCATAGAGAACATTTTATGAGCTTGACCCCAAAGGCGAGGGAAGTAAAGGCAAAAGTAAGTGAGTGGGACTGTGGCAAACTAAAAAGCGGCCAGCAAAAGAAACCAACAACAAAACAGAGAGGCAGCCAACCAGATGGGAGATGGTGTTTTCAAACAGTAGCTCCCACAAAGGTTTACTTTCTAAAATACATAAAGAACTCATAAAACTCAACACCAAACAACCCAAACAGTGGGCAGAGGACCTGAGCAGACACCTCTCCCAGGAAGACATACGAACAGCCAACAGATATGAAAAGATGTGCAACCTCACTAGCTATTAGGGAAATACAAAAACTGCCGTGAGATACCACCTCGCACTGTTAGAGTTGCTGTTATCAACAAGACGAGCAATAACGTGCTGGAGGGGTTGTGGAGAGAAGGGAGCCCTCCCTCACTGCTCGTGGGAATGCAGACTGGCACAGCCTCTGTGGACAGCAGCCTGGCGATTCCTCAACAAGTTAAGAATAGAGCTACCATACGACCCAGCCATCCCTCTCCTGGGTGTATACTGGAACAACGAAAACACGTATTCGCGAAGATATATGCACCCCCACTTTCACTGCAGTATTATTCATGGTGGCCAAGACGTGGAGACAACCAAAGTGTCCTGCGATAGAGGACTGGACAAAGAAGATGTGGGACATGCACACGATGGACACTACTCAGCCGTGGAAAGGGTGAGATGCTGCCATTTGCCACAACATGGATGGACCTCGAGAATATTATGCTCAGGGAAATACGTCGGACAGAAAAAGCTAAGAACCATACGATTTCACTCATATGTGGGATATAAAACTGAAAATGGTGGACACAAAGAGCAGTGTGGTGGCTGCCAGAGGGAAGGGGGTGGGGGGTGAAGGGGTCTTAATATATGGTGATGGGAGAAGATATGGCTTTGGGTGGAGGGCACACAGAGCAATATACAGATCTTGTAACACGAAAACCCACACCTGAAACCTCTATGTTCATATTAACCATTGTAACCCCAATAAATTTAATTTAAAAAATAAAATAAAAGTATCTACAGAAATGAATAATTTTTTGTGTGTGTCAAAACACCTGTTTTCAAACTGATGACCATTCTGGTCCAGGCACTGCTGATAACTCGAAGCAATGGAATCTTAAACATCAAGAATCATTTTGCCCGACCAGCGTGGCTCAGCAGTTGAGATTTTGGTTCGATTCCTGGTCAGGACACATGCCCAGGTTTCAGGCTTGATCCCCAGTAGGGGGCTTGCAGGAGGCAGCCGATCAATGACTCTCTCTCATCATTGATGTTTCTATCAGAATCTCTCTCTCCCTCTCCCTTCCTCTCTCTGAAATCAATAAAGACTTTTTTTTTTTTAAATGGGCAAAGCGCCCAGCCGGCCGTGGCTCAGTGGTTGAGCATCGACCTGGGATCCAAGCAATTGGGGTTCGATTCCTGGTCAGGGCACATGCCCGGGTTGCGGGCTCAATCAATGACTCTCTCATCATTGATGTTTCTCTCTCTCTCTCTCCCTCTCCTTTCCTCTCTCTCAAATCAATAAAGATATATTTAATAAATAAATAAATAAATAAATAAATAAAGGCAAAGGGCCTACATAGACACATCTCCAATGAAGACACACAGATGACCAAGAGACATATGAAAAAATGCTCAGTGTCGCTAATCATCAGAGATGCAAGTTAAAACCACAATGAGCTATCACCTCACACCTGTCAGAATGGCTCCATCAACAAATCAACAAACGCCATGTGCTGGCGAGGGTGTGGGGAAAGGGGAACCTGGTGCCCTGCTGGGGGGAATGCAGACTGGGGCAGCCACCATGGAAAACAGTAGGGAGGCTCCTCAAAAGATTAAAAATGGAGCTGCCTTTTGACCAATGATCCCACTTCTAGGACTATATCCTAAGTAAACCCAAAACACCAACCAGAAAGATTATATGCACCCCTATGTTCATAGAAGTGCAATTTACAAAAGCTTAGATCTGGAAACAGCCCAAGTGCCCATCAGTAGATGAGTGGATAAAAAGCTGTGGGGCATTCACACCATGGACACTACACAGCTGTAAAGAAGAATCTCGTACCCTTTGAGACAGCGTGGAGGGACCTGGAGAGCATTATGCTGAGTGAAATACGCCAGGCAGAGAAAGACAAACATCACATGATCTCACTCATATGTGGAATCTAATGAACAAAATAAACTGAGGAACAAAATACATCCAGAGACTTAGAAGCACAGAACAGACTGAGGGATCTTAGGGGGGGGGGTTAGGGGGTGGGCTGGGAGAGATTAATCAAAGAATTTATATGTTTATAAGCATAACTCATGGACACAGACATTGGTATTGGGAAGGCCTGGGGGTGGGACAGATGCGGGGTGGGGGGAATAAGTGGGGGGGAAAAGGGGACATCTGTAATACTTTCAACGATAAAGATAATTTTTTTTTAAACCCGCATTTATACATCTTATACCTGTATACCTATCTTCACTGTGGCAGAATCTCTTGTAGGCCAGTTGCACTAACAACAAACCCCATTTTTATGCATCTAAGAATGTCTTGGACTTTTTTTTTCATTTTTGAGGAACGATTTTGCTATTTAGGCAAGCAGAAGAGGCTCATGTATATTCAATTGGTAGCCGTACACTCCCTGTATTCTTCTTACATAATGTCTACCCCATAGTGTATATTATCTTTTCCAAACTGTTAAAACACTTTGTTTGTTTTCATTGATTTAAAAAAAAATTTTTTAATGTTTTTATTGGTTTCAGAGAGACCAAGGGAGAAGGAGAGAGAGAGAGAAACATCAATGATGAGAGTCATTGATCGGCTGCCTCCTACATGCCCCCTGCTGGGGATCGAGCCCGCAGCCCAAGCATGTGCCCTGACTGGGAATCGAACCACGATCTCCTGGATCCTAGGTCGATGCTCAACTCCTGAGCCACGCCCAGCTGGGCTGATTTTTATTTTTAATTTTTATATTTTTTAAAAATATGTTTTTATTGATTTTTAGAGAGAGGAAGGGAGAGTGAGAGAGATAGAAACATCAATGATGAGTCATTGATCGGCTGCCTCCTGCATGCCCCTACTGGGGATTGAGCCCCAAACCTGAAAATGTGCTCTGACCAGAATTGAACCGGTGACCTCCTGGTTTCTGGGTTGGCGCTCAACCACTGAGCCATACTGGCCAGGACCCATTGATTTTTAGAGAGAAGGGGAGGGAGGGAGGAGGGGAGAGAGAGAGAGACATGGATGTGAGAGAGACACATTGATTGGTTGCCTCCCACATGCACCCCGACTAGGGCAGGGGATCAAGCCTACAACCGAGGTACATGCCTTTGACTGGAAATCAAATCTGCTACTGGGGTTGTGGGTCCAATGCTCTAACTACTGAGTCAAACCGGCCAGGGCTTAAAACACTTTAAGCACTCAGTATTAGCACTGACGTGCAAGTCACATCTTTATGTTTCCTGAATGGTAGGACAATGCTTTGTCCCATCCTCACTCATCAGATGATTTTTTCATGATGAAAGAAGTTGAAATAAAAACAAATTACATAATCTTTTTGGTATTCTACATTGTATTTTGTTTTATTTTGGGGTGGATATATAATTGGTGACACTATAAAGTAAAACAAGAGAATGATTATCACCAAACATTACAAAAATGGTTCTCTCTGTTGGGACGGTGGGGATTGTAATTGGGGAAGGGCACCAGTTTTCTTTTTTCCCCCATTCCAGACCGTATTGTATTTTCTCCCTTGTTATTATTACCTATCATGAAAATGATTGCGTAGATGCCTGTTCAGACGTAGACCAGCCTCTATAGGCTGCCTCCTGGGACAGTAACTGCCTCTGGCAATAGTGTCTTCCTCTCATGATCGTGGCTGCATTTTAAAGTAACCAGGCTTTAGAGTTTTTAAAATTTCACCATTTGGAAGAATATATGTGTAATAAATTTCCAAGAACTTGCCAGCTGAGACTGCTGTTGTGGAGATTAGGATGCTGTGTTTGAGGAGGACAAGCTCAGGACCAGGGTCCCCCAGTGCAGGACTTCCTGGTCAGGCCTGTTGGACGCGATGCCGGCAGCACAGGAGGGCCTGCGGTTCCTGGAGCTTCTTCCTCAGGAGTTGACGCGGGGCCTGGGGAATCCAAGAGCACACGCCTCCCGGCCACTTCTGCTAGAACACGATGCCTTGCTGCCATCTGCTGGAAACTCGTAATAAATACCTACCTTTGCCACCATCATGGTCCAACACCCTGAAGCCATAATTAAAATATATTATAATGACCTGGCCCGCGTGGCTCAGCTCCTGAGCACCGACCTAGGATCCAGGGGATCGCAGTTGGATTCCTGGTCAGGGCACATGCCCGGGTCGCGGCCTCGATCCCCAGCCGATCAATGACTACTCTCTCATCATTGATGTTTCAACTCTCTCCCTCTCCCTTCCTCTCTCTGAAGTCAATAAAGGTATTTTAAAAAATTAATTAATTAATTAAAATATATTATAATGAACATAAGGAGCAGTTGTCTAAATTAAGAAGGGTGTGTACTACATGGCAGGGTCCCCTTAGAGGTGATGCTTTTACAGTCACTCCATAAAGCTCTCTCCTCCTCGTGGGCTTCCCTGAACCAGTGGTGAGGAAAGACAGGGTTGGACAGAAGAGGACAGACAAACTGAACCCCACAACTCTGAGCCTTCTGAACCCAGATGTAGATGTCACGTCTTTGGCCGATCGGCTCCTTTTCCCCCATTCTCAAACAGGGGCGGGTAGAGTCGCAGATCCCAGAGGGCACGTGGAGGAGACGCGTGGCTGAGTGCAACGTGGCCAGCAGCCCTGGCCCAGGACGGTGAAGGCCACATTTCTGTCAGTGCAGTGTCCCCAGGTCGGGCCCATCAGAGAGGCACGCCCCTCACCAGGGTGAGAAACGAGGTGGACAGAGCCGGCCACTGGGAGGCCCCGCAGGGCCCAGCGTTTGCCCTCTCTCCACTTGGCTTATGGTCTCTCTCTTCTTAAAAAAAAAAAAGTTTCTGTTGATTTTTTTAGAGAGATAGGAGAGGAGATGGAGAGAGAGAAGCATTGATCGGCTGCCTCCTGCACGCCCTCTACTGGGGATGGAGCCTGAGACCTGGGCATGTGCCCGACCTGGAGTCAAACCATGACCTCTAGGTGCACAGGACTGCGCGCAATCACTGAGCCGCAGCGGGCAGGCTGGCTTATGGTCTCTTAGCTACAGCCCCCCAGGGTGGGACTGCCCCCTCCCCTGGGGGGGGACCCAAGAGCAGTAACCCATCTGTAGACTCTCCTCCCTCTTCACAGGGCCCTGCCCTTAGCCCCAACCACAACCCCCCGGGGATCCTCCCAGCCATGCGGGGGGGAGCTGTCCCCCAGAAGGCTCTGAAATGTGTCTGAATGGGACGTTGGTGAAAGCAGCTGGGTTTTGACAAGGCTGCCAGTGGTCTGCGCCTCCACTGGGAGGCTCACGGCGTCCGCTGCCTCTCCTGTGGGATGTCCCCATGCTTGCCCTGGTTCCCCATCTTGCTCACTGGGGGGCATATTTCTGTGGAGAGAAACCCCACTCCAGCTCTCTGGTTACCCAGAGCCCCAGTTTGTACAGAAAAAGCAGGATAAATGCCTGATTTTCCCCCAATTTAATGGATTTAGTTATTCTCCAATTCTTGTACATTTAGGTTTTTTTCCAATTTTTCATAATTGTTCCATTTTTCTGTTTTATTTTCTTGTTATTGTGGTAAAATACACCTAACATAAAACTATCATCTTAACCTTAAGTGCAGTTCTGTGGCATTAAATACATGCATAATGTTATGCAGGAATCACCACCACAACTATTTCCGTCTTGTAAAACAGAAATGATGTCCATTAAACAACCGCTCTTCACTCTCCCTCCTCCCCTCCCCCAGGAACCACACTTCTACTTTCTGTCTCTGTGATTTGACTGCTCTAAGTACCTCATATAAGTGGAACCAGACACTATTTGTCTTTTTGTGTCTGGCTTATTTCACTCAGCACAACGAGGCCATGTTACAGCACGCGGCGGACTTTCCTTCCTTTTCCGGGCTGAGTAATAGTCCATCATGAGGTGGACCGCATTTTGCTTATTTGCCTGTCTATCGCTGTTTGGGTTGTTTCCCCCTTTTGGCTGCTGTGGACATGGGTGTACAAGTATTTATTCAAGTCCTTGCTTTCAATTCTGGGCAGTATATGCCCAGAAGTGGAATTGCTGGATCATATGATAATTATATTTTATTTTATTTTTTTGAGGAACTGCCATACTGTTTTCCACAGCAGTTAGACCATTTTATGTTCCCACCAGGAGGGCACAGTGTTCCAATTACTTCATGTCCTCACCAACACTTGTTATTTTCCCTTGTTTTTTAAAAAATAGTAGCCACCCAGCCTGGCTGGTATAGCCCAATGGTTGAGTGTAGACTTGTGCACCAAGAGGTTGCTGGTTTGATTCCCAGTCAGGGCACATGCCCGGGTTGTGGGCTCCATCCCCGGTGGGAGCATGCAGAAGGCAGCCGATCAATGACCCTCTCATCATTGATGTTTCTATCTCTCTCTCCCTCTCCCTTCCTTTCTCTCTAAAATCAATAAAGAATCTTTAAAAAATAAAAATAGTAGCCATTCTAATGGGTGTGAGGTGACATCTCATGGTACTTTTTATATATATTTCCCTAATGATTAGTGATACTGAGCATCTTTTCATGTTTGAAGAAATGTCCAGTCAAATTTTGCCTGTTATTAAATCAGGTTGTTTTGTTGTTGTTGAGTTTCAGTGATCAGAGCACAGATCCCCAATATTTGGAGGACATATTGCATATCCGCACCACGGAACTAGTATCGTCTGAACACCTTGAGACAGGAGCTGAGATACCCTTGGGGCCTGGAGCCCAGAGAATAGACTCCTAGGGGCCAGGCCTCCTCCAGGGGACTCTTGCACTCTGCCCCAGGCGGCTGCAGTTCAATGAGCAGATGGCCTCTCTGCCAGGCAGGAGAGCTGGTCACTTACTGCCTTCTTCACCCCACCCATCAGTCCAGGTCCCAAAGTGAGCTGGTTACAGGGTGGGGGCTGCTGGGAGCTATGGGGTAAACTGAATTCAAGGGTCAGCTGGAACCCGCCAAGGCCCCAGGAAAACAAGGGAGCCCACCCATGCTGAACCTGGGGACAGTGTTGTCCCTGGACCCTGGAGGGCAAGTGGGGTAGTGATGAGAGCTCCAGGGACAGGACACCTGGGTCCTGCCTGCGTATGAATAAGGAGGCACACCAGTGCCACCAAAGAGGCACCCCCCCCCATGCGCTGAAGCCCACTCTGAGAGCCCCTCAGGGGTCAATGTGGTGCTAAGTGGGTGCTGAAGCTGCCTCCTGCTTCCTGGCTTCCTGCCGCGTGCCAGGCCCTTTGCCAGCAGTGTGCACAGTCCCAACAGGGCCTCAGCCCAGGACCAACGGGCTCAGCTTTATGCCAGGGGCTGCACTGCTTCAGTCCCTGAGTTATGGACACCCACATGTCCCGGGGGCTCTGGCCCCTGTGTGCCAGCGCAAGTGTGACCTGAACATCCAGGCACCTGTGTGTTCCTGACTGGGGTCAGCTATTTTCACAATAAAATTTGTAATATTAAGTTGCCATCCAGGGACTTTACAGAATCAGGCAAATAAACAGCAGACAAAATACTGTTGGAAACATAACAGGACCTGCAATTCCCAACCGGAACCGCCCGATGTGGCAATTACAAGCTCTGGCAGGCCAGGAGAACCACCAGCCACCATCCCAGGCCAGTCTGTAAATGACTCCTTTGTTAAACTCTCCTCAGCTACCCTGTTTCCTGCCAGGACTCCCACTGGCAGACATACAGTATTTCCATTCCTTTAATGGCTACTCTTACATTTTTAACATGAATAGTTAACAAAGTCTAGTCAATCAAAATCTGCATCTTTGTCCTGAAAAGCAGAGGCATTAAATGTTTTAACTCAGACTGCTCTTTCTACTTCACGTTACTAATGTCTGATACATATATTTTTAATATATCTTTATTGATTCCAGAGAGAGGAAGGGGGAGAGTAGAGAGAGAGAAACATCAATGATGAGAGAGTCGTCATTGATCAGCTGCCTCCTACACGCCCCCAACCAGGGGCCAACCCACAACACCGGGCATGTGCCCGACCGGGGATTGAACCACCATATCCCGGATCCTAGGTCAATGCTCAACCACTGAACCATGCCCGGCTGGGCTAATGTCTGATATTTTAATGCCACCTGTTTTTCCCTTTTCATTTTAACCTCTGCTCATTCCAGTGTGTTGGAGGTTATTTGGGTTACGAGGTTTATTTACTTCCAACTTTACCTTCTATCCAAAAACTGGCCATGTCTCCTTGTGCACATGTATAAGACTTTCTCAGAATAGAACCTATTTGTGAAAATGCTGGGTCATAGTGTTATAGCCTCTGAAGATTCCAAAACAAGTGGAACAGGGAAACTGAGACAGATGTTAAACAGCAGTTTGCAGCCACCTAGTAAATCCCATCTTCCCTAAACCAGGGACACTCAAAAGTAAAACGTTTGCACTTTTTCTCCCCAGCCAGAGGGCAAATAGCTTAAATCTTCCCACTCCTGGGAGACAGAGCAGAAATCCAATTAGTGCCATTTGCCAACCACACCCAAGGACAGATGAAGTTAAGAGAATAAACCTCTTTTAGGTACCAGCATAAAGCTGGGGAATATTCTATTGAGACCCTCCCCTGAGAACTCCCCTAAGATTCCCGCCTGCAAGAGAGATAAGTACTCTCAGGACAAAGGACCCAGCTTGCTCTCCCCACTCCCCAGGGGAGCACGCCAGCACCATCCCCACCCCTCTGAGGGGACCCCACTAGACTTGCAACCAGGGGAGCAATGGGCAGCGGCAGCTCATCTCCACGGGAGCTTGTCTCCAAGGTCCCCAAACCTGTTCCCTTCTCTCTGACTTCCCACTGGCCAAAGAAGCCCGGCCCAGGCTCTCCTGTTGCTTCTTCTAGGCCCATCCTTGTCTTACTGTCCTAAGTATATTTTTGCTGCAGCCAATAAATTTTTGCTAGCTTTTCTATACTTTGTCTCTTGATTGAAATCTTTCCCTCAAGAAGAATTAAGGCTTCCTCATTGTCTCCCTGGTAACAACAAGGTTTTGTTTGTTTGTTTGTTTTTTAATATGTCTTTATTGATTTCATAGAGAGGAAGGGAGAGGGAAAAAGACACAGAAACATCAATGATGAGAGTCGTTGATCGGCTGCCTCCTGCACGCCCCCTGCTGGGGATCGAGCCTGAAACCTGGGCATGTGCCCTGACCAGGAATCGAACCTTGATCACCTGGATCCTAGGTCAAAGCTTGACCGCTGAGTCACGCCAGCCAACTAGTGGGATTGTTTTTAAATAAGATTTGACTTATGTTTACACCATGAAACCATCCCCACACCCAAGTGTCCTCCTGGCTATCATCTCTCCCTCTAGCCCCCCCACACCCTAGGCGACCATGGATGGCTTCCTGCTGCCATGGATTAGCTTGCATTTTCCAGAATTTTATATAAGTGGGATCAACACTATGTACTTTTAAAAAATTTTATCTTTATTGTTGAAAGTATTACAGATGCTCCACCTTTTTTCCCCCATTGACCCTCTCCACCCCACTCTTGCCCCCTCTCCAGGCCTTCATGACACTATTGTCTGTTACCACAGGTTATGTGTATAATCTCTTCCTGCCCTCCCCTCCCCCCTCCCCTCATGTCTCTGGATCTGTTTTGTTCATCAGTTTATTTTGTCCATTAGATTCCACATATAAGTGAAATCATGTGATGCTTGTCTTTCTCAATACTGTGAAGAATTTTTTGTGAGTTTATTTGAGCCAAACTGTTGGCATATTCCAGGGAGCCAAATTTCAGCTGATTGAGATAATACTGCAGAGAACAGCAGTTTTGCACCCTGCTTTACAGATTACACTCAAAGGTGAAGATGCAAGGGGGCTGCGTGAAACCCACTGGTGATTGGCGAGGGAGGCGGGAGAAAGCAAAGCAGGGAACCTCCAGGGTCGGATGAAAAGTAAAAGGGTAGACACACACTCTTTTGTTTTGTTTGTTTGTTTGTTTTGTTCCTATAATTCTCTTTCTTTGTAGTGTCTTTATCTGGTTTTGGGATAAGGATGACGCTGGCCTAGGAAAAAGAGCTTGGAAGTGTTCCTCCCTCTTGGATTTTCTGGAATAGTTTGAGGAGGGTAGGTGTTAGTTCTTCTTTGAGTGTTTGGTCAAACTCCCCTGTGAAGCCGTCTGGTCCAGGGCTTTTGTGTTCTGGGAGGTTTTCTATTCCTGCTTCAGCTTCATCAGCAGTTATTGGCCTGTTCAGGTTTTCTGACTCTTCCTGATTCAGCTTTGGAAGGTTGTATGTTTCTAGGAATTTGTCCATTTCATCCAGGTTGTCCAGCTTGGTGGCGTAAAGTTGCTCATAGTATTTTCTTATGATCCTTTGTATTTCCGCTGGGTCAGTTGTTACTCTCCCCCTTCGTTTCTGATTTTTACTTGGGTCCTCTCTCTTTGCTTCTTTTCTACTTATTTATTGATTGATTTATTGATTTTTTTTCAAAATATTACAGATGTCCTGAGTTTTCTCCCCAGTGACCCATTCCACCCCGTCCCACCCCCTCTCTTTGTTTCTGGGTGAGTCTGGCTAAAGGTGCATCAATCTTGTTTATCTTTTCTAAGAACCAGCTCGTGGTTTCATGGATCTGTTGTATTGTTTTTTTAGTCTCTAGGTCATTTATTTCTGCTCTGATCTTCATTATTTTCTTCCTCCTACTTCCTCTGGGCTTTTCTTGCTGTTCTTGTTCTAAGTCTTTAAGTTGTAGGGCTAGAGAGTCTGTTGGAAGTTTTTCTTGCTTTTTGAGGGAGGCCTGCAGTGCTATGAACTTCCCTCTCAGGACTGCTTTCACTATGTCCCATAGATTTTGGGTTGTTGTCTGTTCATTTTCAGTTGTTTCCAGGAAGTTTTTTATTTCTTCCTTGATCTTTTTGGTAACCCATTCATTGTTCAATAACATGCTATTTAGCCTCCATGTGTTTGAATGCTGTTTAGTGTTTTTAGTTCTGTTGATTTCTAATTTCATGCCATTGTGATCCAAGAAGATGCGTGATATGATTTCAGTCTTCTTGAACTTGTAGAGACTTGTTTTGTGCCCTAACATGTGGTCTATCTTTGAGTACGTCCCATGTGCACTTGAGGAGAATGTATATTCTGCAGCTTTGGGGTAGAATGTTCTGTAAATGTCAATTAAATCCATCTGATCTAGTGTGTCATTTAGGGTCACTGTTTCCTTGTTGGTTTTTTGTCTGGAAGATCTATCCAGTGAAGTCAATGGGGTATTAAAGTCTCCAACTATGACTATATTGCTGTCAATCTCTCCCTTAAAGTCCTCCAGAAGTTTTTTTTAATATATTTATGTACTCTTATATTGAGTGCATATGTTTATTAGGGTTATATCCTTTTGTTGGATCGATCCCTTTAGTATTATGTAGTGACCTTTCTTGTCTCTTGTTATGGCCTTTGTTTTAAAGTCTATTTGTCAGATATGAGAGTTGCTACCCCAGCTTTTTTTATATTTTCATCTGTATGGAAAATTTTTTCCATCCCTTCACTCTCATCCTGTGTGAGTCTTTTGTTCTGAGGTGATCTCTTGCAGGCAGCAGATATTTGGACCATGTTTTCTTATCCATTCAGTTACCCCATGCCTTTTGATTGGAGCTTTTAATCCATTTATATTTAAGGTTATTATTGATGGGTGCTTATCTATTGCCATTTTAGTTCTTTATGCCTATGTTTTTCTGTTTCTACTTATTACAGCAGTCCCTTTAACATTTCCTGCAATGCTGGTTCGGTGGTGATAAACTCCTTTAGCCTTTTTTTGTCTGGAAAACTCTTTATTTCACCATCTATGCTGAAAGTAGTCTTGCTGGATAGAGGAGTCTTGGTTTCAGGTTCTTGCTTTTCATTACCTTGAATACTTCATGCCATTCCCTTCTGGCCTGTAGAGTTTCTGATGAGAAGTCAGCTGACAGGCTTATGGAAGCTCTTTTGTAGGTAACAGATTGCTTTTCTCTTGCTGCCTTTAAGAGTCTCTTTGTCTTAAATTTTTGGCATTTTAATTATGATGTGTCTGGGTGTGGACCTCTTTGGGTTCTTCTTACTTAAGACTCTCTGTGCCTCCTGAACTTGTGTGACTTTTTCCTTGACCAGGTTAAGGAAGTTTTCTGCCATTATTTCTTCAAACCGGTTCTCTATCCCTTGCTTACTTTTTACCTCTTCTGGCACTCCTATGTTGCAAATATCGTTATGTTTCATGCTGTCCCACAGCTCCCTTAAATTGCCCTCCTGTTTTCTTAGTTTTTTCTTTTTGGGTCTCTGATTGAGTGATTTTTTTCTATCATCTTCTAATTGATTAATCTGATCCTCAGCTTCCTCTAATGTGCTGTTTATTCCTTCCAATGTATTCTTTATTTCTGCTATGTCATTCTTAATTTCCTGCATAGTTTTCATTTATTTTCTCATGCTATTAGGCATCCTAACAATTAGTGTTCTGAACTCTATATCTAATAGATTGCTTATCTCCATTTCATTTAGTTCTTCTTCTGGAGAATTCTCTTGTTCTTTTATTTGGGGCTTGTTTTTTTGGTCTCCCTATTTTGGCTGCCTGTTTGGATTTATTTCTATGGATTAGGTAGATCTGCTAGGACTCTCAGTCTTTTTGGAGGGTCTCTGGGTCAGTCCAATGTCAGACACTGTTTGTGACTGGTCTTGAGTCCCCTGTTTGGAACTATCAACAACCCATGGCTTGTGGTCACCCCTGCTGGGGCTGGGTGAGTTTGGAAAGGACCAAGATGCACACTACAGTCTGCTTTTCCAAAGCCCAGGTTCAGAAAAAGATCAGGCAAAGACTCAAAGCACCCAGAGGTGGGTCCACCTCTGCCTGCAGGCTGATTAATCTCCACACATACTTCTTTTACACAGGTGGGTACAGGATAGTCAACAGCCAACAGTTAACAAGATAACAACAACAACGAGAGGATCCCATTGTCTCTACCCTGGTGCATTGAGGGCCCAGAAATGAGAAACTGCTTTGTTTTGCAAAAGCAGGTGTTAATCAGGTATGTTATCTCAGATGCAAAAGACCACTGACAGGTTTATTTAAGGTGAAAATTAACCTTTGTTGGGGAAAAATACTTCCTTAGGACATGGCTACCAACCTTTATGGCTGCTTCTGTTCAAAGCTTTAATTTCAGACCATCCTTTGTGGTTATTTTAGGTATCTGAGTTTGCAAGGCCTCCACACAGGCCTCCCTGAGCTTTTCAGGTTTAGTATGTGGCCCTTTTTCATCCATAATACAATGCAGCTGTAAAAAAGATGGTTCTCTTACCCTATGAGACAGCATAGAGGGACCTGGAGATTATTACACTCAATGAAATAAGCCAGTCAGAGAAAGGCAAGTATTGCAACCAGACACAATGGGTCCAGGCTGCCTGTCGCTACTTCAGCCAATTAAGCAGAGACAAGGTTGAATCATATTTGAGGGTTTATTCCATTATTGCCGGCAAAATGGGAGAGCAGAGGTATTCACTCACATAAAATCTGCTCTGTCCTTCCCTTAGTACCTGGCTGGTTATACAGGGCTGTATGCAAGGGGGGGGGGGGGCTGCAGGGTCTGTGGTCCATATGTCTCCTTCCAGGATCTTGGGAGTCCGATAACAAAGTAGTTAATTTTCAATGGTGTTAAAACCCAGTTCCACCAGTCCTGGGATCTGAGAATAGTCAGCATTCCTGAGGCAAGCTCCCGGAGGGAGGATCAGGCTCCAGGCACAGCAACCAAATCAATGCACATCCTGTCCTTTCTGTTCTCAAAATGCATTTTCTTTCTGAGCAATGGACCCATCCAAGCCCCAAGGTATCTCATCTTTTTACAGCTCTGTTTTTTTCTTGCAGCACATCCTCCAGTTTCCCAGGGTCTGTAGGAAAACTTCTTTACCTATAGTTAGTAAGGTGAATAATCTTTAAACAACTATGGTCCTATTCCTATTAGGTGCCTTCTGTCCTTTCAATCATGGTTAACAGAGTGTGACCCACACCTCTGCCCACAACAGTATCACTACACACTTTTTAAAAATCTAGGTCTTTTATTCACCATATTTTAGGGTTCACTGATGTTGTGTTCCTTTTCCTTGTGGTGTTGTATTCCGCTACAGAGCATTTCACAACCTGTTATCCAGCTTGTTGAATATTGGGTTGCTCTCCAGTTCTAGGCTGTTACAAATACAGCTGCTGAGTAGCCAGTCTCTGCGTGGACACCCACTTTGTTCTGTGCTGGATTAACACCTAGGACTGGAGTGGTTCTGTCCGGGGCAGCTGCCAAAGCCTTTTCTAAACTGATTGAACCGTTCTGCCTTCCCACCAGCTTTGTCTAAAAGTCCAGTTGCTTCATGACTTCACCAGCATATGATGTGGTCAGTCCTTTTTATGTTAGGTTTTCTAGTGTGTGTGTCATGCTGTCTCATTGTGGGTTTCATTTGGGTTTCCCTGATGACTAATGATGTTCAGCATCTTTCCATGTGGTGCTCGTCATCCATACATCTTCACTGGTGGTGTCTTTTCAGAACTTTTGCCCATTTTAAATTGAGGGATTTTTTTGAGTGTTGAGAGTTCTTTATGTATTCTAGATACAAGTTTGTTTTTGTTGTTATTATTAGCTATGTGATTTACAAGTATCTTTCCCCAGTCAGTGGGTTGGGTTTCTTTTGTTTTTTGTTTTGTTTTGTTTTGTTTTGTTTATCCTCTCAGTGTATTTTGAAGAGCATAAGTTCTTAATTTTAATGAAGTTTAACTTAGCAATTTTTTCTTCTGTGGATCATGCTTTCGGTATTGTGTTTTTGGAGGAGTTTTTTTGGGGAGGTGGTTAGAACTAAACTTTTTTCAAAAAAATACAGGCTGAGCCCGCCTGGGCGTGGCTCAGCGGTTGAGCGTTGACCTAGGATCCAGACGATCGGGGTTTGATTCCCGGTTAGGGCACATGCCTGGGTTGCAGGCTGCAGCCAATCAATGACTCTCATCATTGATGTTTCTCTCTCTCTATCCCTCTCCTTTCCTCTCTCTGTAATTAATCAATAAAGATATATATTTTTAAAAAGTGTAAAATAAATGAGATGAAACAAATATGTTTAAAAAAAAAAATACAGGCTGAGAAAAAAACGACCACAAATTAGGATGTATAATAAGATTATCTTTGGAAAGTAGATGTTTTCTCTTTACTAGAAATAGCAAAAAATTCCATATTTTCTTTTCTTTTCCGATGGTATTATGTTTAAGAAACCTTTGCACAACCCAAAATCACAAAGATTTTTCTCATTTTTTTTTAGATTTTTAAAATAGTTTTAGATTCCAATTATAATCAATTTGAGTTCCTTTTTTTTTTTTTTTAATTTTTTAAAAAATTTATTGAGCCCGGCCGGGCATGGCTCAGTGGGTAAGCATCGACCTAGGATCCAGGCGATCAGGGTTCAATTCCCAGTCAGGGCACATGCCCGGGTTGCGGGCTCAATCAATGACTCTCTCATCATTGATGTTTCTATCTCTCTCTCTCTCCCTCTCCTTTCCTCTCTGAAATCAATAAAGATATATTTTTAAAAAAATAAAAAATTTATTGATTGATTTGAGAGAGAGAGAAAAAAATCCATCCGTTGCTCCACCTATCCATGCACAGTGGTTGAATCTTGTATGTGCCCTGAATCTTGCAGAGATTGAACCTGCAACCTTGGCATATTGGAACAATGCTCTAAGCAACTGAGCTACCTGGCCAGAGCCTTGAGTTTCTTTTTCTATAGTGTGAGGTTCATTTTTTTACACAGATATTTAGTGGTTCCAACATCGTTTGTTGAAAAGATGACCTTTGCTCCATGGAATTACCTTTGTACTTTTATTTAAAATCAAATGATGGAGGGAACAACAAGATGGTGGCATAGGTAACAGCTGCACCCACTGCCTCCTGCAACCACGTCAAAATTACAATTAAAATACAGAATTACAACTAAAATACCACCATCACTCAGAGCCTCCTGAAATCTGGCTGAACAGAAGCCCCACAACCAGGGACGTGAAGAAGCACCGAGACCGGTAGAAGGGGCACAGAAGCGGGCGGATCGGGGCTGAATCATAAAGACATGCTGCGGCGGGCCCACACCCGGTGCCGAGGTTGAAACCCAGGAGGGAATCTTGGTGGCGGAGGTTTCCTGGAAGAGGGAGGGGTCCCAGCCCCACAACAGGCCCCCAGGGCGGGAAGAGACGTCCCCACAACTCTGGGCTGTGAAACCAGCGGGGACTGTCCCTGAGAGTCGCGGAGGCTGCGGGAGCCCCAGCAGCTCCTCTCAAAGGGCCCGCACACGGACTCACTCGGACGCGCTCCCTCTGAGCCCAGCGCCGGGCAGCAGCTGGAAAGGACCTGGGACACGTGGGGAGGAACTAACCTGCCTGAAGTCAGGGCAAGAGCTGGAGGGACAGCTTCCTCCCAGGCAGAAGGCTTGGCAGAGGCCATGGCTCCTTTGGCGAGTCCTCCCCCCACACAGTCGGCAGGCAGGCGCCAAATTTGAATCGCCAGTACCTCAGTCACACCTTTGGCCCCGCCCCGTGATTCCCGGAGGCCCTGCCCCTCCCCACCTGCAGCTCATCCAGGCCATTTCCAGGGACTTTTCTATGCAAGTGGCCTCTCGAGCCTCATGCTTAGGACTTTCCTAAAATCTCTCAAACAAGCAGCAGCAGGCCCCATACAGCTTGATAAGCGGCCCCAGGCCTGGCACTAGCAGCAGCTGCATTGGCTCATAGCTTGGCCTCTCCTGGACACCTCCAAGCCCAGTACAAGTAGCAGCCAACTACAGTTTGCTGTGGAGCTCATGCTGGGTGGCCCTGGGCAAGGCACTGGCACAGGCTGACTTTGCATCTCCCTGGAGGCCCCAGAGACAGTGCACCTGGTGATCAGACTCTACCACAGTGGATTACAACCCTACCACATCCACGAGTGACACTCAAGGGGTGCACTTGGTGAACACCAAAGCTCCACTGAAGTAAATCCTGATCCATAAGGGAGTCTCCAGCACAGCAGCTCTCTGGCTGTAGTGGCAGCTGATCCTCACAGCTGATTGGCCTGTGGGTCAGTTCCTCCCAGGGACGCCAACAGCAACCAAGGCTCAACTACAACAGGACAGTGCACACAGCCCACACAGGGGAGCACCTAGAAGGCCCAGCTCAGGTGATTGGGGAGGCTGAGCTACTGGTCTCTAGAGGACACCTACTACACAAAGCCACTCTACCAATTCCAGGAGACATAGCAGCTCTACCTACTACATAGAAACCAAAATGCGGAGGCAAAGAAAGATGTCACAAAGGAAAGAACAGAAGAAATCTCTAGAAGAGGAACTAAATGAAATAGATCCAAGCAAGCTAAGAGATAGAGAGTTCAGAATTTTGGTTATAAGGATGTTTAAGCAGACTGTTAGGGAAATAACTGAGAAAATCAATAACATAATAAAGTACCAATTTGAAATGAAGGCTACAGGAACTGAAATGAAGAATAATTTACAGGGAATCAACAGCAGAGTAGAGGACACTGAGAATCAAATCAGCAATTTGGAACATGAGGAAACAAAAAACACCCAACCAGAAGAGCAAAAAGAAAAAAGAATCCAGAAATATGAAAATAGTATAAGGAGCCTCTGGGACAACTTCAAGAGGCCCAACATTTGTATTATTGGGAGGCCAGAAGGGGAAGAAAGAGACCAAGGAATTGAAAACCTAGTTGAAAAAATAATGACAGAAAGCTTCCCCTACCTGGGGAAAGAAACCGACTTACAAGTCCAGGAAGCACAGAGGGTCCCAAACAAAAGGAACCCAAAGAGGCCCACAGCAAAACACATCATAATTAAAATGCCAAAGATTAAAGACAAAGAGAGAATTTTTTTTTTTTTAAATATATCTTTAGTGATTTCAGAGAGAGGAAAGGAGAGGGAGAGAGAGAGATAGAAACATCAATGATGAGAGAGTCATTGATTGGCTGCAGCCCACAACCCGGGCATGTGCCCTGACCAGGAATCGAACCCTGATCGCCTGGATCCTAGGTCAACACTTAACCGCTGAGCCACGCCTGGCTGGGCCAAAGAGAGAATCTTAAAAGCAGCAAGAGAAAAGCAATTAGTTACCTACAAGGGAGCACCCATACGACTGTCAGCTGATTTCTCAACAGAAACTTTGCAGGCAAGAAGGGAGTGGCAAGAAATATTGAAAGTGATGAAAAACATGGAACTACAACCAAGATTGCTCTACCCAGCAAAGCTATCATTTAGAATTGAAGGTCAAATAAAGAGCTTCTCAGACAAGGAAAAGCTAAAGGAGTTCATCACCACCAAACCAGCACTACAGGAAATGTTGAAGGGTCTTCAACAAGAAGCTAATGAACAAAAGAATCTGATGAACTAAACAGATCCAGAGACATTGACACATGTAACAGACGATCATATTTCAGGGGAAAGAGGGAAGGGGGGTGGAGGGTGGGAAGAGATTAACCCAAGAAGTTATATGCATAACCCATGGACACAGTTAATAACGGGGTGAAGGCCTGGGAAGGGGGTGGGAGGGAAGTGGAGGGGACCAATTGGGGGGGGGGATGGTATACCTGTAATACTCTCAACAATAAAGATAAATTAAAAAATAATAAAATAAAATAAAATGACAATACATGCAAGGTTCTACTTCTGGATTCTGTAGATCTACTGTCTATGTCAACACCAATTCCACTCTGCCTTGATTAATGCATGTTTATAGTAAGTCTTAAAGTCAGGCAGTGTAAGTCCTCCAAATCTGCTCTTCTTTTTCAAGGTTGTTGTAGCCATTCTTGGTGCTTTGCATTTCCACATTAATTTTATTTTATTATTATTATTTTTTTAAATTTTGATTGATTTTAGATAGAGGGAGAGAGAGAGAAACATTGATTTGTTGTTGCACTTATTTACGCATTCACTGGTTTCCTGTGTGTGCCCTGACTGGACACTGAACCGCAACCCTGGCGTATCAGAACCATGCTCTAACCAACCGAGCTTCCTGGCCAGGGCCTCCATGTTAATTTTAGAATCAGCTTGTCAACTTCTTTTTTGTTTTGTTTAATCTTCACCTGAGGATATTTTTTCCATTGCTTTTCAGAGAGAGTGGAAGGGAGGGGGAGGGAGAGAGAGGGACAGAAGCATCAGCGTGAGAGAGACACATCGATCGGTTGCCTCCCCCATGCTCCCTGACTGTGCCGGGCTGGGGATCGGGCCTGCACCAGAGATACTTGTCCTGGGCCAGAATCGAACCTGGGACCCTTCAATCCAAAGGCCGGCACTCTAACCACTGAACCAAACTGGCTAGGACTCAGCTTGTCAATTTCTAAAAAAAGTCTACTGGGATTTTGATTGGGCATTGACACTATAGTTTGATTTGGGGAGAATATCTTAACAATACTGAGTGTTCTGATCCATGAGCAAGGTCTCTCTCCACTGATTTGATACAGGTGTTTATATCACTCAGCAATGTATTATACTTTTCAGTACTCAAGTGTTACACACCTTTTGTCAGAATTATTCTTAAGTGCTTCACCTTTTTGATGCTACTTTAAAATGATCTTTTACATTTAAATTCCTGATTGTTCATTGTTGGACTGTAGTACAATTGGCTTTTGTATCTTGATCTAGTATCCCAAATCTTGCTAAACTCATTTAGTAGTTCTAGCAGCTTTTTTGTAGAATCTGTTAGATTGTCTATATAGAGGATCATGTCCTTGAAATATTCCAAAATTTAAAGTTTATTTTAAAATAACATAAATGTGTGTATGTTATTATAACGCAGATTCTGAGCCATGGGCCTGTTTCCAAAAGCTCCAGGGTGATGCCCAAGCTCCTGAGGCATGGACCCCACTTTGAGAAGCTTCCACGCTTGCTAATAAGGTAACTGTTACAGTCTGTCATTTTTTATAGGTACCCTATCTTTTCTTTCTGCTTTAGAATTTCATCTCATCTTTGGTTTTCTGTAATTTTGCTAAAGTGTGTTTTGATATGGATGCTTCATTTCCCTATTGGATTTTATTGTGCTTCTTGGACATAAAGATTCATGTTTATCATGAATCTTGGAAATAATTACCCGGTGCTGTTTCTTCAAAAATTACCTCTCCCAGTTCCTCCAGGATCTTCTGAAACTCCAATCAGACCAATGTTAGACTATTTTGTTATTTGCTCTCTGTCTCTTATTCCCTTTCATATTTCCCTTCTTCTTAGGTCTCTGGAATTCTGAGTAATTTCTTCCTTTCATTTTTTAATCCTCACCTGAGGATATTTTCTTCATTGCTTTTCAGAGAGAGTGGAAGGAGAGCGAGCACGCGAGACATGGATGTGAGAGAGGCACACGCCCCGGACCAGGGCCAGGGATCGAGTCTGCAACCAAGGTACGTGCCCTTGGCCGGAATCGAACCCAGGACCCTTCAGTCCGCAGGCTGACGCTCTAGACACTGAGCCAAACCAGCCAGGACTCTGAGTAATTTTTTAGATCTATCTTCCAATTTACTGCTCTTCAGTTGTGTCCAGTCTGCCATTTAACCAGTCCATTAAGTTTTCAATGTCATTATTGTGTTTCACATCTAGAAATTCTACTTTACAATCTTCTTGGTCTTTTTAGCTGGAGTCTTATCTCTTGTATTCTAAATTTTCTCTTACTTCAAAAGACTTAGTACACAATCTTTATTGAGTAATTCCAATATCCTAAACCTTTTGGGTTCTAATTCTGCTTTTGTTTATGCTGACTTGTTCATAATGGCTCATTTTCAATTGTCTAATTTTGAGAGCATGTTTGAAAATCTGGGTTTTTATCTGTGAGGCCTTGGGGGCAAGACCTCCAGAGATGATGTTGGCTCATGGCAGACACCAGACCACAATAATCTGGGGCCCTATTGACTTGGTTTCTCTACATGGGGTTTCCCAGAACATACAGGGAAGACCTGAGATTAAATGCCCAGTGGAAGCTTCTAGTGGAGCCCAAACAGAATCTAGTGTTTCCTTTCTGTTGCCATCTGCCAATGGGGTTTTTCTATTCCACATTTTCACTGAGTGCAGCCCACTGAGGACCCAATTTCAGTCTCTGCTTGTTTCCAGGCCCCCAATATCCTGTTAAAACCTAAGGCTTTGGTTTGTAGGGTTGGCAAGCTGCTCGGGGAGGTGTTAGCCACCAGGCTGAAGTCCTACTTTATTTTTGCCCCTGAGGGTCTCCTTTTCTTTTTTGAGACCTCAGATCTACCTGAGGAGATATTTGTTAGGTTTCACTGGGAGATTTATGGTGGAAGGGCTTTTCAGGATACCTGGGTCTGTCACATAGCTGCCACTGTGGAATTGTCCCTGTCAATGCAGATGCTGTTTGTGACGCTCAAATCCCACTTTGAGGGCCAGCATCCTGCAGCTGCTGCACTCACTCCAACGCCCTGGAGGACTGTCCTTGGCTGACAGAGCTGCCTCATTTAGAGATGTGGAAGCTCTTGCTTCACCCCAAGGGCAGCCTGCAGCCAGTGAGTGACTGTTCGGGGGGGGGGGGGACAAGTGGCCTGGACCCCTTGTCACTGGAGAAGCCTCCAAGGGAAATTCATTCTTCTGAGACCCGTGGTGTCAGGCTACAGATGGACCTCAGCTGAAACCACAACTTTGCCCGGCAGCTTTCCCTCCCAACCTGCTTTTCTTACTCCCTTTCCTGGCAGCATGCCCCCATAAACCCGGTGCACTTAAATAGCCATCTCGGGCTCTTCTTGAAAGGTTAAGGTGATGATGCGCGGGCAGCGAAATAGCCACCTCAGACGGGTGAGTAAAAGGGGATGGGGAGCCCAGCCGGCCAGGCTCAGTGACTGAACCAGGAGGGCACAGTTCGATTCCCGGTCAGGGCACATGCCCAGGTTTCTGGCTCAATCCCCAGTGGGGGGCATGCAGGAGGCAGCCAATCAGTGACTCTAATCATTGATGTTTCTCTCTCCCTCTCTCTCTGAAATCAACATTTTTTTAAAAAGTCTTTAAAAAATAAAAGGGGATGGGGATAGCCAAAGGGAAGGGCTACACAGCACTGAGCCAAAGGGTGCTGGGTCCATGGTGGCAGCAAAAGTATATTTGGGACAGAGAAGCAACAGGAGAGCCTAGGCTGGGCTGCTCTGGCCATTGAAGTCAGAGAGATGGAGGGGCCTTGGAGACAGGTTCAGGGGGTAAGCCCAGGATGAGCTGCTGCTGCCCATTGCTCTCCTGGTTGCAAGCCTGGTGGGGTCCCCTCAGATGGATGGAGATGGCACTGGCGTGCTCCCCTGGTGGGAAGCATGCACTGCGTCCTTTGTCTTGAGCATATTTCTCTCTTTCTTGCAGGCAGGAATCTTAGGGGGAGTCTCAGGGGAGGATCTCAGTAGAATATTCACCAGCTTTCCAGGTGTACTTTTTCAGGGTCTTGGTATCCACTGGTTGGTGCCAGGGCAGGGGGTTATTAGTCAATGTATCTGGTCCTGAGGCAGCCACTTGTCTGGTTTTGCTGCTTCTCTGGGCCTGGAGCTGAAATACAGCTGAGGCCTAGATGTTACCTTTAGGGAAGAAACACTCAGGGGTCTAAACTGCACAAGCAGGAATATGCTAGGGGAGAACAGGTTACCCTGGGGACCAGGTTCTTGTTTCCCCAGTTTTGCCCCTTGCTAGGCATCCAGGGCTTCTTGCGTGAGTCTCTGTACCTGAGTTTCTATACCTGGGTTTCTGTACCTGGCCCATCTAATACTTCTTCTCGGAAACTGACCCGAGACAGGTGGTACCAGGTGTGGTCCAGGTAAGCATCCTCCACAGTTGGGATTTGGATTCAGAATGCCCATTGACCAGCAGTGCACGCGTTAAGACTGCCGTGTGGTGACATGTGCAGCACATAGATGGATGAGGAAGGGCACAATTACCATGGTGGTGCGATAGGGTGAACTGTGTCCCCTAAAATCCGTATGTTGAAGTCCTGACTTCCAGGACCTCAGATGTGACTGTGTTTGCAGATGAGGTCTTTACGGAGGTGATCATGTTAGGCCAAGGTCATCAGGATGGGGCCCTAATCCAATAGGACTGGTGTCCTTATCAGAGGGGAGATCAGGACTGACACACACAGAGGCAAGATCATGTAAGGCCACCCAGGAGGAGACAGCCACCTACATGCCAAGGAGGGGCCTCAGGAGAAACCAAGTCTGCCAACGGTTTGATCTCAGGCTTCCTGCTTCCACAACAGTAAGAAAATAAGTGTGTGTTGTTTTAAGTCCCTTGTCTGCACTACTTGTAGGGCAGCTCCAGCCAATGAGCACAGGCAGCCTGATCTAGGGGCATATATGAAGACGGTGCAGAGAACATGGAGCTCTGAGATGTAAGGCAGACGGGTGGCTGGTGAGGGGGTTGCTGACAACGGTGATTCTGAAACCAGCTCATGGCCATCACCTGCAGGACTTCTTAAACATGGGTTGGGTTGCTGGGCCAAGTCTCAGAATTTCTGATTCAGTAGGTCTGGGGTGGGGCCAAGAATTTGTATCTCACACACTCCAGTGGTCCGGAAGCCACACTTCGAAGACCACTAGCTATTACATATAGAACCAAAAGAAATTCTAAAACAAACAGGGTTGCAGTCAGCTGCCCCAGCGGGAAACACAATCCCTGGGCCTGCTTCCCTACCTCAGCCAGTCTTCAGACCAGAGCGCCCATAAAGCGGATTTCTTAGGTGTCCCCGTGGACGAGGACAGACAGCAGTGACTCCTAGACTTTCTCTAAAAGGACCTACAGCTGCTTATGTAGACAACTGTGCACTGGAACACAGACACATATGATCTGGGTCTGAGCTGGCATGGATGCCTGGACACCCAAAGCACAACCTGGGCACCACCATGGCTCTACTCGGGCTGCCCAGAGACAGCAGCGAGGAGACTCTGGCCAGAGTTGCCGCAGCACACTGGGTCACGCACCCTGTGTAGACAGGAGTGTGTCCGACAGCTGGGACTCATGTGGACTCAGCCACCCAGGGAAACTGTCTGGATAATTGATCAGGACCTAGGAGCAGGACTGTACCATAGTGGGGGAGGTGCTGGGCGGGCACAAGGAGTGCAGTCTCATGTCCCGTGACCATGGGCACTGGAACACTGTGCAGAGGAGGCACTGAGCCACCCACAGCTGGATAACTTGACCAGGGAATGCGGTCCCTCCAGTACATGCACATGGGCACAACCAGAGTAGCCCAGATGCAGGCACAGGCCAAGCATGAGCCGACTGCACAGGTTCCTCTCCCAGGCCAGTCCAGCCCTTCATTGCTGCCCATGAGCCTCCCAGCAACGGGACTCCAGAGCTGACACCGACAAGCAACTCAATGGGAAATCGACCACTCCAGGCTCGACTCCGGCCCAGGTGCTTCAGTCAGTCTACAGTGTGGGCTCCTGCAAAACAGACCCCGCTCACGGCAGGAGGGTGCAGCACGGCTCCAGGGCCATGGGCTGCCTCACCCTCCAGAAGCTGCTGGCCGGGAGAACGCTGGGCAGCCTTGTAAGGACAGCTGACACCCCACAGAAGCATGTCCTTTAGGATGTGGGCGTTACCTTATGTCATGTCCCTAGGAGGTGGGAACCAAGGAATGGGAGGCACGTGGCCCGGCTGCCAGGCCCCAAGTACCTACTGGGTACACATGCTTCTTGTCCCTGCAACTTCAGGCTGAGAATACAATGGCCCTAATCTCCAGGAGGAAAACACTGCGACCCGGGACACAGAGAGAGTGTCCCACTCACCTTACAACTGTGGCTACCACCAAGGTGGCTTCCTGTCCAGTGAACCAGCAGGCCAAGCAGTTGCCACCCTGGCAGGGATGGCCCTGACCGTCATGTGGAAGCAGGGTACTGTCCTGGGCATCTCAGTATTTCCATGCCAGCTTCAACTGTAAGTGGTCAAGGAGAGTAGAACCCGACAGGGGTGTGGTTACTAAGATGCAGGCCAACAAAGTGTTTGGTCACCACCCGCCCTGGGCAAGGCAGGTGAGCGTCTGTGGTGCCTCCGAGCCACGGCTCAGCGGGGCCGTGGTTGCCCTGCTCACCACCCTCTTGTAAGTTCTCCCAGGAAGAATCCTGCAGAAGCTGGAATAAACTGAATGTGAGGGGCTAGTGGACCTGAGAGGCCAGGGCACTGCCACTGGGGCTCTCGACAGCATCCTTCTTAGGAGGATCCCCTTTAGCTGACAGGAACTGACTTCCCTCCATGCAGTGGGGCACAGTCAATGAGCAACAGACAAAGAAGCATGTGACACCCCCCCTCACAGCAAGTGCCAACCACGAACCCAGCCTAAGGGGCTGAGCAATGGCAGGAACCTCAGGAGCTGGCCTGGCCCCACCCTGCTCTCCACCTTGTCTTCTGCTCAGGGCTGTGTCTTGGCTTCTCCTGCCCGAGACATGTGACCTCAGGGGAGCGTCTGCCAAAGCCTGGCTCCTCCACCCTGGCCAGGATACAGTGGCCAAGCTCTGAGCCCAGGCCTGCAGCATCCATTCCACCCCAACACACACCTGACCCCAAGACAAAAGAGTGAGGCGAGACCCACAGGAGGGGTGGAATTGCTTTTATTGGGGTGGGCACTGCAGGCCCACCCATGGTCAGGTTAGTGTTCTGCCCTGAGGCAGCTGGAAGCCTAGCACCTCCACCCGCCTCCTGCCTGGGTTAGTGGAACATGCAAAGCTCAGTAAGAGGGTGGAGGCAGGGGTAAGAGCCACCAAGGCCAGGGGCGGAGTAGAGCAGGAGGGGTGGCACCAGCTGGGCTGCCTGAGTCAGCACAGACAGTCCATCCGGCATCCCTGGGCCCAGTGAAGGGCTGAGGCTCCCTGGGAGAAACAGGCAGGTGAGAAGCACCCCAGGCGGACTCCAGAGGCTCAAGGGGCCATGGGGCCCACCAGAGAAGAAAGACTACAGAAGCCCCACCCATTCCCAGCCAGGGACAGCAGTCCCAGCTTCAACAGGAGGGCCTCTCACCCCAGGCCTGGGTCCTAAGGGCCCAGCATGCGAGGCGGACACAGAAGGCACTTACTAGGAGCTGAGGCTGAAAGACAGAAGCCAGAGGCCTGGGGTTGCAGGAGTGTCAAGGACTGGAGGCTGGAGACTAGAGACTGGGGGCAGCCTGGGCCAGCTGGTTCTGCAAACTGGACCCTCATCTTCCCATGGGGAAGGAGCTTCTCTGGGCAGACTGGAAGAGATGGCTGACCCAGGATCCTCTCCCTCCCCACATGGCCCACTGAGCCAGCAGGTCAGTCCTGGAAACATGAGAAAATGCTGGTTCTGAGGGCCCTGTTAGGGACAGGTGTCCCTGCTGCCCCGAGCAGCTAGGATTGGTGGTTGGTCGTTGGGCAGGGCCAGCCTACAGGGTGGGGGACCTCACCCAAACAGAACCCTCCCTGGGAAGACAGGAGGGCTGGGTTGGAGGCCCTGCTCTGGACCCTCCAAGGCACCTGGCTGTGGTGAGTGGCAGGTAGAGAGGAGGAAGGACCTGGTGGGTGAGGTGATCAGTGGGGCTGGACTGGCCCTGTCCCCCAAGACACAGGGCTGTCTGGACAGCACACACATTAATATATTAGTCTGGTCTTTTTGGTTAAACTTTAGGCACCGCTTGGGAGGAAGACACCTTTAAACATTAAAGAAAAAAAGACTCAGCGCCTGGGCGGGGAGCCTGGCCACATGCAGAGCAGTAGGGTCGGGGGCAGACAGGCGTCAGGCCGTGGCAGACTCGGAGCCCCCCAGGGAGGTTGTGGGCCCCGAGGTGTAGCGGCGGCCATAGCCTGAGGACGAATAGGAGGAGGAGGAGAAGGTCATGGAGAAGCCGGAGCCGGTGGCATCGAAGCTGCCCCGGCGGGAACCAGCGCGCGAACCAGTGCGGGAGCCGGAGCGGGAGCCGGCCGTGGAACCGGAGCCGCTGACACTGTAGGGGCTGTAGTAGCCCTTGCTAGACTGAGCGGCAGCCTCCAGCAGCCGCAGCCCTGTGCCCTCCTCCACCATGCTGCGATCCAGCGCATCCTTGTAGGAGATCTTAAGCTTGGTCTTGGGGCAGGTGAGGTACTTGGAGTACGCACCCACATCGCGCAATTTCTGGGCGGTGCGGGCATCCACTGTGCCACGCTGCAGGGCTTCATCAAGGGGCACACGGCCCGGCGTGTCTGGCTCAATCAGGCCGCCGGTTAGGTACTGCACCTCCAGGAAGCGCTGGCCTGCCTCGTAGTAGAGCCAGCCTTTCTTCAGGGCCTGGGCGGCCGACATCTTGGTCTTGGTGCGCGGGTCCTCAAACCCATTGAAGGCCTTCTGGGCCAGGTTGATGCGATCCACCATGATCTTGTCCACCAGGCCCTTGTTAACGGCATCAGTGACAGGGAAGCGTTCGCCGGTGCTGGGATCGATGATGCCTCCGGTGCAGGCCTGAGCCTCCAGCAGCCGCTGCCCCGTGATGTTGTCCACCAAGTTGCGGTGCATGGCCTCCGTGATGGACACCTTCTCCAGTGTCTCTGTGTCCAGGATGCCAGCCACAGGGCCTGTCTCCTCAGTGGGGTCAGACCAGGCGGCCAGCTGGGTCCTGGGGACAGCGGGGCTGACAGGGTAGGAAGAGGAGGACCCTACCGAGGATGAGCGGGAGCGGAAGCCGCCGGCACTGCCCGAGAGCATGTCAGCAAACTCGGTGATGGAGAGCGTGCCAGCGCGGTACTGGTCTAGCACAGAGCGGTCGATGAGGTTCTTTGCAATGGCCTCATCTATGTCATACTGGCGGCCGGAGCGGCGGTCAATGATCATGGACTTGACCACGCCATCCGAGGAGGAGATGGTGATCTCCTCCCACTCGCACTCCTGCTCCGACAGCTCCAGGTACGTCGGGTGGTCAATGAGGCCCTTGCGGTAGGCCTCGTACACTGACATCTCCTTGCCCGTCTCAGGGTCCACGATCACCACGCGGCGCTTGCGAACCGAGGACTTTGAGGATGTCTTCCGCTCCCGCTTCTTCTCCTTCAGTGGCAGGAGGCATAAGCCCGTCTGGGGATCGGTGATGCAGCGCTCCATCAGCTGCAGGTAGGTGAGGTTTTCCTCTGTGTTGGGGTCGAAGAAACCCTTGGTGTCGTCACTCGGGTCTGTCAGGATCTCATTCATCTCCTCGTCAAAGAGGCCGCGCTTGTAAGCCATCTGCACGGGCAGCCGGTGGCTCTCCTCGGGGTCGATGATGCCGCCCGTGGCAATCTGGGCCTCCAGCAGGCGAATGCCGTGGTCCTTCAGGATCAGGCCCTTCTTCATGGCCTGGAAGAGGGAGATGAGCTTCCCAGAGTAGGGGTCCTTGTAGCCAGTGACCGCACGCTCTGCCGACAGCAGTTTGTCCTTGAACTCAGGGCCCACGATGCCCATGCGCACGGCCTCCTCCACAGTCAGCTTGAGCCCCTTAATGGGGTCGATGACATAGCCAGTGGCTGCCTGGGCCTCCAGGAGCTCAAAGGCCGTGCCTGGACGGATGATGCCCTTCTTCATGGCCTGGTACACTGATAGCCTCTCCTTGGTGGCATCAACAAACACACCAGCAATACAGCTGGTGCCCTCAAGGAACTTCTGCAGGGTCTTGGTGACCTCCTCCACAGAGGCCAGGCCCTCCTGCAGCTGCCGGGCAGTGGCCTCATCCATGACCTGCGAGCGCACCAGCTCCTCCACTGTGATCTGTTTGCGCAGCCCACGGAAGGTCAGTCTGCGGGTGTCTGAAAGCGGCAGGAGCAGCTGCCCGCTGTTCTCGTCTCGGCGGCACCGCCGGAGCAGCTGCGTGTAGCTGAGGCGCTCGTCCGTGGAGGGGTCCAGGTAGCTGCGCACCTCGCTGGGCTCTGACAGCTGGTCATACGTGTCCTTGTTGAGGTAGCCGCGCTGATAGGCCACCTCCAGCGGGAGGTGGAAGCCCAGGCGCGGGTCCACGATGCCACCTGTGGCCAGCTGGGCATCCAGCAGCCGCAGGGCCTCCTCGGCAGGGATCAGGTCCTTCTTCATGGCCTGGAAAAGTGAGATAGGCTGCTCTGTGTAGGGGTCGCGGTAGCCGGTCACAGCCCGCTCGGCCGACAGCAGCCGGTCGTGCAGCTCAGGGCCCACCAGGCCCTTACGCACGGCTTCATCCACGGTCAGCCGCTCGCCCTTCACTGGGTCCAGCAGGAAGCCTGTGGCCGCCTGGGCCTCCAACAGCAAGCGGGCCACCTCTGCGCTCAGCAATCCTTTCTTAAGGGCCTGGTATATGGTCAGCGTCTGCTGGGAGCCGGGCAGGTAGACGCCGGCCACACAGCCCGTGCCATAGAGGTAGCGCCAGGCAGACTCCGCCTCGAGCACCTCACGGAGGCTCTTGGTGCCTTCCCGGAGCAGGTTGTAGGTCTCGCGGGAGATGACCCGCGCCTCGTACAGGTCCTCAGCGGTGAGGCGGCGGCGCACGTAGTCATAGGAAGCCAGGTTCTGCTGGCGGATGATCTCAGTCTTCTCGATGATCTCAATGATGATGATGATCATGCGTTCCTTGGTCACCCGGCCGGCCTGGAAGTCGGCCATCAGCCGGGTCCGCTGCTCCTCAGGGATCAGGTCCGACTGCATTACCTCCCACAGGGACATGGTGGAACTGCCTTGGCTGCTGCTGCCCGGGATGTCAATCTGCGTCTCCTCAAATGCCCTCCGGGTCTCCTCCTCTGTGTACACCTGTGTGGTCTCCACCACCTCCACCTTCTCTGCCCCCTTCAGCGGCAGGAGACGCAAGCCAGTCTCGGGGTCCTCCACACACCGCTCCAGCAGCTGCATGTACGTGAGGTTCTCATGCGTGTTGGGGTCGAAGAAGCCCTTGGTGTCGTCGCTCGGGTCCGCCAGGACGCGGTTCATCTCCTCGTCGAAGTAGCCGCGCTGATAGGCCACGTGCACAGGGAGGCGGTGGCTGTGCACGGGGTCGATGATGCCGCCCGTGGCGATCTGGGCCTCCAGCAGGCGGATGCCGTGGTCCCTGAGGACCAGGCCCTTCTTCATGGCCTGGAAGAGGGAGATGGTGCTGCCTGAGTATGGGTCCTTGTAGCCTGTCACAGCCTTCTCTGCCGACAGTAACTTCTCATGCAGCTCAGGGCCCACAACGCCCGCCTTCACAGCCTCATGGACGTATAGCCGCTGGTTCCGCACGGGGTCCACTAGGAAGCCAGTGGCCGCCTGGGCCTCAAGCAGGAGTGTGGCCGTGCTGGGCGTGAGCAGGCCTCGCCGCATGGCCTCATAGATGGTCACCTTCTCCTTGGAGTCCTCCAGGTAGATGCCAGCGAGGCAGCCACTGCCCTGAAGGAGCATCTGCACGGAGTCCACCTCCGACAGGTCCTTGACTGACGTCTTGCCATCTTTGAGCTGCTCAAACTGGGCCTTGCTGAGGACCCCGGAGTCCAGAAGCTCGCTGGCCAGCACTGGGGCGCGGAGGCCACTAAAGGAGAGCCTCTCCCGCCGCAGCATTTCTACCTCTTCCACGATGGTGATGAGGATCTTGATGACCTTCTCCACAGTGACTTTGCCCGTGCGGAACTGTTGCAGCAGCTCCCGCTGCTGCTCCTCTGTGAAGTACTCGGAGTGGATAAGCTCCCAGATGGTCACTGTCCTGCCCTGGAAGCTGCCCACAGGGACCTCAACCGATGCTTTCTGGAAGGCCTCACGGGCCTGGAGCTCAGAATAAAGCTCCTCCTGCCAGGCCCGGGCAGCCTTTTCTGAAAGTGGCAGCAGGCTCAGCCCCGTCAGCGGGTCGAACCGGCACTGCTGCTGGAGCTGGCTGTAGGTGACCGGCTCCCGTGTCCTGGGGTCACAGTAGGTCTTGGCATTGTCCCTGGGCACTGACAGGGCTTCGCTGGTCTCCTTGTCCAGGTAGCCCCGGGCATAGGCAACATCCAGGGGCACACGGTGGCTCTTGCTGGGGTCCACAATGCCGCCTGTGGATAGTTGGGCATCCAGCAGACGCAGACCCTGCTCCTTGGGGATGAGACCCTTCTTCAAGGCCTGAAACAGGGACACGCTCTGCCCTGAGTATGGGTCTTTGTAGCCTGTTACAGCCTTCTCAGCTGACAGCAGCTTCTCATGCAGCTCTGGCCCCACCAGGCTGGCACGTACGGCCTCGTCCACAGTCAGCCGGGCGCTTGTGGAAGGGTCAATGACATGTCCAGTGCCGGCCTGGGCCTCCAGCAGGGCCACAGCGACCTCTGGCTGCAGCAGGTCTTTCTTCAGGGCCTCATAGATGCTCAGCTTCTGCCCTGCTTCTTCCAGCCACACGCCCGCGATGACATTGGTGCCCCGTAGGGCCCGTCGCACCACATCCACCTCAGCAACTTCTTGCACTGAGCGCTCGCCCTGCTGCAGCTGGCGGTAGAGGTCACGGTCGATGACCCTGCTCTCCAGCAGCTCGGCAGCGGGAACCAGGGCACGCAAGCCCTCAAAGCAGAGCTGTCCCTTCTGTTCATGCTCCTCAACCACAGTGATGACGATCTTGATGATCTTCTCCACGGTAACCTTGCCCGTGCGGAACTGACGAAGCAGATCCCGCCGCTGTTCTGCTGTGAAGTACTCAGAATTGATGATCTCCCAGATGGTCACTGTCCTGCCCTGGAACTTGCCAAATGGTGTGGACACAGTGGCTTTCTTGAACACGTCCCGGGCCTCCGAGTCTGTGTAGACCAGCTCGCCACCCTTGGCAGCCTGATCTGTGAGCGGCAGGAGGCAAAGACCAGTCTCAGGGTCCTCCACACAGCGTTCCAGCAGCTGCATGTAGGTGAGGTTCTCGTGCGTGTTGGGGTCGAAGAAGCCCTTGGTGTCATCGCTTGGGTCCGCCAGGACGCGGTTCATCTCCTCGTCGAAGTAGCCGCGCTGGTAGGCCACGTGCACGGGCACGCGGTGGCTGTGCACGGGGTCGATGATGCCGCCCGTGGCGATCTGGGCCTCCAGCAGGCGGATGCCGTGGTCCCTGACGATCAGGTCCTTCTTCATGGCCTGGAAGAGGGAGATCTGCTCCCCGGTGTAGGGATCCTTGTAGCCGGTGACCGCGCGCTCTGCTGAAAGCAGCTTGTGGTGCAGCTCGGGGCCCACAACGCCCTCCTTCACAGCCTCGTTGACAGTCAGGCGCCGGTTGCGCACAGGGTCCAAGAGGAAGCCTGAGGCCGCCTGGGCCTCAAGCAGGATGAGGGCCGTACCCGGGCTCAGCAGCTGCCTCTGCAGGGCAGCGTACACACTCAGCTTCTCATTGGCTGGCTTTAGCAGCAGCCCTGCAATGCTGCTGCGACCCTGCAGGTAGCGGCGCACATCCTCCCGCTGCGCAAGCTCAGCCACCGTGGTGCGGCCCTGTGTCAGCCGCTGCAGCTCCTCCATGCTCAGGATGCCCACGTCCTGCAGCTGCTGGGCTGGCACCTTCTGCCGCAGGCCATCAAAGGCGTACTCAGGCTGCACCTCGGTGGCCAGGCCATCGGGTGCATCCTGGCCGTTGGGCAGGGCTTTGGCGGCCATGGCCTGCGAGGAGGCAATCTCCTCCGAATGTGCCAGTGCGGCCCGGTGCTCCTCCTCCAGCCGCTGTAGCCTTTCACGCAGTCGCTGGTTCTCCTCGGCCAGCAGCTTCTCCTGCGCCTGCCGCTGCTGCTCCAGGCACTGCAGCTCCTCCTGCTTGCGCCGCACGCCCTCCTCAGCCTCGCGCTGCCGCCGCCGGGCTTCCTCCATGCTGGCCACCAGCTGCTGCTTCTCCTGTTCCATCTGCTGCTGCTGCCGCTGTTGCTCCTCACGTAGCTTCTGCGCCTTGGCCACCTCGTCCTGGAACAGCCGCTCTAGCTTGGCCTTCTCCTGCTCGATGAGGCGCTCCCGCTGCAGCAGGCTGTCCTTCTCAGAGAGGAAGCTCTGCTGCAGGGCCTGTGTCTCCTGCAGCAGCTGCTCCTGCTGCACCGTCTGCATCTGTGGAGGAAGAGGGCGTAAGGGACCTCGGCCTGGGAGACCCCCACCCACCCACCCCGTGAGCACGAGGGGCCAGTACCTCCTCGGACTTAAGCTGTAGCAACCTAGCCTCCTGCTTGAGCTTCTCCTTCTCACGCTCCAGCTCAGCAATGGCCTCCCGCAGGCGCTCAGCATCATGGTCACTCTGTTGCCGCTGGATCTCCAGCGTTTGCACCAGCGTCACCTTCTCCTGCGTGGCGAGCTCCGTGCGATGCAGCTTCTCCCCAATGTCCTCCGCCTGCTTCCGGAAGCGCTGGGCGTCCTCCTCTGCACGGGCCTGTGCCCGGCTCATCTCTGCCACACGCAGCTTCAGGCGTTCGGCCTCGGCGCTCATCTCCAGCTGCCGCTGCCGCTCCGCCTCCAGGGTACGCTGGAAGCCCTGTGTCTCCTGTGCCAGCTGCTGCGCCATCTGCTCCTTGTCCTCCTGCAGCCGCCGGGCCTGCTCCTGCGCGAGCTCCTTCTGCTGCTGCAGCAGCTCTGCCTCGGCCTTGAGTCGCGTGGCCTCCTGCACTGCCTGCATCTTCTCCTTGAGCATCTTCTCGGCCAGCGCCCGCTGCTGCGCCAGGTCCTCCTCCGCCAGCTGCCGCAGCCGCGCTGCCTCCTGGGCGGCCACACTCAGCCGCGCCGCTTCCTCTGCCACCTGTTTCATCTTCTCGGCCTCCTCCTCCAGGAAGCGCTGTGTGTTGTCCTTGTCGCGCAGGATGAGCGCACGGTTTTCCGCCTCGATGCGCGCTTTGAGTTTGCCCAGCTCCTCCATCTGCACCCGCACAGAGAAGAGCTCCTCCTCCACCTGGCTGCGCTGGCGGGCGGCCTCCGTCACCTCCGCCTTCAGCCGCTGCAGCTCCTCGTCCAAGATGCCTTTCTGGTGGTCCGTCTCCTCCAGCTGCAGCTTCAGAGTCATCAGCTCCTGCTCCACCTGCGCCTTCTGCCGCAGTGTCTGCTCCGCAAACTTCTTGTGCTTCTCCATCTCCGCGTCCGCTGCCTGCTTCTGCCGCAGGGCCGCCTGTTCTGCCTGCGCCCGCCGCTTGGCCTCCTGCTCGGCTTCCTTGCGCAGCTTCTCTGCAGCAGCCTGTGCCTGCGCCCGGGCCTGCGCCTGCTCCTCTGCCGACTGCTTCAGGCGCTCCGCCTCCTCCACCTGACGCCGGGACTGCGCGGCCTCCCGCTCGGCCTGCTCCCGCGCCTCCTCTGCCTGCTCCGCCGCCCGCCGCGCGGCCTCGGCCTCCGCGCGCAGCCGCTCCAGCACGCTCTGCTCCTGCTGCAGGGTCTGCTGCAGCTCCTGCTCCTTCTGCTGCACTGCAAACACGTGCGCCTTCTCCTCCGCCTGCAGCCGCTTCTGCGCGGCGTCCTGGGCCAGCTGCAGCTGCCGCGCTGACTCCTGCTCCGCCCGCTCACGCAGGCGCCGAGCCTCCTCCACCTTGGCCTTGAGCCGCTCCACCTCCTCCAGTGCCACTCTGCGCTGCCGCGCCGCCTCCTCCTCGGCCGCCAGGCTTTTCTGCACACGCTCTTCCGCCTCCCGCCGCCGCTGCTCCTCCTCCGCCGCCAGCTGCCGCTGCCGAGCGGCCTCCAGTTCCGCCTGCTCCTTGCTGCGCAGCGTGTCCTCCGCGTTGCTGCGGATGCGCACCAGCTCCAGCTCCAGCTCCGCCTTGCCTGCGGTCGCCCGCTCAAAGCTCGCCTTCAGGGCCAGGATCTCCTCCTCCACCTGCCGCCGCTGCCGCAGCGTGTCCTCCACCAGCCCCTTCTGCCTCTCCAGCTCGCTCTCCGACGCCTTGCGCAGCTGCGCCAGCCGCTCCTCAATGTCGGCCTTGTGCTGGGCCGCCTGCTCCTCCAGCCGCCGCCGGTGGAAGGCCTCGTCTTCAGCCAGCCGCCGCAGGCGCTCGTTTTCCGCTTCCTTCTCCTTCAGCGCGATCTCGGCCTCCGTCTTGAGCCGCGTCGCCTCGCCGATGGTCGCCAGCTTCTCGGCAAGCACCCGCTCCGCCTCCGCCCGCTGCCGCGCGGCGTCCTCCTCCGCGAGTTGCCGCTGCCGCTTGGCCTCCTCGGCCAGCGCCCGCAGGCGGGCGGCCTCCTCCGCCAGCTCGCGGAACCGGCCCGCCTCGGCTTCCAGCCTCTGCTTGGACTTCTCGCTGGTGGAGCGTGACTCCTCCTCCGCTCGTGCCTTACTGGCCAACAGCACCTCCATCTCTGCACGCACCTTGGCCAGCTCTGCCTCCAGCTCCTGGCGCTTCCGCGTGGCCGCAGCTGCCTCGCGCTGCAGCCGTCCCAGCTCCTCCTCCAGCAGCAGCCTTTGCTGCTCGCCCTGCTCTGTCTCAGCCCGCAGACGGATGAGCTCCTGCTCTGCAGCCAGGCGCTGCTGGGCGGTGCCCTCCGCCAGCTGCCGCTGCTTCTCTAGCTCCCGCTCGGCCAGCTCCCGCTGCCGCACTGCCTGCTCCTCTGCCTTGCCCCGCCGCCGGGCCTCACGCTCCGCCTCTTCCTTCTGCTTCTCGGCCTCGGCCTGCGCCAGGCTCTTCTGCTGCGCCACCTCCTCTGCCTGCAGCCGCAGCCGCAGCGCCTCGTTGGCCTTCAGCTGCCAGCGCTCCAGCTCCCGCTCCGCCTCCTCCCGGGCCCGCTCGGCCTCGGCCTGCTGCTGCGCGTGCCGCTCGGCCTCCTCCCGCAGCTGCGTCACGGTGACGTGCTCTTCCTGAAGTGTGCGCTCCAGCTGAGCGGTCTTCTCCGCGAAGGAGGCGCGCTTGCTCTGCAGTTCCGCCGCTGCGCTGCGCTGGGCAGTCTCCAGGGCTACCTGCACCTGGCGGGCTCGCTCGGCCTCCGCCTGCCGAAGACGTCGCTCTGCCTCCTCCGCCTGCAGCTGGAGCTCCTCTAGTGCCTGCAGGGCCCGCTGCTTCTCACGTGCGGCCTCGGCCTCGGCCGTCACGCGCAGGGCCAGCTCCGCCTCCGCCTGCCGCTTGCGCTGGGTCTCATCTTGCACCTGCCGACGCAATCGCTCCGCCTCCTCCTGCGCCTGCCGCTTCTGCGCCTCTGCCTCCTCCGCCCGCGCACGCAGGGCCTGCAGTTCGCCCTCAGCCCCGCTGCGCTGCCGCTCAGTGGTCTCCAGTTGTAGGCGCACCATGCGGATCTCCTCTTCGATGCGCAGCCGGCTGCGTTCAGCCTCCTCTGCCTGCCGGGCCTTGGCCTGGATCTCGGCCTCCGAGCTCTGCCGCAGGTGCTGCAGCTCTTCCTGTATGCTGCGCTTCTGCTGCTGCGCGTCCACCGCTGCCTCTTCCCGCCGCACCACCTCCTCCTGCATGCGCCGCTGGAGCTCCTGCGCTTCCCGCTCTGCCTGTGCCTTTGCTTGTGCGTGTGTCTCCGCCAGCTGCCGCTGCTTCTCCAGCGCAGCCTCCACCTCCGCCAGGCGCTCCCGCTCCTCTGCCCGCTGCTGCTCAGCCAGCCTCTGTGGCCGCGGCAGAGAGAGGGAGAGAACCAGAGAGAGCGGTGAGTGCGGAGCAGCCACCGGGCACGCAGGTGACAGGGCACCACCACAGTCCACTCTGACAGAACGATGGGGGAATCAGGGAGAACGGAGGTCACAGCCCGGCGAAGGAGGGAGCGTGCACCCGCCCAGGGCACTCGGGGCAGCGAGCACAACCTGGCCCCAAAGTGCTCACCAAGCCCGGGAAGGAGGCTCAGGCATCCTTCCCTCTTCCCGCAGACAGGCGACGAGACAGAGAGGGAGAGAGAGAAAGAGCAAAGCAGGAGGCTCGCAGGGCCCCTGAACCATACCACCACGTAGCCCTGCCTGAGCACCATGAACAAACGTGACCTGGATCCCAAGGTGGCCATGGTGCGACAGCAAGTGCAGACCTGAGCCAGCTCAGAAAAGGAACACAAAAGCCTGCAGCTCTGACCACAGGAGAGAATGCAGGTGGGCCACAGGGTAAGGCACCCAGGAGGCAAGAAGAACAGGAAAGCTGGGAACCCCACCCTGCCAAGTCACCTAAGTACACCCTGGCTGGCCCATGGCCTAGCACCCCCAGCTCTTCCACGGAAGTGGCCATGACAGTTGGTGACACGGAATCCTGAGGAGGACCACCAGGGAGAGCCGGGGGATAGCCCCGCTGGGCCAGGGCAAGGAGAGGAGGAAGGGGAAGTGCCGCCACCTTGGGGGAGCAGAGCAGCGCCAGCCAGGGCGGGGCAGGCCGTGCTCGGAGTGGGGCGCTGGAAGCCTCAGGCAGCAGGGAGTGGGGAGCTGAGCTAAGTGGTGACGGGCAAGCTCCCAGAGGCTGCATGTGGGCAGCAGGATGCCCCCCGGGCCATACCTCCTCCTCCTCCATGCGATGCAGAGTCTCACTGATGAACTTGATGTACTGGCTCGTCAGCGTGGTCAGCTCGCTGTAGCGCGTGCGAAGGTCCACGTACTGGGGGCAGGAAGGCGGCAGCCAGGGTCAGCCCTGCGCCAGCCATGGGCCCACGAGCCTCTCCCATCCACGTTCCTCAGCCTTACCTCCTGGATGACGCTCTCAGACCCTGACTGGACCTTGGGCTTCTTGGCCGGAGAGGCCACCGGCTCAAGCTGTGCCTTGTATGTGACCAGCTGGAGCTCATAGTCCTGCAGGGAAACAGTGGTAAGCCACCAGTCTGCCCTACCCGTTCCCTGGCCCGCAGCCAGGACTGCGCTTGGGGCCACCCCTGGGGATTTCAGGCCCCAGGACACCACCCAGCGCAAGGATGGCAAGAGGCAAAAGCCTCACCTTAATGGCGTTGATGTACTGCTTCGCAAATCTCTGGCACTCCTCCACCTTTTCTCCATGGCGCTCAATTTCCTCCAGCAGCGCCTGGGGGGAGTATTGGTCAGCACGATCCATGCCTCCACCCCACCCCCATCCCCATCCCACTCCAGCCACACTGGCCCAGGACTACCTTCTCTTGCCGCAGCTGCTCCCGCACGGCCCGGCTATTGGCCAGAGGCACGGCCTGGATTTGCTCCTGCCGCTGCTTGGCGTCCTGCAACCAGGAGCCGAGCGGGTCTGCACTCTCTCGGTAGTAACGCAGCTGGCGGCCCAGCTGCTCGAGCTCACGCTGCCGCATGTCAGTCTGGGCCAGCACAGCCTGCCAGCGCTCCAACAGCTGGGCCACTCGCTCACGCCAGCGCTCCACCTCCACGTCCCGCTCCCCGTGCCGCTGCTGCAACCGCTCCCCCACCTCCTGCGCCCCGCGCAGTTCGTCCCTCAGGGCATTGAACACAGGCTGCTGTGCCTCCGCCTGGGCCCGCAGCTTCTGTTGGGACCAGAAGGGTGGGTGCTATTTCAGTCCAAGGCCCTGTTGCTGGCCCTTAAGCCCCCTGACCCTCCACAAGGCACTGGCCTGACAGCGGTACCTTGAGTGCAGCCTTGGTGGCCTCGAGCTCTGGGAGGGTGGAGGGCACAGCCTGGGCCTCCTTGAGCTGCTCCTCGTGGACCCTGAGCACCTCCTCAGCCCCCTGCGTGCTTCGGATCACCAGACTGATAGTCTTGAGCCTGGGGGGAGGGCAGGGTTCAGAGCTGGGAGTAGGGGTGGGCTCCAGGTAACAGTAGCCTGATGCTGTTGCTATCAAACCAGAGCCCCAGTGGTCAAAGGGAGAGAATGCTTGGGGACCTCTGGGATACAAGGATGCTTCAGCTGCTGCCTGAGTCCTGGAGGGAAGTTGTGCTGGCCAGAGGAACAGCCAGCTATACCTGTGGCCTGGGAGCTCTCAGCCTTCCAGCCCCAAGGCTGGGTGAGAGAGACACATGTCAGCTTTTGTGGAAAAAAAAATGTGGGTAAGGGGTAGACGTGTTGTCAGCAATATTGTTAGGGACTATGAAATGACATGTCAGAAACAAGGATGTCAGAAACAGGCTTGGTGAGTCGGAGATGGGACGGAGAGGAAGTAGGAGGGAGGAGTTCTCACTCCCCTTCTGAAAGTGATCCTGTGAACCACAGGAAAGTGCATGCTGAAATGGCCATAAGGGACAGAAGAGGTCCCTGGACTGGGTGGGACGAGGCAGGTCCAGTCATCAGGAAGTCCTACTTTTAAGACACAGGGCTGAACCCCTCTATCCATGTGCATGACCCCCACCCTAGTCCACACCCAGCACTTCTCAGCCAGTTCCCTCAAGAGATCCCACCCATCAGCCTGTCCTGCGCCAGAACACGGTGGTCAGGCCCTCCTCTGCTCAGCACCCTCCCAGAGTCATGGCTTCGGCCGACAATAGGTGCACTCACTTCTCCAGATAAATGGCGGAGAGGCTGCGAACCTGCTCCAGTTTGCCCAGGGTCAGCTCCAGCTCTGAGCGCAGAGTAGGGGCAGCAGGTGATGGCTCGGGCAGGGCCAGGACCTTCTCAGCCTCCTCAGAGAGTCGAGCAACCCCCTTGCCCAGCCCTTCCACCTCAGCCTGTGCTTTCTGAGGAGACAGTGAGAAGGTAAGCTGAGCATTGAGCCCAGCCACAACACCCGTGGAGGCCCAGGGGACAAGTTGGGGAAGGGGAGGGGACAGCGCCTGCCTGCTGCTCTGCAATACGCTGCGCACACTCCCGCGCAGGCTCCTTGTCCAGTGGCAGCCGCAGGCGGTGCACAGTACGGGTCTCACAGGCCTCTAGCTGCAGCCGGATGTCCTTGAGCTCTGAGATGCATCGCTGACAGCGGGACTCCTCCTGCTCACCTGGGGACACAACCCACTCATATGCTACCCAACACCCCTGCCTGACTCCCGCCCACCCACTCAAGCCTCCAGCCTACCCTGCTCCAGGCTCTGCAGCAGCTGCTGGTAATGGCGGCTGCATGAGCTGTATTCACGCTCGGCCTGCAGCCGGTCCTCAGGCCCGAAGCTGCCGGCGTCCTGGCTGTCCCGCAGGAAGGCCTGGTAGTGTAGCTCCAGGTTGCGCAGGGCCTGGCGCTGCTCCTCCGGCTTCAGTGTGCGGAACTGCGGGTGCACAGGAGGCTGAGCACGCAGGGCAGGCTGAACGCAGGAGGCCACCACCACACCCCCTGTGGCCCCGTCCTACCGTGACCAGGGACCAGGAGCGGATGAGTTGCGTGTCACGGCTGAGGCTCTGCCATGCCAGAAGGCTCTTCATGTCCACATGCAGCTGGTGCCACAGCGAAACCAGGGCCTGGTGCTGGGCCTCTAGCCTGGCAGATCAGGGGCTCAGTCAGAGATGCCCGGCACCCAACCCTGCCACCCACTCCAGCGGAAAGACCCCAGGCCACCCACCTGGTGACTGCTTCCTGGGCCTCTGGGTTGGGCGGGGGCACAAGGAAGCACACAGAGGGCACGGTGGCCTCGCTACCACAGCTGCTGACCACCTTCCAATGGAATGGCTGCACAGGGCCCACCAGCTGGCACTCATCACCCTTGTGCATGGTCACCTGGGGTAGCCAGAGCTGTCAGTGTGGCCATATCCCCACCCACCCAGCCACGCCCCACCCAGCCATGCCCCTCCATGTGCAAGCCCTGCCATCCACCAGCTCACCTCCACCTGCTTGTAGTCACACACAGCCAGCAGTGGCACATGGCCCCGCACGGGTTGGGCTGGATTACGGGGCTTCAGCTGCACAATGGCTCTGGCCCGCTTGGCAAGGCCTGAGAGGTGCCCCCTATACTCATTCAGCTGGTCTTTCTCGTCCTGCAGGGAAGGGGCAGCTCAGAGACCAGCATCCAGCACCCAGGCATGTGCCTGGGCGACGGTCTGTGAAGACCCACATGCCCACCTCCTGCAATGAACCACACACTGGGCACCCCCACCCTGAGATCAGGGGTCCTTCCCACTGCTCTGCTATGGGGAATGGGCACTTGGAAGTAGGACACATGACCAAGGCAGGTCCCCAGGGCTTGACCTCCAATGGCTCCCACTGACTTGCCTTCCTTCCTGGTCAGGACTGAGTGCCCTCCCTGTCCCAGGTCCTCCAGGGGACAGACCCCAGCTGCACTCTGGTCCCAAAACACCTTGTCCCCTCTACCCTCCCAGTTCACCCACTTCTCCGTATTCAGCTCTCCAAGGGGCCAAACCCACCAAGGACTGACTCAGGGTGTGGGTCAAAAGTTCATCGTGAAACTGCCTGCACCTCTCATGGCCAGTGCAGCTGAGGGGGCCTCCTGGACCCCCCAGCCTTCGCTGACCCTCACTCCTGAGCACAGGAACCCCAGCCAACAGAGCCTCTGTCTTTCTCCTCGATCACTTCCCCCAGCACTTCCAGAAGCCTGGGGCCCCTCCTGGGTGCCCCAAATCTGCCCCAGGGCATGCCACCTCTGCCCTCTTCAGTCCTTCACTGTACCTGCCCCAGACATCAGGCCCAAGAACCCATAGACCAGGAAAGGGCTGAGACAAAGCAGCTGACCTGGGGCTCTTAGGGGGAAGGGTACCAGCTCTGGCCAGAGATGTGGTACCATTGTGAACCCTGCCCCAGTCTCTCAGTCCCCCACACCCATCCAACTGTGCTGATGCCCCCGCTCTTCACCTCCAGAGGGGCCTTTCCAAGCACCAGTGCTGCCCAGATGCCACCACCTCTCCCGGACCCCCCCCACTCCACTATCTGACCTACCCCGACTCCACCCTCACACCTGTGCAGCCAGTTCACCTGGGCATCCTGCAGCAGGTCCTCAAGGCGAGTGACAGTGATGGAGCGGTCACAGGTGTACTTCCTGCGCAGTGTTTCCTGCAGCTTCCTCAGCTGCTGCTCAGCCTCCCGCACATCTGAGAAGAACTGCACAGCAGGAAGGGGATAAGGCTATGCTGAGGGGCTGGGAATGAGCAAGGCAGGACAGGGTGCACGGGCACAGGGAGGGGCGGCACACCCCTAGTGGTGGTCTAGGGCTCCTCGGGGGCCCTCCCCTGAGCGGGTATGGGTGGTCTCACCTGGAAGTAGGCAGTGTTCTCCTTCAGGTGAGCCTCAACACAGCAACACAGCTGTAGCATCCAGCTCCACTGGGTCTGCAAGGCCGCCTGGAAGGACTGCAGCACCATGGTCCCTGTTAGTTTCCAACCTCACAGCCTCCAGCCCCCTCAGGCCCCAGTCCCCACAGGCCCCAGTGCCCACAGCCACCACCTCCACTGTGGGCCGCGCAGGGTGGTCCTCCCGCAGCAGCCGGTCCCCAGTGTTCTGGATCTCCTTGATTTTCTTTTCCTTCAGCTCCAACTCACGCATCAGTGCCTGGCACAAGGGCGGCAGGTCTCAGGGGTGGTGTCGGGCCGTGCCCGGGTCTGCCGGTCTCCCGCCAAGGGCCACCTAAACCCCCTGTACGGCCTGCAGCTGGGCCTGACCCCCACCACTGCGGGCTGCCAGCCTGGGGATGCACCGTGGGAGGGTGCGGGCGCCTCACCGAGTAGCTCTCCTTCTTGGCGGCCATGTTGGCGTTGCGCTCACTCCAGTCAAAGCCGACCTCCTCCTCCTCCTTCCCACTCAGCCACAGCAGCTCCTTGGTGGCGGCGGCCACAAAGCCATGCAGGCTCTCCAGGGACCGCAGGCGGGCCTTGGAAGAGTTCTAGGGCAAGCAGGCACGTCAGCAGGCCGCAGCCCGCCCCCGCCCGCCCCCCGCCCCCGGGCCCTCACGCACCAGCAGCTTGGCATACTGCAGGTCCAACCGGCCCAGGCAGTCGCGGTAGGTGCCCCTGAGGGCTGGGGAGAGCTGGCCCTGCAGGACACGAGGAGGGTGAGGCCTTCGTGGCCCGGACCTGTCCAACCCTGAGGCCCACCCCACGGGCACCCATTCACCTCGTCGGTCCGTGCCCGTTCAATCTTGGCCCGGAACTCCTCAATGGACTGGTGCAGGCCACGGTGGCTGCCCAGCTGCGCCTCCACGCTGGGCAGGTCCACACCCCACTCGGCACTGTCTACCCGGCGCTGGTTGTCCTCCACCCAGACCAGAAGGTCCTGCAGGTAACGCAGAGTGGAGTCCTCGAGCTCCGGGCGCCGCTGCGTGCTCTGCAGTGTCACTTGGGTTACCTGGGTCACGGGGGCCGTGACACCCGCCTTCAACCGAAGGTTGTACTCAGTGCGAATGGCCACCAGGCGCTCATGCAGGCGGTACACCCTGGAGGCAGGGGTGAGTCAGGAGGGGTGAGCAGGGAACTGGCTGCCCCCAGGCCCCCCAGTCCCCACACTTGGGGTGGGGTGCAGCCAACCTGCGGTACATCTGTTCGCCCTGTGGGTGCCGCCCATCCTTCAGGGCCTGCACATCATTGAATAGCAGCCGGATCATGCCATCTGCCTTGTCCAGGTCCCGCTCCACCTCACCGGCCCGCTGTGGTACCTTGCCTGCGGCCAGCAGCCGAATGTCCTGCATGGTGATTGCCAAGACTCAGACCCCCGCCCTGACCTTTCCCCTTCCATCCTAGTACATCTTCCAGATGTGCAAATCCCCAGCCCTGGCTCTGGGGGGGGTGGGGGGGGAGAACCAGGATCCAGTCCAAAGGCCTCACTGGGTCCAAGCAGGCAGACCCTTCAAGGCCTCATCCAATGCTCCAGGGCCTCACCCTCCCCACCACACCCTCCCAGCAGCAAGCCCTCAGGAGGGCCTCTTCGGTGTCCGGCATGGTGCCCAGAAGCCAGCTCAGCCCAAAGCAGTCAGAGTTGGCCGCACACCAGGAAGGAGGGGCAAAGCTGGGGGCCACTGGAGTGGGCGTGGCAGGTTCAGGCTCCTCCCCCCATCCCTGCTGCCTGGTGCCCAGTCCCACCCTGTCCCCTCCCCCTCACCGACTGCAGCAGGGCGTCGGCCTGGTTCAGCTGTTCCTCGCACAGCCCAGCCTCCATCTGCAGTTTGCTTACGATGCGCTGAAGACACTCCAGCCTACAGCCCAGCACCCACAGGACCAACGTGAGGGGATTGCCCTCAGGCTCCCAGCGCAGAGCAGTACTGTGCTTCTCCTGCCCTCCCCGCCGGCCTGCAGCCCACTGTCCTGCCGTCAGAGTATGGGTTTCCCAGCCTTGGGGGGAATTTCCTCCCCATGCAGTGACTCATCCTCGGGTGGCTTTCCTGCCACCACAGGGCCCCACCCGACTAGACTAACCGCAGCCTCCCCAACCCTAGCACCGCCCACCTCTCAAACTCGTTCCGGAGCTGCTTTTCCCGCTCCAGGATGGCGACGTGCAGCTTCCCCCACTCCTTCTCCACGTCCAGCGGGTGGTAGCCAGGTGGCACCTTGAGCTGGCCTGCCTGCACCGCCCCCTGTGATCAGGAACCAAGCTCAGGCCTGGGCCAGCAGAGCAGTGGGGGTGTTGAGCTACTCAGACCTCCAGGCACCCAACCTGCCCAACCTGGAACAGCCCTGGTCCCCGAAGCTTAGGAGTGAGGCCAGGCCCCTGGACAACCTCACTCACCTCCAGAATGCCCTCTTCTTGCCTCTGAAATGCCCCCACTCACCTCCTTCTGGACCTGCACTCACCTCCAGGGACTGATAGATGCCCTTGGATCGGTTCTTGTCAGCCTCCTTGGCCGGAAGCTCTGTCTCCTTAAACTTCAAGAACTGGCACCACAGGATCTGTAGGGACCAAGATGTCAGCAGCCAGGTCTGGGCCCCTCGGCAGGCACAGGACCCCAGCCCGAGCTGATAGGCCCACCTCAATCTCCTCGAAGCTGGAAGGAAACTTGCGCTCCTCGAAGGCAGCTGTGTGGTGCCGGACCCACTGCAGCAGGAGCAACACTAGCTCCCGGTACTCCTGCCAGCGCAGCTGCAGCTCCTGAGGGCAAGTCAGGGCTGTCAGGGCCATGGGGCCGGCAGGCCCACTCCCACGCCCACCGGGGCCCACCAGCAGGCACACACATTGGCCTTCACCCCATCCTGCGCGTCAGGCACACGGGGCATGGCATCATACAGGGACGAGACGTATGTGATGATGGATTTCTCATCAGGCTGAGGGACGTCCACGTCTGTGGGAGAGGAAGGTCAGAGGGCCCATGCAGGCAGCAAAAGAGGGGGGAGGGCAGCAGCACGGACACACCTTCAGGGTCCAACAGCCGGGTCACTCCCAGGTCCCGCTCAGCCACAGAGAAGGCCTGGTCCAGGTTCTCCAGGTTGGTCTGACCATACACCTTGTTCATATCGATGAGCATGGGCCTACGGAAAAGTGGCCAATGGAGCGGGCAGGTGGGGAAACAGGCAGTAAGACAGGTCAGCACACAGACCCTCCCTATATCCCAGCTCCACACTCACCCTGAAAAATACACTGCCACCCCACTGGTGCCCAGCTGTGCCCACACAAGTAGTCCTCTGTACTTTGGGCCCTATCCCTGGCGCTCAAGAGACCTACAGTGGTCATAGATGCAGGTGGAATACACTGAGCAAACAGTGCCAGTCAGCCTGGGCTCCCTACAGCCACCCTGTCCATCAGGCCCCAGGTCCTGGGTGGGGGCTGGGGCCCCCTGAGGGCCATCCCCAGTATGGCCTGGCCACCCAGAACCCACGTGGGGCAGATGCTCATGACTGTGAGAAGCAACAGCCCACTGGCCTCTGGCTTTGAGGAAACCAGGGTGCCCATGGAAGGGCCCAGAGTAGGCGTGCAGGGTGTGGGCAGGGCTCGGCCCGCCTCCTCCCAGCGCGGCAGGCCGGCACAGCACTCATCCCCGCGGGCAGCAGGTTCCTGTTCATGGAAAACACCCCTCCACTACCCTCCCTGCCCTGACTTGTTTGAAGTCACCCAGCTGGGCTGCCCCAGGGCACCCCGACCCGCAGCCTCTCGTCTGACCCCGGCCACGTACCTGTGCCGATGGATGATGGCATTGAAGAGGCGGCCGTCACGCCAGCTGGAGGTGAAGTTGTCGCAGCGCAGACCCTGGTAGCCCTCCACCATGCGCTGAGACCACAGCAGCAGCTTCTCCTTGGCTGTCATGTCCTCGGACTGCCCACTCACCTGGATGTCTGAGATCTGCCCAGAGCGGGCAGGAGGCAGGGGCTCAGCCACACCACCCACACTGCCCCATGCCCACAACCCATGTCTGTGGGCAGGGGCAGCTCCGGACCCAGTTGGGATAAAAAAGCCACCAGGCCAGCAGAGGACGAGTGGGGCGCCCGGGGCGCCTCTCACATCAGCCGAGCCACTGGGACCCACCACACTGCAGCCCCACAAGCCCAGGCCTTTGGCCAGCAGCTGCCACAGAATAAATCAGAGCCCCAGCCTCCACTACAGACACATGGTAGATGCTCTGGACTCCCTCAGCTAGGGAGATGGGGCCTGGAGCACATCCTGAACCCTGCAAGTTAGTGGAGGGGGCTCAAGAAAAGCAGCTGCAGGCTCGAGCTCATCCAGGAAACCAGGCCCAGAAAAGGCTATCTTGGTGGATGTAGGGCCATCAGCCCCCTCTCTGGCTGCAGCCTGGGGGTAGGGTCCTTAGGTCTGGGCATGGTATGCCTGGCAGCCTCAGCCTGGGCATGCTAGGGCCATGGTACCAGCCTGGCCCTGCACACAGTCCATTCCATTTGACTGTCTGTACACCCGCCTGCCTGTCAGCCTGCACAACTGTGTGACTCAGCTGCCATGCCAGCAGGGCTCTGCCTGCCCAGCTTTCAGATTTGTGGCTTCCTGTGCACCCCAGTGGGCAATGGATGAGTCAGCCAGTACAACGGGTGCTTCTCCAGAACCTTCCCTAGGCAGGCGGCTGTACCAGCAGGGAATGCATTCCTCTGGAGGGAGGTTCTGCAGGCCCTGCCCAGACCCAGCCGGAGGGCACAGGATAGGCAGGCCTTGGTGAGAGGCCAGGGCCCTCAGGCCAGTGAGCTAGCATGAGCTGGGGTGGGGGCTGGGCAGGGGCAGCAAGGCGGCTCTAGGTGCCAGATACCCCGGGCCCCAGCTCCAGGTCTGTCCTGGAGACTGCAGCAGCAGCAGAGGCTGATGGGCGGCCACTCTACCTGGAAGTGCAGGATGATGGTCCAAATCAGGCCGAGGGTCAGCTTGGGATTGCCATCCGCGATGTCATCGTTCCTAATGTTCACTAACTTCACCTGCAAACAAGGAGCCCTCAGTCCTGCCCACAGGCAGCTGGGGAAGGGGGCTGGGGCCCAAGATGGGGTCTGGAAGGGGCGGGCAGCCTCACCTGGCGATGTCGGAGGTAGTCCAGGGCAATCTGCACATTCTGCAGCTTGTGGAAGCGCATCCTCCCCTTTTCTCGGGGCTGTAGGGGGTAGGCGATCAGCATCCGCAGAGCAGGGGCACAGTCCCCACCCACCTCAGAACCCCCAAGGAATCTGTGCAACTGAACCAAGGGTCTTCCCCAGTGTGGCAGCAGCCCCTCTTATCCCTGGCTCACCCTCCCCAGCTGCAAAGGGGGCCATAGGCCTACAGGCCAGGCCCAGCAGGGGCTTGGGAATCCAACAGCCAGGCCCAAGCTGAGGGAAGGAAGGAAAGGGCTGGGGAGGAGACAATAGCCAGGAAGCCACGGGTGGAGGGCAGTGGCATTGGGGGAGGGGTCCTCCTGCCAGGCAGGTCCCAGGCCTGGCCCTGGGCAGTACAGCAGGCGGCTTGATGCACAGCCATCTGCCCACCCAAGTGCCAGGCACAGGTTGGGTCAGACTGGCTGCCAGCTCCAGGTGAGCTGGGCTCCAGTCTCAGGGAGCCCATGTGCCGTCATGACCAGCAGGCACAACCACTCACCAGGCGCGAGCTCCTGATTATGTCCCGCTCTCTTTGCTGCCCAGCCAGAGCAGGGCAAAGGGTAAAGGGCAGAGGTCAAGGTTCAGAGTCCAAGCAGCAGAGAAACCAAAGCAGAGTAGAGCATGAGATTACTGTATCAGGGTTTCCCATGAGGAGAGCAGCAGGGCCATGCGCCCACAGTGTGGGGTCAGGGCCACTCCCAGGCTGGCCGGACACTGCACCAGAGGCCCTGTGAGGCACAAGGCCAGGCCAGGCAGAATGGGCCTGTGGGAAAGGCCCCAAGGAGGGAAGGCAGGCAGGGTGTCCAGGTGAGGCAGGCAGGGCCACAGGGGGCTGGTGGGCACACGTACCAGGCTGTCCCCTGATAGCACCTCCAGCAGGGAGATGAGGTTGTGGCCATCACGGAGGTCTTCATACAGATCACTGATGTGCCTCTGGGCCTGCAGGGACAGAAGGGCTGGGCTGGCCACACATTCCCAAGAGCCAACAACAGGCCCTGGCGGGGGGGGGGGGGGGGGGGGGTATTGACTACAAAGGGTAAGAGGCAGGGGGCCCAGAGAATATGCCCCAGGGCTCAAAGAGGCACCTACCTCTGCCCTCCAGTGCTACAGGGCAGATGAGGAGAGACCAGGAGAGTCCCGGAGAAGAAGGAAGAGGAGGAGACAGGAGGAAGCAGAGAAAGACAGAAAATCATAGGTTTGAGATGAAAGGTGAGCTCCCAGGCCTTCAGGACCCTGCGGGCAGGGGAGGGGCAACTTTGGGCAGGGGCAGGCAGCTCTTGTTTTGCCTGGAAGGCCAGGGGCACCCTCTTTCACTTCCACTGGGTCTCTTCAGTCCCTGACCATACACAGGCACCCACCTTGATGAGGTGCTTGTTGACCCACTTGGTGAAGGTTTTCTTCTGCACACGGTCCCGCTCGTCTGGGAGAGACAAGGCCAGGTTACCTGAGGCCTGGGAGAAGCCTCCAGAACCCCCAGGAGGTGACCACCGTGCAGATACAGTAGCTGGCACCTGAACAGGGCCTCAAAATCACAGAGACCTAGCACCCCCCACCAGACTCGCAGAGACCAAGGTACCCAGGCCCAGCCAGCCCCGTCCAAGGAGGGAGAGCACGAGGAAAACAAGGTGCCAGCTGTTCAATCCCCCTATTGTCTCCCTCTAGAGATGGGAGGGTCCAGAGCCGCGCCCAGAGCCCAGAGCACACAAGTCCCAGCCTGCCCCATTCCCACACGTGCCTCCTGGAGACCTAAGCATAAGAGGTCCCCCGCCAGGACCCAGACCTGGTCAGGAGGGTGGCAAGGGGGAGCCTCGTCCTCCCAACAGAGTAATGGACCTTCTCCAGGGCACAGAGAGCCCCCTACCCACTATGGCCCTACACCCAAGGCCCAGAGGCCACTGCCAGCCTTCCCAACATGGGCTAGCCCTCTCCCTGCTGGGCAGCTCTGCACCTGGGCCAGGACAGCACACTACCCAAGGCTCCAGCCCCTGCCTGAGTCTCTCCCCCAAATTCAGACCCTCAGAGCCTGGGTCCCAACCCCACCCAGAGCCAGGCTTCCTGCCACAGGAAGTGGGCCCTTCCAAACTTAGCCTGCCCTGCCCAGGGGGGGTGCCCACTACCTTTCTTGCCCTCCGAGGCCCTGAGGACGGCCAGGTAGAGATTGTCCTCCGAGCTGGTTCTCTTGTTACCCAGGCCCTGAGGCTCTGGCATGCGGAGCCGGTGCTGAGACATGGTGCCACTCCCGCCCCTCGGCACTTGGTCCCTGGCCCCCGGGTGCTGTGCTCTGAAGCCCTTTGTGCACACAGGCGGCTACAGCTGGTTGAGCATACGGCTCACAAGCTCAGCAGCGAGTTCAGCTCCCAGTGAGTTGGTTTGGCCACTCCCTGCCCACAGTACTCTCCAGCACCAGTCCCCGCCCCAAGAGCCCCACCCCACCCTGCCCACCCCCCAGAGGGAGTGTCCCGGCAGGAAGAAGACAACCCCTCCCCCACGGCCCCACCCTCTGCCGACAGAAACAGGAAGCCCAGGGGTTTCCTCACCCACCCTGCCCGCAGCAGCCCTAGTGGGGGACGGTGTGAAGGGACCTGGCATTTCACTGCATACTGATTGCATCCCCATGGCAACCCCAAAGGACACCCCCAGCACAGGGAGTGGGGCCTGAGTATGGCTGGACCCAGGGTACCCCAGTCCAGGCCTCACTTCAGAGAGCACAACAGGCTTCAGGCCCGCTGCCCTCAGCCTGCCCACCCTACCTTCTGGAGGGACTCCCCAAACTGAGTGACACCTGGCCTGGGGAGAGCCAACGGCCCATCCTTATCTTACAGCCCCCTAAATCACACTTCTTCATACACCCACATGCCCTGCCATGTTCCCAGCCCCCTGCTGGGCTCTACTCTGCCCTGTCTGGGCACTCTGGTTCTGTGCAGGCCTGGCCCTTCCCGAGCTGCCCACCAGGCACATCCCAGAGCAGTGCCCCTCTGCAGGCAGAGCACACGGAGGGCAGGAGCAGCTCATAGCTGAGTGTTGACTCACCAGGCAGGACAGCCCAGCCAGAGCAGCAGGAACTCTGCCTCAGTTGGGGGGAGGGGGCTGGGGGCAGCGGGGAGCACTCAGGTGGGGCCCCGCCAGTGAGTCAGGGCTGGGGAGGGGGCCCACACCCCCACCCCCGCCCACTGCATGGTGACTCACTAGAAAGGAAGCTGCTCTGGGGCAGTGGGCGCAGGATGGGTGGGGCTGTTTGCAATAGGCAAGGCTCACAGATAGCAGCTATTAAGGATTGTAAAGGTGGAAGACAGGGCAAAGGGTGCAAGGGCCCAAGGAGCTGCCTACAGCCAGCACTGGGCACTAGCAGACCACCAAAGGAAAGAATGCAGGGCCCAGACCACAAGAATTTTCCAGTTAGAGCATCTGGCTTTATGTGACCCAGCTGTGGGCCACCCCCCCCTCCCCCCCAGCACTCAGGGCCCAATTCCGGGAACAGCTCACCCCACCCCATCCCTGCTGCCCCTCTGTGGCCACAGGAGGGCGCACAAACCCTGTGGGGTGGGGCCCAAGACTGGAGGAGCTGGCTATGCACCCACCTCTCCTCCATGTCTTAGTGGGTTCCTTAAAGGTGGGGAGGCCCCTTTGCACCACAACACATGCAGGTACACTTCCTCCACACCCTCACCTGGAGATGCTTGGCCACTCAGTCGCCCCCACAACCCCACCAACATCAGCTCTTCACCCTCCTGAGAGAGGCCAAAGAAAATCCCAAATCTGACGCCACTGGTCACTGCTCCCAGTACAGGACACACCCAGAACTCACAGCCCCCAACACACCCACCTGCCCTCTCCCCAGGTTTGGAGCCTCTTTAGAGGACCCCTTGACCTAGCAGCAGTCTAGAGTTCAGGAACTTGTACTTAGCACCTGCATGATCTGGGTTAGTCCAGCAGTAACAGGAAGGCAGAACCCTGTCTGCAGAGATAGGGGGTCATTTTGGTTAGGGAACAGATACCAGAGGCCCCTGGGAATGGGTCAAGAGGGAGATCAGGAACTTCAGAAGCTGGAACCCAGAGGAGTCAGGGCCTGACATCCAAGACTGGTGTTGAGCCCCACCCCAACCTCTTCCCCAGCCTTCTCTCTGCCACTGAAGGGCCTCCACAGGTGTGGGGGGGGGGGGGGCGAGTGGTACAGCCATCCCCCTGGAGGTCCCCCTCCTCTGAGCCCTGGGGTCTCAGAACTCATCCTCTCCCTTCCTCCACAGGCCCTCCCTCCTAGCCCTGCCCACTGCCCTGCCCCTGACTGTAGCTGCTCCCTCCCCAGTCCATCCTGTTCAGAAGCCCAAAGCTACAGACATCCCTTCCCAGTCTGGCCCAGCCCCTGTGTGCCCCCCCCCTTAGGCCACTGGCTGCAAGTTCAACCAACCCCCAGGACACATTGCCCAGCACTGGCTCCCACACATGTGCCTGACCCCTGAACTATCCAAGGGCAGCTGACTCTCTGGCACCAGCCCAGTATCCCCCAGAGCTGCCCAAGGCCCTCTGCAGAGCATCATCACCCCTTTTACAGATGTGGGAACTAAAGCTAGAGGTCTCACAGCTAGTGAAGATGTGTCTGGGAGAGGAAGCCCGTAGACAAGCGGAGAGCCTGAAAGCCAAGCAGGCCCAGAGCCCCGCCCTCTGCGCCTCCTTCCCTCCTCCCTCGTCCAGTTTGCCAACTGCCCCAGACTGCCAACTGCCCAGGGTCCAGAATCCAAGGCCAGAGCCCCGCAGCCTGTCCCCGCCCACCTACCCCCACTCCTGAGAAGGAACCAACGGGGCCCAGGGGACGTCACCCCGCCTTCCTCCCAGGTGTTTCCGGAACAGAGCGTAGGGGCGGGGCTGCACCTGAGATGGGCACCACCCCTTCCCCACGCCGGGCAGCCGTTCTCGGGGGGACTGGTGCCCCCTCCTTGGCCACCAACCCTCATAGCTGCACCCACCTACGCAGCACAGTTGCCGGTAGAGGTAGCCCCTGCGGACGCGCTCGCAACCCCCGTCCAGCCAGCACAACCGTTCCAACAGGACCTCCTGCGCGGCGAGGGCGCCGCCCGCGCCCCGCGCGCCCGCCGCAGCCATGCGCCCGGGCCCCTGGAGTGGCCGCCGCGCAGGCCCCGCGCAGCGCCTCTGCTCCCCAGGCCGCCGCGGCCGGGCGCAGCTCCACACCCTCCCCCGCCGCCGCAGCGGGCAGGCGGCCAGGCCCGAGGAACCTGCCCCTGGTGGGGTGCCCCGCCCAGCGCAGGACCGGAAGCCGCGCCCCCACTTGGAAGGAGGACCCTGCTAACCCTGGGGCCTGGGGGGCAGGGAAGGCAGCCCACGCGGACGAAGGGCCTGGGAACTCAGGGGCTGCCCAGGGGAACGCCCAGGAGACGGGAAACCCCTGGAGGAGGCTCCCAGCAGGATGCGCAGAGAGGCTGGGGAGTGGGGGGAGGGAGTAGGTGGCTGAGAACAGCCCAGAACAGGACAAAGACACCAAAGCCCAGGGCACTACGGGGCAGTGGAGACAGGGAGCAGCCATAGTGGCCGAAGAGGAGCCCTTTCCCCACTCGGGGACAGGGGACAAGAGTGGGCTGAGGGAGGGAGAGAGGGCCAATTCCAAGGGGGAGAAACCCTGGCCTACGAATTTTACTGACCACAGCTGAGTCACCAGCCACTCCCCAGCCCCCCAAACCACGCCTAGAAACCCAGACCTGACTCAGACCTCAGGCCCAGTGGGTCTGACATCCAGGGTGTGGCAGAGCAGGCCTCCCAGGGGGCATCCTGGTCACCCCCACGGAGGATGAGCCCCTGCACCCCAGGGTGTGCTGGGCGCAATCTTGAGCACAACTTCCAAACCCCTATTGGGGCAGTCCCCTGGCCGGAAGCCCAATCCCCACAGCCCTGTGCACCCCCCCTCCATTTGCTAGAGTGGAGGCAGGCCCCGCCCTGCCCCTTCCTATGTTGAGTAGTGCTGTGCTGGGCATGGTTGCCAACGGCTGCAGCCCAGAGTGGGTGACTTTGAGCGGGGGGAGGGCAGAGTGCAGCCTGGCTGCCCGCCCCGAGTCCGTCCTGGGCACTGGCAGAGGTGTCAGGCACCTGCCTCAACTCTGCAGCTCAACTTCTCACAGTGGGCGGGACCTCAGTCCTGGGCAGGAACCTTTCCCAAAACCTGTCCCAGGAAGCCTGCACCTTGGTTTCTGTGTTGACAGTTACCTGTGCTCACTGTGTCCCTAGAAGCTGGGAGGGGCCTCCCTCCGAGGGGGTGCTCCTGCATTGCCCATGTCTCCCCCCCCCCCATTCAAGAGCCCAGCTCGTCTCTCTCCACGTGTCTCACCCAGGGAGGCGGGCAGGGTCTCCTGTGCAGGGTGGGAGGCAAGCTACTGACTGCTTTCTGACTACCACGTGCTGCTGCTTAGCTCAGGGACAGGAAGGGGAGGGAACAAGGAAATGCAGGGGTGAAAGGGAGGTGGCCCATGGCCCCCGCCCCGCCTCCGGCCCCCTTTGGCTAGGGCGGTGGCCGGTGACAGCGGCCCAGGGATAGCCAGTAGCAGCCAGCGGCTTACCTTTACCTTGCTCATCGTGTGCCCGCCGGCGCCCCCTACGCCACTGCCACACGGCGGCCAGGGTGATGACATGACCCACCACCACCAGGGAGGGAAACAGGCTGCCTGAGGGCTCCATGGCTCTGGGGCCTCAAGGCTGTAGGCAGAGCAGCAGAGCTGCCCTTCCGAAGGCTGCGAGAGGCCAGCAGCCCCCTCCGTTCCCTGCGTGAGGGCGGGCCAGGGGGTGCAGGGACCAGGGACCGCCCTGCCTGCAGCAACGCCCTACAGCACTGTCTGCCTGGCTGAGACTAGTCCTGTCCCTGCACCAAGTGTGCTCCCACCGTCTCCTCCTCCCCTCCCCTCCCCTCCTCCCTCCCAGTCACTGGGCAGCGTTCCCCACCCGAGGCTGTGCCCAGCCCAGCTCAGCTGTCCCTGCGCACAGCTATCACGCTCAAGGTTAGCAGGAGCCTTAACCCCTGCCTACCCACAGCCACACCCGCTGGGAGGAGGGGCCTGCAGCGATGCATGGGTGACTCTCGGCCAAGATGAAGCACCCCCAGCACAGCCTAGGTGGCCTCAGCATGGGTCCCCACCCCCACCCCCACCAGGAGGGTGACCCAGGTGCCCAAGTACTCCATTTTGCCTCCAAGGGTGCCCTCTGGTGACAGCTGCCAGGCACCAAAGGGGATGCATGCCAGTGCCCCAGCCCTCACTGGCCCCAGGCTTACAGATGACCCAACGACACTCAAAGACAAGTGCCCCACAGAGTCCCAAGGCCCCCCACGTGGGACAGCAAACAGGGCTGGAAGGATGGGGGCGGGGGATGGCCTGAGATGGCAGACTGTGTGCAGGGAAACAGGACAGAGCCCTGGCACTGGCCCCCCGCCCCAGCTAGGCTCTCACCTACCTGGCACGACCTTCATTGGGGACAGCAGCAGGAGCCCTTGGGGCAGACAGGAGTGGGTGTGGGGTGTGGGAGGGTCACAGGCCCCCTCAGAGGCTGCAGAGAGCGGGCAGTGGTGGTGTCGGGAGGGAGGAGGGCACAGGCGTGCGCTGTCAGCAGCAGCGTCTGTGTCCATGGGGGAGGGGAAGGGTGGGCAGGGGGCCCGAGAGATATAAATATCTGAGGACAAGCAAGGCCTGTCATCTGTCCAGACTTAGAACATGACGTGTGCAGAGCGAGGGCACTGGGGCCCACAGCCGTCACAGTCCAATCCAACTGGGTGGTGCCCACCAGCATCACCCCCAGGCTCCCATAGCAGTTCTAGTAAGAAGGCTCCTGGCCTAGCACTGGCCCTATTGAGCGAGCACACACAACCCAACCTGAGCAATAGTGGGAGTGCACTTGGAAAAGGCCACACAGGCAAGGGCACCCCTGCACAAGTCACAGCACCTGCCCCCAAGCGACAGACAGCCTCCCTAAGGCCATGCTGCCAGCCAGAGGCCAGGGCAGCCCATCGTCGGCAGTACCCTGCAGGCGGATGTGAAGAGTTCCCCCATCAAGGGGCTGTGCCTCCCTGCCCCAGGCCACTCCTGGTGTCCGCCACTCCCTGATCCCACCCCAGGAACCCCAGCTGCTTTGGTCTGTGGAAGGCCTGGGGCCGGAGGTCCTCGTCAGCAGGCAGGCCCACGCCACATCCTGGACTGACCTGGACCTCAGTGTGCCCGCAAAACAGGATATGGGGGTCACAATCCTGGCCCTCTCCCCCCAGGCCCCAGCAGACAGAGAGAGTTGAGGACAAGACACAGGTTTATATGGCCTCTGTGGCACTCCTTGTCAAGAGAGGCCACCTCCTTGTCAAGCGCAATCCTATTTAACCCTCACAGAACCCTATGAAGTGAGCCCTGTTCTATTACAGCATCAGACGGATGAGAAGCCAAGGACAGAAAGGGTGAGGAGCTGGCCTATGGCACACAGGCTGTGAGTTGAGCCCAGGAGTCCCCTCTGGCGTGCCTGGCCAGCCTGCAGCAACACACAGCAGACCACACTGGTCCTGTGACCACTGGGCTAGGAGCAGCCTGGTCCATGCAGGGAGACCCACCCAATGCTTCAGAAACTCATTCTGAAGGGAACTGGCCTGCAGCGGCCAGCTCTGTTGACTGGGGAACCTCAGAGGAAGCCGTGGGGGGGGGGTTAGGGGGCTGGCACCAGCTCAAGGGCAGTGGGAAGCCCTCTACCACCCCACAGAGACCTGCGATAGGGCCAGACACCTCTATTCCACACCAGACCCTCCTTGGGCAGTTCTGAGCAGAGGCTGCACTCATCCTGCACCCTCGAGTTCCAGCCCCTCAGGGCCCCAGCCACAAGCTGTCTGGGAGAGCCCAGCCCAGTTGGAGACCTGGGTCCCCCTTACCCTGCATGCCTGCGGCCCTGCCAGGCCCTACCCTACCTTGGCCCAGCTGAATCAGCTCCTCCATGCTGTACCTGTCCATGGCAGCTGAGCACAGGCCAGGCCTCTGGGAGCCCGCAGAGAGGAAAGGAAGGGAGGCAGGAAGGAAAGAAGGGGTGGAAGGCAGAGGAAGGGCTCCCCACCCAGCTCTGGGAGCCCTGGCTCCTCCTCACAGCCACCCCTTAGTCAGAGGGGAGCACAGCTGAAGCCCGCTGACGGAGTCAGACCAGCCTGGGTGGTGCAGTGGGCCAACCTGCCCATTCCGAGCCCTCTGAGCCCTCAGGCATAGCTCCCAGAGACCACCAGTGTGCTGTCCTGCACGGCCCAGCCCACCCCCTCCCCTCCTCTCCACAGCCCCCTACCCTGGACTTCTTCAGCACCCTCATTCCCTCAGCTCCCAAAGCCGATCCTTCCTCCACACATCTCCGAAGACCAGCTGGGCAAATGTGACACCCGTGTCCCTGCCTCTGTGGTCCTCCTCCACTCATTGCCCTTCCCACCCAGCCACTGCAGGACCAGGTAAAAGGCAACCCTAGTTCTGCCATAACCCCTGTATCTACAGGTTTCCTGCAGTACACACATGACCCAGAGGCACAGCTAGGACTAGACCCTAATGTCTGGCAGCCACACCAGGCCCTACTCAGGCACACAAAAGAGCAAGGCAGCTCTGTGTGCTGACACGAGTCCCCTAAGGATGAGGCTGTGGGAAGGTGAGGTGCACAGCAGGTAACACGCACACGTGCCCACTGCTCAGATGGCACCATTTCTCTATAAACGAATGGGTTCATATAGATTTTGGAGCCAGGCAAAAGTGTTGCTTTGCAATGTAAATGAAATTCATACATAAAAACCTATTCCCCACACAAAGCAAACCCAAACTCGGAGCCATGGCCACATCCACTGAGGGCCATCCCACATCCTTGCCTGGCTGCCACCAGGCCTCCCTCTGTCCTTCCCTGTGCTACGCTGCTCTTGGCCAAGCAGGTTCCTCCTCATGGGTGAGGACTCAGCTCAGGGCACCTCCTCAGAGGGGCCCTCCCTGACTGCTCCTAAAGCTCCCCCGTCATCCGGTTCATCCCCAGATGGTGGGGGTTCCCTGGGCCAGGGGCTCAGTCTGGGTCTGGCTGGTATGTGGGTGACAGAGTTGGCAGACACCTTCCCACACTGAGGAGCAAACCACCAGGGCACAGGCTGGGAGCATGTGTGACTGCCCTGCACTGTCCATGGCCCCCCGGGCAGTCCATTTGACGGAGGTCATTCTGGGGAACAGTGCAGTTGGCTCCACAGGCTCCTGACCTCACCCTTCTGCCAACTTGAGAGGGGCGATGCGGTGGGGAAGGGATACTGGGGCTCATTACTTGGCCATCCTTAAAGTTCTGAGAAGTAGAGGTTCCAAGAGTCACCAAAACTGCCTCAGCCCAAGTGTGGACCCATCACGACCCCTGCAAATGACTGACGAGGAAGCACCACACCACGCAGAGTGGCCCTCCGGACCCGGGCCGGCCCTAAGGGACGCAGGGGAAGGAGGGAGCCCACACCCGGGGCCCTGACTCAGCCCGGGGCTGGAGCTCATTTCCTGTTGGAAACTCTGAGCTGCCACCACTGGCGGCTCGGCTGCGGCTACAGCAAAGAAGGGAAGGCTGAGTCACCTCCATCGGGGCTGGGGGTGCCCTCTCCCTGCCCACTGTGGCCACACCCAGTCCCCCTCCTGGCCCTGCTGCCAAATGCCTGCCAGGCAGCCCAGCAGTCCAACCTGGAAGGAAGGAGAAAAAAGGAAGGAAGGGCCTGAGATCACCACACCAGGACCCGAGAAGAGGGAGAGGGCTGGTCTGCAAACCACTGAGGGCACAGGGGTGCGGTGAGGGGGAAGGCCGCCCAGCGCCTTCATCTCCTTATAGGAAACACTGTTGCCCCATTGACAGGAGCTGGAGAGGCCATGGGAGATCCAGAGGCGGCCCCTGTACCTCACAATCCCACCAATCCGCCCAGAGGGGCCTCCATGGCACAGCCTTAGTGGGTCCAATCCAGACAAGGCCAGTAATGGGGCTCTTGCTCAGCACCATGGGCCAGTACCTGGATTCCATGACCCCCATTCACCTGGCAAATTCCTGCAACTGGGCCAGCCACATTCCATGCCCCCTTCCCAGCCCCTCAAATATCAAGTTCCTCCCCAGGTGTCAAGACACAAAGAGGGAAGCCAGGGCTGAGTATGCCTTATACTGGGGGCCCTGGGCCACCCCAAGTCAGCACCAAGGCCACTGAGTGCATGGGCGAGCCAAAAGCTGCATAGGACACATGTCATCTACCCACCTGGGTCCTGTCAGCACAGGTGCTTCGGGACAGAAGTATGTTACAGAGAAGGGCCACAGTGAGGGGTTGCTGGCAACCCCTGGGACAACAGGACCTGTCCCATCCTCTGAGATCCAGCTCCCACCAAAAAAGATCTGCCTAGACCTTGGGCTGGGTCCAGCGCCCGCCATGCCCTGGCCTCTGGCCTGCCAGTGTGCTCCTACCTGGGGTCTGCTCGTCTCCCCGACCCAGGGCTGCCCCCTAGGCCATCGCCAACCGCAAGCCAGCTGAGGACCCAGTCACAATACTACATCTGAGCCACAAAACCACGTGGGCAGAGGTCACCCACACTGGACAGAAGCAAGGTTCAGAAAGGTCAGGTAGGTTGCCCAGCCACACTGCTGGACAGCAACTACACCTCATCCATCCCAGCACCTCCTTTGAACTCCTCCTCCTGGTACAGAGAGGGCCTAGGGGCAGACAGGACACTGGGTAAGGGAAGCATTAGGGAGAGGGGCAATGCTGTGCTAACAGCTGGTCCTGCCAGTCCAGGGCCACAAGCACCACTCCTATCCCCAGGGTGTGCCTGGGGATGGGCTGGCAGGGGTCCATGTGCTCCTCCTTGGCCTAACCACCCCAGGTCTTCAAGCCAGGAGGAGGAGCCACATAGTCCAATACCAGGGCACCCAACACCTTCAGGCAGAGAGCACACCACCTGCTGGTGTGAGCAAGGCCCCCTCATGTGCTACTCCCACCCCCAGCCCACTCACCAGGCCTAGGCCACAGCACCCCCTCCCATTCCCCATGACTGGGGCCAGGATGCAGCTGACCTGTGGCTGGGGCAGGCTCCGGGCCAGGCCTCGCCAGGGTCCCAGAAGTGGTGGCAGGCACAACAGGGGGCTCAGGGGCCCCCTCCCCAGGCTCCTTTCGGCGGTAGACCCTCCGCTCCTCATGGACAGGGTCCTCAGCTGGCAGGTGTCCCCGCTTGGGCCGGCAGCCCAAGGTACCCTGCATGGCCTGCATGTGGTGGGTGTGGCGCCCTGGCATCACCATGGCAACAGGACGGCGCACACGCTGCAGAGAGGCAGGCACGATTTCCGGAGGCAGGTGCAGGTACTGGCGCAGGTGGGCCACGCCCTCGTTGGTGAGGTACCAGTAAAAGTGGCGCCAGGTGAAGGTCTCCCGCACCAGGCCTCGTGCCCGCAGGGAGGCCATGGCACGCATGACCTGCAGGTTGGTGACGCTGGGCACGTGGGGGTGCAGGCTGCGGGGCCGCGGGTCCTTCTTGGCCACCATCACCCCCTCCCGGAAGAGCACCTCGTAAATGGCCCTCAGCTGCTCCAGGGGCATGAGCATGCCTGCCACCATGGCTGCCGAGTGGTAAGTCCAGGGCACGGGTAGGGCACCAGGAGGAGGCCAACAAAGCTCTTCAGCAATGGGAGCAACAGGGGCCTGTGGCAAGCAGGCAGGCAGGCCTCTGTGCTGAGTTCAGGGGCCTGAGCTGCGGACTTGAGGCTCTGGCGCCTGGCTCCTGCGATTCCTGATTCCTGCCGGCACTTGGCCTGCCCACCGCCTGTGCGAGCCTCCCGCCTCCCCTCCCTCCAGGCCGCCCAGGCCGGCCCCCTCTGACTCAGCAGCATAGTGGGCCCCTCCCACCCACAGCCACAGGGCCCCTGGAAGAGTGGGGAATACCTCGAAGTAGCAGCCACCACCACGGCAGCCCCTCTTCCCTCCCCTCCCAGTCCACCCAGCTCCAACATCAGAAATTACATTAGTTTCTAAACACTTCCCTCAAGGTTCCTCAGACTAGGGGGAGGGGGACAGGAGTAGCGATGGACCGAGAATTTCAAAGGTGGGCAGAGGGAAGTGGGGAGCAGAGGGCAGGAGGGACCTCAGACCACAAGGTTGTGGTCTCAGGGTTTCATGGGCTCACAAGGATCTAAAGAGGGGTTCTGGGGCCATCTGGGCCTGGGGTACCTGAGGCCTGAGGGAGGACTAGGACTGGGGGGACTCGAGGTCTGAGGGGAGGACTGGCGTTCTGGGAGCAGAGGACTGAGGGGAACTGCAGGGGCAGCTGCTACAGCACATGGACAAGAGGGCTGTGGGTGCCATTGGCTGCTGTCCATCAAGCAGTCCCACCTCCAATGCCAGGTCTGGGACAATGGCTGCCCTATTTAAAACTTCCCAGGCCAGATCAAAGGCAACCCAGGAACATGGAGTCCCCTGGGAGCAGGGTGGGGGGCTCTGAGTGGGGCCTCTATCCATTCCCCGCCCCCAGGCGAGCTGTTGGGAGGCCAGAAACTTTCAGCAGCCACAGGAAATCAAAGTCACCAAGTCCCTGCCACCCCAAGCCCGGGGCCCCTGGCACCATGCAGACACCCCACCCTGAGTGCCTGCCTGTGAGCTAACTGGAGAGATGCTGGCCAGAGGAGTACACACTAGCAGAGAGGGTCAGGGGTCCAAGTGAAAGGGGGACCAACCACGGGGTGGGGGAAGGGGTGGCAGACTCCACGTGAGGCCCTGGTGACCCCCATCAGTCACCTCCAGACCCCATGCCTGATCTCAACCATGGATATCCTGTGCCACCCACATCCAATCCAGTACTCCACTCGCCAGGGCTGCGCTGCTTCCACCCACACAGACCCACACCCGGATCTGCACCCTCCCCCATCCCGCAAGCGGACACACCCATTCCCACCAAGCTCTGCAACCCGGGAACTGATTATAAATAGGGCGGGGTGGGGGTGCTGAGGTGGGAGGCGCCAGCGGCTGCAGCAGCCAAGAGGCAGCACGTGGGGCAGGCTTATGCAGCCGTTGCTATGGCACCACAGAGCCTGCAGCAAACACTGCGCGTGCGAACACACACACACACACACCCACACACACACACACACACACACACACACACAGGAGAGAAGAGTCGTGGCAGAGGCGGCGGTGGAAACTCTGAAGGCACATCCAAGTGTTCCCACAGCCCTGCCTGCCAGCTCCCCGCGGCCGCTCTCGCCCCCCACCTTGCCCACTCAGCAACCAGCCAGGCAGGAAGGGTGCCAGCCTCATGAGGACCAGCTCCCGGAGGGTGGGGCTGGGGCTCAAGGAAGAAGCACGCATGGTCAGGAGTGGGCAGCGCCTGCAGACCCTCCTGCCACTAGGGCTTTGGCTTCTGGAGCCTACCCCAGCTGTGTGTCAGGCCAGTGGCCCAGCCCTGTACCCAAAGAAAGCCCACTCTCCTGGCCTGTCCCTCCCACACAGACCTCCGGTGGTCCCCCCTGCCCATCCCGCAGCCCCGTGACCTCCTCTCCTCCACAGCCGCCCCACACATCCCTGCTATCTTCCTGGTATGATTCCCCGACCTAACCCCCCGAATTCCTAAGCACCCCACCAAACCAACTCATGCCCCCCTTCCCAAAATGATTCCAAGCCACCTCCAAGGCCCCGCAAACACGTGGACCTAGGGTCTCCTCTCACTACACAGACCTGCAGGGGTATGTCGCCAGCCCACTTAGCGCTGCCACACCTGTGCCATCTCCAGCCGGAGGAGGCAGAAGCTGGGGGCTCGGAACGAAGGGGGCGGAGCACGGCGGGGAATCTCCGTCCCTCCTCCCTCCCTCTAGCCCAGGAGTGGGGAGGGGAGGGGAGGAGCTCTGAGCAGCCCGGAGCAAGAAGTTCTGGGCCTGCCACGCCCCTCAGGGCCAGGGTAGGGGCACCACCCCATCCCCCCCCACCCCGGTGGTTGGGCTGGAAGAATGCCCCTCTGCCCCGCCCCCACCCTGCGGACCGGCAGCCGCAGGAGCTGATTCAGCACAGGCCGGGCCGGGGCGCGCGGGCAGGGCGGCCCCCCCCCAGGACCCTCCAGGTTTCCAGAGCAACAGCCCCGGCCCTCGGGCAGCCCCAGGCTCCCCACCCCTGAACAAAGAGCCGCAGTGTGGGCTCGCCCGGGCCGTGATCCCCAGGCCCAGCCCGCCCACGCCCCCGTCGGACACCGGCGGCGGGTGGCCGGCGGGACCCGGTGCTCCGCCGAGCCGGAGGGGGGAAGGGGCCGCGCGGCGCCCAGCCGCTCCCACCTCGCCCCGCCCCGCCCCGCCCCGCCCCCGGCTGCGAGGCTGCGGGCTGCGCTGCCCGCCAGTCCGGGCGACCGCACGCCCCGCGGTGCCGCGGCGGGCCGGGGGCAGGTCTCCGAGGCTGCAGCTCCGCGTCCCCGCTTTCCCGGGACGGCAGACCTGACTGCCGCCGGGGGGCTGCGCCCAGCCAGAGGGCACTGCCCGGCCCAGCGTGGCCCCGTCCCCGGCCCGCACCTTTGAGGGAGCTGATCTCGTGCTGGATGGCTCGCGAGGGGTCCATGTCTCCGGCGGCGCGGAGTCCAGCCCCGCACCGCACCGCCCAGGCCAGAGCCGCAGCCGGGGGCGGAGTCGGGAGGCGCGGGGCGGGGCTTGCCGACCGGGGCGGGGCCTCAGCGGATCGAAGCCGGCGGGGCGGGCGGGCGCATGCTCCCAGCCGTGCATTGCCCCCACCCTTCCAGCCCCCCAGCTCCCTGGGCCCGGCCCTACCAACTCCAGCAGAATCGCTAGGCCCACACGCGCAACCCTGGCACACGCCACAGGCCCTCAGAGGGCCCTCTGGGCGCTCCTGCACGTGGCTGCCCTGGCCTCGACGCCACCGCTAGTCACTCCCTGCAGAAGATACCCATTGGTCTGGGCCACCCAGCACCCTGGGCGAGGAGGGAAGGTGGATCCCACCAGGGCAGGGCTGCAGGCCTGCCTGCGGCCATGCCCCAGGACCCTAGACTAGCCCGTCATCACCACGATTCATGTCCCCACCTCCCATGCCCCAAGCGATTCTGCCCCTGCCCTCCACTGGCACCCTCCCCCACCTACATGCTCCTGTGCCACCTTACCCTGCCTTATGACCGAAGATGCCCTCCATACTCTGACTCCTAAGATGTCATGTCCATCTGGTCTCCAACCTGCACCCCAGCCTCTACCTCTCCCACTCAGCACTTCACATGTTGGGATGCTCTGTGGCTGCCACACCACCTACCAGCCTCAGGAAAATCCCCTGGAGCCCGGCCGGGGGTAGCTCAGCAGTTGAGCGTGGACCTGGGATCCAGGAGATCCGGGTTCGATTCCCGGTCAGGGAACATGCCCTGGTTGCGGGCTCCATCAATGACTCTCTCATCATTGATGTTTCTATCTCTCTCTCCCTCTCCTTTCCTCTCTCTGAAATCAATAAAAGATATATTTTTTAAAAAAAAGAACAATCCCCTGGAGTCGACCCGACAGCCAGACCCACAGGTCTGATAGCTCTGCCTTCCAGTCTGTCCACCTGTCACCATCTCCACTGCCACCACTGGTCGAAGACCTAGCACATCCCTTTGCAGGGTCCCCTCCCACCCCTATCACTGATGGGGTCAGCCTCTTGAGCCACAGGAGTGGGCTGCGTGTCACTGCCTGCCTGCTGGGGACAATGTCTGCACTGGCAGGGTGAGGTCTGCTCTCCCTTACTCACTGGGCATCAGGCTGCCTTGCCCACACCTTGGGTCTTCATCCCTTCGTCATCAGCAGCTGCCCTTCTACCTTGGTCCTCTCCTCCATGCTGGGCTGTGGAGGACAGAGCCTCCACGAGATGTGGCCAGTCTGCCTCAGTCTCCTTCCACGCCCACCTCCCAATCCTTCCTCTATCCTCACCCCAAAGCCCCTCCCCGCCTCTCGGGGCCCACACCCTGCCCAGCCAGGCTGCCTCCTTCAAGTACCCACCAGAACTGCAGGCAGTCCTGCTATGTGTCAGGTCAGGGCTGGGGTGGAAGATATGATGATGGCATGGGGGGTGAAGTTAGCAGCACCCACAGGTGCAGGTTGATGGGCAAAGAAGCAGGTGCAGCCCCATGCTGGCTCTTACCCTGGCAGCTGAGTAGCTCGCCCCAGACATAGCCAGGCCAGGATAAGGGCAGAGCTCAGGAAAGAACAGTTGCCAAACTTGGGGTAAACAGTAAAGTAAGAAATTAAAACAGGATTTTGTGATTTCTTATCCCTAAGTCCCTATTACTTTTTTACCAGCTACTTCTGGATAATCCTAACTTCAGCCTGTCACTGAATAGTTTCCTTATTAAACCTCAAATAAAACTAATAGATACTTAAATAAATACATCCAGCCCTAGCCAGTTGCAGGCTCAATCCCTGGTCCCGGTCAGGGCGCATGTGGTCAGGGCACATGCGGGAGGCAACCAATCGATGTCTCTCTCACATCGATCTCTCTCTCTCTCCCTTTCACTCTCTTTTGAAAAGCAATGGAAAAAATACCCTCTGGTGAGGATTTTAAAAATATTTAAAAATCAGTGCTTGTTCTATTTTAAACTGTATACAGTTGAATTCTGTAAGAGCACACTTTCAAGCTAATGAAAGGTGAAGGCAGGAAGCAGGAGATGGGGTAACATGTGAGGATTGGGCACAGTTAGGCAGCTTTTCCTAACTTTTCAAAACCATGAGGACAACCATTCAGAGAAGGAATGTCTCAGGCTCTTAAATGCCCCTCAAGTCAGGCTGCCCACTTGTGAGCAGCCACTACTGTTACCTGAAGCCACCTGCAACCAAGAGGCTCTCAGAGAAGCAGTGGCAGCTGGAAGGTCCAGTGAGAAGACCGCTTGGCCTGGAGACCCCTGACCAACCTGCTGTGGCCTCAGAAGAGGGGCACAGCCACACAGCCCCTGGAAAGGCTCCACAGGATGTGTGGAGCCCGTTCCTGGGTTCCTTCTCAGAGTAGGCTTCCCGAAGGAAGGGGCAGCCAAGCAGGGACGGGAAGACAGGCTGCAGCTAGCCAGCAAAGGAAGAGGAACCACATGGGCAAAGGCCCGAAGGCAAGAGAAAAGGAGTCCAGCCAACATGGAAGAATGTGGGGACAGCTGGAGTGGGGAGGAGGGGGCTGGAGACAGAGCTGCAGGAGGGATTTCACCAGGCCAGGGAGGTGGGCAAGGGCCTGTCGGCCAGAGATGTGAGCAGTGGGGAGAAAAGGCAGCAGGTTATCCAGTTCTGCTGGTTATCCACAAGGCTACGGCCCTCCCTACAGTCCTCAGATTTTACTGGCCTCTCTGCCTAGATTTCATTTCAGGGCCCTCAAGAAGGCAGGTGGTCTGACCCAGCATGGCTTTCCCATGCCCAGCTAGGGCCCTATCAGGTCACTTGAGCCAGGAGCTCACCCCTTGGACTCACACCTCAAACCCTCTGGAAGCTTTCTGCAAATTCCAGGAGGCAGTTCACACCCTCGGGGTCCCTGGAACTGGGCCAAGCCCCAATACCACAGGCCCTCCTCCTTCCCAGGCTCTCTGTCTAGGACAAAGCACCCCCTCCTCACAAGTCCTGGGAGACCCTGACAGGCTTGGTCTTGCCGTCTCCACACACCCCCCCACCTGCCATTTGGATGGTCCTGCTGCTCCCAAGGACCTGCCTGCTCCCAGCTTCATGCTCCCCACTGCTTCAAGTCTATCCCCTACCCCTGTGGCAGCTAGCCCTGCTGGGGTCCACTAGTGGTTGGTGGACAGATGATTCAAATGATCCTGTGAGGGGTGACATGTGACATCCCATAGCCGCAGCTCGGTGTTGGCCTCAGCCTCTAGGGAAGCTGCTGGGCAGGGGCAGAGGAGACCCTTCTTCCACCGGGAGGGTGATGACAGCATGAATTGGACCACACCAGCCACCCTGGGTGGCTCCCGAAAGCCTGTGGTCACCAAGCAAGCCCAGGCCACCACATGCCAGGTAGGGTGCCTGCCAGGGCTCCTGGGGGTCCTGGTGAAGGCCCAAGAGGCACAAAGGTTACCATCCAGCTCCCTCTGTGCAGCCCAGTTCTAGAATAGCACCTTTACCAGGTATCTGCCTGAGTTCTTGGGGGGGTCCTGGGTCCCACTTCCATGTCCCATCCGTTGGGAGGTCCCATCATTCTGCTCCCCCATATCTCTCAAGCCTTTCCTCTTCCCCCATCTCCACCACCACCCTGGGCCTGGCCACCACATTTATCAACTCCAGGACAGCACTGGCCCCTGGGAGTGTGTCCCAGTAGGTGACATCATCACCCTCACCCCTGTGCCTCCAGGCATCCTGCACACAGACGCCAGCGGGCCTCCACAAACAGGCCAGGTCCTTCTGCAGACCGGCTGCCCCGCCACACCATGCCGCCTCGCTCTCTGCAGCAGCGGACCCCATCTCTGGGCAGCCTATAGAGGTTTCCTGTCAGGTCGACTTCTCTGTAGTTCCCTCCCAGCAAGGACAGCATCTCTAACCCAGAAACACTTGTTTGGGCCGCAGGGGCAGCTGTCTCATCCCTGTACCCCAGGCCTGGACTCACAGGCATTGCCACGGGAAAGGAAGGAATAAATTCTTGCAGTTTCAGGGTGACGTGCTTCCCAAGAAGGCTCTGATGTAGCTTTACTTCACCAATAAAGGAGAAAACCTGTATGCTGATCTCAAAAATGCTGACAACTCATCTGACACACACACATCAGCACTTCTGGTTGTAAAAAGTGGCCAGTACACTAGGGAAGATGGCGCACTGCTAACAGATGTCCTCTCAAACCACGACACCTCCAGGGGCCTCCCAGGGCCACCCAGGCATGTGACACAGCAAGGTCAGGTGGTGCTGGTGGGGAGCAAGCCAGTGCTCTTCAGCCACAGGGCTGCAGGGCCCTCAGTGCAGCAGGGGTTAGGGACCCTCCCAGCCACTCTGCTGTAGGCTCCTGGCCTTGGCTCTTTCTGTGGGGTGGATCCAGGAGTGCTGGGGTGGAGGGAAGAAGCAGGCAGCGCTAGTGTGGCTGCCATCAGGCCACCAGGACACAGACAGTGCTCCTCTCAGCCCCTAAACAAACCACACTGACCTCCTATCAGAGCCAACAAAAAGAGCCCACTTTTGAAAGGCCCAAGGAATGTCTTATGGGCTATCAAATAGAGTAAGGGGGTGGGGAGGGACACCGTTAATTAGCAATGCAAGTTACAAAGTGCTGTAGAATATGATGCATAAAAACCAGTAGGAACCTAAGTGCAGAAAGCCAGCATCACAACAGAAGGCATGGACCTATGCCCAGCCCCATGAACAACCAGCACTCCCCAAGGTAAGGATGCCTTTGCTAAAACCACAATTCTGATCCGCTGGCCTGTCAGCCCCACATGCAACAGCTCTGGGCTCTGTCCACCACCTCATCTGCTCACTCAGTGTTTTATATCAAAGTGGCAAGGCTGTTGTCTGTGAGACTCTAAGGCAGGGAGGGGGCAGGTGTAGGGACTGAGCCCTCTCAGGCATCGTGGAGAGAAGCAGCTGAGACACCCAGCAAACATCTGAGAGACATATGTTAAATATTGTGTGAGAACATTCGCCTAACTCCAACGCTGACTATGGTGAAGTCCCCTCCTGACAGTCCCCTCCCCACCCACATGCCGTGGGGGCTCACTGTTACCCGATTCCCATTATCCTCTGGAATTTCTTTATGAACACTGAACAAACATGAAAATGATTCTTGTTTTTCCCCCTTTAACACAAAATGTGGCGTCTGAGACACTCCACACGCCAGAGGTCTCCCAAGTCTGTGTGTACAGCATGTAGCCCCTTCCTCCAGTGACACCTATCGCCTGAGCAGGTGCTTTCAGATCTGATAGACACTCTCACTGGCCTGTTCCCCATAGCTTCACCAATCCCATCCAGAAATCCAGGTTTGGGGACTTCTCCCAATATGAGAGGTGGAAAATGGTATCCTGGTATAGATAAAGCTTATATTGTGTATGCCCTTTGACCCAAAAATCCTATTTGAAACAACAATTGTAGACACACACAGCAATCCAGCTACAAAACTGTTCACTGCAGCAGTTTGTAATACCAGAAAATAAAACAAAATAGAAATAACCTTAATATTCTGTGACGGAGGATTAGTTTGAGTATGATAGGGTTACCATGTAAAGGAATATTATATTGTAAATTAATGTCACAGAAAGATGTTCACATTGTAACAGTAAGTGAAAAGAAGTTACATGTGTCTAAAATATTTCATCATACTTAATTTAAAAATTACAAATAAATTAAATTACAATGGTACCCCGGTTTTCAAACGTCTCCGTTGACAAACATTTTGGTTTACCACCGCAGTAAACCCCGAAGGAAATGCTCGGGTTTGGAACACGCCTCGGAAGTCGCACATGCACACGGCTTCCGCTGAGGGCACGATCCCGAGGCCCAGCTGTCAGCTGTGGACCCCTCGGTTTTCGAACGTTTCAGAGCTCGGTATTCCGGAACGGATCCCATTCAAAACCGAGGCACCACTGTACACAACAAAACACTGCACTTTTTTTTAATCCCCATCCAAGGATATTTTTTCCATTGATTTTTCACAGAGAGTGGAAGGGGGAGAGAGAGAGAAAACACACCAATGTGAGAGAAACACATGACTGGCTGCCTCCCGCACGCACCCTGACCCGGGCCGGGGTCGAGCCTGCCACCGAGGTATGTGCCCTTGGCAGAGCCAAGCCCAGGGCCCTCCGTTGCTGGCTGACACTCTAGGCGCAGAGCAAACTGGCCAGGGCGACTGCTCATTTTTTTAATCCCCACCCAAGGGTATGTTTATTGATTTTAGTAAGAGGAAGGGAGGAAGGCAGAGAGAGAAACATCCATCGGTTGCCTTCTGCACTCACCCTGACCAGGGATGAAACCCGCAACCTAGGTATGCACCCCAACTGCGATTCCACCCCCAACCTTTTGGTGCAAGCGACCATGCTCCAACCAACTGAGCTGCCTGGCCAGGGCACACAGTGCACTTTTTTTTTTTTAAATATGTCTTTATTGATTTCAGAGAGAGGAAAGGAGAGGGAGAGAGAAATAGAAACATCAACGATGAGAGAGTCATTGATCAGCTACCTCATGCCCGCCCTCACCCGGGGATGGAGCCCGCAACCCGGGCATGTGCCCTGACTGGGAATCGAACCCCCATTGCCTGGATCCTAGGTCAACGCTCAACCACTGAGCCATGCCCGACCGGGCACACTTTTTTTTTTTAAATAAATATATCTTCATCGATTTCAGAGAGAGGAAGGGAGAGAGAGAGACATCAATGATGAGAGAGTCATCATTGGTCAGCTGCCTCTTGCACACCCCCAACTGGGTATTGACCCCACAACCCAGGCATGTGCCTTGACTGGGAATGGAACCACGATCTTCTAGATTCTAGGTCGATGCTCAACCGCTGAGCCATACCCAGCTGGTGCACTGTGCACATTTTTAAAAAACAACAAACACAAAACAAAAAGATGTGGAAGTTTTATAAAACATCATCCAACCACTGCAGGGTGACTTGGGGAGGGCATTGAATGGTGGCCCCCAAAAGATAAGTTCATGTCTAAATCCGTGGTACCTGTGACAGTGACCATATTTGGAAATAGAGTCTTTGCAAATGTAATTAAGGATCTCAAGGTGAGATCATCCTGGATTATTTGGTGGGCCCTAATTCTAATGACAAGTGTCCTCATAAGAGGCAGAAGAGGAGAGACACGCAGAAAGCCATGTGAAGATGGGGGCAGAGATCAGAGTGCTGTGGCCACAAGCCAAGGAATGCCAATATCTCCCAGAAGCTGGGAGAGGCCCGGAAAGTTCTAAATCCTTCAGAAAAAGTACAGCCCTGCCAGTGCCTTCATTTTGGATTCTGGCCTCCAGAACAGTGAGAAAATAAATTTCTGTTGTTTTCGACCACCTGTGCATGGTAGATTGTTGTAGTCTGTTTCTGGGAGTGGGGTGCTACTATAACAAATACCTAAAAGTGTGGAACAGGCTTTGAAGTTGAGTACTGGACAGAGGCTGGAGAATTTTAGGGAACATAAAGAGCCTTGATCACCTTGAACAGACTGTTGGTAGAAGACGGATTTAAGTTGTTCCTTTAGGTGAGGACTTAAAAGGAAATCCTACTACTTAGGGGAACCTACTACTGGACACAGGAGGAAAGGTGACCCCTATCAGATGGGGCAGAAAACTTGGATGAACTGGGTGGAAAGTAGAACTTGTATACGATGAACCTGTAGGTTTCCAGGGGATGTGATAGGTGTCTCCTGGCTACCCACAGTGAAGTGCAGAAGGAAAGACATACACTGTGGAAGGGACTGTTGAGCCAAAAAAGGAACTAGCACAGTGATCTTGGAGTCACAGCCTATTCAGATTGCAGAAGACCCTGCTGTGGATACTCAGTGTTAGGAAAGCACACTCTGCAGAGAAAGCCAAGGGTGTGACTGGACAACCTTCAGCTAAACAGGTTACATGTCTGACTCACAGGCCCCCTCAACCATCTCAGCAGCAGCCAGGTATAGAGAGGGGTCGTCCAGGAAAGACCTGTGAGAATACTCCTCTCTATGGCGTGGATCCTGCGACATACATGGGAGACCTAGGAGGTTTATGAAGGTGTTGTGTCAGCAGGAACACTGCAGGCTTGGCCTGAAGAGGACAGACAGGCAAAATGTGGGAAGGCTGTGGAATTCTGGGATCCTACAGGCAGGAAATGGGGTGATGGAGCTACCCTGCAAGAGAAAGCAAAAGTGACTCCTGGGGCGGAGCCTCTGGCCCAGAGGGCGGAGCTACAGGTGCAGAGTGGAGCCGGGGCAGGAAGCCACAGGAGACAACGCATTGTCTAGTTTCACAGGTCCACAGTTGGAGAGGAATTTTCCCCAGGGTGAACCATACACACGCTTCACTTATACCTGATTTAGACAATTTAGATAAGACTTGGGGCTTTTGAGCTGGTGAGATTCAGTTGAGATTTTGGATTTAGAGTTGATGCTGTAATGGGTGGAGACTTTACGGGGTGTTGGCATGGGATGAGTGTATTTTGCACATGACAGACATGAATTTTAAAGAACCAGAGAGCAGATTGCAGTGGGTTAAAGGGTGCCCCCCCAAATATATGTCCACCTCTAAACAGCTGAATGTGTCCTTACTCGGAAAAAGTGTCTTTGTGGTTGTAATTAAGCTAAGAATCTTGAGATTCTGGATGACTTGGGGGTGTTAAATCCAGTAACACGTGTCCTTAC